>NC_072494.1:24544166-25771250 GCF_027574615.1 Eptesicus fuscus
GGAAAGAAATTTAGAAGAAAAACAAGAAAATTCAGAAGAAAAAAAAACACACATAAAATTATATATATTTTCAATATCCTTAGAGGAAGGATTTTATTGGTGAAAAAGAAACAGGATACTCTGCATAGAGCCAAAAAAATAAAGAACTCTTGGAAATATAAAGCATGAAGAATCAAATGTGTGGAAGATGAGTTGAAGAAATCTCCTAGAGAAAAGAACAAAAGTACAAAGGTATTTTTTTTAAAAGAATAAAAGAATTAAATTAGAAAAACAGCCCAGGAACACTAAGAAATCCCCCAAACACAAACAGAAGTTATCAAATATCTAATTCAAGAAAATTACCCAGACCTCAAAGATATTAACTTCTGGATAATAAGAGAACATCCAGTGCCCAGCATAATGGAAGAACACAGACTCATTCCAAAGCACATCACTGTAAAACGTCAGAACACCAGGGACAGAAGACCCTAAATATTTCCAGGAGACCATATACACAGGATCAAGAACCAGAATGGCATTGGACTTGCTTAGTTTTCGTTTCTGCCCTTACCATTCATCCATTGGCAATAGCAATGGAAGCCAGAAAATGTCTAAAGGAAAATGATTTCCAACCCAGAATTCTATACACAGCCAAACTATCAATCAAAATGTTGATTGATTGGAGTAGAACAAACACATTCCTAGGCATGCATGTTTTTTAAAAATTAACCTCTCATACATACTTTCTTAGGGAGCTACTTCAGGATGTGTTCTGGCAAAAGAGAAGAAGTAAAGACAAGAAGACTTTGGATGCAGGAAACAAGGGATTCTGCACAGGAGAGAGGGAAAGAATTCCAGGATGATGAGGAAGAGATATCATGAAGACAGCTGCTCAGTAGTCCTGAAGCGCAGGTGGTACAGATGGGGGAAGAAACACATCCCAGAAGATGAACTCAATAAAATACCTGATGTGTGTGAATATATGGAGAGGAAATTTACACTTATGGAAGAATGGCTAGGTAGGAATTAGTGGTAGGAGAACAGATAACTATGCAAATGAATAAGACAATTAAATCCAAGGAAAATGAAAAGTTGTACCTGAAAGAAAACATAATCATGGTTTCCTACATGAGCATGCTGTGAACAGTCATGATTATGCAAGCACCAAATACTGATCTAACTAAAAATGATGATATAAATCTATTAGGAGGCTGAGGAGAGGAAAATTGTGGAGGCGGATGAGGACGGTGCTAAAGAGAGCCAAGTCTTATCTTCCAGAGTGAGAATTCAATCAGTCATTCCCCAAACTGAAAATCAAGAAATTGGTAGTAGAAATGTGTTATTTAGAAATGTGGGCACAAATTGCCTAAAGAACAATAAAAGGGGTTGCCTGTGGGAATGAAGGAGGGAGCGAGGAAAGGGCAGAGCACTGCTATTTTTCATAATAAGGTTTATAACTACCTCACTTTTAAAGAATATGTATAACTTAGATGAATTTTTAAAAAATAATAAGATTTCCTTGGGTGGAGAGAAGGGAGAAGCAGTGTTCACGGTGGAGGAAACAATATGTACAAACACACAGATGTGTGGTGTACTGAGAATTGCCTGGAGCACAGAAGAGGCCTCAGGAGGCATGGGGAAGGTAAGCAGAATCCAGGTCATGAAGGAGCATGAACTCAGACAGATCACTTGCCAGGAAGCTGGGAGAAATCTGACATTAGAAGGCTGACCCATGGGTAATGAAGAGCTGCTGGGGCCCTTAAAATGGACAAATGTTGGTCTGACTTGCAAAAAAAAGAAGAAATGGGTTGTTGTTCCAGAATAATGGCTCAATGGTTAGTTTAAATTCTAGCATGAACTTAAATTCTAGCATGGATGGTTTTAAGGAAGAAAGGATAATAAGAAATCAATATGGGTTCATGAAGTCATACTGAGATCATTTCTCATGGATATCCAGAATGGTTACGAGGTTGAAAAACCAAGAAAAAGCTGTGCACAGGAGTCTCTTAATGTCAATATCTGGCTTCCTGCTGTCCCCATGGACAAGATGAAGATGGGGCGGGGGGGAGAGGGGGCGCGCTAGGTGACAGTACCCTGGGGCCACTATAGGACTGACTGACCACAAGCAATGGAGCATGTCATTTGCTCAGGGACTCGGGAGAAGCAAGGCCAGTCTACAAAGGTACGGAGGAGACCTGTGCCAAAACTGCAAATAGTTACCTTTGTCCTAAGTGATTTCTGTCCCAAGTCAATAATTTTTTACCATGAATTGGATGGTGGCATTTTTATCAAGTTCCTGCATGTCAAACCCTGAGAAGGTTAATAGCTGGGATGAAGAGGGCAGTCTCCTAAATGATCTTGACATGTTTGATAAATGGACCGAATCTAACAACCTAAGCTTAATAGGAACAAGGAAAATTCCTCCGCATGGAATGTATGTTCCCATCATCACCTGTCCACGTTACTGGTCCGGTTTTACCTGTAGCTACAAGTCTTTTAGATTCTGGACAAAGGTAACTATTGCAGTTTGGACACTGGTCTCCTCTGTATCTTTGCAAACTAGACTTGCTTCTTCTGTTTGAAATGTCTCCCCACTTTCCCCTCCTCCATCTATGCTTATTCAACACAAACTCAATTGTCAGACTCCGTTCAAGTCCCCTATAAACTCCTTTTTTCAGTACAACTTCTCTTTCTACCCCAATCCCAGTGGAATTTAACATCTTCTCTTTTGGGCTCCCACTGTACCCTGCTGATTGATGTCTATGAGAGTAGCTGTAGCATATTAAGACTATTTCTTCCTTTTATGAGTAAGACAGTTTTGTGTGTTTTTTTTTAATGTAGGATAGTCTTTATTTTTTTAATTTCTTTATTGATTAAGGTATCACATATTTGTCCTCATCCCCCCATTCCCATCCGAAACCCCTCCCCACGCATGCTCCCACCCCCCTGTTGTCCGTGACCACTGGTTAGGCCCATATGCATGCATACAAGTCCTTTGGTTGATCTCTCCCCCTTACCCCCACCCTCCCCTACCTTCCCTCTGAGGTTTGACAGTCTGATCGATGCTTCCCTGTCTCCGGGTCTGTTTTTGTTCATCAGTTTATGTTGTTCATTATTTTCCCTAGATGCGTGAGATCATGTGATACTAGAAATACACTTATAAGAACCGAAAACGAGACAAGCAATAATGAGTAAGACAGTTTGATGAGTTGAACAGTGGCTGAGATGTTGGTTAAGTATCTTAACCTCTGCATGCCTCACTTTCCTCTCTACAGAGAGAGAGAGTGATAATTATTCCTACCTTATAGGCTAGTTAAGAGGGTTAAAGGAGTTAATACTAATGACCAGAACATAGTATTAGTTGTTCTTTTTATACCCTTTTAATAGCCATTGACCACCTTGTAATTTGCATCCCTGTGTTGCAGCACTTAACACAGGCACCTGCTGAAAGCCTCTTGATGCCTCTCTACTGCCCCCTGGGGAAAAAACAAATCCCCCCCACCTGCCTACTTACTATCTCACCAGCCTCTACCCTCCCCATGACATGCCTCAGATCCTACACCCCAGCCTTGCAAAATGAACCTTCAGTGGCCAAATAGCTCAGGCACTGACCTTCTCCAGACTTTGCATTGGGGCATCCAGTACCCTCTGAATAGCGATGTTCTGGCCAGAGCTGCAATCGCAGCCAGGCCGCTTGGAGGAGGGGGCAGAGCCAAGAGGAGTAGAGTCAGGCTCACCCTCTGTGTGGATACAGAGCTGAGGACCAGGACATAGGTCACCCCTGACCTACCATCGAGCCCTTTCTTCATTTGAATGGCTTCCCATAGAGCCTACTGGCACAGTAAGGAACCCCTCACGCCACGGAGCCATTGGCCCTTCAGGACATGTCCCCACTGCTCAGTGCCGACATGCCCAGCTGGTCCAGTTAACTTGGACTATCGAATCAGCATTAACCAGACGTGGAGGTGCTGGGTGAGAACATTCTGGTGTCTATTACATTCTAAGTGAACTCTCTTAGGTCAGGGACTCTGTCATCTCCTCTTTATGAAACCCTCAGATTTCCAACCCAGAGTCATGAACTGGGGAGCTGCTCCCCAAACCTCACTTGATTTTGATAAGCTGAAAGCCCCAGTTTGGTGAAATGAAAAATGTCCTTTGCACTAAGAAGAAGTGTTTACATTGCTCTCTGTGACAACTTTTAATCACTGCTTTCTTTTTAAAAATTAAAACAAAGACAGTAACTGCCTAAGTCTTCCGGCTTTCCAGGGAATTTGGACTTTCAAAAGCTAGGGGTCATTTCCTAATGCTCAGATGGCCTGTAAGCAGTGCCGCAGTGCCATCTAGTGGCCATCTTGCTTAACGCACCGGCTCCTCCATATTCCTGCATCGTATTTTTCCTATGGATCCTGATAAACATCAAGTCTCAGAAGTCCTATCGTATTTGTTTTTTAATATAGTTTTATTGATTTCAGAGAATAAGGGATAGGGAGAGATAGAAACATCAATGATGAGAGAGAATCATCGATCAGCCATCTCTTGCACGCCGCACAACCTGAACCATGACCTCCTGGTCCATCGGTCGAAGATCAACCCCTGAGTCATGCTGGGTAAGAAATATATATAAGTAGGACCTTTTCTGAATCCCTAAATATCTGAGAATATCTTTGTATTGCTGACATAAAGGAAAGAAATCGTAGCTGTGCACAAACTTCTTATGTTACAAAATGTTCTAGATAGTGTTCCATTGTCGGAATTTATGATTACAAAGGAAAAGCATAACGGCTAATTTGCTTTATTAGGCAAAAATAACACACACACTACCCAGCAATAAACATACCTGATGCTTTGATATTAATAATTTTAGATTAATTTATGCCTATGATATTCCATTTCTAAGATGACATTAATCTTGATATGTACCATTAATTTAATAACAGCTTTATGGGGAAAAGGTATTAAAGCATATATTTGTTTTAATTTGTTCATTTTTACTATCATACAATGAAACATATATTACCATATAATATTTTATTTTAATATTAAAGCCTGTGTTTTAATCTAAGTCTTCTCATCTAAAGTTTAAAGATTATTGCCCTAACCGGTTTGGCTCAGTGGATAGAGCATCGGCCTGCGGACTGAAGGGTCCCAGGTTCGATTCCAGTCAAGGGCATGTACCTTGGTTGCGGGCACATCCCCAGTAGGGAGTGTGCAGGAGGCAGCTGATCGGTGTTTCTCTCTCATCGATGTTTCTAGCTCTCTATCCCTCTCCCTTCCTCTCTGTAAAAAATCAATAAAAATATATATTTAAAGTTTAAAGATTATTAATAAAACATGTTGGTCAATAGAAATCATATATAAAATTATAGTAATTTTATGTTTCTTAAGTCTACATTCATTAACAGTGATTTTTTTTTTTGTACCGTTAGAATTAATAACATGATTTCAAAGCATATTGAGGAATGTCAGGATTTTGTCGACAGCTCCTACTTGGAATTTATTATTATTATAATTTTCAATCTTTACCTGAGGATATTTTTTAAAAATTGATTTTAGAGAAAAGGGAAGGGGGAGAAGGAGAAATAAAGAGAAAAAGAGAGAGAGAGAGAGAGAGAGAGAGAGAGAGAGAGAGAGAGACATTGATGTGACAGAGAAACATCTATTGGTTGCCTCCCATACACTCCACTACCAGGAAATCACACCCACAACCTAGTTATGTGCCCTGACTGCAAATTGAACCCACAGCCTTTCAGTGTATGAGATGACACTCCAACCAACGAAGCCACCCAGCCAGGGCAAAATTTTTATTATTTTAAGAATTATATTTGATAGAACCAGAGTGATGGTTCTTCCAGACACGTGAATTGGCTGTTCATGACTTCTAGTTGTGAAAATCCTACTCAGCACAGGGGATGTGGTGGTACCTATTTTTATTGCATTGCCTTCGTAGGATATGCAGTCTTCAGTTTACAAGATATCTGCCTGATAAAGCACTGAAATAAAAATCTATCTTCTCAGAACATTTTATATACCTATAAGGGAGGGAAAAGATCTTTTTCTTTAACCCTTCTAAGTTCTCTGTTAGGGTCCCCTGACAAAAGTCAGGTGAACAAGAGAAAGCATATAAACTTATTAATACACTAGTGGCCTGGTGCACGAAATTCGTGTGTGTCCCTCAGCCCAGCTTGCACCCTCTCCAATCTGGGACCCCTCGAAGGATGTCCTACTGCTGGTTTATAGGGATCGGGCCTCAAACAGCAGTCAGACATCCCTCTCGCAATCCGGGACTGCTGGCTCCTAACTGCTCACCTGCCTGACTGCCTGCCTGATTGCCCCTAAGCACTCTGCCTGCCGGCCTGCTCGCCCCTAACTGCCCCCCACCACCGGCCTGCTTGCCCCCAAATGCCCCCCCGTCAGCCTGATCACCCCCAACTGCCCCCTGTGCCAGTGTGCCCGCCCCCACCTTCCTTCCTCACTGGCCTGCTCACCCCCAACTGCTGGCCTGCTCAATCCAAACTGCGCCTCCCCCCACTATCCTGATCACCTCCAACTGACCCCTACTGATGTCCTGCTTGCCCCCAACTGGCCTCCCTGCTGGTCTGCTTACCCCCAACAGCCCCGCCCCCCAACAGCCTGATCACCCACAACTGCCCTCCCCTCTTGGCCTCTAACTGCCTCTACCTCGGCCCTGCCACCATGGCTTTGCCCAGAAGAACGTCCGGAAGGTCTCCCAGTCTAATTAGCAATATTATCCTTTTATTAGTATAGAGGCCTGGTGCACGGGTTTGCCCTGAAGGATGTCTCGGATCAGGGTGGGGTTCCCTTGGGGTGTGGGGCGGCCTGGGTGAGGGGCTGAGGGCTGTTTTCAGGCTGGTCAAGCCCCCCCAGTGGGGACCCTCACCCCATGGGGCTGTGGCCAGCCTGGGAGAGGGACTGAGGGCTGTTTTCAAGCTGGCCACACCCCCTTCAGGGTGGGGATCCCCACTGGGGTGCCTGGGCAGCCTGGGTGAGGGGTTGATGGCTGTCTGCAGGCTTGCCAAGCCCCCCAGCGGGGACCCTCACCCCATGGGAGTGTGGCCAGCCTGGGTGAGGAGCTGAGGGCTATTTTCAGGCTGGCCACACCCCCCAGTGATCCAGGCTCCCAGCCCCTCCTTTTTTTCTTTTTTTTTTTTAGCGCCTCCTTGAGCAGAGGCCAGGGCTGGCTAGAAGCAGGTATCTGGGATTTATTTATCTTCTATAATTGAAACTTTGTAGCCTTGAGTAGAGGCCAGGGCCAGCCAGGGTGGGTGGGAAGCTTGGCTTCCTCCATCACCAGGGGCAACCCAAGCCTCCAGCTCCGTGGCCGCCGCCATCTTTGTTGTGTTAATTTGCATACTCACTCCTGATTGACTGGTGGGCATGGTTGGTGGGTGTAGCAGAGGTACGGTCAATTTGCATGTTTCTCTTTTATTAGTGTAGAACAGTGGTCGGCAAACTCATTAGTCAACAGAGCAGCAAACCGCGGCTCGCAAGCTGCCTGTGGCTCGTGAGCCGCAGTTTGCCGACCACTGGTGTAGAAGTTTTATGTGACACAGGAATCATCATAAGGAAATAAAGACCCAAAGAAATGGTTAACCCTGAGTGTTTTTATGCCTATGATGAAGACTAGAATTTTTGAAAAAATGTAATCGGACCCAAAAAAGGGGGGGAGGGTATGAACTGAGTGTAGGAAGCCTGCCTATTGCTCTCTATGTCCTGTGTCCCAGGAAATCAGGATGCTCTCTCCTCCACGTATAAGGAAGGCACCTCTCACATGAGGGTCTCATAACCTGTTTCAGAGGAAGGTCAGAAAATCCTGCCTGCACCTGCACTAATTCCTTCAGCTTGAAATACACCATGTGGCATATTTTGGGGTCCTGTGTCATGGGCCCTGTTATAATAAAGAGGCATGTCACATAAATTAGAAGTTGAAGGGATTTGGCAGTGCTGTACCAATACAAATAACTAACATGACAACTTGATGTAAAGTTATGGTCTACAGTGAAGTTCACATGTGTAAAAGCAATGACAAGCGCATCATAACTTACTAGTCTGCCTGACATCTGTAGGTAGTCTTTTAATATCAACTGCAGCACGCGTCCAATGTGGACAAATAGGATGTCTTCACGTTTAGGAAATACACGATAAACTACCAGTTGGATATTGATGTTATTTACAATTTTGGCTATTTTTTTTAATGTTGCCACTCAATGTGTCCTTGTCTAAACATTTCCTTTCGATAGAAACCCTGAAAGATTGCCGAGCAAACAGTTAAAGGAATATTTAAAGCTTCTGCCACATGTTGCCAAACTGCCATCAAGAAAATTTGTCTGAATTTACAGTCCTGACCAGAAATGGGAGTACATATTCCTCCTTGTCCTTGCCAAAACTGGTTTTTATCATTTTTTTATGGTGTAGGTCTGATGGGTGACAATGAAATTTTATTGTTTTAATATGCATTTTTGATGTCTAGTAAATTGAAACATTTTTCATAAGTTCCCTATTTTCTACTGATATGAAGTACTATTTTATATGTGAAGACTATTAATACTTTATCTGTCCCGTGTGCTAAAATATATATATTCCCAACGTCCCATTTACATTCTGATTTACTTGTGATGTTCTGATCACACACAAGTTTTCACCTTAACGTAATGAAATCTATTAATCCTTCCATTTATTCTTTTCCTTTGCTGTGTGATCCAGCCTGATTTTTCTCCATGCTGGTTCCTTTGGAGATTTTCTCTTTATTATCAACGTTTGGTAAATTTATTTTGAAGTTCGGGGGGGGGGGGCAGGGGAGGGTGAGGATTGTCTCTATTTATCTTGTTTGAATTTTATAGCACAGTCAGCCATCCATCCCTACATACTGGTTCCCCATCAGTGGATTCAACCAACCATGGATCAAAAATATTTGGGGGGGGGGGCGGGGGAGTTACCTTGTTGCTGACAGGTACTAGGTAGTTAGGCCTATGACGATTGCATCTGTACTGAATGGGTACAGATTTTTCTTTCTTGTCATTATTCCCTAAACAACACAGTATACCAACTGTCTCCATAGTATTTACCTTGTATTTGGTTTATAAGTAAAGATGTCGTGAAGTATACGGGCAGACGTGTGCAGGTTATGTGCAAATACTATGCCTTTTTATATGAGGGACTTGAGCATCCGCGGATTCTGTTTTCCCTGGGGGACCTGGAACCAATCCCCCGTGGATTCTGAGGAATGACCGTTTCCTCCATGTGTGGCTCACAGTCTTCCCTCGGTTTTAGAAAATTATCAGACAGTATCTTTTCAAATACTGCTTCTGCCCTCGTTCCTTCTTCTCCTTGGGATTAAAGTTACAAGGATGTTAGACCTTTGCACCATCAACTGTGTGTCTCTTCAGTCTTCTCTGTGACTTCATCATTTTCCCTTTGATGCTTACATTTTCTCCTTACCTATTTTATCTAACTTCCATTTCAGCTGTATCTAAGCCCATTCATCATTTTAATCACGGTTGTTCTCAGATTTCCATTTGGTTATTAAAAGTTACTAGGTTCCTGCCAAAATCCTCCCTCTTGTTTCATTCCTTCAACATAGCAATCAAAACTATTTTGAAGTCCATACTCACTTCCCTTTTAACTTCCTTATCCGAGTTTTCCATGGATCCGTTTCTATTTCCTCTGGATTTTCGGTCACATCTTGTGTTTTCACATACTTGGCTCTATGTGTCTGAGCGCTAGATGTTGTTAGTGAAAAGTGTAGAGATCGTTGAGGCCCTCGGTGACACTCTCTCCCTTCTGGGACCATTGGTTTTCTTCTCCTGGGCCCCTCGGCTAAAAGCAGATCACGTACGGCCATCAGATAGTTAGCTGGTGACAAGCTTTCTGTCCCCAGTGGGAGCAGACCTGTTCCTAATTCGTGCTTATTCCTAGGATATAACCCTGAGACCCCGAAGACCTGGTCCCTTCCTCCTAGTTGAGCTCCTAAATCCAATGTTTGTCCCCTAACGCCCCTGGGTCTAAAGCCCTGCTCAGCTTTTTCTCTCTGAGCAGCTGCTTTTGAACTTGGGCAGCTGCCTGGAGAGGTACATGAAAGGCTGGGGTCTCCTCCTTTGCTTTATTTTTCTCCCAAGATCTTAGCCCTGCAAATTCTCACTGCTTTGGAAGCTTCTCCAGGCCTTTCCAACAGGGGAATACTGAATAGTTTCTCATTGTTTGTATCAAGAGAGAAAATAGCATAGTCTACCATTGCTGAAAAAGTAGCCCTCGCTAAATTTTTTTTTTTTAATTATTCGCTCTAAGGCTAGTTGTTGATGCCTGTAGGATTATTTTAAACTAAAAGCAACTGGATCAGGCTACCTCTAGGTATGGGTTTCCTCTTAAAGTTATTAATGTTGCCTAAGGCCTGAAAGCAACACAGGTTTTGTTTTTAGATAATGGAAAATCTTTCCTCTTAATTATGTTATGGACAATTGTATTGGTTTTACTTACTCTGATCTTTTGCCCAAGAATATCTATTATCCTATCTAATAATAGAGTAACATGTAAATTACCATCACTCCACTACACCCACGATTGGGCGGCAGGAGGCTGGGGGGGCGGGACTCGGGGTGGCCTATCCGGCCATTGAGAGGCACGGATCCGCTGCCACTCCCGCCCCCTGTGCCTCTCAACGGCCAGATCCGCGGCCGCTGAGGGGGCCTGCCGCGGACACCCAGCTGGGCCTCTCAACAGCAGGGTAGCCAGGTGTCCACGGCAGCCCCCCTCAGCGGCCGTTGAGAGGCGCAACAGCAGGGTAGCCCCCCTCAGCAGCCGCGGACCATCAAAAGTGGGGGAGCTGGGTGCCTGTCTGCTCCGGCACCAGGCCTTTCAGAAGCCTCTGCCGAGCCGGAGGCTTCTGAAAGGCCTGGTGCACCAGCGGACAGGCACCCAGCTCCACCGCGAAAAGCGAAAGCGTGTAGGGGACCCTACACGTGCATGATTCAATCATGCACTGGGCCTCTAGTATCCTATATAATATAACTCTAATATGTAAATCGACCGAACTGCGGATGACTGGTTGCTATGATGCACACTGACCACCAAGGGGCAGATGCTCAATGCAGGAGCTGCCCCCTGGTGGTCAGTGTGCTCCCACGGGGGGAGCACCGCTCTGCCAGAAGCTGGGCTCACGACTGGCGAGCGCAGCGGTGGTGACGGGAGCCTCTCCTGCCTCCATGGCAGGGCTAAGGAGCAGAGAGCAGGCAGGTAGTAAGAAGCGAGGGGTCCAGGATTGCAAGAGGGTGCAGGCCGGGCTGAGGGCAACCCCACCCCCTGCCAGTGCACACATGTCATGCACCAGGCCTCTAGTATCTATATACTGTGCTCCATTTTCTACCATCTACATGTATCTTAGTCAGCATTTTCCTCTATTTTTCCTTTTAGTCTGAATTCTGAGATCTTCCCAGTTTTTCCCACCGTTTTCAATTCTCTGCAATTTCAATTCTTCTCTTTATGTCCACCATGGAAATTTTTAAATCTGTAAATTTGTCATGTTTGCATTGCGATGTCCCTGAAAACTTTCTTAAACCCACCTTTGATCTCATTTTATGATTCTCATCTCAGCTTAGTCTCTTCCTTTACGACTGTTTTCCTTTTAATCCATAGAGCTCACATCCTTCAACTTTTTGAGGCTGCTGAATGGTTTCTTGAAAGAATCTTAACCCTGCAATAGATCACTCTCAAATGTAGGCTTGTCCCTTGAGTCTCCCAGATGCGGTTAGATATCTTTTCTTCATAGTGACACGAAATTTGCATGCCTGTGATTCCTACTTGAGGAACTATTTTAAATGGATATATATAAGGAATAAACACTTTGAATCCTGGGATTTATAAATAACTCATAGGGTCACCATCAGAAAATTTGGAGCTAAGGAAACGGAGCCCAAAGCTCCATTTTCACTTGTTAAATGTTTGTAGTACTCAAAAGCACCTTAAATGCCAGCAGGGCACTCTCGTTTCCATTCCTTGTTCACCAGACATGCGCTAATTTCCTGCAGTAATAATGGAGGGAACACCATGTGAAAGGACATGTATCCTAATTTCATGTAATATTAGAGGAGAGAAGCCTATTAGTGGAGACGAGTATCTTAGTGGAGAAAAGCAGAACCTATTTGAAAGAGGTCTGAAGAGGGAATTGGGAATTATCTGCCCTATTTTATCCAGAGAAACTATGTATCATGTTAAGTCAGTTGATGTATTTGAACCTAATGCCAGAAATCACCTAAAGTTTATGTGACATGAATGTTAAGATATATAAGGCACATCTTGCATTTGATATAAGAAAGTCCTTGTATAAATTCATGGTGAGTTATCAATGCTATTTTTCTTACTATCATCATTATTATTCCTTTCTGTGCTTCTCTCGGGAAATAGTGATTAACTTCAGAGGGCTGGTGAGAAAAATTCACAGAGAGACATCTATTAGGACTGCTGTGTTTTCAGACCATAAGCTATACACAAATAGGTACATTTTCCTTCTACTTATTTATTAAATAAATAAATAAAAAGCTGATATTTAATAAAAGTTTTTCATGAATAAAATTTCTAAATGAAAGAACCTTGTTATTTCTTTATGTTTATGTTTTTGCCTTGCTGTCTTTTTAAATTATACAGTTTTTCCTACTTCCCTTTGATTCTGCTACCCCATTATTAGGTTTTATTTTGTCCATCTTAGCAAACATCAATGCCCAAAATTGCCAGTGAGAATGCACGAGATAATTATAGCTCAGATGTTGGAGTATCTGCAGGTCACATGCGTGGTCAGAAACACTCACACACACCAACAGGTGCTGACTTGTTTCCTTACAATCTTAGAAGTATCCTTGCTCCGGCTCTGGAGTGTAAACCCGAGGGTAAGTGGCAATGAAACCCACGGTGACATCATCTCCTGGCTTAGAGGACATGAGCCTGACAGGCTTGTAAAAGGTCACGTGTTCTCACTTTGTACGTTCAGTTTTATAGCAATGGAGATTAGGTGGAAATTTCCCTTTTTTTATTTCAAACCCTAACCACTCTCCCCTCTTGAAAATATACACAAATAGCCCATCCCATGAGCCACTAGCACGGAGTTCTGCGGTCCATTTTTCTGAAGCAAATTGGCTTCCATAATTGCATGTTTGGGACATTTTCACATAGAAAATAGTCTTTAGTGGAAAGCCCTGGAATAATTTCCCTCCTGATCTATGACCTGGTGGTCACTAAATTACATCCCTGTTGATGAAATAGGACGGCAAAAACAGAAACGGGATTGCAGTCACTCAAAAACAGGTCAGAGAGCCTGGCTGGCATGGCTCAGTGGTTGAGTGATGACCTATGAACCAGGAGGTCACGGTTCGATTCCTGGGTTGCAGGCTCAATCCCCAGTGTGGGGCGTGCAGGAGGCAGCCAATTAATGATTCTCTCTCATCACTGATGTTTCTATCTCTCTCTCCCTCTCTCTTCTTCTCTGAAACCAATAAAAATATATTTTTAAAAAATCAGTTTGGAGAAGAGGAACCTCCCAGAAGAAGAGCTGAGTCACCGGGCCATGCCCGCTGCTCTCACCCTCCCTGAACTTGGGCGCAGACACTGTGGTCTTGCGTTTCAGCTACAGGCCCCTGAATGTGTGCTGTGCTATGGTGATCTTTGCTCACAAAGGACTTATTTTGAGACAGTATGATGGGGGTTAACAAAATTCAGTATCATAACTAAACCACCATTTCAGCAAACATCTACTGCACGATCATGTATTCAACATCGTGCCAGACAGTGAGGGACCAGCATGGTCCTTGCACCAACAGGGTTTGCTTCGGATACCAAATCTTACTCAGAAGGGGGAATCCAAAGTCAAGACTAGAAGACAACTAACCAAGCCAGGACATTAAGGGCTCTGGGTTCAGAGAGGAACAGGCTCTGAATATTTACACGGCAGCACTGGGCCCATGGGCTCAGGAAAACGCAGCCGTGATCATAGCCGAGACCTGGGAAGCCCTTTACAATCTATGAATCGATAAAGCTCTTGTCCCGCATCATTATATTGTATCCACACAGTGACGCCCAGCTACGTGACCCTGGGAAGTCTTATAAACTCGGAGAGACTTAATTTCCTTGGCTGCAGGAATGAGAATAACAACAGTGCCTGTCTCTAGGGTTGTTGGGGAGATTAAGTGTAGCACTTAAAATACTGGCACTGATGCCCTGGCCAGATGGCTCAGTTGGTTGGAGTGTTGTCCTGTACACCAAAAAAGGTTGTGGGTTCGATTCCCTGTCAGGGCACAAACCTAGGTTGCAGGTTCGATCCCTGGTTGGGGTGCGTATGGGAGGCAACTGATTGATGTTTCTCTCTCACATCCACATTTCTCTCTCTCTCTCTCTTTCTCTCTCTAAAATCAATAAAAATATATCCTTGGGTGAGGATATAAAAAATATATACTGGCACTGAAAATGACAAGACATTGCTGAAAGACATTAAAGAACATCTACTATACATTAAGTGTACTTGCAATCAAATTGTCAGGGTATTTCTGTAGAACTTAATAAGCTAATCTTATAACTTATATGGAAGTATAAAGAACCTAGACTAGCAAAGGAAATCTTGAAGAAGAATGAAGTTCTAGGACCCATCTTAAAGCTACAGTAATATAAATACTATGTGTTGTTGGTGAAAGAATAAATATAACAGAGTACAGGAATAGGCCCACACAAGTAGCATCACTTGATTTATGACAAAGATTCTGTCATAAGTCAGTGGGGAAAGGATGGTCCCTTTAATGAATGGCGTTGAATCAAGTGCATGTCAGTAGAGGCAAAAAACTGTCTCCCCTCACCTTGCACTGTACATAAAAATTAAAATGGATCATAGGCCTAGACATAAAATGTAAAATAAAATTTCTAGAAGAAAGGACATGTTCATAAACCTTGGGGTAATTAAATATTGTTAAACAGGATACAAAAATCAATAACCATAAAAGAATGTATATAGTAATTGACTTTTTTAAAATTAAGAACTATCAACAGAGTGAAAATTCAAGGTACAGGGAGAAGATATTTGCTATATACCCATCTCTCTCTCTGACAATGAACTTACATTTAGAATATATCAAGAACCCTTATAAACCAAAGGCCAATACAAAGCAACAACCTTTAAAAGGCAAATGGCCTGATCTTCAAAAAGAAGTTACCCAACTGGCCAATGAACTAAATGAAAAGTTTCTCAGCATTATACATCATCCAGAAAATGTAATTTAAAGTCATTAAAGGGTTAGGGTGGGGAGAGATTAACCAAAGATGCCCAGTGCACGAATTTGGGCCCTGATCAGGGCCCGGCTGGCTGGGGGAAAGGGCCACAAGGTTGGCCAGCCTGCCCCACGCCCTGATTGGGCTGGTTTGCTGGCCACAGTGGGCGTCATAGTGACCGGTCATTATGGTCGTTAAGGCCATTATGGTTGCTGGCTTTTTATATATATAGATATGCACAACCCATGGACATAGACAATAGTTCAATGAAGGCAGTGAGGTGGAGGGGGGTCAATGGGGAAAAAATGGGAACATCTGTAATACTTTCAACAATAAAGATAAATTTCAAAATAATAATAAAAATAATAAAACAAGAGCAACAACAAAATGAAGTGACAAGGAAACACCACTGTATCCCTACAGAATGGCTAAAATTAAGAAGACTGGCAATACCAAGTGTTGGTGAGTACAGAGCAACTGGCACTCATTTCCTGTTGGTGGGAGTGCACGTTGATATAGTCATCTCGGGAAACCACTGGGTTGTCTCTACGAAAGGTTAACATCTATAAATCCATGATCCAACACCTTCCATCCTGGGTATATGTTCAAAAGAAATAAAAACATGTCCCCAAAGACTGTCACAAGAAGGTTCATAGCAACTTTATGCATAATTGTAAAATCTGGAGAGAATTCCAATGTACATCTACCACAAGATGGATAAAGTTTATTCATATAATGATCCAGGAATATAACAGTACTGCTAGATGCAATAGTTGAATCTCCCGGGCCCAGTGTTTCATAAAAAGAGTCAGAAAAAAAAGGATGGGTCCTGTATGAGTCCATTTATATGAAGGTCAAGAACAGGTATAACTATTGTCATATTATGCTAGAGGTCAAATAGCAGTTACCTTTGGAGGTGATTAATGGGGGGGGGGGGAGAGTAAGAGTGCTGAAACGGTTCTATGTTTTGATCTGAATAGTGGTTTTGTGAATGAATAGATACGTAAAAATTCACTAAGCTTTACACTTAAAATTTGTGTCCTTTATGTTAAGTCTGTATGTTTATTTACACACTTATTACATATACATATTTGTATATGTACAGGTCCGTATATAAATGCACAAACCTACACACACACAGATACTTTTAACAGTGTCTGGTACATTGTAAGCAGCCAATAAATATTAGCCATTTTCATTATTAAGACCCCATGGTGTAAATAGAGCGAGCAATGTTATTTTAGAGATGACGGAGGTGAAGTTGACCACACACACACACACACACACACATACACACACACACACACGCTCCCCAGCTCACAGAACTGACCAGGAGGGCGGCGGGGGAGGAGCTGGGGTGTGAGCCGTGCCCTCCGACCCTGGATCTGGGGCACGAATGCCACTGCCTTGCCACCTGGTGCCCCTTTAAGGGTGACTGGAGCTCCCTCTCTCTGCTTCCCAGTGAACCGGGTCCTGCTTTCTACCTTCCCAGCCCGGTGCTGGGAGACTTCTCCAGGTCAGGGGGGCAGCAAGGGGAAGGCAGACAGGCAATCAGAGGAAGCACACGGGCGCTTTGGACAGGATGCTTCACAGTAATTGGTAAAAAAAAAAAAAAAAAAAAGCAAGATGCACGTATAACGGTGCACACATTGCTTAGAACCATGCATTACTACAGTTACTCACAGTGACTGACTTGGTATGTTCTGAGCCAGAACACAAGGGTTGAGCCATACCCGGTTTTGTACAGGGCGCTCAGGAGATGCCCCTACTTCCTGCATTGCCAGCCCTGCCACTGACTCTGCTCCTGGCACAGGACAGACACCTGAAGAGGGGGCGCCACTCTGAGACGGCTTCATGATTCCCTGTGATTCCATTTCCAGTTTCTAAAAGTACAAGTGCGGCCACTGTTATCTGGTACAACCTGAGCTGAAACCACCTTATGTGCAGTCACAGGTGCCTGGGCAGCTCTCAGTGTCTGAAGGAAGGACATCCTGGAGGGCAGAGGGACCAGCCAGTGCAAAGGCCCTGGGGCGGGAGCATGGCTGCTGCTTTTGAAGGAGCAGCTGGTGGGGTAGGGGTGGGGGGAACTAGCAGAAACAGGTCACGTCAGAGCCAGAACATGCTCCAAGAGCACACTTGAAAAACACTGCAAGGAAGAACCTTCTGTGACATCTCTGTTACTTTCTGCTTTCGGGGGCCTGTAATTAAAAGGTGTTGGGGAGGAGAGAAAACTGGGCCGCATGTGCCCCTACCCCTGCACTGCACCATTGTCCAGCAACAAAGCTCCACGCTGGGCATGGCTTGGTGAGCTCTGAACTAAGGACTGGATTTTGTTAGAAGTTCAATTCTCCTCCACTATCTTGTTCAAGACCCCTGGGCCTCAGGGCACCTCTGCTGGTGGGTCAAGTTTCTGTTCTTACTTAGCTTCAGCCAGAACATATTCTCTTATAGTCTTTCCTCTCTTCCTCTCTTCCTCTCTCTCTCTCTCTCTCTCTCTCTCTTTTTCATGTTCTCTTCTCACCTTCTCTTTCCTCCCTTCCTGAAGCAGGCAGAGAAGGGACAGAATTTATTGTCCCACTTTTGTGGCAAGGCTGAGTTATTTTTATCTTTATAAATTATTTCCCGTTCTTGAGAAAATATTTCATTTAATGAGATGTATTTCTAAGTGACTAGCGTTCTGCATATTTCAGTAGGCGCCTGCCTTGGCTGGAAGGTTTCTAAGGCCTCCTTGCTTCTGTTCTGGGTGTGGCCCCAGGAGAGGAGCCGGGAGGTGGGGGAGCCCAGGAGAGAGTAAAGATCGGGGGTCCTCAAACTTTTTAAACAGGGGGCCAGTTCACTGTCCCTCAGACGGTTGGAGGGCCGGACTATAGTTTAAAAAATACTATGAACAAATTCCTATGCACACTGCACATATCTTATTTTGAAGTAAAAAAACAAAACGGCAAAAACACCCGCAATGTGGCCCGTGGGCCGTAGTTTGAGGGCGCCTGGTAAAGATGAAGGATGTGGGGAAGGGGGTGGACTCTGCCCTCCCAGTCCCCGGCTAGAATGCTTTTGTCAACTAATAACTTGGTAACAGCTTGGGCCAAATTCCCATGGAGTCTGGGGGAGCGGAGGGGTCCTTAGACAACAATTTTTCCTGGAAACGGCTGCGCATAGACCTTGTACTGGAGTAATTTGCAAAGGGAGTCCCAGGTCCCCCAGCCTGAGTAAACATCATGTCATTTACAGTTTCATCATCGATACTTCCAGGGCTGGGTGACAACATTTTGACACATGAGCAAACCTCTGGACTTTATAAATGGGGCCACCTTAAATAGAAAACCGGGGGAAAGTCCAGAAATGGCTTTCTGATGTAGGAAAATAGAAAGGAAACAGGGAAAATAGGAAACACAAATGAATAAGAAAATGAAAACAGCTAGCAATTATTATGTTCTCATGGTCCGAATACTGAGTTACAGTCCTTACCTGTATTATATTATTTAAACTTGCAATAACTCTAATGCAAATATTATCCCCATTTCTCAGAAGGGAAAACTGACTATTAGAGAAGTAACAAGTTCAATTCTAAATAGTCTGAGGCATCAGAGGTCTGTCTGCTCCTAGTCTTTGGAGGAAGGGGGACTAGGTGAAGAAATGGGGAAGACGCTGGGAGAAGCAGAGAAAACTTCACAGAGGGAACACAGGAAGCAGTTCTGTGTGGATGGCAGAAGAAAGAAAAAGATTTGGGCTTAAAAAGTGAATGTCCGTTTGGGGAACTCCATGATGTGTTTTTACTTAGAAAAATTTTTAAATTGTTGACAGGTGTTATCTTTGTCTGCAGTTTTTTAAGCAACAGGAGAAAGGGTTATATCAAACCCTTTCAAAGGGTTATATGACAATAGTCATCTGGGGTGTCACTCATCTGGTAGGAGGAATTAATCGCTCAGAAAGCCATCGTTTATCTATTATCACACGTATTATCTGCTTCCGGAGTGGTGTGTGCACACCACTTGTTAGCACACTTTCAGGCAGAACAAGATCTTAGTGCCCTGACAGTCATGAGAGCTTTGCGAGGCCCACTCCACTCCACAGCATTGAATGGGCGTGGCTCTGGTGACCTCCAAATGACCTCTAACTATCCTTCCTGTTTTATCCTTTATCTTAATCGCTATAGATGGTTCACAAATCTAAGTCATTGTAGCTCCAGCATTCGTTTGTGAAGCCTTAAAGAGCTATGATCAGGTAGAACACTAGAGTATATGACACTAATGGACATTATGCTAGTGCTAATAGAGCTTATGATACTAGCCCCTGCATTCAGCACACAAGCAAGCAGGTCTTTCATTCTCTCACTTGGTCTGCCCTGTCCCAAGTTTGCTACAGGTCCAGGCAGGAAGCAACGCTGGTAACTTCAGGGCCACTTTGCCAGAGTTGGTCACAGGCTGGTGACTCTCCCTGGTGACATGGCTGGGAGGAGGAGGTGGCACTGGTGTGACTGCTCTCGGGGAGCCCCTCCCAGTTTTGGCCTTTCTGTCTTTGACCAGGTTGGGGAACTTATTTTGGGGGTGAGGGGGTACATTTTTATTAGCATCTTCTGAAGACCTTCTTGACCTTCAAGAACCAAAGAGCTAAATCTTAGATTAATTCGTCTTCATTGGAGGGGAGAAATAGAAGTTATTTGCACTGGACGCACTGGATAGATATCCATGGGTAAAATGGCTTATCTCTCTATCCTTTCTGTTCTTCTTTCCGCCATTTCTTCATCCTGTTCTACGCACTCGGCTCCAAGTAGGGGATTTTAACTCCTGGCGGCAAGAACGTGTCATTTATCTTTGTATCCACCAAGGCACCTAGTTCTGTGCCTGTAACATGTAGGTGCTTCGTATTTATTTGTAGGATGGATGGATAGATGCACTGAGATTGAGCACAGAAGGGAGGAGGTTTTAAATCTCTTAGCTCTGCTACCTACCAGCTATGTGAACTAGGCAATGTGTCGTCTTTAAGCCTGAATTCCATATCGTTTAAAAGTAGAAACTGCACCCACCTCATAGTTTGTTATGAGGAGCCAATGAGATAATATTGTGTGTGTTTTTTAAAGTTCTTCCTCCAGGATAGTCATTCTATTAAGTGAGGGGCCCAATCTTTTAAGATTTAAATTAGATCCCCACGATTCCCTTCTTAAAACCCTCCCCGCAAAGGCGTTCCATTGTAAGAACATAAAATCCTAACTTCTTATTTGCGGTGACAAGGTGCGCCATGACCTGACCCCAGCTTCCCTCCCCAGACTCACCTCCTCCTCACTCACTGCCTCACAGTGACACTGGCCTATTTCCTCTCCCCAGCCCAGTGGGTCCCACCTCAGGAACTCTACACTGGCTGTCCCTCTGCCTGCAACACCCTCCCCCAGGTCATGGAGGGGAGGGCTCAAGTGTCACTAGCTCAGGGAAGCTTCCCCTGCTCCATCACTCTGCCGTGCTCCTGTGCCACGCCAGCACAGCCAAGGGTTCTGCAAGCCTGAGGGAGGGCCGGCGAAGGATGAAGAAAAGACAGACAGAGAGAATAAGCTGGGTCTGGGTGGATCTTCTGTGCGTGACTGAGACCACAGAACAGATCCAGACGGCCAGCTGAGCCTTTATTTTATAGTCAGAGGTAAACAAGGTAGTGGTCACCATAGTTACAATGTTCACTTGCTGCCCCTCCCACAGCCCACTAGCTACCCAGGAAAGATCTAGGGAGCAGTCACAAGATCAAGCTTAATTATGCTAAGAGGGCTGTGCCCTCTAAGCTGGGACTTGTTTTCGGCTTTGCCAGCAGGTCAGTCCGAGGCTTAAGCCTATAACCGCTCCCTACATGCTACCTTGCTTTATTTTCTTCATACAACTTCCCACTATCTCAAATGGTCTGATTGGTTTGTTTCCTTGTTTTTGTCTCTCCCCGCCCCTCCCCCCCCCCCCCCCTCCTCACACACACCATCAGCAAGAACCTCGCCTGAATTGATTCGTAGAATAAGGCCTGGCCCATGGTAGGCATCTCAGGAACCTTGTGAATTAATTAGCTCTCGCCGATTAAAAATGTGAGGTATCGTAAGCAAGTAATATATGAAGTAATTATCAGCTGCTAATAGATGGCTGTGAATTTGTTTATCAGCTTCCTTCCAGAGCACCAGCCAGAGGAATTCATAACTATCTCTAGAAGCTCAAGGGGGAAGCCAAAGAGAATTAAATAAGATTGCGGCTTGGGAAGGAGGTCTATTATGGGGAAGGAGGGAAAAGAGGCTCAGGTGGGAGGCGTGGCCTGGCGGAGGGTGCAGGCCAGAGAGGACCCAGTCCCGGGGTTCTGGGGAGGAGAGAGATTGCCATCATGCCCCCCACACTCTCCTCGCCGGTGAGCTCAAAGCTGACCCCACGCAGAGAGGCCTTCAGAGAGGCAGGAAAACATCACCACATCTGTTCCGACCTAAATGTCACCTTCCTTCCGTGGCATCACCTGTGTAGCATACAACACGGTCCTGCCTTGACCACCAGGGTCTCGCCACTGCACCACTTGCCAAGAGGAAGCCACGTAAGCAAAATTACTAGATGAACGCTGGGAGGGACAACTAAAAAACTGGTTTCCTGACATCTCTGGGGGCCTCTTTCTGGAGCTACTCACAGGTGAGGCGGGAGAAAGGACAATGAAGGGGACAGTGACAGGCCAGGGCACGAGGGCGAGGGCGGATGGCTGAGAAGCTCCTTTAGGAATTAAAGAGGAACAATGAGGAGGTCTCTGGGAAAGGATTAACACAACAATGACAGCTCCATTGAGGAGGCAGAAAAGAATACATCTTAGAATCGCCCACAACATCTCTTCCAATAGGTGGCATCACTCCCGGCTGTCTGGAGAGGAAGGCAAAGAAAGGTTGGATTGTCCTGCGTTTCTCATCCTCTCCAACTCTGCTGGATTTCACTGGGTTCTTTTGAAATCGGGCTGTGCCCTTCCCATCTAATTATTCCTGCAGGCCCGCGGCGCAGACTTACATAAGACATTCGCAAAGAAATAGCAGAACTTCTGGGAAGCAGATCTTAAAGGCTCATTTTAAAAAAAAAAAAAAAACTGCACTGCTAAATTTAGGGGAATGATTCAGAAGTCACCCCCACTCCATCACATGCACATCTCTCTGTCTAGTGTTCCGTGCACGCTTTGCTGGTCTTCTTGGCATTTTATGTTTTATCTCATTTCAGCAAAGGGCCTTGCATTTGTCCGGAAAGGTTCTCTCTGCAAGGATCGTGCAAGGATCATTTGCCCCCCTTTTTTTTTTTGGTGACGTGATGTTGGACTAACATGAATAAAATATAAAGCACAGCATGACATCTCTGCACACGAATCAGAAATTTGGGAGCTGTCGGGTTCGCGAGGGAAAATGCATTCCTCCACTAAGGGCCTGGGGAGGCTTGGGGTGGTTTTTGACAGTCACAAGGCATCATTCTCTGAAATGTCAAGCTGAAAACAGACTCTTGACATCAGATTCATGCTATTGGCTCGTTCGCCGGGCTCCTTCCCTCATACCTGGATGCAGGAGGCTGTGCAGCGACCCGCTGTGGAAAATGCAGGGTAAGGAGAGGCCTGGATTCTGATGGCACATACGCTACTCATAAGTCAAATGTTTCTTTCAGCCTCACTTTCATCTGTAAAGTGAGAGGGTTGGGCCGACTCGGCTTTTCTCAAACCGACACACAGCTCCCCAGCGGAAATACACGGTCACACTTGTGTCCCCTCTTTAGGTCGCTCACAAGGTTCAGAAGCACTTTAAAGACTCGGGCTTGTCCTGTAACGGAAAACAACTTTGTCCCCTCGTTGTTTTCCAAACTAATTTGGCCATGAAACAGCCCCCGTCCCCCTTCCTCTTCCCTCCCTCAGACTTGTAACCTCTATCTCATTAGACCCGGATGTTTCAAGGAACCCACCTGTGTCAATCCTGAAGCAGATGACCCCGTAGGCTCCTGCTAGCCCGGAGTCAGCTCGTTTCTGCCAGGAGGGCCCACTTTTTGCTAAGTACGTGCCCTGTCGCCAGCTACTTACAGCCACGGACTATCTTGGCCCAGGTGACAGAAAAGCAGGCTGTCCACGTAGCTGAGGAGGCCACTGTGCAGGGTGAGCAGGAGGCCGCATGCGTCAGGGTTGTTTCTAGTTCATTGGCCGGTAAAGAACTTACCCTGAGACGTTTGTCATTTGCTTGTGATTTCAGGAGTATGTGGATTCGTGGTGAAATATTAATGGGAACCATCACTGTTTTCTAAGCCATTTCTCGCCCCTGCTCTCCCCGACCCTGCTCCCCGTCTCAGCGGTGGCCTTACTGCCACCTGCACACAGACCTAGTCTATAAAAACCAAAGCCAGGCCGCTGGATCTGGGTACACGGAGGGGCCCTTCAGTCAGCAGAGTACCTTGGTGAACTTGAACACATAAGGGAAGGCTCAGCCCAGCAGAGGGGAGTAGGGGCTAGGGACAGTTGCTTAGTAGAAGGAGAAATTTTTAGCATTTCCACGGAACCATCGGAGAGAGGAGAGGAAAGAGGGAGGAAAGAAGAAGTTGGCTGAAGTAGCCTGATGAAGTGATGAAGCCAGGGAGAAGTCCCAGTGGGGAAAACTAAAAGGCTATAAGAACGAGAATGAGTTGTGTTCAGTTGCAAGCTGTTTGTGTTGCTAGGATAAGTACCGCTCCTTTGCTCCCCATCAAAAGTCGCGGTCAAAAGCACCACCAATGCAACTGCTGGGTGAGAATGTTGTTTAGTGGAATGAGGCATAGGCACCCGAGTGCCCACGGGACGCAAGGCGATTTCTCAACTGAACCACTGCCGTGAAAGCCACGCCTGAGATCCAGAGGAGCCCGGGGAGATGCCAGCCTTGGAAGGCTGCAGGAATCCTGGGAGGCTCTGAGACGTTCACAGGGGTTGGAATAACATTGAGGCAATTGTATCTCAACTTAGAGGGGCAGAGAGGATGTCAGTGAATGAATATGTGAATTGGGGAAAAATTTGTTGTCCCCATTCTACAAACGTATCTCCAGTTCTACCTTTCCTACCTTGATCTTATTTATTTCAAAGAAGAGGTAGAGGCAGTGTGGCATGCTATGAAAAAAAAAAAAGGTACTTAGGTGTCAAACAGATTTGGGTTTTTTGAACAAGTAGCTTAACCTCTCTGAGCCAAGGTTAACTTTTTCATCTGTAAACCAGGAATAAATACAACCCATGTAGGGTTGTTAGGTTAGAATGACATGATATATATGCAAATAATTCCACAATCCGTGGCACACAGAAGGCTCCCATTAAATGTTAGTTTTTTTCCACTATTTATCATCTCTCTTATTCCCTCATCTTCTCTTTGAGGTTGTTCCACCAATCATTCATTTTTCTGTATGTTCTTATTCTCTCCATACTATCACACAACTATGCTTAAAACTTGCTCTTATAAGACTTGGGTTTCCGACTGCCCTATTTCTCTTCTCCAAGGGAAAAGTCTTGATACAAAATCACCTCTACTTCCTCCACACCCAGTCGGTCCCCAATTATCTGCCCACTGGCTCTGCTCCACGACTATATGAGAGCTTCCTTGCTTGAATCACCAATGACCTTCCAAACAGTTGGATCCAGAGGACTCTCTCTGTTCAGCCTCTTTTTACTCGACCTCTCAGTGACATTTGTCACTAAGGCCACTCCCTTTTCTCT
This sequence comes from Eptesicus fuscus, assembly GCF_027574615.1. Classification (NCBI taxonomy): domain Eukaryota; kingdom Metazoa; phylum Chordata; class Mammalia; order Chiroptera; family Vespertilionidae; genus Eptesicus; species Eptesicus fuscus. The sequence goes on from NC_072494.1 coordinate 24,569,085, forward strand.
TTGAGACACAAACCACCCCCCACCTCCAGCTACAAGGCCACTACTCTGTTCCTTCTCAGTGTCTTTCTTTGACGGCCTTTTAAAGGTTGTGTCCTCCTTTCCCACCCAGCGTCCCACTGCACCCTTTACAAGTTTATACTCTGTATTAACGTCCTGGGAAATCTTATTCACCACCAACCCTTCAGCTATCACTCGTACGTTATGACTTTAAAATAATTACGGCTCTGAGCAAGAACTCCCCCCTAAGCACTACACCCATTCCCCACCCCCCCACCCCAACAGCCTACCTCTTCCTGCCAGCAAGCATTTATTGGAGTGCTCTGTTCCAGGATCTTCATCAGGGATGCAAAGGAGACTGGGACACACCTCCCTGGGGTGTCAAGGGGGTCCTGCACACTCGAACTAAGTCCCAACTTCCCCAGACAGTCCCAACCCCACTAAGAGGGGGAAAGAGGGGAGCCCCATGCTTTTGAAACAGAGTCATCCCTTCCTAAGAGAGGTGAGATTAAACTCTGCACCAGCACTAAGACCCCGGGCCTCCTAGCTGACACAGACAGGAGGCAAGACAGCACCCAGTCACCCTTGCCTCCATACCCACACGCTCACAGCCTGACACTCAAAGCCTCCTACCAATATCTGCCTTGAGGAGTTAATATCCAAAATATATAGAACTCATACGACTCAGAGCAGGAAATCAAATAGCCTGAATGAAAGAGTGGACAAACATCTGAATGGACATTTCTCAAAAGAAGACAGATGACTGGACAACAGACACATACAAAGCACTCAGCAGCACTATCATCAGGAAAAGGCAAATTAAAACCATAATGAGACATCACCTCACACCTGTTAGGATGCTTATTCTCAAAAAGATAGATGTTGGTGAGAATGTGGAGAAAAGGGAATCCTTGCGTGCTTTGGGGGTGGGAGGAATCAATTGGTACAGCCACTATGGAATTAAAAATTAAAAATAGAACTAATAAGATCCAGCAATCTCATTTCATGATATATATCCAAAGAAAATCTAGATTTTAAAGAGATATCTGCACTCCTATGTTCATTGCAGTATTATTCACAATAGCTAAGATATGGAAACAACCTGAGTGTCCATCAACAAATAAAGTATGATATACAGTATATATACATATATATATACATATATGTGTATGTATATACATGTATATTTATATCTGTGTATCTGTGTGTGTGCCTCCAGTAGAGTAGGGGCTAGGTACCCCCCCACAATCCTCAGAAGTATTGTAATGGGAGCAAACTTGATGTTTTCATGGTAATAGAGTTGGTGGGAGAGGCGGGAGGGAGGATGGACCAGGGCACTAAGCAGTTTCTGGCTCACTTTAAATATGAAGGGGGGACATTAACCTTGTGAAATAAGAAATTTAATAGAGGAAAGGTACAATAAAAAAATAAGGAACATTTAGGAAATGCATCCGAGGTTACGTTATAATACAGTCCACTCAAATGATAAACTTTTATATCCAGTCCCTTCTCCAAAAAAGCGCCAATTTTTCATGTTTACAGTTTTGCTGGGAGAAAGAACCAAAGATCAAAGCAATAAAGAGCTGAAATATTAATTCCTGCTTGCAACATTTGTGCCTATTTGCAGAAAACAATTTTGGAAAAAGATTTCGATAATGTTATTTTTTTCATCGATAAATATTTATAAAATTGAATCCCTAAACTTCGATATTCCAAGAACTGCGCAGGCACCTACGTAACTGTGAAACCTTTGTTGTTATTGGAGGGGTGAGGGGTGAAAGGTCAAATAAATCAGCTCCATGGGCCACTTTCCCACTGAACTTATGCAGATCTGTGTTAACCACGGTGAGCAGTGTTGGCATTTCTGCGTCATTTTTTTTCTCTCAGATTTTTCCATTACAAAAGCATCCTGTCTCTAGGTAAACGAGGTGGCTTATCATTTATCCTTTAAAATATTTTCCTCTCTGTCACAGTGAAGGAACAAAAATATATAAACCCACAGGGAACACGAGAACATAGAAGGAAAGCAGAGATAAGATTTGGCAGTTTGGGCAGATCTCACTTGGACATCTGGTTAAATACCAGAGGGAGACGCGGGGACAGGCACCTCAGAGAGGAGAGGCCACGGGCCTTCGGAGGAAAAGGCAACTTGCTTTGCAGTTTCCTGGAAAGGCTTAGCGTGGGGAGACCCAGGCACTACCAAAGAGGAGGGTGAGGGAAGGACTGGAAATAGGGACTTGGTTGGAATCTAGGTAAGGACCCTCTTCCTCAAACTACACAGCCAGATGACCAACCCCTGCAAAGGTCAAGAGTTGAATCTCCCGTGAAATCGAATAAGAGGCATTCGAGACGTGGAAACACCAGGCACTGAAACGGGAATTCAGGGAAAGATGGCACTTTAAACAATAAAACCCTCACTTTCCTTTCCCCACCTTGCTCCTGACACACACTAGACTGATCACAGATACACACAGACTGATCACAGATCTCCCACAGAACAGGTGGGCCACATCTTACTTAACCCTTCCACTAGGGTAGGCTTCAATGTTGTTTCCAATCCTTTGTTGTTATAAAGAAGACTGCCCTGAATTTCTTAACGTCTAAATTTTAATTTTAATTTTGGGATAATTTTCCTAGAAGGGATATTTCCTTAAGATTCTTTCCAAAACTGTAAAGATGGGAGCAAGCCTGATTCATATTTTTATGATTATTGGTAGATTATTAAAATATCAAATTCCACAATTATGCTAATTTATAATAACATCCAGGCATACAGGCACGTATTTATTTAACCACACATTCATCAGAATTGTATATTTTTACGGGGAAAAAAAAATTTGCTAACTTAGGAGGAGGAAATGTCTTTAATATATTTTTCTGTATGTTGATAGTGATTTTATTTTAATTAATTATCTGTCCATAACTCTGCTTCTTTACCCATTTTTAGTGCTTTGTGCTTTTCTTATTACTTAACACAACTTCTCTGTATCAACCCTGGTTCAGTTACTTACTGACAAAGTAATGTATTACTTTAGAAACACATATTTCTAAGTGGTTAAATTTATAACCATTTAATTTCTTGTTTTACTATGATTAATTTTTATAAGCCTATAGTAAAATAAGTTCAATATTTATTTCATGAGTGCCTATGTTCCAGGCACTGAAGGTCATGAGTTTATACAACTGATGCTTCCTACACACCGTTAGCCCAGCACCGTCACTTGCAGCATGCTTTCTTTCCTCATCGACGTCTCAGATGTCGCAAAATCTCCTATGTAAATATATTCTGTATCAAAATTCCAATGCCATCTTTCACATAAATAGAACACTCCTTATATTTACATAAAACCACAAAAGACCCCAAATAGCCAAAGCCATCTTGAGAATGAAAAACAGAAACATCATACTTCCTGATTTCAAACTATACCAGCAAGTAATCAAAGTACGGTATTGGCATAAAAACACACACACAGCACGATGGAATAGAAAAAAAAGAACCCAGAAATAAACCCACGCACACATGGTCAGTTAATTTACAACAAAGGAGCCAAGAATATACAATGGAGAAAGAACAGTCGCCTCAATAAATGTTGGCAAAACTGGACAGCTTCATGCAAAAGAATAAAACTGGGTCAGTGTCTTACACCATACACAAAAAGAAACTCAAAAATGAATTAAAGACTTAAATGTAAGCCCTAAAACTCCTAGATGACAATGTAAGTGGTAAGCTCCTTAACATGGATCTCAGCAATACATTTTTTGAATTTGACACCAAAGCAAAGTCAACAAAAGAAAAGATAACAAGTGGAACTACATGCTAAAAAGCTTCTGCGCAGCAAAGAGAACCATCAACAAAATGAAAAGGCAACCGTCTAAATGGCAGAAAATATTTGCACATCATATAACTGATAAGAAGTTAATATTCACAATAGAAAGAACTCACACAATTCAATGGCAAAACAAACAAACCCCCAAATCCAATTAAGAAATGGGCAGAAGATCTGAATAAACATTTTTCCAAACAACAAAAACAAACGGCCAACAGGTCCATGCAATGGTGCTCAACATCAGTAATCATCAGCGAAATGCAAATTGTCACCGCTATATTACCTCAGACCCGTTACAATCTGCAGCCAGTATCTTAAATCTGAAGCAAGTGTCTTGTAGTCTCTGGCTGCCATTCTGAGCTTGCCCCTATTATCATAATCATACCCACCTGGGCTTCTGATAATTGTTGTCACGTGGCCTCTGCTTTCCCAGAATGCTATCATCCCATCCCATTCCTCTGAGGGAGTCCAACGGTGTAACCATTAGTTCCAGCCCACAAAACACAAGGGCTGCCGAGATTCTCAGTGATGCCGAGGTCCTCCTCACCGGTGCATTCCCTATTGCCTTGCCAACTGGGGCGACCTCTGGTCCCTCCTGAGAATTTGCTCCGCTAGTGGGTGTTCTAGTCTTCTACGGCAGATCTAAACTTCCCTGAGCTTGCTTGCTCCACCACTCGCTACAGCAGTCCGTGCATTTTTACTTCACCGTGTGCAGGTCATTGCTTCCTCCAATCTTCTAAGAGCTATCCCAGCCACAATTTAGTCACCTCCTAGGCCAGAGGTGGGGAATGTCCCGCCCACGGGCCATATCATTTGGTCTGGCCCTGCCAAGGCAACTGTAGACAGGATTCGAAATTCAATTAATCTGGGAGCTTTTCTCATAGCAACGTAATTTATAAGTTAATAATTTTGTACGGCTTGAGAATGACGTTATGAATATCCAAATGGCCCTTGGCAGGAAAAAAAAAGGTTCCCCACCCCTGTCCTAGGCGTTGCTAGGGTATTAACTTACGGCTGTGGTGGAGTGCTCCCACATCCACAAACTTTCCTTTAACCAACTTTATATGCAGCCCCCCCCCCCCTTGGTCAAACACTCTCGGGGTCCTTCTTAGACACACTCTCCCAGCTTCTGCCAATAGATTTTCTCTAGGTCCCGAGGCTCCTTCAACATATAACACCTCCCCCTGGGCTGATTTGATGCTAGTTATGAGCCTGGTGGCCAGGAGGGAAAATGGAAGCATAATCTGAAAAGAACCCTGTTTTGAGCACTGTTCTGTGAGGTCATCATTGAAGTCTCCTTATAGGCTTCTAGCAACTTGGGGTAGGAGGCTCCACCTTCAACCAATGAGAAATAGGCCACTTCTTCAGGATAGGGCAGTGGTCGGCAAACTCATTAGTCAACAGAGCCAAATATCAACAGTACAGCGATTGAAATTTCTTTTGAGAGCCAAATTTTTTAAACTTAAACTTCTTCTAATGCCACTTCTTCAAAATAGAATCGCCCAGGCCGTGGTATTTTGTGGAAGAGCCACACCCAAGGGGCCAAAGAGCCGCATGTAGCTTGCGAGCCGCAGTTTGCCGACCACAGGGATAGGGGATTCAGGGGGAAACTCAAAGTGCAGGACGCAGAAAATATCTGTATCAGAAGCCTCGGGGTGATCCTCCCTGCCCAATACTGGCTTAGGAGGCCCCAATAAGGCCCCAACTCTGGCTTAGGAGACTTGCCTAGGCTCAGAACTCAGCCTTCTCAGAGCTCTGCACGATCGCAATTAAGGCCTGTGCCCGAGCTTCAGCTGTTTCTGCTCCCGCCTCATCCCAGAGGCAGGAGTGAAGGCCTCTGCCTCTCACACTTTGCTTTCAATTTCTGACCAATACATCCCGAGTCTGTGATTTTCTCTCTTCAACTACCCACCCAATTCCAGAGACCTTAGAGTTGTCATTTTTCCACACCTCTCAAAGGCTGAGACATTGCACCCAATAGCACATTGCCCTTCCACCTGAATCCGCACCCCCGCCCCCGCCCCCCGTGCCCAGCTCATTCCAGATGGACATCTTAGCAATCACAGTGTGTAAGCGAAGCAGGGAGGATCAACTCTTCACCTACCTTCAGCTGAGGGGTCCTCTTTGCCATTCAGCCAGCAAGCCAGCCGATTCCAGCGTCGCGTCCTCAGGGTCGGCTTCCTAAGGCCATATCTGAGGCCAGCTGTCTTAGGTTGGGTACCCGAGCAGCTAGGACTGAGATGAAAAATAAATTCTTATAAGTGATGGAAGAAGGCCCTCCCCCCCCCCCCCCCCCCAGGGTACGAGGAAGGAAAGGAGCAGAGAGGGACAGGAGTAGAGGCTTAAACGAGAGTGTGGTACCTGCTGAAGACTAGGGTCCGCTTAATCCCACCAGGGGGCTGCAGCAGCATCACACAGCTAAGCCCAACTTGAGGCTGGGGCCAGCCTTTTGTACCAAGAAAATCTGTTGCCATTGGCTGAGATTTGCCCTGCGGGCCAGGAGGCGTTGCCACCTGGGCAAGGAGACTTCTGTTTGGCTGAGGACTGTAGGGGCAGCTGTGCATTGTTACCAGTCACCTGGAGCAGCAGCCAGGGGCCGGGCTCACTGCCTGTAAAGAGGATCCAGGTGGGGCACAGAGAGCCCAGTATGCTAACATTACTGAGTGCAGCCCATGGGCTCTGTTCTTTTTCAGTGGTTGTCACTTTTAAACTTCACAGCAACTCTAGGGAGGAGGTATTACCCTTGTCTCCATTTTACAGATAAGGAAAGGTATGCTTGAGAGTTTAAATGACTTTCTTATGGTTATAGAATGAGGGTCTGTGCTTTCAGGTGCCATAAACTTGTAGATAAAAAGGAATTATTTCGGCTTATGTATTTGTAAGATGGTTGTACACAGAACCTACTTATGTTCATATCTTTGGAAACTTAAAGTAGGGATTCTGGAATTAGCCAACTAGATTCAAATTCTAAGTTTTAAGAGCTTTGCAATAAAATTGTCTCGAATATAATTGTGAATCTCATTCCCTAAATATTCTTGATCTCATATGTTGAGAGAGAGAGAGAGAGAGAGAGAGAGAGTGTGTGTGTATCAACTCTGTTACTCATAATATTCAATTAGTTGAAATATCACATTTCCCAACTCCTTTGAATAATAGGTATTAAAAATTACTAAGAAATTAAATTCTCCATTAAGTAATGGAAAAGCCACAAAAACAGTCTAGATGTGAGATTAATAATAACTTATTCAGCTTTTGGCTGTGTGTTAAGCACTTTATATCCGTTTTTCCATTACAAAGCAAGTACTAGCATCATATCCCAGAATATAAATAAGAAAACGGAGACTTTGGGAGGCTTATTAACTTGCTCCATATCACGGGACTAGAAAGGGGTGGGTCTGTGAATTGAACCCAAACCACCATAGACATCAAAACTGCTACAGATGTTAACAAGAAAATCACACAGTGTGGATTCATATATATGGAGACAATCGGTGATGAAACTCTCGGTCTGGGTAAAGGAAAATTTCCACTTTCTCACCTCTTTTTCACATGAGCCAAATCTGAAAGCTGTGAAGGAGATGGAAATTTTCAAAAAACACTCCTTCACCCAGCACATCACTGAGTAAGGGAACATTTCTGAGACAAGGAAGAGGAATCATTAATAAGAGCCTGCTAAAATAAAAGGCATTTTTCTAGAGGCAGTGCCCGCAGCTGACAGAGGATTGAGTGGTTCTGACTCCACAGCTTGAGTGAAATCAGGTTCTCTGACCTAGAAGAGATTGAGGTTTTATCTATTACCATGGAAACCGCGCCTGTCTCTTGCCCAGGGCGGTGGCCTCTGCAGAATGCTACTGAGGTTTTCTTTGCTTCCTCTCCCTCCTCACAACCTCCCACCCCCAATGAATAAATCACTTGCTAAATCCCTTTATATTCAGTTTCCTGGGTCACTCTAATCACTTGGAGTGTTTAGGAAGAGTTGGGTGTCCTGTATTGAGGACTGAAGAAGATGACTTCCGAGGTTCTTCTGTTTTGTAGAATCTATAAACTAAAAAACGATAAAAATGAGTTAAGTGGCCCTTTGTCAACATTTTGACCTGGGGATAAAAACCCAAGTATTTTAAATCAGACCTTCATTGATCCAGCCCATTGTTTCCATATCTAGTGTATCAGATTGGGTATCAGTGTATTCCTTAATCAGTAAGCTTGCTCTGGATTTATGAGATCTAATAAAGTTGGAATCACATCAGTCTGTTTATCTTATTCGTTAGTTGACAATCTATCAAATCTATCAAATGCATATTCCAGGCATTGGTCCAAACATGGGGACAAGAACTTCAAAAGTGCTCACAATATCAGGTTCTTTTAGGAATTAGAGAAATCAGCATATCACTAACAAGAAAACCTGCGTATATGATTGCAAAGAGCTACAGTATCCTTAAGTTCTGTCTTGGGCCCATATCCATCCATAATCTATTCTTTATTCAGCCACATCTCTTCTCTCTAACAAGGCACTATGAAGAGTTTGTAGGAGGACATTGTTACCCTTGCTGACATCATCTTAGGACAGCTCAACCTTCACACCCTTCTCTTTCTAGTAATACATGGCCTCAAAAATAGCACGTCGAAAAATCTATACTAAGAAAACTAAGCTTCTTTAAAAATTGGACTTCCAGAAAAGTTCAATGTGTCTGCACTATATTTCTAATTCGTGCTGCCCTGAAGTTGAATTTGTGATTATTCCCTGGTTGTATTTATTATGCTCAGGAGATTGGGTGATTTATTATTAAACCTCTTAGAGGTAATTATGCTTATTGCACTAATCTTCTCCGAAGAAAGCTTGGGAATTGTCTTTCTCATCCTTAATTAGGAAATAATAAAATGCAATTCTGAGAACATGGAAATTGTTTTCCTTTGTTCAATAAAGACTGGCCCACCAAGTTGATTAAACAAAACTTTCTCTTGATGCCAGATTTAAAAAAAAATTAACTTTGCTGTTAGAATGTAAAATGATATTCTGTTAAGTAGCAGATCAACTTTACTCTTAACTTCTGGTTCCTTATTTTACATGTTTAGGGAAAGAAAAGGTTTTCCTCCCTCTGTTGAAAACACATTTTTAAAATAACAAAATAGCCCTGTGAGTTATAAATGTCCTATTAGTTTGCTAAGGCTTCCATAGTCAAAGATCACAAGCTGGGTGGCTTCAGACATTTATTTCCTCACGGTTCTGGAGGCTGGAAGTCTGAGATCAAGGTGTCTGCAGGGTCGGTCCTTCTGAGGGACCTGAAGGGGAATCTGCTCGAGCTCTCTCTCCTTGGCCTGTCAATGGTCAGCTTCTCCCTATACACGTCTGATTCTGTGTCCAAATTTCTCCTTTTCAATAGAACTCCAGTCATATTGGATTAGGACCCACTCTAGTGACTTAATTTTAACTTGATTCATTCTGTAAAGACTCCATCTTCAAGTAAGATCACATTCTGAGGGACTGGGGGTTAGGATGCCAACATTATCTCTTTCAGGGGGACACAATGTAACCCATAACAAATGTCATCAAGGGAAATGTCCTACAGTATGAGTTACTTGTCCAGCAATGCTTTTGATTGATTAAAAAGAACTGGGGTTATCCTTACAACTAATTTTCCTTCTTTATCTCCCCCCCCCCCACCATGTTAAGTGGAGAAGATAACATGGTCTCAAAATATGTAAAGTAAAAATGGTCAAAACAAGAGAAAAATAGACACATCTAGAATCACAGTCGGAGCTTTTATATACACGTCTTTTAGTAATTTATAGAACAAGCAGGCAAAAATTTAAATAAGAATAAAATACCAGGAAAGAATAATCAAGAAACTTGACCTAATGGACAAATATAGAACACTCTACCCAAGTACTTCAGCAAATACTTTCATGAAATATCTAAAGAAATTGATTATAAACTGGACCATAAAACAAGTCTCATCAAAGTTCAAATGAATGAAACCATATAGACTAGATAGAATATACTATTGATCCTAATAAAGTTAAGGTAACCAAAAAATTCTCATCTATTTGGAAATTTAGCACATAATATAATAATTCATGGTCAAAGAAGAAATCAGCAGAATTATAAAATATTTTGAATTGAGCAATATGAAAATATTCCATATCAAGATCTATAATTTAGCTCTAAAAACCTTTAGGAGGAAATTTATAGCCATAAAGGCATATAGTAGAAAAGAAAAAATACTGAAAATAAACAAGCATTCTGTCCATCTAGAGAAGTTAGAAAAGGACTAAAAATAAGTACAAGAAAAGCTGAAGAAATGAAATAAAGACAAGAGCAGAAATTAATGAGATAGAAAACACATATACAGTAGAGAATCAACAAAAGACAGAAAAAATTTCAAGAACTAATAAAATTGGCAAGCCTCTGGTGAGACTTTTTAAGAAAAGAAAAAGAGAAAACAAAGGTCCATAATAAGGAATGAAAAAAAGAGACAACACTACAGATCCTGTACACATTAAAAATATATCAACTAAACAACTTCAAACAAAAATTCTTCCTGTCTTACTCTCCCGCCTCCCCAGCTTAGCGAGACTGCCAAAATTACTCTTGGAATAAGTGGATTATTGAATAGGCCTTAGAAAAGTTCACACTATAAGGTTTTGGGGGTTTTTTTTTGGCAGCAGTAATATAGGAACCATCTTCTAATTATTAATTGCAAATGAGAGCCACAGGAAGTTCCCACAATTACATTTTGGGGGTAATCCTCAAGTCTCCTTAAAAAGAATAATGTCAGTTCTTTTTGCTCACTAAAATGTAATTAATAATCCTCCCAACAAACTGTAAGATAGACCAGTTTTAAGCTTTACCATCTTTCTCTCTAGTGGAGGTAGAATAGGTATAAGGTTTTTAAAAACATATGTCATTTAGGAAGCCAAATATAAGTGGATTCTAAATGAATTAGTCCCCCCACCAAAAAATTCTTTCATTATGTGGACATACCTTGAAATATTGAACTAAGGGAGCTATTAGCAAGAGTTTGGTAATTTCATAGGGAAGTTGCAATGGACTTGAACACACATAACTCAGAAATACGCAACTTTTGGATTGTTAAATTACTTCCTAAGCTCTTAGAGAATGCTTAGTTTTATCCTTGCATAAAGCGGGACGCTAACCAATTACTTACCACTGCAGAGTATTTGGGCTCAAGAAGACATGCTCCTTACCAGACAGACATTTCCATAAAATTAAGAACACATATTATGAAAATAAAGAAAATAAGAAACATGTGTTTTCTGTTGACAAGTATTTCTTTTGGAAACTCTGATTTAAGGTTGCTTTGCTGTGGCCATAAATGGAAACATATGGAAAGTTGTAGGAACTTTCAGGTGCTTTATGTCTGAGAATTGTAATCCATCAGAGAAATCGAAACTTCAGAAAAAACATACAGAAAAGTTCAAAGAATAACACAGCAAAATCTGTGTATCTGCCACACAGAATAAACCAACATTAACATTTAGGAATGTTTTCTTCAGATCCCTTATTGAATGGAGGAGTGAAGAAATGACTCCACAAGTTAATTGTCAACTTTGCATATGCTCTTCTCTGGTGCGCGTTTCCTCTATCCCTCCACAGAGGCGACATGATCACGAATTTGTTGTCTAGTCAGTGCTTTTGTTTTCATGACAGATTTAAATATTCAAAGACAATACACAGTATTTAGTGTTATCTTTATTTGCCCTGCCACTTGCTTTTTTACCAACATTTTCTAACCTATCCATGTAGATGCTTCATTTATTATAACTGCTACTTAGTATCCCATCATGTGAAAAAAACAATTTATTTATATTTTTTCCTACTGAGGGGTATTCAGAACGTTACCAAATTTTTTCTATTATAAATCATGCTGTAGTTAATATTCTCACATATATTATATATGTCTCCTCATGCATGTTGAATTTCTCCTGCTCTTGTTCATCAGGCTGCCCTAGCCATAAAAAAATGTAATGGCCTATCTCCAATATTTCTATGTATCTTTACAAATTATGAAAATGTCCTATTATACTAATACATAATGTTTAACATAAAATGTGATATTTTTCTTAAAAGATAAAATAAATAAATACAAAGTTCTATTATTTTCTTCCCACATCCCATTTTAATTGCTGGGTTATAGGATATAGACATGGTCATCTATAATTATATATTATACTTATATCATATTCTATTTTATTAATATTATCACATATCATTATTCTATGTTATTGTATTACTCTTCCCAAAACTGTACTAATTTATGTTCCTTCTAGCAGAGAATGAAAAATTCCATTTCCCTACAGCCTTACCATACAAAAGATGCTTTAAACATTTTTTGGAAAAAAACTTCAAACCAGCAGAAAAGATGCTAGAATGTTATAATGACGTCTGTGTAAGCTTCACCTAGATTCACCAATTGTTAACACTTTGCTACATTTGCTTTCTTTCTCTTTCTCTCCTCCCTCCCCTCTTTTCCTTCATATGTATTTATATTTTGTCGCATATTTCCCCCTGAATCATTTGAAAGTAATTTGCAGCCAGTAGGAGCCATTCATCATAAGCATTCCCACATGTAACTCCCAAGAACAAAAATCTTTTCTTAAGTAGCCAAGATATAATTATCAAACTCCGGAAACTTAATAGATATAGAAAATTTCACCAATTTTCCCAATTAAGTTCTTCCTAGCAATTTTTTTCCTGACCCAGGACCCACGTTGCATGTAGTTGCCATCATGTCTCTTCAGTCTCTTTTAATCTAGAACAGTTCCTTGGACCTCCTTTCTTTTTCATGACATTGACCTAAGAGTACGGGTCAGTTATTTATTTCCTGCCCCTAATTTGGATGTGCCTGGTGGCTTACACAGGATTACATTGGGTTATGCATTTTTGGCAGGAATACATGACTGATGCAGTGTTCTCCTCAGTGAATCCCATCAAGTGTTTCTCAGGTTTTTAAAGTTTTGCCAATGTAATAGTAATTGGCTACCCTGACAGTGAGAAAGAGAGAAAGAAAGAAGTTGAGAGAGAGGGGCGTTCAGAGAGAGAGAGTGCTGTGGGAGCCACAGTGCCTTTTATGATCAGCCTCAGAAGGTGTGCATTGACACTTCTGCTTATTCTAGCCACTGGAATTGAGTCACTGAGTCCTGTCTGCACAGAAGAAGAGAGAAATTAGGTTCCCCTTCTTGAAGGGAGGAGTGTCATGGAATTTGTGAGCATATTTTAAAAATTTTTTACTTAAAAATAATTTTTTATTCTTTGTTTTTCTTTTGAATTTCAGTTTTATTGAGGTATAATTGACATATAAAATTGTAAGATATGGAAAGTGTATATTGTGGTAATTTGATATACGTATACATTGTTAAAGGACACCCCCCCCTTCATCCATCATATTTCAATTACACAATAGAGTATTATCAACTATAATCACCATATTTTCCATTAGATCTTCAGGTCTTATTCAACTTACAGCTGAAAGTTTCTACCCCAATTCCCCCATCCCCAGCCCCTGGTAACCACCATTCTACTCTGTTTCCATGAGTTTGACTTTAGGTTCCACATACAAGTGGGTATGTGTTTTAAACCACCACAATTATGGAAGATGAACATGTAAGCAAGCATGATTTCTAACCCAAAAGACAGGGGATTGGCCACACAACCTCCTCCAGGCAGATATACGGCCTATTTCTTAGACCTCAGTGACACTTGCTTTTAATAATAGACAATAGCCACAAGCTATTAATCTTATATGTTTTCCTGGAAAGGAAAGTTGTTGCAGACCCCATATGGGAATATTTTCAAGGGTCTCTCATAAGGATTGTTGTCAGGATTAACTGGGATAATAAATGTAGTGCCTGATCCCTAAGAAGTGCTCATTAAATGGTAGCTGTTAATATCCTGTCACCAAGCCGTATGACGCCACCCTCGGAGTCTCAGGCCTCTCCTCTTATCTGCTGCCCCACTTACCCTTGACTTGAACTACCACATAGGACCCTTGCTTCACTCCTTGTCTCTGTTTTCCTCTACATCTTCTTTGCTTTACAGAAGAGGTCGGCTTTTCCTTTAAAATTTAATTATAGCTGATGTTTTATAGAAGCTCCATTTAATCGCTGAGCCAATCTACTGAGCGCCTGATACTCCTGAGACCGTGACACTCTGAGCCAATTTGACCAGGGCTGTGGGGGGTGGTTAAGGAGAAAATAAGGAGGAGAGAGAAATATTATCCAGCCATGAGGGAAGAATTTTAATTGCTCCGGTACAGTTTAATGCAGAATGGAGAGAGGGCAAGTACTGTTGAAAATAAGCTTCCCTCTCAGCTTTCAAAAGATACCCTCTTCTGGTTTGATGAAACACGGAGTCATCCCATCTTTGGCAACATTTTCATGGGTCACTGAGTTTGTAGTTCGTAGTCTAGTTCTTTGTCGAGCAATGACATCTGCTTGAGTATTCTAGCAATTGAATTGATGCCTTACAGAAAAGTTCTTTCCCAGAACGAACTTTTGTTGGAAATCCTGGGTGATCTGTTGTGTTCATGTCAGGGGTAACATAACTGCTCTGTGTGCATGCATTTCGACAATAAAATTCGTGAATGTTGAGTGCCAAGAGTCATTGCTGGTGTGTTTTTCTGTGGACAGCGCAGGCGCGGGAAGTTCCCTTAGTCAGAGGTAAAACAATGAGATAAAGCAATGCTGGGCCTTCAAGGAACCCGCACTCCTTTATCTCTAATCCTTTCCTCATGGCCACCTTCTTGACTGTTTTTCTAAGGAATGAGTGATTAATAGCTGCCAAACCCAAACTTTCCATTTTGGCTGGATTTCCCCATAGCCATGGCCGGTGACCCACTGGAAGGAGGGGCTACGGGGGGCGTAGGTGGCAGTGCCATGCGCGTGGCTTGGCCACAAAGGAAGGTGCCAAGCAGTGAGGTTGACAGCGTCTTCGCCTTCCCTGAGAGTCACTGGTGGAGCCCTCACTCGTCGCAGGAGGGGATGGGCTCCTTTTTGCAGGTGCCGTGCTTGGCTCGGTGCCGTTGCAGGTGATTGGACCTGGTGAAGGCCTGGCCGCAGTCCTCACACCGGTAGGGCCTCTCCCCGTTGTGCCCCCGGATGTGCTGGGCCAGCTCCGAGGCAATCCGGAAGGCCCTGCCGCACTGGGCACAGAGGAAGCCCTTCTCCCCGGAGTGGATCTGCTGGTGCCGCTTCAGGGTGGAGGAGCGGGCGAAGGCCTGGCCACACTGCGCGCAGGGAAAGGGCCTCTCGCCCGTGTGGATGCGCTGGTGGCGCACCAGGCGCGAGGGCTGCGCGAAGGCCACGCCGCAGTCCGCGCACTTGAAGGGCCTCTTGCCGCTGTGCAGCGTCTGGTGCTCCACCAGGTTGGAGGACTTGGTGAAGCTCTTGCCGCAGGTGGGGCAGCGGAAGGGCCGCTCGCCCGAGTGCACGCGCTGGTGCTCCACCATGCGGCTGGCCACGGCGAACTCCCGGTCGCAGGCCGAGCAGCGGAAGGGCTTCTGGCCCAGGTGCGCGCGCTGGTGGCGCAGCAGCGACAGCGGCTTGTTGAAGGTCTGGCCGCACTGGGCGCAGGGGAAGGGCTTGTCGTTGCTGTGCATGTTGCGCTGGTGTTTGCGCAGGTCGGAGGAGCGCACGAAGGCCTTCCCGCAGTCGGGGCACGGGTAGGGCTTCTCGCCCGTGTGGGTGCGGAGGTGCTTGCGGTGATCCGAGGACCAGGTGTAGGCTTTGCTGCAGAAGGGACAGCGGTAGGGCCGCTCGCCCGTGTGCAGGCGCCGGTGCTGCTGGAGGGTGCCCCGGTGGGAGTAGGCCTTGCCGCACAGCTCGCAAGTGTAGGGCTTGTCGCCTCGCATCTGCGCGCCCGGCGGGTCGGTGGGCTTCTGGAAGGCTCGGCTGCCCCGCAGGCCCTGGCAAGGAAGCGTCTCCTCCTGTCCGCCCGCGCCCGCCGGTCTCTGGCCCTGCTGGCCAGTCCTCGCTTTCGCCGGCCCTGCCACGGCCAAAGTGGCTGTGGTGGGCGACCCCTGGGATCCTGTGTGTGTCTCCTGCTTGGGGACACACGCGGGGGAGCAGTTGTCTGGGGACATGTCTACACCTCTTTGTGCACAGGAGTATCTTCCAGTCCCAGGAAAGTCTCCATCATCGCCTGCAGATAATGAGTCCCTAGGAGGCTGTTTCCGACTTGACAGCCTGTGTGAGAGGCCGCCGCCGAAGAGGGCGCTCTGAGCCACGCTTGCCCCGGGGGAGGCGTGGGTCTGGGTGGTCTTTGATTCATCTCTTCCTCCGCAGGACTTCCCACGTGAGGCCACCGGCTTTTCCCCCGCGACCCCAGCACCAGAGTCAGAGAATTTCTCGTCCTCCTCGCTGGGAGGCTGCCACCACGGCAAGTCGGCATTGTCCCGAGTCACTGGAGAGCTGCCCCTGGGACAGGCAGGGTGATGGGAGTCAGCTGTGCTCTCTTGGTCTCCTGCCTCCCCACCATCCTCATCTTCACTCTCTACGTTCATGCTCAGCTTCCGGGGCTCATGAAGCTCCTCCTTCAAGCTGCAGAGAGGAGACCCCTCGCCCCCCCTGTCCTGGGGGTCCCCCTCTGCCATGATGCTCAGGCACTTCTCGTCCTCCTCGCAGCCAGAGCCTCTGCTTGGCTCAGGACACCTGCAAAGAGGACAGGGTGGAGAGGAGATCACAAAGAATGTGCTCGATCACATTCACCGCCTGGGGGACTGAGGTCCTCACTACAGGTCTGTGTCCAGCTGGCAGCCATGCCAGCCACACTGTTGTGCCTCACAGCGGCAGCAGGGGCCGGGCCTGCTGAAAATCCACAGTCGGCCTGAATCCCTTCGGAGGTGCCACTGGCTGGGAGATCCACCAGGCAGTGCTGTCCAGGATGGCAAGGGTGGGACGTTGGTTGAGTGCCAGCTGTGCCTGGCCCTGTCCAGGGGGCTCAACCCCCAAGTGCTAGCTGGTGGGAAGGCCACATGTGAGGCTGGGAAGCAAGGTCTGGGCCTCTCCAGGCCTTTTTTTTTTTTTTTTAATCCTCACCTGAAGATTTTTTTTCATTGATTTTCAGAAAGAGTAGAAGGGAGGGGGAGAGACAGAGAGAGTGAAACATCAATAGTTGCCTCCTGCACGCACCCTGTGCTCTTGACTGCAATTGAACCTGGGACCCCTCAGTCCATGGGCTGATGCTCTATCCACTGAGCCAAACCAGCCAAGGCTCTAGGGCTCTTTACCCGGCCAGACAGGAAGTTGAAAACCAGGCCGGCTCTTGCTGTCCCTGCCAGAGGCACCAGTCTGCCATCCCGTGATGTCCCAGGCACTGGGCTGTGTGGGCCACCTCTTCCAAACACAAGCCCCTGGGAGAATGGGGGTGAGTCAGAGAAACGCCAGGGTGTTGCCAAGAAGATACAGCAGCCCCTCGCGGCTTCTTAGGGCTTCTTGGGCCTTTGCCATGAAGAACCCCCAGTGCTGGGCAGGTAAACATAACCCCCGGGGGAGGAAGACACGCCCACAGAGAGCTTGAACTACCTTAGACATTGCTTCCTCTTAAACACTCCGGAGAATGCACATTCTGTGTCACATTTGTTTTAATATAAAAAATAGTGTTTTAAGTTACCTTCAGTTTAAATGTTTAACTCCCAAGCCTGCCTTATTTATCCCATGGCCTCAGGGATTCCTGCTCCTCCCCCCCCTCCGCCCCACAATGGACCCTGCTCCTCTCCCCCCCGCCCTGCAATGGACCCCAGGGGTGCACGTATCCCCACGTACTGTGACTTAGGGTTTTGATAGCATGAAACAAAGAAAACCAGCTGGGGTTGATGAATAAGGATTGTTTGTGTGAGTGATACATTTTTAAGGAGCTGCTGTAGAGAGAGGCTGGCTACTGAGAGAAAGAGAGAGAGAGAGAGAGAGAGAGAGCAGATTTCCTCACCAGAGGCCTGAGTTTGCTTTGGTCTGGAGGGGACCACCTGAGAACCCAGAGGGTGGTAGGGCTAGTAGTTCCTAGTAGCTCCATTTTCTGGACAGACATTTTGAGCCAGGCAATATGCTAAGCACTCCACAAGCACGATTTCATGTCTTCCTCCCAGCAGCCTTTAAGATAGATGCTATTACTGTCATTATTCTTTCCATTTTACAGGTCAGGAAACTGAGGCTTAACGAGGGTATAGGCCTGCTCAAGGCCACACAGCTCACAGACAGCAGTCCTGGGGTTTCTAACTTCGAGGTCTTGATGTTAAACCTAGAGCTGCGTGGCCCCAGATGTGGCCTCCAGACTGAGGCTCGCCCTGCAGCTGGGCCCCGCCCAAGAGCGGTCACAGCATCCTGGGGAAGAGCCGCTGTGCCCTGTGGGCATCAAAGCCCCTTGTGTTTTCTGGGCCAAGGAACCTTGGCTTCGGAGCCTCACCGCTGAGCTCCTCCCTGCTCCTGCTGACCCAGAGTACCCTCCTCCACAGGAGAGAGACCATGGGCTGCAGAGACCGCTGCCTGGGGTGGTCAAATCTCAGCGCCTGTGTATTTTCTTTTCTTTCTTTTTTTTTTTTATTTCAGAGAGGAAGGGAGATTTAGAAACATCAATGATGAGAATCAGATTGGCTGCCTCCTGCTCGCCCCCTACTGGGGAGCGAGCCTGCAACCTGGGCATGTGGTCTTGGCAGGAATCAAACCTGGGACCCTTTAGTCCGCAGACAGACGCTCTATCCACTGAGCAAAACCGGCGAGGGCACCTGTGTGTTTTCTTTCAGAAAGCTTCTCCCCCCCTCACCCCAGTCCCCCAACCCCCTTGCTGGCTCAGAGGGATAAGAGGAGCCAGCTCTGCACATGGGGTAGGAGCCATTCTGTCACCCTCAGCCATTCTGTCACCCTTGAGGCAGGAGCCATTCTGTCACCCTCAGCCAGATGTAGCCATTCATTCATTCAACTGATATTTACCAAGCAGTCCAAACCGTGGACAAATCGTTTGTGCCTCCACAGGCATTTCTGAGCCTTGATTTCTTCATCGGCAAGATGGAAATATGGCTCCTGCCGCAGAGCCTGCCTGAAGCCCCTGCACGTGGCGGCCACACGCGGTGACCAGTGCTTTGTTCCTGGCGCTGGTGGCACCTCTGCGCCTCCGCCGGATGCTGGGAGGTTCAAGATGGACGGTCATGGCAGCCGAGTGGTCGTGTCCTGCCCTGTTATACTGGCCCCCATCTCGTCCAGCTCCTCCTGCAGCTCCTGCCTGACTGTAAGCTTAGCGACTGTGTGTGTGGAGCGGGGAGCAATGGAGAGAAGTCCTCACGTTTGAGTTGGATGCAGAAGTCTCGGGGAACGCAATGTAGTAGTGAGTGGGGTGTCAGTGACTCGTGTCCCTTTGTGCCCTGAAGCCCAGGGACTCCTCCGACCTCTCTGCTCTATCCCCAGAACCTGTCAGAGTGTGGCTGGCCTCTCTCTTGACAGGGAACCAGGTCTGAGATATTTTCAGCACAGTGGTTCTTAGAGAGTGGCCGTGTGTGTGTGTGTGAGTGTGTGTGTGTGTGTGTGTGTGTAGTTCATAGAGGAGCACAGCATTAGCAAGCTGACTATGACATACACACCCCAGCATGTCTGATCAGGGACTGTGGGCCCACCAACAGGGGCAGCAAAGCTGCGAGTGATTGAAACGGCTTTCTTCGGCGTCCGTCTTTCTCTGGGACAACACGCTGTGCATGTTCATGGGGAACTGTTTGCAGACCGCTTACCTCACCCACTCCCCACCCCACCTCCAGCACACGTGGCCCATTCTACGTGCCCCGTGTCTCGTTCCCCTTCCTCTGGGCCCCAGGTGAGCCTCCTCAGGGAGCACACAGCCCTCCCCAGGAGATGCCTCCTCAGCAGGCAGTCCGCCCCTGCCTGCAGCCACATCCCCGGGACCCCTCCTGCTTCGGTCCTCCCCTCCATAGCTGCCAGAGGCTCTCTCTTGACCACAACAGGACAGAGAGGAAGGCAGGGTGTCGGTGGGATTTTCTGGCAAAGCTACAGGTATTCCTGGTCTGGAGGAGGAGCGCTGATGCTGCGTGGCTGGCCCCTCTGCTCTCCCGCTGTGCTGCCCGCAGAGGCTGTCAGAGCACAGTGCCCGCACCTTCCTCCACCCTTGCCAGCCAGGAGTGGCCCGAGTGCAGCTCCAGCTCCCCCACCTCCGACGTGGACACTTGCAGAAGCCTGGCCTATGGGCTGGTTGCAGTCCCTGGCCCGGCTCCTCTCCCTGTTTCCTTCCAGAGACTGTACTAGGTCCGCAGGGCAGCCCGCTCCCACCCTCCCCTCTGCCCAATGCCTTCGAGCCTCGCTCTCCACCTTGGAGGGGACGCCACCAGCTGCTCACCTGGGAGATGCAGACGGCAGCGTGGGCCCCAGCCCAGCGCCGTCACATGTGACCTCTCAGCAGCCGGAACCTGAGTTCGGTGCAAATCGGCAGAGATGCTGTCCCTGTCCCTCAGGCTTCTGTGTCCCGTCCAGCCGCTGCAGAGAGAGCGCAGGAGGTGGGGCGGTGGAACACGACCTTCCTGCCTGCACCCCAGACCGCAGCCGGGAAGCAGTGGGGCTGCCCTCTCCCACCGCCTGAAGGATCCCGCTGCTCCCTCTGCCCCCGCCTCCCCTCCTGCGGGCCAGCCTCCTCCCCCGCCCCTCAGGAAGGCTGCTCAGTCCTCCTGCAGGTGGCCTCCCTCTCCTGCTCACTCTCATTCCTTCTCCCCAGCACAGCCAGCAGCCCCTCCCTCAGTCCTGCCCTCAGAGGTCCGTGGGCCCCTGGCCACAGGCGCACTTCCTGGATAGGCATGCCTCTTCCCTCCCTGGGAGGCAGGACGCGGTGTCCGGCTGTTCTCCCACCTCCCTATTCCAGCCCCCACGTTTCCCAGAGCTGTGGTTTGAGCGGAGGTGCTCCCAGGATTTTCTGAAGTAGTCACTGGCTAAAGATGCCCATGACCATTTAGTTGCGGGTAGGGGTGCAAGGAGACCATTTTCTCTCCTTGTTCATGCAGATGCCAGGCCTGTCTGGGACATACAAATAGGAGATACGCATATAGGAACTGTGATGTCCCGAGGTGGGTGACAGCAGGGCTCTGGGACTAGGTTGGAATCTTACCACTCACTAGCTGTGTGACTTGGGGTAAGTTACTTAGCCTCTCTGTGGGGATCATGATGGTATCCCTATCATAGAGGTCTCGGGAGGACGAATAAAATAATTCATATTAAGAGCTTAGCATAGCGTCTGGAATACAACAGTGCCCAGAAGAGTGAGCTGCCCTCATTGATGCTGTCGTGTTTCTAGGGAAGACACGGCTCACGGGGCTCCTTTACAGCCCACAGACTTGTTAGGGCTGCGGCAAGGACACCCAACACTTGTTTTCTGAACAGTAATTTCCAGAGTGTGATGCAGAGAAGCAGGTTGACTTTGTAGGTGTGGCTTCCAAGGGGGAGGGAGACAGCAGGGAGATGCCTCCGGGTCTTTGGGTCTGAAAGTTTGGGACAGGTTCCAATCCTGATGTCCTTGAAATAAAGTGTGCAGCGCTACAGGTATGTGCATATGCACTGGGCAGGCGAGGGGATCCTTAGCTCTCACGCATTTCTTAAAGGGGCATGACCCAGAAAAGGTGAAGAACCATTGGTGTTGGGGGTGGGATGTAGGATGATAGAGAGAGTAGGTACTTAAAATATCTCCCATAGCAACTTATCATCCCACATCCCAACACTGTTGTTCAGAATTTCCCAAGTGGCCGTAACGTACGGGCTTTGGCAAGCAAGTGGCTGAATTCCTCAGGAGGGGCCTGTGGGGGTGAGAGCGGGAGCTGGGATGAGTGTGTGTGTGTGTGTGTGTGTGTGTGTGTGTGTGTCCCTCCCCACTCCCAGACTCATGACAACAGTGTACATTCATTGCATGTTCACCCATGCCAACCCTATGCCAACACACTACATGCAATGTCTCCACTGACCCTCACCACATGCTGATGGAGTGGCTGCTATCCATGTTATTCCCGGTTGCATACTGAGGAAACTGAGGCACAGGCAGCTCGGTACCTTTCCAGGGTCACAGCCGCCCGGTCACTATGCTGTGGAGCGGAGGAGCTGTGGTTTGATTCCAGTGTCTGCACTCTGAGCCACTCGACCACGAGCTGCCCACACCCTGTCCCTTCAGTGGCTTCACGTTTGGCATTTTCTGACTCCACCCTCTTTCCCTCGCCCCCAAGGCTGCATGACACGTCTATGTGGGTTCACTGCAGGGAATCCCCCAGAAGACTTTCTTTTCCCTCAGCCCAGCTGCCCAAGGAGGCCATGGTTCTCATGAATGCCTACCTGCTGGTGTCCAGCCAGGACAGCTGTCTTTTCATTATGCTTTTTTAAAAAATACATTTTTTTTATTGATTTCAGAGAGAGAAACATTGATCAGCTGCTTCCTGCATGCCCCACACTGGGGATTGAGCCCACAACCCTGGACATGTGCTCTGACCTGGAATTGAACCATGACCTCCTGGCTCATAGGTTGATACTCTACCACTGAGCCAGCCAGGTTCATTGCTTTGTTTCTAGAAACCATATCAGTTGACCATCACCTGCCACGGGGCTGCCATGCTAACTTGCCCAGTCTGCCTCCTCCTTGGTTCTCAGGACACACTGGTGTGCTGGAGAACTCAGAGCCATCCGCAGGCGGTTCTGCTGGGGGAAGGCCATGCTGGTAGCAAGGAGGAGGAACTGTCTTTGCCTGGACTTTGGGGAAGTCTTTCCAACAGAGATGCCTTTTGAGTTGGACCTTGAAGGATGAGTCTGAGTCTCACTACCTTCAGAAATGTCACACCTATTCCTTGGCCCTTTCTCCCCTGGCTCCGCCTCTCTCTGCACGGGGATGGGCCTCCAGCTCTCTGGCACCCCCTCTGGCTCACTTGCGCATTGCCTCTGGGATTCTGGCTTCTGCTGCTGCTGCAGAGCCCCTGGCTCCCCTGTCCTCCTGGGCTCCACCTCCGGGCCTGGCCAGGGTACAAGGGACCTTTTCTTCCCAAGGCCCCCACCAAGCACACACGCCTTTCTTCACAGCTGTCTAGCTCGGCTGCCTGAACACAGAGGGAATTCATAGGTGATGAGGAGAGGTGTTTGAGGTTTCCATAAACATGCACCTCCCTTTTCCTTTTCCAAATGCTGCACTGAGCATAACTGGGGCAGGCCTCTCTCCAGAAAGCTCTGGCCGCAAGCGTGAAGCCAGAAGTGTGAAGGTTCCTGAAAGCAAGTCCCTTCAGGGCAGGGCCCTTGGAGTGCAGAATCACTCCCTGTGGGCTCTGCTGGCTGGTGAGCCGAGGACTGGTCCTGCCTATTCCTCGGAAAGGCCATGAAAACCTCGGACAAATCAAATTGAATGGTGGGTGTGGAGGATGGAGATACAAACACAATTTAAGTGGCTAAAAACTATAAAAGCATACTTTGCACCGTTTTATGCCCTTACATTTTGAAAATAACCAAGAGGCAGTTTATGTCCTGTATGTAACAAATAAAAATAAAAGGAAAGCATCAACAATCGGCTAGTGGCTGGGCCACATAAGGTGAACCTGCCTCGGCTGACTCCAGTCCTCATCTGATTGTGACGAGCACCCCAGGGTGATGGGGTGAGTGGGGTCAGGGCAGAGCTGTGATGGCTCCAGGTGGGTTGCTCTGAAGATGAGGACCGGAGGGGCCGGGTTCAGCCTTCAGTCTTAAGCCAGGTGTGTTCATCTGGGAGGACCCGGGGAGGGAAAGGTGAGGGGAAAGATGGCAGAGGCTCTCCGCACAGAGCACAGTCATTCTTTCCCAAGAAAAATGGGGTGGGGTGAGTGTTCAGGCAGAAGAATAGTAACTGCAAGTTCCCTGCATTGAGACCCAGCCTGGCATATCCGAGGGTCGGCAAAGAAGCCGGTGTAGCTGAGGAGGGACAGCAGGACAGGACGGAGAGAAGCAGCAGGGGGCCCACTGGGTGGGGCCTTGACCATTGAGTTAGGAATGGCCTGCGTTTGGAATACATTGGGAACTCTTCAGAGGGTTTTGGGTGAAGGGGAGGCATTAATTAATTCATTTGACAAGCATTTACTACTGATTCCTGTCTGTGCTGATTCCTGTCTTAGACTTGAGGGTTTTATCAGTGAACAGACACAAATTCCACCACAAGACGCCTATAGCACAAACGGTCTATTTGATAAAAGAAGAAAGGCCCCAAATAATGACCTCAGTTTGCACCTTAAGAAACTAGAAAAGAGGATTGAAGTAAATCCAAAGTAAGTATACTAAAGGAAATGTTAAACTTAGAACAGAAATGAATAAAATATACATAAGTAAATAATATGTAATAGAAATATATATAATATGTTTATAAAAATAAAGAAAATATAATAGGGAAAAAAACAATGAAACAAAAGCTGATTGTTTGAAACCAATAAAATTGTTAATCCTCTCATCAGACTGATAAATAGAGAGAGAGAGAGAGAGAGAGAGAGAGAGAGAGAGAGAAAACACCAATTAGTAAAACCAGGAATGGGAGATACAACATTTCTACAGTTTTTATAGATACTAAAAGGACATAAACAACTTTATCTCAATAAACTTGACAACTTAGAATAGAAAAATTCCTTGAAAGAAACATACTGGCAAAGCTTACTCAGGAAGCAATAATGTTAATAGCTCTATATCTATTACAGAAATTGAGTTTGTAGTTAAAACCAGCCCACAAACAAAGCTCCAGGTCCAGAGGGCCTGGCCTTTCTACCCCCTCTTCGCCTGTCACCAGGTGCCGGGAGCCCGGGAGGGTGTGACCTGGGCCAGGCAGGTATCATCAGTGATACTTTATATAAGAGCCTTTCACTGAAGGGATGTTGTGAGATGACACATGCAAACTGCAACCATAACAGGTCATAAGCTGCCTTCAGAGCAGGGACCAGCCGATTCTTAGCCAGGCCCCCAGTGCCTGACTACAACATAGATACCGTCTACTGAACAAATGGCCTGGTGCCAAAATGTCATATATTCTCTAGGAACAAATGAGGTCAAATTGCAGGTGTCTTGTCTGCATTCTACCCAGCACGTACATCAGAACACATCTACATTTCTCCCTTCTCTATCTTTATCTCTCTCTAACTCACTCTTACCCTGCCTCTACTCACGGAGAATGAAAATCTGGACTTGCTCAGTCTATACATCATATTAACTGCTGAATCCCATATCATATTCCTTCCCCGTTCTCAATTTCCATTAGACAAGGATTCAACAGACGCAAAAACCTCTAACTCACTCCCTCAAATAGATTCATTTATTCATTTAATAAATAGTGACTGTTTAGCAATCATTTGTTGTCTATCGAGTATTTGCCGTTTCCCACCTTCTTATCAGATGATAGGGTTTTCTTCCCTGGCCCCTTGCGGATAGTGGGGACCATGGGATTACTTCTGGCCAATGAGGTGGGAGTGTCTTTCAGACAGAGCATGTATTTGCCTCTCTGAGACTCCAAGCTCCCTCTGCCCTCTCACAGGGCGACACCATCCAGTGACCTGGATTCCTGAACTGCGGTGAGGAGCAGAGCCTCTGTGCAGATCCACAGAGAGTGTGGAGTATGTGAGAGGAGTCAACTTTTAATTTTAAGTCCCCCACCTCCAAAATAAACATGATTAGTAAGCAAATTATAGAATCTGTTCGATGTCATACTTATTTGCAAAGACATTGCAGCATTGCCCTAGCTGGTTTGGCTCAGTGGATAGAGCGTCAGGCCTGCGGACTGAAGGGTCCCAGGTTGGATTCCAGTCAAGGGCACATGCCTGGGTTGTGGGCTTGATCCCCATTAGGGGATGTGCAGGAGGCAGCCGATCAATGATTCTCTCTCATCATTGATGTTTCTATCTCTCTTTCCCTCTCCTTTTCTCTCTGAAATCAATAAAGATATATTTTTAAAAAAATAAAGACATTGCAACATTGTTCACAGTGGCCAGGACATGGAGATAACCAAGTATCCTTGGATAGATGATTGGGTAAATATGTGGTACATATACACAGTGAAATACTCCTCAGCCATAACATAAGATGAAATACTGCCATTTGCGACAACATGGATGGACCTGGAGAATATCATGCTAAGTGAAATAAGTCAGACAGAAAAAGTTAAGTACCATATGATTTCACTCATATGTAGGATATGAAAGCACAAATGAACAAATAAGAAAAACAAACAAACAAAAACTCGTAGACACAGACAACAGTATGGTGGTTACCAGAGGAAGGGGGGTTGAGGGTAGTAATGGGTAAAGGGGTCAAATATATGGTGAAGGAAGATGATTGGACTTTGGGTGGTAGGCACACAATGCAATCTGAAGGTCATGTAGCATAGAGATGTATACTTGAAACCTATATAATCTTAACCAATGTCAACCCAATAAATTTAATACAAATAAATAACAGAATCTGTTAGATGTTGAGAAATGCCATGAAAACAATAGGACAGTGCCAGGGGCTTGGAAGTGTGGTGGTGGTGTTGCAATTTGAATCATCTGGGTGAGTTACATCTCATTCAGAAGGAGGCAAAAAAGTACGATGTGCAGATAATCTGGGTGAAGCCAGGAGAGGGAAACCCAGTGCAAAGCTCCGGGTGGAGCGTGCCTGCAATGTGGGGGACAAGGAGGCCTGGGTGGATGGATAGCGTGAGCTGGAGAGAGAGGGAGGAGGAGGAGGTCATAGCCAGATCATGTGGGGTCTTGCAGGCCATTTTAAGAAGCTGGGCTCTTACTGTGAGTAATGTCTTTGCCAGGTCAGTCTGGCTGCTGTTTTAAGAAAGCTGGTGGGAGCTGTGGTAGAATCGGAAGGATGCATTGGGAGCCTTTGTAGTGATCTGGGTGAGAGATGAGGGTGGTTTTGGACCAAAATGGCCGCAAATAGTGAGCAATGGTCAACCTATGAGTATATTTTGAAGTTAGATCTAACATAATTTGGTTACAGGTTGGATGTAGAAGTGAGAGAAAGAAAAGAGTCAGGGACAACTCCAAGATTTTGGGCCTAAGCACCTGGAAGGATGGAGTTGGCCTTTACTGAAGGGGGAAGACTGTGGGAAACAGATTTGAGGGGAGAAGGTCAAGGGTATGGCTGGGACAATGTTTCCAAGCGAAAACACCAAAGAGACAATTGGATATTGACACTGGATTGGATATAAGCATCTGGATTTCAAGGTGGAGGCCTTGACAGAATATAAAATTTTGAAGTTATCAGTGTATGAATTGCATTTGAAGCCACATGATTATATGAGCCACCAGAAGAGTGCACACGGTGAAGAGGTTAATAAGCAGGGGAGATGAGAGGGCTCAGCAAAAGAAGAGAACAAAGAGATATGAAGGAAACCAGAAGGGTGTGATAGTCTGGAGATCAAGGGAAGACATGGTTCAAGGAGAAGGAAGTGATCCATTATGTGAACAGCTGCCGAGAGCTCGTGCTCAGTGAGGACTAAGGAATGACCATATGAGTTAGCCTCATGGGCATCAAAAGCTGATTGGAGTAGATTTAAGAGGGGAGAGGAACTGTAGGCAATGAGAACAGACAGCTCATTCTAGGATTTCACTGTAAGAGGGAGCTGAGAAACGGGGACAGTCTGTTAGTATGCTGAGGGAAATTACCCAGGAGAGAAGGAAACACTTGACCAGGTAGGAGTGGAGGCAGTTTCTGGGGCGATGTCCTGGAGAAGGTGAGAGAGGATGAGGTCCAAGCAAGGGTTGGTCTCTGCATAGCAGTTTCCCCCCAGGGACAGGACAAAAGCGAAAGGACAGGCACACAGATGCAGGTGTGGGGGAGCTGCAGAGGTGGGAGTTTGAGGAAGTGCTCTGTCCAGGGCTCCTTCTCCTCAGTGCAGAAGGAAGCAAGGTCATAGGCTGGAGGGAGGGGGAGAAAGGAGGGAGGAGGAGGAGGAGGCAGGGGAGGGCTGAAGAGAAAGAAGGTAGAAAATATTCCTGTGGGAGAGTGAATGGGTCCATGACTGCCAGCCAGCAACTCAGGCCCACTTGAGGTGAGCGCCAAGACCTAAAGTCCAGAAGACTGTGTGCCCTCCTCCAGCCGCGGCCAGCGGTGTGGGCGCAAAAGTGGAGCTCACCAGGGTTAGAGTTTTGCCAAATAAACACAGTGAAGCAAAAAAAAAAAAAAAAAAGGGAGGGGGGTATTGAAGATGAGGGTACAATAACAAGAGAAGCTGTTGAAGTGATAAACCATGGAATTTAAGCTGAGGGAGGTATGGTGAGAGGACATGGGGGGAACGGGACAAGCTACAGAGTCAGTGATCCCACTGCAATGAAGGTGTGGCCACGCAAAAACTTACTTCTTTTTTGTCTTTTTGTTTTTAATCCTCATCTTAGGAGTGAGGATATTTTTTCCATTGATTTTTTTTTTTTTTTTTCAGAAAGAGTGCAAGGGAGGGGATAGGGGGAGAGAAAGAGAGAGCCCCAACCCGGGGTAGGAATTGGAACTGCAAACCCGGTAGTGCCCTTGACCCTCTGGTGCACAGGCCACTGCCACACCGGCCAGGGTAAACCTTCATCTCTTTAATATGACCTTTTCTCCTTTATCTCCCTTGGATTCAAACTGACCTCATCCAGCACCCTGATTCACCTGCTTCCTTCTCCCTTGCACGTCCACTCCCTTGATTATTAAGCCCTCAGGACAATGAGGTCATAATCTTAGGACCAAAGCCTCTCTGGTCTGTTGACCTCAGAGACAGAATTTAGGTCAAACCAGAGATAACATCCAGGCCTCAGTTGTGTTGCAGCTCCAGGCCCAGAAAAGCGGTGAAATCAGACAAAGCGAGGTCATGGTTGACATCGGGATCAGACGCAATGATCAACTACCCCCCATGCTAGTGCCGACCAGTTGGCAGAGATCACCACCCTAAGTCCCTTAGCCACCAGGATTGATGACCTTCCTCCATGTGGCCCATCCCCTGGAAGCCATTGGGAAGCCAGGTCTTCAGCATTAGCTCAGCTACGTCTCAGGCGTGGGCCACGTCCTGAAATAAAGTCTTACTTTCTTTGCTGCGAACCACTGTTGGTGTCTTATTGGGCTTTGATGTGCGCAGGCACACGGACCCCTTTAGTCCAATAACAAAGGGTTGTTGATGATGGGATTTCGGGAGCAGTGAGCTGGGGAGCTGGGAGGTGCTGGTCAGAGAGGGAGGGGCACCAACTTGAGATTGGGGTGTGGGGGGGGGCAGTTATTACTGACATCAGGCATTAGTCTTGGGCCTAATAGTCACCCGAGTGACTATTTGAGATAGAGTTTAGGGTAGAGGATGAGACTATTGGAGGGTAGGAGTTCAGGGGACTGAGCTCCATGGAGTTGTAGTCCTGAGAATAGTGATGATGGGATGGGGTTGCTGAGAGACCCATAAAAGGAATGGTGGGAAGGGATCTGGGGTTTCTGGGAAAATGCACCAACAAGGGGTGGTAGGTGCTGCAGGCTGGTGATTTGATCTTCAAAGCCAGGAAGTTTTAAGGAAAAAATGGCCTGAAACAGCAAGAAGGAATGAGGAAGATGCCTGCCTCACCCGGTAGAAGGAGGATGTGAAAGAGACAAATGAGTCCACCTGAGCCGGCTTCGGGGAACTGTTCTCAGAAGGCAGTGCTCAATGGGAGCAAAAGGAGGAAGAGAAGACATGGCAGATCTAGGATCCTGTTTTCAGCAGCTGAACACATCTCAGTGCCTTCCTGCCACGCTTAAACAAACCTCTCAGACCAAATTCCATGCCACCTGCTCACTCCTTCTACATTCCAGCCACAGTGTCCGCAGCATGCTTCTTGGGTGTGCCCAGTTCCTGCTAACCACAGGGCCTTTGCATATGCTGACGTACAATTTCTCTTCTTAAAATCATGCCTCTGCCTCCAGCCCAATCCTTTAGGTCTCATGTTGCCTGTCACTTCCTTTAAGAAACCTTGCTGACCCCCCTGCTGTGCTGGGGCCACAGAAGCCACTTAGAAGTCTGGTAAAGCAGATGAAGAAGTGAGCAGGTAGTTTGGGAGTGTGCTAAAGGCAAGCCCAGAGCATGTGGGAGTGCACGAGAGAAACCCTGAACTCAGCCATGGTGGTGCAGGAGGGGATTCAGAAATGACGAAACACGATGCTTAAAGGACCAGCACGAGTTAGTCAGGAGACTCCTGGGAGCTAAGAGCCCTTCCTAGGGCTGGAGTTAGAGGAGTGAGGAAAGGTAATGCAGATGAGGATGCCTAGCCAGGGCCTGTGGGAGTCTGGGCTCCATCCTGGGACCATGGGTGGTGGAGGGTAGGGTACGGAGGTGGCCACTGAATGATTATTATTATTTTTTTTGGCTTTAGAAGGCATATCATTCTCTTGCTGAAGAATAATGAGCAAAAGCAGAACATTATCAAATTTGCCCCCACTTGAGTTTGGCCCCAAGACAAATGCAAGAACTGACACTCAGGAACCCAATGACCATAACTGTCGGGGGCACAGAACAGGCCGCCTGGTAGAAACATTTGGCTAGGACCCTGGATCCTCCAGAGCCACAGAATGTCCTAGGCTACTGGCCTCCCACTCACCACCCAGACAGTTTGGTCAGCCAGCGGCGCAATGGGTACGCCCTCCCCATTTTAGCTGATCCACGTCCTGACCTTCTTGGTACCTATGACCAGCGTGAACCTGCTGTCGACCCTGGTGTGCAAGAACACTGAGCTCCTTTGTTTCCTCCTGTGGTTTGGACTTCCTTTCTCTACTTCTGGGGTCACATCACGGTTCTCTAGTCCTTCACAGGACCAAGCGGCCTGGTGCTTGGCATCTGTCCCCTTGGGTTACCATGGAGACTTCGGGGTTCTTTCAGCGTGGGGTGCACAGGTCTGCTGGCTCTGGGACTCTGGCTCTGGGATGTCTCTGCCATTCTTAGGACCTGGACATTTTTTGCAAGGCTGGAAGAGAATGGGATTGGAGTTGCTGAGAGACCCTTAAAAGGGCCACTTCCCTCTGGGGCCTTGATACTTCTCTGGGGCACCGCAGGGGCCAGGTGGGGAGTGGCGACCCAGAGCCCTGTCCCCACACTGGCCAGGAGGACGCTAGTAGGCAGACGCCTTCTCTGCCTCCTGCTTCCCCATCACAGCTTCCTCCGAAAACCTGGGCCTCTGTCTTGCTCTTCCCCAATAGGCCAGGAGGCCCTTAACACCCAGGGTCGAATTTAAGCAACTGAAAAACTTGTTTTTCTTTTTCTTAACCTTTAAATCTGCCCACAAATTGAGGGGAAATGTTTGCATTCTGTCTTTTTGGTGGCAGCAAAGAAGTGGACTAAAAAGGAAACAATTCCGTTTCTATATTTAAACCACCAGAATATTCTGTTTTGCCAGTCCTTTTGCCTGGAATCTCCTTTCCCCTTTTTCACATGGCTTCTCCTTTAGGATTCAGCCCAGCCGTCACCTCAGACAGAAACTATCCACGTGCCTGAACTGCCCCCACGCCCCACGCCCCACGCCCCACGCCCCACGCCCCACGCCCCTCTGCATTCTTTTTCTCTGTAACAGCCAGCACACACCTGGTTCATATCAAATGTGTGTTAAACGGAACCAAATTCAGGACGAGGTGTGGACTAGCAGGATCTGCCTGTGGACTGATGGCTTAAATGAGAAGAGGGGCTTAAATGAGAGGCCCCAGAAGAGGCACAAGATTGGGGGACACTGTCGTTCTCAGAATGAGGCATTGAAAGAGAGGAAGGGTAAAGGCATGACACCTGACTTCCTGCCTGGATTGACACCAGGCACCTGGAGAAAGGGCGATGTTTCTAGTATAGACCAGCAGGGGGCAGCATTGCCCCACGAATGAGGGTCTCCCTTTGCAGGGGAGGCAAAAGACCTTCTCTAGGCCAATCTTAGAATGTTTGAGGTACAGACAAGGCCAGGGTGCCGCTGCCTTACACACAGTAAGCTTCTGTAGCCATTTGTGGGTCCAATTCTCTCTAACTCCAAGCCTTCTTCTAGGGGTCTTGTAAGTTTCTTTAAGAAAAAAAACCCACACACACAAGAAAAAAAACAACACAAGAGGCCTCACCTGGAACCACTTAATCAGAAGCTCCCCGGGAATGCCCAGGTGACTCACATCATGTAGACAAGCCAAAGCCTCATTTGTTGGTTAGAGTCCATAGGCCAGTGGTCAGCAAACCTCGGCTCTCGAGCCACATGCGGCTCTTTGGCCCCTTGAGTGTGGCTCTTCCACAAAATACCACGGCCTGGGCGAGTCTATTTTGAAGAAGTGGCGTTAGAAGAAGTTTAAGTTTAAAAAATTTGGCTCTCAAAAGAAATTTCACTCGTTGTACTGTTGATATTTGGCTCTGTTGACTAATGAGTTTGCCGACCACTGCCATAGGCCAGCCTTTCAGCCACAAAATTGACTTTGCCCATTAGGAAAACCTGGCCCCGCTGGGCCCCGGCCACCGCTCCGCCCGGGGCACAGAACCTCAGCGGGGCAGGCCAGCAGGGCGTCTCCAGGTGTCCAGCAGGAGAGGGCTGCTGGGTGGCAGAGACAAGCAGTGCTTTCGGGCACAGCCTCCAGCGGCCCCAGGAACATTCCTCTTTTCCCTGTCCTTGCATCAGCCTCGACTTGGGCTGCTACAGGGTGGCTGGCTGGACTTCCACCAGCTACAGGGCTCCCGGACAAGCCCGCAGGAGCAGATGGGGTGGCTGAGCAGTGTTGGTTTAATGCTCAGCTCCCTCGCCGGGCAGGCAGGCCGTCTCCTTTGCAGGGCCTCATGAAATGGGGGCCCCTGGAAGGCACCCTGGTGTTGACCGGGGTACCAATTGGCAGGGCTACCCGTGCATGGAAAATGTTTCTACCTCTTCCTGCAGCCTCCCCAAGTCACTGCCCACAAATGGCCTTGGGCAGGACGCTGCCAACGTGAGCAAAGGCTGCGGGAGGGAAGCCCAGGGGCCGGCCGACTGGGCCAACCTGGAGGAGCTGGCCTGGTGGGCACCCATCCCGGTGGCTCCCCACTTATCCATCCACTCTTTCCCGTCTCCATGCCTTTGTCCACTCTGTTCTTCTGCCAGAAACTTCCTCGACTGACCCCTGCCATCCAAATCCTGTTAGGAAAGTCCTTTTTCTTTTTTAAAATATACTTTATTGATTTTTTACAGAGAGGAAGGGAGAGGGATAGAGAGCCAGAAACATCGATGAGAGAGAAACATCGATCAGCTGCCTCTTGCACACGCCCTACTGGGGATGTGCCCGCAACCAAGGTACATGCCCTTGACCGGAATCGAACCTGGGACCCTTCAGTCCGCAGGCCGACGCTCTATCCACTGAGCCAAACCGGTTGGGGCAGGAAAGTCCTTTCTCTGATGCCATCTGTGAGGTGTTTGCCTCCTCTATCCCCGTAATATGTGCTGTGACTCTCTCCCATGGAACCACGCGAGTTGGCTGTTTCTGTACATTCATCTCCCCGGCTGCACTGGAAGCAACTCAGAGGGATGGGGACAGCATGTGACCTCTCCCCCAGCTCCTAGGGCAGCGTGTTAGGAGGCATGGCGGGAGGAGGCACGCAGGAAGTGGAGTAGACAGGGGCGGTTGTTAAACATTGCAAATGCATACAGGGGGAGGGGGAAGACATGGCTAGTTGCAGGCAACAGGGCGGTCTTCCTGGTGGAGGTGGGAATTGATCTGGGCCCGGAAGGATGAATTGGGTGACTAGGAGAAAGGTCCCTGGCATGTTAGCAGAGCTTTCTTCTTAAGGCAACGCTGGGATGTTCTGGGGAGGATGACAGGGTCCATGGGTGGGGCACGCCAATCATGAGCAACGGTGCTTGGTGCTCCTGCTCAGACCCCAGGAGGACTGTGCGGAGTGTGTGAACTACCAGGGAGTGAGGAGTGTGTGGACAGCAGGGCCTGGCTTCTCTCAGACCCAGTTCACCCCAAGGAGGGAGCATCAAGCACAAAGCCAGAGAGAGAGGGCTGGCTGGAGGCAGAAATGCTGCCAGAGTGGGCACAGCACCCCGAACCCTGTCCTTGTGCGTGAAGCACAGCTCTGGTGTGGCCATGCCTGCCCTCAGCCCAGCATCTAGGACCAGAGGGCGCAGGTGAGAGTGGAGTGCAGGTCTCCCAGCACCAGAGAGGCATTGTCTGGGGCCCGAGGATGTCTGCACTCTCATCACCTTCCTCCCCTCTCCTCCCCCGCCCCCAGTACAGGTTGGAGACTGTAGGGCAGTGATGGCGAACCTATGACATGCGTGTCAGCACTGACACGCGTAGCCATTTCTGATGACACGCGGCCGCATGCCGAGGATGAAACATTTGCTGCTCCTGAGGATGAAACATTTGCGACTAGAGTCTTGGAGTTAGTTTTTTCCTCAAAGTGACACACTACCCGAGTTATGCTCAGTTTTTTGGCGAAGTTTGACACACCAAGCTCAAAAGGTTGCCCATCACTGCTGTAGGGTCATCTACAGCTTTTCATCTCCAGTGAAAAGCTTGGGGCCTTTGCTTAATGAGGTCATGGTACTTGGAGGGGAGGGCCCACCCGGTAGGGGAAACCCCGGTGGGGGAAACCTTGTTCTCTGCTTTCTCAGCTCCACCCTGACCTCAATCCCTGCCCTCAGTATGCTTCCTTCTGCGTTTGCCTACGTTAAGGAAGGTTCCGCCAGGCAGTCTGCTCTCAGCCGGCCACGGCCCTGAGAGTGACTGTGCGTGCCATGGACAGGGTGGGGAGACCCGAGCCCATGGCACAGTCAGCACTCCGCCCACCACAGCCTCCACCCCTGTTGTCTGGGAAAATGGCACCTCAAGGACAGAGCGTACCTTGCATTCCCCGGGAGAATGTACTTTTTCTCCACTATCTGATGGAGCTCAGGCCAAAAACATGTATCTCTCTGCCCTTCCCTTCTTCCTCCGAGGGCACCCCTGCCCTTAATCAGGGCACCTTGCTGTGCTCTGGAAAACAGGCATGTCCGTCCACATGGAAACAGAATCCCCCCTGGGCATCCCATAAGATCTGGCACGTGGGGCAGCCCAGGCCCGAGCCCCAGGCTGGCCCTGGGCCACAACCCTCCTCCTCTGCCCCAGGCTGGCCTGCTGCCTCCCATGAGTCACTCAGGGAACCAGGAAGGCCACCGCAGGAGGAAAGCAACCGCCCTGTGGCCCTGGGCAGGCATCCCTGCCCAGGGCCGAGTAAAGCTGGGCATTCCTTGCCACCCATTTAAGCCGGGCCTGTCCCTGGGGCAACAGGAAGGGGCAGCAGGACGAGTGTCCTGGAATGCAGTGTGTGGTCCCCACGTGTCATTTCTGACGTCAGCATCACCGAGTGCCCTTTCAGAGGGCAGGGACCAGGAAGGGCAGAAAGAACGAGATCAGAAAGGTGCCAGGTGGCTTCCAGGGAAACTGGGTTGAGCCCATCACGCTGACCAGTGCCTTTTGGTAAACAGGCCGCAGCTCTGCCCTCCTGGCTCATCCCGAACACACACATCCAGGGTGTTACCCTCTCCCCACTCTGCATCTGCATCTCGGATCTGGTTCTTCATGTTGAGGCATACAATTTGGTTATGGGTCTGTCTTCCCCACCAGCGAGCCCCAGGTTTCCTGTCCCTGACCGTGGGCACAAGGCTTGCCACCTGCACTCAGGGGACATCTTTGGAGTAAATGAATGAACACTCAGGCTCCATATAGCACCCCAGTGATTCAGGTGGTCGTGCGGCTCCTTGGGGACTCCTCCAAAAGCCAGGGGAGAGAGTGTCTGTGGCAGGTCCCATTCTCTGTGAAATGGGATTATAATAGCACCACAGCATAGAGTTGGGGATGAACTGAGTTAATTTGATTTGTAAAGCCCTTAGAACCATGGTTCAATAAATCTTTATTATTGTTAATGCCAGTTATGCTTGATATTTAATAACTAGAGGCCCGGTGCATGAAATTCATGCATTTGGGGTGGAGGTCCCCTCAGCCGGGCCTGTGCCCTCTCTGTCTGGGAGCCCTCAGGGGATGTCCAACTGACACCCATTCTCCTAAGCCAGTGGTGGGCAAACTGCGGCTCGTGAGCCGCAGTTTGCCGCTCTGTTGACTAATGAGTTTCCCGACCACTGACCTAGACTCTCAATTCCAATAATTACAGGCTGTTGTTGTTCCTTGTGATTAAGCCCCTATCCCAGTGGTCGGCAAACTCATTAGTCAACAGAGCGGCAAACCAGGGCTCACAAGCCGCAGTTTGCTGACCACTGTCCTAAGCTATCAGTCAGACATCCTTAGCACTGCTGCAGAGGCGGGAGAGGCTCCTGCCACCACCACTGTGCTCACCAGCTGTGAGCCGGCTTCTGGCACACTGACTACCAGGGGGCAGCTCCTGCGTTGAGCATCTGGTGGTCAGTGCACGTCATAACGACCAGTCGTTCCACCGTTTGGTTATTTGCACATTAGCCTTTTATTATATAGGATTACTTCCAAACAGAGCAAACGTGTTACCTTAATGCCATTTTATGCAGGAAAAGAAGAAAAAAGTTGAAGCCAAACAGCCAATAGCTGCCCCAGGCTCGGGGTCCCAGCCACACCACTTCCCCTTGGGAGCCCCCTCGTGAGGGAGGTACCAGGGCGCCTGGACTGAGCCTCTAGGAATTCCTTTCTCTGGCCTAGGAGGTGGCCTTGTCTGTCATTCTCCCTTCGTCAGGGCTCTGCTCTTATTCACCTGGAAACGCTCGGCTGCCACCGCTCCATGAAGGCCACACAAAGGGCACACACCAAGGCCTCAGTGGCCGGGTCTGCCAGTAGCTCAGCGCCGCCTCTCATGCAGGATGGACAAGCGCCTGCCTCTTGGCCTGGCCCTGGGAGCCAAATGCCAAGCTTCTTAGGCACCTGGAGCTGGTTTCAGGATCCCTCCCAGGCGGAACCACACACTAGCCTCTCCTCCATCGTGCTTCCTTCTTACTCTCTGCTCTCTCTCAACAGGATCCAGGTAGTCCCTAGCCCAAGCCCGTTGTTTAGAGAGCTGCCTCTTTCCTTCTTTTGACAATTTTCTGCCCCAGCACGTAGAGAGATTCCAAGGGAAAATGTGGCGTGGACCTCACTGTGACAGAGAAGAATTGCTTGTGACAGACATAGTGGCAATGGGACTATTGAGAGAATGTACCCATTTCCCTGGAAAGCTTGTGGGCCGGGGTGAGAAACCAAGGCTACCGGCTCCATGCATTTGTCAGAGTGCAGAGAGATGTGAATAGGCTCATGGAAAAACATACATAGGATTTGTTAGTGAAGATGATTCTAGATCTTGTAATACACACATTCTCAAATCTCAGTGGCTTAACAAGAAGGAAGTTCGCTGTATTTCCTAGTCCCACAAAATCCAATCAGGAAAAGGCCCGTTCAGGGCAGGGAGAGGCACCATGTTAGAAGGAGAAGGTTTCAGTGTTAAAAGTCTTTGACACAAGAAGATATTTTAGTAAAACCTGAAGATTTGTGGCTCTTGGAGAAGAAACTATGAGTGCAAATTGCCCAGGAGGGAAGCATTCCTGATGTGTTCCTGGCACAGCACGGAGTCCAGTGTGGGCAATGGAGGGACTTGGGGAAAGAATGGCAGGGAAGGGGGTTGGACTAGAGAGGGCTTTGCAGGCCCTTGGAAGGACTAGGAGTGTTACTTAGGGATATGGCAGCCCTTTACCAGAGGAGTGACATGCTCTGCTTCACATTTTCAAAGTTCACTCTATGTGTAATAGATTGAAGGGAGGCTTCCATGGAAGTAGGGAGGCCTGTTATGAGGTTCGTGTAATAAACCGTGCAGTGATGATGGCTCGAATCAGGCCGGTAACCAAAGAAGATGGTGAGGCATGGTCTAAGATGTAGTCAAATTCTGCATAACACACAGTCGGATTTTGCTGAAAGATTAAATGAGGATGAGAGCAAAAGAGAGGAAAAGATAGTTCCAAGGACTTTGGCCTGATCAACTAGAATGAAGTGGCATTGATTAAAACTAGACAACTACTTGAGTGTCTGGCTTAGGGGATGATGGATGGAGATGAGGAGCTTGTCATTAGATATGTTACATTTGAGATGCTTATTTTGCATCCAAGAAAATACATGTGGTATCTAGTTGGGTTCATGAGTCTGGATATCAACGGAGAGGCCAAGGTTAGAGAGGTAGGTCCAAGAGAATGTGGAAATTATCAAGGGACTAAAATAACTAGAAAAAGAGAGGAAGCCCCAGGACTGAGCTGGATCCCATTGTTGAGATGTTGAGAAAAGGAGGAAGAAGCACAGGGATACTGAAGAGGAGCAGCCAGAAGGTGGGAGGACAGCCAGGAGATAGTGGTGTCCTGGGGCCAGTGAAGGAAGACAAGGTTTTAAGGAGGAGGGAGGAATCAACTGTGTCAACTCCTGCTGAAAGGCCAGCTAAGATGAGGACTGAAAAATGACCACTGGAAGAGCTGGTTCAAAGGACTGTCAGTGGATCCTTGGAAAAGAAAGTGGTAATGACTAGGATTTAAGATTGGTTCATCAAGAACAGGTTTTGCAAGATGAAGCACATTCTTCTATTTAGAAAGTGTCCCTGGCCAAGGTAATAGTTTGCCAAGATTTCAACATGGTGTTTGAAAAAAACAGATTCTTCTGGTGTTTTTGAACATGAGAGCAAAACAGGGGCTTGTGAAACAGTCTTATTACTTGAATTTGTAAATGGCATATTCTACCCTCTCTCCTCGTGGCCTATTCAAAAATTTTAGCAAGGATTTGAATAAAAATATCACTGAGATGTTAGTCCAATTTGCAGATTTTTCAAAGCTAAGTAAACAAAATAAATATATTGACAGAGCCAGGCCAGTGTGGCTCAGTGGTTGAGCATTGACCCATGAACCAAGAAGTCACCAGTTCAATTCCCCATCAGGGCACATTCCTGGGTTGCAGGCTTAATCCCAGGTGTGTGTTTCGGGGGGTGGGGGGGGGGGCGGGGGGGGGGGGGGCTTGCAGAAAGCAGCCGATCAATGTTTCTATTTCTCTATCCCTCTCCCTTCCTCTCTCTCTAAAATCAATAAAAATATATTTTTTAAAAAGAAATATGTTGACAGAACACAGGATTTCACAGGACTAACTAAATGGGCAGCGCTAGCAAAATGACATTTAATGGGAATACCTGCACTTTGGTAGCAAGAACTGAATGTGTAAATATCAGACGAGGGAACAGTGTTTGGACACAGTACATGAGAACATGACCCCACAATGTATGTTGATAATAGCTCCATATAAAGCAGCATAGTGACGTTACCGAAAGCTATTGTCATCTCAGGCAGCATGACTGAAGAGTGATATCTATATATATAAAAGCCCAAGTGACCATTACAACCGGTTGACCCAATAACTGATCGACCGGTCACTATGACGCACACTGACCACCAGGGGCAGAGGCTCAATGCAGGAGATGCCCCCTGGTGGTCAGTGCGCTCCCACAGCCAACCTCCCTCGGCTGGCCAACCTCCCGTGGTCCCTTCCCCCAGCCGGCTGGCCCTGATTGGCCCTGATCGGGACTGGGTGAAATGGCCCCAATTGGCCCCGATCGCCGGCCAGGCTGAGGGACCTCACCCGTGCACGAATTCAAGCACTGGGCCTCTAGTCTACAATAATTAATGATCTTATGACATTCTGAGCTGGTCAGTCGCACTTATGGTATTTTTTGTTCTATTCTGGCACCATGTGTAAAGGGGGAACTGACATAGTAGGGTGCATAGGGAGGAGAAAAGCTGGACCCATGAAGACCGCTGCCACCTGCTGGCCAGCCTGCATCCGTCTCTTGCCTTCCAGTTCACACTGTTCCAGAATGGTTTCCCTTGAACATGAACAGAATCACATCACTCACTTATTTAAAGTCTTCAGTGCTCTTTTTCTCATGGCCTAAGGAATAAAACCCAAGACTCAAATCTAGATTTTTCAAAATCCAAAGCCCCAGCAAGCAAGATAGAGATAAAATTTTGTTTTGTTTTAATCGTTTTTATAACCAGTAGGAGAGTCAGAAGAACCTACTGTAAGTTAGTCCCCAAAGCCAAGGGCTCAAACGAGGGTGAACAAGGAGAGTGGGTGGAG
Source organism: Eptesicus fuscus (assembly GCF_027574615.1). Classification (NCBI taxonomy): domain Eukaryota; kingdom Metazoa; phylum Chordata; class Mammalia; order Chiroptera; family Vespertilionidae; genus Eptesicus; species Eptesicus fuscus. Next base: position 24,608,933 of record NC_072494.1, read on the forward strand.
GGACAAGTCAGAAGGTCGGGGTGAGCAGCGGGGACAGAGCATCCACCCTCCTCCCTGTGGAAGGGCTCCTGGTGAGCTGGACCCATGGAAAGAAAGGGCTGCAGACAGGGCTACTTTCTGCAGTCTGTTCTTCTGTGAGGACCAGAATGTCTCCATTGGGGGTCCACCTGTGCTTTTGTTCTTCCCTTTTCACAGCCCTGCACTACTTAGTGATGGGGATAATTCTGAGAAATCCCTTGTTAGGCAACTGCGCCTTTGTGCAAACATCACGGAGTGCACTCACACAAACCTGGATGGTATAGCCCCCCATACACGCAGGCTACATGGTCTAGTTTACTGCTCCCAGCCTACAAGCCTGCACAGCCTATTACTGTACAAAACAACCTGAGATTAAATCAAGCACAAGAGAAAATGATGCAAGCAAAAGACTGGGTAAACACGAGATATATGAGGCTGCTGCCAGCATAACATGACATACTATTTACGGCAAACTTTTTTTATGAGTGGAAAGCGCACGCCCTAAAATAACGATAAAAAGTATGGTCTGGAACAGTGGTCGGCAAACTCATTAGTCAACAGAGCCAAATATCAACAGTACAACGAGTGAAATTTCTTTTGAGAGCCAAATTTTTTAAACTTAAACTTCTTCTAACGCCACTTCTTCAAAATAGACTCGCCCAGGCTGTGGTATTTTGTGGAAGAGCCACACTCAAGGGACCAAAGAGCCGCATGTGGCTCGCGAGCCACAGTTTGCCGACCACGGGTCTAGAAAATGCATAAATAGCAGCATAGTCATTTATTATCATGATCAAGTACTGTGAACTGTATGTGCTATTGTTAGCGCTATTCTTAACACAACTGGCGGCGCAGTAGGTTTGTTTACACCAGCATCACCATAAACACCCGAGTAGTGCATGGCGCTATGACCTATGACAGCCTGGAATCCCATTACATTTGCCATAACATTGCTCCCTGTAGCATCAGGGCTGGGATTCTGCAGCACCAGGCTGGGGGAAAAGCCGGGGCAGAGAGAGAAAGGATGGCAAGCACAGCCCCACCTTCCTTCCTTCACCACAATATCGATAGTGTGACCAAAGTGGTGAGAGATAACATGTAAGCCCAGAACCTGGCATCCAGAGGGTGCAAGTGTGAGGGAGAGGAGCATCGTTCATGGACACTGGGTCACAGCTGCCTTTCTACACTGAACTCTGATGAAGAGTCAAGGCCCCCTGGAAACTGCCATAGACAAGCCCAAGGTCATGTGTGATTCTCTGAGCAGGAGATAGAGCAGCAGAGGGAGGTACAGAAAATGGTGACTGAGGCGGGAGAAAGTTCTTGCCTCTAGGCCAGGGGTGTGGAACGTCCGGCCCGCAGGCCGTGTAAGGCCCTCGAAATCATTTGGTCTGGCCCTGCCAGGCATTAGGGGTGAGTTAATTAAATATTTGACCAGTTATAGCAGGCTAATTTTTAAGTTGATAATTTTGTATGGCCCACGAATGATGTTATAAGTATCCAAATGGCCCTTGGCAGATAGAAGGTTCCCCACCCCTGCTGTAGGCCCTAAGAGAGAGGAGGAGGGTTTCTTGTCAGTGTCTTGTGGGAGGACCTAGGTGGTAGCTGCACCAGCGTGGGCACGAGGGTACAGCATGTCTCATTTCATGGGTGTAAACAGAAGCATTCACTTGAGCCAGCCGGGGGCTTTGAATGCCAGCAATCAGAGTGTATCCCTCAGGCGAACAAGCCAAAGCCACAGAGCAGACAAACGGCTAGCGTTTGTTCTGTGTTTTTCTTTTTTTTTCTCTCTCTCTTCTAGGAAGACGTGTTGGTCTTGGTTGTCCTCTGGGTTTTTCCTCTCGCTCTCACACAACGCTCCCTGCACAGGCGTTACATAACAGCGGAGACGGCCGGGAGCACCTACACAAGAGGGCATGACAGTTAGACAATGGGCAGGCAGAGGCTGCCCTGAAAAAACGGACTCATTCATGAGCGGGGTGAGAGGCGGCTCTGTTCCCAGCTTGGCTCCCTGGTAAATGAAGTGCTCTGGGGACAAAGAGGGAAACTTTATACTCTCGCAATTTTCCCACAGTGGCCGGCTCACAGAAAAACAAGGCACTAGTTGGCTTGGAGGAGAAAAGGCAACCGTAGCCATAGACTTCGCCTTCTCCCCCAGATCGGTGTCTCGTGCCAAATCCACAGAACGATCGCCCAGTGAGGGAACGGCAAGGCTGACTTGCTGTGGGTCCGCCTTGTGCTTCCGTCTGTTTTTGTCAGCACAGGATGGGTTTTCAGCTCTGAACCAGCTCCTGCTATACCTCTTGCTGGCTCATCGTTTTGAAGGGAAAGAATGCTGTCAGTCAAGACGATTACCCGCAGGGAGAAATAACAACTCCTTTTCTAAGGATGCTAAGCAGAATCGGGGTGCACCTTCCCGGACACAGCCAGCCAGCTCACTTGTTCCGGGGTGCTCTTCAGGCCAAGGACAGAGCAGTTATTGCTCTGGGGTTACAACCAGAACACACTTGGCTGCTGGGTCCAGGGGTTCTCTGCATGGGACTCTATACTGCCACTGTATGTATTCTGCTGCCTTGACTTATGAACCAGAAATGCTGAAAATTCAACTAAAAAGTGATGAGTGTCCTGTAGTGAGTGTTTTATATACGCCTAAATTTCATGCCAAGAAGATACCAAAATTATAACAAATAATTTTAGATATTTATTTAAAAAAAAAAAAAAACACAGCAAAGACCAATTGAACTTGGTACAAAGCTCTTATCCAACTTATCTATTTAAAGAGATTGCTGGAGTCCATTGTGGTACGAGTTGACCCACAGCACTGTTCCTACCACTAGAAATTCTACTGTAACCCTCCGGTGCAGAGTGGTTCCTGCCATGGGGTAGGTTATAACATGATAAGGTATAAAGATCCCTCTTTATCCACCCTGGAGGGCTGTCTTGCTACCCAGGACCAGGGGCCACCACAGGATAAAGAGAGACCAGAGGCAGGAGATGCAAAATGCTTCCCGAATGATCCAAGGGCACCCATGCGATCCAGGCTGGGGTGCATGTGAAACAGATGTGGGTTTGTCAGCTCAGCCGCATCCCGGGAGGCTCTGCTATTCTGGTCACCGAGCCTCCAGGTGGCAGGTAAGAACAGACAGTGCTGAAATGCTCTGAATCTGACAGGTGGGCCTGGGTCCTAACTTCAAAACTTGGTCACTATGTGCCCTCGAAGAAGTTGCTTTACTTTGATTTCCTCAATTGAGGCCATCACAATGGACACTATATGCATTAGGAAGATGGCAGAGCCGATCAGGCTGTCCTGGGAGAGTGGAAGAAAGCGGCTGCAGGACACGTCCTCTCTGAGGCCCCTCCCAGCTGGGGACCCTGCTCACAGCACTGAGACAGGTGGCAATTTTTTGAGAAGAATCCACATTGACCCGGGAAAACTGCCCGCAGACTGTCATTGTTTCATGCCCTGGGGATGGAAACCACTGCACAACATACGTTGCCACAGAATCCTACACTGTCTTTAATTCTATCCTTGAAAGAGAAACCTTTAAAGTTTTCTATTTTTCTAATTTATGCTTCAAGTATAAAAAGGCACCTTTCACCAAATTCACGTGTCTCCTCTAATGGGTTCCACTTCAGCCTTGGACAGAAGAATCCAACGCCTTAGCATCAGCTAACGTTTTCTGAGCATTTATCATGTCCCAGATACCATGGTACTCACAACAGAATGAGGAAGACAGGTGACGCGATGCGTGAAATGCCTTGAGCATGGAGCCTGGGAGCCTGTCTAACCCCAATAACAGTGGCTGGGGAAGACCTTCCAGGGGAGGTGCTACCTGAGCTGTATCTTGAAGCGCACCTGGTTAGTCAGGTGAAGGGATAGGTGCTTCCAGGCAGGAGGAGAGCATGCAAGGGCACGCAAGACAGGAGAGCCTGCGTGTATCACACCTTGCAATAGTTCCACATGGCTATAGTGTGGGACAAAGTGGTGAGATGGGATGTGGTGAGTAGGATCTGGAGATGTAGATGGGGGGCAGGGGTAGATCTCCACAATATTACTAACTAGCCCCAAGACATCATTTCTCCCTAAACAATACCTTTAATAGAGATATTTACTGCTCTAAACATCTACTAATGTTTTGATTCTTCACGCAGAATGGCAAAGCAGAGAAAGCCCATGGGTAATTCCTCATGGGTTTTCATATCAACAGCCCCTCTAATTACCCATTTTCTTTCCAATTTAAAAAGAATTCTTCAGGCAATTAAGTTTATGCTTTCATAGCTATTTATCTTCTCCCAAGTCACCTTTGAAATTGATCTTTGTTGGAAAAGCTATTTTTCATTACATTGGTCTAGATCACTCAATGACTAATCTAAACATTTTTTAAATTTTATTTATTTTTTTATTATTGATTTCAGAGAGGAAGGGAGAGGGAGAGAGAGTTAGAAACATCAATGATGAGAGAGAATCATCAATTGGCTGCCTCCTGCACGCTCCCCCCCCCCCCCCCCCACTGGAGATTGCGCCCGCAATCCAGGCATGTGCCCTTGGCTGGAATTGAACCTGGAATCCCTCAGTCCACAGGCCGACACTCCATCCACTGAGCCAAATGAGATAGAGTTCATTGACGACAGTTACTTTTCAAAGGGGCCTCACCTTTTAAACCTAATGGTAGCTACCATTATTGGACTATTATATGTCCGGCCTGTGCTAAGTGCTTTTGAAATATTTTTAATCAATCCTCACAGCAACTCAGTGAGGTAGATACTATTATTATTTCCATTTTGTGGGTGAGAAAAATAAGGCCTGATAAAGCAACAGCTTAGAAATAGCAGAAGTGTGATTCTATGAGATTGATTCCCAAACCCCCACTCCTTACCAGCTCATTCCCTACTGTTTTAAAATACCTTCAAGGTGAAGCACTTAAAACAAGATGCTTCACAGTGGATAGCCAAGCTCTTAGACTAGAAAACTTTTTTTTTAAAAGCAAGTAAGAATGTATTGATCGCAGTAAAAACATACTTAGGGCAGTGAAACAAGGAAGGGCATAGAAGAAGCAACAGGAGAGCCTAGGCTGGGTTGCCTTGGCTCACTGGAAAGTCAGAGAAGGGGGCCCTGGAGACAGGTTCTGGGGGTTAACCTGGGATGAGCTGACACTGCCCATTGCTCCCCTAGTTGCAATCATGGGGTCCCTCAGAGGTTAGGGGATATGTTGAAGAGCAGATAGGGTGAGAAAAGCAGGAAGGGAATGGCACGGGCATGTTCCCTGGAGGGAGAAAGTACTGGGACCTTCATTTTCAGGGATTTTAAAGGCTGGGCATTTAGGGGAGGTCATGGGGTGGGTCAATATAATAGTCACCAGCTTCATGCTGATGAACCAAAAAAGGATTCTCTTAATTTGTCCTTGGTAAATGGCACTTAGTTGGATTTCTGTTCTGTCTCCCAGAGTAGGGTGATGTAAGCTATTTACCCTCTAGTTGGGGAGGAGGAGTGCAAACCATTTACTCTTAAGTGTCCTTGGTTTAGGGAAGATAAGATTTATTAGGTGGACACACACTGCTGTTTAACTACCTGTCTTGGCTTCCCCATTCCACTTGTCCTGGAATTTTCCCAGCTTCTTACTATTCTTTAACATTCTGCCCTCAGAGACTTCCACCCCTAAAATCTTTTAGGGTTGATGAGGGGGATGACTTTTCTTTCCTTTGCAGAAAGAGGGTAGCAAAGGCGTGAACAGCAGCAACTGTTCTAGGAGGTGAGGAGAGACCAAGGTCTGCAAAGTACTTCTCTCTGGCATGTGAAAGCCTGAGTTAAAATACCTCTAAGGAATTTTAATGCCAATTTTCTGTAAAACCACCATTCTCTAAAGTTTGGGCTTTGGTTAATAATAATGTGTCAATAATGATTCATTAATTGTAAAAACAAAATTACCACACTCATGTAAGATGTTATCCATAAGGGAAACGGAGAGAGCTACATGGGACTCTGTATTGTCTTGCAATTTTTCTGCAAATCTACTAGTAATACTGTTATATAAAGTTGTTAAAAGAAACACAACCCTCATTCTCCAAAGCTACATAATGTTCCAAAATGCTTTATATTCTTAGAAACTCCAGAAACAATTGATTTACTGTACATAAAATGATGGCCCAGATTAGACCAAGCAGTAATTGTTATTAACATTTACTGCAGAAGTTCCAAAATTGTGCACTGGAATACACACACACACACACACACACACACACACACACACACACACGAGGCCTGGTGCACAAAATTCATGCATGGAGGGGGGGTCCCTCAGCACAGCCTGAACCCTCTCCAATCTGGGACCCCTTGAGGAATGTCCAACCGCCCGTTTAGGCCCGATCCCTCTCACAATCCAGGAATGCTGGCTCCCAACTGCCCTCCCCTGCAGGCCTGGGTCCCTCCCAACTGTCCTCCCCTGCAGACCTTGTTCCCCCCAACTTCCCTCCCCTGCAGGCCTGGTATCCCCAACTGCTCTCCCCTGCAGGCCTGCCCCCTCAACTGCCCTCCCCTACAGGCCTGGGTCCTCCCAACTGCCCTCCCCTGCTGGCCTGGTCCCCCCCAACTGCCCTCCCCTGCTGGCCTGGTACCCCCCAACTTCCCTCCCTTGCAGGCCTGGTCTCCCCCAACTGCCCTCCTCTGCTGGCCCGGTCACCCCTAACTGCCCTCCCTGCTGGCCTGGTCACCCCTAACTGCCCTCCCCTGCAGGCCTGGTCTCCCCCAACTGCCCTCCTCTGCTGGCCCGGTCACCCCTAATCTCTTCTAAGTCCATGTAGGTGGTTTAGGGTGGAAGAAGATGCCCATATTTTCTATATAGAAATCATAGTGGTCATCAGAGCAGTGAGGCCAGGCCCTTTCTGGCCAGAAGGTCACTTTGGGCTCCAGGAATTACTTGCTCAGCTCTGGAATCGAAACAGCCTAAGTGAATTACTCACTTAGGAGGGTGAAAAACATGCTCCTACCCTGAAATGTCAGAGCTTGACAGTCTTAGTCACTTGGAATCAGGCCGAAGTGAATTCCTAGTACCGACCCGCCCAGGCCTGGAGCTGGCTGGAACGGGAGGGAAATCCCAACACAAATGGGAAAGCTTGTGCTGTGGCCCTCCCCTCCCTGGGACAGGTCTGCTCCAGGTGCGCCAGTATCTGAGGAAAGCTGTGGTGATGAGTGGTCACGCACGGTCAGGAGCCGGTCAATGGCATCTCTGTTTGGTTCCCTGCCTGCGTTGGGGCTGTAGCTTACATAACAGTTTGGCTGGTTAGGCAGCCAGGCGGAAGCACGCGGGTTTCCAGCAGCTTATAATCATCTTTGATTTCTCTGTTTGCTCAGCAGCTTTTATGTGGTGGGGGAGGCAGGGGTGCAGGAATCTGACACTCGACAATCTCCTGTTCCTTCTGCGGAGCAGACAGCCCCAAACAGATCCCTATGGCCAGGGAATTGGCAACGGCAATGCAGGTCCTCTCCGGGGGGAGGAGCTGCACTGGAGCCCAGTCCTGGACCAAGAAGGCCGGAGATGGAGCTAAAGTCAGGCCCTCACCAGGTGCACATGAGCCTGATGGCTAAGGTCCTGGCTGCTGGCAGTGCTTGACACTGTTTGCCCTCTTGGCTGGGAGGGTTATGGTGTCCCCATCTGATAATGCAGGTCACTGTGCCCTATGCCATGTCTACCCAGAAAGGCCTTGTGTCATGCTAACAATTGCCTCTCTCTATGCCATCACCTCCATGGAGGTACCAGGCTGATCGTGCTGGAACCCTGGGTTCAGTGAGGGAGCAACCAAGCTAGACAGTGACATTTCACCAGTTTCCAGCATTGTTTGATCCTTATTTGCCTGGAGTTGAGAAGCAACTGTTCCCTTTAGAAGGAGCACATTCTATTCACTGGCTGCAGTTCCCACTAGTCCCTATTGTCTTTCACCCGGAAGGCCTGTTCATTTACTTATTTCACTTTGCTCATTCTTACAGACATTTTTAGGATAAATTTCCAGCTCTATCTTAATTGTAATCATTTGATATCATAATCACTGGTTTACCTCTCTGATTCTCCCAATGGACTGGGAGGTCTTTGGACAGGGGTCCAAACTGACCATTCATTTATTCATTCAACAAACTGTCTATAGAGCCATCCCCTTGGGCAGAGTGCCTAGTGCTGGTCATTTTGTTAGGAATATGGCATTCATCATGGGGTTCCTGCGCTTGGCACGTGCTCTATGTATGTGCTCAGATTAAATAAATAGATGACGAATCCTTCCTTGTGCAGCCTGTTGATCTTGGTATTGTGGTTCTGTCACCAAATATGCCCATGTCTTAACCTTGTGCACAGGTTTACTGATAGGGCGCACCTTGTTGGAGAAGCAATTTACATGAACTTGTGTAATGTTGTTGTGCTCAGATACTTCCCTATATTCAGGTATTTCTAATCCTCAGCTTGCATCTCTGGCCTCATTTTTGCCACTCCCGGTCCTCCTCAGCCATGCCGAACTGCTTGCATGACGTCCCTATACTCACCTTACTTCTAGCACCCCCTTGCCCTTGCACACACTGTCCCCTTGGTCCAGAATGCCCTTAATCTTGTCCTCTACCTTGCCTTTTACCACCCCTCCTGGCCAGCTTCCAGTCAACTCATAAGACTCAGCTCAGAGGTCACCTTCCCCTAGAGCAGTGATGGCGAACCTATGACACGCGTGTCAGCACTGACACGCGTAGCCATTTCTGATGACACGCGGCCGCTGAGGTGGCCGCATGCCGAGGATGAAACATTTGCTGCTCCTGAGGATGAAACATTTGCGAAATAATGTTTTTTCCTCAAAGTGACACACTACCCGAGTTATGCTCAGTTTTTTGGCGAAGTTTGACACACCAAGCTCAAAAGGTTGCCCATCACTGCCCTAAAGCCTCTCTGACTCCTCCAGGCTGGGGTAGGGCCTCTGTGCTGATTTTGTGTGAAGACCTTTCATGAGACTGTCTCTGCCACCATGCCGAAAGCCCGCTGAGGGCAGGGACTGTCTCGATTTGCCTCTGAATTCTCAGGGCCACCCACATAACAGGAACATTCTAAGGAGAGGGAGAACATCTTAGCTGGCTTGTAAATGAGACCCGGTCCAGGGCCCACTTCAGCAGTACCCACTACCTCAGTGCCTATGCACCCCCAACTTTGACACCTCCGCAGAGACCACATGGCTGGCTGGCTTCGGGCTTCGCACAGAGTCTAGCTCTCTGTTGACTTATCCTGTTCTTTCCCCACTGTAATTACTGCCCCTGCTCTGTGTGTTTTCTTAGGCTTTCAGTGTTTGAGTACATGACATTCTTCTGCTCCTCATATGAAAACAATGCCATCTGTTCACTAGACGGAAATTCCATCTAGAGAAAAGCAACCAGGTTTTTGCTGCAAAACATCCCCAGAATACCTCTGTGGGACTCTGGGTGGGAGGCACATAAGGTTATGAGGGCTCTTAGTTGTGTGTGATCCTCCCCCTCCCCTTTCTTTGATCTTAGAGTCAGAGCTTTCCTATGAGATCTGTTTCAATGAAACCTGCGCCTCAATGAAAATAACATCCTCCTTAAATCTCAGTCTAGCAGCCCCGAGGGTGATGATGGTCTAGGAAGTCATGTTTCAGTCCTATGCATTGAACACCCACAAAGCACTAGTGCCTACGGTATACATGCCTGCCGATGGGCAACTTGGCGTCATGTAGACCCACAGACATTCACAAGGCTTTCCTTGTGGGCCAGATGGGGAGGAGGCATGCGTGCAGACCACAGCAGCATGAGGCAGATTGAAACAAGTGGTGTGATCAAGGTCAAGTCAACTGCTGTGGAGAAGCAGGGAAGGCGGGGCGGGGGGGGGGGTGGGGGGGGGGGGCGGGCAGATCAATTCTAATAATGTCACCTCCTCTGCTTAAGGTCATTCAGTGGTTACCCATTGTTTTCTAGGTAAAGTCCAGATGCCTTAATACGGCTTGATTCAAGGCCTTCTGTGATCTGGATCTTGGCTGTTCACTATCCCACTGTGTCTCCCTCGTACCTCCCCTGGTCCACACTCACACCCAGCGCTCCCGCCTAGGGGACCCACTTGTCCCTAAATGAAGCCTGCTCCTTCACCTCTCTTGGCATTTGCAGTTTTCTTTGCCTAGCATGTCCTCTTCTTTTTCCACACCAACTATTAGATTCAACTGAGGTGACCAGTCCTTAGCCTCACTTTCCTCCATTATCACTGTCTCTTCTCCACTAGACGGTGAGTTTCCTGGGGACAGGGACTGATTCTCACCTCTATAAGTCACAGCAAATAATAAAATGCAAGGAACCTAGTAGCTATGCAATATATAGCTGCTAAACATTAAAACTGCTGAATAAATCTGTGGCAATCAAGGAAGTCTTTATGTAGGAGGTGACCAACTTCTGAAAAATTAAGTTTACTATAATAGATGAAGAAAGGGAAAGGATATTTCAAATGGAAAGAACAACTTATTTGGATATGTCTCAAAGGGCTCAATAAATATTTATTGTAGTTTGGCAGAATCTTGCAAAGTAAATCCTACCCTATGATCCAGCAATTTCACTCTGAAGTATTTACCCAAAGGAAATATAAACATGTGTCCACAGAAAGACTTGCACAAGAATGTTTTGGGCAGCTTTATCCATTGTAGCCCCAAACTGGAAATAACTAAATATCACCAGGAGGATAGATGAACAAGTTGTGGAATATTCATGCATGGAATATTACACATAATCAAAAGGAACAAACTACTAATACAGGAAATGACATGGATAAGTCTCTAAAACATTTCGAGTTTAAAAATCTGGCAGATACAGGAAGAGTGCATACTAGATGGTTCCATTTATAATGAAGTTCAAGAACAGATTGTTCACTGTAAGAAAACTTTTAACTCAATTTTGTAAAAATCCTTTCTTGAGTACCAACTCTGTCCCTGGCACTCTTTTGGGTACTATTCTGGTAGCATTCCAGGTGTACTTGGGAATAGATCAGAGGACACAACAAGCAAAAATCCCAGCCCTTGTGGTACTTATATTCTTCCTGGTCAGCTTGCCGGGTTCAATGCAAAAGGACAAGCTGACATTTATCCCCACTGAAGCTGGTGACCTGCTTCGGGAGCTTGTCAATGCCAGGGCTGGCAGGCACTCGCTTAGCCAGGTGATCTGGACTGCACTGGAATTTGTTTAGCAGCACTTTGACACATTCCAATGATACTTGCCTTGCCTAGTGATAAGCAGATGCTCAGCAAAGGGGATGGAGCACAAGACTTACTCTTATCTCAGATCACAGACACCAGGACCATGGGAAAGAGTGCTCTGGAAGGAGGTCCCCTCTCTGGGGCAGGCCCTGTGCTGGGAAAGGAATGCAGACCCCAAGTGGAGGAGGCCCATACTCTAGGCCTTTGGGGAGAAGAGGTGGAGGGGCTGGCAGGCTGCATCCCTTGGTAGTTCTCACCAGCAGCCCAAATCAGGCACCTAAAACAGTCACTTAGCAAGGAATTTTATGAAATGAAAAGACTGTAGTAGAAAACCAAAATTGCTCTGAAGAAGCTAATGTGAAGTGACCATTTTTCATAAATGTATTCATTTAGATTGGGATACCAAAGGAAGTTTTGTCGTACTTGGGCTACAACGTGTGTCACTTAAGGAAGTTATTATGCTCATACTTTTGACAACTGATGAATGGTGCAGAAACCAACAGTGTTAACCTCGTCTCAGGCAACAAAGAGAATGTGCCTCTGCTGACTTGTACCTCTGGCCAGTCTTCCAGGGGCTGTGCTCAAATCTTCTCTACCGTGTCTTCATTAGCCTTCTTCCCTGTTTATTAATATTAGTCTTTTTCTTTTTCTTTTTGAGAAAGAGAAGAGGGGACAGAGAGGGAGAGAGAGAGCGAAATATCGATTTGTTGTTCCACTTATTTATGCATTCACTGGTTGATTCTTATATGTACCCTGACTGGGGATCGAACCCACAACCTTGGCACATTGGGATGACCCTCTAACCAACTGAGCTGTCTGACCAGGGTCTATCTTGGTTTATTAGTGTCACATGGGGCCAGCACCGATGAATGGGGGTAGGATGGAGGATGTGGGTCATGGAACCCAGGACAAAATGCATACAATTCCTGACTTCTCTATAATTTTTATTTTATAGTGAAGGTCAACATAGAAGAGAAAAATAAATGTAAAAAGGGCACCTTGGGGAGATGAGGGAATATAATGGTGCCGATTGTGTGCTGGGTGAGTTAACACCACATTGCCTCCTCCCTCACTTAGCAGTGAATACCTAAAGCAATACCATTTTTATGGGTCATGCTGCTCTTTATTATTAAAGTTTAATTTCTAGCAACCTGATTTGTCTCAGTCATCCCCTAAATTATTTTCAGCATAATGGTTTGAAGATCTTTGACAGTTTTTATACCTTCGCTACTATTGAACATCAACATGTTAGAAATAAGCATTTTTAGGAAAACACTGCTTCAGACTTTCAGAGATCTCTGGAGTAGTTAATTAACTACGATAAACATTCTAGGAATGTTTATTGTAGCTTTAAAATAGTCAAACAATATGAGATGGGTTAATTAGATAATAGAACACCATACAAAGGAATACAAATCAGTCATGGGAATAATGTTATGGGTAAATATTTACTGGTATATTAAACACAAACATATACAATGTTTGTACAATGTAATGCAGTGGGGGAGGGGCTGTGCCTATGTACCAGTATGTATAGCATGTGTATAGGTCTGGAAAAGAAATGAAACAAGTTACTTACACTGAGTATCTTGAAGGAATGAGATCATAAAAGTTTAAAATTTCACTCTTTTGGCATATCTGTATTTTCTAAGTATTCTACAGTGAATATTAAATTTTCTAATAAAAAGTTATTTTAAAAAGAAAGTAACTAAATATACCATTAAAAGTTAAACTTAAGAAAAAAAACTTCTAGAAATTCATGATTCTTTCCATGAAAAGCTTTAATAGGGACAGTCTTGATTTCTTTTTATTGTTGTTGTTAATCCTCACACGAGGATATTTTTCCATTGATTTTTAGAGAGAGTGGAAAGGAGGTGGAGAAACAGAGAGAGAGAAACATTGATGTGAGAGAGACACATCGATTGGTTGCCTCCTGCAAGCGCCCCTACAGATTGAGCCTGCAACCCAGATATATGCCCTTGACCAGAATCCAACCAGGGACTCTTCAGTCCACTGGCTGACACTCTATCCACTGAGCCAAACTGGCTAGGGCCAGTCTTGATTTCATCTATTTTTGTTCTGGCAATATGGACTTGTATGATTTGTTTTCCCATCTAAAAAGAAGCTGAATATTCCTCTCATTCCTTCAATCTTACATGTGATAAGGGGCAAAGAGAATAACACAAGTAAAACGAGCCTCTCTTTTGCCATTGAATATCCATGTAACTTTGGGGAAATCACTTCTCACTTGTGTAAACCAAAATTCCCAAAAAGATTCAGAAAGGAGAAACTTTATTCAGGTGAAATAATTTGCAAACTGGGCGAAAGGCAGCCTCCAGTAGAAAACCAAAGTGCACTCAGCTGAGACAAAGGGGAGGCCATCTTTTTTAGAACAAGTTCCCACCCAAGTTCCCAATTGATCCAATTTTATGCAAATCAGGTTTCCAAATTCATACAGGCTGATTGGTCAGTAGAGATGTGAATGAGGATATAATTGTGCAATTCTAACTGGATAGGGCAGGTCTTGGTCCATTGGTTGAAAGAGGAATCCAGGGCTATCCTGCAGTGGTTAATTCAGACAGAGGAAACAAGCATAGTGCAAGAAGCTGAGAGTTCAGTCAGAGTTTCTTTCCCGTATACAGAATACATGAAAGCCCCTGTCAGCAAATGTCCCTTAGACTCTTACTATTTATAAAATCTGGGCCCTTGATTGACCATGGAGAGTTCATCTCAGTAGATAAACTCCTTCTCAGGATTCACATCAAATGAATCTTTCTTCTTGGGGTCCACATTTGTAAAATGAGTCGATCTCCATCTTCTAAACCCCTCTCTTCCCGAGGCAAAACTCTAGGAGGCTGAGGTCACACGCAGGCTGGTGCAGCTCTACAGCCATCTGATCTGATGGGTAAGTGCATTCCAGAAACGTCACATGTGGTGCTATGTATGAGAAGTCCCAGTGCTTTTAGGACATCCACATATATGTGGCTTCACTGAATGGCTTTATTTCTTTCCTCCAATGGACACCTATTTTTCTGCCCCCCTTCCCCCAACAAACAAAAGAGAGGGCAGCAAGAAAGACAATAAACACAAAGAAAGAAAAGAAAGAGGTTAACAAAGTCATCGAAGGAGGAGCAAAGGGAATTTGAAATCTGGAGGCCAGCTGGAAAGCAGAAAATGAACCATGTATGGCAAGTCAAACTGAAGGGCACAAGTTATGTTTGATTGGATTAATATCAGACTGTTTCTTGAGATGAGAGCCTCAGCTCAGGTACCTTAAAGAAAGTCTGCCAATTGGTGGATTTTCAGGAAGCCTTTGTCATGCAAGTTATCTTCAAACTGAGAGTTATTCAGAGTCCCAAAGTTGATGCCCTTCCCAAACCTAACCACCTGGGTTAGCTTGAAAGTTTTCTAGAAAGTAAATTCCTGGAAGAAGTACTAGAGTTGATAAGAAGTCCTGGGTTTGAATCTTAACTCCACTAATTATAGCCAAATCATTTACATGCAGAGACTGAATTTCCTTATTTGTAAGATGTGAGGGTTAACACCACCCTGCCTGCCTTCCTAAGTGGCTGTAGGGAGGGCTGAGAATCCACGGAATGTAGGGGAAAGTTGTGCCACTGAAACCAAGAATGGCATTTTTCCATGCAATGTCTGTAATGCTGTGCTCAAGGCAGGCATGGTTACAGGTTACGTAACGAGCAAATTGATTATAACAGAGGTGATGCTGCTGTCTACCTCTGTCATCAAGAGCTCAGGTTGCAAAACATTGATCTTGCTTCAATACCTGTTTCTTTAAGTTTCAAGAAACAGGATCCACAGTTTCCTTTCCCTACATTTACTTGGACAGCCACCAGGCCTGAACCTCATACCCACCCAGCGTAGGCAGCCCTCTGAGAAACCTTTGACAGCCACTGCCAATGTCACTACTGCTATCCTTTTTCTGCTCCACATCATGAACACAGCAATCAAAGGGGCTTTTTGTGCTTGATGAGTTTTCCCAGCACCCAACACTTGGGAGTATGTGCACCAGGAAGGGCTGTTTGGGGTCTTGAGTGCTTATGAGTTCAGTAATTGGGACACTTGTGCCTCTTTCTGCCAAGTGTCCAAAGACATGTCATTCAAGTCTCCCCATTTGGCACTGGTGGCTCAAGAGGTAAGTCCTGCTGGCACGTGGGCTTAGAGCAGAGGAACTGAAGGCCACGCTGACCCCTGCTCCTGGGGTCATCACCTCCTTGTCCACGATCATCAGACTTGCATTTCCATGTGAACAAACGAGCCAAGGGAAGAGAGTGTTTCTAAGTTTTGTGGGTCTTTCATTCTCTTCTTTTCTTTAAAAAAAATTGGACCAGAAACTCCAGTCCTTTCAGCCTTCTTCCTCTCCCTGGAGTCCTGCTGGTTCATATTCCCACTAATGGGGCTGTGGCCCTGCCAACTCAAAATGAGGAACAGGTTGGTGCTGCCTCAGTGGCTTAATGAGGAGCCCGGAATGGAAATGAGAATCAAACATGCATTGAAAGTACTCAGTTCCCAGCCAATCGTCCCTCCCCTGTCCCTTGTCATCTCAGGGTCCTTAGCCCAGTGCCAGGAGAAGGTGACCTGCCAAACTGATACCCCATGTAGCTCAAATGGGACCCAGAAGCACACTCTGAACTTGTTTTCTCTGCTCAGCAGCTGCCAAAGCAAGGCTGAAATGCGGGTCAAGTGAAAATGGGAACAGGGTTCTCATGACTGAGCAGAATGAAAAATCTGGGGGGTAGGGAGCAGGAAGTCAGACCCCAGGGTGGGGGCCTGAAAACCCATCATTGGGATTTTCACTCCTCTGAGCAGGAATTGGGAGCTTTTATCAGCATCTTTAGTGGAAAAAGAACAGGGGAGAGGGTGTAGCAGAACAAACAGGGTCCCAGGCCTGGTGCTGGGCCATGTTAGCTGCAGGAATGGAAGTTTCTCTCCGAGTCTCAGTTCCCAAGGGTGTAGAATGGGGATGGGAATACGTGCTGCCTGTTGTGAGGACTTTGTGAGACACTGTCTGTGAAAGGGCTGAGTCAACTAGGGGCCCATCAAATGTGAGGTATTGTTAGATGATTAAAGGTCTTTTTAGGCGGCAAATGAATTCATTAGACCTCTGGAGGTAGTGAAGTCAGCTAAGCAATTAGGGAATGGGCTAAGTAGACTTAAGATAGGGAACCCGTAAATTGTGAGGTTAAAGTTAATAAAATCAACACTCGATATTAAAAGGTAAGTTGTTCAGGCCACACTGAATGGAGCAACCGGATAGTAGTCAAAGCGATAGCCACGTTGGCAAAGAACTGGTTGGCAAAAGCATGTCGCCAGCATGAAAACCAGCAAAGAGTGGAACATGGCAGCATTTCACTAAAACTGTCCAGGGGAGATGGCAATGAGTCCTTCCCAGGTGGAGATGGGCCTTCATTGCTTCGCTCTATTTAGACCACACGGCTGGTGCCCTACCTGGCTCACCAATCCCCCTTCTGATCAGTTCCTGACTTGCATGGAGACTTCTCACCAGGGACAAATGTGCAGATCAAAGTGCATTTTTTTTAAAAATATGTTTTTTTTATTGATTTCGGAGAGAGGAATGGAGAGGGAGAGAGGGATAGAAACATCAATGAGAAAGAATCATTGATTGGCTGCCTCCTGCATACCACCTACTGGGGATCGAGTCTGCAACCTCGGCATGTGCCCTGACTGGTAATTGAACTATGACCTCCTGGTTTACAGGTCCACACTCAACCACTGTGCCACACCAGCTGGGCCAGAGTGCATTTTTTTTATATCAGTCTCCTATAATTTTTTATATATCAGTCTTCTATAATTTTGATTCATATAAATCATTTCCCTCTGAGTCCAATTGGGAGCCATGATTGAGATTTTAGACCTATAAGCTAAAGGAGGACTAAAGCTCAATATGGTAAGATTCTCAAGGATCTTCTAACTTGGATTATTTCTGGGCACCCTATTGGCTTCACCTGGACTATATACTATATCCCTCTAAATGCCAACAGCTTTCAAAGTCTAAAAAGCTGACTGGGACCAAAGTTAGGGCTGGAGAAATGGAAAAGGAGAGAGGGGTTTCAGAAAGGCCTTGTTAATAACATAGATTTGAGTGGGGTGAAGAATAAAAAAAAGTCAGGCATCAAAATGAAGTCCCCAAGTTTTAGGAGTAGTGAATTGGCATGGAGGTAGAGATTGTTCTCATTGACAATACTATGAGGAATATAAGGTTCATACAAGGTTGGCAAAGACCTTGTATAGGTTGCTTTTCTTCCCTCCTGTACTCATGGAATTGTCCCTAATGAGAGTGGGCTTTTTTTCCTTCTGAGAATGGTCACTACCTTAGAATCTTTCTCAACCCAAAACATTCCAGGAACCACTCCAATTGGTCAGAGCTAGTACACGAGATGTCATTTTGGAACTGATATTAACCTATCATAACTGATATTAACCTAGATACTTACCAAATATTCATTGGTTAATTGTTGATAATAACCTTGGGCAAGTTACACAAATTCTTGACTTAAAAAAATTAGTTGACCTTCTCTGATATCTAATGTTCAATAAGGACTACAATAAAATATGGAAAGTTATGTTCCCTGGTGTGTTGTGTCTGACCATATTTCCTGCCTCATAAGTGAAGAGAGAAATCTGACATAAACATAAGCTTATCTGGCTAGAGAAGTGGCTTCCCAGGTAACCCCGGAGGAGGCCTTACTTGAACCCCACCCTTGGCTTTGATAGAATGTTTCCAAACTGCTGCCTAGTTCCTGTAAACTCAGCAGTTACAAGATTTTCTTATTGTATGTGCTTGTTTCTTTTTACTTGGTTTGCCTTAAAGTTGAACCCAATTTTCTTTTGCTACTTTCATTATTAGCTGACTATTGAACAGCTTAAGACTCTTGGAACCTTTTATTTAGCGGAACTTGGATTATTATCCTAAGAGCTGAGCTCCCATACTGTACTCCTGCCAGTATAGACCACAACCTCTCCTCCTTGGTCTAAGGAAGTTAACCCTCACAAGGAGATTATTGGAGAATGGAGTGGCTGAATCACTGGGCTCTAATTCACTGGAGATATTGTGAAATTTGGGACACTTTTTCCTTTCGGTTAGCAACAACTACAGCCATTCTGACCACAGTAGCTTGAATGATGTGCCTTCCTCACAAATGTATGAAGTTTATTGGCTTTGAAAGCCACCTCTAGGCCAGCATCATGTGTGGGTCTGCAGACTCAGGAAATTTACTTAAAAATGCCCTAAGAAGCACTGGGCATGAGGAATCATCTTAATTTTATGCATATCAAGTTCTGCTGATGTGGATTCGGTGACCCAAAGTTTTAAAATCCAAGTCTGGGGAGTGAGTGAGTGCTCTTAAGAAGTGCTGCTGTGGGCCAGGGGTTCCTGTAATAGTAAACTTAGGAATAGTAAACATGGGTTTGGAGAAAGGGCTAGAAGGGCATTTAGGACTCAAGAGGGCACTCTCAATGAATGAGTGCTTGATTCCTGTGATGTAAGATACCTTCTTTGTAGAATAAGATATCCTCTTTATTAAAATAAAATTAATCAAGATAAATTAATAAAAGTAGACTTTCACAGGCAGTGTGAGTGCATTGTCAGAAAATGCTAATAATAGTAAAACTGAATACTGAAGTTGAAGTAAGTTCTGCTGAAAATCACAGCCTCGGGCACATGAAGGGTTTGATGTTAGTCAACCTTTTCTTCCTAGTATAGTAGGTAGAAAATTCTTTTTTAATTCTTTTTTAAAGGGAAGTAGGACAGAAGGAGAAGCATGCCAGATTCCTAGCAGCTTGCAAATCCCAAATCAATATAAGAACGGCTTTTATTCCCTCAAATACCTTCTATGTACTTAGCATAGATATAGGGTTAAGGTGATTGCCACACATACTTGCTCATTCTCACATCAATGCTGAAAGGCAGATGTTCCCATTTCTGTTTCACTTATGAGAAAAAGAATGTTCCCAAGGTCACTGAGAAAGTAAATGGCAGAGCCAGGGTAGATCCAGGTCAGTCTGACTCCAAAGCCCTCATCTTCACTCTCTCTCAGTTTGCATTCAGATTATAGAGACCAGAGAGTGATGACATCTGAGGGTCAAGTCTAAGAAGAGACTAAAGTTCTGAAACTTAAGACAATATTGGCTGATAAAGAAAATGTCAGTAGACCTACAGGAGTAAAAACCCTACCTAATAAAAGAGTAATATGCAAATTAACCATCACTCTGCTACACCACAAGCCACACCCACCAGCCACGCCCACCAGCCAATCAGAGCAAGTATGCAAATTAACCCCAACCAAGATGGCTGCCACCACAGAGAGTAGGAGAAAGTCTTGGGTTTCTCCAGCAATGGAGGAAGCCAAGCTTTCCACACACCCTGGCCAGCCCAGGCCTCCGCTTAAGGCTACAAAGTTTCAATTATAGAAGATAAATCCCAAGAAAAATGGCAGTAGCCACGGAGCTGGAGAGAGCAGGCTGGGGTTTCCCCCGGCAATGGAGGAAGCAAAGCTTTCCCCACACCCTGGCGGGCCCAGGCCTCCACTCCAGGCTACAAAGTTTCAATTATAGAAGAAACATAAGTCCCAAAAGAAATGGCTGCCAGCCACGGAGCGAGCAAGAGGCTTGGCTCTGCTCCAGGCTACAAAGTTTCAATTGTAGAAGGTAAATAAATACCAGATACCAGGGCCTCTGCTTGGGTTGCCAGGGGGTGTGGCTGGCCTGCAAACCACCACAGGCCCCTAGCTCAGGCTGCCCCATGCCCCAAGGGAACCCCCACCCTGATCTGGACACCCTTCAGGGCAAACCAGCTGGCCCCCACCCATGCACCAGGCCTCTATCCTATCTAATAAAAGAGTAATATGCAGATTGACCATCACTCAAACACACAAGATCAAGATAGCTGCCCCATGTGGTCAAAGATCCTGCCCCCATGTGGACACAAGACGGCCACCACAAGATGGCCAGCAGGGGAGGGCAGTTGGGAGGCACCAGGCCTGCAAGGGAGGGCAGTTGAGAGGGACCAGGCCTGCAAGGGAGGGCAGCTGGAGGCAATCAACCCTGCAGGGGAGGGCAGTTAGGGGTGACCAGGCCGGGAGAGGAGGGAAGTTGGGGGCAAACATGCTGGCAGGGGAGCAGTTAGACATCAATCAGGCTGGCATGGGAGTGGTTAGGGGGTGATCAGGCTGGCAGGCAGAAGCGGTTAGGGGCAATCAGGAAGGCAGGCAGGCGAGCAGTTGGGAGCCAGCAGTCCTGGATTGTGAGAGGGATGTCCGATCCCTATTGGGATCGGGCCTAAAGGGCAGTCAGACATCCCTCGAGGGGTCCCAGATTGGAGAGGGTGCAGGCTGGCCTGAGGGACACCCCCCACCCCCGTGCACAAATTTCATGCACCGGGCCTCTAGTAATATAATAATTTTAAAAAGTGTATTCCTTTAAAACCTTCTAATGAATTAATCAACTATAGCAATTGACACATAATTTGGAGAATAATAATCAAACTCTGCAGTGGTTACCAATTAAAGATGAGCTCCAAAGTCCATGTATGACATTAGCTCGATCTATGAGAAGGACATTCTGGCAGGGACTCCGCCTATTGAAGAGATGAAACATGCGATTGTAGATATTCTAACAATGAAGAGTCAAGAAAAAGTTAAACTTGGAGGAAATTTTGAGGAGGCTTGTCCAACCAAGGTACAAATCCAAGAAGTCAACATCGAAGAGTCAACAAAACTGAAAATAGAAAATAGACATCATAGAAATGTGGGTATTTCAAAGTTGTGAAAAAGAGGAAGATGACAAAACAAAAGATCCAACCAATGATGGTAAAAGCCCCAATACAGAAACTAGGGAGGGTTGCTAATGATATATAATGTGTCTACTACAGCATACTTGCAAAGTGTAGGAAGAAGATGGCAGTGTGACAAAATGAATTCTACATTTAAAGAGCTGAAGTTTCTAACACCAGTTAGATGTTCTCAACCTCTTCAAAATAAGACTGCTAAATTGCCAGATATGTTCAAAGACCATTATTCGTGTGTGTCTTCACTGGAACAGTTAACAGAGTTGGGAGGTGAAATGGATGGTTGTACATGCTGTCCTAATGCAGCTCTGTGCCAGATGTATGTGAAGACCAAAACCACAGCAGAGAAATAAAGGAATGAGGGTGTTTTGGTTGTTTGTTGTGGTTTTTGTATGTAGGTCAGGAGTTGGCCACGTACCTAAGTATTCACTAACATTCACATTAAGCAGGTGTTGTGTTGTATGTGTCAGCAAGTTAAATCCCATATTGTCTATCTCACAGGACTAAGATTTTGTCTAAGATAGGTGAATTTTGTCAACTAGTTTACTATGGTCCTTAATAAATGTCATTTTGGTTTCAGTGATATTTCTAAAACATAAGCTTGCTTTGTAATATAAAAACTTACTGTTAAATCATGATACTGTGAACAGTTCTCCCCACACATATAAGTACTACCAAGAAAATTGTGTATGTTTTTGAAATGATACTTAAATGGCATATATTCTCTTCCAGCTCTGTAGTTTCAAATAAGTAATTGGTAATTGTAAGACATGAGATCATTTTAAAACTGTGTGTAATATGAATCTGGTTGAAAATCACATACATAGTCTTTATGTTCGTATGTTCCATTTATAAAATCAAGCACCTATCTTCTTTTTATTGTCTTCTCATGTTCTAGAGAGTAAGATTTTTATTCCTTTTTAAACTATGCGCCAAATCTGTATACAATGAAGTAAAAGAGCTACATTAAAAAAAAATAAGCATCTGTCACACTACAGAATCTTACTAGGCTGAAATTTTTTACAAACCTTGAACTTTTCTGAACTTGTCAACACCTAGTCACTCATAATTTTACACTGAGAAACCTAAATAATAATCATTCTTCCAGAGCTTTCCAAGTGAAACACAAATTTGTATTGCACTTGTAATTTTCCAGTATTTCTTGAAAATTTCCTCCCAGACATTTTGATAGTTTTGTGGTCATAAAATAAATAGTAAAGTTGATTCATTAAAAAAAAACCACTATAATTTACCAAAGCTGGTTCAAATATAAGCAACTATCAGCAAATAAAAAATTAAATATCTAATAAAAAATCTTCCTACAAAGAAAACTTTATCCTAGATGCTTCATTGGAAAGTTCTACCAAATATTCAAGTATGAAATAATTCCAATCCTACGTAAACCATTTCAGAGAGTCATGTACAGACAGATAATGTGGGGAAAGGCATCCTAGGCAGGAACAGCAGGTGCAAAGGCACAGAAGTAGAGAAGAATACCATGAATTTGGGAAACAAGTGGTTGAGTACAGCTGCAGCTCAGGGACTTAATGGTGAGAAGCAGAAGATGGGCAAGGAAGTCAGGCAGCAGCAAACGGTTTAAAGCCATGCTGAGGACAAAGAGGGATTTTATTTTGTCCTTTAAACAATTAGTTTCCAATTAGAAGGTCAGATCAGATCTGCATTTACCTACAATGGTTATCTGCTATTAGATGATCCTGAGATACCACTTAGTATTTATGCAGAGGAAAAAATGTATCTATAGAATAAGACAATACCAACACCAACTGAAAACCTTTTGCAAATATTCCAGGAACAAAGAAGTTCCAAAAACCTCTGCAAGTGCCTTTAAAGGGAATCTTAATCACAAGTCTCTCCAAGGACCTGTATAAGCCTGAACCTGAGATGGCAGGATGTATTGAGCTGCATTCCTGGGCCTATAACATGTATGATAATAATAGCTAATGTTTATTAAGTACTCTGTGCCAGATACATTGCTAAGCACTTGACCTGAATTATCTCAACTAATCTTCATAATAATCCTGCGAAGCAGGTGTTACCATCGATCTGCATTTTACTGATAAGAAACAAGCCTGAAAATGATTAAGTAACTTGCTCAAGGTCACCCCGCTAATAAGTGGCAGAGACAGGACTTGAACTTGAACTTGTGTCTCTCTGACTATAACACCCATGCTGTTAAATAATGTGCCGTGCTGCCCATGGCAGATATCACTAAGCGATTATTACACTTTTTTTTTCCCATTAGCCCAGACTGGGACTCCCAACTTCTTTGAGTATAGTTCTCTAGGAAGCCATCATATATAGATCAGAGTTGGCACATGAGACAGGACTAACTTGTGCACTTGGCCTACACCCTACTATCAGCCTCAGATTTGGATTCAGCTGTGTAAGCCTGAGCAACATCAAAAGCTGATTTGCCACCATAGATTGTATTCTAAACACCTTCACTTAGAGTTTGTGCATTAGAAGACCTCTCTAGACTGTTCTTCAAGCTTACCCACACTGGTTAATTTGTTGGTGTGGAAAAACAAAGGGAAGAATTCAGACTATCTGTAAGCTGTCCATATGAGTTTGCTGCCTATAAAGAATACCTTTGGTGAGAAAATTGCAGAGGTGATTCCAGAAAGAGAGTATGGCTTTATATTACATGCTCCACATATCTGGGTTATTTGAATGACTGCAGAAACTGGACGTATTGTTGAAGACTTTGAGTTGATTTGGATTTTGGAAAAGATTAATGTATTCCTAGATATATCCTATAAAACATTATAGGTGCCTTGTCATCCCATACAAAGCAGAAGTCAAGTATCCGTGTTTATTTTATAGAGTCCTTCCAGGCAGACAGCTCCACCTGTTGTTGTTTTTTTCCCTTTCTCTCCAAACTCCTCAACAGCCACAAAATTGTCACCAAGTATTTACAATGCACAGATGGTGTGGTGGCTTGTGGTGATTCAGAGTGAAGAATGATAGATAAGTCCAGGGCTGGGAGGAGGGGAGAGGTCTAGCTGGACCAAGCAGGGGCTTTATCCCTTGTGAATAGAGGGAGAAACAGGAATGTCCCATCCAGTTTTGAGGCTAGTCCTAGACGGGCAGCTGGGTGCATGGCCATTTCTGGCTCAGTGGTGGAGCAGGTCAAAGTCCAGGCGCCTGTGGGTACCAGGCAGGCAGAAATCCATACTAGAAGATGTGCCAACATAGTCCAGAAACCCAACTGGGGCTGAGGAGTGAGGGCCTGGGCCCGGTCCCGTGAAGAATGATAACAAGAGTTAAGTGAGGTTCCAGGCTAGTCACTCACAGCTGTTCTCCCTAAAGGAGGAAACGACTAGGGAGAACCCAACAACAGTTAGCTCAGGTCAAAATCCCCACAATAAGGACTAGGTCCATGTGTGGCAGGAGGAGTAGGGCAAGACAAGGAGAAATTTAAACCACTTAGGGATAACCTGGGCATTCAGATCCTGACACCAGATTCTAGGAAGGGTTGACAGTGAGAAAGACTTTGGGACAACATGGGAACTCAGTTCCCACAGAATGTGGTGCAGTGGCTCTGATGCACCTCTCATCTCCTCTAGGATTTTCTCAGCACCAGGAAGATCCATGTGTGGTGACAGGGAAGGGAATTGACATATGACATAAACCTGCCAGCGTTGGGCTCATTTAATTCTCCAAATGCCTCAGAAACATTGAGATCTGCCCAAGATCACAACTAGTAAGTGATGTGGCCAAGACCCGAATTCTCGTACACGTACGACTCCAAAGCCTTGGCTCTCTCTCCACCCCGTCAAGCAGCTTCTGGGAGGACCTAGCCACACCTGGAAGGAGAGAGACAAGTGACACTGAAGACCAGGCGAAGGGAACTGATTCTGTTATCATCTCCATGGTTTTCAACCCTGGCTATACATCAAACCTTCTGGGAAGGTTTAAAACACACACACACACACACACACACACACACACACACACACACCCACCCCTCAGGACCATTCCCAGAGATTCTGGCTTAATTCCTCTGTGATGGGGGCTGGGCATTGGTGTTTTCCTTTCAAAGCTCTCCTGGTGATTCTAAGGGGCAAGAAGGGCTGAGAACTTTTGACCTAGTCCTTTAAAGCTATTTAATGCACACCGGGCTGCTGGCCCACGGCTAACTAAATACCCAGGGCTCAGCGCCTTCCTTGCCTGTTTCTATATAACTTTCACTTTGTTCTTCTCCCTCTTGGCTCTTAGTTTCTGTGCTGCCTTGGGTGGAAAAACCCAGTTCCTGCTCAGGCTGTGGAACTCGGCCCTTGCTCTCTGCTCTAGACATGCTAGATCCCTAGGAACTAGACACAAGCCAGGGTGCTGTGTCCTAGAAGCCAGTGGTACTGGGGTTCCAGGAATTCCACAGAGGAATGCAGCGCATGGAGGGGAGGGGAGGGAAGGAGCTCAAGGAGAAACAGAATTAAACCCAGGGAGAATATTCGAGGGAGTAGTCATGAAAACAGAGGACCTAGGCAAGGAGAATTCAAGATAGAGGTCTAAGAACAACAGCACAGAGAGGAGAGGGCTTATAGGTGAGGTCAGGAGGTGGAGACTCTACCTGGAGATGCTGTTTACTGGAAGCCTGGGACCTTGGGCTGGGCGAGGTCCCCATGCGTCTGGCCTGGACCCAGCTGTTCGTTTACTTGCCTGAGCTCAGGGCACCTGTGTGCTGCTAACCTTGTGCTGCCTCACCTTCACACAAAAGAATTGTGGGAAAGGACAGTGCAAGTGAATAAAGGACCCTGAAGCAATATTTTGGAGATTCACCAATGAGACTGTGAAGACCTCTTATTTCTCAATGTGTTCTTTCATGTTGCCTGAGACAGTGATCTTTGTAAACTGCTCGTAAGAGTTACCTAGATCAGCTCCATCAGACCTTGCTGAGAACTTAGAAGACAATTATACACCCACTCTTTGCTTATTTTATCACAAAAACTGGTCTTTCCCCAGCAGCTGTGAGCTGGCCAAGGCCGGCTCTATCAAGGAGGGCTCAGGCTGGCAGTGTTCTTCCCACAGCCAGAGTTCGACTTGCTTCTCTGAGTTCACAGTTTCTTGCTGACTTCTGTTCTCAATGGTTCAGCCGCCTTTCATCCCCAGCCTGGTTTGAGTTAAACTGACCCTTCCTTCCCTGGAGAGGCAAGGCTATGGAACAGCAGAAGTCCTTGAGAGGTATCTGTCCAGTCTTATCATCAGAGTCTTAAAATCACAGATTCCTGTACCTCAGGAGGGACTGACTAAGAATCTCTGGGGGTTGTGCCCCATTGATTTGGTGTATTTCTCATCCAAATGGACACCTACCTCAATTAGCCTGAACAGAGGAGAATCTTGTATACTGAATTCACAGCCGCCTTTCACATATACAAATGTTTTATGTGATCTCTGATTCAGGTGCAATTCTGATACATAGGAAGAATCATAGCTATGGCTGGTATTTAGGGAGCCAACAGTCATTTGCCTTTCTACCTCCCCAATCATGGTGCGCTTTTAAATATTAACTTCACAGTAGAAAAGTGATTTAAAACATTTAACTACCTACCCAGCTGCTGTGTCTGTCTCTATGATAGCACCTAACTATGAGGCAGTAAAGGGTAAAGGGAAGAACACTGCATTTTGAAGCAGAAGGTCCAGACTTTGAGTCCAGACTTTCCCCATTATTAGCTAGATAATCCTGGGCAAATGGCAGCACCCTTCTGACTTTCAAATTTATCATGATCATCATAGAACTAACATACGATGTTAAGCACTTTACCAATGTCATTGGCTTTAATGTTCCCAAACAACCTCCCACAGAAGAGAAAACTAGGTCTCAGGAAGGCAGCCACTTTCGCTAAGTGCTCATAGAAAATCCTACCCTGGGTACTTCACAGGGTTCCTGTGAAATTTGGGGGAGAGAATGATGCAACAGTTGTACTATGTGCATGTTTCTCTCTCCAAAACTGTAAGTTACTATAGTCAAGACCCTACTTTATTTATCCTGCTGGTCCATTAGCCAACATATTAGTAGTTGTACCCAGCATATTAGTAGATGCTAGAAAACACTGGCTGAATGAAAATGAATACATGACTAAAAACAAGTTAACATTTCAATGAGGCCCTATATAAACGAAAGCACTGTTGATCAACCTACCACATCAGTATGACAAGGGCCCCAGAGATCCCTGTGCTTTCTATCCACTGTGGGCATTATGTATGATAAGGTGGCTTATTGGGGGTTCTGTTTACATGAGGCCTCGTTAGGCCTCCTGGAGAAAACAGTAACCAGACCTCTGGAGAGTGTGTTTGGCCCTGTGAGTCAGCACAGCTCTGCAAGCTTTTAACTTGCCTGCCTGAACCCACGCCATGCAGCAGGTCCGATAAGGGCCCTAACATCGTGCCTCGTGCTTCTTTATAACCTCCGCCTGGATCTCACCTGGCCTCCTCGGACCTGAGCCTGTGCTTCCTCTCCTTTCTTTGGTTCGTACTCTGCGTCCTCGTCCTGACCGTGCCTCTCTGGTTCCGACCTTGGCTGTCCTCCTGTTTTGCAATGAGCATTTTGCCCTTCAGAGTGCATCTGTGGCTGCCGCTGTGGACAAACTCGCTTCTCACTCAAGCTTGGCCACCACATCCATAGCCCCTAAGACTGATTTTCCCACTATGCTTGGCTAGGCTCCATGGATCGGAATCCCAACAATTAGACATCAAAACCAGGCAAAGGCATTATTTTTGGGGTTTTTTGTTTTGTTTTTCTATAGACTTTTATTTTTATTTATTTATCTTTTTAATTCTTTATTGTTGAAAGTATTACATATGATCCCTCCCCCCACCAATTGTCCCCTCCCAGCCTGCCCCCGCCCCCATACCATCCTTCACCCCCTATTGTCTGTGTCCACTGGTTGTGCTTATATACATACAAGTTCTTTGGTTGATCTCTTACCCTTCCACCCTCAGGCAAAGGCATTTTAAATAAGCCAGTCAGAGAAAGACAAGTATCACATGATCTCTCTCATATGTGGAATCTAATGAACAAAATAAAATGATGAACAAAATAGATCCAGAGACATAGAAGCATGGAACAGACTGTTGAATCTCAGAGGGAAGGCAGGGTTGTGGGGGTGGGAAGAGATTAACGAAAGAACCTGTATATATATATTTTGAGTGGCCAGATTATTATGATCTCTGAACGCATAATAATCTGGCCACTCAGTGTATTTGTATCTCAAATGGATACCAAAAGCATTCTAGGCTTTTGCTGGAGATCAACCACCTATCTGCCCTGAGCTTTCTATCAGCCAGTGCAAAGGGGAAAACTGATCAGGTGCACGATTTATAGTATCTTTGATATCAAATAAATGAGGTACTCAAGAGAAGTACACTGAGTGGCCATATTATTATGCGCTCAGAGATCATAATAATCTGGCCACTCAGTGTATTATATCCCATGGACACAGACAATAAGGTGATGAAGGCCTGGGGTGGCTGGGGGGGCGGGGGAGGCGGGGAGGAGGCAGGCTAGAAAGGATCAATGGGGGAAAAAAAGACATACGTAATACTTTTAACAGTAAAGATTAAAAAAAACAAACACAACAACAACACAGGCAAAGACTCTCACCTGCATTCTCAGGGAGGGTGCCCAGGTGGGCCCGGAACTCACCCTGTGGCTGGGCAGAGTTGCTGTCCTCGGTCTCAGAGCCTGGACATGAACACTGATGGAGGGGACACGTGAGGATGGGATACAACATTGTGCCACTCAAGCAGAGTAAAACCAAACTACCAGAAACATGTCCCAAACCTTTGGGGAGAGGGAAAGGAGGAACCTTTAGAAACTGAAAAATATTCAAAAGAAAAAGTTGGTCCACGGGCACAAGAACACCGGAGGCGACTTAGTGAGGATGAAGCAGCAGAGAACTGACAAAGGCTATGGAAAGAGTGACAATAACGTGGAGATACACGGCAGAGCAAAAGGCCAGGCGGCCTCACAAAGCAGGGTTAGGTGGCATTAACGTGGCTGCTAATTAAAGGAGAGAGTCCCAGCCTGGGCAGCAGAGAATAGCAGTCACAGCCACCAGGTGGCGCTAGAGTAGAGGCTGCGGGAGCATTTTCGCGGTGGCTCAGTGGGAGGGGCTCTGGGGGAAAAAGTGAATTTGAGGGGCTGAGGGTCCCTGGGTGACAGCTCAGAGGTGTAAGCATGAAGACATACTTTGGTCCTCACACCTCCCAATGGCCTTGCCCTGGCTGGAAACTAAAGGGTCACATACTATACTGGTTTTCTAGTGACAAAATTCCCAGCTGGGCCCTAGCTAACATTTCAAAAGGCACTGATGGGATATTAGGCAACTCTCCGTGTCAGTAACCTGGGGGAATTGCTTCCCATTTTCCACTTCCGTGAGAATTCCACACTGTGATCCCAAACTCTAAATATGGAAGAAGAGCCTAGCAAAGTGCCCACCTGCCTCAGGAAATGCCCAAGAATCGTGGTTCTCTTTCCTCAAGAAGCCCGTGTGTCAGTCTGCCTCCTGCCTCACACATACCTGGTGGATCTGTGCCCCTCAGAGCTGAAGTGCTTTTGGCCCCGTAAAGCCCGCAGCCTCTCTGGCCAGAGACCCTTTTGTCCCAGAGCCTTTGTTGCTGCAGACTTCTCACTGTGAGGCCTAGGCTGCTGCCAGGGGCCACCCCAGGAGCTGGGCTCTCAGCTTACAAACAGAGCATTATCCTCAGTCCTTCCTCTGCCCCCTCCCTGGCCCAGTTGCCCCAGCCCCACACCCTGCCTCCAGCCGCATGCCATGTACACTCTCACCCCTCGGACCCCCCTTCTCCAGCCCTGTGTTTCTAGTCTGCCCGGGAACAGTCACCAGGCGCGCTGGGTTTTCCTGCCTGGCCTAATCCGCCCGCCTCTGGGCCTAGGCGTCCCAGGGTGTGTAACCCAGAGGCTTGCACGGAGGTGATCAGATTGCAGGGAACAGTATGTTTTCCTCCCAGCCTCTGTTTTCTTCAAGGGCCAGGGCCGGCCAGCTGAGCCGTCTTTCCCTTTCCACTCCTCACCCTCCCTCGCATGTGGTCTGCCTTCAGCGGGGTGCACAGCTGGCTCGGAGGAGGGGCTGCAGGCAGGGGAGACAAGACTGTGGCTGCATCCAGAAGCGTGGAGGAAGAAGGCTGGGTGGAATTTGTGATTTGTGCGGACTAGTTCTGGCCAGATCTCTTTTAAAACGTTTTGTTCTTGCTTCCTTGCTGCGGATCTTCTGCCCCCTCCCCCTCTTTCTCCGTGCTGAGCTGTCATTTCTTAATCCAGCCAGCCCTGTGTGACCTCCTGGTTCCTCTAGGCAGTCAACACCCTGTTTCCCAGGCCACTGTTGCTCCCTTTTCTAACTCTCTTACAAAATGCAATTTAAAAAGAAAATTACACAAGTGGTAATGTCCATGATAAGGGCAGGGTTGAAATGTTTCAAAGAATAATTCAAGCCAATGTTTATTGATCCTGGCATCTGCTTCAACTTTATTCTCTCCTTTCTTGTTCTTGGCAGCATTAGATAAGAAATCAGCTGTGGAGCAACACCTGAAAAATGCCCACCCTCCTAGAGCAGTATCAAAATAAATATTTTCTACAAAAACACGAACAGTTAACAAGGAAAGCATGCGCGTGTTTATCCCGACAAGGGGACCGGAGCCTCTTCTGGCCGCATCACATTTCCACAGGAATTGGTAGCAAGGTGACGAGGAATGTCAGACATGAGACTGGCCTCCGCGAGGATCATGGGATCAGGTGGGGTGAGCTTGCTTGGCGTACCCCAGCCTCAGCCTCATGTCATCTGCTGCTTAGACGTGTTTAGGTAAACAGTGGCTCAATGACCAGAGATGGCTGTTTGGCTTGTGAGCTGCTGGACAAGCCTTGGTCCACAGCCTCGTTTTGACCATGTCCAGACCCCCTAGTCATGCTATTGAATCCCTTAACTTAAACCAGTTCGCTCCAAAAGAAAAGTTTATAGTTTCACTGTCAGTGTAAAATAAATATCACTTTTGTAAATAAAAAGCATAAAAATAGAGAAATTATGACATGAAACTATGGAAACAATATTTTTAGTACTTTGCATGTAGCAACAAATCTAATTAATTTATGAATATAAGCTTCTCAATGAGAAAAAGGAGTTTATAATCTTCCAGTAAAATAGGGGTATTTGGCTCAATGTCGGCTGCTCCTTTACTTATGATGCTGTTATGTCCCAATAAACCCATCATAAGTTGAAAATATCCCAAATCAAAAATGCATTTAATTCACCTAACCTACGGAATATCACAGCTTAGCTTAGCCGACCTTCAATGAGCTCATGACACATTAGCCTGCAGTAGGGCAAGATTATCTAGCACAAAGCCTGTTTTGTAATAAAGCATTAAATATCCCATGTACTTTATTATGCATATCACTTTTGTACCATGATAAAGTTGAAAAATCATAAACTGAGCCATCATTAGCCAAAAAATCGTAAGTTGTTATCAAGAGTTGGGGACTGTGACTAAATTTGCAGGGACAATGAGGCACATATCTGTTGGAGGCTGTTACCAGGCACAGGAGCCAGACTGCCTGCATGTGAGTCCCAGCTCCCCACTCAGCAGCTGGGAGACCGAGCTGTGTACCTCCACATCTGTGCGCCTTAGTTCCCTGTTCATCAAATAGCGCTAATATTAGCACCCATCAGTGTTCTGACAATGGCATGAGTTAATACATGCAAAATACTTATGACATCTCTAGGCCGGCACTTAGTAAGCTCTCAACGAATGTTAGCTGTAATAATAATCAGCAGTCATGGCAGTAGCATTAATTGTACTCGTGGATTTTAAATTCCTACACACTAGAGTATAGAGTCAGAAAGATTGAAAAGCAAGATTGAAAGATTGAACTATTTTGCCTCGTAAGATTGGTTACAAAGAGTCAGTTCCTAACTAAAATGATGAAAGTGACTTTTGCTCAACAAAATTCTCTTTTCATAAGGTCTCTGAAGCAATCTCTGAAATCTAGACTTGGAATATGTTGAGTTACCTGGTAATGTTTGGAAAGTGATGGAAATGGGTTTCTCATCTACTCCCCTCTGCATCCCAGTCTAGACAAACACTTGCAAAAATATTTCATTTCATTTCCAAAGGATCTCTATATAATATTCAAAATAAGTTTTAGTTAGTTGTTCACATAAGTTTAGAACCATATGGTTCATATAATTAAAATATTTGCTGATATTGGAAATTAGTTGCATGGTTTGGGCAGCTTGGAAGACACATTATTGGGTCCTTGGTGACTTCTGACATCAGCTACCACTTACTGGGGATTAATTGTGTCAAACAGGATTAATATTTTTTTAATCCTCACTGGGGGATAAGTTTTCATTGATTTTAGAAAAAGAAGAATAGAGATGGAGAGAGAGAGAGAGAGAGAGAGAGAGAGACAGAGAGAGACCAATGTGAGAGAGAGACATTGATCGGTTGCCTCCTGCACATACCCCAACCAGGAATCAAACCCATGACCCTTAAGTGCATGGGACAATACTCCAGCCAACTGAGCCACACCAGCCAGGGCCAGGATTAATTTTTTTTTTTAATTCTCATAATAACCAAATAACTTATATACTTTGTCTCCACTTTGCAGCTGAAAAAACAGGCTCATCAAGGTTAAGTGACTTAAGATTATACTATTTATAATGAGTTCAAGACTGGAATTCAGGTCTGTCCATCAGTGCCCAGGGCCTGCTCTACATCTCCATGCTTCTCTGCCTCAATGGGACCAAAATGTCATTTGAGGTTATAACTGTGCCTTACTCATTCTCATGAGATTGGGCTTCAGAGCGGGGGACCAGGGTGGGATGTCTGCCCTTTAGATTCATGCTGGCTTATGGAGCCCAGGAAGGGTAAACATTGTGATTATTATTGTCACTACCAAGGTCATACTTTTTCTGACTCCATCTAAGGTCTTTCAAGTCTTGACTCTGCCTGAGTGCTGGTGTTTCTTTTCCAAACTGTCAAGAGACACAAATTCAGGGGAACCTTGGGGAGGATGGCTTTGAGGAGAGCCAGGAAGATGGGGAAGAAGGGAGCTGTTTTTGATGGGAGCACCTGGGGAGGGAAGGAGGTCTCTTTGGGGGGAGTTCCCCAAGGGCTGGGGACAGAAGTCCTCATGGGGAAGCTCACCCTGGGAGAGTGAACAGTGCTCTGAGAAGTGAACTCACAGTAGTCCCAGGGAAGTCCTGAGGGGCCCCAACTTCATGTTGCCAGGCAGAGTCTCATTATAACCGATTTCCCCACACGTCATAGGCCTCGTGACAAAGAGCGCTTAGAAGGGGCAGGAAGAGCTGGGCCCAGCTCTACAGAGTCACTATAGTGTACTTCTTCACTCTTTGTCCACTATCTTTCTTTAGAGATTCTCAGGACTGCTCCTCGCAGCCCAGCTCTGAGTACATTTTTGGTTTTGGAACTCAGCTTTGACTCCAGCATTTCCAGACAGGATCATGGTGGCCTCCAGTTCTGACCATCTCTCACTGACCCATGTTCATTTTCCTTGACTCCCGAGAGCTGTGCACTTTGGTGACCCTCACCTTGACAAGCAATTTCAACATTCTCTTTCCGCCCAGGCCAGCCATAGAGCCCTGTTATTTTAATCTCTGCTCAATATCACATTTGCGCAGGCCATGTGTGTTAGTCTGGCCCAGACATTCTTATAGCTGACGTATTAAGCTCTTGTTTTCAACACCCTCAGAGTCTCAGCCCAGCCGTGGGCACAAGACAGGATTAGTCTTGTGTGGATTTTTGAGCTTGACCGTTGAAGACTTTAGGTACCAAAAATCCAATTAATGTGTTATCCAGGTCACTCAACATTACACATACAAGTAGTAACAGCCCTTGGGTATGTTGCTGAGCATGTTACACACAAAACACACACCTGATAGCCCCTTATGAAGGCAAGCTCTGACAAAATCCCCGATTCCTTTCAAATCCTGAATTCATATCATAGAAATGTCACCCCAAATTGGGCCCGTGGTCCATTCAACTCAGGCAATAGCCATAACAGCCAACATCTACTATGCAGTGCTGGCACTGTGTTAAGCATGTCTCAAGCATTTTCTTATTTAATTCACTGTTCACATAGCAATACTGAGGGATGGACATCATTGTCACCATTTTACAAATGAATCTGAAACTTAGAGACACAAATAATTTGCCCAAGCTCACATGCTACTGAAAAGGACTTGAATCCAGATGTCTGAAGCCCAAACCCAAGCTTTTAACCAGTTAAGGTCAAGGCTTTTAGGGATGAATCATGCTCTCTGCAAGGCACAAGCCACATAAGACTGGAGATGGGCTCTCCAAACACTGTTTTGTTCTCTCAACAACCATGACCATCTTGTTATCTATAAGTTAATTAAATTCTTCTTGAATCTAAATCTTCTCCTTGCACATATGATTTTTATTTTAATCAGAGTAGTATGTGCTCTGTGTTGCCTCTTATTTTGAGCTAATGCTACTATCTTCTATCTTTAAAGAGAAATCCTTAATTCTAAATTTCCAAAATTTGTAAATTCTAATTCCCCCTCATAGAAACTCTAAGGCCTCATCTTCCGCCAAAAAGTCATGTTTTCAGTTGTTGTCTCACATCTCCCTTCCTGACCCCATATTCTAGGCAAACCAATAACTTTAAAATGATTCCTGCCTATGCCTTCAGTTTCCCTTCAAACTGAAATCCCTTCCCTGTTCTCCATCTGTTCCTTATCTTCTCATAGCCAAAACTTACACTTTCTTCTTCTTCTTTTGTTTAAGGGATGTCCTTTTTTTTTTTTTTTTTAATTCATTTCAGAGAGGAAGGGAAAGGGAAAGAGAGATAGGAATATCAATGATGAGAGAGAATCATTGATCAGCTGCCTCCTGCACGCCCCCTACTGGGGATTGAGCCTGCAATCCAGGCATGTGCCCTTGAACGCAATGGAACCTGGGACCCTTCAGTCTGCAGGCCAATGCTCTATCCACTGAGCCAAACTGGCTAGGGCCCTACACTTTCTGACTAGTGCAAAGATGGGACCATTACCCCCTCCTTGAAGCCTTTTTTGATGCCCCCCCAAATGGAAGTGATTTCACTCTTACGTGAAATGACCACAGGACTATGGATGCCTTTGGATACTTCATATGGTACGTTTTACTTCCTCTATTAGATTTTAGCTATACTAAACATTTCCTATTTCTCCTAGATTATAGTTACTTGAGGGCAGAGTATGTATCTATTTCATAAGGGCTTATACTATTTTACGTACTTGCATATTGGTCAATACATAAAAAATATGGGGTGTCTCCAAAAAGGTATACACACACTTTGAGTAATTATAAAGGCAGAGTTTATTAAAATACATTTCATTTTCAAAATTGAACTATCATCTGTTAAAGTGTGTATACATTTTGGGGGGATATCCTGTATATAAATCAATGGGAAAGCACTTCACCTCTCAGATTATCCTTCATGAGACAAGAGATCTGAGCCTCCTTATCCCTACCAGTGCTCTATTAACCCAGGAATTAACTCAGCAAAGGCCCAGGCATTGCCTCCAAAGCATCATTTTCCTGCAAAGATATATTGCGAGCTGCATACAGAAGAGTGGATATTCTAGTTGCCATATTTCAAGAAGGAAGTGGAAATAGATAAAATTAAAAATAAATTTGAAATACTATCATTACAAAATGTAATCAATATAAAAATACGATTTTATAGTCTCTTTTTTCTCTACTAAGTCTTGGAAATCTGATTATATTTTATTCTTCCGTGCATCTCAATTCAGACTAGCCACATCTAGTTCTCAAGAGCCATCTGGACAGTGCAGCTGGGGTCTGCAAACTGCCTAAGAGCCAAATCTGCTCTGCTGCCTGTTTTTGTACAGCCCTCTAGCTGAGAATGATTTTTATATGTTCAAACTATCGGGGGGGGGGGGGGGAGAATGAAAAGAATAATATTTCATGATACATGAAAATTATATGAAACTATAGGCCCGGTGCATGAAAATTCATGCACTGGAGTCGGGGTCCCTCAGCCTGGCCTGCCCCCTCTCATAGTCCAGGAGCTCTCAGGGGCGGGAGGCAACCCGGCGATCAGGGGAAGACGAGGCCCCCATCACACCTCTGCTGCTGCCACTGCCAGCAGTGCAAGCCTCGGCCGGCCCTGGTTACCTGAGCCTCAGGCGGCTCTGGGCAGCTGGGCAGCCGCCATTTGAGGCTTGCCTGTGCCTCAGGCCTGCCCTGGGCAGCTGGGGGACTGAGGGGACTGGGGGACTCCGGAGACAGGTACGCAGAGCGGCGTGGCCTGCCTAGGGGCGGGCCTGGCCTTGCCGCACACCTGCTGCCCCAGTGGGGCTGAGGGGACTGGGCGCCGCCATCTTGTGGCTGTTGGCACCACCATCTTTGAGGGCGTGGCAGTCAATTAGCATATGCCCTCCTTATTGGCTGTGGGTGCCACCATCTTTGTGAGGGTGTGATGGTCAATTAGCATATTCCCTCTTTATTAGATAGGATTTGAATTTCAGATCCACAAAAATAGTTTTATTAGAACATAGCCATGCCCTTTGTTTACATATTGTCTGTGGCTATTTTTGTGCAACAGCAGAGTTGAGTAGTTGAGACTGAGACCATGTGGTTTGTAAAGCCGAAATATTTGCTATCTGGTTCATTTCAGAAAAAGTTTACAGACCCCAGAAAGGAGGCATAAGAGCTGGTCCTGGAGGGCCTGCTGCCTCCGGCCCTTGGTCATTTGCATGTAACCAGGGCTTAGCTAACATGTGGCTTCGACAACTTAGCAAACTTCAATCCAGAAAGATTGGGGGCTGGACAGTAGAGGTTCAGCGGGGGAGGCCAACAACATGGAGTACTGATGGAGATGCCATAGCAGAAAGGAAAGTCGGGCAGGCCCAGCACGGGGGCTTGGAGCAAAGTGGGATACACCAGGTGGCAGGATATTAGACCAAGGTCAGGGTTGGAGGTGGCACCTCCTGAAAGAAGGGGCTCTGAAGATAGACTTGCTCAACTTTAGAAGCCTGACCCATTTACCTGTGGAAGGCTTTGGATTTGAGCCTTAAAATTAGGACACACAACAGCAGCTGCCTATTCTTCTTCTGTCAGTGTTTTGTCTCTAAGTCCTGTTCTTATCTGGTGATGAGCTTATTCAACCTCTTTCAAAGCTGTCCTCTCTCTGGATTTGGGTTTTGCTGGGTCCTTGGTTTTCTGTTTCCCAAGCTGGATATGTGGGTGATTGATATTTCAGCCAAAAGCCTTGAGTTTAGGTAACCTTTCCAGGACTGTAATTACCTGGGATTTATCTCTATCAAAGGCATGTTTTGATCCATCAACTCCTTGTCCTGGCCCAACCATGGCAGTTCCTGTAAGTCACCTTTGGGTAACATAAAGATAACATTTATTACTTTTTTTCTTTTAAACAATTGGAAAAATGTGACCAAGCCTTTGGTGAGGAAAAAAACCTTTTCCTGACCTTTTTGATCCATTTCCTCATGAGTTATAAATTCAAGGTAGTATTTCTTTAATGTGGAAGCATTTTTTTGCTATATTATTCCATAACTGCTCATGAGCCTTTTGACACACTCATTTCTACTTCTGTTCATCTTAAATACTATTTTCAAGCACTTCCTTGTCCATAAGCTTGTTTTACTCTGAGAAATAGACCCGTTGTTATGGGGAGGGTGCTGTTAATGTTCTATTTTTACAGATTCAGAAACTGAGGCTCAGAGATGTCAACAGATTTGCTCTGGTTCACACAGCTAGTTAGTGGTCAACCTGAGCTAAATATATAGTCTTCTAACTGCTGGGCTCATGATCTTTCTGCTACATTTTCCTGGCTGCCTGTTCTTCTTCCCATCTTCTTCCTTTGTTTATCTCAGCATTTCTTCTTCTCAACTCATTTTAGCTTTAATCCACATTTTCTTCACCCCCTAATTCTCTCTCTCCCAGCCACACTCAAGTCATGTGCTCTTGAAAATAGTCATGCCCCCTCTGGCCCCCTCAGCATCACTCCTTGCTGGACCAAAGAGCCACATCATGTCCTGAAATTCTCTCTTCTCCTCTTCGTGTGCTTGGTCCTACATTCTGCTCTTTTTCCACAGAATTTTGAGCCACATCTCACTTGATGATGTGGGAAGATAGTGACTGTATGCTCTGAGAGGGAACACAATCTTGAGATGCTCAAAGCTGGGGTTCCCAGCCAGGATTCTCTTCGGCCCTAGAGCATCCACAATGAGCTCCAGAGACACTGGGAATTGTTCAAAGCACTCAAAGGTCAATGTCAGTTATCTTGATTTTTTTTAAAATCACAAAATGTTAAAGCTGGAAGGTATTTCAGAGATGATTTTATCCATCCTTGGCATTATAGATGAGAAAACTGAGGTCCAAAGGGTGTGTGAAACTCAACCCCCATCCAGGTGTTTCAGGATTTGGGAATGAGCATCCTAAGATCCTGTAATGATAGGATCATTTCAGTTGTAAAGGACTTGGGACTCAGAGGTTTAATTTAAGACTTTATCAGGTCATTGTTTGCCTAGATTACTGAAATATAATCAGATATAGTGAAATACCAGGAAACATGAGAACCAAATTGTACAAGAGCTTTCTTCTGAAATGTATCTCTCTCCTCTGGAACTAAGTTGTAGCTCCACACTGAGTTTTCTGTATATCTCTGGTAAGGGTTTGGTAAGCCAATGTAAAAATGGGCAGCAAGGACTTGCCAAGCAGAAGGAGAGGCCTGTGGAAAGGCCTAGAGATGTGAAAGTAGCTGGCAGATGGAGGAAATGGTATGTGAGATGGTCACCTACAGTGTGAAGACATAAACTCTATACACAGCCTGAGCTGGGCACATAGAGGCCAGATCTTAACTAACCTGAGACTAATAAACCTTTCTCCTGGGATCATTTGGTTGTTGGTCATCCCAGTTTTCCTAATCAGCTGCTACAAGCAAAATTTCAGAGAACAAACTAGAGCCAGGAGCTCGCCCAGAGTATTAAACTGGATGAAAACAAACTCTGTAGTCCCTATGAGTTAAAAAGAAATTCAGAACTGAGGATGGCGAGGCCAGCTGGCCAGCACGGAGACAGGCAAATGGCCAAAGGTTCATGTTTGGATGACAAGGGAAGAAAGAATAAAATGCAAGAGAAAACAAGGGCTCTCTCTTCAAAGAGTTGGGGAACACCCTCTGCTGCCTGTCACTCCCCAGCTGGGGAGGGTAGTGGCAGCAGGACAAGAGGTCAGGAGGAAGCATTCAAACCCGGACACCCTGCCTGCGACCAGGAGGCCTCCTGGGGTGGGTGCCACTGGGCCGGATGCTGGAAACAGGATGTGGTGTCCAGGCCCCTGCCGATGCCAGGGTCTGCCCTAAAGAACTGGATGTCAGCAAACAGAAAACCATTCAGACCCTACAGCAGGCAGGGTTTCCATGGCAACCCCGTAGCGCTCCCACCCTCCTCCCTCCCCCTTGCTGCTCCACATCCTTTCTCTTCCTTGACTAAATTTTCCATATGATCACTTTGGGTAAAGTACAGGTTGGATAAGAGGTACTGGGGGGCCGGGGGGTGGATATCTAAAGAGGTGTTGAGTGTAGGAGGAAGAAATTTGGTTTTCCCTATTAAATCTGAGAATTACAAGCCAGGGATCTCTAGGCAGACCTATAATCAGGCTATGTTGTTGGGTTTGGGGTGTGTGTGTGTGTGTGTGTGTGTGTGTGTGTGTGTGTGTGTGTGTGTTTTGGTTTTATATTTTTTTTTGGGGGGGTGGCGTTTAGCCTGACTTTGCTTCCAGTTCTGGCTGGCATTTGCTGAGACTCTTTTTTATAGCTGAAGGCCACTGGTCACCGCTTCTTCCTGGCCCTTCCCTAGCCATCACTCCTGCCTGCTGAAGGGATGCTCTGCTGCCCGATATTGTTCCCAAGCCTGAGCTGGCTGAAGTCCCTCTGCCCTTTCAGTGGCTGACAGATTAAGGGGAAGGGAAAAGCGCCCTGGGAATGTTAAAGAAAGGCGAGTCCTGGCCCCACCTCCAAGACTCGGAGTCATTAAGCCTTCACAAAACCTGCACTTTTCACAAGCACCCCAGTTTGTGCAGGTTTTGGTGAATGCAGGGCACACACTGAGGAAACGCTGTTCTCAGGGGTCACCTCGATTGAAACGTAGCCAAGACCATGGGATACACAGACTTCCATGCATCTAAGCCAGGATTCAGGCTATAGGGTGTGTACTCCTCAGGCCATTTGGAGCTGCCCAGGATCCCTTGGCAACTCTTAACGGACACTAAAACTGTTCTAAAGAATGAGGTTTCAGTTCTCTTCCTAGTGAGATGTGTGTCCCATTCCCTCTTCCAAAGAGACTCCAGATCTCTAAGAATGGCAGGTTCATGCGATGCTTGCTTAAGTCAAAGTTGGTTCACTGGCTGTCATTTCTGATTCTAGTAACTGCAATAAAACGCAGGGGAAGTCTCCTGAAATGAACCAGAAAATGAACAGAAATGAGCATGACCAAAAAATAAGAAATCTCTCTCGTGTCAGAAAGGGAGGAAATGTTTGTGTTGGCCTTGTTTTCCTCTTTGGTACTGATTAGTTTTAAGCGAGGTTGTTTTTATTTTTGTGTGCGGTGACTATATTTTGCTTTGAGCTTTTTCTGGCCCTTGATTGTCCCACCATTTAAGGCAAAGAAATTAAGGGAATCTGCCCTAACCGGTTTGGCTCAGTGGATAGAGCATCGGCCTGCGGACTGAAAGGTCCCAGGTTCAATTCCGATCAAGGGCAGGTACCTTGGTTGCAGGCACATCCCCAGTAGGAGGTGTGCAAGAGGCAGCTGACCGATGTTTCTAACTCTCTATCCCTCTTCCTTCCTCTCTGTAAAAAAAATCAATATATTAAAAAAAGAAAAAAAAGAAGAAAAAATTAAGGGAATCTCCAAAGGTATATTTTAATTTTTAAAGTGATTGATTGACTTTAAGAACAAAGTGGGAAGTGATTGAATCTCTTCTCTAGAAACAAAGATGAGAAGTAACTTGTGGGGAAAATGTGCTGGCATCATGCATTAAAAGTTAACATATAGAGATTTCCCTGAATGGGCTATCTGCTGCTCAATACCCACCTGATGGAAAACTAAACACTTTATTTACGTTACCCTGTATAGGTTCCTAGGGGCTGTGGGATCTTTGATCCACTGTCTTTGGGTCTTTATGGACAATAATAGCTTCATAGCATTCTTCCCTCTGATGCTGGTCCCAATTGAACATTATATAAGTGAATGCCAGAGGAAAAGCATATATTTTTTAATATTTTTTTTTATTGATTTCAGAGAGGAAGGGAGAGGGAGAGAGAGATAGAAACATCAATGTTGAGAGAGAATCATTATCGGTTGCTTCCTGCACGTCCCACACTGGGGATCAAGCCTGCAACCTGAGCATATGTCCTGACTGGGAATTGAACCATGACCTCCTGGTTCATAGGTCAATGCTGAACCCCTGAGTCACGAAGGCCAGGCAGCATACATATTTTTTACAGGAATATATATATATATGATCTCTGAACGCATAATAACCTGGCCACTCAGTGTATATCCTATATAATAAAAGGCTAATATGCAAATTGTCCCCTCAACCAGGAGTTCGACTGGCAGGCTGACCAATCACCCATGTCCCCTCCCGCTGGCTGGACCCCATCCATGAATGAATTCATGCACTGGGCCTCTAATACACACACACACACACACACACACACACACACACACACACACACATATATATATATATATATATATATATATATATATATATATATATATACATACATACACACACACACACACACATATACTAAGTGGCCAGATTATTATGCGTTCAGAGATCATAATAATCTGGCAACTCAGTGTGTGTGTGTGTGTGTGTGTGTGTGTGTGTGTGTGTGTAATAGTATTCATCCTTAAAAAGGAATAAAATTCTGACATATGCTACAACTTGGGTAAACCTTGAAAACATGCTAGGTGAAATGAGCCACTCTCAAAAAGAATAAATATTATAATTCTACTTGTATGAAGTACCTAGAATAGTCAAATTCATAGAGACAGAAAGTAGAACAGTGGTTAGCAGAGGCTGGAGGGAGGGGTGAATGGAAACTGTTTAATGAATACAGAGTTTCTGAGATGATGAAAAAGTTCTGGAGATAGAGATGGTGATGGCTGCATAGTAAGGTAAATGCACTTCGTGCCACCGAACAGTACAGTTGAAAAGGGTTAAAATGGTAAATTTTATGTTGTGTACATTTTGCCACAATAAGACACCATGGGAAGCACGAAGAAAAGTGACATCCAAGTAGCAGATGGACTTTCTGCTCCCCTCTTTGCACGAGCAGCTCTGCTCCAGCCCTATTACGCAATGGTTGCCATGTTCCAACCTTGCAGGCGGAAGTTACAGTACATTTTTCAGTGGAGGTCATCGGAGGCCTGGAATCTGCTCTGACCTTCCGATTTGCCTCACCAGTTCTGATGCCTGTTCCTCTTGAGCGGTCCCCTAAGGCAGTGGAAGGAGCAGAAGGGAGGGAGGGGGGAAGGTGGCTGAACTAGGCAGCATCTTCTGAATAGCATAGGGCAGCAGACTGCCTAAGAAAAGTGTAGGCTCTCGAAGTCACTGCGTTTAGGCAGTGTGTAACTAAAAGCATTTCTCCCCAGTTCCCTCAATAAACAATATATTTGTT
This sequence comes from Eptesicus fuscus, assembly GCF_027574615.1. Taxonomy (NCBI): domain Eukaryota; kingdom Metazoa; phylum Chordata; class Mammalia; order Chiroptera; family Vespertilionidae; genus Eptesicus; species Eptesicus fuscus. The sequence continues at coordinate 24,651,709 of NC_072494.1, forward strand.
GCTTCCAAGACAAGAGTTCTGAAGACAGTGAAATCAAACTTTAATGTTTCAATAGCTTTTAAATTATATGGATTGCAACCTCACAGAATGACATTGATTTTACATCACAATGTGTACATTTATGTTGATAAATGTATATAACTGAAACAATAGTGTCATGAAATAACACCTTAGTACACTCAGGACACTATAATATTTTACCTTCTCAAGCATATGTCCTGACTGGGAATTGGTAAAATATTACAGTGTACTGAGGGTACTTGATGATATTTTTTAAATGCTGGTTTTAGCCCTTGTTTTAGGACCCTCTAATGGGTCTTCTTAAAAAATACATTTTTACTGATTTCAGAGAGGAAAGGAGAGGGAGAGAGAGATAGAAACATCAATGATTATTAGAAAGAATCATTGATCTGCTGCCTCCTACACACCCCACACTGGGATTAAGCCCACAGTCTGGACATGTGCCCTGACGGAGAATCAACCATGACTTCCTGGTTCATAGGTCAACACTCAGCCACACGGGCCATGACCTTCTAATGGGTCTTGATCTGCAGTTTGAAAAATACTGCAATGTGTCTGCTGCTCTGGCCATTGCGCTAACATTAAATTGCTTGCTCCAGGGGCTAACCCCAGGCAAGATTCTCTGATAGCGAATCCTTGGGCAGGTCCATGTCTCAGTCTCAGAGGGAAAGAGGCTGCTGAGGCAACACAGAAACTAATTGCAAAATGGGTGTGCAGGCGCCACGGGCCACCAGGGCAGCTTGCTCGGCAGGAGAGGCCCAAGTCCTGTAAGGACCTTCGGGAGAAACGGTAAGTGTGGGTGTCAGCAAAGTCCACCCTTGGATACCACCACAGAGAATTATTAAATCAAAATTGGGAGATCAGGAAAACGATAAGAACAGGAAACTCGGAAGTCTTGCTAAATTTTCAGGAAGGAGAGAGTTTACAGACTACGGGACACTTTTTCAGAGGGAAATTAAAGTCAGGCAATATTTGAGGACCGTGTGGTGTCACCTGGACTTTTCAGAGCCTCGGGAACCCAGTTACCATCCTGCTTCTGACTCCATCTTTCTTACTATGTTGTCAAGGGCGTGGGAAACAGAATGTTGCAACTTCTTCCAGGTTTCTGTTTGGTTGTTGTTTCCTGTGCACGTCAGAGAGCTCTGGAGGAAGGCAGCCTTGCTGGGGGAGTGGGTGCTTGCTGGCGCCTTCAATTTAGCCCCAGCAATTGACATTCACTGAGATCAGGTGGAGAAAAGCACAAATAATGTGTGACAGTTACCTCACGCCATAAAAACACCTATTCTTTTTGGCAGCTTGTGTTGAAATGTTTTTATTTTCCCTTTAAAAAAACAAACAAACAAAAAACAACAACAGATGGATGGTGTCTGCAACCTGAGCCTGCGAAAATAACATGGTTATAGGCAGTAGGACATTCTGACCGATGTTTCTGCATTTTTTTTGCCGCCAGGGGATACGGCTGCCCTTGGTCTTGTCTTTCCAAAAGTCAATGAATTTTAGGGAATCTAGGCAATGATGCACAGGACCCTGCTCTTTAACCTACTGATAGGCTAGATAAAGCCTGTAGTGTAGGGTGGGGATGTGAGGGTACCTCTAAATGAGATAGTAGAGAGGAATAAATGTCACTCTGTTTTCCAAACTTACACTCTCAGACAAAGGTCTAAGAGACATGAATTTATTTTCATGGAGAATATGGCCGAGTATTTCAAAATGGCACTGTTCAGAGAAGAGTCACCTATCTTATTCTCCACAGCATCCACATAAGCTAATACAGCGCCTGGTGCAGAGTAGATGCTCAGTAAATAGAATGAGTGAATGAATGGTGCTCTAGAATGGGGAGCTGACTTGCTTGTCTCAGGACAGCTGCCTTCCTCCTGCCCCATGCACACAACCTCTTGGAAGGCTGCTTTCCCCCTGTTAAATATTTGTGGAAATTTGCATGTTGGAGAAAAATTAGCATTCTTGCTGGAGAGAATTCCTGAGCCTGTTGACCATGACAGCAATGAGAGATAATGTTGAACTGAGGCAGAAGAGAAGGGACACGGTGTAAGCACTCTGGGTACAGTGAGGCAGGCAGGAGAGCCAAGACGTCAGGGTTCCGGGTCCTTATGAACGTCTGTAAATCTGTTGACAAGATTTTGCCCAGTGGTCACTCTCATTTGTCCATGCTGATTTTGATGGTGAGCAGCCAAAACGAACCTATTGGTGTGGCGACTATTACCATTAAGCTGCAATCAGGAATTCTCCCTACAAGAAAGTGCAGCCCTTTCTAACCGAATAAGCCTCCGCAGACAAATCAGTAACTCATTTGGTGTTTTAAGGCTGTTTTTGTCTTTGCTGGAATCCTTGGCATACAACTGCTGAAGGGTATTTTAAAACATTCCTTCCTGTCTAGCAAGAAGGGCTCCAGCTGCCGTTGGGTTCCATTTCCTCTTACCTTGCCCTTAATGAAGATGAAGAAGAGCTCTTCAACACCCTTCAAGTTCTTTAAGGCACTTTAAGCCAAGACTGGGTTTCCTGAAAACCATCCCTTCAGAGGGCTTCCCTAAAACTGGAGCTCGTCCCTGCAAATACTATACCCATTCTCCTTACTGTGAAGAGCCCTAAATTACTCTACTCTCTCCCCGGTAACCTGTGCTTTTTAAATCAACATCAAGCCCCTGGGGCCTTTGTGCTTAGGCATAATGATTCTAGAGCAATGCATGCCTTCCCAAGTCCCCCATTTATAGAGGAGACATGAATGAGATGCTTTTACAAAGAATGTTTGGAGGAGGAAGCAAGAATACAGCATTCATTCAGTCAGTCAGTCAGTCATGTAGCATCTATTTAAATATTATGGATCAGTCACCAAGCCAAGTCATCGTATCAGTACCCAGGATTACATAGAACAGCCTTGGATCCTACTCTCAAAGTCAAATGTCCTAATAATTATCATCTCCTATTACACTTTCCTGGTTGTTGCCCAAATTCCACTCCTGGGCTGGACTATTCACCACAGCCTGACACAGCCGGCCCTGCCCCTGCGATGACCCTATAAATGCTGCTTCCCTGATGGGTATAGGATGGTAGGGTCCCTGTGGATTGGCCAAACAATCACTCAGGAAAGAATAAGTCTCCCTTTTCCTGCTCTCCCCCACCCTTTGCAGTGAGCTGTAAGGAAATGGCAAAATAATGGGCTGGAAATAGCCCCAGGGCCCCTTAATAAATTGCTCCTACACACCCCTCTTGCATTTTAATGGAAAGAAAATGGGTGCAGTAGATCACTTGCACAATTTCAAAACTGAATTGAGTTTAATTCCATAAGATAGATTCATCATAAACAGTGGGTATGGGAACACAGAGATCTGAGCCAAAGAGACGTGAACAGCCTGTTCCTAAGAGTAAAGAATCCTGGTGTGCAAACAAACATTAATAAGTAAACAATTAGCTCTCTAGATGTTGGGAGTCTGCGCATCTCCCTGAAAAGGAAGAAGTTCTGGAAAACGAAGGCTTGGCCAGAGGCTCAGGCTGACGTGAGGCATCTACAGAAAGCCTGGCACGTAGTAGGTACGCACTATATGAGGTTTGCAGCTGTCCTGCTTGGTGACATATGATAGTTACACTAGGTACACAGTGCCCCAGCATTCAGCACAGTGCCAGGTGGCTTATGTGATCATTTAAAAGGCACCGCATTACCCTGTCCGGTAAAACAAACCAATAAATCAACCAAACAACCAACCAACCAACAAACTTTGCCACCAGCCAAAGGTAGTTTTATTAAAAATTACAAATGCATTGAACTTTTCCTGCATTCAGAGCATGATGTTATGGTGAAGATGACAGTGAGGAATAGTACCTGCCTTGAAGCTGCATTTTAGTGTGTGCATCTGTGTGCACTTGGTGGGAGGGGACAGATACAAATGTATTAGTATTATGAAAGAATCCATGGAATCATAGAGGAAGAAAATTGACTAGATTCCTTGGGGAATCTAGAAAAGCTTCTTGGAAGAAACAGAGTTGAATTGAGCTTGAAGGAAGGGGAGAGGTAAACAGTCTAAAGAAAGGGAATTCCTGAACAAAAGTAGAAATCGATGGGAATAGAGAGCATGTTTAGAAAGGGGCCAGATGACTCTGTAAGAGTCCAATGAGCTATCTTCACTGTGCAGCTGTGAGTGCCTCAGTGGCCAGAAAAGCAGAACAGGGTTAATACCTCCACAATCCCTAAGCATAGAAATTTAATTACAGTGCTCCTCAAATATTACTTGACATTTTAAAAACACTAAATTACAAAACAAAGCTAAGGAAGCCCTACAAAGTTCTGACTTTGATCTCCTAGAATAGTTTAATTTTAAAAAAATACTTAAATATAATATATTTTTAAAAATTGTTCCAGAATCTCTGGTTTTGAGTATTAATTAGAATAGGAGAAATGAATTCTGGAAACTCAGGGAACTAATCTTTATGCATTTTGGTTGGGGAAACCCCTTCGGGCAACTCAGCTCCACATGGTAACTCAGGAATCCAGGCTCCTTTTGCAAGCACTGGCTCTGCCACCCACTAGAGCCTCCTTGGGATCCTCTGCTCATCTTCTGCTTTCAGAAATGTCTAACCCAGCAGAGAGAGAGATCATGGGACCTTGCACAAAGGTTCGGAAGCCAGGCCTGGATAGGGTGCATATCAGATCCACCACATTCCATGAGTCAGAGCTAGTCTCGTGGTCCCACCTGCACTATTACTGTCGATTAGAGAGACTGAGAAACGTAGAGTAGCACCTGTGCATTCCTTTCCTATTGCTACTGTAACAAATTACCACAAACTTGTGGCTTAAACAACGTAAATTTATTCTCTTACAGGATAGACCCGAGTCTCGCTGGGCAAAAATCAACGTATCTGTTGCCTTGCCATTTCCAGCTTCTGGAGGCTGCCCACATTTCTTGGCTGGTAGCCCCTTGAAAGCCAGCAACACTGCATCTCTTTTAAATGCTGATGCTTAACCTACTGGATATTGCTTTGATTCTGAGAGTCAAAGGTTATATTTTTATGGTTGTTGTATTATGTCCTCATATTTTCGTATTTCCAAACTTATATTACATATGGTGCCTGGTTCTCTAAATCTGGGTAAAGCTTTACCAAAATATTACCTCCTAGTCCAGCCTTGAAATGAAAAGGCTCCCTGTGCGCACACCATGAACAAGACATAGCATTCCTTGGACTGCCAAGGTGCCTTCCATCTGGAATGTTTCATTATTCTCTGAGCCCTCTATCAGTGGTGTGCTCGAGGGAGCTTGCATTGGCTCTTAAGAGCCATTGTACACATCTATTCCCAACTTTGTGTTCAGTGACATCTCATTGGTAATTTGAAATGGTCTCAGTGAAATGGCAAATGCTACAAATGAGGACTTTATTTTTTATTATTAGCACACCACTGGCCCACATTGCTTTAAAATCATGGTCAGGATATATTTGGGGCAATGATTATTCTAACATACTGTTTGACATTATTGTTTTAGTTAGACTTCAGGATCAAGAGATATTATGTCCTATGGCTTTTAGGAGACCCATCAAAAACAACAACAAAAAAACCACAATTAGATTTCTACCTGTTATTTAAGAAGTACTTCATTGGTCATTGTCTGTTTTATTTGCTACAATAGAAGGACAGGGATATCCTTCCATTGTATTAATTGATGAATCCCAAGAAGCTAACAACACATGGTAGGTGCTCAATAAGTATTTGTTGAGTACATGAATATGATTTGCCTGAAACAAGACCACTGTCTTCCTGGTTGGTGATTCTACCAAGCTTTCTCTGTCATTAGTATTACAAATTCTCTGTGGGAAAAGAGTTAAACTCCTCCCAATAATGCCTTCTTCTGCATTTTCACAATCACTTAGGAAATACCTGTATGATATAGTTTGCAATTATCTATATTATGATCAATCTTTTTTTATTATATAATGTGTGACTCTTCCACTATAATAATAGCTTCAAAAATGAAAGGCAATGTCCTTGTTTTGTTTTAATGTTTATTTCCTTTATAAGAGTAATATTTCCTTTCTTTTTATTATTGATTCTCATGATGTGTTCCATGGAAAGGACTTATCCTTGCTTAAGTGCAAGTCTGTTTGCAATAGGTGGGATGGCCCAACATGCACTCCAAGTCTTACTCCCCTTGTGGCCTCAGCACTGGCGAGAGTTCCAGCTCGATACATGCTTATTAAAGGAACAGTGCTGACTTTGCCTTTGTAAATTCTGGAAGGACTTCAGCAAAGCTCAAAGGAAGAAAAGCTGGAAATCCTCCTAACACTTTGCATGGTCTCCCTCCCACAGACATGTAGTAGCTTATAACTTTGCACTTTGCACCAGCCACCTGTCAAAGCAAATCTTTATTAAAGAGACTTATGCCAGAGGCCCACCTAAAACTTTATTTTGACAGAAGCTGTATGTCTGAGTGAGGCTGACCATGTCCTTGGCCTTGGCTGGCTCATCTTGTGACTCAGAAATAACCTGAACTACTCTGATGTAATAAGATTTGAGAGGCTCTGTTGAACTGATTGACAAGTCTGTTCCAAGACAGTCTGAGACACCCAGACAACATATAATTGACACATGGGCAGCAATGATCAGATAAATAGCTTTCCTTGAGTTTTACTTTTATCCTGAAAACCTAGGCCTTGAGAAAAACATGCTTGGAGTATACTTTGGCTGCTTGCTAAAGAAATATTTAAGAAATATTTCTAATTTCTTAAAGGCTTCAAGCTGCAGGCATAAGGACAAGTGCCACTATATTGCAACCACTATGAAATAAACAGCTACACCACAAGAGGCCAGCACACCCTGAACTGATTTTCTGTGGAAACTCCTTAGGGATCCAGAGTTTCATAAAACTCAACGGAAAAAGACAGCCCAACTCCATCTAAACCTTCTTTACCCAGCACAGGAGTCTGTAATCTTTGAACTTGCCAATTGTTGCTTACAGAATAAATCTACCATTCAGATGCTTTGCAGAAAATAGTTTTTACTAGTGTATGAGGCAGCTCCTTCAGGGATAGTTAGAGGTCAGAGAATTGTATGTTCCAGAACCCTCTGTCTTGAGTTTTGAGGCTAGTTGGCTAAGACACCAGGCAACATTTAAGGTGGAATATACACTTATGTGTGTATTATGTATTTGTTTATATTATGTACTACTGGACAGAGGATCCCTGTTCCAGAGGACAATGGGAATGATGCTGCCTCCTAGTGGGAGAGAGTGGAAAATTGAAACAGCCTTTAGAATAGACTGGAGGAATTGGAGAGGATCTTGGACCCCAGATAAACTATTTTTTATGCCTTTGAATCTAACTTTTTGCAATGCAAAGGATCTCTTTCTAAAAATCAGCCTCTCTTGGTAGCCCATTCAAACCTACCAAGCAACTTTTTTTTTTCTTTATTGATTTCAGAGGGGAAGGGAGAAGGATAGAGAGCTAAAAACATCAATGATGAGAGAGAGTCATTGATCAGCTGCCTCCTGAGCCCACAACCCAGGCATGTGCTCTGACTGGGAATCAAACCATGACCTTCCAGTTCATAGGTGGATACTCAACCACTGAGCCATGCTGGCTGGGCAAGCAATATATATATAATTATTTTTTACTACTTACTATGTGCTCAAACATGTATCTGGAATTAGAGACACACCAAGGACATTTTAGGCAGGGTTTTTTTCCCTCAGAAGATGAGAGGACAGCTTGTACCTTAGAGCAATTAGGAATAAGCAAGTCTTCTTCAGTGTGGCTCAGTCAACAGCCTAATCTTCCTTTGGTCCTCTCTGTCCACTTTCGGAATTCAAAGATTTTCATAATCTTGTTTCCTACTCATAGGCCAACTAGCCACATTTCTGGCCACTTCTCTCTTAAATTCTGTTTCAGCCACTCTTGGAGCTGGCATTAGGGGTGGGACCCTCAGGGAGCCCACCTCTAAGACTTTCTAACACATTACTAGAAATCCAGCAAGGCATAGAGAACAGAATTATCACAACTCATCAAGGAGAGGCCATTATGTGAGGGCCTGTGATAAACTGCTAAGATTGGGGAATGATGTCCCCCAGGGCATGACTACACAATAGTAGAAGATTTCTAAGTTGCTTTGGGTCAGGATGACATATAAACAATTCCAGTTAGAGGAGAATCCATCTAAATGTAAAAGACCCTCAGAAATGAAGATTCCAGGATCAGTATCTAATACCATCTAATAATACAATTTTTTTCTTAAGGACAGTTAGTGTTAATTGAGTACATATTAATAGCTGGGAATAGTATTAAGCCTTTTACATTTATTGTCCTAACTTACAAAAGCCTTTTGAGTCAGGAATCAAAACAATCCCTTTTACAGATGAGAAAACTGAGGTTCATAGAGATTAAGTTACTTGAACAAGTAAGTAGCAGAGTCTAGATTCAACTCTGGTATGTCTATAGCTCTAAGGTTCAGATGATCTGCTATGCTTTAAACTATATTGCCTCAACTGAACATGCTATAATGCTGTAGTTTATACCTGTTTCCTTGTATTTGCTTCTGGCATATCCACCAGTTTTACTCAAAACTCTCTGCTCAGAGCCCCAGAATAACCAGACCAACCCTGTGCAATGAAAACATAATGTGAGCCACGTTTGGTATTTTAATTTTCTAATTAGCCACACTTTAAAAAATAAAAAGAAATGGGTAAAATTAATGTTAATATATTTTACTTAATTCAATACAGGGTGGAGCAAAAGTAGGTTTACAATTGTTCATATGGAAAATAATATAATTAATAAATAATGATACAAGAAAACTCTGTTTTGCATACTCACAACTGTAAACCTACTTTTGCCCCACCCTGTATACACAGGATTTCAACATGAAATCAATATAAAATTATTAATGAAATCATTTACAGTTCTTTGTGGATTAAACCTTTGAAATATGGTGTACATTTACACTTTCAATGCATCTTAGTTCAGATTACCCACATTTCAATTGTTCAATAGCCACATGTGGCTAGGAGCTACTGAATTGGTCATTGCCAATCTAAGCTCATGGATCCCAACTCTCTTAATAATCCTGGGAACTCCTCAGAGGATAGAAAGCAAAGAATTGGCAAGATGAAGAACATGTTTCTCATTATTTTCCTAATTCAGTCCAAGGAAAAAATAAAAGGAATAAACTCCACAATTTCCTTCTACAATTAATGGTTAGCTTAGTTGCCTAAGAGCAGGTGAGAAGCTGAGTGATGAAATCTACATCATTGCAGAGCTTGTATCAGGTATCCTTATACTTTTAGAAGGGTGCTCGATACAAGAAGATCAGGGAGCTCCAGATCCCTGACCAGAGGGTAGCCATGAAGCCAGCTCACTGAATGCACCCCATAGGGCCACCATCATCTCCCGGTCTCACTTCTCCTGACATTCATTCTCACACCTGCCCCAGTTTGAAAGGCAATGTGCATAAGCTAGCCCTGAGGAGCACAGCACAGGCTGTCCTCCTCACACTGATTCTGACATCTGGAGAGCAGAGAGAAACCTCAGACTTCCCCTTCCCCACCCCCATGGAGAATCCTCCACCAAGGAGTTTTCAAACTTTTGCACACATCAGAATTCCCCGGAGAGCTTGTTAAAACTCAAGATTGCTATGCCTCACCCCAAGATTTTCTGGTTCAAAAGGTCTGGGCTACAGCCAGAGGATGTGCATTTCCAACAAGTTCCCTGGTGATGAGGAGGCTGTAGGTCAGAGGACCACACTTCGAGAACCAGGGCTCAACTCTAAAGAATCAATATATGATCCAACAGCAAAAAGAAATAGAAGAAAAGGCAAGGCTCTTTTCCACTCTTAATGAGACAAATATGATCTACACTAATAAAAGAGAAAGATGCAAATTGACCATACCTCTGTGACACCCACCAGCCAATCAGGAGTGAGTATGTAAATTAACCCAAAAAAGATGGCGGGTTAATTTGCATACGCAGGCACAGAGTGAAGACTGAAGGCTCCGACCCAGCGAAGACTGAAGACTGAAGACTGAAAACTGAAGACTGAAGACAACTGAAGACTGAAGATTGAAGAGGCTTGGCTTCTCTGCTGTGGCCAGAGTGGAGAAGCCAAGCCTCAAGGCTAGGCTTCTCCACCCTGGCCGGAGCAGAGAAGCCTCACTGCGGCCAGAGTGGAGAAGCCTAGCCTTGAGGCTTGGCTTCTCCACTGCGGCTGAAGCAAAGGCCTGGGTCCCGGGTGCCGGAGGAAAACCAGTGCCGGCAGCCAGGGGAAGGAAGGCCTATTGCACGAATCTTCATGCAACGGGCCTCTAGTTTTTACATAATTGATGTGTTTAGTTAATTTCCCCTGCCCCCCATTATTTCCTCTAGTCCAGGAAGGGATGAAGTGATCATAATGAGAAAAGACTGAAAGGAAGAAATTAAGGGGGCAGAAAGGCTGGAGGGAAATAGGAAGCAAGATTGTGATAGGTCAGAGGATCATGTGACATCTGTGACTCAGGAAGGGAAAGGGTAGCAAAGTCTCCCTTTTCTGGAACCACCCAGTCCCCCTTGCCTAGGACAGACGCACAGACTGAAGGCAAGTTTGCTCCTCATTCTTTTTAACCGGGTCACAGAGGCATCTTACCCAGATATTATTTTCCTCTTTGCTTTTTGAGAGGGGAAACTAGCTGAACCATGGGTGACAGTGGGCAGTAGCAAACACATCAAGAGTCTCAGTTATCCCTCTGTCCGGGCTTATTCATCTCTCACCTTTCAGGGCACCTGGTTGAAAAGGAGAGGCAGTGAGACTTGCTGAGCAGCAAGCAGCTGGGAATTTGGAATGCGTCTTTGGAGACGCACACTGAGCCTGGCTCAGAACTTCCAAGAAAACTCAGTGGGAGGGAAGGAAAAACAGTGCAATGCCATGACGCCTTGTAGGGCCCGCTTCGGCCTTGCTGAATCGCCCAGAGATTGCATTCCAGCTGCACTGCCGTGACCCAATGTTCCAGTAAACAAGGAGGGGACGGGGTGGACAGACCTCAGATCAGGCTACCCTGGAGCTTCTAAAATAGAACCCAGGGGGCTGGCTGGGTGGGGCCAGAGTTGCGGGAGTTGCCTTTTTTCATTTCCTGGATCAGGGAGGCACACCCACACCTCCTACTGACATACATATACACATTCTCGCTTCCAGTAGGACTTGGATGAATTCCCAAAACTCAGATGGTCTCTGGTACAATGGTCAGGAACTGGTGACCTCCTTTTAGGACACTTCCCAATAAGCCCAGAACAGGAGAGTGTGCAAAGGAGACACTGACCTCAGGCCGAGCCGGGCCACTGATGAATGGGTCCACTCTCTAAGCAATACTTCCGCCTTCCAGAAGGACAGACAGAGTGGCAGCCAAGCAGCACAGTCACTCGGTCCACTTCCCCCATTTGATTTCACGCCATAAACCAACTGACTGATGATCCTGTGATTCCTCGGGCTTATCCTCCCCTCCCTGCCTCACCCCACACCCTCCTATTTTCTCCTGTCTCCATTTCTAGTCCACCAGCCAGCAGATGGGCCTTAGTAGTAGTCAGAGGGGCTTAGTGAAAATATGAAGAAGAGTGCCTGGTTCAGAAAGCAAAGTTCTGAAAGTTCCTTCTCTGAGTGTCCATCTGCCTGGGGAAATTCAGGGCTTTGTAGCCCAAATGGCATAGTTTCTCCTTCCCAACACATAAACGTGTGAGTGATGCTCTATCTTCCATGTGACTAGGTGACTAAAGAATTTATCATCCACACTGGGACATCTCTGAGAAAAAAAAAACGGGGGTGCTATTGAAAACCATTCTGGGACAAAGCCGTTAACCAGGGCACAGGGTCACCTGCATGACTAGTGGGTGCATTTCCCACCCTGCATGTCACTCCCACCTTCTACAGCCCCGCCCTGCTTGACTGTCGTCTCTGCTATGATTGACTTGACCCTTTCCTTTACTGAACTTGGCCTAGTCTTCATTTATTTCCTTGTTTAACAGTGATCCTCAGGCAATAATTGCATCTCTATTTTGAAGCAGGGAAAAGGCAGGTTTTAAAAATCTCCCACGTAAAAATCTGTATGACTCCTTCATTTAAACTCTGGGCAGTGTGTTTCAACAGTCTCTGGAGCTGGTTTTCAGTTCCAGAGACTTGCTCCATTCAGAAATTTGGTGGCCAGTGTGTATTGTCGAATTTTACTCAGCAAATGGTCACACTCCAGTTTTTGGACAAGCAAAACAGCATGAAAAATGGTGATGATTGCTTGAGTACTCATGGCAGGAAAAAAGCCTTCCTCTTACTATTTCCTTAATAATAATGACAACAGTCCAGCCTCCTTTCTGCCTCTCCAGGGTGCTTAAAACACCATGCATATTATGTCTAATGTTTACAGCCACCCTGTAAAGCTTCAGTCATCCTCACTTTACCGACTGGGGCTGTAAGTTGAGGCCAGAAAGGGGATGTACCAAGTATCGTCCAGACCCAGATCTACCTGGTCCCAGAGCCCATGCCTGCATTCCACCAGGTCATGTACCTGCCTTTATAAAACCTTGACCTACTTCTCCAAGGGCGGTGGGACCTTATACCTCGTATGAGGTTAGCACTCAGTAAATGGTTATTTATATGGCTCCTGTTGCTACTGCTTCGGATTGGTGTTAAGTTCTTCCTCCAGAATCAACTAGCCCAAAAGCAATAGGAACAGAGATGCTGGAGACAGAAGGACCTTAGCAGTCATCTGGTCCACCATTTTCATTTGGGAAGGAACCCGAGTTTCAGCCAAAGTTCATTGGTTTGCCCAAGGTTCTGATCTTCAACTAAGGAAGTTAGTTGGATAAAGCCCTAGAAAGAACTTTGGCTTTGGAGTCAGACAAATGCAGATTTGAATTCCATTTGCCAGGTAGGAGGACTTAGACAAGTTACTCGATTGGATTCTGCCTCATTTCACCTGCGGCATTGAGATGATAGAGCCAATCTCCCAGGATGGTGGGAGGACTCAGCAGGATAATGTACATCAGGGACTCAGTGAGCACTAGCCATCGACTTTCCCCTCACATCCTCAGACCATCCTAGGGCAGGTTGGAACAGGAGCAGCCCAGCAGGAGGAACTGAGTGCTGCGTGAAGCTCAAAAACACAATGGGCTTTGCCTAAAAGTGGAAATAGGGTGATTTAGAAGTAACTTTTGCTTATCAATCCCCAAATGCCAACTTTATAGCAGAGTCTGACACACTAGCAGGAAAACATTTCTTCTGGTGAGGCCGAGAGCAAACATTGGGAAGATTATTTTCGGGCAGACTTAGAACCCTAAAGTGAGGGAGAGTGAGGAAGGAGAGCTGGGGGTAAGGTAGGGGGAGAGGTCAGGGAAGATGATCCTGAGGGTTTTAAACTGACCCTCTACGATATCTTCCAAAACAATTTTGAAAGCAGCCTGGTTTCTAGACGCAAATTATATTTTGAATTGGTAACACAAGTGGAAGGCGGCTTTGAGATGAGTGGCCATTTTTCAGATGCAGTGGTTTCGAAATAAGAAGCATAGGCAAGTTTTGCAATGAAAAGCAAGGTCTGGTGTGGGTTCGTTCCAAGATGAATATGGAGAAGGACACTGAGACACTGGACAGCGGGCTCAGCCCCTGAATGATCCAATTACAGGTTTTGAAATGGACCCAGGGGCAGAATTTAGAAACCTTAAATGGAAAGGCTGAGGAGAAGCAATTTTGCAACAAATGACGGACTCCAAAAAATCCTCCAGGGAGAAAAGGGTATGGAAAATGCTGTGCGAGCAGCTTCTAAATGCCCCAGGGGACGTAGATGGACTTTTCTAGGAATAATTAGGATGAGGTTGCTTGGGTCTGAGAGAGGACTACGGGATTGTGCTTGCAGTTCACCCAGATGACTGATGGCTTTGGAATGGAGAGCACTGGCAAGTACCACTAGCAGAAGCCAAGTACGTGACCCTATTTAACAAACAAAAACAGCAGAGAAATTTGTTTTGAACTATGAAATGCGTAAGTACTGGGCCTAGGTTTTTGTCACCTTGCATTCTTAGTGTCTGGCAGAGCTAATGGATTGAAAAATATTTAATTAATGACTTATAAGATTGAGAGTTCCCCAGCATAGGAAGTATTCAAGTAATAGTGCCTGCATGCTGAACTTCCTACCCATTTATCCTGTTTCAAAAACATGTATTCTGTTAATTCAGAGGACAGAATACCTTACTGAAAGTCTAATCTCAAACATCAACTGCTATTAACAACCCAGCTGAGAGTTGTCACATTTACAGATATTTGGTTAAGAGAGTCTGAGAGGCATGATATCTATCCACATGTCTAGGTATTCTTTTTTAAAATATATTTTTATTGATTTCAGAGAGGAAGGGAGAGGGAGAGAGATATTGAAACATCAATGATGAGAGAGGATCATTGATCAGCTGTCTCCTGCACACCCCACCCTGGGGATCGAGCCCACAACCCAGGCATATGCCCTAACTAGGAATCAAACCATGACCTCCTGGTTCATAGGCCGACGATCTACCATTAAGCCATGATGGCCAGGTTCTAAGTATTCTTAACATTACTTAGAACTACATTTATGCTTCAGCATAGGTATTTTTTTTTTTTTGCTTTTATCAAAAATTGTTATGAAAACTATAAATTTCACTTTTTCCATTGTGAAGTTGTTAAGGAGAACCTTGTATTACTTAATACCTCCTCTTAGATAAAAAGAATGATCCCATTTTATTCCTTCTCTCTCTCTCTCTCTCTTCTCTCTCTCTCTCTTCCTTTATCCTTTCGGTTTCTTTTTCTTTTCTTTGCCCTTCATTATAGTTTCCAGAAAGTCTTGGTCAAGTTTTATATTTAATTTCAGCCTCTGCCTTACTTCTTATGATGGTTGGAAATTGGGTTTCTATTTCTTAATTCTACATTCCCACTTACCTCCTTATTTTGGTAATCTTAATGTTTCTGTTACATAAAAAAAGTCACTTAAAAATAGGAGAATATGCCTAAATTCAATTAAATATATTTTTCTTATGTCCCCAGGTACTTCTCTGCTTTGGATGGTGAGCAGTGAGGGCAGGCCAGCCAATTGGAAAGTTTGGATGAAAGGCTTGGTCATCGCTGATTTATGTGTGATTCAGAGCCACTTCGAATGAACCTGCTCTGAATAAGGCAGGCATGTTCTCTCTTCTTACCAGATTTATCCTTTAAGAGCATGGGAGGAAGAGTCAGGTTCCTTGAATTCTAGCACCTAGTGGCCTCTAACTAGCTATTAACTGGGGGTAGGTCTCTGCCCCTTCCTGGAACTCAGTTTCCTCATCTATAGAAAAAAAGTTGGATAGAGAAATACTGAGTCCATTTCAGCTCTAACTCCCTATGGCTCTCTAGCTTCTTCTACTACAGGTATGGAAGAGTGGTCCCTGCCCTCAAGAAGCTTAGATACTTTGAAGGAGATAAAATATAAACCCCACCCTATTTGTAAAGAATTATATATGTACAAGTAGATCTGCATATTGAAAGCCTAAGTTTGCCAATAGGATACCTGGTTGAGATAGAAATATTTTGCCTCTTGTTTTCTTTCTTTAGGATGATAATCTAAACTAATTTGAATAAAATTAGAATTTCATAATTAATTATCCTCAGTCTTTTTATTTTAAGGTTATAAGAAACAAACAAAAGAACCTCTGTTGTTTCTATTGTTGGGTCTGAATATTCTTGTTAGGTGAAGTGTGTCCTGCATATATAGGATGAGAATGATTAGGACTTGGACAAATAATCTGAGTTCTAGTTGAGATAATCTGTAAAAAGGATAACTTAGAATGAAAATACACAGTTTGAAAAGTGTATGGGGAAACATACTCTCCTACACTGACCGTAGAAGCATAAATTTATATAAGCTTTTGAAAGGAAACAGCTAAAGCTTTAAAAATATGCATTACTAATGCTTAAGAAACTTCACTCCTGGGAATGTATCCTATAGGTCATCATAACTGCAAACAAAGATATAGAATAAGGTGCCCCGCTGGCGTGGCTCAGTGATAGAGCTTCAACCTATGAACCAGAGGTCTTAGTTTGATTCACTGTCAGGGTATATGTCCCAATAGGGGGCGTGCAGGAGGCAGCAGATCGATGATTCTCTCTTATCATTGATGCTTCTATCTTTCTCCCTTTCTCTCTGAAATCAATAAATATAAAGATATACCATAAGGCTATTTCTCACAACTTTATAGAAATAAAAGTTTAAATCTAAATGTTCTAAACTAGAAGATGATTTTAGGTGGCATAAGGGATAACTTTTTAATAGTTAATTACTTATTTACCATTAATTCAAAATATACTAGTTTTCTATTTATGTTAGTAATATAAAATTTTCTTTTAAAATAAATTTAAGAAAAGTCAGATAGGTGGAATTTGAATGAATACATTGTGGGAAAATCCTGTGATGACAGAAATTCTGTAGTAGGTGGACTTGACCTTAAGCTCTAAAATTCTTTCAACTTTGAGATGCTCTGATTCTATAACAATGGTTCTGTGTCAGTGGCATAGCCCTCTAAAAATGAATCATGCACTTGGGCAGACAGAAGATGCATCTTCAAAGATACCCAGAGAGGTGAAGCTGTGTGCATTAATATCCCCCATTTGCTCCTTCCACAACAGTCACACCAGCTCTCTTGCTATTCCTGGTCCACCAATGATCCTTTCCTCCTCAGAGACTTATACTGTGGGTCTTTTGGTGAGGGAGATTTCCCCCCAGTCATCTGCACGGCACCTTCTCAGAGAGGTCTTCCCTCTAAAATGGCTCCGTCACCACTCCTCACTCTTATCCTACTTTATTGTTTATTTCTCATTTGTTTCTCTCCTCATAGAATATCAGCTCCATTGAGCATAAAATGCTGTCTTATTCATCACTGGATCCCTTAGGGATGTTTGGTGCAAAGACGCCAAGGCAGAACTATGCCCAGTGTGTTTAAGGCTCAGCAAGGAGGCCTGTGTGAATAAAATTGGTGCTGCGGCAAGAGAACCTAGTAGGAATCCCAGGGTGCTTGTTGTTTTTGACACAGGTACCTGAAACATAAGAGAACCTGCTGACTACTACCTGCTTTCACAAGTCTTCATGGAAAGGGAAAGTGCAGCATAAAGCAATCTGATAGTGCCTCTGCTGTTGCGAAATCATAGACAGGAAATGGGCATTTGGTTGTCACTGAGGATCATTTCGTCTCATATTCCAGTTGAATCTAACGACCTTGGAAGAGGATAGGAGATATTGGAAGGGAACTGCTAGCTTCATAAACAAGTTGAAAAACGAGTTTTATTTTCCTGGACCAAGGCTTATAATAATAGAGCACCAGACTCTTGGCAATAGGCAGAACAGGAAGAGAGATTTGGCAGGAAGTTCATAAACTGATCAAGGAAGCTTTACCTTAATATTTGATGTGGAGGGAGACAGATTCAAATAAAACTGATAACTCAATATGAAGGGAAGCTCAGGAGTTAAGCAGAAAGAACAATAGTGCTGAAGAGCTCCAGAAAACAAGAGGAGAAAGGTTTGGTAACAAAACATATGACCTCAGATATGAGCTAAGCATAGATAATAAAAGTGAAGATGATCATTCTTTTTTGTTGTTGTTGATCCTTACCCGAGGAGATTTTTCAGTTGATTCTTATTTTTTATTTTTAGAGAGAGTGGAAGGGAGGGGAAGAGACACAGAGAGAGATACATCAATGTGAGAGAGACACATTGATTGGTTGCCTCCCACACACGCCCCAACCAGGGCCAAGGATCGAGGCTGCAACGAGGTAGTGCCCTTGTTTAGAATTGAACCAGGACCATTTAGACCATGGCCAATGCTCTATCTACTGAGCCAAACCAGCTAGAGCGAAAGTGATCATTCTTATAAAAAGGAAGTCATGCTTTTATAAAGAAGAATTAGACTTTTTGGAAAGTGACCCAAAGCTAGAACATATTCTGTGCCATTGTTGGGGCATGTATCACCTGAGAGAGCATCCAGTGCCCAAAAAAAGGACAACTAATTCAAAGGTTAAAAATTTGTAATATATAGGGTGGGGCAAAATGAGATTTATAGTTGTGAGTACATGAAACACGGAGTTTATTCTTGTATTATTATTTATTAACTATTGCATTATATATTTTCCATACAAAATAACTGTAAACCTATTTTTGCCCCACCCTGTATAATAGAATTATCTGTACCTTTAGAGACATTTATGGAGCAGAGAATAGACACTTTGGGGTGAGGATTAATTGAATGCTAAAACTATAGAAGCATTTAAGAACATGGAGGACATTTTGCAAATGTAGATTAGAAAACTAACACAATAAGATACTTAATAGCAATAGAGAAGAGAATTTGAACACCAGGAAGTCTAATACTTCAAAAAAAATAATCTGATCAATTCTTTCCTATTTGAAGAAAGCAAAAGAAGTAGCTTGAGGAAATGATGCTCTGTATTCAATCCTATTGTACAAGGATGATAAAAATGATAGTGAAAAAAATGATAGTGTACATTTATTGAGACCTTATATAAAAGTTAACATGTATTGAGTACTCACAGTCTCAAACATCACTTCCTTTAGTCCTCTGAGAATCCTATGCAGCTATCCCCATTTTACAGATGAAGAAACTGACAGTTAAAGAGGTTAACGAGTGCAAGGTTACTTAGCCAGCAATAAAACCCCGGTCTTCCTGACTCCAATTTTTAGCCAGTCCTCTTAAGACTGATGAAAGGTAACGCTGCCATTTTAAAGACCATATGGTAAAGAAAGAGAATTCTAGGAAGAATCAGTCACACATGTTAAACTTTAGGAAAGTGGATGTCATAAAATAAATAGAAAAGAGAGATTGAATCTATGGCCAAGGTCTCCAAAAGGCAGGATAGCTCAAGGGACTTGAAAGATTATTTTTTAAATCACATTTTTACTAATATAGTCATAAGTCATCCAACCTGCTGTGCTTGTGTGCATAACCATGCCAAAAATAATACATGGAAACTAACTATTTGGCTGTTCAGGACACTGTGATTTTAAAAAGATGAGCACAAAAGATGGAACAAAAGGCCCCAAAAGACCAGTGTAAGAAAAAGCTGAGACTTGCAAAAAAGCCTAAAGACAACAAAAATTTTTGTTTCAGTTGTGTTCAGAGCAGGAAGAACAAGAAACAACGAAGGCTAACTGCTTGAGGCAGATGGTGTAAGACTGTAAATAGTACTGAAGAGCTGGATGCCAACACGGTATCATTCAGAACAAGTCTCATCAAACGCTCATTTGCTTTTCTGATGGTATTACCAAACAGGTCATGTAAGGTAGCTCGCTCTGAGCAAAACATTTTTCCAAAGCTCTCGTAATACTCTCATGGGCAAGGTAGGAAAACCAAGGTAGCTTCCTAACTCCCTAAGCAACTAAGCCCATCAAGAGTCTTCCTTCAGTGGACGACGTTAATCTGAAGGCCAGGCGTGCCTCTGTGTTCTGTCCTCTTCAACACCTGAGTATGGAATTTGGCCTGAGAACTCAAATTATCACATCCACGGATGACCCAAAGCTGGGCAGGATGGATGCCTGATATGTATGTTAAATGATAGACTCAAGTGGCAGAAATCTGGCAGGCTGAGGCTAGCAAGATGGGGTTTGATGTAAATCTATGTAAATAATCCTGCTGTCAGAAATCACTGAAACTAGTACAGGATGTGAGATGTTTGGCTTTACAGTATTCACTTGAAAAGGACCTGGGAATATTGACTCACACACAACAAGAAATGGACAAAGGCCTACAATCTTTGGCTGTATTCATAGAAATACGATGTCCAAATAAAAAATGAAAAGTAGTTTACTGTATCCGTAGTATAAATTCCAAATTTGGAGAAATGTGTTTTTGATTCAAAGAACAAATTATAAAAGGATCTTAAACAAGTAAAAGGAATTATTGATAGCAAATTGTTGATAGCAAAGGTTAACCGTGGTATCTTGGGTTCAGAAAACATACTGGTGGAAGAAATGGATATTTGTTAAAACAAGAAGCCTGAAGGAATTCTGATACCAAAGGACTCAGCTCTTTCCTTGGAGAGTCATCTTCTTACTCTCTATCACTTTGCCCTGTGTATTGTCTTTGTAGTATTTACTGCTACCTGAAATTCCCTTGCTTCTTTATAGTCAATTTCCCCTTCATAGACTATAAGATTCACAAGAGAAGGGGCCTTGTCTGATCACTGTTTTATCTGCAGCACCTAGAACAGTGCCTGGCACAAAATAGATGCCAAGAGAAAGAAGCCGATTGTCTGAACACAACATGTCAGGGGGATGGGTCCAAACTGGTCTCTGGGGCCTACCTTTCAGCAGGGGATATGGGGCAGGGCAGATCGTTAGGAGGAGCCATGGGGATAAAAGATCTCATTATATGCAGAGGGACTTGTAGCTTGAGCCAAAGGTTTCTGCTGGCCACTGCTGAGGCTTCAGGCAGGTCTGGACACATGGAAAGAAATGGTGAGTCAGGCTGGGAAGAAGTCAAATTTGCATGGACATTAAAGAGCCTGCTGGGCAAAAAAATTGAACAACCTCAAGTTGCGCCCCCTGATGGACTTCTGACCTATCTGGGCATGCCTAGTGATTCAATGGGGTAGTCACTCAAAAATGTACTTGCTGCCCTGACCGGTTTGGCTCAGTGAATAGAGCATCAGCCTGCGGACTGAAGGGTCCCAGGTTTGATTCCGGTCAAAAGCATGTACCTTGGTTGCGGGCACATCCCCAGTAGGGGGTGTGCAGGAGGCAGCTGATCGATGTTTCTCTCTCATTGATGTTTCTAAACTCTCTATCCTTCTCCCTTCCTCTCTGTAAAAAATCAATAAAATATATATTTTTTAAATGTACTTGCTGGTGAGAATATGGAGAAATTGGATCACTTCTACATGCTGGTAGCAATGTATAATGATACAGTCACTCTAAAAAAACAATTTGCTAATTTCTTATCACACTAAACATGCAACTACCACACAACCCAGCAATGGCACCTCTGGGCATTTGTCCCAGTGAAATGAAACTTATATTTACAAAAAAACCTGTAAATTAGCAGTTTGTTCATAATAGTCAAAATTTGGAAACAATCTAAATTTCCTTCAGCAGACAAATGGTTAAACTGTGGCACATCCATACTGTGAAATACTACTCAGTGATGAAAAGGAATGAACTCGTGATAAAACAACTTCAGTGAATCTCCAGATAATTAGGGAATTTGGGGTTGCCAGTCAGGGATGGAGGTGGTAGCGGATACATGGAAACTGACCCAGTTTTTAAATTAACCTCTATATGACCCTGCAATCACAGTCACCCTGCTGTGAGAGCCTCTGACACAATGCAATTCCACAAGGAGGGAGCCACTGTCCTCCACTCTGCCACAGACCACCAAGTAGCCTTGAAACTGGTACCGACAGAAATTGTTGGGCCTGGTGGAGTCGCAGGGGAGAGAACAGCTCTGAGAGACAAGAGCAGTGTTGGTGGGTCCTGGGGATTGGCTCGCAGTGATATGACCTTCATAGGGCCCAGAAGAACTGGGCATTCACCACCTGCGAAACTTCCGCGAGTGGCCTTGTTCTTGAACACAGGTGCAAAACCTCTTAATGACCCCAGAAATAGTCAAGGGGGAATTGATAGGAATCTGTTCTCTTGCATACACAAGTGAGGAACAGAATCAGGTAATTTGGACTGCAAATTTTTGTTTAAATTGGTGTAACCTTACATCACACTAGAGGCCCGGTGCACAAAATTCATGCATGGGGGTGGGTCCCTCAGCCCTACCTGCACCCTTTTTAATCTGGGAGCCCTCAGGGGATGTCCCAGGGGGAGTGGGCCTAAGCCACAGTCTGGCCTCCCTCTGCAGGAGGCGACTGGGCTGATCAGGAGAAGGCGCTACCCCCATCACCCTGCTGCTGCTGCCACTGCAGGCCGCTGCAGCCACCAAGGTGTTTTCATCAACACGGACTCCAGTCCCTTCACCACGAAAAAATGATAACTTTCTTTAGGCATTTTCAAGATGTCTCTTTCATAGGATATGACCTTTCTTTCTCCCTTTCTTCCTTTCTTCCTTCCTTCCTTCCTTCCTTCCTTCCTTCCTTCCTTCCTTCCTTCCTTCCTTCCTTCCTTCCTTTTTTTCTTTTTTCCTCACCTGAGGATATTTTTCCATTGATTTTTAGAGAGCGTGGAAGAGAGAGGGGAAGACAGAGAGAAACATCAATGTGAGAGGGACACTTCGATTGGTTGCCTCCTGCATGAGCCCTGACCTGGGCCCTGGCCAGGAAGGAGCCTGCAACCTAGGTACATGCCCTTGACCAGAATCAAACCTGGACCCTGCGGTTGGCAGGCCGAGGCTCTATCCACTGAGCCAAACCGGCTAGGGCAGGATATGACCTAGGTGGAAAAACCCTAGATCACCTTCTTGGATTATTATTACCCATGTTACCAAGAACACTGAGAGTGGCGTATGAGGAGCTTAGCCAATGAGCAGTCAGAAAAGGTGTTTCCTCTGAAGCTCACGCACAGAGGCGGGACTGCCAGTGCACGCAGCTGGCAGGCCCTGTCCTCTGTGGGCCTGCACCATCTGTGGCTTGCCTCACCGCGCACGCAGTCCCCTCCTGTCCACCTGAGTGCACAGCCTCCTCCTGATCAGTCGTGATGTTATGGCATCATGGCTAATTTGCATATTGCCTCTTTTTAGATATAGAGATATAGAGATATAGATATAGATATAGATAGATAGATATATAGATTGGTTCTGATTTTTCATTAGGGAAATGTCTGCTCTGCTTACTTTACAAGGCTGTTACTTTGAGAATTATATGAAACTAGAAGCCCGTTTGCACGAAGATTCGTGCAAGACATTCATTCATCTGGCTGCCTGCACCAGTTTTCCGCCGGCACCAGGGGACCCAGGCCTTGGCTCTGGCCACCGTCTTCCGCCTTCTTTCAGGGTCAGGGCTTGGCAGCGGTAGCGCAGGGCAGGCGCTGCCCACCCCACATCGCCAGCAGCAATCTGGGTGCCTCCTGCTGGCCTGGTTCCGTCAGCCGCTCAGGGTTCGGAGCGGTGGGAGGCCCCGGCCTGGGTCCATCAGCAGCTCAGCGATGGGGGGCGGGGCAGCGTGTGGGGGCCGCCATCTTGGTTAATTTGCATAGTGCCCTGATTGGCTGTGGGCATAGTGAAGGTACGGTCAATTAGCATGTTACCCTTTTATTAGGTAGGATGATGTCTATGAGACAGCTTTTTAAATTGTCAAATACTATACTCATGCAATTTTTGGTATCAGTATTTTAAGAGTGCTTCATAATCATCACTGTAACTTCCTTCCTATCATCTCATCTTCTAGAAGCTGCCTAAGTTCTAAGCCTGACTTTCTGTGCCCCCTTTCTGTGGTATTTCAAGTCCGGTGTGACCCAGGACTGTTTAGGCACACATCTACGGTAGTCTTTGTCTCTCTGACATCGCCCAAGAGCTGTCCTGGGAGCAGAATCTGCTACAATTACCTGCATGCCTGCCCAGGGCTCTGCTGAGGGTGTGATCATGGATGTTGGGCTAACTGTAGAGGGAGAGGAGCCAATCACCCAAGGACTAGGAATTAGAAAAGCTGCTCCATAATTAAGCTCCTGTTTGTCCAATTTATAAAATTTTACAGGTCCTAACGCCTGAAAATTAAGGGGTGGGAATGAATCCTGGAAATGAGGGAGCTGAGAGCCAGGAAGTCAGGGTCCCTGGGTCTGGCACCCACTCCTCAACAGAACCCTGCTTCCACCGCTCCCTGGGCTGATGCTGCGGGTTGTTTGTGCTTCCTGCACCTGGGTCCAGCTGGGGGGAACAGAGCCAGCTCCTTCTTCATGCTTGCGGTAGGCAGGGGAAGAGCAAACAGAGGTGCCCTGCCCTTTGTTCCAGCAGCTCTGGGAAAGATTCCGTTCCAAGGAAAGTTGGAAAATGAACTGATTCAGAGTCACAGATTGACTCAGCCACTTATTGGCTGTGGGGACTCTGGCTTCAAGCTACTCTTTTGAAACAGGGATATCTGCTCTGCATATCTTGATCAGTTGGGAGCTTTTTTGGAGTTTTTAAAAATAAAAAAATCTGTTGTAAACTGTGAAGCCAACCAATGCAAATAACATTTCTTTTTTGTAGCCCAGGGTCCCCAGGTCCCCAATGAGGGGAGACCAGCTATAACTAATTAATGAGATGAACTTCTCATTTAGAGACAGGAACTCTCCTGAGTCCTTTGGCTGAACTAAGGTCTTGTTTCAGCATCAAGAGAGCTTTCAGAAACACACTGGAAGTCCTAGCCTTTTGTATTTGCACATAAGCTTTTAAATTGTAGTGGAGGAAATTTATTTTAATCCATGAAAAGACAGATCATTTCATGGACATTAAAGGAAGCACCAAGTAAAGGCAAACCCCAGTTTTTCAGATGCTGGGAAGACGGGGAGAGTGTGCATTCCGTGCAAAGCCAGGTATGTGTGTGAACTATGGCAACCAGAAGCAGGGGTGGAAAAGCTGAGAATGGGATGGAAAGGACCCAGCTCTCTGCTGCAGGCTGGGGCTGCTCCATTCACTCACTTCACTCATTCATTCATTCATTCACTGAGCATCTGCATCGTGCTAGTGGATCAGACCTGGATAAGGCAAGGTCTCTGATCTTGAGGCATTCTCAGCAAGGAGGTGTTGCTGTTGAGAAGTCTGGTGAGAAACAGGGAGAGAGCTGCCCGAGGATGAGTGCAGGCACTTGCCCCAGGCTGGCTGGAACTTTGGCTCCGTGAGCTTCTCCAGCTGCCAGCAAGAACGAGACCCATAAAGGAATCTGAATGTCTCAGGGCTTGCGATGACTCAACTGGACACAAAAACAGAAGTTGCCTTTGCAAATATGCAGAATTGGCATTCCTAAATCATGATTTCTTGAAAAACAGGCCACTGCATCTTTGAGGCAGGGTCCCTGAACATATTAAGGAATCTAGAGGTCATGACCCCTGACCAAGGTAGAAAGCAGACACCACCTTGGACTTCCAAGCCCTAGGTATAATTAGCCATTTCCTTTTCTGGGCTTCCACAGGCCTGGGCCCACAGCTCTTTTTAGCATGTCTTAGACTCATGGGAGACATCCTCACTGTGCTGTGAGCTCCTCCAGAGAACGGACAGCAGGGGATTGCAGCCAGGTTCCTGGCCATTGGGCAGAAAGACCTAGGTTCACACCTTGAGTAGGCCCTTTCATGACTATCATTTTGCAGGGAGGATGGAATTAGACTACATCTGCAAAAATCTGAACTGGTATAACCAATATGTGATGACTATTATTTTAATTTTTCCATATATTAACAAATAATAATAGTTGTATCCATCAGGGTTTGGTACAGGAAATAGAAATTGCTTTATGTATATTAAGTAGGAAGGGACTTGAATAAAGTGCTTGCCAAGTCAGTCGAAGGGCTGAAAGAACAGATTCTAAGACCAGGGCTACAGAAACAGCTCCTAAAACAATACAGAAATGACCTACCAGGGCAGTTACAACGTCCGAGGCCCCTCTGATGCTGTGCTGGAATCAAGAAGCTGGGGCTACCTCTGCTACAACCCGTGCTTCTCAGTGCCTGAGAAGCTGGCGAATGGACGCTAGAGCAGCATTGTGGGAAAACCTCACCCTTTCACAGCTTTGCTTACCAGCAAAAAATGACAAAAAAGGGAGCCGATCTGCCTTCCACTTCTCATGCTGAGCTCATCTCCCAGGTGGAAGACAGCTTACGTCTAGAACTCTGAGTGCCAAGATGCATGGAAAATATGGTGCCCCACTTCCCGACCTCTCCCCCTGAAGGAGGCTGGAATGAAGGTCGAGTGAGCCCAAGCACACACGGCTCCCATGTACTGACCATCCCATTCCAGGGACTCTGCTGTGGACTTCACGCCAGCCTAGCCCACAGCAGTCCAGGGGGGCAAGTGTTCATTTTACTGATGAGGCAGCAGAGCATTTGAAGTTGCTGTGTCTTGGGTCACAGAGTAGGAGCGAAGATGGGAGTGACCAGGTTTTACCTTATTCTAGAGCCCATCCTCTTAACCACTATTATACTAGTCGTCACTGTATCTTGCCTGCCTAACCCAGCATGTGGCCATGCCGACTAAGTGAATGTGAGTGGAGTTCACTCATCATGGGTTTAAATAGAAAATTAAACCTAGAATCCTATGGCCTAACATGTCTTCCCTTTCGGGGTCTGATCCAAGTCAGGAAGGCAGGAGGCTGATGATGAGGAACATGGAGGAGGTGTGGCCATGTGGGTGGGTGAGGCAGAGCTGTGTGTGCAAGTCCAGCAGGGAACTGGGGCCAGAACACAGGGGGAAAGGCCATTCGGAGGATTTGGGTAGTGTTGCCTCCCCCGCTTCTGGAAGAGGATTAGAGGATATGGATGGACCTAATGAGAATGACTGACTGATTCACCCAAGAGATGTTTTCTACTTCCTCTTTCTTTTTTAATAGAAAATTAAAATATGATCTCAGAGAAAAAGCACACACCAGCAGTCTGGTGCCTGCGATAATGGCTTCCTGAGTGTCCTGCCTCTGCTGATAACCACAGACACTCGTCTCTGCAGGAGCTGCTGGCATGCCACACACCCAGGCCCACAGTGACTGTGCAGGCTTTTCAACACCTGCCATGAGAAGTACACACAAAAACACATACACAGTGCACAACACCATATATGTATGTACTCATGCTCGTGCATATATACTACTTCTCAAAAAGTGTCTCAATGTGGTATAACCATGTCATACAGGTTTAAAACAATAGTTTTGTGGACTATGAATGTAGAAGGTATGTATACAAAACAGTAAAGGAAGTGGGGAAAAGCAGCAAAATTGATATGTACATAAGATGAAAATCTCTGTAGAAAAGCATGCATGATATTTACAGGGACAGGAAGCAACACAATAATTGAAGTCTAATAATCTCAAAAACTGTCCTCTGTGAATGTATTTAGTTGAACAGAATACGTTTCAAGTGACTTCTCTTTAGCCCCCACACACTCACTCTGCAGCCACTGACTTACTTCCACAGGCACATCAGCTAAGCCTCCAGCTCACCCCTTTCCATTCGCAATATACCTGTTGTTAGGGGACAGCCCCATGTAGCCCCTGCACTATCAGTTTGATGACAGAGCTTGCCACCCATTCCCCCTTGACCTTCCAAGATCCTTTCTTGCCCAAGTCAGAAAAGCCCACATTCTTGCCTCAGAGTACACACAGAGAAGTTGAGGGATTTGGTGCTGACCTTAGAGACAAGCTTCCCAGGACAGTTACACGCTTACATGTGTTTTTTACAGTTACAACAGTTTGCCTCTGTGTACCCAGGGGGCGCTCAGGCCCAGGAATTGAAAATGTCAGTGTTTCCCTTTAGTATTTCTAAGACCCAGTAGGGAAGAGCTGGAAATTGAAGTTAAGGGAGCTGCAGGTGAGAATGATAACTGGGGACTTTTGAACAGAAGGAGAGGGTAGGCTAGTTGTGAACATGCCTCCAAGACCCACTGTCTTATTGAAGTTCAAAGCTGAAAGGGATCATGCATTAAACCATCAGATGTAATCCCTTCATTTCCCAGATGCAGCATCCAAAGCCAGGAGAGTGGAATGGTTTGTTCAAAGTCAAAATTGACTGGAAGCAACTCCGTAATAACAAATGTAGAGCTCATTTGTGATGGAGCAATGTTTCTCTACCGTCCTGTTCCACAGTATTGTCTCACTGACTCAGTTACTTTAAGATATATTCTGGATATGAGATATTATTAGAGAAGCTAATTAATTAAACATACTTTAAGATTTCCCCTTTATTAAATGAATATTAAAGAATATTATATAAAATGCACAAATCAGTTGTTTAATATAAGTATGCCTTGCTTTAAAAGAGTTCAAAATACAAAAACCCAAATTCAAAAATAAACTATCTGATTGTCTCACTATAAAATGCATCAGTCTGTTTTTTGTTTGTTTGTTTTAAAATAGGAAGTTTCCACTACATTTTTCAACACTAAAGTTTTCAGGAGGGGGGAAAAAAAGGTGTAACTTAAGAAAAATGATGGCGAATTTAGGTGTAGTTTTGGCATCCGAGTGTGGGTTTTTACTATGTTTATAAAACAGGAAGAAACTGGGAAGATGTATGGGTTAGCAGTTGGGAACCAGAAATCTAGTTCTACATTTGCCACTAAATCCCCCAGCCCTTACATGAGTCTCCTAAGTCCCTCAGTAAGAGGGACCCAATAACTATAGGCTATTCTAAGGTTGCAAAGCATTGTGGGAGCACAGTATTCATGAGAGTCAGACCAATAGGCTGGTTCACCTCTGCCTTCACCTCTCTGAGCAAGTCACTTACATTCTCTGAGCTGCAGTTCCTTTTGAGGAGATAAAACTTGTGCGATCCACCATGCAGGGCTATTTGAATGCTAAATGAGATAATGCACACAAAGTGCCTAGAGACACTGCCTGCCCACCAGAGGCTCCATCCCCACCTCCAACTCTGCCACTCTGACATTTGTCATTCTTTATAATGTTATAAATAATCCACGGCATCCATCCGGCTTAGGGTAACATCTTGGACCATGAAGGACTTGAGCAAAAAATGCCTTTTGCTATCAACGTGGAACGGATGGAAGCCAGGCTGGACGGAGAGGGCTCTGCACCCACACCCCGGCCACGGTTGGCAGCTGTTTGGGAACAGATTTTGGTCCCACTGTGATTTGTCCTTATTTTGTTTTGCCTTCTCTTCATGAGTTTTGCCCATTTGCCCTTTACGGATGGTTTCATTGTTGTTGTTGTTGAGATTTCCCTTTTCACCTGCCTCTCTTCACTCATGCTGTTATTTCCTGTTTAGATAATTCCCCCCAACCCTCCTCCTCTTCATCTGGCTAATCCTTCAGGGCTCAACTTTCCACGTGGAAATTTTCTGACCTATCACCACCCCTGCTATTTGATTTCATAGCACCCTGTGCTTCTCCTTCCTAACTCTTACCATAATTACAGTTACATAATTTATTTGTCTCATATGAGTCCATCTCCCTTACCAGGTTTCAAGCTCTGAGAGAGCAGCACCCTTTTTTATTTTGTTCACTCATCTACTCCTAACACCACAGTGCTTAGCACATAACGGGGTTCCGTGAACAGGTGTTGAGTGAATGGATAAATAGATGAATAAAAGCACACATGAATGAATAAATGAACCCCCAAGCCAGCTGTCACCTATAGGAACTGACTAGCTCATTAACAGAAGTTCTTCCCCTTTGCTCATTTCATATTCAGTTTCATCTCCACTCCCTTTGCAGGATATCTCCACAGCTTCCACACTCTTCAAAAAGGAATTGATTTGCTAATACTACAAACAGTTCAACCAGAAAGGCTTGATAGACTGTGATTCCAGAGAAATTTAATTTTGCCCAAACTGCAGCTTTTAAGCACACATACCCAATAGCCTCCATGTCCTGAGGTAGGGCATTTAAGTCTACTTGGGGATAGCCATGTGATTATCAAGAGAAGCAGAAGGGCTAAAGGATCTTATGGAAGACAGAGCCCATTTTAGATTCCACTTTGACAATTTTTCCAGCCCAACAATTCACTATTAAAGAAGCTTGGTTCACCTCCCCTTTGCCTCTGGGATTTCTTACCCTCATCGAGCCCCTGGTGAATCAAATGAGCAGGTAGTAGCTCCTTTTAAAAGGTATGTGTTTAGTCAAATCAGTATCTTCTCCTGCTGACAAAGGCCTATAGAGCTCAAAGAACGTTTGAGCCCTGGAAAGGGACGCTGAGGAGGAGACAGAGAGTGAGGGCAGACAGTGGGTTCCCCCGGAGTTGTGACTCACTCCACTATCCTTGTTTTTCTCTGTATGTTCCTCTCCTTCATTAAATAGCAACACCCAGGCTTCTCTGCCCAGTGACAGGTAGTTTTCTTCTCCCAGTCCAGTCTGACTGAGGACTGGTTTGAACGACCATAGGCAGCTAGGGAGGAAGCTCTTGCCACAATAATTTCTGGAGCCCTGCTGTGTTTGGGTCAGCCTTCAGGCTTCCTGACAATATAGCTTTGTCCTCATTTCCTCCTGATACCGGCTACAGCCCCATGCAATTGTGCTGCACGGCAGTCAGTGCCCCTTCTCCAACTCCCATGGGTGTCTTGTCATTATCAAGGAAATAATAGGCCAAGCTGAGATGTGGAGGGTATATATTCAAGGACGCTGTGTTTAATTTCCCTGCTTCCATGAATAGTCCTTAAGATTAATAGCCTCAGGATTCCTATAACTTGTTTATTTTTTCCCTTTGAAGAACATATCAGGGCCCTCACTTCAGCCTAGCTAGTGCCCAATGCAGGGATTCAGGCCTGTCTGGGTGTGTGTGACAGAAAGGGATTTAGGTGGCAGGAGTGGGAGTGGGGACCTCAGGCAGCAGCAGATCCCTGCCTTGGCCCCAGGGAAAGAGAAGCTGCATGCTGAAGCTGCAACAGTTTTCAAAGTTGGAGAAGATGTGAAAAGGAGGAATCTGATGCCAGGACAACAAAGGGCAACTGAAAGTGGGAAGGAGGAAGGAACATGCCGTCTGTTTCTGTGTCAGCACTGGGGCATTTTGGGCTTCTGAGACTATAACAGCTCATCACTCCACAGAGCTTTGGGGACACAGTTGGGGGCTGGTGGTGGGGGGCCTGCAGCACTGTTATGGAGGGCACAGGCAGCTGTGGTCCTCAGAGGCTTCTCAGGCGGTGAGCATCCATCAGAGCACATGTCAGAGGAGGAAACACATGCCATGTGGGAGCACAAGACCCCTGGGCATCCCCAGAAATAAACTGGAGGGAGAGATCGCACAGAGAAACAGAAGGAGGAGCCAGTGGAACAGCAATTACTATAGCAGTAACCATGGTCTAAAAACAGTAAATGAAAAAATCCCGAAAGAAACAGTTTGTAAGTTTTACATTGCATGCCATTCTGAGTAGCGGGATCCCACTCCCGTGCTGCCCAGAATATGAATCATCCCTTTGTCCAGTATATTCACGTTGTATATTTTCCCTGCCCATTAGTCACTTAGCCGTCTTGGTTATTAGATCAACTGTTGTGGTATCACAGTGCTTGTGTGCAAGTAACCTTTATTTTACTTAATTATGGTCCCAAAGTACAAGAAGAGTGATGCTGGCAATTTGGATTGCCAAAGACAAGCACTAAAGTATTTCCTTTAAATGGAAGATACAGGAAAAATCATGGTATGCATAGGGTTAGGTAGTATCCATTGGGGGTCTTAGAATGTATTGCTCACAGATAAGGAGAGACTACTATATTGTTGATATGACCCTATTTGGGCCCACAGTTGGGTGTAGCATGGGAAAGCACAGGTTACAATAGAAATATCGGTGTTCATATTGGGAAGGACCTTAGAGGTTATCTAGTTAAAAACCACTCCTGACACAGGTGATGAAAACAAGGCCCAGAGAGGTTAAGCTACTTGCCCTTGTTTCACAGCCAGTTAACAAGGCCAGGGCAGGATCAGTTCTCCCAAGTCCCAGTTCATGTTACTCGATGGACTCCTGACATCTTTAAAATGTTTGTAGGGCAATGAGGCTTCTGCTACCTACAGGAAGGAAGGGTCTTCTTGGTGCCTATTACTGTGAGAAAAGTCCAGGATGCCTTAAATCAGACAGAGCTTGTGGTGGGGGATTCTGTGTCAGAGTACACCCTTGGGAAGGCCCTGGCAGATGAAGCTCTGCCAGCATTTACTGCAAGAAAGGAGTTACCTCACCTGGGGCAGAGTAAGGTGAGAAAAGAAAATGTGCCACCTGATAGAAACAGAACATTAGCAGGGCCTCAGGACATTCAGTCTATTCACCTAACTATACCCACGCCTTTATGAACAGATGTTTTCCCTATTTAATACTAGGTCTACCCATGGAGTCCACATCCACCCAGCGGGGCAAAAAGATACAAGTTTTTTTTGCATCAGTGAGTTTTCCTCTCTGCTGCTGTTTCATCTCATTTACTCTTGATTGGTCCTGGGCAAATCTGAAGCAATGTGTCATTGTTCTTTTACATTTCTGCATGAGATCTGATCACCCAAATCAGTCTGCCCAACATGAGACAGCCCAACTCCTTTATCCTGGCTCTTAGGAAGCTGAAATCAAGGTAATCTCTTAGTATGGAATGTTCCAGAAGCTCAGGAGAGGACCCAACGTTCCACAGGGCATAGCATTAATTTTCAGGTATTCACATTCATTACAGTATTAATGAAGACTGCTAAATTTAGTCTACCCTGGAGCACTCAGGAGGTATCTTTTGACTTAGCAAAGGTGCATATTACCTTGCTGGGTGATTTAAAGCACACTTTTAAAAATGCACACACACCTTTAACTTAAAAATACACATACATTAAAAAATACACAATACAGGTATAGCTCTCTCCTATATAAGATCACTGTATGGACAGAGACATTTTTATATAGGATAAACAAATGGCCATCTTAGTCCATTTCGGGATCATGCGGACACCCCTCGCTTCACACGTTCTTGTGAATGGGCCCAAATCCCCCTAGATACCTTGTACATTCTCTTTTTTTACCCTCTCACTCCCTGACCCCAACCATGCACACTTGATCCCCTCACTTCCTTTCTCAGTTTACCTTCACAAGTGCCCGTAACAGAATGAGAACTTGTCTTTGACTTATTTCAGGTGAGTCCCCCAGTCTTGGCTTCACATGAAGAACTCTCTGCAAAGCTAAGGCAGTCTGCCACAAGAGGCCACACTGACCCCATGGGAGACAGACTCTACGGAGCCGTCATTTACTTCTGCTGTGAGCCAGGGGGGCTCAGGGAGAGGATAAGCCTTTACCAGGTTTCTGGTCAAACTCCACCCTCTACCCAGTGCAGCCCATGACACTCTGGCATCTGCTCACACACAGAGCTTTCTCTTGGGCCTTTCTATGTACACTCCTGTACTTCTGCCTAATCTTCCCATCAAAAGAGTCAATATGAAGAATGTCTACTTTTGTCTCCCAAAACTCTCATGAGAAACTTTGCTGTGACAGAAGTACCAGACACTAGTGGCTAGAACTCACAGGGTGGGATAAAGCCAGCAAGATGAAACACAATAGCATTTGGGTACATTTCCAGAGCTTAAAAGCAAACAACAAAAATCTCTGATAATGCTATCCTCAAAGGATTGAAGTTCAAGTGCTGTGATGAGGACAGATGGGGCATTATCTGCCCCATGGTCCTACAGTGAGTTGTAAAAGTTCTTACAAACTCTCCCCTGTCCTTCTAAAGAGAGGTATTGACATTGATAGAGTTCCACAAGGCTGAGATGACTCAATGGACATGCCTCCTGGCCATGGCTTGGGAGAGGGTCAGATTTATTACCTCTAACCTCCAGCCCCGATCTTCAGAACTGAGATTTTTTCCTATACACAATTGTTTTGGTCAAAGATGTATCAACCAGTATCAACAGGCAGATGGAACGGCTCTCTGGAGGAAACAATCCCCAAATGTTAGAGGAAGAAGTTTTTAACTGCCAGAATAAGGGCTATAATAGATATGGAAGAAGCACTGAGACAAGGATACTGATACTTTTCTCCTCTAAAAAAAAAAAAAAAAAAGCACTTTGAAAGGTTAATAAACCTCTTGCATTTGTTTAACTTTTATTCTTTTTTTTTTTTCAATTTGTCCTCACTTCTAATTCCTCCATAAAGTCTTTTTATCTTCCAACCAAAATGAAATTGTAGCTGTGTGCTCTGAGAACCTGGGATACTTCTGTGTACTTTTACAATGTTTTACTACGTCTGCCTTCCCCACCAAAGTAAAAACTTCTGTGTAACTGTCTCAAGAGAGTTTAGCCATTAGAAAGTGAGCAGTCCATGTGGTGTAAGGATAAGAGATTTATGAAACTTTCCTGGGGGCCATTAGACAAGCCTCCCTTGTTGTCATGCCCCTTCTTTTCTGTACTCCACCCTTTGACTAATGTTGACACACATTATGTGTCAGTGTTGACATGGTCCATAGAGTGGAACCCACTGAGATTGCGAGGGAGGAGGGACTTAGTTGAACAAGAGACATGCATGACAAAGCTTCTAGAAAACTATCTAGAGAGAAGCAAGGGAAATGGTTATTCAAGGTTATTAACAAATTGGTCTGTATCACCATCATCTCTGTAACTACCACTATCATCATCAGCACCCATCCATGTCTAGGGCCTCATGGTTTACAAAGTATTTTCATATTCACTCTCTCATTCCATGCTAGAAATAGCCCTCTGAGTACAGTTATGCTTTTGGGATCGTGAGTACTGAAATCACTAGCTTTTTCTTGGGCTTTGAAATGGGTATTTACATAGTAAAAGAGTAGATGCTGGTCATATAAAGTACTATTACCCCTGGACAGGGTGGGGCAAAAGTAGGTTTACCGGTGTGAGGACATGAAACACAAAATTTATTCTTGTAATGTTACTTATTAATTATTGTATTATTTTCTATGCAAACAACTGTAAACCTACTTTTGTCCCACCTGTCTATAATCTGGGAGACTGAGGTTACCTATTTGCACTCTCTTTGTTGTTTGCTATTGAGATAATGATAGTAACCAAATAAATAAATAAATAAATAAATGAAGTAAGTGACATTAATCTTGAAGATTTTAATATGAAAAGTAGTGTCCTAAATTACCCTCATATGCCCCAGTATACTGCAGGCCTTTGGATAGCAATGTCAATTCAGACCCTGTGCCCAACAGTCCTCAAGATATCTGGGTATCTTCCTTTGCCCTGTATATAGTGACCCAAATAAATAGCCATACTTCCTTTTGGGAAAGAACTAGAAAAATAGCCTGTTCGCCTGTCATGGTGTTGCAGGGTCCTCCTGGCTGTTGCCTGGAGACCCAGCCACCTCATCAGACAGTGTCCCAGGGTGAATATTGGCCCACATCTAGGAGCTGTGCAAGGGATGGTGGTTGTATTGTGATGACCACCCTCCTCTCAAATACATTTCATCTCCCATCATCCATCTTCACTTTTTTCCTGCTGATTCAAGCTGAGTAATACCATGATCAGCATCTCGTCTACTTTCTCCTGGGAACCCGATGTTCTATGAACTGTTCCCATAACTCTACAGATCAGGCCTCCTTAGCCATCACTCTGACCTCACCAGTCTTTTCAATAATTATAACCTCTTGACTTTGGCAGTTAAGCGCTGCCTCCTGGCCTTTATTACTTCAGGGTCCTACCCCTATTGCTATAAACAAGCCAAGGTCTGCAGCAATTTCTGCGACTGTCCTTTGGGCACTGCTGTGAGACACAAGCATCCAGTGGATCATCTGGCCATACCTAGCATATTCACTGCCACATGACCATTCCCATAGCCTTCTGATCCCTTCATCACCTTGTTTATTGTTCCAGGAAGTTCACACTCTCTCCTGGGATCCATGCCAGGGTATTACCAGGGTGGTAAGTCTTATATCTCAGGAGACTTCCTTCAATTCCATAAACCCTTCTGTATCCATATATCTGTTATAGGTCCCTTGATTAAACACCCTCAGAACTTAATTATACAGTGGTCCATTTCAAAGTAACCCCTCCCTTATCGGTATGTCCAGTGAGTAAGTCAGATGATAATCTTCAACTGACCACA
The DNA here is from genome assembly GCF_027574615.1 of Eptesicus fuscus. Classification (NCBI taxonomy): domain Eukaryota; kingdom Metazoa; phylum Chordata; class Mammalia; order Chiroptera; family Vespertilionidae; genus Eptesicus; species Eptesicus fuscus. The sequence goes on from NC_072494.1 coordinate 24,687,339, forward strand.
ATGTTGGGACCACTGTTCCACTGTCATCTTCTGATAATACCCAGCTCTGCTCTTCATGTTTTCAGCCTGGAGAAGGTTCCCCTTCAGTTGCAAGTGGCAGAGGGAGTTTTTGGAATCCTGGGCTTACGATGGGTAATAGTTGGTCCAGGGCCCATCTCTGGTTTCTGGCCATATTTTGACCTGTTTCTCATCCTTCCTCCAATTGGGTTTACCTGCCAATTGTGCTCAAAAAAACAAAAAAAGTCAGCCACTGGATCCATTAGATGCTTTCTGTAAGGTAGGGGCTGTGCCTGGCCCAATGGTTTTGGTATATGTGAGAAGAGCCAGCCATCCCAGAATTTCCAGCTCTCCAGGTGTGCACCAGAGGATCAGATGGGGCCAGTCTTTCTGTATTGGTGTTAAGGCAATGCTTTCAGCAGGAAAGCCCAACCATTTCTAAGAATGGAGCTTGCTGTATCAGGAAACAACACTTGCCAAAGAAAGGCTCTTCTCTTCTTTCCGTTCTCTCTCTCTCTCTCTCTCTCTCTCTCTCTCTCTCTCTCTCTCTCTCTCTCGTTCTTGGTCTTAATAAGTGATGAAACTTTCAGAAGTTTTCTGGCTTGGGACAAGCTTCTTCATCCCAGAGTTTACATTTGTGTGTGATCAGTTAGCTAAATTGTCCAGAAATGCAAAGAGCAGTCACAGGGCCCCATCCTGAGTCTTCTACAGAAGTCAGCTCTAATCTATGACCCAGACTGCCCTGTGCTCCCCTTTGAAACAGTTACTTTGTTGCCTCACAAAAGCAGGCCATCATCCCTTTTCCCAGGACTCCATAGCAACATCTTGCCAGGAGCCAGCACATTACAGTGCTTGCAGGGAAAGGCCCGCTTGAGGCCTTTCATTGCCGGTGCTAACTGCTGGGCTCCCTGGACGTTAGAATGATAAGTATCTCAACCTATAGCTTCATAGTCACAGGCTGGCGTCTAACGTGTGCCCTATGGTCATTTTGCTGGTTATGAATGAACTTCAGACAGTTGAGAATTGGCACCCTGTTCCAGTTACCTCTCCAGGAACTTGAATGCTTCTCTATACCTCATGAATCTGCAGAATAAGGCTGACAAGTGTTCAAGAACAGACCACCCTCATGAGATTTCCTGTACTTCCTGCTGCTGCAGCCCAGGTCACATGGCCTCAAGAAAGCCTTTCCCATGACTGGTCAGCACTTCAGTTGCCAGTTGTGGCAGAAGCAGATGTGAGGAGGAGTGCGAAAAGGCAAAATAATGAAGAAGAAATGCACCCTCTGCTTTTTAGTGGGGGAGGAGGGTATAGAAGACAGACATGATGACTTAAAAAATGTACACATGGGCTCATGTAAAGTTTGCAAAGAGGGCTCACAGTAGATTGGAAGTGGCCCAAGCCATTGTGGAATCACCCACGTGCAGCTCCCTCAATCAGACATTTATGTTTTTTTCTTTTTAAAATATATAGAGAAAGGAAGAGGGAGGGAGAGACAGAAACATCAATGATGAGAGAGAATCATTGATCGGCTACCTCCCGCACGCCCCACATTGGGGATCAAGCTCACAACCCAGGCATGTGCCCCAACCGGGGAACTGAACTGTGACCTCCTGGTTCATAGGTCGATGCTCAACCACTGAGCCATGCCAATCAGACATTTAAATGGCAGTGTTGCACCAGTCAAGAACTAATATCCAAGTCCTTTCCTACTGTGAAACACAAGCATTCAGTGGATCATCTGGCCATACCTAGCATATTCACTGCCACATGACCATTCCCATAGCCTTTTGATCCCTTCATCACCTTTTTTATTGTTCTAGGAAGTTCACACTCTCTCCTGGGATCCATGCCAGGGTATTACCAGGGTGTTAAGTCTTATATCTCAGGAGACTTCCTTCAGTTCCATAAACTATTTCGGTAACTCTTACAGGGGCAGAGGAAGGTGTCTAGACAAACAGCTCACTGAGTACAACTGTCTTATATGTAAGAGGGAATCACCAAGTTCAGGGCAGTAGGGAACCTGGACAGGCTTGTGGTCACCATAGGCAGATGGCCCAGATCATCTTGGAGAGAGAAGGTTCTTGTAATGTCAATAGTGGGTCTCAATGCCCAGAAAAGTGCCTGCACCTAACCGGCACTCAGTAACTATTTATGGAGTAAGTGAATGGAAGCATTTTTGCCTCAGGTTAAAATTAGAATTAGAGAAATATAGTTATCTTAAAGTAAAACAGATATGCTATGTTATTGTCTATAGAATAATCTTTGGCCTTTATTTTTGTCCACTATCCTAGAGAGAACCCATAAATAAACCTCCTCTGCCCCTCTCTTAATCATATACTCACTTAAGTGTTCTTTCTTTCTTTTTTTAAGATAGTAGTTTGGAGAGGGAAGAACAGAGTGGTCACCACAATGTGGCAAGGTTTCTAACCAGTGTATCTCCTCAAAGCCTCATGTTTGGTTCTGCCAAGGACTAGAGACGACCAGGGGACTGTAGTCAGTCTGGGGTGGCTTTGCCACATCTGGAGTCACAACTGAGCCAAGGTCTGTGGAGAACACAAACTCTGGGATGCCCACAGCAGTTCAAGCCAGAAATTCCTGAGATTTTTTCAGTTCTTTTTGTCACTACATTCTGGAGTTTGTAAAATTAATTTATATTTTTCTGGAATTCTAAGACTCATCTGTGGTCTCTTACAAATATGGGATGTGGAGTACATTCTCCAGTTTTTTGTTTTTTTAATCCTCACCTGAGGCTGTGTTTTATTGGTTTTAGAGAGAGAGGAAGGGAGAGAGATCAGCATCAATGTGAGAGAAACATCGATCAGTTGCCTCCTGTATATACCCCAACCAGGGATTGAACCCACAACCTAGATATGTGCCCTGACTGGGAATCGAACCCGCAACCTTTTGATATAATGCTCTAATCAACCAAGCCACCTGGCTAAGGCCATTCCAGTTTTTATCTGGAGCTGTCTTATACCTCTTGAGGTATAAACTCCTGATGGCATCCCTCTCCCTCTTTCTCCTTTCCTTCCTAGAGAGGCGGCTACCAAATTACCATAGAATAGTTAAAAATATCCTTCAGGTTCCATAAATATTTAATTGAGTACCTATTCTGAGCAAGGTCTCCTTTAAGGATTATGAGAGAGGGGATGTTTTATTAATGAGAACCAATGGTAAGAAATATATAAACAAAAATAATTAAGATAAAGCAAAATGTAAAATTCCCCTAGAGACAAAAGCAAAGTGCTCTGGAGGCCTGGGGAGCAGAAACTTCACCTATTTGGGGAGAATTAAAAAACATGTCATTAATGCTGTTCCTAGTTTCAGACAATAGATATAGAAAGAAGTTATATTTGGTGAAAAGTACAAGATGAGTAATGGGGTTGGAATATTTAGTCATGTTTTGAAATTAGCAAGGAAGATAGTTTGCCTAGAGTATATGAACACATGTAGAAGAATCACGATAGATGAGACTAGACAAGCATCTGGAATCACTTTGGAAAGAACTATGAATTGAGGTAGATGAGTTTGAAGTCAAAGGTGTTTCATATTCATCAAATATTCGTCAAGTCAGTAGATATGAAGAATCACAGAAGGCTTTTGAGTAAGGGGGTATTTTTAGAAAAAATTAGGCTTGAAGGGAGTTGAGGCTAGAGGTGGAGAAAAACATTAGGCATCTATGCCTATGTAAACTGTGGAATAAGTTTGAAGAGTGTTAATGAAGGCATGGAATAATACAGTGTCTGTAGACATAGAAAGCACAGTTATACTTGGCTATCAGTGGGGTAAAAGGAAAGGGGCACCAAGGATGATTGAAGTCTGAGACTGATACCTAGGAAACTAATGGGAACCACAAACACAGACCAAGGGAAGATCAAGAAGAGGAAACAGTCTGAAGAGCCCCATTCTTGCTTCCTGTTCCTCCTCTCCACCCCATCTGGACAGGCATCTTGAGACCACCTGCGTATGAGGTCCAGCCTTGCAGTGGAGTAGGAGTCTTTTCTGCATAAGAGGCTGGAGTTTTCTTACTTTCCTCTTGACCACAGTGCTTCAAGGAATTTCTGATCCAACAGACCACTTTGATCACACTTTCTGGTTCCTTAACTTCTTTAGGAAAAACCAGCGAGAAACAAGTTTTCAAATTCACCTGCCAAATGTTCCCAATAGTGTAGACTGTCCTAAGCAGTGAAAATAATCTCTACACACCAGTCCTACAGGGCCTGAACCACTCAACCCCTTGGTATATAGAAACTTGAACTAGGAATCAAATTGTTCACATTGGGGTGAATATGCCTCAAGGATGACTCTACTTGTCTTATAAATCCAATGAATGAATAAAAAGCTCTCAGTCTTGCTAGAATAAGTCACAGTACTGGGATTACACTGGTCTACTTCGAAGGTAACAAGATTTTTTTTAAATACAGTCAATCCTTATTATTTATGAAATAGAGGCAGGTGCATAAAATTTGTGCATGGGGGGGGGGTGGGGGTCCTCTCAGCCCAGCCTGCACCCTCTCCAATTTGGGACCCCTTGAGGGATGTCCGACAGCCCGTTCGCATCCCTCTCACAATCCAGGACTGCTAGCTCCCAACTGCTCGCCTGCCTGCCTGCCTGCCTGATTGCCCCCTAACCACTCCCCTGCCAGCCTGATTGATACCTCACTGCTCCCCTGCCAGCCTGAATGCCCTAACTTGCCCTCCCCTGCCAACCTGGTTGCCCCCAACTGCCCTCCCCTGCAGGCCTGGTTGCCCCTAACTGTCCTCCACTGCAGGCCTGGTCCCCACCCAACTGCCCTCCTCTGCCAGCCCGGTAACCCATAACTGCCCTCCCCTGCAGACCCAGTCACCCCTAATTGCCCTCCCCTGCCAGCCTGATAGCCCCCAACTGCCCTCCCTTGCAGGCCTGGTCCCTCCCAGCTGCCCTCCCCTGCTGGCCATCTTATGGCTGCCATCTTGTGTCCACATGGGCGTGGCCATCTTGTGTGTTGGAGTGATGGTCAATTTGCATATTACCTCTTTATTATATAGGATTCTGTATTTGCAAATTCACCTACTCACTAAAATGTATCTGTAACTCCCAAAGCAACACTAGTGGCACAGTCTTGGTTATTCACAGACACGTGCTGAGTGGAGAAAAATTTGAATCTCTGAACATGCTCGTTACCAGCTAAGGTTAAATTAGGCATGCTTTGCCCTTTTGTTCCAGCTCTCATACTGTAAACAAGGGTCCTTTTTCCAGTCTATTTGGAGCCAGATTTTTAACATTTTTGTGCTTTTTGTCAATAATTTCACTGTTTAAAATGGTCCCCAACCTACTGCTAAATTGCTTTCTGGTGTTCCCAAGCACAAGAAGGCTGAGATGTGTCTTGGGGAGGAAATACACGTGTTCGATAAGATAGGTTCAGGCATGAGTCACAGTGCTGTTGGCTGTGAGTTCAATGTTAATTGGAATCAACAATATATACTGCAAAGGTGTCTTTAAACAGAAATGCACATAAAGCAAAGTGATGTATTGTTTGGTTCATTAAAACGTTGTGACCAGAAGCCCCAACCACCTAACCCTGTTTCTTCCTTGGAACAATGGTTCAATATTCATCAATTCAGTGTTCACAACTTTATAGGACATAACTACTGCAAATAATGAGAGCCAACTGTATCCCTTCCAAACCCACAGCCACATACAAAAACTCAAGGAGCAGAAAGTCATAGATAGAGGAGCCAACCTGAGTTCATCTGGGTAGATAAAAATCTATCCTGTTCATGCATGTACCTATTGTACACCCACCTTCATCAAAAAGATCTGAAGTGACTTGCCTTAAAGGTAACATGAAGAAGGACTAGGTACACTGAGAAGTCTTAGAGAGAAAGAAAAAGGACACAGAGAGTTCGGCACAAGATGGTTCCAGGAATGAAGTTAATACAAAATGCAGGATTCCAGGCACTTACCAAAGGTTACAAGTTTGGCCCTCGACTTTTGAGCAGTGGATGAGAATGGGAAATGGGGTAAGATACCCAGTTCATGGGGTCCATAGATAAGTGTAGCAGAGCAGCCCAGGTGAGTTACTAAGCTCTAGCAGCTTCCCCTCCACCTAGAAAGCTTGCTCCCCAGGTCCCTCCAGGGCCTTCAATCTCAGCAGCTCACACCTCCCTGCTTCCTCACCCCACAGCAGCACACTGATCATTGTTCCTTGAGCACACCAAGGTCATTCCTGACTCAAAACCTTTGCACCATCCTTTTCTTCTTCCCAGAATGCCCTTTCCTCAGACCTTCCCATGTCTACCTTGTTCTTGTCATTCAGGTCTCAGCTCTAAGTCTCATCCTCAGAGCAGCAGTTTCTGATTGCCTAATGGAAAGTGATCTCCTTCCCCCCAATCCCAATGTGGTATGGCTTTGCCCAGTCTAGTCTTTTTTTCATAGCACCTAATCACTATAAGAAAAAATTTAATTTGACTTATTTGATAAATTTGTTTATTGTGTAGTTCTCCCATTATAGAAGGTCCATGGGTGCAAGGACCTGGTTTGTACCTCCTAGGACAGAGAAGCCTCAATGAATATTTTTTGAATAATTAGTTGAACAAAAGCAGGTACTAAAACTAGGAAAAGCTTTTTCTGAAGAGTCCTCATAAAAGGGATGCTGAGTAATGTGATGGATATATCCTTAGCAGCGTCCTCACAGCAGACACTGCTAGGAGTCTCCCAGGACTCTTAATTAGTGTCTGGTCAGCTCAGAGTAGGGACAAGGGGAACCCACCAGCAGTAGTTCTATCTGTACTTTCATCCTGTCCTCCTTTCTCTCTAACTTGCAATCCCTCTTGCTGTAACCAAAGACCATTATACCACCCTCAATAGATCCAGATAATAGTTGGCTGCCATCATATGTCTAAAAAAATATTCATTTGTAGGTGTGAAAAATGCCATCAATTTACATTATTTAGAAGGAAGCCCCATAAATGAATAAAAGGGTGGCATTTGGGAATATTTTTTAAAGTATTTATTATTATTATTGAATAGACTTACTGACACAATTGCTAATACAAGCGGTATCTTTTGGACCTATTCAAGTTATTCAAACAAAACATTGGAAAGTTACTCACGCTATTGTGTGTAAATTTGTGTTTGCTAAAGTCACTGACTAGTTAATTCTAGTAAGCATTAACACCAGTTTCATCAAATCTAAGATGCTCTGTTTGTCTCTAAGAAAGAAAAGAAGCTGGCAATTACAATTGTGAGACTCAGTTTCGGGATGTGTCTCAGAATCTATGGGGAAAAAAAGGTAAGAGTTAACATTTATTTAAAGCTCAGCTATGATTTAAGCACTGTGCTAAGCATGTCACATAAACGTTCTCTTTTAATCCCTGCAAAATACAAGAGGATAGATGCCATTATGATCTCCATTTTATAGATGACGAAGCTGAGGCCAGCGATCCCAATTCACAAAGCTGGTACATGGTGGAGAGCCGGTGTAATCCCTGGTCTGGCAAAATTTAGCCCCAGTTTACCCTTTCAGCTTTATCCTAGCTACAAGCCTCCTAGACATGTGCACCTACATACACTCATGCACATACAGTCACAAACATACTCAAAGACACAATTTCTAATAAAATCCTATCACTCATTCAGCATAAAAACAAAAAGCCCTTACTGAGATCTATATAACCTCCTCCCCCTCCCATTAGCTCCCTGATCTTACCTCCTATTGATTTACTTCTCCCTCATTTAGCTCCAGTCACACTGGTTACTTTGCCAGGCTTACTCCTGCCTCAGGACCTTTGCACTTGCTGTCCTCTGTGCCAATAATGCTCTTCTCCAGAAAAACACGTCTCAGTCCTTCACTTCCTTCAGCATTTTACTCAAAGTTCCCTTCCCAGTGGGGCCTTCCCTGGCCATGCTATCTAAAATGTCACCCCCTGCCCTGGCATTTCACATATTGTTTACCTGCGTTATCGTTCCTCCTTAGCCCTTACTGCTATCAGCCTTTCAAGTCCATCTCAGAATGTACAAAGAGAAAAGATGCCCAAGATAATGCACAAAAACAAAACACCCCACAGGATTTAGCATTCTAACCTATAACTAATAAGAGAGGATGAAATTCTGGCCGAAGTTAGAGTAAATCTAACAAGAACATAAAAGGAGGTGACAGAAAAGTTACTCATTTAGGTGTACAGGGAAATTTTCTACTAGTATTTGAAGAGTGAGGAGACAGTCCTACATAAAAATACAAACCAGATTCTAGGCAGGCTACTAGGAGTAGCAAAGAGAGACCATAGAGGAGAGGGCATACGTAATCGAGTTCAGCAGTAATACCAGAGTTTAAGTAACAAAATAAACTGGAAATTTCCATGTAAGAATGCAAATACAATCTTGAGGATTTCTAGAGACTTGGTGGACAGTGTCTGACAACTGCAACATGAATATAGAAGGTGTGCTTTTGCAGATTTGCTGGACCTACAGGACATGGCAAGTCTTAAATGCCCAAGAACTCAAGGATGTAAGTCCAAAGGGGACCATTTAGATAAGGGGACCATCTAAAGATAAGAAAAGCCAGTAGTAGCAACATGGCTGGACTGAGCCTGATGCTATCCTATATGGATGTAAGAGAAATTGTTTTCAGTTATCTGGAAATCTGTTGCAAGTCTCATTGTTTTTTCTAAAAATAGAACTTCTCTAAAATTTTTGCACATAAAATTGAGGAAGCTTTAAAGCAACTGCTTAAATTTAGACTTAAATTTGATCAACAAGTAAGGAGTCATCGGGAGCATAGTGATGAGAAAATTTTAGGGAAAAATATCTACGATATCCAAAACTTCCAACAGCCAAACAAGTAAATGTTGAGTTGTGGACTCTGAACTTCAGGAGGGCAAATTAAAATTCTTAGAGAAAAGACCACTGGTCCCAAGATCAGAAGCTGATTCAATAATATTGACTGAGCACACACTATATGCTAGGCACTGTTCTATGGCTAGGGATACAGCATTGAATAAAGCAAAGGTCCTGTCCTTTAGTCAGGGGAGAGAGGAACAAAAAACAAATATACAAATAAATATATAATATAGTGTTAAATAGTGATAAGTGTCATTAAAAAATAGAGCAAGCTCTTTGGAGAAATAGCTGATTCTAGAGTGAGGCCAGGAAATATACATAAGCTTGAAACATTTTTTGGTGTCAGAAAGTAAGGAAGTGCTTAAAAACAAAAGAAAACAAAACAAAAAGCCCACACTCATGGGAGTATGTCAAAGTGACCCAGGAGCAAACTGACAGAGCTCCCAATGGCCAAAACTGGAATAATTTGAGCCATTAAATAAAGTAGTAGTACATTATTACCCAAGGTGAAAAATAAATATCTGTGTGTCCATGTGATGTAAATAAATAAATGAAAATACAAGTCTCCCCTGCAAAAGAATTCCCAATAATTTATGTAGCTAATTCGCCCTGAAGGAGGTGGAATCTAACTCCCATCCCTGAAGTATGAGCTGTGCAAAGTGACTTCCTTCCAGGGGCACCAGGTAGAAGGCCATATAGTGTGCACTCTCAAGCTGGCCTGCCCAAGGTCTCATCCCGGCTCTTCCACATACTAGCTACACGCCCCGACCAGGAAGAACACTGAACTGGTGATCTTTCGGTGCATGGGACGACTGATGCTCAGCCAACTGAACCACACCGGCCAGGGCTGAACTCAGATTTTTTAAAGTAAAAAAAAAAAAAAAGATAAAATGGCGGAGAACTATACCCAAACACTGTACCAATGTCAATTTTCTGATTTTGATATTGTATTATAGTTAAGTAAGATGTCCTCTGGGGGAACCTGGAGGAAGGGTATTTGAGACCATTCTGTACTATCTTCGCAACTTCCCAAAAATCTATCATTATTTCACAATAAAAAGCTTAAGAAAAATGCTTTTGTTTAGGAGAAGAAAGTAGCAGGTATTTTAAAGGTTTTAATTGACTGCAATACTGTGATGTGGTTGACAAACTAATCTGGCTAGGATTGATGCAAAACTCATAGACACAAAGAAGAGATTGACAGTTGCCAGAGGGCAGAGTGTTGGGGGACTGGGTGAAAAGGTGAAGGGGTTAAGAAGTACAAATTGGTAGTTACCAAATAGTCACAGGGATGTCAAGTACAGCATAGGGGATATGGTCAGTAATATTGTAATAACTGTATGGTGCCAGGTGGGTACTAGAAATACCCAGGGGATCATTTTATAAAGTATATGATTGTCTAATCACTATGCTGTATACCTGAAAGAAATACAAAGTCATATTGAATGTAAACTGAAATTTAAAAAAAAAATTTAATTCCAAAGAAGGACTCCAGAAGTACCACTTTAGTTTGTTTACATCAATCTGCATCTGAAATGGCAATTCAACTTCCAGACTGAAACACACTGACAGCTAGACAAAACGCCCAGAATTGGACAGCCCTATCATATAAGATATAGTTGAAGTAAAGATATTTAACCATGTTTCTTTTTTTATATATATATATATTATATTTATTATATATGATTTTTTACAGAGAGGAAGAGAGAGGGATAGAGAGTTAGAAACATCGATGAGAGAGAAACATCGATCAGCTGCCTCTTGCACACCCCCTACTGGGGATGTGCCCGCAATCAAGGTACATGCCCTTGACCGGAATCAAACCTGGGACCCTTGAGTCCGCAGGCCGACGCTTTATCCACTGAGCCAAACCGGTTTCGGCGATATTTAACCATGTTAATTGCAGACTTCCAAGAGACATAGCTGCTGTCTTCTAAAACTTGATAGGCTGTCATTTGGTAATCAAATTCAGGTGTCTTTGACATCTCTTTCTTTAGCTACAATAAACTTACACTTTTTCACAAAGCATGAAGTGTTTTTAAAGAACACAGAGAAACCATTTTAGCTGCATTACAATTTCTCATCTTTTAAAACAACTGAAGCGGAATAAACTTAGAATATCAAAATGTTCTTCCAAATGAATCTTAATTGCTATTTCACTTGTTTGAAACTGTGTCACTTAGTTTAAGGAGCCTCCACTTTATTGCCAGCACCTTCAACCATCTCTTCCTGCAACTATCTCAAGAGCTATTAAGATATAAGACCTGTGACTCATAGTTAGGGACTAAATGTCTCAGCCTTTCAGATGGGAACCAAGAAGTTTTATACTAAATATCTGCCTTGACTATCAAGGAAGGGGGTACACCTTTCCTATTTTTCTTTATCTGTGGATGAAATATAGGATGGATTTCATGCTTCAAGGTTAATGTTGCTATCAATTTATTAATTTACATTATACACTGCAGTGAAGGTTAGACAAAAATTTAAAAAGAAAGAAATTATTTGACACTTGGCTATTATAAAAGGCTACGAAAAGTATGATGATAAAACCCAATGGGAAGAATCTTGCAGACACTCATTTCCATATCCTGATCATGACAGAGGCCTTAATCGAGCAGTCTCACTATTGTGAGCCTATTCTGTTGGCTGATGAATTTTTCTATTTATGACCCAGCAGGGAGCATGGGATGAGTGTGCTGCTTTGGCCAAAAAAGCAAACAAAATGATGAACATCATGAACCAGAAACAAAACAGTGAACATTATTCTTCCTTCAAACACAACAAACTCTTGCTCCACCTGAAAGGAACAGTGTGTGTGGTTCTGGATGCTAGCTGACTAAAAAGACACACCCAGGGACGATAACTCGAGAAAAGAATGAAGCCAGGAAGGGGCTTTGCACACTTAGGATGTGTCAGGTTTTATACTAAAGGGGACTGTGTTAAGGGGGCTTTATTTGCATTATTTCAAATGGGTAACACTCACATCCACCTTATGAAGTGAGGTGATACTACTGTTATTCCCATTTTAAAGCTGGGGAAATTGAGGCTTACAGAGATTAAGAGAGTAGCAAAGTCAACTAGAAAGTGACAGAGGTGGAATTTAAACCCACATCTGTTTTGATTCCAAAGACCATACACTTAACTACCGTGTTCTATTTACTGATTACTGGACATGAAGCATCACTACAGTGTCCATTCTTCCCGTCTTTATCTAGAGAATCACAGGTTCAGAAAATTGAGGAGCTTGCCCAAAGCTAGCTTGTAGCATAACTGGGGCTAGAACCAATTTCGTCTGACTCCTAGGCCAGGTCTTCCGGCTGTGCCATGGATAAAGGATAAAAGCTGAGAGGGGATATCTAAAAATAGATAGAATGGCATAGAACCATACCCACAAATTCTAGAAAATCACAAAGGAAATGGAGAAAGTAAACTTAGAATCTTCCAAAACCCAATAGTGTAAACATACTAGGACCTGAAACCATTCTGGAAGCTTGAGAGTCGCATTTAGAACAAGAGAAGGAAGTGTAATTGTGCACACATGGCAATGAACTCACAGAACTCAATGCCCCTAACAAGCAGTAGAGGCTGAGAATGAGGATCCAAACAAGACATTAGATTGTATTCATTTATTTAACACTAGAGGCCCGATGCATGAAGATTCGTGCAAGAATAGGCCTTCCTTCCCCTGGCTGCTGGCACCGCCTTTGCTCTGGCCAGAGCCGCCTTTCCACCTTCCCATGCTGCCCAGAGGCCCGGAGCTGCTGGAGCAGTGCGGAACGCCTGCGTTGTCACCATGGCGACGATGCAAGCGTCCTGCCCCGCCCCCGGCCACTTGGCGTCTGTGTATGCAAATTAACCTGCCATTTTTGTTGGGTTAATTTGCATACTCACTCCTGATTGGCTGGTGGGCGTCACAAAGGTACGGTCAATTTGCATCTTTCTCTTTTATTAGTGTAGATTCTATATGCTAAATACTGTTTTAGGTGTTTGTTTTGGGTTGAATTATGCCTCCTCCCACCCCACTCCCCATTTTACATGTTGAAGCCCTAACCCCCATACTCTCAGAATATGACTGCATTTGGAGATAGGGCCTTTCATTTAATTAAGTTCAAATGAAACCGTTAGGGTGAGCCCTAGTCCAGTGTGACGGTGTCCTTATAAGAAGAGATTAGAACAAAGAAAAAGACACCAGGGGCATGTGTGCACAGAGGAAAGATCATGTGAGGGCAAAGCACGAGGTGGTCATCTACAAGCCAAGGAGAGAGGCCTGAGGAGAAACCAACTCTGCTGACACCTTGATGTTGGACATCTGCCCTCTAGAACTGGGAAAAATTTATTAAACAATAGAAATTTAAGCCACGCAGCCTGTGGTACTTTGTTACAGCACCCCTAGAAAACCGATGCATTGCTTTAACAATACGCATTCATCAATCCCTATAACAACCTTTGGATGTAGGAACTATTATTATCCCCATACTACAAACGAATAACCTGAGGCTTAGAGGGGTTAAATAACCTCATCAGTGTCACTCACTAGTAAGTGCAGAGCTGGGATAACATCATGAGTGACAGAACTCGAATGGATTATCAAAGGAGCCTGGGACCTACCTCCAACCTTCGCAGGCAGACTTCAAGAAAAACAAACGGCTCACACATCGTGTTGCTTTTGCTTCTGGACCGGGTAGATGGAGTCCACAAGCTGGTGTGAGCATTTGTGTGGGCTTCGAAAATGTTGAGGAAGGCACCTGTGAATAACACACAGTGTAAAATAAAGGTCAGAGCATTGAATTGGGCACCAGAACCCCTGGGCTCAAGTCCAATCCCCAGAGCCCTTCTAATCCCCAGGTATTCTTGAGCAAGTTAAATTCTAAATCCGTTTTCTAATCCGTGAAAAGGGAATACTATCTGCCTACTACCTGTTGCTTTAGTTACAATAGCATTTCATAGCATTCACTGTGCTGTGTTAAAGCTGTCTTTAATGCTTAGCACCGTTTCCTTGCGTGTGATTGGCTCTCAAATAATGCACAAGAAATGACCATGGGGGTTCTCAGCATACCGTGCACATGTAAGGTGCTCTGGTTAACACGGGAAATGACCACTCTTGTTGCACTTCTTTTTCAGCCCTGGGTGGAAGGCTGATGAGTCAAGAAGCAAAGCCATGGGCCCAGGTGGCCCCAAGGAAGGTTGCAGAGGAGAGGGCTATGGTCTGATCCCAATGATAGGGGTTAGGCCCTGACCTGACAGCCTGAATCCTTCACCTTCTCCTCTTCTGTCTGACATGTTCCCATGTCCCCTTGTCTGTAATCTACTGCTTTTGCCCAGAAATCCTTAATATCAGCCAGTCTGTAAAATGAAGAGGGAGGGGCTCTGTAAACTGGAATGGAAGCCTTTCTTTGTGTCCTTCACGAGGGGCAGCCCCAAATCCTGTTCCAGAGAGCCATAATGGGTCCCCAGGAGTCTACCTTGCCTTCCTTGACCCAGGGGAGGAAAGATGTTACACCCAAAATAAACACTCAACAAGCACTTTCTCACTGATTCAGAGGGTGTGGAATGAGCCTCCAGCACTCCAGCCATCCTGCCACAAACAGGAGCAGAGCTCATGCACCCATCTATTCATTTATTTACTCATTAATTCATTCATTCATCAAATATTTATTGAGTGCCTTCTATGTGCAAATCACTGTTCCAGGTGACGACAAAACAGACAAAGATCCCTGCCCTCATGCAGCTTGCATCATTGTTGGGAGAAGGCAATGAGCTAAACAGATATGACTTGTTAGGTGGGATGTGTTGTGGAGAAAAATACACTAAGAAAGGAGATTACAAAATGCTCGGATACCGGCCAAAAGATGAGAGAGTAAAGAGAAGCAAAAAGCAGAGAGAAAAGCAGTTCAGGAAGAAGCCGGGGGGAATGTGCCTGGAACAACCTAGAAACAGAGGCCAGCAAAGCTGGAGCAGAGTTAACAGTGTGAGAGGTCAGGGTTCAAAGGAGGCCTTATCGAAAGGCCCTAAAATTAGATGCCACTTACTTATGGTCGTTACACTAGATGAAAGCATGGAGAGTGAGTATAGGTAGAAGAGAGACAAGGCCCAATGGCCAAGTCCTGGAGCACGCCAACCTGAGACCTCAGAGAAGAGAGGTAAAGGAAGGAGTGGGAGGGAAACCAGGAGGATGTGGGTCCTGCTTTCCCCTCACTGCTCTCTCCAACTCTCGTTTTCTTTTTTGCTCCAGCTCACTTTACCTCTCTCGGCATCACTTTTGGGTAAATAAAGGAGTTTTCTATCAAAGTGCATGAGCCAAAATAGATATTTACCAGGTAAACACTATCCTTTTAATTGGGTGATTCTTCTACAAAGGCACACAGATCGCTGCTCAGTGCATTCGTTGCAATATGTGGATCAGCTGGAATATCCAGTTACCCAGCTCTGTGGATTCCCAGCCTGGCCAGCAGTGTGGAAGGTATTTTCATTATTGTTGCTGTTGTTATTGTTCAGGGACACTTTGGCCCTTGCTGCACCCTCTCTCCTTCCTTCTCCCACTCCCCACCCCCTGATCCAGAGGGCAATGAAAGCTCACATCGTTTCACTTTGGTCCAGCTGCCAGGCTGGGGAACAGATGTAGTATTGTTAACACAAAGAAGAAAACAAACAGCCCCCTCCTCTGGGTTCCTCCACCTCCCCATCCACCCCCACTTCAGTCCCCTGGTGAGAATGGGCAATGTCGGGGAGAGGAGAGGATGGAGCTCCAGTGAGTAATGCCACCCTCCCGAGCCAAGGCTGAGCCCTGACCGGAGGCACACAGAGCGTTCTCCCGGCCCTGTTTACAGCAGACACGGGTTCTGTCAGCTGAGAGGCTGGCTCGTGGTTGGTGACACGAAGATGCTCACACTGAGTGGAACATTGAGAGAAAGAAGACAATGACCCTCTTGTGCATGTGGCCAGAAATGAATCTACCTGCATTTGATGGGCAAAAGCCATCACCAAGAGACAACCCAGAGACAGGAGGGCAAGACTTCTTAGCTGAGGTCTAGCTCTGTGTGCTTGATTATGCCTCTTTTGGAAACTTTGAAGAGCTGGGGACAGGGGTTAATTTCGTTTCTAGAGACCACCAGTTTAGAGTCCTCTGCCTTTCCTCTCACTTCTCCTGCTGACCCTTTCCTTGGGTGGGGGCCTGTGGGAGTGGAAGGGGGTGGAACAAGCCTGAGAAGGGTGGAGTGAAGGCTAGGACTGAACTAGTGCATGGAGATGAGGCCAAGTGAGGGCAAGCAGGGCCTGGTCAGCCCTTCCCTTGAATTTACTAAGTTGCAATGGAAAGATCTTAGGAAGGAGAGAGACATACAGGAGCAGGTACACAGCTCTGTGCGGCTGCTGTAGCAATCCAGGTAGCAGACAGCAAAACCCCTAAGGTGGCATTAGAGTCGGCTCAATTGTTGTCAATGAGGCAACATCAACAGGGCTCAGGAACCAATTAGGCCTCGCGAGAGGCAACGAAGGAAGACCAGGGCCACAGTAAGAACTTAGTGGTTCTAATCCCTGAAAAAGGTTACGCCACCCACCCTTCTGTATACATCATTCAAAATAAAGGTAATATCTAGCCATAAAACAAGTATAAGGAATTCCCAAAAGTTTCTGTTATTCTAGGATGGCTGCTTTGATATATTTTTAAGCACTAAATGTTTCCAAAATGATTTTTTGGCTCTCTAATTTATTTTTATTTTTAAATTTTTTTGGTGTTTCCAGCAGGTGCCCTTTTGTGCTTATTGGACAGTCCTACAATGGGAAAGAGTTGTGAAATTCATGTGTGGGCCACTAGGTGATAGCACGCCTCTCACAAAGAACAGGGATGCAGGAAGAGGAGCAGCAGGAGGCGATCGGAAGGTGATGAGCTCAGCCTTGGACGAGACTGAGAGTTTGAAGCATCAATGGAGACAGACACTGCCAGAAGGCAGCTGATTAGATGAGTCTGGAGCGGAGATGGCAGACCTAGGCATCATCAGCACTCATGGGACGAGGGGCAGGGGAGGGGCAGGGGAGAGCATAAGGTCATCCAGGGTGAATCTGTGGAGGGGAGGGGAGAGGGCCCAGAGTGAAACCTGCAGAAAATTGGCATATGAGGGATTGGTCAGGAAAAGAAACCTGTTGAGGAGGGTCCAGAAAAACAGGAAAATTCAGGCGAGAGCAGAGCCCCAAAGACTAAGGAACAAAGGAGGACATAATGAACAGTGTGAAATGCTCTAGACTACTTCAAGCCAGGTAAGAGGATGTGCAGGGCTGGTTAGCACCACTGCATGCAACATCAGAGAGGTCACTGGTGGCCTTACTATTGTGAGTGAATTCTGGGGAGTAGTATATGTGGAAGGATGAGTGACCAAATAGAGGCAATGAGTTTACACTGCTGGTGATAGCTCTAGCAAGGAAGGCTGAGGGAGCATTTCATGTCAAGATGATAGGAGCGTTTCATGTCCGACCACTGGACTAAAGCAAAGGTGAGGCTGCCCATTAATGAGAGCGTCCATTCTTCAGCCCCCAGAATTCTCTATTAGCTGACGCACAGGGAAGACTTCATTTATACTTTATAAATGCTTGGCCTTTGGGAGGCACTCGTGTTTATGACTAAACCCCAGAACAATCTAAGTCATGAATTACTCCGTGCTAGGGAAATCAGTAGAATTACATTGTTGAGCAAAGGTTCTTAGACTTGGTCTTGACAAGGAGGAAGAATAAGAATAGGTGGTGGATGAACAAATGAATGGAAAGATCAAAGAATGAAAAGCATAACCCTTGGATTCAGGGATGGACTTGATGCATGTGAGTAGCAGGCCACGGCTGGAATTGAGGGAGCACAGATCTGGCATCTTCATTAAAAATCTGAAAACTTCTGGTTGAGACAGACTTCTAATAACAGCATTAATCATATAGTAATATTGCAAGAAGCTGCTCCCTTTTAAATAGAAAGTTCATATAACATTAGGATTTTGTATCTATACAATAGTCCCATTCTTGCTTGGCACAATTGTATCGATTCTGTGGGTAGTCATAATATCCAAGTAATCTTTCCTTTTATCTTTTCCAGCTGGTTGTTTGTGTCTATCCCCAAAGAGGGTGTGCTCTTCAGACTCAATGAGTTGAATTTTTAATCTTTCACCCAGCTCCAAGTTTCAGACAGCACCTGAAATGACCTCAAAGAGGCAATCACTTATCAATCCCTTTGATGCTTTTTAAAGTTCAAGAATGTAACAACAACAAAAAGCCATTATAAACAAAGAGAAAAACATTGAACTTTTACCATACTAATTCAATGACCCCTGTTTCGATGACCTGGCCATTGCATTACATTTCCTGTCTTCTAAATATGACCAGCCATGTATGTAAAAGCCCACTTGCCACCTGACGACCCCCTAAAATGTGGTCCACCAGTTGCCAAACCTCACTCTTAAATAAGAATGGACAACTAGGAAACATCAGATAGTTAAGAAAACCCACCAACATGAAATATGGAGATAATAAGAAACAGTAAAAAACAACAACCTAGAGGAAGCAGAGGCAATTCAGAAAGCAGAAAACAACCATGAGTAGATAATTAGTATCATTAGTATCTTCAGAGAGATAGGGGAAAGATTATATCCATGAAAATATAGTAAAATGCAACAACAACAACAAAAGGAACCATGAGAATAAGAAAAAGTGCTTTATTGTAAAAGTTTATTGTAAAAATACAATAAACTCAGTGGGAGATATAAAAAATTCAGTTGAAGGGATCTCCCAATAGGTACCAAAAAATGTGCGAAGTGATGGATAAGAAGATTTTAAAAGTCAGAGAATCAATGTAGGGTGTTATTTTTCTGATGGATAATACTTACAAAAAAAGAAAAAGAAAATGGAAAACTGATAGGGAAGGCATTTTCAAAAAAAGAATAATACAAGAAATTAAAGAACACAAAGCTGCAGACAAAAGCCCATCAGTTGCACAATATAATGAATTAAAAAAGACTCACACTAAAGTATGTAATCATGGAAATTTAACATCCTAGGGGTAAACAAAGGCTTCTAGGAGGGAAAATACATTGCTGGCAAAGAAACGAAGAGTAGAAATGAGCAGTAGATTTCCCAACATCAGCTCTAGAAACTAGTAGACCAAAAAAAATTTTTTTGAAGCAAAATTATTTCCATGTATTCCCAACAAAAGATCTCCCTTAAATATGAGCTTAGAATATTGACATTTTATGTAAGATTTCAAAATACTTAATGCCTATGTACTCTTTCTCAGAAATTCTTAGAGAATACGCCCCAACAAAATGAGGTATAAATCAAGAAAGGGGAAGGCATGAGATCCAGGAAATAGGAGATGCAACAGAAGAGAAAGAGGAAGGAAATTCCTGGATGACTGTGAAGGGAGGTCCCCTGCCCTGTGGATAGGTTTGCAGCTGGTCAGGAGAGCAAGCCAAAGAGGTGCTGGAGGACAGAGACGCCTGGAGGAGGGTCTCCAGAAAAGGGATACCTAGCAGGCTTCATGAGGAATGTGAAATTACCTCCATCCCCCACACAGCTGGTTTGACCACATGAAAAATTTATACAGTGAGGATGTTAATTAACATAGGGGAATTTAGCCATAGATACAAAGGTAATTGACAAAAGAAGAGCAGGAGGAGGGAGAGGAGGAGGAGGAGGAGGAAGAAGCAGGCAATCATGAGCCACCCGAAAAAAACAAAAGGTTGAAATGATATCCACCACTTGGCTCAGCATGAACAATCTTGCAGTGGTCATAAGAATCTAAACACTGATGATTGTTTTTAATTCTCTGTTGAAGGAATTGAAAGCATGAGAGAAAGAAAGGAGGATATAAGAGATCTTAAACCTCATCAAAGGTAAAAGTAATGTCAAATTATTAATCTAGTGACAGCAGTAAGAGAGCATATTATTTAAAAACTAGAGGCCCGGTGCATAAAATTCATGCACGGGGGGGGGGGAGAAGGGGGGAGAGGTGTGTGTCCCTCAGGCCAGCCTGCACCCTCTCCAATCTGGGACCCCTTGAGGGATGTCCAACTGCCTGTTTAGGCCTGATCCCTAAACAGGCAGTCGGACATCCCTCTCACAATCCAGGATTGCTGGCTCCCAACCGCTCACCTGCCTGCCTGCCTGATTGCCTTTAACTGCTTCTGCCTGCCAGCCTGATCACCCCCTAACCACTCCCCTGCCAGCCTGATCGACACCTAACTGCTCCCCTGCCGGCCCAATTGCCCCAACTGCCCTCCCCTGCCGACCTGGTCACCCCTAACTTTCCTCCCCTGCAGGCCTGATTGCCCCCAACTGTCCTCCCTTTCAGGCCTGGTCCCTCCCAACTGCCCTCCCCTGCTGGCCTGATTGCCCACAACTGCCCTCCCCTGCCGGCCATCTTGTGGTGGCCATCTTGTGTCCACATGGGGTGGCCATCTTGTGTGTTGGAGTGATGGTCAATTTGCATATTACCTCTTTATTATATAGGATATGGAAGTACATATCACCAGAAAGAGCTGAAAGACTGATGCAATTGCCCCTGGGGAGCAGGATGTGGGAGAGGTGGGGAGGTGGGGAGGTGGGCAGGAGGCTACAGATTGCTGGGTTGACAAGTGTTTTCAGCACACTTGACTTGTTTCACGAGAGCCTATGTCACTTTGACTAAAATTTAAATTAATTTACTATCAGAAATAAATAGTAGCCCCCAAACAATCTAAGAATAAATATGCCTACCAAGGTGAATACTTTGGAAAAATAGCAACTCACTTGGATGCATCATTTGTGCGTCTGACATTTTATTAAGCAGTTACCAACCTAGAGTTCCAGCTCCCTTCTGCACAGTCACCTGTGCACACAAACACTTGCCCATGTGCTCAGGCAACAGCTGCTTCTGCCAGTACATGTTTCAGGATAAAGGACAATAACTGAGTTAGACAAAAATAGGTGTCTGTGTGAGATGGGGATATTTTTACCCTCATCTTTAAGCCTACTATGTAAACATCTACTATGACAAAGTCTAAATTTTGGACAATGTTGAAACTAACAACTAGTTCTCATGCTCATTTAGAGAGGTCTAGACAAAGCTATAGAAAAACAGAATGAAATTTGCCAAGTTGCTGAGATTTACAGTATATCCTCCCAGCAAAAAACTATCAGCTAGTTAGTCTGAATAAAACATCCTACCCAGAGGCACTGGAATGCTTCATCCTGAAAGGTAAGTGGTAGAAAGGACCTAAAAAATCATCCAATCAAACTATCTCACAAGACCCAGAGAGGCAAGGAGACTTGTCCAAAGCTACCCAACTCACCTCATCAGAACCAGATCTAGAATCCTGAATGGGACTCTATACTGGTGACCTCAGAGTTGAATCTGTAGCCTTCAGGTCAAAACAGATGTAGATGTTATAGTGAGGTCTGAACACAGGGGTAAGTCTGAAACTTGTGATTCCTTCCACCACTCCAGACTGACTCACAAAGCAACAATGAAAGGGGAGCTGTGAAATCCAACAAGTCAGAGTCTTACTCTGTCTGAGCTGCCAACCTTAAGGGTTTAGACAGTCCATGCATTCAACAGTGACTTACTGAGCAGTCACTGTGTCCTGAGGGACTTCCAAGCAGAGGTGTCTAGTGGACAGGTGGGTACTGGGGTCTGGGAAGAGAGATTTCAGTCATCGACATATAAGTGGTGTTCGCTGTCATACTGAGGAATGAGATTGCCCACAGAGAATGAGTACACTGAGAAGATACCCATGGCAAAGTCCTAAGGAAAGCCAGCCTTGGGACAAGAAAAAGAGAAGACAAGGGCCTCCTGGAGCCTATACCTGTCTCTGAATAACTATCTTGAACTGAGGTATGAGATTCTCATTGCTTATTTCCTCTCAAGTGTTACACATGTGTTACAGCATGTGTGGCCAACGCTTGAAGTGATAGAAGGAAGGCAGAGTGAGAATTTAAGGGTGAGCAAAGACATTTGAAGTTCATCCTGGAGAAGCTGGTGCGGCTGTTTCTGGACTTCCTGCAGAAAAGTAGGCTGCTGCCCACTCTGCCCCCACCCTAGCACTGTTGCCACTAGCACAGGTGCTGGCGGAACCTGGGGAGAACAGGTGTTTCCTGGAAGGGTCAGTAGAAGGTCACCCACCCCTCTGCTAAGTGGACTTAGTCCAGATCAGAGCCTGCGCTGCTCAGAGCCATGTGGTATAAAGGTTGGGAAAACATGCACTTTCTCTGTGCTGAGGGCAAAGACCAAGGAGACTGGGATATGACCAGAAAGATTATCATATGCTAAAAACAAAGGAAAAGGGGCAATGGCATCTACTTCTTGCCCAGTTAAGTGAATTTCTCAAAGAAATGTCATTTTGGGAGGGAGAGGGAAGAAATTCAAAGTAGGAAAGTGTTGAGCTGGCCTAGAAGGAGTGCTGCCTATAAGCTTTTGATTGGCCCAATATCCAGAAAGTTTTATAAGCAAGGAGCTCCTGGCCTCTTCCCCTCCCCACAGGCCTAATTACACTAGGCCCTCCTTAGAGGCCCTTCCAGGCTGGGATGAGAGAGAGCTAGAAAACATGCAGTGAAGAAAGAGCCCAGGCTTTGGAGCTAGGCAGATTGTTCAACTCTGACTTTAATCATTATTATTGAGTGACCTTCTGAGAGTATATAAAGTCAATGAGTCTCAGTTTCTTCATCTATAAAATGGGGATGATACATACCTCAAAGGACTGAACAAGATAGTATTTATAAAAAGGTACCAATAGGTATTTATAAAAAGGTACCAATAGGTAACAAGCAAGTGCTCCCTCGCCTTCTACTTCCTCCTGCTCATCTTACCCTTGAGAGCCACCCTGGAGTGAGTAAAATAACACTTTGTCTTGGCTTTCTCCAACTCCTTGCAAATGAGATACATTGTCCAAAATGACCATGTCCTCATAATTTCCTCTGGACCATCAATAGGTGGGATTCTATCATTATGTCACCAGGCTACTGCACCCTAGACATTGCATGTTCATGGTCTTCTGTTATTCCTAAATCCCCAAGATGGTTCAAGTGCCTCAGTTAAAGACAACATGTTCCATCCCCTCTTTGCCCCATCCCCTCATCACCCTCCTCCCCCCCGCCCTGGCCCCCCCAAACACACATATATACTGTATGATTAAGCAGCTGCTACTGATCAGCATTGATGAGAATTCCCTCTTTCACTTTTGTGACTCATCAGCCATGGGTACTGTCTTATCTGATCTCTCTGGGACTTTTTCCCCTGAAGTTCATGCCCTCAAGCACCTCAGGCAACCTGGATAAATTTAGCTCTTCTCAGAAACCTTTGTTGACTTTGTTCCCTGACAGTTAAAGGTTTGGCTGCTCCCCAGAAAGAGTTTTGGGCTGGTTCCCCTCACTTGGAGGTCTCATCTGGTTCTGGTGACTGCTGTGCCACTTGCATAATTGGTCGTTTGAGTCACCACATGCCATGGTATTTACTTTGAGAATCAACGGGTTTGTAGCTCTTGGAAGCTGAAATCCTTCGTTCTAGCTTCTGACCCTTTGAAACTCCTTCCCTATTTTTTCCTTCTGCTGAACAGCCTGTGATTGCACATAGTGATCGTGGTCACTTCCCCTTAGGACTAAGAAGGAAATTACCTGACAGTGACTGATAAGGCTTCTTAACTCTCTTCTCCAGGAATAGAGCCTCAGATTCCACTACCAGGATCCAGCACAGTGAAGCACACTTAGAAGATGCTCATTTCACATTTGCTCACTTGACTTGTCCTAACTAAACATGAGAGGCTAGAGTTAGACCCCCTTGCTCAGTACCTAAATGAAAGAGAAATGCACACAAAGTTTATTGTGTGCTTAGACATGCTCATTTTCAAGGATCCCAAATAAGTCTCGTGGATCATGCTGAGCCTGTTATCATTTTAATGATTATTTAGTGTTCCTTCATATAGACTATAGATAAATCAACCAATCAGCAAGCATTTATCAACCACCAACTTTGTGCAACTAGCTATGGGCATTTCAGAAGTGATGACAAAGGGAAGATAAGTGACCTAGGAACAAGAGCATTTTAGGTAACGTGGGCAAAACATGAAAAAAATCCAACAAGGCCTCTGCCCTCCTGGAGTTCACAGACTCTGTGGGCATACAAAACTGACCCAATAACATGAGATAAGAACCAGGGCCAAATGAGAAAGACAAGGGAACATTCTGGACAGGCTATATGGAGGAGGACCTTGTGTTGACCTTGAAGGACGGGAAAGATTGAATTGATACAGAGGAAAGGGAAGGAGTCAGGGGAAAAGGAGAGCGTGAACATAGGACACATAGACCAGAGGAGAGAACTAGCACAGTTGTATATATACATGTGTGACTGGGGGGGAGGACGGGGGAGAGGATCTATAAACAGCTAATCTTACTCCAGTGAAAGTATGCGTAAGTGGAGGAGGGAACAAGCTGAGGATAGGCCTTGAAGGTGAGGCTCAATCAACAACCCAGCTACAGACATCCCCTACCCCCTAAGAGCACAAGCAGACTCCTGTTGGGAAGGGGAGACTTTGTCTTTGTTCCTTAACTACTAGAACATAACTACTAGGTATGTTCTTATTCTAGTCCCATATTCACCTCCACCCCAATTTAGCTTCCCTTGCTTCATGGAAGATCAGTTTAAAAAGTGTCTGTAATCTACTCCAGGTCTGTGAGACTGTTTATGCATATGCCCCTCTGTGAGGGTCTCTAGCAGTGTCTGCAGCACAGACACTTGTGTGAGGACTCTACCTCGTGGTGGTAGTCAGGGCCACCAAAGGCTATAGTTCAAAAGGCAGTGAGATGAATGAACAACTATGCTCTGAGTAGATAAGAAGCCCACACACCTGATTGGCCATTGTCCTGGCATGTGAGTGGGACCAATGGCCCAGGGCTCACTGTTACCATCCTGGCTGATCTACAGAGAAGAAAGTCAGGTCTATTTTAAGAATCTGTTTGATTGGTCACATAGAGCAATTGCTACTCAAAACAGGTATTTACCAAGAAAATAAAACTCCCTGAAAAACAAAAGGTTACTATTCCCAGTAACTCTTTAAACCAAAGCAAACATTCAGGCAGGCCATGTTTGCTCTGCACAGTTCTTGCTTTTTGCCCTTGGTCACCTGATTCCCAAAGTTCCTGGTTAATTTCTTCCTCAGGATGAAGCTGACAAAGAGCAGCTGGAACTATCAAAGGACAAGCATCTCTAGAGGCAAGGGGGTTAAGGGCGCACAGCAGTTCTCTTGTTAGATAATGAGACTGTCTGTGTTTTGTTTTTGTATTTGACTTTCCCCCCTCCCCACCCCAGGAAAGTCAAGGAGCTTGACCAGGCAAAACCCAAAAGATTCTGGAAGGTTTAAGACCCTTTAACAGGAAAGTGTCCTCTCCACTTAGATGTGAGGATTTTGTATTCGGGGATGGGACCACATCGAATGGGGTCTATAGAGAAACTGCTCAAACTAGAGGTCCAAACCATTAAGGCAACTCCAACAGCTTTAAAAATCAACATCAGAGAGACTTCAAATGTGCTGACTATGGTGTCTGTGCAGTGGTGGGACTTACAGTGACAACAGTGTGACTCCAGCTTCTCCGTGGATCTCCCCAAGCCTTCTTTACCTCTCACCTTCTAAGACATACTACCACACTGAGCCATATCAAGTTCGGAAACCTTTTTGTAACCTGAAATTTATACTCTTGCTTAGGGCACAGTGTGATACATATATCCAACAGAGAAAATAATATAAGGCAATATATAAATACTAACGAATAAGTGGTATTTTTGAAAAAATGCAGGGTGTGGATGGGGACAGATCAGTGTGGCCTAGAGTGCACAAAGTGGAAAAGACATTGCCTATAATGGAAATGGAAGTTCCTAGCCTGCTTTCCAGCGATTGCCATAATGTGGCTTCAACCTGCCTCTTACAGCCCTACCTCCCAGGACTCTTCCTCTGTAATCAAACCAATCTGAACCCCTACGCTCACTTTGCTTCATGGCTGGTTTGTTTTTGGGGGTGAGGGGTTGGGAGGTTGTTTGTTTGTTTGTTTGTTTGTTTGTTTTTACCGCTTAGCACAGTTCTTCCTTTCCTCTCTGCTTGTCCAAACGCTAACCAAGTTCAAGGTCTGGTGCACATTTCTCCTGATCCTTGACACTTTTCCAACCCCTCCCCCAGCCCTCAGTGACCTCCCTTTGCTCTGTGTCCAGCAGCATTTCACGTGTAGCACTCACTATCTGGATGTTCATGCATTCGTCAGTTGAGGACGGCCTTTCAATGGCTCTGGGCTTGTTATCTCAGACCAGTGGTCGGCAAACTCATTAGTCAACAGAGCCAAATATCAACAGTACAACGATTGAAATTTCTTTTGAGAGCCAAATTTTTTAAACTTAAACTTCTTCTAACGCCACTTCTTCAAAATAGACTCGCCCAGGCCATGGTATTTTGTGGAAGAGCCACACTCAAGAGGCCAAAGAGCCGCATGTGGCTCGCGAGCTGCAGTTTGCCGACCACGGTCTCAGATTATTACCTAACCTGCAAATTACCTACT
The DNA here is from genome assembly GCF_027574615.1 of Eptesicus fuscus. NCBI lineage: Eukaryota > Metazoa > Chordata > Mammalia > Chiroptera > Vespertilionidae > Eptesicus > Eptesicus fuscus. The sequence continues at coordinate 24,713,701 of NC_072494.1, forward strand.
TTCCCTTCAAAGTCCAAGACCCCCATCTCCCTCTCCTTCATCCAGAATGACATATTAGCCTCAACAGTGCTATTTGTCCTTGGGGCCCCTATTTTTATGGAGCCTCCATATGTAGATATGTAATCAATTTGGTTATTTTCTCCTGTTAATCTGTCTCATGTTAATTTAATAAGACTAACCAGAAGAACTTAAAAGGGTAGAAGGAAAATTATTTTTCTTCCCTTACTATGACTCCCTTGTTTTCTAAATGCCTGAGCCTGATAGTTAGCCTTTTGGGTAATCATCCCTGCTTCTGTCCCTTCACCTTTACCCTCAGTTTTTCTCTCACTTCTTTCCTACTCCCAGTGGTCTCAGTTCCTGCATAGTCCACCTGCTAAACCTCAAAGCTGACAAACTTGGCCCCCAATGCCTTTTTCTAAGAACTCTCCCTTGCAGCTTGTGTCTAGTTTCTTTGAGGTGGTCTCACAGCTGCTGTTGGCTGTACTTCCCACCTACACTCCACCCTTCTGTCTTGTGCTAGCCCCAAATAACCCAAAATAATGTCAAGAACTGTGCCTTTGAGGTACTATACACACAGGCTCTGACCATGGCCTTCGGAGTTGTGCTGACCACCATCTCTACAGAAAGGGAGCATCAGTTCTAGAATACATACCAGATTAAGGGCAACCCAGCAAACCAGAAAAATCAACTGTGATGTCGGAGAATCATATCGGTACTCCCAGGAACATAGATAAAACTCCCTTGTCTGATCCAACTTTATTTTGGCAGAGTTCATGTTGAGTCATTTTTCTTGCTTGAGCATCAAAACATACACCCACATAGTTCTGAGCCCTGATCCCAGCTGTCAGGTGACTGGTTCACACTCCATTCCCGAGTAAGTTCTCTGGTCAAGGGGACTTTAAGTGGGGAATAAACAATCCCCCTATAGCCACCTTTATTCCCAGCCTTCCACCCCAACCCAAGCCCACAAATACCACCTGGAGAGCCTGTCCCTCACAGAGAGGGGTGTTTGATCCACCTACCTTCCTGATAAACTTTCAGACAGAAGTCAGGGGTGGGGCTGGGGGGAGAGGAGGATAGTGTTGAGTAGGGTTGTTAATGTCATCATTTCCAATTCAAAACTAATTCCTGGATAAATACACTGTCTTAGTCTTGGAAGGCAAATATCTATTCATTAAATATCAATAATGGATTTGGAAGATGTTTTAAATGGACCAATTCTTAAAAAAAAATGCTAGTAGATGAATGGATAAAAAAGCTGTAGTACATTTATATCATGGAATACTATGCATCAGTAAAAAAGAAGGATCTTCAACCCTTTGAGACAGCATACAGGGACCTGGAAAGTATTAGGCTAAGCAAAATAAGCCAGTCAGAGTAAGACAAGTATCACAAGATCTCACTCATATGTGGAGTCTAATGAACAAAATAAAGCTGATGAGCAAAATAGATCAGAAACATAGAAGCATAGAACAGACTGCAGAATCTCAGAGGGAAGGTGGGAAAGGGTGTGTGAGTAGTAAGAGCTCAACCAAAGAAGTTATATGCATATATGCATAATCCATGGACACAGAGAATAGGGTGGTAAAGGCCTAGGGCAGGGGATAGAGGTGAGCTAGAAGGGTCAATGGGGGGAGGGGGGAGACAGGTATGGACATACTTCCAACAATAAAGATTTAATTTTTAAAAAACCACCATAGATTAGCTTTGCCTGTTTTTGAACTTGATAACAATTGAATCATGTGGTATATATATAAAAAAAGAATGTGAATAGGGGAAAATAAAAGCAGGCTATCAATTGGTAGATACCATGTATTACAGGCAGAAATAGAGACAAAGGTAAGCATTGAACAGGGAGCAAAAACAAATACATCAAAATGCCAACTTTTTCCACCATGAGCATATGTGACTCTAGTAACGGTAAATAAATGTTTTGTTTTTCAAGCATAGATTGCCTTGCCCTAACTCTGTCTCATTAAAAAGCCCGGATGAAAGCCGAGTGACCTGAGTGTAAAGACCTGCAGATCTTCCCACCTGTGGCCTGGCCCTCCTTTCTGTTGTCCAGCACTGTGTCCGGCGAAGGCCATTACCTTTATCTGAGGGCAAGAGTGAGTTGAAAGCCACACAGCAGAGATAGCTCAGGCACAGAGGTCTGGAGGAATCAAACTCAAAGGTCATTTTAGAGGCCACCAATGACTCCACAGCTGCACCCCCAACCCACCCCCAAAACTTGCTCCAAAAAGATTCATTAGCAAAATGGGAAAGGGAGGAGATCAGGAGTAGGAAAGGAATGAGGCAAAGGAGCCAAGAGGGGGATTTCTAATAAAGAACTGAAACTACCCTGTTCAGGAGCTGGCAGACTGCCCAGGACCTCTGAGGGTTGGGAAGAGAAGGGCTGGGAGAAAACCAGGGAGAAGAGGCAAGGTTCAAGTCAGCTCAGGACACCCCCACCTCCTCCCTCTGGCTCCAGCCTAGTCTACTCATTGCCAGATCTTTTAAATTCCCTTTTGTGTTCTGTTATCTCTCTTAACCAACCTCTAGCTCCCACACATCTCCCCACCCCCAACTTGATTCTATCATCCTGGAACAATCTGAACTTGTTTCTCCAGGGCCTATAGCTCCTGCTGCAGGTGGTAACAGTCCCACCCCAGTTCTTACAGAGGGAACTAGATTGATAGGTCAGGGAGGAAGTAGAGGGTGCCTGGGGGTGGAGGAGAAAAGCTTGGAGGAGACTTCACTTGGAGGAGACATGCAGAAGTGTAAAGAGGGCTTCTGAGAATGCCTAGCCCCAAGTTACTCTCATCCCCATTATACTATTACTGTGGTCTGACTGCGGGGCTGCCCTTAGGGTTGAGTTCAAAGTAGGAGGAAGCAGAGGGGAGGAAAGAGCAAGCACATAAGTGTGTGTGTGGGGGGGGGGGGGGGGGGGGGAGGGTGGGCGGTGGGAGGGTGGGCGGTGATTCCTACAGGGAGAATTACCCACCTCCACATTCACCTGGCAGGGCCCTGTGGAAGTGGCAATAGGATCTGTCCTTTAGATACTAATATATTGCTTGACAGTAGTTTAACATGCCCACCTAAGAAGTATGTGTGCATGTGTTTTGTTGGATTGAATTGTGACCAGTGTCCCCAGGATTAATCAGATAAACCCAGCTAATGAGTTCCCTAAGAGTTTTCACTCTTCCCTAACTTGAAGTTTTAATCCTCTTCTGTCTCTAGGAGAAAGAAAGAAAGAAAGAAAGAAAGAAAGAAAGAAAGAAAGAAAGAAAGAAAGAAAGAAAGAAAGAAAGAAAGAAAGAAAGAAAGAAAGAAGGAAAGGAAAGAAAGGAAAGAAAGAAAGGAAAGAAAGAAAGAAAGAAAGAAAGAAAGAAAGAAAGAAAGAAAGAAAGAAAGAAAGAAAGAAAGAAAAAACAAAAAACACACACCATTAGGGCTTTCCCAATCCCCACAGTTATTTCCCTGCTCCACCCCACTTTAGCCCTCCAAATTCTCCATTTCCTCCCACCATACAAGTAGAAAGGCGTGGTTTTCAGGTGGGCTGGTGAATGAGGAGACTTTCCTGTCAGTTCTTTGGCTCACATGACACAGGAGAGTCACAACTACGACTGACTGAGACCAGGTTCCAGCAACCTTCTGCCTTGTTTACTGACTTATTGCTTGTGTCAAGATAGTTCTGGGAAAATTGCTGTCACCTCCGAGGCCCAAGGCAAGATCTCCGGCTGCTGAAACTGCCACCATCCTGGATTACCCCTCTTTCCCTAATCCCAGTCTCCCATCCTTGGCTCCCTCCTAGGAACTGGATGGCTCAGGGGACTTCTGTTGATGTTATCTCCTAATTTGAACAAGGAAATGAAGAGCAGTTGACAACTGTAGAAGCCATTTGTTTTCAGTAAATTTCAAAGGGAAAGTGGAAGCAAATAAACAACCATTCAGTAAAAAAGCATTGGATGCACAATGAACAAAGTTGTGGTGATCCAGATTTGTCCTGACCAATAGAAATATAATGTGAGCCATGTATGTAATCTAAAAGTTCTAGTACCCATGTTAAAAAAAGTTATTTTTAAAATGTGATATTAATTTTTATAACACATTTTATTTAACCAAATACATCCAAAACATTATCATTTCAACATGTAAGCAGTATGAATTTATGAATATCATATATGTATACTAAATCTTCAAAATCTGATGTGTATCTTATACTTAAAGCACATCTCAATTCAGACAAGCTTCATTTCAGGTTCTCAACAGCCATATGTGGATCTAGTGGCTACCATACTGGACAGCACAGATCTAGATAGAAATAAATGCCTCGTCATCATACTATCAGGAGAGTTACAAAATAAGTAAAGAGATGAATAAAGAAGATGATTCTAGATTATGATAAATGCTAGAAGTGAAATACAGTGATGAGACAGCAACTGAGGGGTAGGGATGTGGAGTGTTACTACTTTAGATGAGAAAATCATGTGGGGCCTCTCACAGGAGAAGCACTGGAGTGGGTACCTACAATATGAAAATGGATCAGGTAGGTGAAGAAGTAGGATAGAGACTTCCAGGCAATCAGAAGAGCAGAGGCCCTGAGGCATCCAAATGCTTGGCTGAGAATGTTCTCCTGTGTGATTGGAGAACAGTGCCCATAGAGGGGAGTGAAATGAGAAGACACTGAAGAAATGAACAGGAACCATAGCACTTAGGACTTGTAGGCCTTGGAAAAGAGCTCCATGTAATTCTAGGAAGAAGGGGATCTGGTGAAGGCATCCTATATAATAAAGAGGTAATATGCAAATTAACCCTCACACCTTCACAAGATGGCTGCCTACGACCAGGCCAGCAGGGGAGTTAGTGAGGGATGACCAAACGACTGAATAAGCAGGCTGCATGGGGCAACCAGGCCGGCAGGGAGGTTAGTGAAGGATGACCAAACAACTGAACAGCAGGCTACGTGGGGCGACCAGGCCAGCGGGGTGGCCGTGAGGGGTGACCAGGCTGGCAGGGGGGGCAGTTGGGGGTGACCAGGCCAGCAGGGGGGGCAGTTGGGGATGACCAGGCTGGCAGAGAGGGGCAGTTGGGGGCAACCAGGCCGGCAGGAGGGGCAGTAAGAGGCAATCAGGCTAGTGGGGGGGGGGGCAGTTAGGGGCGACCAGCTTGGTGGGGGTTGGAGGGTGCAGTTGGGGGCGACCAGGCTGGAAGGGGGAAGCAGTTAAGGGTGACCAAGCCAGCAGAGGGGGGCAGTTGGGGGCGACCAGGCAGGCAGGCAGGTGAGCGATTAGGAGCCAGTGATCCAGGATTGTGAGAGGGATGTCCGACTGCTGGTTTAGGCCAGATCGGGCCTAAACTGGCAGTTAGACATCCCCCGAGGGGTCCCGGATTGGAGAGGGTGCAGGCTGGGCTGAGGGAGACCCCCCCCCCCCCCATGCACGAATTTCATGCACTGGGGCTCTAGTTTAAGCATAAATGAGATGTAATCTCATTTACAATTATAAAGGATTTCTCTATCTTTTGCACAGAGAAAGAATTAGAAAGCAGGAAGAGAAGATGCACAAAAACTTAGTGGGAGGAGGTAACTGAGTTGAGTAGGTGAGGAATGGCAGAGGCTTGTCTAGGGTGATGATAGTGAAGGTAAACAGATGTGACTTCAGAAGATGCTTTGAAGGTGGCCCTGACAAACTTAATAATAGGGGTACGGAGAAGAGAAAAATCAAGAATGTCACCCACAATTTTGAGCACATGGCTTCCTTCCCTGTTCTCTCCACCTAGTCCCAAATTCAATAAAGCATATCCCAAGAACCTCTAGTCTCCCTGAAACTGAAACTTTAACCAGAAAACCAGTTTTCCTGGGCATTGGACAGGAATTTGTTTCCAGAGTTTCAAGCCAGCATAGGGGTCCCTCCTCTCTGTTCACCTGTGCTTATACACTCCTGAAATCCGTAAGGAATTCACCAGCTCCCAAATCAGGACTCCATTCTGTAGACTGTGTCTATGCTTTGGGGTCAAAGAAGTGTTGAGACTATAATCTTGATCCAATCACTCACAGCACTGAACAGGCCAGCCAGCCTAAATTGGCATGCACATTTGTCTTACTGATTAAAGAAAGGGTAGACATGTATTCTAGGGGTGTCAACCAACGATGCATTCAAAATTAAAAGTCACAAAAGCAAGTCTATGTGCCCCACACTAAAAAACAACTATAATAACAAAAGATACTGGTCTGATTTAAGACATAAGTAAGATCCTAAGGAATGAATTTTCTAACAGCACTTCCTTATTTACTCTAGGCCATTATGGAGCCTTATCGCACTTGATACAAAGACTAGGTTGTATATGAAAGTTGACATAAGCATTTAAATCAAGTCATGACTTGAAAACTAAGGGAGGGTTTGGTTGTGTGTATGGGGAGGGAGCATCAAGAGAGTGAGGAGTATGACAGTGATGTCAGATAAAAGGTAGAACATACAAAAAGAGGGTGAACTGGTGACAGCAAATGCCTGACCCCTACCCTTTCTTCCTGGGCCAAGGGTGATAAAAGGCATGCTACATAGCAACTACACCAGAATAGAATTAATAACATTTCTGTTGTTCAGAAATAAGTATCCCCAACAGATGGCATTTCCAAGGAGAATTGAACCTGGAGCCTAACAGGCCTGAGCTTACATCCTGGAATTGGCCGAGTTACAGTAACTGTGAAGGAAGAATCCCCTATTCAGTTTGGCTGTCAGTCTCTCCTTATGCAAGACAGCCCCCGCCCTGCTGCCCCGCAGCCGAGGGACCAACGCTGTGTGGGTTTAAGAGATGTGAGGACACAGTGCCTAATGTAGTTCGGTTTGTGCATGAAACCTCGTTGGCAGTGAGTATAGATACCAGGCCTGCCTCTCCAGAAATAGTAGCTCTCAGGGAAAAAAGCCTGACTTTCTCTCTAGTTGAGGCCCATTTCCTTTTCTGACACTTTCCCATGCCCTTGCTGGGGGACTGAAGAGGGCAAGATTTTCTAAAGGAGACTCCAAACACTAACTCATTTCCATGGCTAGAATACCATGACCAGAAGCGCATCCCTAAAGAGTAAGGGGTTGTCACCTCCCCACCAGATCCAATATGTGAATGGAAGAGATGGAGGGGAAGATGGAGGTAGGAAGAAAGGTAATGGAAAAGAGAAGCCATCAGCTGAGTTCAAACCAATTGAGACTCCCTTTGAACAACCAACAGAACTTCAGATACTGACCTGGCACCTTAATCACACATCATCATTGACCTTTCATTAGTCACCCTCCGTGTGATAGCCGTGCCTTCCCCAAATCTTTTTTTAATTTATTTAATTTACTTGTGTTTGTGTTGTCACTTCAAAGTGTTACAACCATGCCCTCGTGTTTGTCAGTCTGGTTTTCTCTAAGTTGGAACTGGCCTTTCAGCTCTGATGGTGCGACACTTTCTCTAGCATTAGTAAGGACTGAAAATTCTAATCAACTGATCCCACAGCCTCCTGATAACATTGTGTGCACATGCATGTGTAATCTGAGCAAGGCCAGTGGCTCTAATCTAGTGCCTGGAGGGCAGAGACCCAGAAATCAGGTGTCCTAGACTCAAATTTCAGCTTTGCCATTGAGTTGTAAGACTTTCAGCAGGTCACCCCTTCTATGGACTGCCCACGCCCATAGGTAAATTTAGAACAACGCCAACTCAGAAGTAGTAGCAACTCTGTTGTACAATGTCTCATTGTTCTGTGAGTCTGTTAAGGATTAGAGATGGAGGGAGGATGTAAATCACTTGCGTTTTTAAACAATAGATGTGCACATATGAAAAGTCCACTCGGCAAGAACAAAAACCTGATCTGAGATAAAATTCTGAACATCGTCATTATGAGAATCCACAGATTTTAAAAATTCACCAGAGCTTTTTGGTGGTTTGTCTTTCTGGGATTTTCAGATCATACAGTCGACACAAGCAGCAGCTGGAATCAGCGGGGAGATTCTACAGGGGGGAAGGTACATTGCTGATCCTGGCCAAACAGGCTTGCCTTTTATTTCTAGAGCTCAGAAGGTACATTGCTGATCCTGGCCAAACAGGCTTGCCTTTTATTTCTAGAGCTCAAACTACCCTGCCTGCCTGAGAGGTGGGGAGGGTTAACCTAATCAGCTTGGCTGTGAAAAACAACCCTATCCAAGTGGAGGGGGGTCAGAGGACTTAGGGACTTAACTACAGACCTTCAAATTATAACTTCGAGTTAAACTGAGTCTGTTTCTAAAGGGGTTTGACTTCCTCAGGAGAGGCAAGTTCAAGTATAAAGTCCACAAAGAAATGCAAAGTCTAGTTAGATCAGTAGTTTTTAACCTGTTTTCTTTTAGTCTGTCATAGGTGTGATTTCATGTGTTGTTATTTATCATTTGCCTCTTCACTTTGGAAGTGAGGGTAGGGATCATGTCTATTTTGTTTCTATTATATTCTCTGGGCCTAGTAGAGGATTTTAAAAATATTTGCTGTGACTATTTGAATGAATAAGGAATGAATTATCTAGTCATTATTTTAGGTCCTGGATGCCCTTTTAAAAATTGGGTAAAAAGGTCTCTCTCCATTTAAAAATAAAAAAAGACATCCAAAGGATATTCATGCTTCACCTGTGACACTTGGTATCCCTCAAAAGCACATAAAATCTCTACTGTCATTGCAGTCTCCAGAGGAGCAGTTCTGAAGATTGGGACTAGGGTCTTCTGATCCCGGACTAAGGTGTCTGAATTTAGCCCTTGGAAATGCCTGAAGGATTCTTCTTTGGACACATGCCCAGTAAAAGAAGACCCTCTAAACTTGTGCCTCAGAAAACTTGAGTTGGAACCCAGCTCTTGCCTCTTCCTAGTTGTGGTGTCATAGCCAGATGCCGGACCTCTCTGGGCCTTTGTGAATCAAGAGGTCCTACCTAGCCCGAATGTCCCATAATACAATAGATAACTTAACCAGGCCAGCAAAGCAACTGGCAGAACTTTAAAGGCAACAGGATGTTGCTGTGTAGTTTATGTGTGTAGTCTGTCTCATAGCGGTGCTCACTTATTGAGAGAAGAGAGTACAATTTATGCTGAAGCAAGAGATATTCTAAGCAAGACATCAGGAAGACCTCTGAGTTATAAAAGGATTAAAAGACACAAATCAGGAATATGGGTGGTGGTGGCATCTCCCTCTGAAGGTGTATCAGCTCTCAGATGATTTATTCACAGTATTACCTCGAAAGGAGTCATCAAGTCAGATTGCCTCCAAAATCCACTCAACTATTTTCATTCTAGGAAAAACCCTAGGCTGACCTTTGCCACAAATAAGGTCTTAAGTGCAAAATTCCTGACAATTTATTCTAATGCTTTGGAACAGAATATTGGTCCCCTTGAAGTGCTTGCTTTTTTTTTCCTGGTCAGCTCTTTAATACAAAGAAGCCTGAAAAAGCACCTACCAGGCAGCTCTTCCCATTTGCTATCCTTGTTTAATCCTAGAGAAGTCTGCAAGGCATGTTTTTTCATATCAATTTTATAGATAAGAAAACTAAGACATATTAGTTTCATGTATATGACACAGTGATTAGACATTTATATAACTTACAAAGTGATCATCCCAATAAATCTAATATAAACTGTGATTTAAAAATAAAAAAACATTTTAATATATAAATAATAATAATAAAGACAAGTGAGAAAGAGAAACAAAGTAACTTGCTGCCACGTAACTAGGAAATGTAGAATTTAAATATAAGTCTATCTGACTTGGAAGTATTTTTCACAACACCTGGCCTGGGAGAAACGAAGTGGTGGTTGGGCAACTGAAGGGTTTCCAGGCTGTATGAAAAGTGGTTGACTCATTCTACTCACTGAGGGCTAAGGTGCACTCCATATCTGGAAGGTCTCTGCTTAATCTTTTCTCCAAATTACTATCTCTGAGTATATTCCTTAAAACAATAATCTTTTATACTCCAGCACTCCTTAAAACTCAAACATTTGAAAAAACAAAGAGATAATGAATTTGGGAAGAGATGCTCAACCTCATTACATATCAGGGAAATGCACATTGAAATCATGGTGAGAGAGCACTTCACACCACTACAAAGGCCAAAGTTAAAAAGTCTGGCAATACCCCATGTGAAGCAAGGATATTGAACAAAGGGAACGTGTGTACACCAATGAAAATAATATTTGTACCTTCATTTTGGAAAACAATAGGACTTATCTTGCATGCTGAACATGCCTATAATTTCTGACTCAGCAACTGATAACTAGAATACGGTACATATATTCTCTTGCATGTATCAATCATTTAATAAAAATATTTTAAAATAAATTCGAATATACTATAATGTACGATCTCTATGTACCACAGACACTGAGACACTGTGGGACTGAGGGGAGTCCCCAGATGAGAGGGGCCAGCCATAGACCAGAGCAACACTAAATGGCCTACAGAGGGACTAAACTCACCAACTTGCTCTCATTCGTTATGAATATGGATGCCAGATAAGATGCGATATCCAGTAAATCTGAATTTCAGATAAAGCAAAGAATGGATTTTTAGTGTTAAGATTGTCCCATGAAATATTTGGGGTATACTTTTATTATAAGAATGTAAACTTAAAATTATTTATCTATCTGAAATTCAAAAATACTTGGTACTCTCTATTTTTATTTGCTAAATATGGCAACCCTAATAATGAACCTCTTATTATTTGTAAGTTAAATGTGTTTTGATCCTTAAATCAAAACCAATTATTTAGCACATAAAAGAGAATAATTTCATATAGTAGGACTTTCTTGCCAATAGGGAATAGAATAGTACTGTTAAGAGTTTGACATGTGAAATCAGGCAAACTTGGTCTGAGCCCTAGCTCTGCCACCTGCTAATTGTGGTCTGCAGTAAGTTATTCACTCTTTTTGTGTGTTGGTCTCTTGATCTGTAAAATGAAGTGCCCACCTCACTTGGGCTGTCGCATTAAATGAGGTAAGAGGCACTGTAGGTACCCAGCACTATGCCAGACACAGTATCGTGTGCCACCAATAATATGACTCACTCTTACCCATACAATTGGTTCCTTTAAAACTAAACACTAGAATAGATTGATAGCATCTGGGTGGCCGGGACACCATTCTCATTTCAGGATATTTAGAAAAAAGTCAGCCGAAACTGGTTTGGCTCAGTGGATAGAGCATCGGCCTGTGGACTCAAGGGTCCCAGGTTCGATTCCGGTCAAGGGCATGTACCTTGGCTGCGGGCACATCCCCAGTAGGGGGTGTGCAAGAGGTAGCTGATCGATGTTTCTCTCTCATCGATGTTTCTAACTCTCTATCCCTCTCTCTTCCTCTCTGTAAAAAATCAATAAAATATATTTTTAAAAAAAGAAAAAAGTCAGAGGCAGGAGCTGCCTCCTTCCTAATTCACTCGTTGTCTGAGAGCAAAAAAAGCAGGAGAAAGGACTGGATGACCTACACAGTCATCCCAACCCTAGCATTTGGTGGCCTTTATGTCCTTAGCAATCTCAGGGTCCTGATGATTGCTAATGCTTGTGGCTGTAACTGAGAAACGTGCCCAGTTGTGCTCTATCCAGTGTGAGTCTGTGCAGTCATGGGAATTCACTTTGAGGCTGTAAGCCACATATTCTTACCCCAACTGTGGAAATACACTTTCCCGTGCTTTTTAACTCTTATTCATAGTTCAGGCTATTACTCTGGATCCAGAGAAAACAACATACCTGATCAGATGAGAACCTGGCCAAGATTTTAGAGACCCCAACAGCAACTCTCTGTCACTAGCAGAACTCTGTCTCTATGTTCCCTTCCCTTTTCTTGCTTTTATCCTCTCCATCCTCTATCTCTACATTAAAAGTTATTTTTACTGGTATAGTCACAGGTATAATCAACAGTCAGTTCCTGTCATTACATTTTTAATTTTAAGAATGCGGTTCACAAATAATTGATACTTGATAACATTGCCAATTATAAAGCAAGTCCATATATTAGAATATCCCTCTGTCACAAGGATAAGGAAAGAATTATCTAGAACAGACACTGCCATGCTCTGCATCAGTGGCTCCATCGCATCAAGTGACACTGCACTGTGAAACGAGAAATACCCCTTGAAGGAGGAATGAGCTGAGTAGATTTGATTCAGCTACAAGCCCTGATTTACATCCTTTGTAGGAGACAACTTTTCACAGCATGGCTGAGGCCCAGAATGTGAACTCAGCCATCACCTCATGAAAGATGCAGTTACCCCGGTGATGTCAGAGTCCTGGTGGGTTTCCCTGAGCCTGAAGTATTGCACACCTTGCTCAGTTTCCCTCTGCAAGGCCTCAGACATTATCATTTGGGCAAACTAATTTTGACTGAGAGCCCAGAAGGCATCAAGTATGTTTTCAATACTTTTAGTTTTAGGACAAGCGGCCTTTCTTTGCAGGCTGGCCATCTCATCCTTCCCTCAACCCACCCAGTCAGGCCGCAAATATAACCAAGCCAGAGGATACTAGCGTAAAGGTTCCAAAAAGTATCATGTCATGCTATGCTTCAGAGAGAGCTCCAGCGGGACTTGTGAAATTACATGAACACTGCTCCCACTTCTAGCCTGGAGAAATAGAAAGAGGCAGGGCTGTGATTAAGAGTCCCGTGCAAGAGTTTAGCCTTTGGGCTGCCATCTTCAAGTGGGTGGGTCAGAACAATCCCTGAGGTCCCTCCTTATTCAATGACTTGTACTGAGTCATAGAAAAGGAAGCTCTCCCCTTACTCCCAGAGTATTCTGATGGCTTTCTATTGTTACCTCTCTCAAATGAGTAATATTTTGTTAGCCTTTCCTTTTTCATTGAGAGAAAGGAAAGGAGGAAGGAAAGGAGGGAGGGAGGGAGGGAGGGAGGGAGGGAGGGAGGGAGGGAGGAGAGAGCAAAGCTTTTGGAAACAATAAAAAAAAAGAAAGAAAAAAAAAAAGAAGCCATGCTTTTTGGAGTTGGTTGGTTGCTGGTGACTCCTCTGCAAGCAGTGATTATATATGCCTGGCATTCCATCCCGGGGCCATGACTCTCTGAAGTCACCTGGTTATCAGATCCAACTTTATTTAAAGTGAAATGTGGGACCCAGACAACTTGCCAGGAGGCATCAGAAGTCTCCAATGGGTCAGGATTCAAGACACCAGTTTCCCTGCTGCTGCTCCTCTGCTTCCTTATTTAAAAAAAAGCACACACACCATTTCTGGAGTTTCGCTAGAATGACATCGTCCATTAGCCCCAAATGGGTGTTTTGTTAAACACAGGAATATTTCCGGGTTCCTCCTCTTCCACCAATAGTCAGAAATGGAAAGCAGGTTTTGCTGAGGGGCTTGGGGAAGGGCTTCCCACTTGTTGCCATCACCACAGTTACACAAATTGTCCCCAAACCGCAGTGACTATAGCGGTGTTAATCATTACTGGAAAATGAAGACCAAATCACTTAGCCATGGGATCCAGGCCACCAGGGGCGCAACATTCAAATCCACTGAGTTCAAAAGGATTTCCAGGGGAAAATTCCACTGGACGTTCCCTAGGCCAGCACTTTCCTGGCTGCCTATCACCCGCTCCCAGTGCTTCCTCATCCTTTTCCTCCTCCTTTCCACCCACCCTAACTGCCCCATTAAAGAGCAGCCCCCGAACCCCACCCAGGCAGCAACTAAGGTCATACCTCTGGGCAGCTTCAAAGGGAAGAGAACTGGAAAGGTCTAGATACCTCCTCTCCTGCCTATCTCAGATTGAGGCCCGAGGCTTGTATGCATGCGAATCAGCTTGTTCTTATATGCCCGCATGAAGTTTCCATCCTGGAAAAAAATTCCTCCCTTTGAAGAGAGAAAGCATGCAAAGGCAGTGCTTTTCTAAATACGTGCCACAGACTATTAAAAGCAGAAATGCTCTTTACCAAAGACTGAGCTTAATCTTAAACTGATTTCTTGACTACAAGATCTCTCAGATGTGTGAGTCTCCGCAAAGGGATGTGGCTTCTTTCAGCATCCTCTCATTTCATCGGACTGTGGAACTCCTTTGTTGGGATGCGACTCTACAGAACAAATATTCTTCAGAATACACGTTGGGAAAAACTATCTTTGGATAAAGATAATAATTTTTCTTTTCCCCCACTTTTTAACCTCTGATTTAGATCTTTGGGGATTGTTGAAGCCAGAATTGATGTAAAACACAGGTCACCTACTGCAGCTCATGAATATGATGGATGTTCGATTTGGGGCCTAAGAACCATTATTTAGCTCTGCTTATTCTGGCAGCTGAGGAAGGAAAGATCTATTTGTCCACCATGGCTTCCTCATTTGAAAAGCAGCCTTTTATCTCAGAAGCCCAGGATCTCTGATTAAAAACAAAACAAAACTGACCATTGTCCTAGAGTCCTTACCTTTTCCACAGTATCTTTTAGGTCAATCATCTTCACTTCTGCTTTTTCTCAACTTGATCCCCGTATCAGACTCCTCCTCCCTGTGAGTGGTCAACAATGTCCTTCAATAGGGTACAAATCTTGTGCAGTGTCCCTTAAATTATGGTCCCTGGGCTAGCAGTATTAACAGCACTTGAGACATTATTACAAATGCCTCTGCCTAGACATTCAAAATTAGGAATTCTGGTAGTGAAGACTGAACCATCTTGATTTAAAAAGCCTCCCAGCTGATTCCCTTACATAGTGAAGTTTAAGAATTCCTATCTTAAGGAATCCTCTTTTATATGTTCATTCATTCATTCTACAAATATTTGTTGATGGATAAGGCTAAAGTAGGGTCAAAATAGAAAAGGTCCTTAATCAGAAGGAACTTAACATTAATGGGGGAGTCAGCAATAATCAAGTAAACAAAATAATTAAAGACTGTTGTAAGTGCGATGAAGGAAATAAATAGGTGGTGAGCAAAATAAATGAGGGGGTATGACTTAGGTCCACAAAGACTTTTCTAAATTGGTGACATCTGAGCTGAGGCGTGAAGAATGAAAAGGAGTCATCCTTTTAAGGAGGCAGAAGAAGACTATTCAGACAACATGGACTGTCAAAGCCTTTGAGAAAGAAAGAGCCTGGGGTATCAGAGGACTAGAAAGAAGGCCCAGAGGTAGAAATCTATTAGGTTATCTGCACGGTGGGCAGCACACAGATTGCAGTGAGACTTTATTCTGATAGCAATGGGAGCTCATGAAGCAACACTTATAGGCTGGTTTCTGTTTAAAATAGACAAAATAACCAAAACATAACATTTAATTTCAGATTGGTTTCTTTGGGAAGAAATTATCTTCCTTAGGTTTTGTGTGTGTTTTTAAAATTTATTTTAGAGGGAGAGGAGAGGAGAGAAGAGGAGAGGAGAGGAGAGGAGAGGAGAGGAGAGGAGAGGAAGAAGGAGAGGGGGAGGGGGAGGGGAAGGGGAAGAAAGGAGGGAGAAGGGGAGAGGGGAAGAGGGAGAAAAAGGGAGAAGGGGAGAGGGAGAGAGGGAGAAAGAGGGAGAGGGAGAGAGGGAAAGAGGGAGAAAGGGAGAGAGGGAGAGGAGAGAAGCATCGATGTAAGAAAAATATCAATCTGTTGCCTCCCACATGCACCTGGACCTGGACCAGGAATCAAATCCACGACCCTTTGGTACACAGAACTGAGCCACACCGGCCAGGGCCACTCCCTTAGTTCTTATTTGGTGAGCTGATGGTAAACACACCTGTTGTAACACTTACTAAAGTCAAACATGCAATTTGATCATGAGGAAGATAAATCAGTCAGGGGAAAGCCTAATGTGATTTGTTTCAAAGCCACATGAGGAAGTTCAAATGACCACTACCCCACTTCCCACAACCCTTCACCTCTGCCTCTCACACATACACGTTTTAGCATATGGCACCTGGCCTGCCTTGGAACTTCTGGCTTACAAACTTTTCTTGCAGGTAAAGAGTCCTGGACTCTTCCTTCATTCCTCTGGTTGTCAGTTACAAACCCTTCTCCCTGCCATGTAAGTTAGCTGTACACCTATACTGTTCTCTGGGTATCCTACCTAATAAAATCCTACCTAATAAAATGGTAATATGTAAATTACCATCACTCCGCTACACCCACGACTGGGCCAGAGGGAGGCACAGGGGGCGGGACTCGGGGTGGCCGGAGTAGCCGATTGGGCCGGCAGGATGCTGAGCTGGCGTTGCCAGTGGCGGTGCAAGCTCAGCGTCTGCGCCATGGCTGTGCTGCGGCACAGAAGGGGCCTCTGGGGCAGCGAGCCCGGAGGCTTCTGAAAGGCCTGGTGCACCAGCGGACAGGCACCCAGCTCCACCGCGATCGAAAGCGAAAGCGTGTAGGGGACCCTACACGTGCATGATTCAATCATGCACTGGGCCTCTAGTAAGCATATAAGAACAGTTCCTAGGCCTAGTAGAGACTCATACTCTAAAGTCTTACATGCTATGTGACCAGAACCAGGCTACTTACACTCCCAGAACTTTTGAAAAATGCCCTGCAATGCATGGATTCATTCATTCATTCAACCAATCTTTATGAAATGCCTTATATGTTCCATAAAACTAAGAAGGCATCTCCTACCACAGAGGAGCTACATTACAGTTAGGAGACATGCAGTGACGTGTGTTGGAATTCACTCGTAAAGACAAATTTGTATAAATGCTGGTCACTGCATTTTCAGGAATTTTGAGAGTTGTTAAACAGCCATTAATTTCAAAATTATATACACTTACAATGAAGTAAATTATATTACAAATAAAAATAATACTCATTGCTTCCTAATTAACACTTCATTTTATTTACATTTTACAACTACCGATGTTGTTATGATTACTTATGTGTATGGTACAAAAACTGTATAATGCTATGCAATGTGCATCGTTTTCTGACTCCTCATTTAATAATGTCACATTAAACCCCTGAATGTTCCAGGGTAGGAGAATTTACATAATGGAAATTGGCAAACACTACAAATCAGTGCTTGGCTTATTATTTTATTAACTGTCAGACTTAAGTAAAAGAAAAAAATGTTAATAATACAGATTTAAAAACTCAAAGTATGTCATGTCTGAAGCTACTACATTGTAAATGGCATAAAAATTTGAGGAAATATTCTTCCACTACTCAAAAGCTATTATCCAGTTCAGCAAAATTATTGATAAGCAAATGAAGCTCCAATATGTCTTTGTTTTATTTTTCTTATTCATTAATGTAAGACTGGCTATGGATTCTACGATTTTGCTGAAAAGGAAAATATTTCATGAGAATCAATTTGGCTACATAGAATTCACATAAGAAGATTGCTTATTTTATTTTTTAGAACTTATGTGATATATTTCTTTATAACAGTAAAATTGATAATAAACTCACATGCATGTAGATAGACATATAGACAAGACAGACAGATCTCTATTCTTTGTTTCCATTGAGAGCCAGTTGGTAACCATTTACCAGCACACAACTGGCTTATACACATTGCCAATATTTGCAATATGATGTGACAAGTGCTGTGACAGTATGTATGCAAAGGAAACACATGTCAGAAACTGGGGGGGTAATTTCATGTGGAGTAAAAGAGGAAGTGACGTAAGTGTTATCTTGAGGAGAGAATGAGAACCTCTTAATTAAGTTACAGGAAAATAATTCCAGGAAAAAAATCCACAAAGATTATAAAACAAAGTTTTGTTCAAATTTTACACCCTGCTCTTTTTGTTGTTATTGACCTTTAAACAAATAAGGGGAATCATAATGTATACTAGAATATTCCTCTATGAGTTGGTTTTTTAATCAATATTATATCATTGAATTTCATCTATGGTGATGCACAACTATAGTTTATTCATTTCCACTGCTATGTAGTTTGCCATTGTATCTACTTAATGGTTTATCTATTTTTCTACCATTGAGCTACATTTGGGTTGCTTATTTCAGGTTTTTGCCACATAAAACAATGCCACCATGAGCATTTTCAAAATGTCTCTTGTTGTACATATACAAGAATTAACTCCCTAGAAATGAAATTGCTGAGTCACCAAGTATGCAGGCGCATTTGCAACTTTGTTTGAGGATGCCCACTCTTTTTCCAAAGTAGTTGAACCATTAGCAAGCAGTCTACTAGAGATTTTATTATACTACATCCTTGTCAACACTTGCTATTGTCAGACTTTTAAAATTTTTGTCCATCTTGTGGGTAAAAAATGATTTCCCATTATCAATTTAATTTGCTGTTTCATTTTTTAAAATGAGGTTTGTTATTTAGGAAGTTTTCCTAATAGCCCAGCTATTCTGGCCCCGGTGGTTAAGGTGAAGAAAGGGAAATAAAGGACCCCAGCCTTTCTCATTACAATAGAAACTTCGTGATTCGCTTTATTATGCTGAGTTGAAGTTTTTGCCATGTCTCTGGGTATCAAAATCTCGAAGTCCTAACCAGACTCTGTTTTCTAATCATACACTACTGATCCTATGGGAGTCGGTTTGAATTAGATATTTGGGGAAACATGGAACTTTTTCAGATAAGGCAGGACTGCTTCAATGGGGTTTCAGACCTTCTCTCTCACTCAAGAGAGACAGAGAAGGTAATGGCGTTATTTCATTCAGCATTTTCAGTATGTATCAGGCCCAGGGATTAATTAAGAACATGCCTCCTACTTTTCTGGAATTTGCCTTCTAGTGGCACAAACTAGTCATGTTAACCCCAATTCCCCTCCCCATCTCTCATTGGCCCTTCATTCATTCAATCAGCATGACTGAGCATATGCGCTGGGCCTTGGCACTGTGTGAAGTATCAGGGCTACCATGGAGGAGTGGTACCTCCAGAAACCCTGTCTGGAAGCCTGGCTTCAAAACTCCATGAGGAATTAGCCTTTAAGAGAGGAATTAACAAAATGACACTTTGGTAAAACCAATTTTAACAGCCGTGTCTCCCAAACTGCAATTTACTTGCAATCAGAAGCACTCTTCAATGCCTGTTAAAAATGCAGATTCCTATTCCCCAAGTCAATGACCTACTGATTCAGCAGGTCCAAGAATCTGCACTTCCACAAGATCTTAGAGAATTCCGATTCCCTGATGAAGTTTGTCCCCCTAAAGCAGTTTTGAGCTTGGTGTGTCAAACTTCGCCAAAAAACTGAGCATAACTCGGGTAGTGTGTCACTTTGAGGAAAAACTAACTCCAAGACTCTAGTCGCAAATGTTTCATCCTCAGGAGCAGCAAATGTTTCATCCTCGGCATGCGGCCGCGTGTCATCAGAAATGGCTACGCGCGTCAGTGCTGACACGCGTGTCATAGGTTCGCCATCACTGCTAAAGTCACACTAAAGAATCTTAGAGCCAAAGGGGCATAATTGATACAAAACTGCCGATCAGGCCCCATGCTTAGCAGGTTCTTGGCGCTAAGAAAGCATGCCCAGAGGGAATGTGATGCAGTGAGCCTCGCTGTGCCCACTGTGCTGAGGTTTGCTCAGTTGGTCAGTTGATGAACTTAGCTACTAGGATTCCATGAGGGAGATGGCCTGCATGACCACTCCCCATGCCTCCAGACATCTGTCCAGAGAGAGAACACACCTGCTGAAACATTCCAGCCCCTAGAGGGCCCCTCTTGGTGGTAAATGACATTAATTTACAAACACAGCATGCTTGGAGCCCCAAAGGGATCTAGCTGGAGAGCAAAATAACAAGCAAAATGGACTGTAGCCAACATGGACCCAAACATGGCTAGGCTGGGAAAAGTGGCCTCCACAGGCCTAAGACAAGCAGAAGAGGATGTTACTTCCTGAGTTCCTGAGGGGAGGATCCCAACTCTTCAGCAGGTGCTCTATAAATGTGAGATGGGTGTTGAAAGAAGGGTAACAAAGAACTGAAGTATTTGGAGATGGGAGACTGTGGGAGGAGAAGGGCCTCTCTGTATAAATTGGGTCGTTATGTCCTAAAGAATGGAACTCTTAGTCCACTCGCCTTCCCGCCACACCCTCCCATCAGGAGCCCCTGTGTTGGCCTCCTGTGTGACTTCAATTATCCCAACACTGCTTTCCAGACACTAACCAGGTGTGCCAACTCCAGGCTCTGATCAAGGAATGTGGGGTGCAGCAACAGAGAATGAAGGCGCTTTAACTGATATTGAAGTTGATATCTGTGTTGCACTAAGTCCTTTGAGAAGCATTTTTACTTTCCTTAGCCCATAATTCTGCCTGGAAAGCTCTTCCCTGGTTGACAGGACTGGTTCTTTGGCAGCTTGTAGGTAGAGGCTTTTAAATAAATATCACCTCCTCCAAGTTATTCTCTATTTCATCATTTTGTTTATCTTCCTCAGGACACTGATCACAATCAATAACTGTCTTATTTTCCTGTTTCTGTGTTGTCTCTTCACTCTAGAATGCAGTTTCCATTAGGGCAGGATCACAACCATTTTGTTTAGCACCATATCCCAACACAGGGAAGAGCAACACAATTTTTACTAATGAATAACAATTCTAAGGAAAGTGTCACTTAGGGTACAGAGAGAAGAAGTGACCTGCCTAACCCCGAACACCTGGTTAGTGGCAAAACCTGTATTAGAATCTGAGGTCTCTGGCTGCTAGTCCAAGAACGAGCAGGATGCCAGCACCTGTCCCTGTCCTGGAAAGGAAAGAAAACTCAATGACCTGCCTACAAGGGAGGGTAATGAGAGAGAGCCTGACACAGACCAAAATCAGCCAAAGTCTGTCCTCTCTATAGCCAGTTTTTCCAATTTATTTCTTACTCCGTGCTTGGAATCTGGGGCAGAGGAGAGAGAGTGTGTGTTTGGGTCTAGGTTGAGCCACACCCAAGGACACATCTTCCTGCCCCAGCATCACTTTCTGCCTGAGCCTTGCTAGAACCCAGAGGTGAGACTCAGGTCAGTGGGACTGTCTTAGTCAGCGTGGCCTGCAATAACAAATACCATAGACTTGGTGGCTTAAACAACAGAAATTTATTTTCTCACAGTTTTGGAGGCTTGAAGTCTGCGATCAGGGTGCCAGCCCAGTGGGGATCTAGTGAGGACCCTCTTCCTGGCTTACCTTCTTGCTGTATGCTAACATGGCAAAGGCGAGAGGGGGGGAGGGGACCTCTGGTATCTTCCTCTTCTCATAAGGACACTAATCCCATCATAGAGACTCTACCTTCATGACTTCATCTAAACCTCCCAAAGCTCCTATCTCCTAACACCATCACATTGTGGGGTTAGGGCCTCACCATATTATTTCGGGGGGGGGGGGGGGGAGAGAGAACACAAATATTCAGTTCATAACAGGGGCCCAAAGTGGCAGCCTCAGGGCAAAGGAAAACCAAATGTGAACCTTCTGTGATCCTCGGTCAAAGGTGAGAAGAGGAGGGAACAGGAAGTGAGCAGAGCGATGTAGAATTCCACCCATGGGTTAGGTCACAGCAGTCCTTGCGTGGTTCTCATGGGCTTCCTGGCCTCGGCAGACACCATGGGGAATGAGGACTGCTCAGCTGGACCCCATTAGCAGGCCTTGTTTTCCATTCCAGTTCGCCTCTGACCTGGCACTAACTAGCATGCTCCCCCAGGCTGGGAAAGAGCCGGGCACCACCTCATGCTGAGTCATCCAGCTCAGGGACCAGGGAACTTACATAATGAGACAGATTCTATGTGTTTGTACAGTGGGCTCAAGCTCCAGGGACAGGAAAGAAAGAGGCGAAGCTGAGGCCGGGGAGACTGGCTGATTTTGGTCATGTGTCTGCTCTCCCTCACTACCCTCCCATGGAGTCCTAGGAGCCCTGGGTCTGTCTGTGCGCGGAGGTTGCTGTGGCCCCAGGACACTATGAGAGGGCACACAATGGGGCAGGATTCCTAGGGGTTACAGATCCAGATTAAAGAGAACAACAACATGGAACTTGAGCTTTAACTCAGTGTGACACAATTCCCCTGCAGTCTGTTCTCCAGGGCCTGGGGAATGTTAAGCTTGTCCAAAAAGAACACAGGTGGCAAACTGAGGAACTTAATAAAAACGGGAACTCCTGAACTATCTGAGATATGTCTTCAGGGTATTGTTACAGCCACAAGAGACCGTGCCGCAGTGACATAGGACTATGTTTGTTGGGTAGAGAAATAGCCTGTGGGCTAGAAAAATGTGAGTGGGCAGCTGTTTGAACTTCACTGCAAAGCTCCTTTCAGTCTCAGCCCTTTACAGATGAAAATTAGGAGACTGGCAATGGTAGGAGACATTTCTGGGAAGTAGTGGAAAGGGAATATTTTCCTTTATAAGAGTATTTTTCCATCCTAGCCCTTCAATTGCTTCTGAAATAACAGCCTTCCAGTACCCCCGCCTCCCAACGCCCCCCCCCCCCAATACACACATATAGTAAAATGTGTCAAAGGCAAGTTGTCTCAAATGAAACAAACCATCCTTTCCCACCAAAAATTAAGTATCTGTTGCTTTAGTGGGACTTTTTCCCATGTGCACACAATTTCTTGGTGTCTGGATACAGATGGAGTGGCATCACATGGTAGTTCAGCTCTGTGGGGCGTGAGAGAAGAGTTACCTTCAGAGTGAGAAAGAATTGAGTTGAATCCTAGATGCACCTTGGACTATCTACCTGCCTCTCTGAAGCTCAGTTTCCTCTTCTATAAGGCATAGTGGTAATAGTGCTTAGCCTCACGGGTCTCTGTGAAGCCTTTTATAGGACATTGAGAGCTTTAACCCTTTGCACTCGCTTGCTTTTTTCTCGATTCCTTTATTCTAATGCTAACCGTGTTGAGTCACACTCGATATCCCGAGTGCAAAAGGTTAACATACTAAATCCCTGGGCAGATATTTGGTAGTATTTTTTATTAGGTTTTTCTTTGTTTGGCTTGGTTTTTAATCCTCACCCAAGGAGAGCCTTAGAGAGGAAGGGAGAGAGAGATAGAGAGAGAAACATCAATCGGTTACCTTCTGTATGCTCCCTGGCTGAGGATCAAACCTGCAACCCAGGTATGGGCCCTGACTGGGAATCAAACTGGCAGCCTTTCAGTGCACAGGACAATGTTCAACCAACTGAGCCACTCCAGACGGGCTTTTATTCGTATTTTTTATGGTTAGAAAATTTTATGGGAGAAAGTAGCAGGAAATGAGAAGGACATGTTTTACCATGTAGGGATTATAAAAGGAATAGCAAAAGGACAGTGTTAGTGTTTTAGAAACAATCTTTGGTCTCACTCATACACACACAAAGAATCTGATTTAAAAAAACAAAAAACAAAAAACTATAGCCAAAATCTACAGAGAAAAGAACACATATTTAGAAAAAAAATTGTTATTGACCCTCATCCTAAGATATTTTTCCATTGATTTTTTTTTTCATTTATTTATTTATTTATTTATTTAGAGAGAGAGAGAGGTAGAGAAACATCAATGTGAGAGAGACACATCCAATTGATTGCCTTCCACACACACCCTGACCAGAGCTGGGGATCCAGCCTGCAACTGAGGTACATGCCCTTGACCGGAATCGAACCCTGGACCCTTCAATCCATGGGCTGATACTCTATCCACTGAGCCAAACCGGCTATGGCTGTTGATCAAAATTTTATACAATTTCAGGTTTATGGACACTCTGAGGGCTAATATAAATCTCAAAATAAAAGCCCTATAACAGAAAAGGATTAGTGCTCACAAGTCCCATACCTGCCTCTTGGGAATCTACAGGAGCACGAGGAGACACCATCACTAAAAATCTTCAACCACAAAAATACTGTCTCCTCTAGAGGACAAATACCCTAATACCCTTTTCTCCTGAGTAATTTTTTGTCTCAGAAGCGAAAGATGACTTCTGGGAACTGAACATTGGTTGTTTGCAGGCTATAGGGCTGGAGCTGGAATGTGAGTGTTCACTCATCCACTGGCTGGACACATCTGCTTGCCCATTGCCTGGAGGGTCTGTCAGGGTGGGTGCTGAAGACCTCAGCTTTATGTACTACCTGGCTAAGAGAACTGAGGTCGGGGGCTAAAGAGGGAGTGGAAGAAAACACAGGCAATTTTCCCATCACCACATGTTTCTGCTGTCCCTCTCTGTGAGTGATGCAGAGATTACAAGGAGCAGTGTATTCTCCACAAACACCCAATGACTTTGAACCCTGGGTGCAGACTGGCCCTGAGAGACCGTGACCCAGTTTCCCCAGATCATAGATCATGAGAATGTGAGCCTCGACTGTGAAAAATCCTTCCGAACCAGGACTCAGTGCCCCTTCCTCCATCACTCTGCGCTACTTTCTCTATGCTCAATCGCTCCACAAGGAAATAACAGCTCAGTGTACTAAGGCTGAGAGAAAGAGAAGGGGTCTGGGTAAGTGTCTTATGGGAGCAAAGACTTCTGATGCTTGCAGAGCATTCATCAGGAACTTATTCTTCAAGCAAGACCAAGAGAGGCCTTTGTTTGCAAATAATTGAGCTTCCTTCATTGGCAAAGTGGTCCCATTGCTTCTGCTAAGTGCCAAATGTTTCCATCACAATTTACTACTTCTCTGAGTCGTGGCTTAAAAAGCATTTGTGAAAATGTGTACGTTGATCATGTCTAAGCAGTTCCTTAAACCATTGCCAACACTATCTGATTCAATTTCATCTATCAAAAAGGCTAGCAGGAAACAGGGGCTTAAGAAAATGGAACAGGACAGGCACAGACTGGGAATAAACTGGGACATGGAATGCTATCCAGAAGTTATGACCTGGATGGGGCTCTGGAGAGGCTTGGGGTTTGAGCTGATGCCATACAGGTATTGTGGTTTTGAGGATTTGTTTCTGTCCACTTTATTTTGGGGCTTTGAGGATACTTTGTCACTTAGTTTTGAGTTAAATGTCACCCAAGGGTTTTTAGTTTTCATTCTAGTTCCTCTGTCTGTTGTTATGTGGGGATTTAGAAATATTTGAAAAGCATGCTGCTGCTGTTCCAGAGTGACTTGAAACAGATCAGATCATGCCACTTCTCAAAAATCCTGAGTCCTAGCGGGTTTGGCTCAGTGGATAGTGTCAGCCTGCAGACTGAAGGGTCCTGGATTCAATTCTGGTCAAGGGCACATACTTTGGTTGCAGGCTCCATCCCAGCCCCCAAGGCCACGTGCAGGAGGCAACCAACTGATGTGTCTCTCTCACATTGATGTTTCTCTCTCTGTATCTCTCCTCCTCCCTTCCACTCTCTCTAAAAATCAATGGAAAAATATCCTTGGATGAGGATTAACCAAAAATAAAAAAAATTTAAAAATAATCCTGAAATGACTTCCTATTTCACTCAAAGTAAAAGCCAAGTTCTTTACAATGGCTATGTAGGATCAGTGCCTCCCCCATACTCACCACTTCTGCCCCTTCTACCATACTTCTTTGCTCCCTCTGCTCTAGCTACACTGACTTCTTACTGTTCCTGGAACATGCCACACATCTTCCCACCTTTGCACCTTTGCTGTAGCAGTTTCCTCTACCTTGATCACTCTTCCCTCAGATATAAGCTAAGTTAAACTTGTTAACCTCTTTCTTCAAGTCTTTGAAATCTTCTCAATGACATCTAGCCTGACCATGTTGTCCAATACTGCAACCTCCCACCAGCATCCTGATCCCCTTTACTCTGTCTGATGTTTCTTTTTTCATTGCATTTAACATCTTCTGGCATTAAACATTTTACTTATTTATTATGCTTGTCATTTATTATCTATCTTCCCCTTGCTGGAATATAAAATCCATGATAGCAAAAATATTAACTCTGTTTTGTTCTCTTATGTATTGTCCATAAGCCTACTGTGTAAGTGAGCACTAAGTACAGCCAGGCAGAGTTTGTCCCTAAGCCTCATGGATTCTCAGAGGACAAGCAGCATCACAAACATTCTTTCTAGGACTTCTGAGTTCAGCCCAAGCCAGAAATAGCACCCCAGCCATGTGCCTTCTAGCATTTCAGGACATTTGTTCCTCATCCCACTAGAAGAGCAGAGGAGGCTAGCGTGCTAAAAACAGAGAGACACTCTAGGTCTTGAGAAGGGACTCAAAGCTGGGGAGGAAGAGGCAAGTGTGTGATAATCTCCCTGCCCCTGGGCACCAGCCAAGGCCCACCAGCATCCTGGGTCTGTTCCAAAAGCCTATAACCTGAGTCAGTTGAGTCCTTGTCCCTTTGTATGAAATCCATGACTATTATTTACCTGGTGTTCTCAGCTTAGTCTCAGGGAACAAACGTCACATTGCCTATCTTCTAGCTGTTCCAGCATAATTAGAAGTCAGGACTGACCAAGCAAGCATTGGGCTCAACAGTCTTACCTTCTAAGCAAACTAGTAGGTTTCAGGCAAGCAGGGCCCCCCTCGCTCCTTTCTCAAGACAAGGAAGCTTAAGGTGGCCCATTTTAGCAGGGAAACCCTGCACCAACCTCTCCTAAACTCAAACTAGTCTTGAAAATGTTCTGAGCTGGAAACCTGAAGGATCACTGTTGGATTAGGAGATTGCAAACCTATTGCCAGGGCCAAGAAAATAGGTAAAAGGTCAAAATTGAGGCCTTTTCCAGCTCTAAGTTTATCTTGTTCCTTCAGATCTTTATTATTCTGGTGGTAACTACAAACACAGAAACCAAGATTAGATCCCATATTGTCTCCACATTGTCACAAGGTAGGACTGGGCCAGTGCCTCTCCCCAGGGCAGTACAAGAAGCATGTTTGATAGCCCTTTCTTCTTTTCTTTTTTTCCTTCTCATTCCCAGCTGGTGGATGGATATTCCTTAACCCCGTGGTCGGCAAACTGCGGCTCACGAGCTACATGCGGCTCTTTGGCCCCTTGAATGTGGCTCTTCCACAAAATACCACGGCCTGGGCGAGTCTATTTTGAAGAAGTGGCGTTAGAAGAAGTTTAAGTTTAAAAAATTTGGCTCTCAAAAGAAATTTCAATCGTTGTACTGTTGATATTTGGCTCTGTGGACTAATGAGTTTGCCGACCACTGCCTTAACCCATAAAAATGAGTGGGCTTCATTTTCATCAACTAAGAGCAGGCTAAGAATCTTCAAATTACAGGAACCTGAAACTCAGATCATTTCCTAGGCTTTCCAGCATTCCCTTGAACTTGGAGTAAATATCCAGTGGTCCCTACCACCCCCAACTGGCCATCAGGGCCCCCCAACCCAGCTGAGAAATGGACTACTATGCACCATGGATAGTGCATAGGATTTTATTCCATGTAAACCCCTTGAGAAACACCACTGTGCCCGTTATATATATGAGAAAACTGATTTCAGTGATGTTGAGTGGCTTATACAAGGTCATGCAGCTTAGAAAAGGCCCCATCCATTTTTACTGCCTTATGAGATTTTCCAGCCAGCCTGTGCAGATGTGGTCTTTGTGCTTGAGGGTGTCAGAAACATTTGCCTCTGGGTTTCTGATATGTTTTGGAAATAGGACTTCCAAAATAGTGAAACCAGGCATCCTTGTTTTCCCAGAAGAGTTCTGATATTCTGATAGCCCATTTGAACAAATTACATAGTTACCTTATTCAAGAGAGACCAGGAGCAGAGGAGTGAAACACACACACACACACACACACACACACACACACACACACACACACACACAACAAAAAGAATTGCTCAAGAGATCACTGAGCAGTCAGCATGAAAAAGGCTTAGGGTTTTGACATTCTCAGAGCCTGCCCCACCCTAACTTCTACCGACTTTGCCTCAGATGCTCCCTTCCAAACTGTTCCTTGCACAATGCCAGAACCATGACCTCCAGGACAGGAGGGAGAGAGACTGAAACATGCCACAAGGTTCTTACTACCCCAGATGATCTTTCCAGTGGACCCCCATGTTACTAAGAACAAACATTCTCCGGGCAGGAGACCAATGTCCTTCCAACTCTAATAGATAATGGATTCCCTCCTGTGGAGAAGGAATCTGAGAAACTACCAACGTTTTAAATGTCCTGCTAGGGAAGAAAATAAGAATGTCTTTAACCAAAGCTTTTACTCCACATTGGAGCTTCCCCAGAAACTGTCCTCTATCATGTATTGAAATGGAAAAAGCAGGTATTTAGAAATCAGAGATCTGCGTTTGTATTCTAGCTTGCCACTTATTAGCTGAGTTACCTTGGGTAAGTTTCTCAAACTCTCTGAGTTTCAGCTTTCTGACTCATATGAAAAATGGGTATAAGAATGCCTACTTTGAGCCATAATTGTAAAATATCAGATGACATTATGTGTGAAATGTCTGACACATGACAAGAATTTATTAAGAGTGACAATGAGTCCTGGCTAGTATGGCTCAGTTGGTTGGAGCATCATCATGTATACTGAAAGGTTGCAGGTTCGATCCCAGGTTGGGGCAAGTATAGAAGGCAACCAATTTCTCTCTCTCTCTCTCTCTCTCTCTCTCTCTCTCTCTCTCTCCCCCCCCCCCCCCCTCTAAAATCAATAAGCATATCCTTGGGTGAGGATTAAAAAAAAAAGTGATGGTGGTGGTGAAGTCATCTTTACATTCACTGAATGTAACACATTAATGTTTTTTTCTAGACATACAAATAATATTCCAAAGGTATAAACTCTAAAAGGAATAAGCAATAAATATTTCTCAAGCTGTCAGAAGGTTTGAGAGGAAAGGGTTCAATTATGTAACCAATTCAAACTAAACTGAGATTTATTTGGCACCCCGTATGAGCCAAGTAAGATAACAAATACTAGGGATTATAGGGATATATATATAAATAGGTTCATGCCTTTAAGATGCTCACCACCAAATGCAGGCGACAGATTAAAGGGGGACACATATCCTCACTTCACCATGCCAGGCAGAGTTGTAAAAAACACTATTGGGGCAGAGGATGAGAAAAACTAGTTTTGCTTAGCAAGTATGTACAGGAACTTCTTGGGGGAGTAGGCAAGTGAACCAACCAATCCTTGATAGCTAGGCAGGATTTCTAGGCACCTGACAGCATATTTAGTTTATATTCGACTGGGAAAATTCAGCTCCATTCTTCCTTCTCCAGAAAAGATTACTTATTTCTCAGAAAAGAGGATAAAGGAAACTCCTTCAGATTCCTCTTCCACTTACTCATCAGTGGCTAATCGAATACACATTCTGAGAGCCACAGAGACAAACACACACCCTTGGATGCAGAAATTAATCAATACTTGGATAAAAATTCAAGTCACATAAAAAATGTTTCATCTGCCGAAACCGGTTTGGCTCAGTGGATAGAGCGTCGGCCTGCGGACTCAAGGGTCCCAGGTTCGATTCCGGTCAAGGGCATGTACATCGGTTGCGGGCACATCCCCGGTAGGGGGTGTGCAGGAGGCAGCTGGTCGATGTTTCTCTATCATCGATGTTTCTAGCTCTCTATCCCTCTCCCTTCCTCTCTGTAAAAAATCAATAAAATATATTTAAAAAATTATTTTAAAAAAATGTTTCATCTTCATAGAGTTCATTTTGAAACATTCAATGGAAAACAAGGCACTTGTATCACAAAATAAATACGCACAATATGACTTATCAGAGGTAAAAAGATAAATAGTACTTGAGATATATCACTGCTAAGAAATATCAACCAAGGTCACTAGCTGGAAAGAGGAATTAGCAAAATTCATTAGTTTTCTGCTTCTATTACCATTTTCAAACCTGTTCAGTTAATTAGAATTTCTTAAACAAACAAGCAATTGGCTTTGGAATGGAAAATGAAACAGAAGCATAATTCTATAAAATAAAAGGGTAATATGCAAATTGACCCTAACAACAGAATGACTGCTGGACCAGTCACTATGAGGTGCACTGACCACCTCTTGGTCTCTTTCCCTGGCCGGCAGGCTCCAATCGCCTGGTGGCCACCCGTGGCAGGGGTGGGGCTGGCGAGTGGGCGGGAACAGCTGACCTCTCAGTCCCTTCCCCTAGCCATCAGGCACCGATCACCCAATGGCCAACGGGGAACTGGGAGTGGGTGGCGGTGGCGGGGTGGGGCCGGCTGCGGGTAGCTGGAGAAGATGACCCTGATCGCAGGCCAAGCCTAGGGACTTTACCCACACACGAATTTCGTGCACCAAGCCTCTAGTTCAGTATAATTGTTCTTCTTGTTTGGATATTAGCTAGTAGACCATGAGATGTTTCTATGTTTTCTACTTGTCATCTTATCTCTTTTTCCTCCTTTTGCTCAAAGGCAGAAGCAGTAATTCTCAAGGTGGGCAGATTTCCCAGGGGACATTTGGCAATGCCTGTAGACATTGCTGATTATCAGAATGAAAGTGCAAGTCGGGAGGGCTACTGGCATCTAGTGAGTAGAGACCAGGGATGATGCTACACATCCTACAATGCACAGTACAGCCCCTAAAGCAAAAATGGTATCCAGCCCAATCTGGATATATATAGCTGAGACTGAGTGAGAAACACTGCCAGTATAGCTGAGACTGAGAAACACTGGATGGAATTCTGGGTAAGCTGAGAAAGGTCTTGCAAAGAAAACAGAAAAGACAGGAATCAGGAAATCAATTCCTTTCTTAATCATGAAAATGTGAGAAGAACATTATTAATAAAGGCAGGTACTTAAAGTCAAAGCTCCTACAGCAACTTGAGAAGAGCTGCCCTCTCCATGTTACTGCTCAGGTCCTGCAGTGATTATATTTTATGAACTCCAAATTGAAACTATGGTCTGATAAAGGATTTCCTTTTTTAATTAGTGAATTTATTTTTATAAAGTTTTTAAATAGTAAAAATAGTATACTACTTATGTGTATAAGCATGTATGTGTGTGTATCTATACATATATGTATATATGTATAGCAATTCCTTTTTATTAACATAATTAGGCTATGTAAACAACTTAAATATCCATCAATGGAGGAATGTCATAATGAGTTATGGTATATATTTTTATATCAGAGTTCCTATATGTCCATTAAAAATAATAAATATTTCTCAAGCATGCAAAAAATGTGTATGGAAACATGCTGCCAGGGATTTGCTTTAACGTACTTTTCCATAATAGAGTCAAAAGTAAACATTGGGAAGCACTCTGTTCTCATATGCAAATACCTCCAAGATATAATGTGAATTAAAAGAAGTGAGGATCAGTGGGGGAGGGATCCACATAGTGGAAGACCACAAGAATTTTTACATATGCAAGTACTTGAATAAAGAAATCATTGAGTGATACTCAAGAAATTCATTAAAGTGTTTCCTTGGGAGCATTAATAGAGGCGTCAGGAGCTAAAAGGATGAGGGGAAAGGGTGAGAGCAAGACTTCTCAGTGTGTACTTTTGAAGTTTTAAGCCATGTGAATGTTTTAGATATTCAGAATCTTAACACAAAATAAAAGTTCATCAGATAGAAAACTAATCTGTCCTAAAAAATTTAGAACATATTGTTGCCATACTTACATTCCAACCTTGAAAAAAACTCATATTACATTCACAAAGATTATCTCGTTTATCTTCACAAACACCCTCAAAAATATTTAATGGGCACAGTGGGGGAGGAAGCAGGAATTTTGAGTCTGATGCAGGCTGGGTACATCTTGTGAACAGGAATTAGGTTTGTTCTCCCTGGCTCTTAGGGGTAGAAAAGGATCAAAGTGTAACAGTAGAGAGAGAACCTAATTAGACTCAACAGGAAGAATTTTCTAACACAGAAAACAGACCATGGAGGCCTCAGGATATAGCAAATTCCATGTGTAAATCTTGGTGGAGTGTGCAACTTAACATTTTTCTAGCTTAGACTGGACTAGGCCCAAAGGTAGATCTGAATTAAAGATTAAAACAAAAAACAAAACAAAAATCCCCCACCACCACATTCTTAGATACAGCTATCCCTGAGGGGGAATAGAGGATTACTTGGCAATATTTTTAAAGATTTAAAATGCTCGCGTGCTAAAACACAGAAACCGCACTTTATGGTAACTACGCGCACAAAAGAGGTATCTGTATAAGAATAACCACTGCATCATTGTTTTGCAATAGCCTAAATTGGAAATGATCTATGTGTTGATGAATAGAGGATTATCTAAATAAATATAGTAGTATAAATCCATATTAGGAAATACCAGAAAGCAATTTGGAAAAAGAAAATAAAGGACAACTTGGGAAAGCTACATTTAACCAAAGAATAGAGTGCCAAGATATGTCATTGAATTGGGGGGGGGAAATTGGGAGAAAGTTGAAAGATGATCCATAAAATATAATACAAGTGTAAATTTTTACAAGCGAGTGTAATTTAAAAAAAACAAACACAAACTTCATTATTTTCAATGAGTTCATATATGAAATGTATAGAAAAAGGCTTGAAGGAAAAACAAAAGTGATGGGAAAAGGGATGATGAAGGAATGAGGTTGTCAAAGGGGCCTTTAGCCTTCTCTGTAATGTTTTAAATTTTTGCAAGGCAAGTGAATTTATGGATCACTTGTTTAGTTAAAATGGTTGCTTTTATACTTAAAGCAGTGGAGAAGGCAACATCTTTGCTCAGTGGGCTCACAATCTTTTAAATGATGTATTAGAATATATTTTAGTATGATCTGTATAACAATCAAATAGTAACAGCGAACACTTACTGAGTTCTTATTATGTACCATGGGCCATATGTTTATTAAATCATTTAATCGTGACCACAGCCCTTAGAAGTAGAAACAATTACTATCCCTACTTTATAGGTGTGAAAACAGGTCCTGAGTGACTGGACCAAATACAGAAAGCTAGTGAATTTGGAACAGAGATTTGAACACATGTTTCTGACTCTGGAGTCTAGACTTAACTACTCTGCTGTACTGTCCAAGTATAGAGAGAGCATAGATGATCTACAGTGGTAGAGTTGGGATTTGGCAATGTGAACTTGGTAAGGGGTGCTATGGGAGGAGTCCCAATTATGGCAAACAGGGCTACTTAGCTACAATAGATCTATGTCACCTTTTTTTCCCACTAAGAGAACCCTGACTTGCCCTAGCCGGTTTGGCTCAGTGGATTGGCCTACAGACTGAAGGGTCCTCTGGAGTTCAATACTGGTCAAGGGCACGTACCTTGGTTGCATGAGGGAGGCAACCCATCAGTGTATCTCTCTCACATCAGTGTTTCTCTCTGTTGCTCCCTCTACCTTCCACTCCCGGTAAAAATCAATGGGAAAAATATCCTCGGGTGAGGATAAAAAATAAATTAAAAAATAAAAAAGAGAGAGAGCCCTGACTTGATGTTAGGTGTTAAAGTCCCTCAGTTAAAATTCTCACAGCTTCCTTTGCATATAGAGACAGCCAGGTGATATGGTGCTGGCCAATGAGATGCTAGCAGAGGATGTTTGCAGGAAAGCTTGTTAAAGGAGACACCGCAGCTGGATAAGTGTCGCTTTGGCCTTTTGCCCCTCACCATTCATCCCTTTTTCTTGCCTTAGAGCACAGATATAATGCTGGGAGATGCCGTCTTTAGACCACAAGAAGAGCCACTTACTAAAGACGAAGCACAAGCTTTTAAGGTGTTTGGTACAACCTGACACTGCTGTGTAGCCCTGATGGCTACCTCTGATTTCTTCTGTGAGAAAAATAAACCTCTTTGGGGTTAAGCCCACAGTCACGTCCGTGCTGACAAAGGCAGTTTAACGAGCACAGTGGGGTCTTGAGAGGCTCATCCTTGGGAAAGAATAGAGCTGCCTGGAAGGTCTTAGCCTATCCTGGCTTTGAAAATATAAAAGAACTGCTGCTCTACTCCAAGTTCCCCTGGGACCACCAGGCCAAGGGCATGTATCGGCCTACCCCTGGCCATCAGACAGAGCCCTCAAAGACACAGAGAAACTCGGAATGGAGCCAGGAAATCCACGGGGCTTAAAATCTCCCTTAAGCAAAAACACAGGGCAGGGTTGAGTATCTGTAATTTGATTCCAGTGCTGGTGGCTATAGATCCCATTCCACTTATAGCAGCAGCAAGTGCAAGTGCAGCAGGGGGAGGAGTGGGGCTCCGGCAGCTGTGTTTTGAACCTGCCTGGGCAGCTCCCTAAACATTTGTTTCAAAAACAGGCAAGAGAAGGGGATATTTGGGGGGAGGGAGGCGGGGGGGCATGGAAAGAGGAGTTTAGGAGAAGGGGAAAGAAGGGTACACACTCTCGAAATGGACTACTGATGTCTCAAGTCTCTGCAGGTGATATTTCCCAAAGCCAATCTTGGACTTGTCAGATGGGCCAAATCTCTCCTAATGAGACTCCCCCAGCCTGATCATTCTTTAGGCCTGGGGTTGGCCAAGGGTCAGCTGGACTGGAGTTAGAGGCTGTTTCAAAGTCAAAAGGGGACTGAAGAAGATACAGGAGTGGCAGCCACTGACACTAAAGGGGAGGATGGAGCATTTTGGGAAGGACTTAGCTGGGTGGAACTCCTCAGAGAGGCCAGGGAGAACTGGGATGTGGCCAGGTGGCCCGGCAATGTAGGTAGCTGGGGTGGACCATCCGTTCCTAAAGTCTGGCAGTGAAAGGAAAGAACAAATAAGGAGGTAACTTAACAATATTGTGGAGTTTAGGAAAGGTGGAAGGTAGGTCTGTCTAGGCCAGTGGTCGGCAAACTGCAGCTCGCGAGCCTCGGTTTGCCACTCTTGTTGACTAATGAGTTTGCCGACCACTGGTCTAGGCAAAAGAAGTAGAAAGTAGCTGTAGGACTGAAGGGGCAAACTGGGTGGGAATTTTAGATTGTGGCAGGTTGCAGTCATGTCCTTCTGCCAGCCCATTTCCCAGGGTACCTGCTGTCCCTGTTTTGCTGTTAGGATCCCTCCATCCTTTTTGCTGTTAGGATCTTTCAGAGAATTTGAACTTCAACTAGGCAATCTTAAAAATCAAAACACATGTAATGTCCAAAGGCATAAAATTAGAATAGTAGAAACTGAGTGACAAGGGATCATTTAAATGACACTACATAGAGCCAGCTCTTGACAGAAACTTGAGAGTATTTTCCAATAATTAAGTAGAGGTCAGAAATCTAGAACGTGGAAATGAGAAAGAAATGTGGGTTACCTATTCCAAACCTTGTACTTTATAAATGAGAAAGCTGAAGGTCAGAGAGGGGAAGTGCGTTGCCCAAGTCACACAGCTGGTTTGGGGATCATAAAAGCAAATGCAGAGCGAATATACAGGAACTTCACATTCATGTGCATTAATTCATTTAATTTTTACATCAACCCTACAAAGTAGATAATCTAACAGGCAAAGCCACTGACGTGGGGCCACACAGAAACAGTAAAAGGGCAGAGCTTGGATCTGAACCCACATAATCTGGCTCCAGAGAGTCTGTGCTTTTAACCACTACTCTTCATTCCCTTGGTCCACTCAGCAGCTTTTTCTCAACTCTCCCAAACTACCTCCCCTGCCTGCCACCACCCTTCAATGTCAACAGTATGTCCTCACCTCACTCCTGCTCTGATAGAGGCAGGCAAGAAGGATGGTTCCTTGGTGTGAAAAAAAAAAAAAAATAGCAGAAGAATAAAGGGATGAGATGCCCGCCCTGGAGGATAGGAAGGAGCAGAGGTGGTAGCTAAAGAGGGTCGGGGCCTACAGCCTTTGCTGTGTTCCAAGAGGGTCTGGCCTTGTCTTCCTGTCTGGTAGTTTGGAGCAGGAAGTTATAATGAAGGTGGGATTCATGGAGACTTGGTGAGGTGGGGGTGATAAGCCCCAGGAAATGATATGAAAAAATTTTGTTCATAAGCATTGCTTCACATCCCACTTCCTCCGATATAAAAGCTGATCTAGAATGAACCAGACTCTTGGTGTTGCCCTCTCCCACACCTCCTGGGATCCCAGGAAAGATAGCCAGGATTGGGGCAAGAGCTAGGGGGCTGCAGTTAGGAGACCAGGGTTCAAATGCTGGCTCTGCCTCTTAACTTGCTGTGTGCACTTAAGCAAAATAATAATTGCCTTCCTCTTCTTCTTATCACCAGGAAGTAGGAGACATAGATGGCATCTTATAAACATGATGGAATGCAAAAACACAAAACACAACATCCAAACAAAAACTGAAAGCACAGCCACACGATATGGGTTGTTTACTCTTGTGATCACGTAGCTCACGGGAGCTGCAGCTGGTTGCTGCTACCCAGCATTATAACACAGGATGACAATGATTATCATTAGCCCAGGAAAAGATCACAATTCAAAATTCAAAGTACAGGTTCTAATGAACACACATCGCTTTGCAACATCATAGAGTTGAAAAATCAAAAAATTGTAAGTCAGTGACATACAGGTACATTACCTCTTGAAGCCTTAGTATCGGCATCTGTTAAGGGACAGTAACCTGCCTCTCATGTAGGAGTCGTGAGAATCAAATGAAAACTAGCTGTGATTGAGTGCACGCAGCTGGAGCTTGGCGTGCAGCTGGCAGGCCCTCAGACTGCTGATCACATCTGAATTTGGGGAGACAAGCAGCCCTCCTCTCAGGGAATACCTGAGCAATGGCAAGACTCCGAGATAGAGGGTCTTAGTGGCAGCAGCTGATTGAAAGAGAGGCCTGGGCTATTTGAGTTGAAGCTATATTTCCATAGCAAGTTTTTACTTGGAAATTTGTTTTTACTTAAAAATTCTATTTTGTCATAACATAAACCTCCTTGTTGGGAAATTAATTTTAAATGTTTTCATTATAAAATGCATTCTCATTATTAAACATTTATGTTATGAAAATCAACCATAATTCCATCATTTAATCTTAACATTTAATATATTTCACTGCTTCCAGGGCATGTTTTTCTTTGTTTTGACTCTTATCAGATGTTGATAAAAACTAATTAGGTTTTGTTTGCTCATGGGAAAAATTGTAAATATAAGTCATATAAATAGATATAAATATATAGAAAGAAAGAGACTTTTATTTTAGAGAAGTGACTCACGTGATTGTGGAAGCTGGGTGAGCCCAGAATCTGATGGGGTAGGCCAGCAGCTGGAGATTCAGGAAGAACTGCAATTTGAGCCTTGCTCACGGGAAGTCAATCTGTTTCATTAAGGCCTTCAACAGACTGGATGAAGCCAGCCTCCATTATTAAGGGTAAATTGCTTTACTCCAAGTCCACCAATGTAAATGTTAATCTCCTCCAAAAACATCTTCACAGGAACATCCAGAATAATGTTTGATCAAGTATCTGGGCTCCATGGCCCAGCCTAGTTGATACATAAAATTAACACTTTGTAAAAACCTTTTAGAAATGAAAACTATGAGGATCAAAGGAACTCTGTGTTATACAAGTTGTTTCTTACACATTAGCAGCATTTGTGGAAACTATTTCAGGTGTTCATCCTTGAGCAAGTTCAGCTTAACTCCAGGAGTTTTCTAGGCTGTAGCAGTGTGTGTGGAGCGGGTTTACTCTCTGGAGTTAGCAAGCACAGTGCTTTTCTTTAGATTATATGATGGGGTTGGGGGCAAGTAGAGTTGATGGAGATGGTGGTGAGGGGTTAAATCACATGACTTCCTTTGGTGGGGTCACTTGGCTTGAAGGAAACAGGAGGGACAATGACATTCTGACTGTACCTCCTAAGGAGATAATGAAATGTTCTCATGTGTTTCTCTAGACCACAGCCTCTGGAAAGCATGCCAGCCCAATCCTGATGCTCTGACGAAGTTCCATCACCCCAGGAGGGGGCTTGAGGTAGCCAAGGCAATGAAAGGAATTAAAACTCCGGCATCTGTGCAGAAAGACTTCAGGCCAAAGAGAGGACGGAAGTTGGAGCCATGAGCTCTGCTATTTCTATCTCCTCTGGAATTACAGCCAGGCTGGCAGGCATCTCTATCAAGAAAAATTTGCAGAGCATAAGAGCCAGTAGGTCACATGGATCTGACGAAGGCACAGCCCCACCCCTGCCCCACCTCCCAACACATGTCATCAGCAACCTTAGTCACCCCCCATCCCCTAAGATAGAGGTGGCCTTAGCAGGAAAGGTCAGTTGATTTAAATAGCTGTGTCATGCACAGCAACTTTCCTGGCCTGAGAAAGAAAACCCAAGCCATGAAGGATGACGTGCAGATATTGCTACCTATGGCCGGGCGACAGAAAGGGACACTAACAAGCATTTGTTAGACATCTTCTGTGCTCCCTACTCCTGTGCTCTGGCACGTCCACATAGTGGCCTTACTTAGTCCTGAGGGCTGTACATCATTATAATCATGTTATAGGTGATGAAAAATCTCAGCAAGATTAAGTGACTTGCCCAAAGGTAATGGGATTAGACATTTCTCCTTCACTGATTCGGTGCTATCATAGATGTAATGCCATGGTACTAAAAAGTGTAGATGTTTGTTTTTTAGAAATATCATAAATGCATGATTAAAAAAAACACACACAACACTAAACTGTAGAGAAAAAATCACAATAATGTCTCCCTAGTCTTGTCTTGAGCAAGTCACGACCAGTACTTATAAACCTTTCCAAGAATAGTCTATGAATACAACCAGATAAGAATGTGTGTCTCTGAGTGTGTGTTCTTACACACACACACACACACACACACACACACACACACACAGTAAAATACAATATGCTCTTTTGCACCTTACTTTTTAACTTAACAACTCCTCTATCAGTACACATAGATCTCCTTCATTATTGTTAGGAACTGCATGATTCATATGAAACAGCCATATTTATCTAACCCATTGGTTCCAATGGTTTGCTAATATAAACAGTGAGGCAATGATCTTTCCTGTACATGTGTTTATGCACATATGCAAGCATATCCATTCCTAGAAGAAGACTTGCTGGGTCAGAGGGATAGGTGCTTGGCAAATAATGATTTGCAAATTGCCCTCCCAAAAGGATTCCCAATTTTCACTTCCTCTAACATTACCTGAGAGACTGCCAGTGATTTCAACCTGCCAGAAAGGTTCGGAACATCTTTCTATGCTGTATCTGACTGAACCAGTGCCCAGGCCCAGGACTTCTATTTTTAAGTCTAGTGTTTATTTTCCCTTTTATGCAAAAGTTACCTTCCATATAGACATGGTCTAAAGGAGATGGGAGAAAGTCAAATTTTAAATGAAATTTGAAAGGATAATGTCACCATCTTTATAGGTTAGCTCCTAGGAGTAAATAAAGCAATACAAGCTTATGAACAAATCGCTAAACAACCTGAGTGCCAAAGGCCAGCCCCATTTCTGAGTCTCATTAAGTCCAATGCCTGCATGGAGCTACTTTAAAATGTTACCGTGTCTCCACCCGATCTCCTGAATGCCCTCCCTGGGCCTCACTGGGCATGTCTGGCTGGCAGTATTTCCCTGTGTAGATTCAGGAAGCTTTGCCTGCCTTCCCTAAAGTCTGTTCTCCAGGAGTGAGGGGCTTTGTGTCCATCCACTCAACTGATTTGCAAGATGAAAGTGCTTAGAGCACTTCTTTGATTCATGCCATAAAAATGGGAGGGGAGCCCTAACTGGTTTGCCTCAGTGGATAGAGTGTTGGCCTGCAGACTGAAGGGTCCCAGGTTCGATTCCAGTCAAGGGCACATGCCTGGGTTGCAGCCGATCAATGATTCTCTCTCATCACTGATGTTTCTCTCTCTCCCTCTCCCTTCCTCTCTGAAATCAATAAAAAATATATACATATATTTTAAGTTTTAGAAGAACACAATCTGATTTAGGTTTTTAAAAGACTACTTCCCTTGCTGCTGGGAATACATTATTTAGAGCTTAGAGAGGAAGGAGAAAGGCCATTTGCAAGGCTAAAGCAGAAGTGAGAGATGATAGTGACTTGAAGTGGGAATGTGATGGTGGCGCCAGGAACTCAGAACTCTTCGGTTGGTTTGGAATATTAGAGGACCATCTCTTCCATGGTTGTAATGTTTGAGGAGAAAGTGTGTGTGTGTGTGTGTGTGTGTGTGTGTGTGTGTGTGTGTGTCGGGGTGGGGGTGGGGGGCGGGAGTGAAAGGTAGTTCTAGCTTAGTTTAATGGCTCCCCACCAATGAAAAGCAAACAGCATACAAATAAGTCCTCTGCCTTTTGAAAAGCAAAACTTAGAACGTCCAAGGAATACATTAGCAGCTGGGAGGAGGCTTGCTCTTCAGGGCCAGTTCTAGAAAGCATTTTTCTGAGGGACAACCTACTTTGCTTCCATATTCCTTTCGGTATTTGCACCTCTTTCCCCCGCCTTTTATCTGGAAGACGACGCCCTGGGTTGCCTTCTAGCTCCTGTGACTCAGAAGTGGGAGACCCGGGAAGCTGAGAACCATAATGGAAAACTCAAGCTGTTTGTGTTCCTGCTTAATCCATCTGGTTATTTTAGCCCCTGTGGCAGCTCCTTCAGAATGTGATCCACCATGCCCTTCCATTTAAGTCCCTTCAAGATCTTCCTCTCTTTTCTCCCCGGCCCACCCCCGCAGAGTCACTTCCCAATCAGTTTTAGTTAAAAATATCAACTGGCAGATTCCACTTTGTAAAGAGAGAAAACCAAGGCGCCAAGAAGCTGCACTGAGTGAGGTTGAAAGAAGTCACTTCCCTGAACAAGGAAGGAAAAAAAGAGGCTTTTCTGGGGTAAAAAATAGCTTGCCTGAGGTAAAAAAAAGAAAAAGAACAAACAAACAAAACAACAACAACAAAAAAAAACAGCTTCCCTGAGCGAGGAACAAAGAAACGGCTTTTCTGAGGTAGAAACAGCTTCCCTGAGGTAAAGACGTCTTCCCGGAGGTAGAAATCTGAGATGGGAGGCGAAAGTGCAGGCAGCAGAACCCGGGTTCTAGAATAAAGCAGGGGCCACGCCACAAAAATAAACAAACAAACAAACAAATAAATAAAGTAAAAGTAAAACAAAAGAATGGGCTCTGTTACTCCTGTAACTAATACAGAAAAGGGAGACCCTATCCGGTGAAGCAGTTCGTGAACCAGGCTTACCCTAAACACCAAAAGCGAACTCTACTGAGACAGACGGGAGGCCGCCTCTTATAGAGGAAGTGCCCTCCCACCCAAGTTTCCAATTGGTCCAATTTTATGCAAATATAATTTCAAAATTCGTCCAGTTCTGATTGGTCAGAATCATGCCATTCTGGTTGGTTGTTATGGAGTAGTTCTGATTGGTTGGTTTCGATGCAAATGAGGATATGACTGTGCAGTTCTGATTGGATGGGGCAAGTCTCCGTCCATTGGTCAAAAGACAAAACTAGGGCTTCCCTGCAGTGGTTGACTCAGACTAGCAGGGAAAGGGGGTTGGGGGCGGGGGGAGACTTCATTCTGAAACTCTTCCCTGTATGCTGAGTCCATGAGGAGTCCTTGTCAGCAAATGGGCCCTCGGCTGACCATGAAGTGTTCATCTCAGCAGATAAATTTCTACTTGGGGTTCACATCAAATGATTCTTTCTTCTCTGGATCCATACTTTTTATACCAGGAGGCACTCAGCAAGAGTCAGTGTCCAACCGAGAGCTGATTTCCAGCTGCCAGCGTCAAAAAGTAAAAGTCCTCTGTTGCTAGAGCACGTTGCTAGGGAACAAAGAACCCAGTGTTGCTTTGATATAAGTGTGAAGTGAGTTGTGTCAGGATGTCATTATCCCACATCGCTGTTATGTCAGAATGAGGTAAGTCATGCCATGATGTCATCATTCGACATCTGCTGTCATTGATAAGCAGTCAGCAGCCAATCGGTGGGTCCACTGGGATCTTATCTATAAGAACACCTGGAGGAGCAACTATGGCAAGGGGACATTAAGGCTATAAATACTGAGAGTTTGTGAGGGATATTTGAGACTTTACGTTTGAGCCAGGTGACCCTTCCCTAACCTAAAAACTCCTCCAAATACCTTTGGGACATGCTTTCGCGTCTTGGTGAGACATTTCTTCTGGATGGTGATGATATGCCTCACATGAAACCCCTAGAAAGCGATCAGCCTGCCTACCAGCACTGGCGTCTCTGTTCCCTAGCAACGTGCCCTAGCAACAGAGTACTTTTACTTTTGTGCTGGCAGCTGGAAATCAGCTCTTGGTTGGGCAGTGGCTCTCCTGAGTGCCTCCAAGTATATAAAGGTACACATCATATTAAATTTGGACTCTATTTCTTCACCTCCCCTTGCCTTGAACTATAGCGTGATTAATCTGTCCTTTGTTTGGAATATGTTATTTCCTTATTTTGCTTATTAAGAAATATTATCCTGTATGCTAGTGGCTTGTGAAAGTCCTATAGCAAACCTGTGCTAGATAAATTACTGGCAAATACAAACTTTGTTTGTCCCCAAACAAAATAAAAACAAAACACCTGTCTCTGACCTCTGCTCCTGATATCTATCCAACTTCTTGGAAGCGGGCTACAGTGGGCTATCATCTTCTGAAATTCAAAAGAAAAAGAAAAAAAGGCTTCCCACTGGGGCTTCCTCACTCACCAGCTCATGTAGTCAGCACGGAGGCTGGGTGAGTGGAGACAATGTCTTGTTTGTTTGTTTTCCACAAGGAACACTGAGTACTGCACCACACCAGGCTGCTGCAGTCTCCAACAGGGACTCCAATGGGCGCTGGGGTGATGCCTGCAGGCAGCTGGCACTCAGCGAGCTCCTCCACAGACTGTGAACTCAAGGCTGCCCCTTGCCAGTTAAAAGGAGGGCTAAAGAACTTTCCAGGTTGCATATCCTGTCACGGGAGACCAAGAACATATGAGCAGGTAGTACAAATGAAATGGTCTCCCTCTGTCTCCACTATCCCCTCTATTTTTTTTTCTCTCCCTTCTCCTTCTCCTTCCTTGCTCTCTTTCCTAAATCTCTCTCCATTTCTTTGATTATGACCTCTAAGTTGGCTCAGCATCGCTGTTCAAAATCTTAGTTATATAATATGGCTTATAAAAGCAAAATAACTCTGCTGCCTGCCATGCCAGGCTGGGCAAAACCAGAGTGAAAAGAAAACACCTGGTGCTTGGCACCTCTCAGCTTCTTGGACTCTTTGCAAGGCGGGTCAGCAGGAGAGGGCTTACATGTTCCAAGTGCACCAAGTGTATCGAAGTCTCTCTTGAGACCAACTCAGTCGGTTCTGGAGCTTTCCAATCTCTTCAAAGGCAAAGGGGGAAAAAACATGTCAGAGACAAGGGAGGGAGTGGGTGTTGGTAAAGAGAGATTCAATGGTTACATAATGTGAGGACTAGAGCAAGAATCTTCCATTCCTTCCACCCTCTGTCACTCCCTCTGAAATTCTCAGTCAGCACTCTCCTAAAAACTTTGCAATATCCCCATTCATTTAGTAGTCCTGGAAATGTTCACTGGTTTTTCAATAGTTGTGTAGACAAAAGGGCAGGGACATACAACTATGTTCATACTTCTAGAAGTGACTTATTTTAACATTGTCCCCAGGGTGATGTCCCTGGGTCCAGATCCTGATTATTAAGGCAGAAATGTTCATGTGTCCCCCCTCCCCCGCTTAGATTTCCTCCTGGGATTGCTGTGGCAAGAATATAGAAATTTCTGGGAGGTTAATTGCCCATCAATCACACCTGGAAACAGGTAATTGGCCAGGATGGGCATGGCCACTGCAAGAACTCAAAATCTAAATATGTAAACTTCCCAAAGTTCAGCCCTTCTTCTTTCTCTTGGCTCCAGGGCCCCGGACCCTCTTGAGACTCCTGCTGCAGGGGGGCGGTGCTCCCCTGTGCACATGTGGCGCACAACCATGTTGGATTTCACACATGAATTAATGGACTTGAATCTGGCCTGAATCCTGGCTGCAACATGGAACAGAAACCATGGATGCTGGCCTTGTTGCCGACTCTATTGAACACCCAATGCCCCTTTCAGCACTGGCTTAGGGGAAATGGGACATTACAACCATGCCAATAAAATCTTCTACCACCTCTCATCCTCCCGTGAGGGCTTCTGAAAATGCTTATTTCAGCAGTGCCCCAAGAACCCCACAAACAACGGAGGATTCCCACATGTGTACCCCTTCAGCAGCAATAGGAGTAGAGACATGAAGAGGAAGAAAAGTATTTCCATTGACCTCTTCATTCATATGCTTGCATGAAAACACCAACAATCATGCTTAGCTGGCCCCCATTTTATTAAATTTGGAGTATCTTGAAGGCCTTTTCCATTGAATGTCTATAGAGCAGTATAATGGTCACAAGGGAGCAGTTATTCTGAATTTTTATTGAAGTCAGTAGGTCTGCTGACTAGGCCATATGGTGGAGGAGGTGAGCAAGCTGAGGCAAGTTACAATCTCAAGACAATGCCAATAACTCCATCTGAGACCCATGAGAAAGAGGACAACTTGCTGAGGTCCCAGCCACTTATTAAAGCAATTAATCAAATGATAACAGGAAGTGCATGGACACTTCCTTTGTAACATGGGACTAGGATATCATCCACCCCCTTATCAGAGGGGCTCTGAGAAATGAATTATAGACAAGTAGTTGACAGTGCCCAAGAACCTCCTGTCGATAAAGTCCTGGAAAGGGCAGAATTAGAAAGGGTTGGAAAGGGTTGACAGTAGAGCCATACTTTACCAGTAATCATAACTTCTATGCTCCGCCTTCTTGTTCCTAGTAACAGCTTCTCAACCCAATGAATTCGTTCTTGTGTACAGCTTCTGGAAGAGATATTCCTAAGTTCCTTTCTCCTTTATAAGATACTATATCCTTGGCAAAACACTCATGTAGGATACCTGTATTATGTACCTATTGTGTGTGTGTGTGTGTGTGTGTGTGTGTGTGTGTATATATATATACACATATACCTAAATATAGTATGTTTATATTGTATATATGTGTATGAGCAGTTATCTGAATATTATAAAATCAAACATGACTTAAAAAATATATTGTTATTGATTTCAGAGAGGAAGGAAGAGAGAGATAGAAATGATGAGAGAGAATCATTGATCGGCTGCCTCCTGCACTCCCGACACTGGGGATTGGAGCCTGCAACCTGGGCATGCGCCCTGACCGGGAATCGAA
Source organism: Eptesicus fuscus (assembly GCF_027574615.1). Taxonomy (NCBI): domain Eukaryota; kingdom Metazoa; phylum Chordata; class Mammalia; order Chiroptera; family Vespertilionidae; genus Eptesicus; species Eptesicus fuscus. Next base: position 24,758,448 of record NC_072494.1, read on the forward strand.
CTGTGACCTGGTTCATGGGTTGACGCTCAACCACTGAGCCATGCCGGCTGGGCTCAAATATGACATTTTAAATATATTTTATTGTTTTTTTTTTATAGAGAGGAAGGGAGAGGGATAGAGAGTTAGAAACATCGATCAGCTGCCTCCTGCACAACCCCTCCCGGGGATGTGCCCGCAACCAAGGTACATGCCCTTGACCGGAATCGAGCCTGGGACCCTTTAATCTGCAGGCCGATGCTCTACCCACTGAGCCAAACCAGTCAGGGCTCAAATATGACATTTTAAAAAATGAGTGTTGGTGATTGAACTAGAAGCTATAAAATGGCAGGGATCAGCTCAAACTGTTTACAGTAGCAATTTGCCTGAGGCCTCTGGAATTACATGATGAATTGCCACTTTATATTAGTTATAACTCATAAAGCAACATGAGGCTCGTGGCAGCACACTTTCAACCAGAATTAACCAAGTCAGCAGAGTCATTAAAAGCTCAGTAAAACAGAACTTTGCTTAGTGCCATGACTGGGGTTAAAACACAGCCAAACCACTAAGACCTCATGAGGGTTTGATACCACCCGACAGAGTTAGTTGCAGGCGTAGAGCTCACAAATCTGATACTGAACAATAATTTACGAAGCAAGCACTGCAGGCAATGTGACAGGTCTGGGGATCCAGTCCTGAGAAAGAAAAGCAGGATTCCTGCCTTCATGAAGTTGTCAGAAAGTTCTATTGAGGGATGAGCTTTCTTTGGGATAGCAAGTTACTTTGCAGACTTTGGTATAAGGGCCGAGCAGTAGCAGGAATTACCTAAGAGCAGCCTTTGATGGGATTGGTGAAGCCCCAGAACCAAATGTTTGCTTAGGAACTTCCAAGGAACTCCTTGGAATCTTCTTTTAGCTCCCTGGCATTCCTGTTAGCTTGTGCAGTCATCCTTTAGCTCTTCTCCTCTGACTGGCAGGATGAAATGAATATTGGCCTCTGTCTCTTTAAGGCTGAAGGCTTGGCTGTCATTGTTTAATCTCACTGATAAAAGTTATCATGTAACCCAGTGTCTGTTAAATGAGCTATAAAAAACACCTTTGAAATACAAGAGAATTGCATTGTGACCTGCAGGTCAAATCTAATTCTAGGCAGGAGGGTAGAGAAGGAAATACCCTCGTTGTTTCCACCTAAGTGGTGATCCTATTACTCTTTTTCATGGAATCTTTGTCAGGGAATTGGTTTCAATGAGCAAAAAATCAAAGTGCTCAAGTCATTGCCTCAATCTAGTGCTTGCGCTGTGCAGAGTGTACCTCAATGGCAAGGCTGACCCAGCGAAGAGATGAAGAACTTCAGTTGAAATAACCACCACCACATAACTTACCAGGGAAACCAGGAAAGCACTGATAGGGGGCACTCTTAATAATCATGCTGAAACAGTAGGTGCAAACGCATAGGTAAGATCATACATCCGACTTTGAAAATCAAATTGTGCCAGGAGCCAACCATCCTAGAAAAATCTAAAAAAAATACCACAGACTAGAGCAAAATAGGCACCTTCCCTAAGAAAACTGTCATTTGTTCACTGTAACAGGCCCCAGTTAACTCCAAACTGACTGAGGACACTACCCTTAAAAACAGTAATACGAACAAAGTGTGATTACTACTGGCCACAATACCGGACACCTTAGGTTAGTTGTTGGATGAATAAGTGGTTTTGCTAGAAATTATGTGTACAACACTGTGGAGCAGGAGGGAGCTCCTACCCAGCCTGATGTAGAAAGGAACTAAGGCAGGAATGAGCCAGGTAAAGGGACCAAGAGCAGAGGTGTAACATGAGCTTTTGGGGAATCACAGGCAGCTCGCTGGTCTAAGGGAAGGCCCATCCAGGGCCTAGATGGGCTGGCCGGCCCTGAGCACACCCAGCCTCAGAAGGCTTTAACCAGGGTAGCAACGCGGTCAATATTTGCCATTTAGATGAATCACTGGCAGCTGGGCAGAGGATGAAACCGAGACCAGTTAATAACACAAATACTTCAGGCTGCTATAAAATTAAGGCAGAGGAGTGGTTCAAAACAACGTTACAGCATGGGAGGTCAGAGCTCAGCTCTGAGGCCAGGGGTTTGGGGTGGAGGGTGGTACCCTATTATAAGTCTCTAGGGCTGAGATATGCTTTAATCCAGAGATGCCAAATACCCAAAGAACAAGGAAGAGTTGCTTAGCAATATGACTCGATTTTTAATTCCAAGAACAGGTAAACTTGAACTTATTTGGCCTCTTCAATACTTATGTCCCCCCCTTCCCCCTTTTTGGTAGGGGAGGGAATGAAATGGCACAAAGGGATTTAAAAGAAGCAAGTCAGAAGATATAAATGTTAGGTTGATTTAGAGCTGCTCTGGGCAGTTAACAGTTTGTTTACAACGAGGAGTTATCTAACCCTGAACATACTGTACATGGTAATGAGAAGTCGTCATGGAAAAAAAAAAACCACAGCCAGCTTGCTGCCCCAGCCAACAGAAAAACAGCCAGGAACAGTAGGGATGAAGGTGGGGTTTGTTTGTTTTTTATTATAAAAGAAAAAATAACTCCTCAGAATCTTAACGAACGAAAAGGAATACTTCACACTCAGAACAGACACCAGGATACAAAATTACAAGTGTTTAACCCCAGTCCCGTCCCCCTCCCCTCTAGGAGGGGACAGGAAGGAGGCAGTGGAAGCAAACAAGCAATTCTGTCAGAGACTTCAAATCCCTACAAATAATGATTAAAATCTAAACTGGTTTTGCTTTAAAAAAATTTTTTTTAATATATCAAAAGGCCTGCTTTAGTGACATGCTAGTCCCCCAGAAAATAACCCAATACCCCCTTGTCAGTAACATACATGCTCAAGTTGACCAGCCAACTCATATTGCTAAACCCCTGTGCATACGTGTGTCTTTATACACCAAAGCCATGGGGCTCGGGTGTCGGCTGCTATTTGCTCCTGTTAGCCAACCCGTGTCCAGAAGGGCAGGCAGGGCACAGAGAAACCCTTAAATGGTAGTGAGGGTTTAGTGGCCCCTAACAGCCAACTTCTCAAGCACTGCCACCCTCAACCCCCCTCAAAAGGAGAGCCTTACTTCTAACAAGACTTCTCGCCTCAAATTTGGCTCCCGGTGACCAGAATGGTTTTTCTCCGTTAGAAAAAGCACACATTATCTGCACACCCATATATATAATTTTTTTGTTTTTGCATTTAAATATAAAAATACTACTCTGATTTGTGTTACAAACGGAGGACCAAGCAATGAGAACTTTTTCTTCAAAGGTAGGGCTACCCATCCCATCCCTTTAGGCTGAGCTTGCCTTCCAGTGAGGGCACTCAGCCCCAGGCCAGGGAAGCAGGTCACTGCAAAGGAAGGGGACACAGTTGGCAGGTAAGAGGGCTTCCTGCCTGCTGCCCCCCCACCTTTCCTAATTCTCACTTTCATTAGAAAGCTGCTTATAACCTTTTATGGAACTTCCCAACCCAAGGGAGTATCTAACCCAATCACAGAGCAAGCCCAGCACTCCTACCCCCTTCAGCTACCTCAAAGAAGAAAAAGGCCCTCCCCCTCCCTTCACAAACACTAAGCTCACTGTCCAGATAGCTACGCCTGTTGGACAAACACCTGATTAAGTGAAGCAGTGGTTATGTTTCCCCGCCCCGCCCCCCCTCCCCACAAACACACTAGAAAGCGTCAGTGATAGGGGGAAAAAAAGGGTGTGTGTGTGTGTAAGAGACTAAGAACTTGACCCCTCTAACCTGGCCAAAGAAAGCAAGAGATATTAACTGGGCACGAGGAATAAAAAAAGACCTTGATATTCTGCCCTTTGAGTTACATTTGTTATGACAATTGAGGGGCGAGAGTGGGAGCGGGACGAAGAAGTAATTAGAAGGAGAGTCCAGTCCGCTTAGTTTTTGTACTGGAAGGGCTCGTCGCCAGTTTCGTTGAGAAGACACGTGCGGATGAGGGCTTCTGTCACTGCGAAGGGGTCACAGTTGGCAGAGGGGCGCCGGTCTTCAAAGTACCCCTTCTTCTCCTGGCCCACAGACCGGGGAATGCGGATGCTGGCGCTCCGGTTGGCCACGCCGGCGGAGAAGTCGTTGATGTTGGAGGTTTCGTTGAATCCAGTGAGGCGCCGGGCATTGTCCCGGCCCCCCTTGGGATCGTAGGCTCGGATGTGGTACTGGTGCCGCTTGCTCAGCCTCTCGATGGACTCCTCAATGTACCTACAGGAAACAGAAAGGATGAGGGACCGTCCACCTGTCCCCCCAGGAAATCTGTCCTTCAGGGGCTGGAGCAGGGATGGATTCAAGAATGGAGTGACTTATCTATCAAAGACTTTTCCCAGCTTCCAATTCACCTCAACATCGCTCTGGCAGAGCAAATACCCGCCTTGTTCCTGGCCTGTCCCAGTGCTCAGAATAGTGTCAGACATCCAAGTACATGACACTTGTTGAATGAAAAGATCCCAGACTTTCTCTCACCCATAAGCATTAAGTTCATTCACATGCTTGTACTGTACTATTACTCACTCAGTTCTTATTAAAGGTTTTCAAATGCCATTTATCTATGTCAACTTTCCCTATCGCCACCCTTGAATTCTATTCCTGGAGTAATTTCGACCCTTTTCAAATAGGACAGAACCACAGAATTAGAAGACAGTTTTTGAAGCCCCGTGGCAAAAGCTAAGGTCCGAACTAGGAAGTCTGGCTTACTCATCCCCAATACATCACGTCCCTGGCAAGTCTTCTTGCACAGAAATAAGATGGCCACAGCAGGAGAAGGCACTCACTTGAGACCGTTCTCCTCTCGCATGGCCTTGGTGCTGAAGTTGGTGTGGCAGCCTGCACCATTCCAGTTTCCAGGAATGGGCTTGGGATCAAAGGTTGCTATCACTCCAAAGTCTTCACACACTCGGTGCAAGATGAAACGGGCCACCCAGAGATGATCTCCCATGTCGATTCCTTCACAGGGTCCTATTTGGAATTCCCACTAGAGAACAAGAAGGTTGGCCTTGAATATGAAGCCAACTGCTCACCCCTCTCAGAAGCTCTGAAACCCGCTCTCTTCTCACCTCTAGTCCATCCACCTTTTAGGTTTCGGGTTAAGGAGGGGAGCATCAGCAGCCCTGGCTACCAAAAAGCCCCTACTTGCCTAGTGATGGGGAAAGCTGCAGACCAGAGCCATTTACCTGGGCGGGCATGACCTCGGCATTTGTCCCTGCGATCTTGATGCCAGCGTACAAGCAGGCCCGGTAGTGAGCCTCCACAATATCCCTGCCGTAGGCTCTGTCTGCTCCCACGCCGCAGTAGTATGGACCTGGAGAGGCATCAAGACGAAATGTCAAGAGAGGAAATCCCTCACTCCCCTTTCCACCTAAGATGCATAGCCCAAGGTCAGCAATCAGAAAGCTCTAACACTGGCTCTCCGGAGTCACTGTCCCTGCCTTCACCTGGCAGTGGGGCAGCAGAGCAGGGGGTTCCTCAGTGGAGCCAAGGGTTCCCCCCCAGTATCAATGGCTAAACATCTATGTTTGGGTCTGGGTAATGTGAGGGCAAAGTATTATTCCAGCCAGGCTCAGGGACACTCCCAGGGCTTTTTGATCCATAAGGAGTCACTGCCATCTCTGGGGAAAGAGACTTTCCTCCCCAATTAAGCAGCCGGGGAGGAGCAAGTTCACCTCTCGCCCAGGAGACTTACCTTGGGGTCCAGGGAAGCCATTGGAAGGCCAACCAAAAGGGTGCCCATCTGTGCCCATGAGAGTGTATTCCTGCTCCATTCCAAACCAGGGATGCTGATTGCTCACCATGTCCATTATCCGTTTGCAGGTATATCTTAAATTGGTCTCTAGAGGGAAAAAAAAGAGTCAACAATCCTTTAGAGACATCTGGGCAAAATATACTAAATCTCGGTGCTGATGGGGAAAAAAGAAGTTCTTCCGAATCCACGCAGCCAAAGTGTTGAGTAAAAGCTAAACTGGCCCTGTTCACCTTTGTGGGTCCCATTGGTGTAAAAGAGGAAAATGGGAGATGCTGTAATTATAAACACTTGTAGGGAGGTTCCCCCCAAATTTGTTCTAATCAAGTCACATGACAGTGGCTCCAGGAAAGCACAAGTGTGTTCACCTGATCAGCATGCTGGCCACCTCCTAAGGCCCCAATGCCAGGCACTTACACTGTCTATTCACAAGACAGCCGCTTCTACAGTCCGACCTATTCCTAGTTTCTTGGGCATTTAGAGCCAAATCTACAATTCTTATTGAATCACTTGTGTACTGGGAGCCTTGCATTCATTTCAGGTGAGAAGATTTAGTGCTGAGTTATATAGAACTGGATAGTGCAAAAGAAAAACTTACAATGAGATGAGCTCAACTGGAAACAATTTCTTAAGCCAGACGGGAACTTTAAAATAAGTAAATACAGACGTACTGACTGCTTAACTATGCCCCAAGACCCATTTTAAGAGGTCTATATAAATCCACAACCGAGTCTTCATAACCACCCTGAGAAGGGTTATTATACATCTCCACCTTTACTAGTGAGAAAAGGAGGCTCAGAGATGTTAGGTGGCCTACCCAGGTTACTACAAGGCAGGCAGCAGAGCCAGGAAACCCATGACTGTCCTTGCATCAGAGCTCACGCCCTTGACCACAATGATACGGTCTCTCAGGACAAAGGCATTAACGGTCTAGAGTCACTCAGTGACGTGCCAAAAAGACCCAATGCCAAAGTGTAGCAAGAGACTACACAGAAGTGAGATTTCAGCTGAGTTTAAAAAAGATGAATGGCTGAGAACTGGGAACAACAGGCTTGCCAGAGGAAACCCAAAGGTGCAGTTACAGCAAACCTCGAGGCAAATGTATGTTATCAATGAACAGAGAGGCTCACGTTTTAGTCAGTGGACAGACAAGGAAGAAAACAAGCGGTCTGGAATGAGACAGCAACCAATAGTTGATGTCAAACTGTTCTCAATGATTTGCACATATTAACTCATTTAATCCTTCCAACGACTTTAGGAGATGGATTTCATTACTCATTTTTAAAATCAGGGAAATGAAGGATAGGGGATAAATAACTTGCCCAAGTTGATAGCTAAGAAGCGGCAGATCCCAAATTCAAACCCAACGTTCTAACTTCAGAACCATGTTCTTAAAATCTACAGGCAGGCAGGCCGGACTGTGTCCCGGGGGACTCCACCAGCAAACAGATTTAGAAGAATTCAATTTTATGCAACCAACAGGAGACCATGGGAGGATGGCCCACTTTACCACTCTGAATGAGGAAGTTCAAGGTGGAGAGATGCTCGTCCAACCCCCTAGACTCGTGAAACATTCCGAGACAGTCTAGTCTTCCCATTAGTAATTTGGCAATATCCTCCCCCTTTATTCCATTCATAAATTGGGGTGGGGGTATCCATATCTATCTATACACACCTGCAGGTTTGTGGTTGTACTTTAAGACTTCACAGAACACCAGCTTGTTGGGGTCCTTGCGGAAAGGGTCCCGAAACATGGCAGCAGGAACAAGATACATGTCACTGTTGGAGCCTTCAGACTGCATAGTACTAGAGCCATCAAAATTCCACTCGGGCAACTCTGGGGTAAAAAGAGAGGAAAATTAAGTTTAAAATGCACAGCTTTCCAGGCAGCACACAGCCCTTCACTCACCCATCGACACTCTTGTTTCTAGAAAGTCAGTGATGCATGTCTGCCACTATTAACATGCGCTGTGACGTGTGCATGTAGCCCTACAGTTCTGAGTTCTAGTAAGACCCTTACATCACTTCCTTAAAGAAGTAACAGTCACAAGAACAACCTAAGAATGATGTTTCTTCCCTGCATAAAACCACCGGACACCAAGGAGACAAATTAAAATATTCTGACATCAGCACTCAGTCATCATTTAAAATATTGAAATAGGAGAAACAAGGATTATCAATTCCCCCACTAGACCATCTGTGTTTCTTCTTTCTCTGATTCATCACCCCCGCCCTGTCTGTGTCCATGGTCTGTCCTTATTTTATAGATGACTTATTCAAGGATGCTCCCACATCACTTACCCACTTTCCCCACTATGCTTAAAGGCCGGTTTCTTCCTCTCTGCAGCTGACTGAGTTCTCCGAAGGCACAGACCAAACTCTTACCTGTATCCCCAATGTCTTTCTAATACCTGCCACATAGCAGGTACGCAATGTATGTCTTATATTATGGTCATTCATTCACTCAAATGTCAAGTTATCAGAAGAGGCAGCTATCCTAAAAGTAGGTAAGAGGTGACAGTTGTTCTCTGATACCTTTTTCTAGAAGGAGGAGGGCTATGGCTTCCTCTAGCCCCCCCCCCCCCCCCCCCAAAAAAAAAAAAAAAAAGAAAGAAAGAAAGAAAGAAAGAAAGAAAGAAAGAAAGGCTACAACTCATATAATGACTGCTAGTGGAACAATAATCAGATTATTTAAAAATTTCCAAAAGTGGCTCAGCTGGTGAGGCTCAGTGGTTGAGTGTTGGCCTATGAACCAGGAGGTCATGGTTCGATTCCCGGTTGGGACACATGCCTGGGTTATGGGCTTGGTCCCCAGTGTGGGATGTGCAGGAGGCAGCCAATCAGTGATCCTCTCTCATCATTGATGTTTCTCTCTCTCTCTCTCTCTCTCTCTCCCGCCCCTCCCTGCTTCTCTGAAATCAATAAAAATATATTTTAAAAAATTCCAAAAGTGCCATCCATTATAAACACATGAATGGCTAATCCTTTTAAGAAAGCACTTTAGGGTGATGACTTTGCATCTAGAACCCCAATGATATGAGTTCAAAACAGTATTCAAAGAGTCTGTAAAGTAGGTGTCTCAGTCAGATTAGAGCAGTGGTTAACAAACTGGGTTCCTGGGGGTGCCTTAAGCCAACTAAAGGCTACCCAAGTCAGTAAAGTACCCAGCCCCCTTATATCCCCAACCAGGCTTTGTTTTTTGTCTTATATATACTGACTTAGACACAAGATTTCATTTAAATAAAGGAGTCCATTGTTGCCATGCTTTGAGGCGGTGTAAGAGCTTAATGTTGAGTGACTGAAGTCTGAAAAGCCCTGCCTTAGAAAAGCTTTCCAAACAGAACAATCAAGAGGCCCAATCTAGTGGCTTGGTCTCAGGCTGCCCACCCAGCATAGACTCCCCACTCTTGCTCACCTTCTATACTTTTGGGCTCACTGTCCAGGGTCCGGGTCTTGCATCGCAGTCCTTCTCCAGTACCGTCAATCCAGATATACATAGCTAGGACTTTATCCCCCTGAGGCAGGGACATGTACATCTGCTTGATGCCTTTGTTCAAGTGGGAACTCGCCGAGGTGGACATGGTGGAAGTTGCTCTGGTGGAAAAAAAATAAATAAATAAAATAAAGGAAGAACACCAATTCCAAAATGATCCTCTACAGGAATCACTCTATGAGGACAATGAAATCAAGAAGTCGCAGAGGGAGTGGTGACCCCCGCACCCCCCCCCCCCCCCGGCTTCCCTTTGGAAGTTACTCAAGGGTCTATTTATTACTCTGCTTTCAAAGGATTAAAGATTTATATTAGACAAAAATCTCCTTATAAGCTTCCTCAAGCTAGAATATTGAGGGCTAAGCTTTATTTTTCTCAGTGTGGCCAGGGCAGGGAAATTGTTTTATTTATTTATTTGTTTTTATACCAAGACACTGGAGAAGAGGAGAGGGAACCCAAAAGACACAAAAGTTCAGAAACACAAATTTACAGAACAGATATGATCTTCCAATACAAATAAAATCCAGCCACAGAAAGGCTTGGCTGCTATGGTCTCGGGGTGAGTCTTCCCCCTTTTGCCTGGCATCCCAGTGGGCATGTCAATCAATAAAAAACCCCGTTTTGAAGATTCCTCCAAACCCTGGTGGGGAGGTGGGGGAGGGGGACCTCACATTTAGACAGTAGGTAGGATAAAACAAGGGCGTTAGCTAGGCTTAAATGGCTGGTGGCTCCCTAAAAAGAGCTGCAGTCATTATAGTCACCAAGATTAAAAAAATAGCTGATCCAAGTTGGAGCCTAAGATGCAGCACGCTGCCATAATTTCCATCCGGTCAAAGCCAAAATGCTCACTTCAGAAGGTAAGTTTGAGAATGACATGCTGAGATTCCACTAGAGAGCTTTTCAGGGAATGAGGGGATTCCCACTTGTAAATGAAGAAGATGTGGCGTTTCAAAAGCTGACGCATGCTAGAAACTGCAAGCCAACACCACAAAATCTCGGGAAAAGAAGGCACTCTGAAGCCACAAAAACCTAAGAGGAATCGGTTCTACCACTCCCTCCCCCTCCCCCCTCGGTGGCCCAGGGTGGCTCAAAAGGGAACATATTGTTCTCCTCCTATGACTTGGGCAACTCTGAAGTACAATGACAAAGTTTCTATGGGCAACCGTCCATGTTTACCCAGCTGAAAACATCGGCTTCTTCCAATATCTTCGCCCTTCCCCTGGGGAAGAGGAACTCGCCTGTCAAGTCGCCCTTTTGCCCACCACGTCCAGAGAAGACTTGGTGGGTCCAATCCCACCCTCACCCCCCAACACCTGCCTCTTTAAAAGTCCAGAAGGAACAAATCCCCTGATCCCTTCAGCTCCCAATAAAAGCTACAACCCAGTCTCCAGCTTTCCTCCCAGACAGCAAGCACACTTCCTCCCATAAGCCTGGGTGCGGTGGGGGTGGGGTGGGGAGGGGGATCTTGGATCTTCTGCTCTTTTCCGAGACACAAGTTGGTCGCCAACAGCCTAGTTGTTTCCTGTATCAACTGGTGCCACCGCGTGCCTAGTTGAGAAAAATAGGGTCCTGCCGTTTTTTTGTTTTTTTTTTGAGCTGTTTTTGAGCTGTTTCTGCAGCTGCCAGCTGGCTGGAGGTCCTCCTCCCGGTCTCCTCACTCACCCCAGCCACAGAAGGTCAAGCGGATCGCTGAGGTTGCTCTCTTTGGCCCTTCTCTTTTTGGAGTGGCGTTCCTGCCTGTCCTCCTTGTCCGGATCTGGCTGGAACATGCTCCGGAGTTTTAGGGGCGAGGGAGTCGAACGTGGCGAGGGGATCGGACACGGCGAGGGAATGGAGCACGGAGAGGCGGCGGGAGAGAGCGAGGGAGTCACCGAGCGATCGGTATCGTACCAGGACGCGCCGGAATACGCATGCTGGTGGCTCGTGGTCTTCATCTTAAGTCGCGATTTCTCTCCGGGGTTCATAGAGTAGGCGACAAAGCCAAAGCAGTTGGGGGGCTGCTCTGAGGAAACGGACTCCTGGTCATCTTCATCTTGCTTCGCTGTCCTCACCGAGGATCTGCGGCTCGGGGAGGATACCCCTGGGGCACCCCCGTGGTAGTTGGAATAATCCACTTTGAGAGCAGCCCTGTCCTACTGAAAATGTCCCGAAAGTTGGTGCCCCGCCGCCCCTCGGGCCCCGGGCCCAATCTCAGGGTCTGGCCGTGGGGGCCATACCCCTAAACGAGGGCCAAGGCTGGGGGACCGCGGGAGCGTCAGCCCGAGGGACAGCGCGCCGAGGACGCCTCTACCCGGCCCGGCCAGGCCTCTCCACTGGCCAGGCCCGCCGCTGCGCCGCAGCCCGGGGTCCCCATTGTTCAGTCACAGTGGCAGGTCCCCGGGACGGGGGCCGCAGCCGGAGCTGACCGCACTAACGCGGCCACTCGCCTCAACGGAGGCCACGAGAAGAGCATCAAGACCACGACGATCGCCGAGGCCCGCCGCCGCCGCGGGGGAAGCGGGCGCGCTCCCGCAGGGGCCACCCGGCGACTCCATCCACCGCGCGCACAGCACCGCCGAGCGACCTCCAGGGGCGGCGCTTGGGGCCGCTGGCAGCCGGAGGGAGATCAAAACAAGTCCCCGCCCTCCTCCCAGCCCGGCGACCCGCGCGCCCCACCGTCGCCAACCCAGGCCCACCGAAGCCCGAGCGGCGCCAGGCCGCGGGGGGCGCACTGAGGCCGGGAAGAGGGAAGGGGCCGGGCTCCACGGCAGGGCGGGGCGCGCCGCCGAGTCCCCGGGACCCGCGCGCCGCTTACCTGGGGGGCGAGCAGGCGGCCGGGGGGCAGGGCGGGCAGGCCGTGAGAGCGAGGTGCAGAGAGGAGAAGAGAGGAAGCTGGGAGTGCTGCTCAGACACTCGGCTCTTCTCCCATCCTCGGCTCTGCGGGGCCGTCCGCGGCCCGCACCCTTTATCGGCGGCCCGGGCCGTCCCCAGCACCCTGATTGGCTCCCAGCGGCCGGCAGCCGGGGCGGGTCGGCTGATGCGCGCCCGGGCACCGCGGCCATTGGGCAACGGGCGGCGCCGCCGGGGAGGGGGCGAGCGCGCCGGGAAAGAAAGAAAGGGAAGGGGCCTTGGGGGAGGAGCGCGGGAGAGGGGAGGGGGCGCCAGTACTTGGGAGGAAGGGAGGGGTGGGGCGGGAAGGAGGGCGGGCTGCGTCACGAGGGGCGAGTTCCTGCGGGAAGGACCCTGCCTGCCCCAGCCTTCCGCTCGCCACCGCGGGGCGTCCCTGCAGCGCCCACCGGGCTCTGGAAGCGCGCAGCCAGCCGCCCGCAGCCTCCGTCCCTGCAGCCGTCAGGTTGGATTAAGTTGCAAGAGTCCTGTCTTTCAGGAGGTCCTACTGCAGACCCCATACGAAATTCTGACCCAGCGCAACATAAATTTGCCTTTTGTTGTTAGAGACCCGCCCCGCCCCCCCGCCCCCCCGCGCCCCCTACTCCGCGCCCCAGCCCCATTCTCCGTGCTTGTGTCAAGTTGAGAGGGGCGCAGGGCGCAGGGGCCGGAAAGCCCTGGGCCTGCGGAGAGCTCGGCGCAGAGAGGGGGGCCTCCCGGGTAGGCCTGGGTGGGTTTGGGTGAATGACCGGATGTCTTGGAGCTCACATTTATCGTCAACGTGCTGTGTTTATAGTACCATCCATAGAGAGGGACCTGAGGGCGGTAGAAACAAAGCTGGGGACCTGTCTGTCTGATTCCCCTTCTGTGACCCCGAAAGCAAGTCAGTCTCTCTGGGCCCAAGTTTTCTTGTCTGCAAATAAAGGTTCTCAAGAGAGGACCTTTAGAGTTGCCCGCCAGGATTGAAATTCTCTGTGTGCAAACTTCCCCAAGGGCGGCTGAAAGGAAAGGGAGGTCTTTGTATAGACCCAGGGTAGGTGGAAAATTTAGGGTTCCTTAAACAAATCCTCCCTGGTTTTGCTTTTCAGGTAATTTATTGCGCCTTCTTTTTAATCTGGAAAGAGAATCAGTATCCTTCTCCTCTCAGCCTTGCAGCGATGGTTGAGAAAGTGCATAGACAAACACAATCGCGAAATGGATGCTTGTCAACAGATGTAATTGTGTATGTGTATGTACATATACATATATATGTGTACATACACACATATATACCGATATATATGCATATATATGCACCAGTCTTAATACTTCATCATTCTCTATTTTTATTCTCTGAAACCCATCTGAAGGTGTCTGGCCTTCATTGCATCTTTCAGGAGCCCCCGTGTTTGAAACGGAGATTTTTGGAGACCAAGAAGGCATGTTTTCAGTGCCTTTGGAAGAGGAAGGGAAGAAGTTTGTTCTTTTGGTTATTTTTTTGTACCACAAATATGGAAAAGAAAGTGTTGCCTGTGACCACAAACACATAACGTGGCTTCTTGGTCAACATCCCTCCCCTTGAAGAGTGTGTTTTAACACTGTAGTGCTTTAAAATTACAGATGCAACATCCATCTCAGAAGGGCTTTTGGTATGTTTCGGACAGGTGACATTCTGGACTGGGTAAAGTGCCTGGCAAGTGTAAGGGATTCCATGTTAAGTTTCAGTGCTGCCTGTTGGAATCTTACGATGTTGGTTGTTGAAAGCTGGAGTTTCAGGTCAGACAAACCGAGGTTCAAGTCTGGGCTTTACCTCTTACCAGCTTTGTGTTGGCTTAGTTAGTTAGTCACATGAAGGCTCGGTTTCCTTGCCTACAAAATATTGTAGGGATTAATTGTGATTAATTTGCAAGTAAATTAGCATAGTATCTGCAGCATAGTGTTTATGATTATTATAGGGGAAAATGTAATCTGAAGAGATTGGATTATTTCTTCCCTCGTAACAACCCATTATGTACAACTTTCTAACCCTCTTATGCTCCACTGTCAGTTTTCTGAGAGGGGGGCTTAGACCTGGTCACAGTGAGCTGTCTTCATTCCATTTCTTTCTGTTAAGTCTTGAGTTTAAGTTGGTTGAGGAGGGGGAGTGGAGGAAGTGAAAAGTTCCCTTTAAACAAGATGTTTTCCTCTACTCACCACCTCCATCCAGCACTTGAGGTGGGAATGGCAAACAACAGAAAATACAGTAGTAGCAAGTGCAGTTTTTTTAAGCTTATGATATCATATTTTGTCCTGTGAAGGCTTGCTAGGTATCTGAACCTCCTGAGGAGCGTATTCATCTTGTAACTCCCAATAGTATCCAGGGTGAGTGTTCAATAGGTGGCGTTTGTTGACCACACAGATATGACAGCGGCACCAAGAGAACATGTGGTTTGAGCTGCTTTTCCAAGAATGGAAATGGATTTGCTCTGAGCCATTCATGTGACCAGGGACATACTTTGCCAGGGCTAGCCACATAGAACATGACTGCTGGGTCCTTCAGGAGGGAGCAAGAGGCCTTGTCCTCCTCGGTCCACCCCACACTTACTTAAACCAACCGAAATAAGGCTCACAGGAGTCCAAGGACTGGATCTTAAAAGGGTATGAGGGAAGAAAAAGTCCTGTTACTGACTGGTTCACCCCCAGAAACCCAGACTGTACTTTTGGAGAAGTTAAAAGTAGAACAGCCTGTTTCATCCAGTTTGGCTTTGCTGTGTCTGCTGCCCTTGGTTCTCCTTCCCCTTCTTCCCCAAATGGCCACCCACCCCATTCCCCACCCCCTTGGTGAAAAGGGCGTTAGAATGCTTGAGCCTATGAACTCTTTTACCTCTTGGTACACTCAGGATCAAAGCCGACGGGGGGGTGGGGAGGTCCTATTACATCTGCTTCAAATTCAGGTTTTTGTCTCTTAGGTAGAGTCTGTATGTCCAAGGGGTGGGTGGAGTGGGAGAGCAATTTTTTTATTTTTTATTTTTGCTAATCTTTACCCGAGGATATTTTTCCATTGATTTTTTTAGAGAGTGTAAGGGAGGAGGAAAGATGGGAAGAGAGAAACATCGATGTGAGAGAGACACATGGATTCGTTGCCTTGGGAATCACCTGGGGCCTCAGAGGTACATACCCTTGTCTGGAATCGAGCCCGAGACCCTTCAGTCCTTGGGTCGAGGGTCTATCCACTGAGCCAAACCAGCTAGGGCTAGGTAAAGATTTTGTTCCATATCAAAGGATGGCCGGGGACTAAAAGCATCTCTTCAGTGTTGCTCTGTTGCCTGAAATAAAGGCCTTGTCTAGGGTGCGTTTACCTGTGAGTTCACCTTTCAATTTCTGTCTCTTTTGAAGGACTCATTCTCACCCTGCAGGTTGGAAGCCCTTAATCTGGCGGTTTGAGGTGCCTTCCCAGGGCCTGCATGGGCTGCCTTGCACTCCTTAGAGACAAGATTTGGGGTAGGGCTCAAACAGACCCAAACCGTCAGCCATAACATGTAGTTTGAGAAATGGAGGTTTCCCCATACCTGAATGATTTCAATAGGCATTCGACAAAAACCATTTAATCCGGCTAAAGGCACACAGCTGAGACCCCGGCTTCAGAAACTCCCTGGAAACCCAACCCCAAATTGTCAACTATTTTTGTTTTTAAAAAAATCAAGACCAATTCTTTTCAAAAGAATAGACCATTGTATAATCTTAAGACAAAATTCAAAAAGAAGGAAAGGAACAGTCTTGGAAGTTAATGTCATTACTCTTAAACCAGATTTAGGGAAGAAGCAGCAGGTGGCCAAGCTTTCAAATTTCATTACACAATTAAAGGAGGAAAGACCAGGTTTTACCTTAATTCAGTACCTAACACTGAACACAGAGAAATTGTTCTTTATATCCTTTCCGATTGTTTGATATTCTTTTTTGTTTTGTTAATTTTTTAACCCGGGACATTTTTTCCCCATTGATTTTTGCTGGTAGGGAGAATGGAAGGGAGGGGGGGAGAGACAGACACACATCAATTGGTGCCTCCCACACGTGCCCCAACAGGACCAGGTTGGATGGAGCCTTGCAACCAAGGTGATGCACTTGGACCAGACTCAAACCCTTAACATTTCAGTCCTTGGGCTGACACTCTAACCACTGAGCAACACCAGCTAGGCTGATTGTTTGATATTCTTAAGCTCAGGTTAGAAAATGAGAAGTTCAAACCTCAGCTGTGTTTCTTCAGCCTGACTTTTGTTGAAGGCTCCTCGAAGTCATTCGAATACAGTGAAGACTTGATTTCTCAAACTCCATGTCATGGCTGAAGGTTTGAGTCTCTTTGAGCCCTACCCCAAATCTTGTTTCCAGTAGGAAACTGCTTGGAGAGTTGGGAAGAATTAAGTTCCCTCTACACTAACAACATGGGAAAAATAAGTAGTGTTGAGAAAATTAAAGCTGTGCAGTTCTGGAATTAGATGTTCATGTGATTCTGTCTTAAAGGTGAGGACACTGAGGCCTCAATAAGTCAGTAGCTTGCTGACGTCATCTCAGGGCAGTATGTCACAGCCTGTGTGCTTCCAGTGTGTAACTCCCTTGAGAGCCTTACTCTCTTTCACCTGCTGTAGTGTCAGGCTGTGGATACTGCATTCCCGGACGACCACCTCTAAACCACTGAAACCTCTGCCCAAGTGCAGGGACTAATCTAAGTGCTACACTGTGGGTTTAAGTGCCTTCCAGGTAGTGGGCATTCAGTATAATCTTTGTGAACAACTAGATTACCAGAAACAAAAATGTTTTAAGGTTCCATTTAAAGGGATCTTTGGAGATCATATTTCATATTCAATAATTGGCCCCCAGTTTCACTGTTTTGTGAATCTGGAATATTCACCGATAAAATGGGTTCCTTATTCTCAATGTATGGATGGATCTATCTTTGGGGAGCATTGTTGGGAATGATGGGAGCATTGTTGAAGTTTATGAAAAAGGTGAGGTCAAAACATTACCAGGATCAGAGTGTGCCCTTTTTTTAGTTGGTACTTTTCTCAAAGATATCCTCAACTGGGTCCAAGGTCCTTCTCCCTCATCCCCATCCCTTTAGTTGATTTGAATCCCCGTGTATTTCACATGCACATGCCAAATTTTCATGGGAAACAAATAGCCCTGGGGTATGTTTTCTGGATGCTTGGGCAATACTTAGACTGGTTGTGTATTTTTCCTGATCTCCTTTACCTCCCCCCTCCGCCACCCCTGCTTTTTAAATCTTTTTTTGAGAGACTTGTTTACCAAGTTGGAGAGCTAGAGGCTTAACTGGGGTGGTGTGAACGTGGTGCCCTCTGGTGGAATTTTGTGAGCATGACATGTCTCCCTGCAAGTTGAAGAGTGGGAAGTTGTTTTCTTGACTGGCTTTCAAGGGGAGGGCCTCTCTGTTGCATCTCAAATATAGTAAATTAATAATAGGTAAACTTATTACACTGGACATTGAAGAGGTATTATCCTGTGCGTATCAGTTGATTACCAGAGGCTTGTTTATGATTATAAAATTAAGCCAGATGACTAGAAATGGGCAGCAAGCAGCATGTGTGGTGTTTCGCCTTCTCCCATCAATGTTTACCAGAAATGAAGAGAGAGAAGGTCCCCTTTAAAAAGGGTCATTGATGCCGAAACCGGTTTGGCTCAGTGGATAGAGCATCGGCCTGCAGACTCTAGGGTCCTGGGTTCGATTCCGGTCAAGGGCATGTACCTTGGTTGCGCGCACATCCCCAGTAGGGGGTGTGCAAGAGGCAGCTGATCGATGTTTCTCTCTCATCGATGTTTCTAACTCTCTATCCCTCTCTCTTCCTCTGTGTAAAAAAATCAATAAAATATATTTAAAAAAAATAAAAAGGGTCATTGAGAAAAGTCTAGGAACCAACAGTTAAGGGGGAATGGCAAGCATCAGGAAACTTGGTCACAAACAAGTCTTATCCTCAGCCCTCACATAGATCTGAGCCTAAAAATTTAAGAACCAGCTAGAAGTTGAGAGTCAGCCAGATATTCTCATTCTCTCTCTCTCCTCCTCTCTCTCCCCCTCCCTCTCTCTCTCCCCCTCCCCCCACACACACACAGAGAACCCCAGGGGGCAAGGCTCGAGGGGGGGGGGGCATGGACAAAAAGTGTGACAAGAGACACATCTTTTAGGGGAGTCTAGAGTACTTGTACTGCTGCTTGCTCTTTTTTCTCTTTTCTCTCTCTCTCTCTCTCTCTCTCTCTCTCTCTCTCTCTCTCTCCAATTTCCTTTTGAGGATCACTCCCTTCACCACTGCCATTAGCAAAATCAGGTGACCCAGAGGACATAGTCACTGGCTTGAGTCAGACACACCTGCACTTGCATTCCTGTCTTGTAGCCATAAGACTTGGGCAAGTCAACCTGTTAAGTCTCAGCATTGTTTGGAGGTTCCTTGTAGAAATGCTTGTGAGAATTGTGAAACAATTAGCACAGCAAACAATTCAGAAACAGAATAGTGGATTTTATTATCCCAAGAATGAGGAAGAGAGTGGGCAAATGACTAAGGAGATGACTTAGGCTTTAGGCTTCCAGAGTTTCACAGACCTTCCGACCTGTCTGGCAACACTTTTAGAAGAAACGTGTAGGCAGAGATTTTTGAAAGCAAACAAGCCTTTATTAAGCTGCATAGTTGGCTCATACATAGGAAAGTATGTGACTTGATATAGCCTACACTTTAGATGGTGAGGAAAGGCCTCCCCAAGGGGAAGGATTTCAGAAACAGAGCAAGCAAAGTGCATCAGCTGTATGAGCCAGGGGACAAGGTGGGTCTAAGTGAATGTTTCTGAGAGTCCCAGAACAAAGGAGTCATAGTGGAGAAGCCTCCTTGGGGGTGCTCCATGGTGGGAGGTTGAAGGTGGGTCTTATGCTGGGTACCAGATAACATGATAAAAATGTGATTGCGGGACAGCTTTCTGTGAAATAGGAGGGAGTGAAATTTTGCCAATGCTCATGGATAGGATCTAGTAAATTACATGTGCTAAGGTGGTAATGGCGAACTAGGTAAGCTTTGTCTGGAATAGGACTAATAAAATATGAAGTTGGGAAAATACTGAACATTTGGATTCTATAAAAATTCAGTTTTACAAATTTGAAATGTTACTATATTATAAGCATTAATATAGTCTCACTTTACTAATTTGAAATTAACCCAATTAAAGCATTAATATAGTCTCACTTTATTAATTTGAAATTAACCCAATCCTTAAAGAACTTTCTTTGGGAGGAGGCAAAAGTTCTGTTGATGCTAGCTCCACATGATAGAGCCATTTTGGTGAGCAAAACAAAAATACCCACTATTCTTTATCAGGATGAGACATGAATGATTGCAGTGTTGAATTGTAAGAAATCATTATTCCCTCAGGTAAAAG
Source organism: Eptesicus fuscus (assembly GCF_027574615.1). Lineage (NCBI taxonomy): Eukaryota > Metazoa > Chordata > Mammalia > Chiroptera > Vespertilionidae > Eptesicus > Eptesicus fuscus. The sequence goes on from NC_072494.1 coordinate 24,777,951, forward strand.
GCAATCACTTCTACCCAGAGAAGCAGCTGGTAGATGGAATGACTGCTGGACTCCCCTCTCTTCCCTTCAAAGGCTTTCCTTCTATTGCATTTTAATCCCCATGGCTTTTCTGGCACATTTATCTATTCACGTGGTCCTCTTTCCCCCCACCTCACCAATCTATTCAGCATCCCTTTCTCAGCCCCCTCCCATTTCCTCAGCAATTCAAAGTTCAGGAGATGTACCAGCAGACGGAGACCAAATGCTCTCCATGGCCATTACCTTCATTGGAGACCAAAGAGGATACAAAGCACATGTCGGAGAGAACCTACAAGGAGGAAGAAGGGATGGACAATGTGCAGGTATCCTGGGCCCTATCTCAGGGTGAGCTCTCTGGGAGGAGAAGAGCCTGGTCATCTTTCTCTGACTGCTCCACTTCTGGCAGCAATTGGTAGATGGGTCCTTCAGTGTTTGTATAATATGGAGCTTCTTTGGATCTCATCAGCTTCGACCTGGGTCTGTAACAATGATGCCAAAAGGAAGAGATGCCGTAGATTCCCAATAGACACAAAGCATTGATCATCACATGCCAGCAGAAGAAGGTGGTGACAAACATGATGTCACTGATGTCATCATCCTGCCATGGATAGCCGCTGACTGGTCTGTACAGAATAAAGCCTGCCTGCATCAGCCAGGAGCCCATCATCAGAAACAGAAAGGTCTCAATCATTGAGAGGTGAAACGCGTTGGGAGCCCACAGCTCAACAGTGAACACCAGCATCAGCAGGAACACCACCAAGATGAGTAGAGAATGAACCTGCAGTTCCACCCCTGTGGAATCTTGAACGTGTGACACCAACAGCATCAGGAGCACGTAGAAGATCAGGACCAGGGCACCTTTTTCTAGGAGCACACACCTCTGAGGCAGCAGGTTCTTGCTCGTGACGTCTACACAGCCATTGAGGGTGAGGAGGATGAACATGGTGAGGTGCTGCCACTCTTTGGGGAACAAAAATCTCGGTGGCAGTTCCCTGTTCATCAGCACCAACCCTCCTTTAACGCAACTGTTCTCATAAGCTATCAAGATGGAGCCAGTCACTATTTTCAGCAAACCGCGGTAGGATATTTCCCACAGCCTGCCCCACCTTCCCTTATTTCTTAGAGGACATGAAGGATTCAGGAGAGAGTCATTGAATATCACAGCTCTGGAGACCACTATTGCCTGATAGAGTCCGTATGAAAATAGAAACAGCCCCGGGTACACGTGACCGATAAAGGTTCCCATTGAACTACAGATCTTCCTAACGAAAGAGAGAAGAACAAAACTTGGGCACGTCCACACCTTCTGGGGCCACTCCAAGGTCTAGACTTTGGAAAGAATCGCCTTCCACCAACTTTTATCATCTCACCCCACCCACTGCCGCCCTACAGAGAGGAAATGGTTCCTGAATCAAACCTACACCTTTGGTGGTGTAAAGCATCATTATTCCATTCCATTCTGGTACATTGGGAACTGGCTTCTGCCAAAGAAGAAAGTTGATGAATGTGTTTTTAGGGGCTCCCCTCTATGGCCTTTGGGATGCTTCAGGTCACACTTGTCCCTTTCTCCCCTGGATTCCTTCCCCTTGTGCTGCCCAGCACTTAGAGCAGAAGGAGAGAGGACCATGGGATGGGGTAGGAGTTGCCATGATATACAGAGGTAGCCGGGGCACTCACAAACCCTTGAATATCATTCAGTACCCCTCAGACATAACTTGGGTCCAATTGTAAGGTTTTCTTTCTGGATACATGTATTTATAAACATTTGGATATATAACCATTTAATACATACTTACTGTCTACCTGCATTTTCTATTCTTTTATAGACACATTCTTGAAAACGACCAAAAAAGCTCCCTTCACCTCCTCCCCTTACCTCTTCACATCTTTGTCCCACCCTTACCCCCACTTCAACATCTCTACTGGATCTAAAAAGCTACCTTTTGATATGACTTTAGAGATAGTGGTGGTTTTGTAGTGTATAAACCTAAGTTTGAGTCATGTTTCCCAGAATTCCCTTTCCTACATGGTTCCAGGTTGAGCTGGCTACAAGAGAAATTTGCCTGAGGATGTGAAGGTGGGAGTGAGGCAGGACCTAAGCACACTTTGAAGGTGTAGGTGCCAGGTACCACTGTAGCTCATGCATTTGGTTACTGATCTGCTGGCTCACCTCCTTGGCATGGCCAACAGCCAGGTCTGTAGCTTCCTTAGCTTCTCTTAGTGTGAACGGCACCAGTTTCTTCTGCAGGTCACCTGCCACTCAAGTACGAGGTGGTGAGAGGCAGGCATAGGCTCCATTTTGTCCTCATGGGCTTTGGTTTGTCCCTGCTCTTCCCTAGCTTCATGTCATCTGCTTCTTCCTGACTGCTGCCACACTAACCTGAAATGACCTCAGGCCCATCATACAGCAGAGAGGCAACAGTTCCAAGACTTTTCCACCACAAATGTATAAGGTGTAATAACTATAAGACATCAATATTTCATATCACTCTGCTCCCATGATGCATCCCTACCGATATAAACAATTTAGGGTATAATCCTTAAAATGCAGATCCTGTTGAGAAGAATGACTCCAATGAGGTGGTGTTGGCCCTTTTATTTTAATATGAATTAGCCCATCAGCTTCATTTATCCATAACTAGTGTCTGATGTACCTTGGGAGACAGTGCCTCAGTATTGGGTAACTGCCAGGTGAGTATAAGGCAGAGGATGGTGGAGAATAAAGTACAGGAAATGTGAGGCATGCACTGGGCCCACATATGGTTCTGGGTGTATCACAGGGAGTACAGGGAGTACTGAGGGGGAAGGAAGGGAGTACTGAGTGTATTACAGGGAGTACTCTGGGAGTACTGGGTGTATTACAGGGAGTAGAATTTCTCTGGGAGTACCGAGGGGGAAGGAAGTTTATCACTCAACACGAGCTGTGCTAACATCACAGTCTCCTGCAAAATCATCTGCCCTCACAGTACAAGCAATGCTGTGAGCAGAGAGTTGGCCCCTGCATGCTATCAGCGCCCCTGGTGGAGAGGAGGAGAATTCACACCCAGGTCACACAGCACTGCCTCTCAGCAAATACCTACTCTTCTTCAAGTCCACTTAATTCCAGAAAAGTTAAATTTCTCTCTGCCCTCGAGGATGGCAATAATTTAGATTGCTTCTTGCTATTCAGATATTTGGTGGGGCTGGGTATTTGAGTGTGAAGGCAAGTAGGAAAAACAAAGCTTAATTCTGCTTTCTGAAGGAATTTGCTTTATTTCAAATTTTAGGTGTTTTTATTCATTGTATAGTCATTGTGTGGGGAAAAAAACAGATAAAACATCTAAGCAAAAAGAATAACATTAAAAAATCATCTGTAACCCCACAGTCTGAACGTGACCATTGTCACCACTGAGGTATAGAAACACTTATGAAAGCAGCATGAGAAAGTGGGAAAATGCATTGACTGGAAGTGAGAAATCTGGGTTCTAAACCCAGTTCTCCCTTGACTTACTGAATTTCATACCCCTTATCTGAAAAAAAATTGAGAGTTGAACTGTCTATTAAAGTGAAAATAAAAGGGCATGAATACTGTTACACAGACATGAACTTATTTATCTCCTGACTGTTTTTCTGATTTGGTGAATTTTCAAAATACTTGGAGCACACTGTAAAGCTCAGTGCTTGATTCAAAGTGACAGGTTTTATGAGTCAGGAAGGAGAGAACCCCAGGGATTCTCTTTGGTTCTTAGATTTGCTCTGGGAGAAGCATAGGGTCCATTGCTCCGCCAGGGATCAGCAGTGCTGGGCTAGAGATCATGTGGCCTGTAGGTCCAAGAGGGGCTGCATTTGGTCACTCTGAATTGCCCCCAGCACTTTGAGGCTGTGGGTCCAAGTGAGGCGGGGGCAGCAGAGCTTACTCCAGCTCCCACACTCATCTCCCCAGTTGTTCCTGGCAGCCATGAGCTCGTTGCCAGGGGCCAGAGGAGGAGAGAGAACAGCAGCACTGACCCAGTAGGGATGACCCAGCAGTTGCAAGTGGCATGGATGAGGACAGATAGCCCATCCTGGATGCTCAGGCCCCCACCTTGGCCACACACCAACGCTGCATGTCCTTTGAAACATGAACACTCTGATCTCTCGGCTTTGAAGATAAGAATCTCCCACCCCAAACCAGACACTGCCCACAGGTAGCCGAGAAGAAAGCCAAAGGGAGTGAATGATTAGCAGAGCTGGCAGGCAGTCCTGAGTCTGTGGGCATTGAGTGCCTGGGAAACTGTTTCCTACGGAAAACTCACCTTGACCATGGAGCCCATGGAGGTCCTTCACGGCCTGGCTGCTCCATGGGGAGGCTCCCCTCAGACCTGCCTCCCCCACCCCATTCTTAAGGGTCCCCAGGCACAGCCACTGCCACTTGTCTGGCTTGATATGCTAGAATGAGCAAGAAGGTCCTCAGGAATTTAGTAAACATGAATTTACTAAAATCTGTGAATTCTGAGGGCAGCAGGGCATATAAAAAATATACCATCGTTCTTATCCTCAAAGAGCTTGCAATTTAATTGAAGACACACAATTTCATACACACACACACACACACACACCCCAGAGACATGAGAAAACTAGACTACCTCTCCTATCGAAATCAAGTGTCACATATGTAATTCAAAAATTCCTAACAGCAACATTAAAAAAGCATATAAACGTAGAATTCATTTTAATGAGGTATTTAACCCAGCATGTCTAAAATGTTATTTCAACATGTTATTATAAGAACTATAAATGAAGTATTTTATGTTCCTTATTTCATACTAAGCCTTTAAACTCCGGCATATATTTTATACTTACAGCACATCTCAATTCAGACAAACCAAATTACAAGTGCTCCATAGCTATGTATGGTTAGGGCTGCCATATTGGATCGTGCCGATTTAGGAGAGGATGACATGTTGAGTGAATTTCAGTTTTAGTGAAAAGAACAGTTCAGGGAGGACGTAGAAGTTTGGTCAGAAATGGCATCTAGGGGAGCCACAGTATAAGCTTTTCAATGGCTGGGGGATTTTAGTATGGTGCTGTCGCACCTTTTAATTTACTTCCTTTCTGTTTAGGAAGGCCTTTGTCGTCGTCATCATCATTATCATCATCAGAAAAGGATTGCAGCTCACTTTGCTGCAAGACAGAAATACATCAGAGGAAGAGAGAAAGCCCGAGGCTGGGGGCTCCAGCAGAACCGTGAAAATGGGCACAAGGTCAGAGACAGCACATGTGTTCATGCTGGCATTGGACTTTATGAGGGTGGCAGAAATACCCTTCTGTTGTGTTAAGCCAATAGGAATTAAGGGTTTGCCAGGTTTTAAATCAGGTAATTAATATACATTGTCTACCAAGCCTCCAAGAGGCTCACTGAAAGCTCAGTAAATTAAATTCCTTAATTTTGATGTGACAAGCATCCAAAGGGTTATGTTTATTATTCCCACCCAACCTCCTCCTCTACCTTCAGTATCTCAAAATCTAGAATTCTCATGTACTCTGTCCAAGCCACTGTTTTGGGGCCCAAGAAACTAAATTCCACCCTATGATTATAGACACAGAGCATAAGAACTCGATGGGCCTGAAGCTCCTCATTCTCATTAGGATCTCAGCTTCATTTTGGATACAATCTTCCAGTGACATCAATGATGAGAGAGAATCATTGATCACCTGCCTCCTGCATGCCTTCTCCTCCCTGCTGGGGATTGAGCTGGCTACCTGGGAATGTGCCCTGACCAAGAATCGAACTGTGACCTCGTGGTTCAGAGGTCAACCACTGAGCCACACCAGTGGGGCAGAGCCACACATCTTAATGAACTGTGGTGTTTCTCATCCCTAACCTGTGCTGGATAAACCTTCACCCAAAACTAATACGACCTGCATTGGTTTTCTATTGCTGCATGACAAATTAACTTCAATATAGGAGCTTAAGCAACACAAATGTATTGTCTCTGGTTTCCATGGTCAGGAATCCAGTATGGGTTGGCTGAGTCCTCTGCTCATATTTCACAAAGGTGTTGGCCCGGGCTGGGATTCCCATCTGAGGCTCAGGATCCTATTGCAAGCTCACTGGATGTTGGCAAAATTCAGTTCCTTGCAGTTCTAGGACTCAAACTTCTGTTTTCTTGCTGCCTGTGAGTCAAGGACTGCTCTCAGCAACTAGAGTTTGCTCGAATTTCCTTGCCATGTTGCCCCCAGTAGGAAGTTCATGACATGGCTCTTTGCTTTCCTTCAGACCGATAAGGTTGCATCTCCCTGATGGCTCACCTTCTTGTAAAGATCTCACCTGACTAGGTCAGACCCACCCAGGACAATCTTACTTTTCACTAATTTAAATTCAACTTATCCTATCTAATAAAGATAGAATATGCAAATTGACCATCACTTTGCAACAAAGATGGTGGCAGCCACAGCCAATAAGGAGGGAATATGCAAATTGACGTGACAAAGATGGCAGTGGCCAGGTTGTTCCGGGCCTCTGGGCAGCGCCCAAAGGTGGAAGGCAGCTCTGGGCCGGAGGGAAGGCCGGGTCCCAGGTGCCAGCAGCCAGGGGAAGGAAGGCCTATTCTTACACGAATCTTCGTGCAACGGGCCTCTAGTTATAATATGAGGAAAGAGCTTAGATTCAGAAATCATATTGTTTTTCAACTAGTTTACTATATATTTGTATTTCTGAGGTTCAGTGTCTTCAGCAAAGTGGGCATAAATTATTAAATGAAAATAAGCTGCCTCAAAAGATTATTACAAGGGTTAATAATAACATATAAAGAACCTGGCACACAGTAAGTGCTCAATAAGTCATATCTATTTAATAAAGATATATTAAAGTAACAACAACAAAAAATAAATTCAACTGATTATAAACGAACCATGGGAATGATATTCCATTACATTCACTGGTCCCATTCACACTCAAGAGGAAGGGATTATACAGAGTGTGTACACCAGCGGCAGGAGTCTTGGGGACCATCTTAGAATTCTGCTGACCACACCATCTAATCTTCCTTTTCATTCATTACTGTAAGTTGCATTATAATTGTGTATGTCTGTTTGTGTCTTTCTCATTATTGTATTGCTAATCCCTACACAGTACCTGGAAAAAAGTAGTTGTTTAAGATTTTTTTAATGAATTAATTAACCCTTTGGTCATCTTCATTGAGTTTGGAAGATCCCCTTAATTTATTACCTACCTGTTTACAAATTAGTCTCCTTCACTGTATGTTCACTTTAGTGAAATTCAGTTAAAAAGTTTCTCTTATCATTGTTCAAATATCTGGGGGTGAATTCTGTTTAGAGCTCTGGTCCCCTGTGCAACTACTCTATTAGTGTCTATTGGGACTCAGAGAGGGTCCCAATAGGAAATAGATTGCAACCCAAATTGGAATAGTTCAAGGAGGGCTGAAAAGGGCACTTCTTACATAGATGAGAGCTGGATGTAAGGTGACCACAAGGGATAGCTGAGTAACAGATGGAGCTGTGACTGCCTTTAGGCAGGCCCCAAGGGACATGGGACAGAAGTTCCTGGTATGGGCAAGCACAGTGTGGTGACTTGTGTGGTGGCCTCTAAAAAGATATTGCCAAGTCTTAATCCTGGAACCTATGAAAGTGACCTTATTTGGCACAAGCGTCTTTGCAGATATAATTAAGTTAAGAATTTTGAAATGAGATCATTTTGGCTTTAAGGTAGGTTCTAAATCCAATGACATGTGACTTTATAAGAGAAAGGCAGAGGGAGATTTTTGACACAGAGAAGAAGACAATGTGAAGGTGGAGGCAGAGATTGGAGTGATGCATTCACAAGACAAGGAATGCCAGCAGTTACCAGAAGCTGGGAGAGAATCATGGGACAGATTCTACCTCAGAGCTTCTAGAAGGGACCAATGCTGCCCACACCTTGCTTCAGGGCTTATGGCCTCCAAAACGGTGAGAGAGTAAGTTGGTTTTAAGCCACAAAATTTGTGGTGATTTCTTATGGCAGCCTAGAAAACTAATACTGATGGCGTCATGGTGTTGGGGTACTGCCAGCCTGAGGTGACCCGAGAGATAGGAGCCAAGAGAATAAAAATGCTAAATTCACTCTCTTCTCCATCCTCCTGCTGGGCTCCTCATTGACTTAGCATTGCCTGAAGCCAGAGAATAAGGGAGCTCAATGATGTGCTACAGACCAGGGTAGTCTCCTGGGAGAGAGAGCAGAGGGAGATGAAACTAAAAACATACAGCATGTCTCTTTTGAGGCTGCAGGTAGGGTAACCATAAATCCAGATTTGTCTGGAGCAGTTAGGTTTTTACCTGCCATCCAGGTGCAGGAATTAATTTTGCCTCTTTTCCTTTTCAAGTGTCCAGGTTTGAATGCTACATTATATGGTCACGTTGGGTATAGGTTAAATCCAACTGCATCATTATTCAAATGGAGATGGAGTTTGCTGTAGGGTAGGTGAAGTGAAACAAGTCACCACACTCTTCACTATACCCTCTCTCCTGGTTGCCCTGTGGTCCTAACCGTTCTTGACAGGTGTAAGGAGAAAAATTAAGACCTTATGAAGTTAACAAGAACACACCTACCTCCAAAACCTGGATCCTATATGCCCCATATTTTCTGGGGCTTTTCTTGCTTCATCTTGGAGATCTTTTCATGGCAGGACATACAGATATCCCTTGTTCCTTTAAACTTCTGCATAGTACTCCATAATTTATTTAACCATTCCCTTATTGGCAAACATTTATTATTTAAAGTTCTTTATGGGAACAACTAGAGGCTCAGTGCACAAAAATCATGCACAGGTAGGGTCCCTAGGCTTAGCCAGCGATCAGGGCCGATCAGGGCTGATCGGGGCCTTTCTTTCCCAGCTGCCCGCTACTGGCTGCCAGCCGGGGCCTTCCTTCATTCCACACCACCCCCTGGTGGTCAGCGCACATCATAGCGAGCAATCGAACTCCCAGGTCTCCTGGTCGAACTCCCGAGGGGACACTTTGCATATAAGCTTTATATATATATATATATATGCGCTTCAGGGACCATCCTTATACATGCTCTTTGTATAGATGTATGAGTATTTCTGCAATATATACTATATTAGAGTTCTCAGCTACAGACAACAAGACTCCATTCTGGCTAGTTTAGGAGAAAGAAATGTATTAAAATAAATGGGTTAGTTCACAGAATCATTAGGGACTAGAGAAAGAGGTTCCATTTTAAATTTAAAGGACCAGTGCCCAGAAATTCACTGTCAAAATGGGCTTAGATTGCTGCTTCTGGCACTGACCCCAGAACTATGAGGCAGACCAACTTGATGATGAAAAACAGAGGTTGACACCATTGCCAGTATTCTTGCTACAGAATGGAAAACCCAGGCGGAGCTCTTTTCTTTGCACTGCTCACTGTCTGGGTTGAAATCCTAAGTGGGTGTTGTCTAGTCGGTAACATGCCTGTACCCCAGCTAACTCCAAAGGAGGCCAGAGATTAAAAACAAAAATCTACCAGGAAGGCAAGCCTGGTAATATGGGAACTCATCAAAATGTTGGGAGGCTGCTTCAAAGATGTAGTTAGGCTCACGTGACAGACGTCCACTGCAGGTAGCAAGAAGTGTAATTGTTTGCTGGAAGGATATATGCATCTAAATTATGGCACACTCTGCTACACTGACTTCCAGAAATTATAGACCAATTTTACATTGCCACCTACAGTGTATGATAATTCTCTTTCCCTACATATTCTCTAGCTATGGATATTATCATTTATTTAATACTTATGACAATTTTTGACAACCCGAAAATGAAAAATAGATCCTACCTTACTTAATTTTGCTTTTTCTAAAAAACAAAAACCCCAAATTTTTTCGTTTATTAGTCATTTGTTCTTTTTCTGAGCCATAGACACTTATATTTTCTGCCCATTTTTATATTAGATTGCATTTTGTTTGTCAGTGTTAGAATATCTCTATACATAAATTCTGGATACTGATTTTTTTTTAATCTGTTACATGTGTTAAAACATTCTTCCCAGTGTCCCTTTTATTTTCTTTAATATATTCTTACTGATTTCAGAGAAGAAGGGAGAGGGAGAGAGAGATAGACACATCAATGATGAGAGTGAACCACTGATCGGATGCCTCCTGCATGCCCCCCACTGGGGACCGAGCCCGCAACCCAGGCATGTGCCCTTGACCAAAATGGAACCCGGGACTCTTCAGTCAGCAGGCCAATGCAGTATCCACTGTGCCAAGCTGATTAGGGCTGTCCCTTTTCTTTTATTCTTTTTCTTGTGTCTTTTAATTATGGGAAAGCTCAATAAAATGGGTAATCTTTTTAGAATTTTTTTCTTGCTCAGGAAAGTTTCATATCTCTTATTATAAAATATCTTCCTGTATTTCCTTTAAAATAATTTGGTAATCTTATTGCTGATGTTTAACTTTTCAATCCATCTATAATTCTTTCCTTGTGTGTTGTCTGAGATAGAAACTAACAGTTTTTCTCCCAAAATGGAGAGTCAGTTATTCCTCACATTAATTGAGGAGCCCTTTCTTACCACGTATTTAATCCTCACACTATATTTCTGTGTTCGGAATGTCTATTACATTACACTATGTTGATTGACAGTCCAATGGTACTTGCTTGCTCCTATACCACAGCTTTAATTATAGAATATTTACAATGTATTATGAAAGTTGGTAAAGCAATTTAATCCTCATGTGTAGAGGACAACGTTATATTCCTCTGGAACATGCTGAACAAATGAGATGACTAGGATATGACAGATCTCTGCTCTTAAGGAGACTGCCTTGAGTGGGTAAGGCAAAACTTCCCTGTGCGAGACAATGTGAGAAACAGGACAAAGAATGTATCCTCAGCATGGAAAAAATAAGGCAGATTTAGATGAGGTGCTGAAGAGTTCCAGATCAAAAGAGTATGCGAGAATTTTCTGTAGAAATAATTCTTGGTGGCAGTAGTGTTAAGGTTTAATGCCAGGTATAAAGTAACACTGTATAGTTAATATGTGACTGGTGATGGCTTTTCCCAAATTGCACGGAGTGTCCTTTGGCAAAGGCACAAGTGTAGGATAGAGCAAATTAGGATGTAGTAAATTCCTGGTAGGGCTGGTGGTAGTTAAACAAGTAGCTATGTCTTGCTTTGGCTGGATTAGAAATCAAGAATAAGAAATGTGCTAGCATTTAATGGAAATTTGGTTTATGGGAATTTGAAAAACTGTGACATGAAAGTACTGATTCTTACTTTATGTGGAAAATTTGAAACAATGCTGATCTATCCAAATTTTAAAAATGTATGTATGATACTCTTATTACTGTAACCAGGTGAGAGAAGTGAATTATACCATATATGTTTCACTTTAGTTGGCAAACAGAAGCACCTACGATTGCAATTTTGATTCGTGAGAAAGTAGTCTTTATTCCTCAAGTAAAAACCTGGAGAAACAGCCTGTGCCGGCATGACTGCTGGACTCCACTCTCTTCTATTCAGAGGCCGATCTTGGATTGCATTCTTGAACTCTCATGGCTTTTCTCCCACATTCATCTCTTCCCATGGTCCTCTTCCCCCACCACATCAATCCCATCAGCATCCCTTTCTCAGCCCCCTCTCTCCTCATCTCCTCAGTGATTTGAGGTTCAAGGATAGGACATGTACCAGCAGACGGAGACCAAATGCTCTCCATGGCCATTACCTTCATTGGAGACCAAAGAGGATACAAAGCACATGTCGGAGAGAACCTACAAGGAGGAAGAAGGGATGGACAATGTGCAGGTATCCTGGGCCCTATCTCAGGGTGAGCTCTCTGGGAGGAGAAGAGCCTGGTCATCTTTCTCTGACTGCTCCACTTCTGGCAGCAATTGGTAGATGGGTCCTTCAGTGTTTGTATAATATGGAGCTTCTTTGGATCTCCTCAGCTTCGACCTGGGTCTGTAACAATGATGCCAAAAGGAAAAAGCACCATAGGTTCCCAGCAGACACAAAGCATTGATCATCACATGCCAGCAGAAGAAGGTGGTGACAAACATGATGTCACTGATGTCATCATCCTGCCATGGATAGCCGCTGACTGGTCTGTACAGAATAAAGCCTGCCTGCATCAGCCAGGAGCCCATCATCAGAAACAGAAAGGTCTCAATCATGGAGAGGTGAAATGTGTTGGGAACCCACAGCTCAACAGTCAACACCAGCATCAGCAGGAACACCACCAAGATGAGTAGAGAATGAACCTGCAGTTCCACCCCTGTGGAATCTTGAACATGTGACACCAACAGTATCAGGAGCACGTAGAAGATCAGGACCAGGGCACCTTTTTCTAGGAGCACACACCTCTGAGGCAGCAGGTTCTTGCTCGTGACGTCTACACAGCCATTGAGGGTGAGGAGGATGAACATGGTGAGGTGCTGCCACTCTTTGGGGTACAAAAATCTCGGTGGCATTTCCCTGCTCATCAGCACCATCCCATCATCAAGACAGAAGATCACGTAAATTGTAAAGATGGAGCCGGTCACTATTTTCAACAAACCTTGGTAGGATATTTCCCATAGCCTGGCCCATATTCTCTTATTTCTTGGAGGACATGAAGGATACAGAAGAGAGTCACTGACTATGGTGGTCTTAAAGACCACTGCTGCCTGATACAGTCCATAAGAGAAAAGATACAGCCCTGGGTATACATGACCATTGAACTTTCCCATGAAATTACAGCTCTTTCTGATTCAGGAGTGAAGAGCAGAACTCAGAACCTCTCTGCCCTCCTCTCTTTTGAGGACCCCTTCAAGTGTTGGGCTGTATATAAAGAGCTAACTTCTACCTACTTTTGTTACCTCTCTCTGCCCACTCTTCCCAGACAGAATGGAAAGTTCTGGACAGAAGCCTACTCTTTTGGTGAGGTGGGTCTCATTGTTCCATTCCATTCTAGTACACTGGGAACTAACTGACTTCTGCCAAAGAAGGGAGATGACTATTTCCTGGTATGCACCTGTGAGAATGTGCGTTCTCACGAGCTCTGAGTTTGGGTCTTTGAGATGTTTCTGGTCGCAGCTGTCCCTCTCTCCCATGGCCTGATTATCCAGATGAAGTCTGGGTTACTCACAAATATTTACACATCTGTTAAGACTGTATCTAAGGCAAGAGGTTTTCATTTAGAGGGGATGGTAGAGAACAAGGTGCATGCTCTGAGCACATAAATGGCTCTGGATCTATTGCAGGAGGTACATGGAATAGGAGTTTCTCTGGGCCTGATCATTGTGTTGAGGGGAGAGGAAATTCATTACTCAACATGAACCATGGTGACATCACACAGTCTTCATAATCATCTGTCCTCATGGTGAAAAGCAGAACCATGGGGTAGAGAGGCAACACCCATATGCTGATAGTGCCCCCAGTGGAGAGGAGGAGGTTTACACCTAGGTTACAGCACTGCCTGAGCCCTCAGTCTTATCTAGTTATCTCCCTTTTCTACACCCACTTATGTCAGAAAAACCAATCTATTTATACCCTTGAGGATGAGGGCATTTGTTATCAGTGGGACAATGCGGATTTGAGTGTGAAAATGCTGTAAGAGAGATAGAGCTTAAGATAGCTTTACAGAGGGACTTGCCTTCCTTATTCCATTTTAACTTTAACTTCCTTTTCCTTACACAAGTGTGGTATAGATTGACTACACATTCACTGTATTCATTTCCTTTTCTTCTTTTGTATGCTGATAAACTACATTTCCCACTGTGCCTACAGTTAGATGCAGCCCTACACCTGAGTTCTAGCCAACGGAGTATGAATGGAAGTGATTATACATATACAGCATTACTTTCTGGCCTCCCCCATAAAAGTGTCCCTCGTGTACTCTTTCCTTTCCTCTTGTTTTATACAGAACATTACAGCTTATCTGAAAGTCACACTTGAAGATAGAGGAGCTCCAAGGTAGAAGGAACAAGTTTCCTGAATTGCTTCTTCTAGAAGGTCTATGCACTCTTTAGGAATACTTATTTTGGACTATATATGGTCAAGAACATTTTTGGTTAAACAATGGAAATTTTTACACTTGTTTATTATAGCATGCAGTTTACCCAAGCTATTGCAAAATTAATACATAGCTTTTTGCAGAAAATTTTGGAAAAATCCATAAGCAAAAAAATTAGAGAAAAACAAGCACTTGCCATTCCAAACCCAATGATAATTGCTGTTAACATTCTGTTGTAGAACCTCAGCTTTAGGAAGGCATGGTTTGAAATGGAAAAAATGACTGGCAATTGAGAGACCAGGATTCCAGTCCAAATCTCCCCCTAATTAGCAGAGCTTCGATTTCTCTATTAGAGAAAAGAAAGAGCTTTGGCATCTGTGTTCTCTAAAGAGAGAACAAGAAAAAGGAGAAGAAGAAAGAGGAGAAGACTGAGAAAGGGGGAGAGTAGGAGGAAAAGAGGAAAATGTGGGGTTATTGCATAGAAAGGAGTGACTTTGGTACCCCCAATTTTCCCTTTTTAGCTAGTGGTCAAAACGCCCAGAAAACTTCAAAGAGCTGAATGCTTAGGGAGAGGAGGTACAAAGGGAAGTGTGAGTACGACCCTGTGATGGAGTGGTCCATGGAGGAGAAAGCTCTGGGACTCTCTTTGGTTCTTGTCTTTGTTCTGGGAAATTGCTGAGCTGCTCTGAGGGAAGGTGGCCTCTGTGCAGCAAAGTCCATTGCTCCACAAAGAGCCCAGGCATGTTTCTGAGTAGCCCGGTTCTACCTAGAATGGACTTGAAGGTGTCAGAAGTGGCTGTAGCCCTCACCGGTTTGGCTCAGTGGATAGAGCATTGGCCTGCAGACTGAAGGGTCCTAGGTTTGATTCCAGTCAAGGGCACATGCCCGGGTTGCAGGCTTGATCCCCAGTAGGGGGTGTGTAGGAGGCAGCCGATCAATGATCCTCTCTCATCATTGATGTTTCTATCTCTTTCTCTCTCTCCCTTCCTCTCTGATATACGTACACTGAGTGGCCAGATTATTATGATCTCTGAACACATAATAATCTGGCCACTCAGTGTATATATATTAGAGGCCTGGTGCATGAATTCGTGCATGGGTGGGGTCCGGCCAGCCTTGCCAGGGGGAGGGGACATGGGAGGTTGGCCAGCCTGCCTGCTAGTCGAACTCTTGGTCGAGAGGACAATTTGCATATTAGCCTTTTATTATATAGGATATACACTGAGTGGCCAAATTATTATGCATTCAGAGATCATAATAATCTGGCCACTCAGTGTATATATATGTAATGTATTAATTAAAAAAAAAGAAGTGGCTGTTTTTAATCACTAGTTATGTAACTTCCAGATGTCATAGCTGTGGGTCTAAGGGACATAGTGGACATTGAGGGAAGTGCATTCACTTCCTGACCACCACATTTGTCTCCACCTTTTGACTATTCCTGGCATCTGTGAGCCAGTGGCCAGAGGAGGAGATGCGAAGTTGAAAATGGCACAGATGAGGACAAGTAGCCCCACTTAAGGTCCCATCCAGGATGCTCAGGCCCCCACCTTGGCCACACACCAACACTTCATGTTGTTCATTGAAACATGAACATCCTGACCTCAACTTTGAAGGTAGGAATCTCCCACCCCAAACCAGACACTGCCCACAGGTAGCCAAGAAAGCCAAAGGGGGTGAATGATTAGCAGAGCTGGCAGACAGTCCTGAGTCTGTGGGCACCGAGTGCCTGGGAAGCTGTTTCCCAAGGAAAACTCAGCTTGACCACGGGAGCCCATGGAGGTCCTTCACATGGCCTGGCTGCTCCACAGTGAGGCTCCCGCAAACCCCTCCCCCCCCACACACACCTGCCTCCCCACATTCTTGAGCGTCCCCGGGCACAGCCACTGCCCATTGTCTGGCATCAAATGTTAGAATGAGCAAGAGGGTCTTCAGGAATTTACTAAATACTGTGAGATAATCTTGTCCTTACAAAGCTTACAATATAGTTAAAAGCATAGTATATACATGCAAACACACACACATGAAATACAGAAATGTTTGGTAATTGGAGAATTATTTTGAATTAAAGAATGTCATGCTGAGCGACGTGTAGATTGTATTTTAGAAGCTTTCAATGACAGGAGTTGTTCATGGGAGAGATTCATTGTTAGTAAGAAACATCCCTAGATATGTCCTAGACTGCCAGTAACTCAGGGAAGGTTTTTCAAAAGCTTTTATATCAACTGCAAAGGAATCTTTCATTTCTTGTTGTTGCAGGACAGACAGACATGGCTACGAATCCAGTGCTGTGTTGTATGGATGGTAGAGAGACAGGACTAAGTAAATGCTTGCCCGCCCCCCGCTCCCCAGTCTCTAATGCTAAGACAGGGGCACTTGTGGGAGAAGGAGTGGGGCCCTGAGATTTGGGATGGGGAAACAGGTGAGGCTGAGAACTCTGAACTCCCCAGTTCCATTGCACCTCCCTTTCTGACAGAAGAAACCCCTCTCCCCAACTGAGAGAAAAAGTCTTCCTCTGTAGAAATACCTTTTAATAACTGCACCTGGGAGAGTTCTGTCACCAGGGGACACTAGTCTTTGTAGGTAGGACTCACTCCCACCACCCCTGTTACCTCCACATCCTTAACAAGAGTAGATCCCAATAAATCCTAGTCTAGACAAGGATGTGCAAGACCTGAGGTGGGAGAGGAAGTCCATACACCAAAAGAATGATAAGACCTCACCAGTCAGTCTTGGCAAGAGTGTGGGGAGCATGGATGTGAATGAATTACAAAGTGTTTGACCATTAGCATGAAATGGAAAAGTTGATTGAGCCCCATTTATCAATATGAGTTTACCTTCCTGAGATTCTAGGGTCAGTATGTGGCTTGAGCATCTTGGAATGGGGTAAATAGTCTACTAGGTTGGCCCTTTGAAACCTAGGTGGACTCAAGGCAGTCTCCAATCAATGAAGTTGACCCATTGGAATTTTCCAGGCAAACTCTGGATCAGCACTGCCAAACAGAACTTTCTGCAAAGATGGAAATTTTCTATAATCTGCCCTGCCCTATATGGTAACTTCTAGCCATCTGTGGCTACTGAGCATTTGAAATGTGGCCAGTGCAAGTAGGGAACTGGATTCTTAATTGAAACGAATTTAAATTTAATTAGCCATGTGGACAGTGGCCATTGTAGTGTAAGGAGTCTGAGGCTCAGGGAAGGGCAAGGAGTTGTCCTTTTTAATCTGTGTCCACTCCAGCTGCCTCCCTCAGGTTTCGATAATAGAGTGTTCTCATTATCATGCATTATCATTCATTATCATTCACTTTTGAATAATTTTTCCATTTCTATTTTTATTATCTTTTTATCCCGCAAATTATCTAGAAGAACATCTGTTAATTTCCAAGTAAATTGTATCCTGTTTCCTTTTGTTATTCTTTTTTATGTTGATATTTTTCTGCTTTTTAAAAAACATTATTTTTCTTCATAAACATTCCATGAGAAGCTTTCAAATATGCTATATTCCTATTAATGTTTATATGATAAGATGATTTCTGAGATGAGTGTGTTATGTTCTTTGACCATGACTGTGATTTCTTCATTTCTCTTTATTTCCATCAGTTTTTATTCTATGCATGTAGATGCCACTGTTTTAACACATTAAATTTTATAATTGTTTTATCTTCTTGGCAAATTGAATATAATAGAAAGGAGAAAGTATATTTGTCCCTGTTAATTATTAGTGATTCTTACCTTTAGTTTTCTTTTGCCTGATATTAGCACTATAATATCTGCTTTCTTTTATTAATTTTCTGGTATACTTTTGTGTCTGTGTTTTCAACCTTTCTGTGTTCAGTTGCTTAAGCACATGCCTTATAATCAGCGTATAGTTTGACTTTGTATTTTAACCTGTTCTAAAAATCTGTGTGATTTTGACAGGGGAAATTTATGCTACTTGCATTTATTGTAACCATTGATATATTTAGACTTATTTTTCACATTTTATTTTATGATTTCCTGTTCCCTTTTTGGTCCTGAATCCAGTTCCTTCTTTAAAAATATTTCCGTAGGAATGAGTAAGTTACATTTGCTAGAAATTAAAATTTTCTCTGAAACAAAGAAATGTCTATTAGAATAGAAGGTTATGGGAACTTGAGATGGGTGACCCATTGGTTTCTGTGTTCTCCAACTTTCCTCACCCCTCCAGCTCTAGATTTGTAGAACTTTACAAACAATCCTGCTAAACCTTGGAACCTTGACATCCATGTAGACGTGTCACACAGGCCAAACTGTCCTTGGGTTCTCATAGCTCCAACAGTTTATGTGACAACCTCTATTCTTTCACTCCTCAAGTAAATGAATTTTTATATATGAAACTTAATAAAAACCACCGCTGCCTCATTCAGAGCAGCACCAGCCAGTGCAGCAGTTAGTGGTCAGTGTGTCTTTTTCCTGCTAAGAAAGACTAGAACATTTTGAGGTATCCTAAGAAACAGCAGAGTGAGGTGGTTCGTAGTACAGACTCTAGGAATACTCAGCCATGGGTGGAATCTCAGCTTCGTCACCTCTGCTTTCAATGGTTGTAAGATCTCAGTCCAGTAACTTAATTTCTCCAAGCCCCATTTCCCTCATAAGTAATATGGGGTCAATAATAGTATCACCTCAGAGGGTTACTGTGAGGATTAGAAGAGAGAACCCCAGTAAAAACAGCATAATCCTCAGTATACAGGGAGAACTCAGGAAATGGTAGCCGATATTGTTAACAGTGATCTTAGTCCACACCCAGGACTCTAGACAAGACTGTTTTCACATAAATTGTTGCTTCCGGGAGAGCCGTGGAACTCCTTGAAGACACATGATATCTCTAAGGGCCATAATCTACTGCTGCTGATAATCTTAGCAACCCCAAAGCTGACAGCAGATGTCATTTGTGAACAGAGGTCAGGGGCTTAAGGGGTGCTCCAGGTACTGGCCTTGCACTGGCAACCTCTGCCCTGTTTCTGTGTTTCGTCTGCAGTTGCTGCATTAAGAAGACCTGGCCTTAATGAAATACTCAGTCCTGAATCTTTTCATGTTTCAAATTAACTTTAATGAGCAAACAGGGAAAGATCAAGAGACCTGCGACTGGGACTTAGGGGGAACTTTGAAGCAGAAGCCAGGATGGGATAGATGCCCTCTGGAGACAGGCCAGCATTTGCTTTTGATTGCAGCGAACTCTCAGATCTTGTTCATCTGAGCAGCAAACAAGGGGGCGCTGGTCCCAGATACCTGAGATTTCATCTTGTGTAACACCTCTGTGTTCCTCACTCAACAAACGTGTTGAGTACCTACTGTGAGCAAGAAACTTGCTCTCCTGCTTCTTGTTCGCATTGAGTAATACCATTCGTGCCCTCAAGGATTTTATATTCTGCTAGAGGAAATAAGATGGACACAAACAGGCACATTAGGAGGGGGACTGAATGTTACAACAGAGGTACAAAGTCCCAGGAACAGTTGCTTCTACCTTGGAGGGAACCGAGGCTGCTGTATGCCGGAAGTTAGATGGGAGCTGCCCTTTTAGGAATAGTAGGATCTGGACAGCTAGAGGTGAGCAGTGATCTTTCAGGTGGAGCACAGTATGAGCAAAGGCAGGGAAGTCTGGGGAATGTTCTGGAAATAGTGAGTTGTACTTCCCTGTCTTCAGTGTTTTCATGGGAAAAATCTCTTAATTTGAGTTTAGTTTCCTCATGGGGCTAGTTCTGTCTACTCAGATTCACAGGGGTCCTCAAACTTTTTAAACAGGGGGCCAGTTCACTGTCCCTCAGACCGTTGGAGGGCCGGACTACAGTTTTTTTTTTAAAAAAACTATGAACAAATTCCTATGCACACTGCTAAGTCGGCTGCTAAGCAGGACAGGCAGTGGCGGCAAAAACACCCGGCGGGCCAGATAAATGTCCTCGGCGGGCCGCATGTGGCCCACGGGCCATAGTTTGAGGACCCCTGACTCAGAATAATTGTGAAGAATGAATGACTTGTAATAGGTAAGTGTGTAGATTGTTGTATGTGCTGGAATAATGGTAGTTTGGGTCTCTCATGCCTGTTTCTGTTTCTTTACCTTACTTTAGTCCCTAAATGGTGAGAAGTAGAGCTTTAGGAACTTGAGGGGGGGAAAAAAAAAAAGGTGGGGGGAGGGTGCTGCATGTCAATACTGATGTTTAAATAAGGAAGTTTAGGATTGCCACAGGCAGGCCCCAGCAGAGACAGTTCTCTCCTGCCATAAAAAGGACCTAATCCTCGACAGAACTGGTCCTGGGCTAACTGTCACATTGTTCCTGTCCTTGGCACAAACTCCTGGATGCCATGGTCATCTTTCCCAAGTGTCCTGTCCCATCAACATCACCAAGATCTCTTCTTTCGAAGACTTTTCTTTCACTGCTTCCCCAGTTTTCTGGTTGAAGAAGAAGCTTGTCCAGAAAGTTTAAGATCTCAGGAACTTGAGAATCCATCAGATGGTTTTTTCCTTAGCAGAGCTGGTCTTCTGGACTTGTCTCAAGAGTGTTGGGTCTCATTTTGGAGCCATATGTTGTCATTTTTCATTTTTGGTATTTAATTCAACAAATGTTTTCTGTTACAGGATCTTAACTGTAATTCATCCTTTGGTCTCTTGAGTATCAACAGTGGCTTCAAAGGCTAGTAGTAAAACAGTTAGTGGCAAAACCCCAGTGTCATTCCAAGGTGGTGGTTGGGGTCGGGGGCGTGTGGCTGGAGCCTTTGTGTAAGACTTCCAAAGGGGAGCCTGGAGTTGTGCTGCCAGCCTTGGTTCGTCACCCCGCCCCAACCCCTGGAAGAAGCTGAGGTTGACAAGAGATTGGAAACTGGGGATTTCTTTGAAGAGAATGGTCAGTGCCCTCTGTGCTCTCGGTTCTCCATCCCCACTGGCTTGAGGGAGGCATGAGGTGCACTCCCCTCACCTAGAGCCAAGTGAGATGGCTTCAAGGGTGCTATGTGGAAAGCAGGACGTGTGTTCTCTGGAGGGATGGAGAGGCTGTGTCAGGCTCTCACCTGGGAATCTAGTGGCTAGAGGCTATCATGGGGCTGCACCTGCCAGGTGCAGAGTGGGGAGAGGTGGCCCCATGGTGGGGAGGTGCGGGCCCATGACAGAGGACAATGGCGGTTGTCTCCAGGGTCTGCATACGAACCCTGTGGAAGCCAGCAGGGCAGAGCTTCTTCCAAGGTTCTTCCCACAGAAGAACCCCTGGAGGGGTGAAGGAACCTAAGGGTTGAGAAGAGGGGTCAAAGGTGGCACTCTAGGGGAGGGGCATTGCTGACATGGAGGTCACCTCAGTTTGCTCAAAAGACCATGAGAGGACAGGAATTGAGAGATGAATATAAACAACTTTTTTTTGAGATTTCTAGTAAAGGGAAGCAGAGCAATAGGGTAGTATGCAAAGCACTTAGCACAGTGCTAAGCACATAGAAAGAGCTCAATAACTGTTGACCGAAGAAGGACTTGATGAGTCATGGGTTGTGCTCAGGAAATGTTGGCCTACTGAATACATGCGAACAAGAACTGTAGGTATAGGGACTGGTCAGGAAAGGCTTCTAGAAGTCTTCTTTTGAGTCCTAAATGATAGCGTTAGAGGAGGAGCATAGAGGGGAGAGGAGGTTTCAGGCATGAGCCAAGGCACCAAGATGGGGAGAAGTTGCGGGAGGGGCAGCATGCCTGCCAAGCCCCAGAGCTTTTGGGGGAGCAAACCAGGCTTGAATAGAGACAGCTGGCGATAAGACTGACAGAAGACCTTGAGTGCTAGACTGTGGCATTTATTTTGGGTCTGATAATTCAGTAGGGAGCCAGAGATCTTGAGCCATCAGGGACATAATGGGAATATAGCATTCATTGTATTTTTCAGACTGTGCTGTGTTTCTATTCCAGGCGTTGAAATTGAGCCGGTTATAACTCGTGCTCCAGACAGTCTAATGAGAAGCACATGTTTTTATACTAACTCCAACCTTCAGCTTCTTCCCTGAGTTAGGACAATCCTGGGAATAAAATTCTGAGGATAAAGATTGATAGGAAATTGGAACTCGTGTTAGGGACTTAAGGAGGGGTGGGGAAAAGGGGGTTCTCCTGAGTGAGGTCATTGGATGCTGGCTTGAAAACAGACTGTTTCTGCAGAAATCCAGGCACCGCTCTCTCAGCTGGCTATTAGGAGCAGGCTTTAATGTTTCAGACCTGTAACTTAACAACACCTCTCTCATTTCCACAAATCCGGGTGGCAAAATAGTCACCCGGCTAGATATTTTAGAGTTTGGGTGATTCATCTGGTCACATAGAGTATTGAGATTCTGACCAGTCTGGTTACCCAGGGAGATGAGTGGTGAGTGTGGGTCTGAGAGGGCAAGCAGCAGGCTTTGGCCCAGTGGGACCTGGGTTTGAATTCCCATCTTTCACCTCCTGGCTATGTGACCTTTGACAAGTCCCTGAACCTTGATTACTTACCTGGCAAATGGGGGTGATAGCTCCAGAGTTTGTTGCATAAGAAGAATGTCTATTATTGCCATTCATTCTGTAAATGCCATCCAGTTCTGGCTAGTCAATAAATGCTGGGTAATTGGAGCACGATGGGAGAGAAGTAGCAGTACATTCTGGCAGGAACGTGACAGTTCAGCTAGCGAAGCCCCCTTAGCCCCAGATTATAGTTCACTCTTTGGCAATCCTGTTTTGGTTACGTGTTCCAGTTTATAAGGAAAACTCTTAACAGGAGATTGCAGCCATTTCTGAATTCTTTTGATTATTAGATTATGACTCAATATCCTTTTTGATCCTGGGGCTATTTACACAGAGCAATTGGGCAAGTACGTAGCTGGAGGGAACGAGTAGACAATGAAAATGTTAACCAGTGACTTTGAGCTCTCAGAACAATAGCTTTCTATTAGGCTATTAACTAATAATAGTTCATAACTGTCTGGGATGATGGAGACACCAGCTATGTTTCCATGGGTGTCAGGGCCTTGCTTGCCCCATTCCACCGTGGAAAAGATTCTGGGCCAGCTATACTTGGGCAGCCCCAGAAATTCAACATGGCCCGTGAGGGGGGTGGGTCTGACCAGTAATGAAAGGTACTGTCCTAACTACACTGCCAGGGTGGCAAATAGGCCTTTTGTTCCAGAAATTTGGATCTTCCTTATCTCTCAGGAGGGTGGACAGCTCTCTTTTTGTTCTGAAAATGCAGATCCTGCCTGGTGGTACACAAACTATTGCAGCAGGAGGGGTCAGGATGGACCCTTTCTTTAGGAAGTGAAAGAGCCAGGGGCCTTGGATGAAATCCCAGGGGTTGAGACAAGCATGAGACTCAGGGTTGTCTGGAAGTAGATGCAATCTCTCCCCTGAGCAGCACTAAAGAGGGGACAGCAGGGGTCTGATAGGATTGAATGGAGAGACAAGGTCCCAGGGCCATGCAAGGAGCATGTGTCTGAGGTCTCACGGAGTGACGATGTGGGTGGTGGCTTAGAGCGGCCTCCTCCTGCAGCCCCTGCTGGTGTGAGCAGGGACTAGGCTGGGGCAGCCCGTTTACCCCCTGGGCTGCAGCACCAGAGATGGAGCGTCACCCCCCTTGGAGCTAGAGGAGAGGGACCTCGTTGCTGTATCAACAGCAAGCACTCTCTCGCATGCCTGTCATTTTCTGAGTGGCTTGAGTAGAAATGTATTGTCTCCCAGGTTTGGAGGTGAGGAGTCTGAGATCAAGGGGTCAGTAGAGTTGGTTCCTTCTGCGGCTGTAAGGGGGTCTGGTCCATTGCCTCTCCCCGAGCTTCTGGCGGCTGGCTGTTAGTCCTTGGCATTCCTTGGCTTCCAGAAGCATCACCGAATCTCTGCATCTTCATGTGGTGTTCTCCGTGTCTGCCCTGATTTCCGCTTTTTAGAAGGATGTGAATCATATTGGATTAGAAATCTACCCTTCTCCAGTATGCCTCATCTTAACATAGATAATTACCACGATAATGCCCCTATTTCAAATAAGGTCACATTCTGAGGTGCTGGAGGTTAGGATTTAACATATGAATGGACGGCACAATTCAACCCATACAAAGGATGATCCACACAAGCAGGGTCAACTGACACACATGGTTAAAGAAAAGCACCCCAAGAATGTACCATAGAGGAATCTAAACAAGGCTCGTTACCTCACTCAGACTCAGTTTCCCCAGCTGTCACAGGGAAGGAGCCTCCTTCACCTAACATGGCTGTTTTGAGGGTCAGAGGAGATAATGTAGAGAAAGCTCAGGAAACTAAAAAACATGAGTTTTCATTTTTATTACATTATTTCATTAATTAAAAACAGCAACTCCCATCTATTGAGGGCTGTGCTACACTCTATCACATTCCATTCTCACCATAACCCTACGTGGTGAATATCCCCATTTGAGGGGTAGGGAGACAAAGACTTAGATAGGTTCAGTCATTTGACCGAAGGGCTCGTAAGTGGCAAAGCTAGAACTGAAACTTTGGGCTGTCAGGGTCCAGAGTCTGAGCCCTTACTTATTCTGAATATCTCTGGTATTAGAGCTGAGTTCTGGGCAGTAGTGAGGCTGAGGAAAAGGCAAAAGAAAGAGGATAAGCTTTATACTAAGGAGGACACACCCATCTGTTGAGCCCAGTAGATGGAGATTTAGTGTAAAAGCAAGTAAGCATGGTGTTAGTAGAGGATGGGAGAAAAAGAGAAATAAAAATATGAATAAAACCTAGTCCATGCCCTGGAGCAGGTGGGAAAACAAATAACAGATATGAATAGTGAGCTTGGGGAGGGGGCTCAGGAAGGGAGCAGAGGCGACAGGGGGCAGGTGACTTTGACCTGACTTGGAATGTGCCCAGGGTATGGACTCTGTTTTGAATCCCAACTCCCATAAGTTGTGTGGCCTTGAACAAGTTACTTACAACCTGGAAAACTCCGTTTTTTAAACTGTAAAAATGGAAATTTTTGCTTGCCTTCTGAACAGCCACCTGTCTCTTCTTTCTCCCTAAAGGACCCCGTTTTTTGTTTTGCTACTTACCCCCCCCCCCCCTTGTGTATCAGAGGAGGTTGGCCTGGGCACCAGCCACGTTTGCAGGGACCGAAGCAGGCAGACCCCACTGGTGGTTGGTTCCCTTGCTGTTGATGGAGCTGCACTACCTCTGGAGTTCTTAAGTTAGAGAATAAATTTCCTAATGCTTAAGCCAGTGGAATCAGAGTTTTCTATTTGCAACCAAAAACATCCAAAATGATTTATTACCAGATAGATTTGTGTGGAATAAATGAAACATTCCTATAAAGCGTTTGGCACTGTGAAATGTTAACAATTATCATTAATATAAAATGCTTTATTATGGAATTATATAGGGCTTTCTTCTTTACTAATATGTATCATGTTTCTCCGAATACATATGAGAACATTTTTGGCCAGAACGCAAGCTTCTGCTTTGTTGGTGCCCAATTCAGTTGCCAAGAAAAATGCATAGTAGGTATTTAATATCTATTTCATAATATATATATATATATATTTCCCCTACGTGTACCTCTGATGGACAGTCTAACCCAGGTTCCCTTGTGAGTTGGTTGGAGACTGTGACCCAAGAAAAATGTTTCATTTTGCCACTGAAAGTGAGTTCCAAGAGAATGTACTCTAAGTCGTTTGAAAAAGGGAAAAATGGCAGACCTTTCTAGAACTGGAAGGCACCAGAACCCCAGGCTCTCGGGGCTAGAAGGATCTGGGAACCTTCTGGTCCATCGTCTTCATTTCCCAGCTGAGCCCAGAGACTGCCTCATGGTCAGGCAGACGGAGGCCAGGCCAGGACTGGAGCACAGCCTCCGGACTCCTGCTTCAGTCCCTTTCCTTTTTGTCATTACTTTCTCCACCGTCATCTTCCCTTGCAATCTCTTCCCAGAGGTTGGGCTGCCTGGAATCCATGGGGATTTGTGGGATTCCATGAGAATTTGTGGGAATCCACTTCCCACCAAGGTCGTTCTGCAGAGTCGCTGCCAGGGACCAGGTGGCCTGGCATGAGATCTGAGACTCGGCATCCTTTGTTGAAGGCAAACATCATCCCTGAAGGGTCATGAAGGGCCAGGTGTGGGGAAGAGGCCTCTCCCTGTCCAAGCACGGACCAGTGTCTAGTGTGCAGGGCTGGTGAAAGGGTACCATCCAGGTCAGTGCAAAGGAGAGCACACACAGCACTGACGGGCTGAGTACGCTGTCCATCCCAGGGAGCTCTTGAAAGACTTTTCCAGTCTGCTCTTGGCTGGCTCTGCACATGGCCTACCATCGCCCTCCCCCACCCACCCACCACATTCACAGCTTTGTCCACACCATTGTCCATACCTGGATGCTCCTACCTATTCTCATCTGCTCCCATCCCCAAGTTGTTGGCCAGTGTAATTTAAATTTCAGTGCAAATATGTACTCCTCCATCAGAATTAACCACACACTCCTCTATGTTCCCACCATACTTGGTCTATTCCATCATCATAAAATTTAATCCAAGATAATTTTAGTAGGGTCTTTGCTGTTAGATCTGTATTTCCCAAATTTTAAATGCATACTAATCACTTAGAGATCTTGGTAAAACAGAGATTTAGATTCGGTTGATCTAGCCTGGGACCTGGGAGTCTGTATTTCTAACAAGCTTCCCGGTGATGCGGACACTGCTGGCCTATGGGCCACACTTTGAATAGCAAGATATTAACATAGGAGAGGGGCATAAGTACTATATAAATGAACTAAATCAAACAGAGCTAAGTAGGGGCCTGCTATGTGCTGCCCGGGGCTGACCAGAGATGCAAGCAGACCACAGGGAGCTTCTGGAACAAAGAAAATTCCTGTAAAGATTGATTAATAGTCCAGCTGGAGTGGCTCAGTGATTGAGCATCAACCTATGAACCAGGAGGTCACGGTTCAATTCCCAGTCAGGGCACATGCCCAAGTTGCAGGCTCAATGCCCAGTGTGGGGCACGCAGGAGGCAGCCTATCAATGATTCTCTCTCATCATTGATGTTTCTATCTCTCTCTCCCTCTCCCTTCCTCTCTGAAATCAAATATATATTTATATATATATATGTATAAATAGCTACTCACCCATACTTATTATTTACCCATACCATAAAGGGGAACAGACCACAAAATATACCTTGTAAAGGTTAAAGTTAATCCCAATGTTTTGCTCCATTCTCTATTTCCCCATACCAGCAGTCTTCCATAGAAACTACAAGCAGTTATAGAAGCTCAGCCTGTAGAGACAGTTAGGGTGTCTCTTCCTTCTCTTGTAAGGAGAGTCGGCCACTCTGTCGGTGGAGTGGCTTTTCTTGCTTATCCTCTCTGCTCGAGAAACTTGTTTCCACTTTAACCTCTTGTCTGTCTGGCTCACATCTTTTTTAAAAAATATATTTTGTTGATTTTTTACAGAGAGGAAGGGAGAGGGTTATGGAGTTAAAAACATCGATGAGAGAGAAACATCGATCAGCTGCCTCCTGCGCACCCCCTACTGGGGATGTGCCCACAACCAAAGTACGTGCCCTTGACCTGGAATCGAACCTGGGACCCTTCAGTGTGCAGACCAACGCTCTATCCACTGAGCCAAACTGGTTAGGGCCTGGCTCACATCTTGCATTCTCTCCTGCTTGAAGCCAAGAATACTCTTGGCTCGGGAACGGATTCTCCCCTGGGGACTCACCCCTCCAGCATCGGTACTGCTTTTGAGTTGCCTGAGAGCAGATGCCATGTCTTATTCTTCTTTTTAACACCACCTTATAGCATAATGTCTGGCTGATTATAGGTGGTTAACACACATTTGTTGAAGTGGCTAAGTTATTGGTGTTGCCTTTAAATGTGAATAAGTGATCTGGGCAGTATCAGGAAAATGTTGTTGCTGGGATGGCAGAAAGTGAGGTGATGCAGAACTTGGGGGTCACAGGAAGGCAGGATAAATCCCGAGTTGAACCAAGACCTCAGCGTTACAGATCCAGAAACTCAATTTTATCCGTCTCTTTAGGTTCTGAAGGACTGATTGGCACTAATACATAAATCAGAAGGCCAATTTATTCACTAATGTTAGAGGCCGTGTCTTTCCAGTGACTGAGTTGCTCATGCCTGCTAATGAGATACCCCCACCAACCACCCACGCTCCCCCACCAGAGCCCCACCCCCGCCCTTTTTTGCTGGGATCAAAGTAGCTAGGGATAATTTAGCTCAGAACATTGACTCTGAACACAGATGACTAAATGAACGTGTGGGGAAAATAAAGCAGGTAAAGGAAAAGCTTGAGAAATTGTCCCTGTTCCAAAAAGATTACGCTTCTATAATAGAATGCTCATTTTCTCCCACATAGTCTTTCTCCTTGGATGGCACTGGATAAAGACAGATAAAGTCTGTGTTTCCAGACTCCATGTTGACCAGCCACTCCTCCTCCAGCCAACACATCCTTCCACCAGGAAGCCCAGCTTCAACATAACTGATTCGCTCACAGCTCTTTCTAACAGCATCTAGTCTTGAGGACACATGCAAGTGGGCATTTTCATGGCAGGCAACATGTGTGTGGCACCTAGAATCTCAGGGTGGGGATGCTTCTGCAGAAAGTATTCCATTTATTTGACGCTGACTCTCCTTGTCCCCCAATTCTGGGGACCCCTCATTTGGCTTCTTCTCTTGACAGTACCACTGAGGCATTGGGCAGAGTGGGACAGATTGAGATCTAGTCAATGGGCCGGCCAGAAAGCTGGACTCTCCTGCAGCCTGGGAGCTGGCTGGGAAGGGGGCTCACAGCCTTGGTCCACTTACATGTTTGCCTTATGCTGACTGAGCTGGGGTTTTCTTGTACCTCTTGTGGACAGCCAGCTTGTGACTCTCTCAGCATCACAACTAAGCCACCAGCCATGTGACATCCTGTGAGTCACTGCTCTCTGGTCTTTAGTTTCAAATAGGCCCTATGGTCTCATCCAGCCCTAAGATGACCAACTTAAAGTAATTTATATTTATAACCTGCTTTAAAATACAACATTTTATGGAATCCCACAATTCTATATTTATCTATGGGGAGAATGAATCTTGGAGAAGATAAGCACCTCATCTTGAATCATCCGCCTAGCAAACTAGGTCTCAAACACAGATCAAACGTCTCATTTTCTTAATCATTGATAGATAATGTCTCCTGGGACCTGGACAAGGAGGATTTTTTTTTTTAACTTATCCGGCTCCTTTGCTTTCTCTTTTCCTTGCCTCTCCCATTTCAGGGACTGGGCTGCTTTTACCCTCTTTGCCTTCTTTCTGCTGAGTTCCCCATGTTCTCTTTCAGTCTTCATCTCTCTTTCTCCCTTCCACCTTTCCTTCTTCTCCCTTCCCTATTCATCCCTTTCTTAGCCTCCTTCTCCCTCCCTGACCCCTTTCTCGGCATGCATACCAACCTCTCTTGGTAAATATTGCTGGGTTCTGCTTTTGTAAAGATGTCTTCCCACACTCCTGGGTGAATCTGTGAGTCAGTGAGGGCAGGAGGATGGTGTCCAGGTACAGCCTAAGGACCAGGGTGGTGTTTCCTAGTCTAGTGCAGTGGCTTCAAGTATCAGGTAAAGGATGGCTGGCCTACATTGGAATCACCAGTGGTAGGAGACACATATTCATTAGGGTCAGGGTGAAAACTTAGTACTCTGTATTTTACAAAAGCTCTCCTCAGGTGATTAGATGAGTGGCAAGGTTCATACTTGTGCCCACAAGGCCCTGCCCCTAATGGTGAGCCAGTGAGTGGCCAAGTGTCCACAGGAGGACCATACCAAGAGGGTCGCCTAAGGTAGAGGTCTTTCTTGTAGGTCATGGAACATCAGCTAGTGAATTTGGCATCTGCTCCCTCCACATCCTAGGTGGATGTCCCATCAGTGATACCTCCGGATCAATAGGGGGAGCTCTTGCTTCTGCCACATTTGTGCAAGCAGAGTCTTCTGATCTGCATTCCTTCTATTTTTGGGTATCAAACCTGCTGCCCCAAACCAGAGATGTGTCCATTCCTTTCACCCTTTTAGATGCCACTTCCTTCTCTTATACAGTTGTCACCCCTGTTATTGGCTGGAAAGGAGAAGAGAAGAGCAATTTTCACTCAGTTGTCTCTAATTGAATATGAGTTTCCTAATTAAATTAAATTCCTAATTAAATTAGGATCCTAATTAAATATCAGGACTGCCCCACATGAGATCTCTGGGGGACACACATTCAGAAGTTGGTAGAATCTTTGAGGCCATCTAGTCTACCTGTACCAATGAATCCCCTCTGCCTGTTGCTGAAAGGTAAATAATGTTGCAGATAAGCTCTGTGCTGCATCATCACCAAGCTCTTTGCTGGGATCACACTCTGCCTTTTGTTTACACCAAATGCCATCAGTGGGGGCAATATCGCCCCCAAAGTGCTAAAAATATTGTGATTTTAGATATTACAATGGTTCCAGGAGGCCATTGGAAATAAAATATAGCATATAGCTATGATATTAAATTTTCACGGGGACATTTGTAATAGTGTCAACAATAAAAATAAAGTTAAAAAATGTTTTCATGGGGGGAAGGTGATAAGGAAACACATGTTGAAAAAGTTTCTTAGAGGGGACAAAACCTAGAAAAGGGTTGAGAAACACTGATTTATGCAAAGGGGTCTGTGTCTGTGGCTGAGAAGTTAAAATTATGCCAAGTCATCTACACCCTTTCATTCTGCATCTCCTGTGTCCAAGGACGAAGAAGTCAAAAATAAAATTCTCCTCTAACTGCATAGCTCTGGTCATTTGTTCCACGCATATAGCTTTAGCTCTGAGCATTAGTGGCCTTGCATCATTTGTATGTATCTGTTCCATCTTCATAACTAATTAGAAAACCTTTTAGGGTAGAGACCATGTGCTCATTTGACAGTTCATTAATTTATCCATTCATCTATCAAACATTCATTGAACACCTCTAGGCATGGGGCTATAATCTAAAGAGACAAAGAATGCAGGATATGGTCTCCAACTTGAAAGACATCCCAGTAAGTAAAGAATGGTGGAACAGTGATTCAAGCATAACAATAGAGATGTGTATAAGTTGCATAGAGAGGATCTTTCCCATTTGGGAGGAGGCAGTGCTTGAGCAGAGCCTCGAAGGAAAAAGGAGTTTCCCAGGTAAAGAAAGAATGTGGAATAGGAAGAACATTCCAGACCAAACTGAAAGCTTCCAATATTCCTGGAGATGGTACAGGTGGGAAGGGACTAGGAATGACGTCAGGCTAAAGCAAAAGGCGCCTTCAAGCTTATTCTAATGACATGGATTTTACCCATAAAGCAATGTGATGCCACTGGGGAATTTAAGTTAGCCAGTGGCATAATTAACTCTTTTGACTGCAATGTGGATACGAACAGGTGAGGACTGGAGCCCGGTTAAGAGATGTTGCAACAATGCAGAGTTGGTGATGCCTGGACGAGGATAGTGGGTGGGTTTTTGGGAATCCAGAGAACTTGTTGAGGATGTGGGGTTAAGTAAAAATGGGTACCACCACTTTGAAGGGAGATTCGTCACTATTAAAACCAAAAAAAGGGAATAGTCTGTGATTCAGAAATGTCAATTATGGTTACCTACCCTAAAGAAGAATTATTTTTTCAGCGTTGTTTGTTTAAAAGAATCAGACCAGCATGTTCATTGATAAAGAACTAGATAAAGAATATGACATTAAAAGGAATGAGCAGCACCTCCCTATAGCAAAAATGGTTCTATCTCGAACACATTCTATGACTGAGTTGGAAAAAAAGCCAGTTGTAGAATGATAAGTACAAGTGTTGATGTCCTAACGAAAACTCATTGTGGCATATGAAGAGCCCCTTTGCAAATAGCTGCTTTTCCACTTTCTCACCCTACAGTGGACTTGTTAGGCATGGTCTCACGCACCCACACAGCACTTCTACTGTCTTCTTATTTCCTTAAAAAAACTACTTAATATCCAACCGATACAAAATAACATTTATAGAATGCATATAGGGATACAATCAGCACTCCTGTGCTCACCACCAACTGTAAGAACGGGAAAACATTGTCATTATTTTCAATGTCTTGTGTGTCCCTCTTAAATCGATCCTGTCCTTCCCCTCTTGGAGGTAACCATTTGCCTGAACTTAGTTGATAGTTTCACATATGTGTTCACATCATTCAGTTTTGTGTGTTTTGAGCTTTGGCATTCTTCTTTCACTTAGAGTTATATTTTTGAGGTTCCATGTTTGTATTAGTCAGAGTTCTGCAGAGAAATAGAACCAAACGATCTATGTAAAGGAGACCTATTATGAGGAGGTGGCTTGTGTGCTTATGGAGACAGAGAAGTCCCACCATCTGCTGTCCCTAGCTGGAGACCTGCTGGTGTCATTGCAGTCTGAGTCTAAAGACCTGAGAACCAGGAGAGCTGGTGGTACAAATCCCAGTGCAAGGGCAGGAGAAGACCTATGTCCCCGCTCAGTAGACAGGCCGGAAGCAAAAGGGGCAAATTCCTTCTTCCTCTGCCTTTTGTTCTATGTGGGCCCTCAATAGATTGGATGAAACTCATCCATATTGATGCGGGTAAACTATTCTAATAAACCCACTGATTCAAAAGCAAATCCCATAGGTACACCCCGAAACAATGTTTATTTAATCTGGGCTTCTTACGAGTGAACATTTTCCTGGCAATTCTCAAGTAATCAGGCACTAAGTGTGTTTACTTGTGGCTCTTAAAGACTATTTATACCCAGGAAATAAGGTTGTACTTAGTGTTTGTATGAGTTTATATGTGAGGACTCGTAAGGGATGTACTCTACGTTGTGTGTTCTCCGTGCTTCCTCTGAGTTCTTCCTTACATTCTGTGAATTTGGAGGGAAGTAAGGAAGGTAGCATTGGCATCAAGGACAAATGGGAGGAGAAGCAAGGGGGACTCATAGCATAGTCTCTGAGAAGGGCAGATGCCCAGGCATTGTACTGGAGAACATGCTTATATCACTATTTGGCAATGGTTGGTTGGTTATCAGTGAACCAGAGCAGAAGACCGGACGGAAACCATGACACCCACCCCGCCATAACTTTGGGTTTCCTCCAAAACTATTTCCCTTCTGAATGTGGATGCAGTGAGCTGGATAGAGGATATAAGTCGACTTCAGGAAGCTCTCTCCACACCCTAGAGCCTGAGGAGGTCATTGCCGACCCTCTCGCCTCTGCCTTTGGTCAGACCTGTCTTCAGTTCCATGGGAGGCTTTGAGGGTCATCTGTACCCAGGGCTGTCTTTCTTCCTCTATGGACTTTATCACGCACGACTCGTGTTCAGGGCCTTGATATGCAACATCCCCGTTCAGTATCCCCCACGCTGTCCCTGGAGCAAAGGAAGATGGGCCAGGCTGCAGCAAATATACTATGTTGGCTTGGTGAAGATACTGAGCGCCTGCATTTTAGTAGCCCAAGAGCTGCATAGCATCCCTGGACAGCTTGTATTCATCAGCAAGATATATCATCAGAGGAACTTTATGTACCGCAAGCAGTGGCAGCATCTCACTCTGTATATGACCTTCTTCCTGAGTGGGTGTGTAGATGTGGTGAGCCAGAACCTGCTGCCCCAGAGGTGTGCTGCTCTGGAGCAAGGTGCCCAGGTCCTGGGCA
Organism: Eptesicus fuscus; assembly: GCF_027574615.1. Taxonomy (NCBI): domain Eukaryota; kingdom Metazoa; phylum Chordata; class Mammalia; order Chiroptera; family Vespertilionidae; genus Eptesicus; species Eptesicus fuscus. Next base: position 24,811,515 of record NC_072494.1, read on the forward strand.
TGTCTCTACTTCTGCCCCTGATGGTGTCTCACATACAGGACTCAGACGGCGTGGAGCTGCAGTCTCACATCCTGCTCATCCAGGCCGTCTTCCTGCTGACGCTTGTGGTCATTGCAGAATTCTGGGCTCCCAACGCGCTGCAGCTCTGGGTGATGAAGGCCTTTTTGTATATGATTCTAGGCTCTTGGCTGATGCAGATAGGCTTCATGCTGTACAAACCCATCTCGGGCCATCAGTGGATGGACAATGACAAAAACGACATTATATTTGTCACCACCTTCTTCTGCTGGCATGTGGCTTTCATTGCCATTTTGATGATGTGGATCTACGGCTTCTCCTTTTGGTGGTATTGTTACATTTGTTGATGTCTGAAGCTGGGCGGGCCCAGAATGGTTCCTGTCACCTGCACATTCTGGAGCACCTGGTTGAGAAATTGAGGGAAGTGGAGCTGTCAGGAGGACCCGGTGCCCTTCCTTCAGAGGTCCCACCTGATGCAGGAGACTCTTCTAGGACGGGCAGGCCCCCTGCGCCCTTCTGGCTTCTCTCAGTCTCATTTGCTGAGCCGTGTGCAGAGGAAAGGTGATAGGCGTGTGACTATGACCTTCACGCTTAGCTCCCCGAGTATTTCCCCTACCTCTCCTCACTCTCTTCAGCTCCAGCCAAGGCAGTCTGTCTGCTCACCCTACTCCTCTCTGCACTCTCCACTCCCCTCCAGGCGAATGGAAAAATAATATACTAAATCTTGCCTTTGGGTCTCGATAAATACCCTTCACCCACCACATAGAATACCAACTAGTCATGTTTAGTACATCTTCATAATTTACATACTGTATTACATCATAATAGTTTACCTCTCATAATAACCACCTCCACACCCGTCCTCTTTATGGATCTCTTCAATACTCATACTGAGTCGGAACTGCCATTTTGAATATATAGAACTATTAGAACTGTTACTGAATTCTTTGTTTTGATTACTTTATAATTTGTCAAAAGGAAAGTCAGGTCCTTTTTTTCAGCTTTATTGAGGAATACTCAATATACCAAAAAAATCGCACATACTTCATGTATATATTTTGGTGAGTTTGGACCTGTGTAATACCGTGGGGCAATGTCCTCCTCAGAGTCTAGTGGAACAGAGTAACACCCCACATGCAGTGAGGCTCAAAAGGGCTCATCTGCTTCCAGAATTTCTGTCTCTCTCCCCCTGAGTGTGTTCTGTAAGATCTTCTATCTGTGTATACCAGTCCATTGCTGTGTACATATCTCAATCGATTTCCAAGTAGTAGACCCACGTGGGCCCACTCCTTTCTGGTTTTCATGTATAATACAGTTCAATGGCTTGCTTATTTCACACCCTTTTCTTTTTAATCCTACAGCTACCCTATGAGATTGGTTTATAGATGATAATCTAAAATTCCAAGGAAGTGGCTTCAGGGGGCTAGTCATTTTGCGATGTCACATCATGCCATAGCTGGGTGTCAAGGAGGGTTGGAATTCTGAGGAGTAGAGGTAAATTATTGGGGACTTGCAAAACTGTCTCTGTGTCACCATTCTGCTTCTCTCCCTGCTGTTCCCAGAAGATGGAGCATGTGTCAGGTATTCCTAAGGTTCCCAACCATCTGCGGAGCCTCCCCTGTGAAGGGAAACCACCATTGTTCTGAGGTTGCAGCTTTAAAATGGCAGCATCAGCCCCCATTTGGACTTCTGATAGTGCCCTGGGATTTTCCAGCAACGAAGGCTCCCAGTTGTCTCTTAACCTTTTGCACTCGGATGTCGAGATTAAAATTACTCTTTGAATGTATCAATAATTTGAAATATAAAAAAATCCAAATAAATAAGTTGGTATGAAAAGAAACTCCAGTTTTTTATTCTACTGCCGCGCTTTGTAAAATCTAGGGTATTTAAAAAATTAAATCCCGAGTAGAATAAAGGAATCTAGAAAAAAGCAAGCGAGTGCAAAGGGTTAATGGAGGATTCCCTGGCCAGCCCTCCTGGCCCCGCCCCGGCAGGGTAGTCCAGATTTCTCCAGGCTTCTGGGCCTGTGGAGTTCTGGCCCTTCGTTCAGCTTCTGTGCTTCTTCTTGTTCCTGGTGACCAGCAGAGCTCAGCAATTTCCCCTGTAGGTTCTGCTGTGTTCCTGGTTGGCCCCTCTGGTCCCATCTCCTTGGGTTTCTCCCCAGAACCTTGGGCATCTTTCCAAGCCTTGCTCAGCCTTGCAGCTCCTTGTTCCTGTAGCCTCGTTGAACCTCCTCTAGTGACCTGAACTTGGGGTGGTAGAAAATCTGCTATATCCTTTCCTAGTGATACAGCAAAACTCTGTTTCCTACTTCACTCAGGCCTCCTCTTTGTGATATTAAGAGCATATTTTGGATTTTTTTAACCTAAAATGATACTTTTTTGTTGTTATAATCAGACCTCATCTTGAGGCAATAGCTTTCACTAATTAAGGGATGTTGTATACAAGGATAAATAAGCAAAGCCCACATATAATATTTTGAGATATTTTCACTCTACAAAGGTAAACATTGAAGAGATACCAAAAGCTACAAGTTGACAGAGCTGTCACATTTCTGAGGACTTTTGAGGTCCTATTAGATATGGATGAGCTCATTCTTGTAGTAATTTAATGCCTAGAAATATTATGGCTCACAACTTGTATCTTTCAAATAAAATAATAAATATTAATAGGAGTCTACAGAGCCACCAAGGATTATTAATGGGGCCTGAGATAATGGTGGAATGGGCAGGCTTCCTGTTTAGATGATAAGGACATTTCTTTATTCCTACATCACAATATGTATGCGCACTCTGACAGTAGTCCTAAACTTTGAAATGTAAAACCAACTGAAGATACATTTTGGGAAGAACAAAACCAAAAAAAAAAAACACAAAACAAACATGGTTTTGGAGAGAAAGGTGTCGTCTTCACCACTATCCACCAGAGGGCACTATCTCTACATGTGCCCATTGAGGCATTTGCTTTCCAGTTAGTATTGAACTATCCATTTAATAGAAAGAGGAAAGAAAAATACAGAAGCAAGGGTTAACTAAGAATCCATTAATATAATGAAGGTCTGTGTGTTTCCTGTTAAACTTAAATGTGTGGATATGATAAGCATAATATTTAATCAATAGCTACAGATTATATTTTTAGATCTATAAACAGATACATATGTATAGATATCTACACATATATAGATATATAGATATGTATGTATCTCAAAAACACAGCAGTGTAAATATCCCTTTAGCTAAAATGGCTGCTTTTTAGCAACCTTATAAAAATAATCAAAATGCTCTTTTTAGTTTTATCTATAATAATAAAAGTGTAATATGCAAATCAACCGAACAGCGGAACGACTGTCTGGACAACCTTCCGGACAAAGCCGGGGTTGAGAAGACCTACTCTTGCATGAATTTTGTGCATTGGGCCTCTAGTCAGATAATCATGCAATAAGTCATTGGTGAATGAGTAAACAAAGAATCTGGTACAGTAGCATAGATGAAATGTCAGTTTAATTCTGATCTTGGTTTTGAAGAGTAAGTGGGAATTTGTTAGAGTAGTTCAGGAAGGCATTCTAAGGTCTTGTAAGTTCCTGTACTCAGACACCTAACTTGGCATTGCAGTTCCAGTGATGGGACTTCATGGCCTAATGGTTCCAGAGAAAAATATTGAGTTCCTGCCCCCTAGGAAGGGTGACTAAGGAAGAGCCACACAAAATTGTTTTATGGACAGTTTGAGAACATGCTTTTCAGGGCTGAGAATTGATTGAGGACAAAGTATAAACCCCTAGTCTGATTTCTTTTTCATGGAATGTACTTAGCTAATGTTTATTGTCTCCCCTTTTAAACCAATGGAAAATTAGATAACCCACAGCCAACCAGAGGAAACTATCTGGAAAGGAGGGGAAGAGGTGGAAAACAAAACTTGGATCTTAGGTTGAATTTTCCAGCTTATATGAGAGACAAGTCATTATCTATTCATTGATTACTTGTTAAATTTCTAGAAGGATGTTACATCCAAAAGGTACATTAGAAATAAATGGGCAGATCCCTGTTTTCCCAAAACATAAAGTGAGGTTAAAGAGGCAGAACTTAAACTTAGGACTTAAACTATCATTGGATAACAGTGACAAAGAACCTGTCAATGCACACAAAATAGTATGGACTAAAGGCCTTAGTATGGGAAGAGTCTGATACATTCAAGGGGATCCAGGAGATTGGGTCACATAAAGACTGGTAGAATCTGGAACCCTTTAGAACAGGTGTCACTGTGCATTCTCAAAGAGCTGGGTTCTGTTGATGGGGATAATTCTGCCCCTAATCAATCTCAGTGGCAGTAAGAGCATGGCAACATGAGCAATGCTGGTGAGTCTCTGAGGGGAAGGGCTCCACGGCTTTGAGTCCCCAAATAAGGCAAATCACTCACCTTCCCACTCATTAATAGATCTGAGTCATTCAGGGACACCATGAGTGGCTCTTAGTTATTCATGCCCTCTGTTTTCCTTTGTTCTGCTTTTGTGTTTCCCCACTCCATTTTCCCTACCTTATGCTACCATATATTTGAGGACAGGACCCCATTCATAAGACAACTAAGTAAAATGCAGATCAAGCCATCATGTGTCATACCTCCTCCAGGTGGAAGGCTAGCATGAGGTTTAGGATTAGCCAATGATTTCTTTTTTCTCAAGTTGATATTATTATTGTGTGGAGTGAGTATTGAAAGCCTTCCCAAATTATTAGGAAGTTTGAAAGTAGAAGAGGTGAGAATGGAAAAACAAGAATGAAGAAATTATAGGATGAGTAAGGGGAAGATGTGGAGAGCTTTGTGCCTATACCCCAATAAGACTGTCCTATCATAATCAAGCCCCTTGTCACCAGCCTTGTGTATAGTTATGGAACACAACCAACTGGGAAGTTTCTGCCAAACCCCACTTTCCTGTACTCAAATCTATCTATATATATAAAGGCCTAAGCGACTGTCCGACCGTTTGACCATTTGCCTGATAGCTATGATGCATAATGACCACCAGGGGACAGACGCTCCAACCAGTAGAGGAGGGAGCCTGATTCTGCATGGAATCAGCCATAGGTTAGGTAGCTGCTGGGGCACTGTCGGCCCCGAATCTGCTTCACCTGCACCCTGGACCCAGAGAGGAGGGCTCCCCGCAGGGAAGGCCGAGGGACCTCACCAGTGCATGAATCCATGCACTGGGCCTCTAGTGTCTTAATAATCTTATTAAACAAATCCATGGCAGGCCTTGTGAATGACAAACAAAAGTCCTAAAGATTGAAGATCTATAGAACTTAGACATTGTGCAAACCCTTTTAGTGCCTACGAAAAACAAAGATGAAAAGGCAAGGTCCCTACTCTCATAGAGTTCAGTCTAGTAAGGAAGATAGGTACACCAATGGATGAAAACAATGACTTGTTCATTGTAATGACGGGAGATGTACACGATGATGTGTGTAGAGCCATTGCAGTAGCTTCTACCATGCTTGGTTCACCACAAAGATTATATGTAGACCAGTTCTTGATGGGTAACTAGTTATTTCTGAAGCAGACCGGGATTGAGATGACATTTCAGGCAATGGGAATGCAAGCACAAAGACATGGAGGTTGGAAGTGAGAATACGGAGCAATGCGTAAGAAAGAACAATGCCTTGTCTGGTCAACAGGAGGCACCATGAGTGTTGAAAGCCTTTGATAGCTTCTTTCCATATAGATATTGTTTACTTCCTCTTTTATAACATCTGTAGGAAAGGAAGTTTAACTAAACATGAGGATACACACAAGAAGTGGCAAGAGGAATTATACAGAAAAGTAGATCATTGAGAGGAAGTCCAAGGGGTTTAATTTTAAGGGGTGGTAGAAGATGACGCTGGGAGGGAACCCAAAAGCCAGATCTGGTGAAGCTCAGATACTGTACTAAGGAGTTTGACTTTAGGACATTGAAGAGTCTTTGAAAGGTTTTAACAATAATAATATCAAAAGATTATGGCGGCAGTGTGTGAAGAGTGCTTGGAAAGGAAAGAGCCTGGAGCTAGGGAGGTGATTTTAAGAAACGGATGCAGTAGTCTAGGTGAGAGATGACAGGGGCCTGAAGTAAGGGAGTGACTTACTTTATGGATGGAGAAGAGAGGACAGGTTCCAGGGATATGTAGGAGAAACCACAAGGCATGGTCCTCCATTGCATGTGGAAGTATTAGAGAGAGAGAGGGGAAAACAGAGCAAGAGAGGAATCAAAGGTGATTTTCAGGTTTCTGGTTTACGGTAGATCATTGGATGAGTTGTGGTTCCAGTGACAGAGATTGGGAATACAGGAAAAGGAGCAGGTTGGAATGAAAAAGAAAGAAAGGTCAGATCAGCATTGAAAATATTGAGATGAAGGTGCTGGTGGATGTTCATGTAGAGATGTCACATAGCTCTTTGGGCATTTAGAACTAGAGATAGGGAAATAAGTTTGGACCAAAAACACAGATTTTGGAATCATCCACATGGCACAGGATAAGTAACTCAGGGAATGCTTATAAAAGGAAGAGCAAAGGGCTGAGAAGGGAGAAAGAAAAACATGGATATAAATTTACAATACAAACACTTGCCCCGCAACCCCACCTGGAGTGTGGGCTCTCCAGCCTGCCCAACGCCACCCACAGCCACCACCACCTTTCAGAATGGCCAGCAGGGGACCTGCCTGTGGCCTGAGCCAGAAGATGCAGCAGAAGAATGCGAAACAGTACAATGCAGACCTGGAGCAGATCCTGATCCAGTGGATCACTGCCCAGTGCGACAAGGATATGGGCCGGCCCCAGCCCAGGCGTGAGAATATCCAGAATAGGCTCAGGGATGGCACACGGTGCTGCGTGAGCGCATTAACGGGCTGCATGTACCCTGAGGGGCTGGCCCAGTGACGAAGATCCAGGCCTTCTCCATGGCCTTCAAGTGGATGGAGCAGATGTCCCAGTTCCTGACAGCAATCAAGCGCTACGGCATCTGTAGCACCGACATCTTCCAGACCGTGGACCTCTGGGAAGGAAAGAAATGGCCTGTGTGCAGAGGACACTGATGAAACTGGGTGGACTGGCAGTAGCCTGGGGTGATTTTCTCTGGGGATCCCAACTGGTTTTTAAGAAGTCCAAGGAGCCCTAACTGGTTTGGCTCAGAGGATAGATCGTCGGCCTGTGGACTCCAGGGTCCCAGGTTCGATTCCGGTCAAGGGCATGTACCTTGGTTGCAGGCACATACCCAGCAGGGAGTGTGCAAGAGGCAGCTGATCGATGTTTCTCTCTCATCGATGTTTCTAACTCTCTATCCCTCTCCCTTCCTCTCTGTAAAAAATCAATAAAAAATCTTACTTAATAATAGACAAACATGTAAATTGACCGTACCTTCACTACGCCCACAGCCAATCAGAGTGAGTATACAAATTAAGCCAAAAAAGATGGCGGTTAATTTGCATACATAGGTGCCCAGCGCCTGTGTCCCAGGAACATCCTGGCACCCAGGTCACTGTGAGGTAAGGCCATGTGGGCCCAGAGCAGCCTGGGAAGGGCCTGAGCCAGGGGGCTCCTGGGCAGGGCCAAGCCTGCAATCAGAACGAGGGGACAGGAGTGGAGCCTGCAATCGCAGGGAGCTGGGGGTCCCCTGCCCAAGGCCGAAAGCTTTTGGCCTGGGCAGGGGCGGAGCCGGCGATCAGAGGGAGCTGAAGGGCCCCTGCCCAGGCCTAAAGCTTCAGCCAGAGGCTTTAGGCCTGGGCAGGGCCCAGCCCGCGATTGGTGTGAACTATAGAGGAAACACCTTTTCTGACTGCACATTGGCTAAGCTTCCTGTATGCCACTGTTAATATTCTTAGTAACTTGGGTAATAAGAATCCAAAAAGGTGCTCTAGAGTTTTTCCACCATACTTCTGGAGAAAAAAAACGAAGGTCCGCTGCTGGAGGGCTAAGAAATGTCATATCCTGCCCTAGCTGGTTTGACTCAGTGGATAATGCCTTGGCCTGCGGACAGCAGGGTCTGGGTTCGATTCTGATCAAGGACATCTACCTAGGTTGCAGGCTCCTCCCTGGCCGGGGCCCAGATCAGGGCTCATGCAGGAGGCAACCAATCAAAGTGTTCCTCTCACTTTGATGTTTCTCTCTGTCTTTCCCTTTCTCTTCCACATTCTCTAAAAGTCAATGGAAACATATCCTCAGGTGAGGATAAAAAAAAAAAAGAAAGAAAGAAAGAAATGCATATCCTATGAAAGACACATCTTGAAAATGCCTAAAGAAAGTTGTCATTTTTTTCTTGGTGAAGGGACTGGAGTCTGTGTTGATGAAAACACCTTGGTGGCTGTGGTGACTGGCAGTGGCTGCAGCAGCGGGGTGATGGGGCTAGTGCCTTCCCCTGATCAGCCCGGTTGCCTCCCACAAAGGGAGGCCAGACTGCAGCTTAGGCCCGCTCCCCGTGGGACATCCCCTGAGGGCTCCCAGTATGTGAGAGGGGGCAGGTTGGGCTGAGGAACGCCCCCACCTCCCCAGTGCACGAATTTCGTGCACCAGGCCCCTAGTATATATATATATATATATAAAAAAAGAAGTCCAAGAAGAGCTCTCAGAACTTATCGGACAACTAGCTGCAAGAGGGTAAGAACGTGATTGGGTTATAGATGGGCACCTACCACAGGGCGTCTCAGGCAGGCATGACTGGCTATGGGATGTCATACCAGTTCCTCTGATCCATCCTCAGCCCTGGATGGCATATTTTTATTTTATGTTATTTATTTATTTATTTATTTATTTATTTATTTATTTATTTTTAGCAGTGACATTCCCTAGGAGCCACTGGAGCTCTCAAGCTCCCCTCTGCCAGGGTGGGGGCCTGGCCTGGTGTGTCTCCTCTGGGGGTGCCCAGTGGCAGCCTCTCCCCCTGTGCTTACTAATACATTCCCTTCTCCAAACTCACAAAACCTGAACCAACTGGCCTCTTCTTTTTCCCTGACCAAAATTTAGGGCCTTTTCCTCCTCCTTCAGACCTCTTCTCCCTGGATCTCTGTGCCGTCAATCCATTCCTTGGCTGGGGGTCAGCAACAATGCCTTTGGGCCTTCCTTCCACAAATATGCCTTGCTCACAGCTGTGGCTGCAGGACTTACTGTATAGGGAAGGGTCTGTGGCAGCTGCCACCCCTGCACAGCTGGACTGGGCTCTCCACACACTGAAGGAAGCCTGCCCTGGCAGAGGCCCTCCCGGCTCCTCATTTTCCATTCCCCTCGCTGTGGCTAAGGGATGGTGTGAGGGGAGAGAGGAGGAAGGGCTTCCCACTAGGGACTGGGGCTTGAAGTATCTGAATTTGCTGGTTTAAATAAATAATCTCTGTGTTGTTGGTTTTTTTAATTACAACACTAGCTGGCAAAAAGAATAGATCTGTGGAACAGAGGGCAAGAACTGACATACTCTGTAACAATAGTGTTTGATTGTCTGAGCTTTTATTTCCATTTTTATTATAGGAAGACAATAATCATCAAATGTCATCAGGAAAAGTTATGGAAGTCTTGTTTAGTTTTCTTATATTACCACTAGAGGCCCGATGCATGAAATTCGTGCAAGGGGGCTTGGCCCTCGCAACCCCAGCTTCATACGGAAGGTTGTCCGGAAGGTCGTCCAGATGGTCATTCTGCTCTTTGGTCTAATTAGCATAATAGCTCTTTATTATACAGGATAATTACACTCTAGTGGTGGTGAGTGGTACTTACTATTCACACCAGATGTTTAGACTGAGGGATAGGACTAATTATAGTATATAGGTTGCTCATTTTATAAGTCTTCCATTATAAACTTTAGGTATGATGGGCACATGTAGGAACATTGATAGAACAATTAGCTTATTATTCACTAGTTGAGCATTGTGTTCTAAGAGCAGAGATAGTGAATTAGAGTTAACTTACAGGGGTCACCTAGTCCACCTGTGGTCTCCATGCTTGGCTTTGTAACATTCAACATTTATCTCCTCAGATGAACTTGGACAGTGCCGTGATCAAGCCTGAGGGGAATGAAAATATTTTGCATGACCAGATCAATATTTAGAAAAGCTCTTGTTGGGTTTAATGTTGGGCCCAACCCAGTAAGTTATACTTTGACTGGAATAAATGTAGATTCTTGCCCTTGGTTTCTGAAAAGTGACTGAATAAATAAGGGATGGGAGAGTTAATAGTGAAATGAGAGAGCACCCAAAGCTAACCCCACTTCCGGCCACACTAATAAAACATGCAACATGGACAACAGTTGTCTGCGTTCTTCCCTGGGGTGAGTGCAGACTGTTTGAGTTGTGCTAGACACTCCAACCAACAAAAGAGGAACCAGCTGGCAAAGAGGCGGTTGAAGAATTGCTTAATGACTAGCAAGAGGGGTTGGAGATAAGCAGAAGGTTGTGATGTCTTCATAAATTTGAGGACATTGTCCCGCTTAAGAGGACTTAAATGAATTCTGTGAAGCTTCGGAGGGTAGAACTTCTGTACATAGAAAGAAGATAAAGGCAGGCAGTTCATAGTAGGAAGAATCTTCCTAACCAGTTCCTCTTTTCATAAATGGAATGGCAGCCCTGGGAGGCAGTGAGCTCCCCACAGCTGGGGGTGTTCAAGCAGAGTGATACTGCAGAGGAGAGTCCTGGAGATGGCAGGAAATTGAGCTAGATGACGCTGAGATTTGGCGATGTGAAATGTCCCATTCAGTTGCTTCCTTTTCTCATCCTGAGTACAATTCTGGTTCATGAGTGTGTTTGTTTTTTTCTCCCCATACAGAGATAATCTGTTCTACAAATCTCATAATTCTGCTGGAGGATGAAATCTTTGCTGATTTTTTCAACACATTTCTTTCTCTCCCGGTAAGTTTTCTCACTCAGACTTAAATCCACATGTTTCATCAACAGACAAGTAGTGAATCTCACTGAGCCACGTGCCTTTAAAAAAAAACACAACTTATCAAATAAAAACTTTTCAATTTGAGCAAGTAAATATGAATTAGAATTTCCTCTAAAATATCCAGGAGCTTCCCATCATTGATATAACTCAGTCCTAAGTCCCCACCTCCTTAATTGCCTTTACCTGCCCACCACACCCTCTGCTGGTACCCAGTAGTCTACCCAACGGAGCACCCCTGGCATGCTTCCTCCTCTGCACCTCTACTGAGCTATGTTCTTAGTTTCTGTAGTTCCACCTACCAAAGTCTTAACCATTTTTCAAATATCTGCTTACATCCTGTTCTCCTTAAGGAATTCCCAGGCCCTTCCAATGGGACTTATTTTCCCTGCCTCTGTGCCCCTTAGCACTTTGCAACTAATAAAAAGTCTTAGTATCACTTCTGAAACCTTTCATGCCACTGGCAGAGGTAACAGTATGCGTGAGGATCACCCCAAAGACCTGCTCTTAGATGTCTCTTCCTCTTTCCTCTTTTTACCACGTTGCTGGCACCACCATTCATCCAGGCAGCCAAGCCTGTTACCCCAAAACTCCTCCCTTCTTGTTACCACCACTCCCCAACGTTTAAACAGTGACAAGGTCTGGCATTTTGTTTTGTAAAAAAATCTCTCCTATCTGCCCCATCCTTTTTGCCTTTAGATCCTATCTCCTCCCATCTGGTTGCCTAGTTCACAGGCCCTACTCCATGACAAAAGAGAACAGTAAGCTAGAATTATCTATCAATTTTGCACACTTAATGCCCCCATAAGTAATCTGTACCCCTAATCTTCACATCCTCGGTCCTTTCTACTTTCTCCAACTCAAGAGTTCAGGCACATCCAAAGCTGTTTCTCTTAATTAACGAGTTTAGGCCTTAAATACACAAAAGTTAACACCTCTTAATATCTTGGGCTTTGGCCTTTGCACACAGGCAAGATAACTCCCAGGTCGAGGCAGGGCGGAGCCAAAAGATAAACAAATCTTGTCATTTAGTCTACTTTGGGTGTTTTGGGGCAAGGCAAGTTGATTCAGTGGAGTACATATAAGAACGAATCATCAATCAGACCATCAAACCTCAGAGGGAAGGTAGGGGAGGGTGGGGGTAAGGGGGAGAGATCAACCAAAGGACTTGTATGCATGCATATAAGCCTAACCAATGGACACAGACAATAGGAGGGGGTGAGAGCATGAGGGGGAGAGATGGGGGAATAATTACACATATGTAATACCTTAATCAGTAAAGAAATTTTTTAAAAAAGAACAAATGTTCTCTGAAATAGGAAAGCAGTGGGACTAGTTTATAGGTTGCTCATTTTATAAGTCTTCCATTATAAACTTTAGGTATGATGGGCAAATGTAGGAACATTGGTAGAACAATTAGCTTATTGTTCACTAGTTGAGCATTGTGCTCTAAGATGAGGCCAGTTGGTCCAGGTTTTGTGTTTGGAGAAGGGAACGTATTGTGCTCACCTCTTCCCCTGTGGCTGCAGATGCCCCATGACATGTTCGTGAGGAGAAGCTCTACCCCTTTGGCTGTTTCCTAGTTTTCTTTTGCAGGTCTTCGGTCAGACACCATTTTATACAGTTGAAAATGCACAGTGGAGCTTGTGGCCAGAAATACCTCATGACTTGGTGAGTAAGGGCCTTCCTTCAGTGGCGGCGGTCTTGGGGTGGGGGGTTGAGGGAGCTGAATTGGAAGTGTGATTGGGAGAGGGAGAGGGAGAAAGGAAAGCAGGTGAGTAGAGCAAACTGTATCAAGCCAGTTAGACACTTCTCCTTATCACTTAGCCAAGAGGTGCTGCTGAGTTCTTTCTGTTACCTTCCAGTCGATGGTTAGCAAATGGGACTTCATCTCTCATGCTCACTGTGACTGTTGGGTGGTAGATGCTTGAAGCACTGTGTTGAAAAGAACTCTGAGGCCACACCTAAGCCAGGAAGAGTCTGGGAATGGATTGGCAATGCCTGACATGGGTGTGGGGTAGGCAGTCACAGTCCATGGGCTACCTAGTAATTTGCATTATAAGGTGCAGCTCAAGGTAAGATGCCACTCTGCAATTCCTAATGCCTACTCCACCACTCTCCTCCAGAGAGTTGTCTCACTTTTCCCTCTTTATATCCTTTTTCCTTGTTGTCATCCATTGTCTTTCTCTTTTCTCCCCCTTCCTGTTACTATATCTTTTTCCACCGTATAGATGTTAGACATACCAATGGCTTCCACATGCCCTTCCGGCAGCAGGTAGTCTCAGAAAGGTCATCCTAATCCCTGCTCACAGCAAGGTTTTGTTTTCCCCTGGGATCTGGAGAGCTGGGAAAGACACCCCACTCTGATGGTTACATTTAGTATTCCTAGAACTCTGAAACTTAAACATCTGAGTTTTTTCCTTCTTTCTCTGGTGGCTCCATGTCTCAGGGATCCATCCTGTACTCTAAATGATGTTATGTGTGAGTCTTGTTGTGTTTTTGTACACGTTGTGCAGTTGATATGGGTTGGGAGCCTGCAAAATATTATAAATGTGCTTACACGTTGAATCAAGTTATGACTCAATATCAAAGACCAAAGTCTCTTCTGCTCCTCTTCTATCAAGCAAGACTTAGATCTTATTTCAAAATATATCTTTGTATTGATTTCAGAGAGGAAGGGAGAGGGAGAGGGAAAGAGATAGAAACATCAATAGTAAGAGAGAATCATTGATCAGATGCCTCCTGCATGACCCACACTGGGGATTGAGCCTGAAACCTGGGCATGTGCACTGACCGGGAATCGAACCGTGACCTCCTGGTTCATAGGTCAACGTTCAACCACTGAGCCACATCAGCTGGGTGACTTAGATCTTTTTTTAAGACAACTTCACCCACGAAGATTTCCCCCCCCCTACCAATCCATTCACTCCTTGGGGAGCCTCAGTTCAAGTCTCCAGTTTCTTTAGGTTCTATTTTTAATCTCTGGGCCAGATTCAGCAAGTGTTAGGTTATTTGTTGCCCTTTTCTAAGCTGCATTTCTTAGCAGTTCAGTTCCATTTCTCTTTTCTGTTCCTATTTTGCTTGGACTCTAGATTCCAAAGTACAAAGGATTATTGACCTGGTTGGGAAAATACCGGTTACCTTTCTTCTGTAAAACCAACTTGTGTTTCCATTACATTCTTTGTCAAGAGCTCATCAGTTTCATTAATTCCCCAGAAGGAGGTAAGCATGAAGGTGTAAGTATGGAGAAATATGGGAAGCCAGGCTGCCTGTTAGTCCTACAGTAACATACAAATAGTAGCTACCTTTGTAGCCTTAGATGTGCAGGTGGCTCAGTCTGTGTTGTGACCATAGGTAAAATCTTGAGCTGGAAAATTGTTACTTAGATCAATAAGCAGGAGTCTAATGGGCTGGCTATTGTCTCACTACATTCATAAATGAGAGAATTAATGGTGGCCACAGAACATGACAAAATTGCCTAAACTATATGCAAAATCAAACATATCTTACCACCTTCATTGCCACCACCTGGTCTAAGCCACCATCATTTCTCACCTGGCCACTGAAATCAACTTAGACTCCTTGGTTCTGCTCTTGCTCTGCTGCTCAAAGCAGTCAGGGTGAGCCTTTCAACATTTAATTCAGATCATGTCAGTCCTCTGCTCACCACCCACCACCCCTGCACCAATGGCTTCTTTCTCAGTGTGAAATCCAACACCCCTACCATGGCCTTCAAGGTCCGAGAGACCTGGCCTCATTTCCCTTCTGACCTCATCTCCTCCTACGCCCCTCCTCAAGCCCTCCATTTCCCCCACATTGGCCCTCTTGCAGTTCCTTAAACATATTAGACATATTTCTATTGCAAGGCTTTGCACTGTCTGTTTACGCTTCCTGGAATGCTCTTCTTCCATATCCACACTGGCTCCCACTCTCATCTCCTCGAATCTCTGTGAAGTTCTCACCTACTCCATGAAGACCACAATGTCCACTCGTCCAACCCCTGCCTTAGCACGCCCAGCCCTTCTCTACTTTTTCATTTTTTTCCCTGTAGTGCTTCAACTTTTCCAGATAATGTACTTGTTCTACTGATTGTTCATTGTCTGTCTCATTCACTAGATTTTAAGCTCCTTGAGGGCAGGGGTTTTTGTTGTTTGCTAATGTATCCCAAACGCCTAGAATGGTACTTGGCACTTAGTAGACATGTGATAAATACTTGTTGAAAGAATGAATGAATAAAGTCTCCATCTAGGATTGAATTGGTAACTTTACTTTCAGCTCAACTAACCAAAGGAAATCAAATTTGCTCCACCCAGGGAAGGTTAAGATTCACGGGATCCCTTTGAGTAAAATGTTGTGACAAATCACTGCTATGCTCTCTCTCTCTCCTGCGATCTACGTATTGGGGAAATTGGATTGGTAGAATTACTCTCATGAGGGAAGGCAAAGGGCCTTGGTTGGCGGGTGTTTTTGATTTTGGATTGTATGTGTGCTTGTCACTTGATGCATGTCAGTAGAGGATCTGGTGCCTAGTTTCAAAAGCACCACATAATCGGGACCCAACTCCCCTAACTACCCACCATTTCTCCTCACTCATACTGAGCGAATGGGGGTCTGACTGTGCGCGAGGCTGAGAGAGGAGCTGGGGACAGAGCTCACTCTCTCTCAACATGGACTTTTCCTGGCAGCCAAGATGATGAGATGGAAAAAGGCAGACCAGTGGCTACTCCAGAAATGCATTGGCGGGGTCAGAGGGATGTGGCGCTTCTGTACCTACCTCAAGGGCAGTGCAGGTGGGTTCTTGGAGTTCCTCCTGGGGCCTTTGCAAGTTCTCAACAGTTTCTAGGATGCCCCAGGCACTTACTAACAGTTGTGTGACTATAAAAAATGATTTATAATGCAGTTTGAGTAAAGTCTTTTAAAACTGGGATTCGCAGTGTAGGTTAGGGCAAACACAGAGTCCCTTTCACTCACTCATTTGTTCACTCGTTCAGCAATGGTGATTGAGCACCACTCTGTGGCAGCCGCTGTGCTGGTAGGTGGGGATACAAAGGTGAATGAGAGCTATATATCCCCACTTCATAAAGCTGCCACCATGGTGGGGAGACAGACAAGGAACAAGTAAATAAATAAATCCTTGTAGCAAAAGTGTTAAGGTGCATTGATTTCTGCGCTGTTGGGTCCAGTAGTTGGTGGATGCTGAGAGGCCAACAGCTTGTACAGTTCAGTAATGTTAAGTTTTACCCAGGGACAAGCCCTGGTTTAAGGGTGAAGTCTTGGGTCTCCAGGGAACATGGAGGGAAGAGCTATCCTTCAGTTTGTCACAAGGATTTCAGCCCTGACAGTTATGAAACAGGGAACATAGTGTTTGGTACATTTTGGCCCAACTGCCCTTCTGCTAGCTACTCTGGGTTCATGATCTAGGAAATTTACTTTTCCCTCTGTCTTTATTTTTTGGACCAAACTCAAATGTCTCATGATCCAACTTCAGAGTCGTGCTGTTTTTCTTAAAGTGAGAGTTTTTCTAACAATAAAAAGTCACAAAAGATCCCTCTCCATTAATTCCCTTCCTCCATGACTCCCATCTGCCCCCATATTAGGACATTTCTGGAGATGGTACTTTAATCCAGAGGAGTGGCTAATGGTGATGTTTGAGGCAGTAGAGCAGGTGGGTGGTAGGGGTATCAGCTGCCACACCCTGATGCAACCACTGAAGGGGCAAGATTGGGGTGCAGCTCTGTGCCTCCCCTGTCTGGTCTGTAGGTGAAGAGCTGGTGGATTTCTGGATCCTTGCTGAGAAGATCCTGGGCATAGATGAGATGGACTTGGAATTGAGAGACCACTACCTGTCTCTCCTCCTCGTGCTGAAGGCCACCCATCTTCAGGAGGGCTCACGGGTAGTGACCCTCTGCAACATGAACATCAGTAAGAACTATAAAGTTTATCTGAAGTAAAATCCCTGGGAGATGTAACCAGAAAAATCAATCCAGTGTCTGATAGCCCTCAGTCTCTTGCTTTGCACACTGCCACCCTTTCCATGTTCTCTGCATCAGGGATGCCAGTAGGAAACCCAACCCATAACAGGAGAGGGATGAGAGAGACCAGTTGTCCTTAGGCTGGTACTTGCCTATTCTGAGCTATTACTTGCCAGTGATGTTTTGCTGGATGGAGTGAAGAGGAATTGGAACAAGGTAATTGCATAGCTACTCCATCTTCTGAGCCTGCAGAGCTTGTCTTCTCTCTCTCTCTCTCTCTCTCTCTCTCTCTCTCTCTCTCTCTTTTAATTGGGATTCTTTAGAATAAACTGCAGCCCATGGGCCAAGTGAAGTACATGTGGCCTATGAACTAAGAATGTTTTCATATTTTTACTTTTTTATTTTATTATTTTTTAATTTTTTTATTGATTTCAGAGAGGAAGCGAGAGGAAGAGAGAGAGAGCAACATCAATGATGAGAGAGAATCATTGATTGGCTGCTTCCTGCACACCCCCTCCTGGGGATCGAGCTTGCAACCCCAGCATGTGCCCTTGACCAGAATCAAACCCGGGACCCGTTAGTCTGCAGGCTGATGCTCTATCCACTGAGCCAAACCAGCTAGGGCTGTTTTCATATTTTTAAAGGGTTAAGAGACAAGTGTGCAACGAAGACTGTAGGTGGCCCCTTTACAAAGCCTAAACTATTTATTAGCTGGCCCTTCACAGACAAAGCTGCCTGCCTCTTCTCTAGAACATCCAGATATTTATTCATTCATTTATTTACTTACTAGAGGCCCATTGCACAAAGATTCATGCAAAAATAGGCCTGCCTTCCCCTGGCTTTGCTCCCGGCCGTCCCGGAGTCTGCAAGTCCTTGCTCCCGGCTGGAGCGCTGCTCCTGTAGCTCCCTCTGTCCCCCGTGCTCCCCCTCATAGGAGGCGTCCTGCCCAGCTGCTCCGTGCCTGCATATGCAAATTAACCCACCATCTTTGTTTGGTTAATTTGCATACTCACTCCTGATTGGCTGATGGGCATCACAAAGGTATGGTCAGTTTGCATATTTCTCTTTTATTGGTGTAGATTTATTTAGTGAGGAGGCATTGCTAACCCAAACACAAATGTGTTCCATATTTTCTATTTGGGATTAGTCACACTACTCTTAATTCAGAGAGATAATTGAGAATTGATGGCATTAAAATCAGAGCTAATAAAGACTCCTTCAAATTATTGTCCTAAGTCCTTCCTCCTTGTTAGATCTGATCCTGAGACATCCCATTCAGAGGTACATGTTCTTACACAAGTTTTCATGTGATGTTTGCTTTTCTTTACAATAACATTCAATAGTCTAAAACAGTGGTCGGCAAACTCATTAGTCAACAGAGCCAAACATCAACAGTACAACGATTGAAATTTCTTTTGAGAGCCGAAAATCGACTTCTGCGCATGGGCCATGAAGTTTCAATCACACTGTACATGCACGCCCACACGTGGTATTTTGTGGAAGAGCCACACTCAAGGGGCCAAAGAGCCGCATGTGGCTCTCGAGCCGTGGTTTGCCGACCACTGGTCTAAAAAATAACTTGAAAAATCCCATAGAATGACTTATTTATCTGGGGGAAAAGGAAGGTAATCAGAGAAAGGGATCACTGTGATGTGATGCAAATCATAAATACGCATCCATCGTATATTTGACCTCTTCACATCCCTGGGTTGCTTGGGGAACAATGAAATTCTAATCAAAAACCATTTGGAAAAACTTCAAAAGCTCACCGGCGCCACATCGTTTTCATCTTTCATCTCTCTGTCTTCTTTCCAGAGTCTCTCTTGAACCTCTCCATCTGGCATCCCAACCAGTCAACCACCAGGCGGGAGATCTTGAGCAACATGCAGAAAGTGGCTCTGTTCAAACTCCAGAGCTATTGGCTTCCCAACTTTCACACCCATGCCAAGGCCATCATAGCTAAGGAGGAGTCATGCCAGAATCTGATGCAAGAATATGAGACTCGCCAGTGCAGTATTTGCTGTACCCATGTAGGAGGGCTCCCTCTGAACATGAGCATCAAGAAGTCCTGCCACCCCCAGAAGCTGTACTCGAGCAGAAAGATCAAGCGGAAGATGTGGCAGTTGATAGATCATGCCTCGTGGTCTCTGGAATTGGATACCAAGCCAGGCGCCAATTCCACGTCCTCCCAGGAGATCTGTCCTCAGGAGAAAGTGGTTATACAAATGCCTTCCCTGAAAAAGGCCTCTTCAAAGGAGAGAATAACCAGTTCCCTGGAAAAGGACAGTCTCAGTGCCAGGAAGTCCAACATGAAGAAGAAAGCCAAGAGCCATCTCCACATGGAGGGCCTCTTTGAGGCAAAGATCTCTACCCACCTGAGGACTGCCACCCCCATCATCCGTCACTCCCCCCGTTTGACAATCAAGAAGGCCATCAAGCAAAGACTCTCCTTGGGGTACACCCACTGGGCCTTGTGTGCTGATGCCTTTGCAGGGAGTCCCTTCCGGGACCACCTGAAGAAGCTGAATTTGAAAACTGAGGTCCAACTCCTGGACCTCTGGCAGGACCTGCACCATTTCCTCAGTGTCCTGATGAATAACAGGAAGACGGGGAATGCTGTCTTTTGGCACATACTAGGCAACCGAATCTGTGAGCTCTACCTAAATGAACAGATTGGGCCATGCTTACCACTCAACTCCCAAACCATTGAAGGTCTGAAGGAGCTGCTGCCTTCTGGGAATATGAACCCCTGGATACCCAAAGCCCAGGAGGAAATCTGCCAGGTAGGTCACACCTTACCGAAATGGGTTAAGATCTGGAAGATTGGGTCAAAACTGACCTAAAACCCTATCTGCTCATCTATACTAAGTTAATGATATAATTACCCATATAACCCTTCACCTATTGAAGAGTTGGTTAATCTTATAGGAGCAGGCTGTACAAATTCCCAAGGAACAGCCAAAACTCCAAAGAAGAATGGAGGTTGGGGAGTGGTCAATATCCACCTTTCAGTCCTTCTTCAATTCCCCCTTATGTGAAGTCTCCCAAAACCATGAACCTCTGAGTGTTCCACTGAGGGAAGTTTTAATAACTCTGTTTTGAACGTCATGGATTGGAATGCAGGGTCTTTCTTTCCTAGAATAGCCAATGAGAAAATGGCCAATTGAGAAGGGTTTATTCTCATCCCAAAACATGAGATAAAAGCGAGAGACCATCCTAAAGACTCACAGGAAGTAAGGCCCATTGCTTGACTGTTGTATCATCAAGATCTTGGGAGAGCCCTAACCGGTTTGGCTCAGTGGATAGAGGGTCAGGCTGCAGACTGAAAGGTCCCAGGTTCGATTCCAGTCAAGGGCATGTACCTTGGTTGTGGGCACATCCCCAGTAGGAGGTGTGCAGGAGGCAGCTGTTTCTCTCTCATTGATGTTTCTAACTCTCTATCCCTCTCCCTTCCTCTCTGTAAAAAAAAAAAATAAATAAATAAATAAAAAAAAAATATATATTTTTTTTAAAGATCTTGGAAGAAAACAAATGGCAGAGTCAGTTGGGAAACAGATGAGCATCCAATAAAAGGGACTAATTACAAGGTATTGGGCATGAGAGTAGGGAAACTACAGAGGATAGTGCAGTATCCCAGGGCCAGTAATGGTGGGTCACCTTTATCACTCTTAGGCCTGAAGAGTTGGGGAGAGGGAATAGTTAGTTACCAGAACCAGGAGAGAAGAGCTATATGGAATGGAATGCTCGGCAGAAGCTGTAATTGCCGGTAGAGGGATGTAGCCAGTCCATAGTGATCTGGCTGGGAGGGACCAAGGGAATAGATATCCCAAGCTCACTTGGCTCCTGCTTTCCCATCTCCTGTCAGGACTCCTGACTGGATAAACCCAACCAGAGGTCATGGGAGCTTGTTGAAGTGGTCCATACAGGTTCATTTCCCAAGGCATAAGCCAGGTAAAGAAGGATAGAGAGTAGATCTGGAAGGGCAAGTAGATATAAATAGCAAATTTTTTAGTGCATTATAATTTATTTACCTATAAAACACATTACCTCCTCAAGGCTTCCTAGCACCTCTGAGAAGCAGACAGGGTAGTATTGTTGTCATTTGTACAATGAGGAAAATGAGACTCAGAGAGGGTAAGTGGATTGGCTCAAGGCACACAGCAGACTAGTAGAGGAACCAGGGGCTAGAACCCAGGAGTTCTTGGCTCTAAGTCTAGCACAATTTCCAGTACAGGATAATTATCCAGGGCTGCATATCTGGTTGTATAGGACCAGATCAGTCCAGTGGATCCACAGCCACAAATCTCCTGTGCAGTTCTTCAGTCCTGGAAGTCTAGAGGCCCCCTACCTCTTGTGAAATGTGTTCCCTCCTCTCCGCTCCCAGGGAACTTTGTTCACACCTCTGTGGTGGCATGTGCATCATGCTAGAAGGTGAGCTCCTCGAGAACCAGGCTTGTAGCATATTGGTCTGTATATTCTCAGCAATGGGCACAGTGTCCGGCATGTGGGAGGCTCTCAGAATGTATTCATCGGATAAATAAATGAATGAACGTGAGGGTGTAGATATATAAACCTCGCTAAGCACTAATGCATAGTTTTCTGTTGTTATTATTGGGCTTTGTTTGTGTATTTATTTTAAGGTAATGAAATAATTTTCACAAGTGGGTAAGGTCTTCAAGGAGGAGATATTAAGAGTAGACACACCAAAAGAAGATTGGCTGGTTTTCAGGACCATTTTGAGAATCAGATGAGCTAGTACTTTGGAAAGGAACAAAGATTTAAGAGGTGGCCAGTAATTGTCCTTCAGTAAACTATTTGTTGTACCTCTTCTTAAGTAAGTATCTGTTACTATTCTGTGAGATTCAGAGAGAGGCTGCTTGAGCTGCAAATTTAGAAAGCCAAAGGAATGTCCTGGTTGGTCATGGCTAATGTTTGCTGTTCCATTGTATCTCCAAACTAGAGACTCCGGGATCGGCAGCCTACGCTTCTCCCGTGTAAACATTAGCAGGCCGAGCACACCTCCTAACACTTATGTCATGTTTGAATTGCAGATGCTCAGCTCCTGGTATGATGAATTCCTGAATGAAGAGGACTACTTATTTCTCACTTATTCAGTAGGAGGGGCTTTGAGTTGGGGACGAATCATAAGGTTGAGGGAAGAAAAGAGAGTAACTGCTCTTTTAGAAGCCTTATTCATTAAAGTAAATGAAAGTCTGATTTTTTTTTCCTAGAGGCTACTGGGGGGGTTGACATGGTCCCTGATGCTTACATATAAAGCTCTCAAGGCAAAAGACTCAAGTGCATAAGGTGACTTTAAAAGAGTCACATTCACATCGAATTTCTCCGTTAATAGAAAATGGGTTTGCAATGGATCGGAACAAATTGATAACCATCAGCCTAAGTCTGCCTGACAGGGAGACACAGGAGGACTGGGCTGTTACAAAAATCTTGCTTCTGGTCTGGTTCCTATAGCAAATATTGTCTGTCCCCCTACCCCTTCTCTTAGACTCAGACCAAGGTCACCAACACGAGGTGGCATAAGAAAGACTCTATAAGCAAAAAAGAGAACATTCTTCTTTATAAGAGATTTGAGGAATCCCTGGCGTTAAGCCAGAGTTTGGCTAACATGGAGGAAATGGATTCAGTGCAGTGGAGAAAACTAGCTACTGAGGACCTGAGACAAGACGGGTCTCTCCGGGTGGAACTGAAGTCTCCAGTGTTTCTGACAGGTGAGGGCAGTCACCATAATTTTTTCGACCCCTGACATATAGGCAACTGGGAAATAGGGATAGTTAACATTTAGTGATTATTTACTGTGTGTCAGTACTATGCAATGCAGGAAGCAGCCGATTGATGTTTCACTCTCACATCAATGTTTCTCTCCTTTCCTCTCTCTCTCTCAAAATCAATTTTTTAAAAAATTTCATTTTTAAAGTAACACTCAACTCTTGAAATCTTTGCATTGCACGGTGCACTCCATATACAAAACAAGATGCCCTGGATGCTTGCCCCTCAGAGCTGTGCTTGAGCATGAGTTATTTAAATCTATCGTGAACAGGCCCTCTCTCTGTTTTACCCAGAGTTTCACCTTCTCTTTAAATCCTGAACATTCCAGAACCTCTCCCAGAAATCTAGAGAGACGTGGGAGAAAGGGTAGCTGGTAAATTTCACCACACCAGACAGGGCAACAGGCATTTCTTTAGTGGCCAGGAGTGTCAGGGGTAGCCAGGAAGAGTGGGAACCATGCTCCATGGAGACGCACCCCCCTCTCTCTCCCAGCACATGTGATTGTTTCATCCACCGCTGCATTTTTGGAACACGGGTCCGACCTGATAAGGGCCTCCTGTGCATTTGTCCATCTTGGAGCTCTGTCTGCTCAGGAGGCTGATGCCTCTACTCAGGCTGCGCCAGAAACCCACAGTGCACCTGAACTAGAATACTCTCCGCTTTCATACAGAGAAAACGAGTCCCAGGGAGGTGAGAAGGTTGCCCGAGGCGGCTCAGCAAGGGAGGACTAGAAACCTAGATCCTCTGCAGAAATAACCCGCTGCTCTTGCAACTTACAGCCAGATACCCCTGGCTGAGAGGCGATATTGACAACAGTGGCTATTGTCATAAGGACAACTGACATTTGTGAGTCCACACGCTGGGATTCCTTCTGGACTCTATCAGTATCGCTCAGAAAGCACTAGACTGCCCTGGGGAGTTCGGGACCACTGTGTGTGAATGGGCAGAAGATCTCCATGGGCCAGGGGTCTCCAAGAAGGACAGAATCCTCCCATGCTGGAGGGATGGCTGTCTTTCCTTGCTTCTAATCTGGCTTAGAGAACTTGTATTCCTTGCGTAGAAACATTCCCTTAGAACATTATTGTCGTACTTAAATAACGTTTAAAAGGCAGTACTTTCAACAGAAGTATATAAATCTTTGACCCCAGAGTGGTCAACTAGACTCTCCCCTGTTTTTCTCTACTTGATAGACATAGAGAAAATGTCCTTTGAGGAACTCTGCTATAAGTATCCGAAGGTGGCCATAGAGAAGATGAGTGAGGACTACAAAATATATTGTGAAAAAGCACCTACTAGTAAGATGGGTAAGTGTTTATTTAAACCCACAGATAGGTTTGAGACAGCCCAGTATGAAAGAATCTCCCAACACACAAAAATCAAAAGGGGAACCGGGCTGTGTTTGAAATGAGGCATGGACAGACTTGTCTCCCAGCTCCTACCCCCTCCTACGAAGTCATAGAAGGGCATCATGAAAATGAGATGCGATTATAAGTGAATGAGGATGAGGATGAAAATAGTTAATTCCTGCCTTCTTGCCTAGTTATTACTCTGGGCTTTTAAATAACATAGACTTGTCTTCTGCGAAGTTCCGTGGAGTCAGAAGTTTATGGAAGGAGGTCTGTTGGGCATGTTCTGAATAACACCTGTAAGGGAATGAGGAAAGCAGGACTGGGCAGAGGTAGGTGCTGACTTTAAGCAGTTAGCGTAGACCTCAGATCCCCTAGGAAGCTGGAGAGCCAGGTGACACTTCAGCATGGTCCCTCATTGAGGCAAGGGGCTTTTATACGTCTGTATCAACTCACATGGGGTGTGGCTGTCCCTCAGGAGGGTCTGACCTTGGGTCAGGCAGGGCCCTTTGTTGGAGGCCAACTCCCAGAATGAGTTTCAAGACTTCCTGCATTTCTGACTTGATATCCTTTGTCAGTTTTAGGAAAATTCCAGTTATTATCTCTTCAGATATCTGTCTTGCTTTATTCTATTTCCTTCGGATAATCTTACTACACAAATTTTTAAATATATATATATATATATATATATATTTATTGATTTCGGAGAGAGAGGAAGGGAGAGGGAAAGAGAGAAACATCAATGATGAGAGAGAATCATTGATCGGCTGCCTCCTGCACGCCCCCTACTGGGGATCGAGCCTGCAACCCAGCCATGTGCCCTGACTGGGAATTGAACCCATGACCTCCTGGTTCCTAGGTCTATGCTCAACCACTGAGCCACACTGGCCAGGCCACATATTTTTGACATTTCAGCCACATTCCCCACGTCTCATATGCTTTATTCTGTATTTTTCACATTTTTTTTTCCCTCTCTGTGTTTCAGTATAGATATTTTCTTTGGGTCTTACTCCTAGTTCAACAATTCTCACTCAGCCATTTATAATTTGTCATCCTACCCATTTCTTAACTCTCAATTTTCTACATTTCAGTCATTAAACCTTTTATTTTTAGAATTTATTTTTTTCCTTTTTGCGATACTCAGTCCGTGTTGGTATTTTTTCTCTTTTAATTACTTACATTAAATGAATAGTAGTAATTTTAAAGTCCATATTTGGATTTCCTGCCATGTTTTTTTCAAGTGCCATGTTTTTTTTTTTTTCTCCTTGGTTTTTGGTCATCTTTTTAAATGCCTTGTTATTTCTGCTTTATTTGTGAACGCGCTGTTGGTACAAATTCATAGGGATGATTTGAGCCTCTGGGTGACCTTACTGTCCTCCGGAGAGGGCTCCCTTTACTTCTGACATACACTGAACAAGCACATCCAGATGACCTTCACCCACTGAGGGTGAGAGTTGATTCAGAGCTAGCTTCCATGCCTTTTGATGGATGAGCTAGGTCTGGTCTTCCTTCCTTTTGGGGGTCCCAACAGAAAGCCTGGGGTGCTTTTCAGGGCCTCTTCTTTGCTGTTTTGTACTTTTGCTGTCATCTGCCTTGAGAGTCCGCCAAAAAGTTCTGTTTTTCTCAGTAACAATTGTCATACTTGTCAAATGCCTTGAAAGTAAAAGCAGTGGCCAAAGGGTTTCTCTGCCCATTTTCTAAGGGCGCATGGCTTTGTCTTCGGTCCTGTTCTGGCCTTTAACACTGCAAAAGCATCCAGGGCAGATGCACTGTTGGTGTCAGCTTACCCTCTGGTTTCTAACCTTCTCTTTGCTTCTAATCCCTATGTTTCTATTTTGTTTTGTGTTAATGTCTTACAGGCTTACTTACAAACTTGAACGTGTATTATTCTTTTATCCACCATTTCTAGGTGTTTTTTATTGGGAGGTTTCTTGGTGTTCTTTTGTTTTGTTTTTGTTTTTTTGATATCTGGTCTTCCATCATCTGGATTGTACTTTTTCACCTATTCAATTGTGAATTAGACTCAGTATATATTTCTATTGTTTTTGATCCTTTGGCATATTATTTGTCACTGAAAGTATTACCAAACCAGACAGAAATTTCCTGTGTGTGTGTGTGGGTGGGGGGGGGGGGCATTCTAGTTAATAAATAGTTTACAGGATTTACTATAACCAGTCCATGTTCTAATATCTGGAGGGGCAAGATGAGTAATATACCATCCCTGCCCTTGAAAAAGTCTGCATTATTTCCTACGATATGAACAACCTCAAAAGGCTCTTTGAATACTAAAATGCTTGGAGTCTGTCATTCTTTAATAGTAATGTTTTAACATATTTTTGAAATAATGGTTCCTAAGTGGCAATAGGGCACCAGACACCCACTCCAAATTGTGTACTATGGTGCGACAGATTACCACTGTAGAAGTTCGCTGTGGCAGCAGTGTCCTCAGGAAAGGGAATGGTTTCTGTTAAAGCCAGAAGGTGGGGAGAACTCTTTTTTTTTTTTTTTTTTTTACATATACTTTATTGATATTTTACAGAGAGGAAGGAAGAGGGATAGAGAGTTAGAAACATTGATGAGAGAGAAACATCGATCAGCTGCCTCCTACACACCTCCTACTGGGGATGTGCCCGCAACTAAGGTACATGCCCTTGACTGGAATCGAACCTGGGACCTTTTAGTCTGCAGGCTGACGCTCTATCCGCTGAGCCAAACCGTTAGGGCAAGGGGGGGGGGCGGGACTCTTAATGAAGAGATCAAGCAAGAATCTGTGAGTTTGCTGATGACAAAGCAGGGGTTCCAGAGGACAAGTGGAAGGGTTTCAGAGGAGACAGCAGAGGTGTCCAGGGAGACTGCCACGTGGAGTACGGTCCTAGTAAAAATGACTGATTGGGGGAGGGATGCCCTTTGGTGTTGAAATGATAGGAAGTATGATGGAGTAGGTCTCAGCAGTTTTCTAAGGAAGGTGGGCTCTAGGCCTCATAGCCAGCAGACGTAAATAACACAGCCTGGACTGATATTAGGGTCAGGGGTTAAAGTCATCCCGAAGTCTCACACACTAATGGCCGTGCATTCCCAGCACTAATGGCCTGAGATGGCAGCAGTCGTGGGGACCGTGGTTTTTCCACATGCACTCTTGCTACTTTGTCCCTTCTTCTCTGCAATGTTCTTTATAACATGGCGTTGCCCAACGTTGTGACTTCTCATTAGATTACCAGTATAAAGTCTATCGTCAGAAATTTACCAAAGAACCACGGATACATTCACCCCCAGCTAAGGAAGCGCCCTCAAAAAAGATTGCTGTTGTAAGGAAGCCTTCAGTGAGACCCAGGTAAGACACCAATATCTCCAGGCACAGCCCTGGAGTTCAGCATGAGCCTATTTGTCTGTGTTAATTTCCACATTCTTTTCCATATATCACATATACATGCACAGGCATACTAAGTATTTTAAATCATTGTATGTTTTCTAAACCTGGCACCATGCAATATGAATTATACAGTAAGTTTTTCAACATAGCAAGCTATTATGGACATCCTTTCATGCCAGTATGTACACAGGTCTACTTTCTTCCATAGAATGGATGTAGCATGATGTATTTAACTATATGTTTTTCATGGACATTTACACCATCTTCAATTTTTTATGGCTATCAGCAGTACCATCATATTCATCTTTGTACATGTGTCCTTGCGTATTTGTGTTTTCTGGACTGTGTGTGACTGTAGAAGCCTCCTAACTGGGTCCTTACTTCGTGTCTCTCCCCCTTACAATCAACCCAAGAGTCAGCCTCTGGTAAGGTCCCACTGCGAGGCAAAGACTCTGTGGCCCTCGCTTTCCGGAATGCCCACTCACCTTTATCCCACTTTTCTTAGCACAGATGCCACCGCTACATAAAAGTTATCCAAATGTATGACTCCCTCTCCTCTGAAACACCAAACCCCTAAAATATAACCCCAAGCACTTATCATGTACTGTTTTGTACCGGTCTTTATTTTTTAGGTATGTTTACTACCTTCTTGACATTTTCTTGTAAGCCAGGCCATTCATTCAGTCTTTCTTTCTTTCTTTCTTTCTTTCTTTCTTTCTTTCTTTCTTTCTTCCTTTCTTTCTTTTTGTTTGTTTTAAATATATTTTTGTTGATTTCAGAGAGGAAGGGAGAGTGAGAGATAGATAGAAACATCAATGATGAGAGAGAATCATTGACTAGTTGCCTCCTGCACGCCCCACACTGGGAACTAAGCCCGCAACCTGAGCATGTGCCCTGACCAGGAATCGAATGGTGACCTCCTGGTTTGTAGGTCAATGCTCAACCACTGAGCCACGCCAGCTGGCCAGTCATTCATTTTCTTTTTTAATTCACTATCTATTAATGACTAGTTACATGGAGAGTTCTCTCACAGAGGATAGAGATAGATTAGCACGTACAGATTTGGTAGTCAACATCACTAGCAGAATATTTGCAGGGAAAAGTTCCCAGAAGTATGTTTTCAGTTACTGTTAGCCTTCGGGGGGGGGGGGGGGGGGGTGTTAAAAGCCCTCTGTCTCTTCTAAATACTCTAGAGAGATTTTCCTCCCTTTCAAGGAACTGAAATTAATCCCTGACATTTAAGCTTCTATTCTGTTTGATATTCTAATTTGTACTACTTACTACTTTTCACTATATCTACAGAGATTCGTATTTTCCAAATTAGTTGAAAATGAATATCACAGAAGTCTTTTCTAGATCATATATTCATAAGATCATTAAATTCTAGAGGGACTATGCAGGGTTATATAGTCTAGTTTCATGACTCCATTAGGACCACAGCAGAATGGTCCAGGTATACCACAGTTGCCACTCTCTTAAACCTTGTCCTTAGTCCAAATTCAATGTACTAAACAGTTTTTGATCATATACGGTGTCCCAGACACTCTGTGTATACTAATGATACAAATAAAGACATAGTCCTTGCCCTTAATCCAATACATAATTAAATAAACTGCAATTCTGACCTTTAAATGTTATGATAAAATATTGACTAATTGCTATAAGAGCATAATTGAAGAAGGAAATTTTGAGTGAGGGTTAGGAAAACCTAGAATATCAAAAGAGTCCCTGATCTGCATGGAGCAATTCAATTGCAAAGAAAGGGAGTATTTTGTGGGTAGGGCTAAATCTTCCAAACCGAAGAAATGACACAAAAAATAAACACAGAAGTATGAAAGTTGTATTTAAAGACTTGAAAATAGTCCAGTGGTGTTAAAGCACAGAATACTTGGGGAGAATTTAGACATAAAATTAGAAACCTAGATTGAGATTAAAATAACTGAAAGAAGGTTTTGAATGAATTATTAAGGAATTTGTGTTGATTAAGTGGCAATAAGGATTCATGGGAGTTGTTGGAACAGGAGTTGCAAAAAACCTTTTATATGGATTTTTAAAATATTACTCTGGTAGACATAATAATAGTATGATGAGTCAGAGACTCAGACTAAGGGCAGAAATAATATTTGGAAGGTTGTAGCAGTTGTTTGGGCAAGTGATATTAAAGACCTGAAGTTAAAAGTGGAATCCTATATAATAAAAGCTTAATATGCAAATCGACCAAATGGTGGGTGGGAGGCGGGGGGGGGGGGGAGAGCAGCGGTGAGCAGGTGGCGCTAGGCCAGCCGAGGCGCATGCCAGAGGGCAGAGGGAGGGGACAGCAAAGGGGTGTGGGGGGCGGTGGCAACCAGTGGCAGGGCAATGGGGGCCATGCCATCCCCTGATTGCCCGCCCCATTGCCTCCTGCAGAGGGAGGCCAGGGGCAGCAGCAGTGGTGGGGCTATTCAGGGTGGGCCCGGCCACTTGCCATCCCCAGATCAGCCCACTGGAGTCGCCTCCCGCAGAGGGAAGCCAGACTGCGGCTTAGCCCACACCCCACGGGGAACAGGCCGAAGCCGTCAGTTGGACATCCCCTGAGGGCTCCCATACTGCGAGAGAGCTATCCAAATGTATGACTCCTTCTCCTCTGAAACACCAAACCCCTAAAATATAACCCCAAGCACTTATCATGTACTGTTTTGTACCGGTCTTTATTTTTTAGGTATGTTTACTACCTTCTTGACATTTTCTTGTAAGCCAGGCCATTCATTCAGTCTTTCTTTCTTTCTTTCTTTCTTTCTTTCTTTCTTTCTTTCTTTCTTTCCTTCTTTTCTTCCTTCCTTCCTTCCTTCCTTCCTTCCTTCCTTCCTTCCTTCCTTCCTTTCTTTCTTTCTTTCTTTCTTTTTGTTTGTTTTAAATATATTTTTATTGATTTCAGAGAGGAAGGGAGAGTGAGAGAGAGGTAGAAACATCAATGATGAGAGAGAATCATTGACTGGTTGCCTCCTGCACGCCCCACACTGGGAACTAAGCCCGCAACCTGAGCATGTGCCCTGACCAGGAATCGAATGGTGACCTCCTGGTTTGACAGGCTGGGCTGAGGGACGCCCCCACCTCCCAGCACGAATTTTCGTGCACTGGGCCTGTAGTAGATATATAAGGGAAGATACAGATTAAAACAAAACAAAACACTGAAGGTGAGGAATTGGACTTCTGCAATGGTAGAGTAAGAACCTCAAAAAATTGTCTCTCCAATGGTAAAACTGGACAAACCTGTCAAAAGTTTTAGAACTCTAGAAATTATATCATCTAAATTTTCAGTTAAAAAATTATGATACATACCCCCACCCCCACCCCACCCCCCAAAAAAACCCACTGGAAAGGATGGCTCATACACAGAGGGGGAAAAGCAGTCATTAGAAACTATCTTTGAAGTGATTCACATATTGCACTCTAAGGACTTTTAAGCAATATGGTCAATGAATTAAAGGAAACCATGTTTTAAAAAAATTAAAGGAAAGTATGATGATACTGATTCATCAAATGAAAATATCTAATAAGATAAATAGAACCAAATAAAACATTGGAGTTGAAAAGTACAATAATTGAAATTAAAAATTCACTAGAAAGCATCAATAGCAGATTTGAGTTGGCAGAAGCATTTGTGAACTTAAAATTAGCTCAGCAGACATTATCCAGTGTGAAAGCATCAAAAAATAAGAGACCTGTGAGACACCATCAAGAGCACCAACATACAAATAATGGAAATATCCGGAGAGAGATAAAGGGGCAGGAAAAATATTTGAATATGCAATGGTTGAATACTTAATCAGAACATACTAGACGCTGAATGAATCCCAAGTAGGATAAACTTAAAAATATTCACACCTAGGCACATCATAATCAAACTGTTGAATGACAAAAAGACTAGAAACATAGTTTTACCATATCGATGAAAATTGAGATAACAGAGGAGGTAGGGATTGGGGCGGGGGGGGGGGAGAGGGAGGAATCATATGGCAAAATTCAAGAGGATTGAGAATGAAACATTAGGGGCACCTTTATTTAAGGAACGGTGAAAAAGAAATCAGCAAAGGCAATTAGGAAGTATTGATCAATAATTGCTGATCACTTTTGCTCCACCTCACTGAAATGACTGCCAGTGAGGGGTTGTTTTGAATCCATAATGTAGAAAGAAGGTGGTTCTAGAAAAAAAAAAAATAGCCCCTTTAAAATACCTCTCTTCCTCTTCCATTGATGTTGGCAATGATTGAACCATGCTTAGGATGGACACATAAAAATTTATTTCCAAGGAAATAGAGTAACCAATTCATTCACCCTGATCTTCACACATAATTAAAGGCCCCACAGCCCGGGAGAAGTCCTTCCCCATTCCTTAAGTGGAACAGAATCCAGGGTCACCATCCATTCTCTCAACCAATGATGCTTTCTTGTTTCCAGAAACCTGGAAGAAGTCTTCCTAAATGTACAGCACTTTGAGTACTTCACGGAGTTCCTCAAAGAACAGAAGGCCGAGAGCCCATTGCAGTTCCTGCTGGCCATACAGAAGATCAGTACTGAGACCGATGAACAGGTCTCCAAGTCTCTTGTTGAAAATGTAATGGAGACTTATTTCTCTGGCATAGTCCCTGCTGGTATGCAGCTTCCTCCTGATACTGTTTGCTTCTCCCTTTAGTATCATAGAAGAATCTAGAAAAGAGCGGTCTTGAGTCTCCTAAGGGAGCATAACAGAATAGCGGCCACACGAGGCAGTATTGAGACAAAGGTTAAGAGGGATAGTGAGAGCAGAGAACACCAATCAATTAGAAATATTGGTAGTTAAAGAAGCCAAGTGCAAAACACTTGCATTTGTATGTGAAATACATACTCTCAGTTCATTTGGCCCTGAAAATAGGATTTTATTCAGTCCCTATAAGGTAGGGATAAATGGCTCTACTTAACTAATGCGGAAGGTGAAACAGAGGAGCTAACTAACTTATCCAGCTGGTGGAACTTGAATTCAAACTCAAGTTGTTTGACCTTCAAATCAACTACACTGGAGTTAGATACAAAAGCGAGAATAAACTGCAAAGCAAGAGTGTTCACCAATCATAGGTTATAATGGTAATTGTGCCAGGAAGCAGAACTATCTCTTTGAAAATCCTCAAGAATTTTGTCTTGTTTCCTTGCCTAAGGTGGGAGGGTAAATCTGACCCATGTCAGTTCATTTGGCCAGAAGCAGAAGTTGCATGTAAAGTATTGACCTATAAGACTGAAGGCAAACTAAAGGGAGTGAGCTTGGTTCCATCTTGGAGGTAAACAAGCAAAGTAATAAAGATGAAGCCTACTATTTTGACAGAGATGGTGTGTGTGTGTGTGTGTGTGTGTGTGTGTGTGTGTGTGTGTGTCTGCGCGCGCGCGCTTTGCTTGTGGTAAACCAAGAAGGGACATAGATTTCATACAAGTCAAAAAAGAGGTAAAATTGGCAAATCTTGTAAGAAATGTTTATTAAATGTCAGGATATTAAGTTCTGTACATAGTTTTGAATGAGCTAGAAGTGAGAAGAAAAAAAAGGAAGCAGATCTTGTCCTTGGTAAGTTTTCAAGTCTTATTAATGACCACCATAGTCTTTGAACAAAAATTATATAACCCTTACAATACTTACTTGTAATCTTGGATTTCTCATTTGCCTCAGCAATTAACTTTAGTCCTTTATCTTTCTGCTCTCTTCCTAAACCAAAAACTTCAAACTAACTGCAGAAATGAGTCTTTTAAACATTTATTCCCTTTGCACATTTATCTGAGATTTGAGTGGAACTAAACTAGAATAGGAACAGTATTTGCTCTACAAATACACTTGCACATAACATCCCAAAGATGCGTTTGGGATTTTCAAACAATCTGTGGAGAGCTCAGTCAAACCAGATTGAGAATAAGGGACTGTAAGACTCTGAGATGAAAAAAATACCAGCTACTTCAGAAATGATAGACAAGAGATGAAGGCTTCTCACCCCCTCCCCATCTCCTCTCCTCCTCCCCCCTCTCCATGTCATTTTCTAGAAGACATACTGCAGTGTGATGACCCTATCATCAAAGAAGTCTCTCAGAAGGGTCGTCTCAGCACAAACTCATTGTTAGCACTCCAGGAATGTGTCATGAACTCTCTGGAAGAAAAGTGGTGAGTATTGCTTGATGGAGGCAGTGAGCCTTTCTGGAGCTGCTCCTTGGCTGCTGCAAGCCACATGATTCACGTCTCATAATACACTCACAGAGTTCATCGTCAGAGCCTCCCTACAAAAGAAAAGCCAAACTTATCTTGAACCCTCTTACCTACCTGCATGGACGGGCAGGCGGGCGCATGCTCACACACACACTTCTGCTCATTTGTCTGAACAGGAACAATATAGCATTGATTGGGAAGGGCAGGCTGACATTAGCAAAGGTTGGAAATATTAAGAAGACTATTTTTGAGTGTCTTGATGTTCCCCAGTTTCCACTTTGACGTCCTCCAAAAGCAGAGATGGGTTTGCTGTGGCCGCTCCTGTTGGTGTGCCAGGCTTCGGCCTTCTTTGACATTCCTCGCCTCCTCCCGGCAGGTTTAAAGAGTACCAACAGCTGTTCCCAGATTTCCCTCCGGAAGTGCAAACTCAAGTACGAACTGTGTATAGGAAGCCCTCGAAGAACTCCTCAATGCAAATACAGGAACCGCAGGTGAGTGAGGAAGCCAGTGAAGACCAGACACGGGGGACGAGAAAGCCACTTGCCTCGGCATCGTCGCCCATTCAAAAGCGTTTCGCTGTTAGCTTATTCGGTCACCAAAACGACTCCTCTTTGGGGTAGGCTTCTGAAACCCCATTTTATGAAGGAGGCATCTGAGTCTCAGAGGCATGGTTACAGTGGGAATTAAGGAAGACCCTCTCTACTGTCTTTGTGAGAGGCAACAGGTACTGATGGAGATGATAATGCCAGGTTTTTGTTTTTTGTGTTTGGTGTGTTTTTTTATTGCTGAAAGCTACTTTCAAGGACATGAATTGACCATGAAGCCCAAGGGGTTTGATAATCCTTTCTCTTTCACATTTACACGTCCTGTCACTATAGCATAATGGAACAACTTAGGCCCCCACTTAGCTGAGGGAGCCCCTTCCGGTATGAGAAAGGGCAGGCCTGAGCATGTGTCCCGAAGACAAGCTCCTCCCAGAGAGAGAGAAAACGCAAAGGGCCCAGAGCAGACCATACCTGCTTCCTTCTTCCAAACTCCTCAGTCATCTAGCTCATTCTTTCTCCCGCTGGAGGAGATAAAAAGGGAAGAAAGAGAAGACAGGTATGTTACTCAGGAAAGTCTTCATATGGTTTGAGAAAAAAATAAAAATAATTTTAAATAATCTCTTCAATAACCTTTGTTCAATGTATTCTAGAGTTAGTTTATATCAGAAAAACTTGACCCCAGCTCTTGACTCCAAAGATCATGCCCAGATATTTTGGAAAATCATTCCTATGCCCATTGACCCAATACCCCAGGTATGGAAATGGGCTTCCCTGGCCTTTTTTCTTTTTATTTCCTCCATCCATGAATCGACTCCATCTCAGGGTACCAGGAATGATCACGTAGGACATTGGAAAGAATACCGCCCTCAGAACCCGGATGCTTTGTTTTACTTTCAGGTCTTCCTGTTGCTCTTAGATAAGAAGAGATAAATGGAAAACCAACATGTACATAAGCCTACTTTGTGCTAAGTACTGTGTTAGGGTTTTCATATATCATCCCTAACCCTCACCACAACCATTGGTTTGTGTCTTACACGTGGAGACATGGACTCGTGGTTTAAGTAAGTTGGCCCAAACTGTATACAATTAGGGTGAGCTAGGTTCCACACTCAAAGTTTCTGATTCTAAATCCAGTGGTTTTTGAACTTGACCTCTGGCTCTCTGAAGCCATGTCTCTACTGAGGTTCCCTGCCTGTAGAGCAGTGGTTCTCAACCTTTCTAATGCCACACCCCTTTAATACAGTTCCTCATGTTGTGGTGACCCCCAACCACAAAATTATTTTCGTTGCTATTTCATAACTGTAATTTTGCTACTGTTATGAATCGTAATGTAAATATCTGTGTTTTCTGATGGTCTTAGGCTCTACAGCAGCGGTTCCCAACCTGTGGGTCATGACCCACAGGTTCAGAACCGCTAGCAGGGCCAACCAGATCAACCAGATGCTTTCTGGCCCTCAACCTCCATTTCTCAAGGGGTAAATGAACTGGAGAATGTTCACCAGGTACCTATGAAGAAATGGATGAAGAAACTTAACCAAATGAATGTGTGTGTGAGAGTGTACGTGCGTGTGGTGTATGAGTGTGTGCATCTAATTAGTTTTTCTTTTTAAAATGCTTAGAAATGGTTTTATTCTTTTCCTTATTTTTTTTTTCAACGTTTCAAAATCTGCCTGAGCCACTATTCTCGCTTTGTGAGTCATACTTATCTCTGTCCTCTGTTTCTTCCTGTTTTTAGCTCGCACAACTCCTTTCTCAATCACGGCAACTCAAACCTTCACTGTTGAAAGACTACGACAGAAAGAGCTTTGCCAATGGCCCCAGACATGCCTGGTTGAAGCCGGAATCTTCCGCTCAGCAGCTGCTTAATCTGGGGAAGGTTATACAAGTTCTTTGACTTGAGTTTCCTGGGCTTTAAACTGGAGCTTAAAATTATTCCTTTTTAAAGGAGGGGTTGTGAGGATTGCTTGTGAAGAATGGCAAGTTTGGGCGCATAGTTGACTCTCAGTGGACAGCAGCTGTACTAACTATGTCATACCCTCCCTCTTTCCCCAGAAAAAAATCTGGCTGAGAATGGTCAGCTTTATCAAGAGCTTTTGCAAGTACCGCAGATACATGAACAATGTCAGCTTGCGCCAGGAATTTGAAAAATATCTCCAACTGGAAGTTAACAACAAGGAAAGTAAGTCACATCTCTGTTGGCTCTCCTTCCCTGTTGATTTCAGTAGCAGGGCTGGCTGGCTCAGATAAGTAGCTACAGGGGTAGGGCTCTGTGTCATTCATGTCTGCGTTAGCCTGGGGTCCAGCAAGAAGTCCAGGTCCTGGCTGCAAAGCCAAGCCCAGGCCGGCCTAGAGAGGATGGGAGTTCAGTGGCATCTGCTCAGGGACCCAAAAGGGTGGAGAATGACTAGACTAAAGTAGTGCGAGATCTCACATTTTACCAAACTATTTGCTTATGTTGTTTGTTGGTAGCAAGAGATTTATTAAATTGTTTCGTTCATTCATTCAACACCCTTTTTGAGAATGTGGCAGACACTTTGCTGGGGATACAGTAGTGAGCATGCAGCATAGGATCTGCTCTCAAGGTACCTCCACTTTTGAGGGCAAGGCAGCAAATAAGAGCCACAGATGTTGGAACCAGATTTCCTGGGTTTGAATCTGGCACTTACTCATGGGAGGACCTTGTGAAAGTGGCTTTGTGCCTCAGTTTCCTCATCTGTAGAATGGAAATAATTGTGCCTGTCTCAGAGAATTGTTGTGAGAATTAAACGAGTTAATATCCTATATAATAATAGACAGATATGCAAATTGACCATACCTCCGACACACCCACAAGCCACACCCACAAGCCACGCCCACCATCCAATCAGAGCGAGCATGCAAATTAACCCAAACCAAGATGGCTACAGCCACAGAGAGCAAGGTTTCCTAGGTAACAGAGGAAGCCAAGCTTTCTGCCAGCCGTTGCAGGCCTAAGCCTCCACTCAAGCTACAAAGTTTCAATTTTAGAAGGTAAACAAATTCAAACAAATGGCGGCAGAATGGAGCTTGAGAGAGCAGGCCAGGGTTGCCGCTGGCAACAGGGGAAGCAAAGCTTTCCACACACCCTGGCCGGGCCCACCTGCTTAAGGCAACAAAGTTTCAATTATAACCCTAACACAAATGGCTTCGGGCCTCGGAGGGAGCCCCAGGCTTGGCTCTGCTCCAGGCTACAAAGTTTCAATTGTAGAAGGAAAATAAATTCCAGATACCAGGGTCTCCGCTTGCATTGCCAGGGGGTGTGGCCAGCCTGCAAACCACCACAGGCCCCTCGCTCAGGCCACCCCACGCCCCAAGGGTACCCCACCCTGATCAGGGACACCCTTCATGGCAAACCAGCTGGCCCCCACCCCTGTACCAGGCCTCTATCCTATCTAATAAAAGAGTACTATGCAGATTGATCATCACTGCAACACACAATATAGCTGCCCCCATGTGGTCAAAGATCCTGCCCCCATGTGGACACAGGATCGCCACCACAAGATGGCCAGCAGGAGAGGGCAGTTGGGAGGCACCTGGCCTGCAAGGGAGGGCAGTTGAGAGGGACCAAGCCTGCAAGGGAGGGCAGTTGGAGGTGATCAACCCTGCGGGAGAGGGCAGTTAGGGGTCACCAGGCCGGCAGAGGAGGGAAGTTGAGGGCAAACAGGCTGGCAGCAGAGTGGTTAGGGTGTGATCAGGCTGGCAGGCAGAAGCAGTTAGGGGCAATCAGGAAGGCAGGCAAGCAAGCAGTTGGGAGCCAGCAGTCCTGGATTGTGAGAGGCAGGCAGAAGCGGTTAGGGGCAATCAGGAAGGCAGGCAGGCAAGCAGTTGGGAGCCAGCAGTCCTGGATTGTGAGAGGGATGTCCGACTGCCCGTTTAGGCCCGATCCCAGGGATCGGGCAGTCGGACATCCCTTGAGGGGTCCCAGATTGGAGAGGGTACAGGCTGGGCTGAGAGGGTACAGGCTGGGGTACAACCTCCCTCCGTGCACGAATTTCGTGCACCGGGCCTCTAGTATATATATAAAGCATTTTAGAACTATTTCAGGCAATGGTAAGCGCTATGAAAGAGTTA
This sequence comes from Eptesicus fuscus, assembly GCF_027574615.1. Taxonomy (NCBI): domain Eukaryota; kingdom Metazoa; phylum Chordata; class Mammalia; order Chiroptera; family Vespertilionidae; genus Eptesicus; species Eptesicus fuscus. Next base: position 24,849,715 of record NC_072494.1, read on the forward strand.
GCTAGTATTCTTGCTATTATTATATCACTAGAGGCCTGGTGTACAAAATTCGTGCACGGGAGTGGGGGGGGGGGCGGGGGAGTGAAGGGGTCCCTCAGCCCAGCCTGTACCCTCTTGCAATCTGGGACTCCACATGGGATGTCCGACTTCCGGTTTAGGCCAGATCCCTGGGCCGCTGGCTCCTAACCACTCGCCTGCCTGATTGCCCCAACCACTCTGCCTGCCTGCCTCATCACCCCTAACCACTCGCTTGCCTGCCTAATCGTGCCTAACCACTCTGCCTGCCTAATTGCCCCTAACTGCTCGCCTGCCTACCTGATCACCCCTAACCACCTCTGCTTTGGCCCCCACCACTGTGGCTTGGTCCGGAAGGATGTCCAGAATGACATCCAGAAGGTTGTTCGGCTGTCCAGTCTAATTAGCATATTATGCTTTCATTATTATGCATTGTGATGAGTGATCCTATTGATGATTTCAGGGAGACCCTAATTAGTCCAGAGGAAGGATCAGAAGAGAAACATATCAAAAACGACATAAAGTTGAGCTTTCAGAGATGAACGAGTTAGGCAGGCAACATAGGAGGGAGTGATTTCTAGGTCTGCATATAATCCTAAAACAGGAAAGAGGATGGTGCAGATCAGGAACTTTAGGCCAGTTGGGCTGGAGATTAATGAGATGGGGAAAGTGAGATGAGACTGGAGGGCTTGAGAGTGACAAATCTTGTCTCTCTTTTGATGACTTTTGCGTTGTTCCAACTGTCACTTCAACAAGCAATGCTGCAAAATGTGCATATTTTGCAACTGTCAGTTTCTAGGAAATACATTTTTAAAAATGGAACTAATGGGTAAATGATTAAAAATAGTTCAATTGTGGCCTTCTAAAACCACTGCACTAATTAAACTCTCACCAAGAGTATAAATGAGAGCCACATTATCACCAACATGGGCTCTTATACATTTTTTAAAAACTGGCAATCTGGTAGATGAAAAACAACGTACAATTCTTATGTACATTTTTTTTTAGTATTTGAGCACCTTTATTTATTGGTCATTTGTATTCTTTTTTAACTGTTTATATGTCCTTCGTCTATTTTTCTATTGGAATTTTAGTATTATTGTTGTATTTCCTAACTTGCAGAAAGTTTTTGTATGTATGTCTTATGGACTGCTTCACAACCAAACATTTAGGATTTAAGAATAGTCCTGGTCCTGGCTGGTGTGACTCAGTTGGGTGAGCATCGACCCAGGCACCAAAAGGTCACCAGTTCAATTCCCTGTCAGGGGACATGCCCGGGTTTAGGGCTTGATCCCCAATTAGGGGGCAGGCAGGAGGTAGCAGACCCATGTTTCTCCCTCACATCAGTGTTTCTCTCCCCCTTTTCCTTCCCCTCTCTCTAAAAAATCAATTTAAAAAACATTTTTTAAAAATTAGTTCTAGCTCTTTTGTTTCTTCTTTTCAGTAAAATCAACTCAACCTCTTATGCCCAGGATGTAGCAAGTTCAATTTCACCTTCTTTTGACTTCCTACATCCCCGGCATTGTATGGGAGCCCAACAACAAGACACTCCTGCAACTCCACAGGAGATCTGCCCGACCAGTGGTCTGCTTTCCTTCACTATAGTCTTTTCCAGGATTATGTCCTCCAATTAACTGACCCATTTATCATTATGAAAGGACCTTCTTTATCCTGGGTAATATTCTTTTCTCTGAAATGTACTTTGCCTGGTATTAAAATAGCCACTATTACGTTGCTTTTATTCGTGTTAGCCTATGTGACTTTTTCCATTTCTTTCCTTATAACCTATTTAAAGTTTTACATTTAAAGTGTTTTTCCTGTAGCCAGCATATAATTGGCTCTTGCTTTAAAAAAAAAAAAAAAAATCCACCCTTATGACCTTAGCCCAGTTGAGAGCCAATTGTTATGCATTCAGGTATTTTGTGAGCTAGTTGAAATCAACCATGGTGGGAGCATTTGCTATAGAAATGGGCAAATAATGCAAATCATGCCCCCGCCCCCAACCTCTATCAGAGAAGACTTGTCAGCCTGCCCCTGTGTCCAGATTTCTTAGGTGGATTTGGCACCCTCTTTCCTAAAATCCCTGATGATCCTATCAATTTCCACTGTTATTCAGACTCTTTTTCCCTTCAAATTCAAGTCTCAGAGATGAAGAAAGAGAGACTGTAAGATAGTCGGGAGAGACCTTATGCTTTGTAACCCTGGGACCTAGCACAGTGTCTGGGACACAACAGGTGCTAGGTATTTACTGAATATTGTAATCACCCTCCCATCAGAAAGAATCCCACTAGACAGTTTCTTACTGGTAAACCCAGCCAGGCAATGGACTAGGGCCTACTTGTCAGATCCAACCCAAAACTATTCTCTTCTAAGCCCCGAATCCCTATGAGTGGGTTTCTTTGAATATATCCTAGTCAAGAAACTTTCTAATATAACTGCCTTGGTTTTCTGAGACACAACCCAAACCTTCTAGAATCTTCTACGCTCTCCTTTATCCATTCCTGTCGTATTTCTACTCTAGCTTCCTACCCTCTGTTTCTTAATTAACTTCTTTACTCTTCATGTTTTGGCTTTTTCTTTGTGCTGCTTTCCCAGTTTACTTCTACACTACTTCCCTGATAAACCTTGAATAAGCAGCATCAGAACCATGCACTCTACTTTGAAGGTCACCTCTGCATATTCAGTTTCTGCAGACATGTTAGGGATTGGCATAATTACAGTGAGCTCCTATCTCTATTAGACCAGCACCAGGAAGACACCTTTCAATACTCAGTTGATTTCTTTTTGGTATGTATGTTGTCATGTCATCTGAGCAGATGGCTTCTCCAGCAGTCCTCCAAGTCCAAGGGGAGGGAGTCACTATTTCAATAGGCCCAAAGGTGTGTCCGTCGTCTTTCACTTTAATTATGCCCAGATTGAAGGCTTCAGGCTTCAGAGGGACTTGCTCGAGCTAGATGTTAATTCCTTCCTCTTTCTTTTTCAGATTTCCCTGCATCACCAAATGTATCGGGACGCCCATCCCCACATCACTCAAATGTCCGGAGTGCGGAGGAGAACGGAGATATAATATTTATGAAGCGCCGTATATTTGGCCACAGGGTCATCACTGTCAACTTTGCCACCAATGATGTATATTTCTTTTCTGAAATGGAGAGGTAAGTTTCCCCTCTCGCCTACCCCTTGTGGCTTTTCATGCTTAGTGCCTCCTGGCAAAGACTGGAGTGGCCTGTACGTGGCACAGTGATTTCTGTGAAAATCTCACTGAATGCTGTCACTGTATCAATTTCCACCATTTTTCCCTTTGGGTCCTGGAAGCTCTTCAATATTTTGGAGTTCCCAATATTGAAATGCACCTACTTATACCCAGGATGTGGAACCCTTTTGTTCTATTATCTATTAATATGATAGAAATCCTCTTATGTATTGGACCAATAGTTATTTTTTTAAATGTATTGATTTGAGGGGGGGGGGAGGGAGGAGAGAGAGAGAGAGAGAGAGAGAGAGAGAGAGAGAGAGAGATTTGTTCCACTTAGTTATGCATTCATTGGTTGACTCTTACCCTGACCAGAGATCGAACCTACAACCTTGGAGTATTGGGACAACACTCTAGTCAGCTGAGCTACCTGGCCAGGGCTGGACCAATAGTTCTTTAGTTAAAGCAAGGAATTATAATAATTAAGGTTGTGTGTGTGTGTGCATGACATTAAACAGATATTTTTAAGTTAAAACATAAATGTGCATTCATTCAGCTGTCAAACTTTTGATGTAAAGCCAAAGCCATTCCACTAATTGGGGGTTCACATATTTTTCTTGTATATACTATTCCTATAATGCTACCTACTAATTATAAAAAATTTTCTCGTTAAAGTGGAGCAAGAACTTAAAAGTTACTGCAAAGCAACTTAAGCCTTCTGAATTTTATCCTTATTACTTACTTATTTATTTATTTATTTAGTTATTTATTTATTTAAATGTGTGATGAAAGGGAATGGTCTTTTTTTAAATATATTTTATTGATTTTTACAGAGAGGAAGGGAGAGGGATAGAGAGTTAGAAACATCGATCAGCTGTGTCCTGCACACCCCCTACTGGGGATGTGCCTGCAACCAAGGTACATGCCCTTGATCGGAATCAACCTGGGACCCTTCTGTCTGCAGGCCGACGCTCTATCTACTGAGCCAAACCGGTTAGGGCAATCCTTATCTTTTAAATGTTTGTAATCGCCTTGCCACACCTAACTCCATAGCAATTTCTTAAAAAGCAACTCGACCTTTAGCAACTCGATCTTTATTGGAACATTCCAAAGCATTCCAATCTGTTTTCACAGAAACAACAAATACCTTTATTTTCACGTTTGTATTTCATTAATTTTCATAAATTATGAATTACAGTAACAAGTACAAAAGGCAAAAATATTTGGGAAGAAGCACGAAGAACTTTCAGGAAATGCCTGTCTTAGCTAGTGGGGACAGTGTGAGCTTGTACAAGGAAGGTACCAGCAGCGTATGGGGTCCACCTGCCGCTGTGTTTTTCGGAAGTGCAGAGCGCTGGTAACGCCGCGCATCAATTAGGGTCACGAGCTTTTCCACTGCACTTCAGTGAGGGACCTGGCTCAGTTCCACAAACACTTACGGATTGCTTGATTGTTCTTGGCTCTGGATTCGGCATTGGAGATACAAAAAGTACCAATAAGACATGCTCTCCATCCTGCACGGTCCACAGAGGTAGGAATGGCAGGAAAGACTCAAAGTTAGGAAGTGTGATGCTAGGTGCTCTGGTCGAGTCAGGAGAGACTTAGACAACTGAGTCCTCAGGTGTGGTTTCATGGCAGACAAGTCACCTAAGCTGAAGTTTGAAGAATGCGGAGGGGTTAGTGAGATTTAAAAAAACAACAACAAAAAACCCTGTGTAAGGGAGAGGTGAGTGGGGAACAGAAAGGAATGCCAGTCAGGGTGAACAGCCTCCCACTGCCTCTCCAGTTCCCGCTCTGCTTTCTCACTTGTTGGCTACACGGCAACCAGAGAGCCTGTGAACAATGTCAACCAGATTAGAGCCCTCTCCTGCCCAAAATGATCCAGTGGCTTCCCATTTCCACCGGAATCAAGTCCAAACCTCCTCCCACGGCCTGAATGGCTCTGTGCAAGCAGGATACACCCGCTTGCATCTCAGAGCTCATCTCCTGCCCCTCACCAACCACTTGCCCCAGGCTCCAGCTCAGAGGCTCCAGCCCACCTCTGCCCACCCTGGCCCACTGAGCTGGCTTCACAGGAGGACTGTCTTTTTCTCATTGTTCGGCCTCAGTGCCTGCTTCCTTCCCAATTACATCATGCCCTTCTTCTGTCTTCATAACCTCTACTGGATATTTAATTAATCACCTGCTCACCTGTGCATCTTCTTCCCTCATTGACTGAGCTCCTGGAAAGCCGGGCTTTGTTTACTCTGTTCCCTGCCGAGTCCCTGCTCCTGGAACTGTGTCTGGCACAGCATAAACCCTGAATTAAAATGTTGGTTGACTGAATGCATGAATGGATATGGGAAAATCTGGTGTTCTACTATTAGGAAGACTTTACATTGTTACAATTTTAAATGGCCTAGGACAGTGGTCAGCAAACTCATTAGTCAACAGAGCCAAATATCAACAGTACAACGATTGAAATTTCTTTTGAGAGCCGAAAACCGACTTCTGCGCATGGGCCACTGTACGTGCGTGCCCACACGTGGTATTTTGTGGAAGAGCCACACTCAAGGGGCCAAAGAGCCGCATGTGGCTCGCGAGCCGCGGTTTGCCGACCACTGGCCTTGGAGAAGTCAGCTGTGTACTTACAAGATAAGGTGTAACTGACAAATATTTGATGGCCACTGAAAGCATATGTTGCTAGGAGACAGAAAGTAGAGTGATGGCTGCCAGGGGCTGGGGGAGGTGGGGAATAGGACAGTGTTTTAATGGGCATGGAGTTTTAGTTTGGGAAGATGAAAAAGTTCTGGAGATGATGGTGGTGAGGATCACACAACCACGTGGAGGTACTTCGTGCCACCGCAAAACAGTTAAACTGGTTATGTTATGTTATGTTATGTTATGTATATCTTACAATAGTAAAAAAAATAAAATAAAAGGAATATGTTGCTTCAGAGCCTGGTGGTAATTGTGAGAGGGTCAGCACAGGAGGGGAAAGAAAGAGCAAGACAGCGCTTAGCCCTCGAAGCAGTCAGAGGGCCGGGCCTGATGGGTAAGGGAGGGAGGATGGGATTAATAAAGGAGTTAGTGATGAAGAAATACACGTGAAGAAGCATTAGCATATCATCTGACAGGTGGAAGGCACTCAATTAGTGTTTGCCCATAGATGAATTACGACTGGATGAATGAAGTCACAACCTGGCCAGGATTTGGCCCTGTCTTTTTTAAACCAAGCATAGGTCAGGGCTGGCTGCCCTAAGTCGCCACTGCTGTCCTCTTTGCTGATTGCCTGCTCACTGCCTCTCTTTAGATTTAACGATTTGGTGAGTTCAGCTCATGTGCTTCAGGTCAACTGGGCCTATAACGAGAATGATGTGATCCTAATGAAGTCCAAGATCAACATCATCCTAAAGCTCTACCTGCAGTCCGAGGTCCCTCCGAGGCTGAGGGTAAGGGGGACTTCCACTCCTCTCTGGCCTCGTCCCAAGGAGCATTTTTCCCCACAAAAACCCTGAAAGCTGTGTCCTGAGTCCTGGGTCAGCCGGATGTCCTTGACCTAGCAGCCCCAGGAGAAGCTCCTGCCTTCTGGGGAGGGGGGATCTGAAAGGTTGCGGGGACCAAGAGAGGTTTTCTGCCAGTGACCGGCTCCCACTCTGCGGGTAGGTGAACATCACTGAGTCCCAGAAGGATGCCATCATTGCTGCCATTGCCGAGGGCCGCCTGGATCGGCACATCTTCCACGGGGCTATCATGTCTCTCTTCCCCATCATTATGTACTTCTGGAAAAGGTAACTCTCTCCCCTCCCCTCCCCTCCCCAGGTCAGGGAAACACTTGACTCTCTAGAGAGTCTTCTGTCTTCCCGTAGCTCTCTGCTCCCGTTTCCAGACTCCTGGGAACCGAGATGGTGTGTTCTCCTACTCACTACACTTCGTCCCTCACACGCTCACACTGAGCACGTCAGAGGATGGGAGGCCAAGTAAGACTGGGGCCCGGAGTGCCTGGCTCCCAACACTCCCTGCGTTGAATGGGGAATACAAAGGAATACCAGGCTCTTAGGTTGTGTTAGGCGTGGGTTCCTCACCTAAGGGTGACATGGACCACAGCTACTTGGGAGCAGTCTGTCAAGGCTGACACACTGTCCCCATGCTCAGGGAGCCTCCTGGGGACAGTGAGCCAGGAGAGTTTGGCTCCGCTGTGCCCACATCCCATAATTACCAGTAGGGGCTCCGTTGCTAGATATTTCCATTTTCAAGAGAAGCTAGAAATTCAGGTTCTTAGGTCATAGCTCCCCAGGTTAAAGTAGGAAATGTGGCAACCAACTCAAACCTAAAACCTGGGGAGGAAGCTGTGAAGGCCAGAAACGAAACTGAAAGAAAGACAAAATCCTCAGAACAAATGTGACAGGTGGGGGGGGGGGGGGGGGGGGGGGTGGGGGAGGACCTGGTTCCTAACCTGTCCCTTAGAGACTCACCTAAGTTCTCTCAGCTGGTTACTCACCCCTGTGGTCCACTGCTGCCCCAGCTCGCACCTCCCCCATGGTGAATGGCAGCGCCCCGGCTGGTAGTGGCCACAGGACAACTGGCTGAAGTGGCCCCAGACCAGGCTGGTCGGGATGTTTAGATTATTATTGTGATTCCAGCTCTGAGGGGTTTCCCTCGCCCATGCCCCCCAAAACACACACACACACACACACACACACACACACACACAAGTTACTTTCTTAAAATAGAAGTGTTAAGGTTGCTTACCAACCACCAACCTTCCGTTTTAAATCCCTAAGATAAATTATGGAATACAAGATTGAAATAAATTTTTAAAAAAAAAATCTAAGTTCAAGATAACCAGTTGAGCCTTTTGAGCACCAATTGTTATCTAGCACTTACGTCTAGACTTGATTCTCCGCATGCTTAACCAGGACTAAATAAAAATGGGTCCCAGCCCTAACCGGTTTGGCTCAGTGGATAGAGCATCGGCCTGCGGACTCAAGGGTCCCAGGTTCAATTCTAGTCAAGGGCATGTACCTTGGTTGCGAGCACATCCCCAGGGGGGAGTGTGCAGGGGGCGGCTGATCGATGTTTCTCTCTAATCGATGTTTTTAGCTCTCTATCCCTCTCCCTTCCTCTCTGTAAAAAATCAATAAAATATAAAAAATATATATTTTTTAAAAATGGGTCCCACAGCTTTCTGGGGGATCAGCAACCCCTGGGAGATATTTGCCGCTCCGTCTGGAGTCAGGCTCAGCGCTCCCTCATCCCTGTTCATTGCTTTCCTATATATTTACGAAGATTTTTATATCATACAACTGTGTCCATATCTATTACCTCAGGTGAACCTCTCAACAGCCCCATGAGGTGGGTGGTGCAAAGTCTTACTATCCCTATTTTATAGATGAGGGAACTGAGGTTGAGAGTGGTTAAGGGCCTTGGTAAGTGGTACCACTTGGTAAGTGGGTTAAAAACCAGGTCTCTTGGTCTCGCAAGCACCATAAAGAATGCATCCTTGCCCTAGCTGGTTTGGCTCAGTGGATAGAGAGTCGGCCTGCAGACTGAAAGGTCCCTGGTTCGATTCCAGTCAAGGGCACATGCCTGGGTTTCGGGCTCCATCCCTAGTAGGGGGCGTGCAGGAGGCAGCCAATCAGTAATTCTCTCTCATCATTGACGTTTCTATCTCTCTCTCCCTCCCTCTCCCTTCCTCTGAAAAATCAATAAAAAAAATGTATTTTTAAGAGAATGCATCCTTGGCGTATTGGGAGGTCCATGACTGGAGGGAGACCCAGTTTAGCAAGTGGGACGGGAGAAACCCACTGTGATTGGGTGGAACGTGCCTTGGGGAGGAGGAAGGAGGGCAGCAGTCAGACCACCAGAGCCAAGGCAGGATAGAACATAAAGCCAAGACACCTCCAAGCAGTCTACTCTCAGGACAGGCTGGGGAGAGCAGGGCTCGGGGCCAAGGAGGGAGAGATGGAGAGCGTTGTGAGGGCTTCTGGGGAGCAGCCGTTCTCAGGTTGTAGTGAGTGTGCGAGTCTGAGGTCCTGAGAGGAGCCAGGCTTTACTCCAGGGTAAGACTGTTGGGAATGAGGTGAGGGGGCCAAGGTCCTCAGTAAGGGACAGGCTGCCAACGAGGGCTCATTCACCGGGCCCTGAGGGAGGCCAGTCAGATGCTGGGTGGGGTACCCCAGGGTGGGGAACAGCGGGTCCTTTGTAGACTCCATTCACTGGAGGTTCCAGAAGGAAGTCCCAGGACCCTGCTTGTCCTGGCCCCTCACTGAGCCAGGTAGCACACTGAGGCAGGTGCTGTCCTCTTGTCCCCCCCTGATCCCCCTCCCCAGCTCTGTGAAAACTGGCTCTGGCCGGTTCCCCTGTGCTCAGTGTCACAGTCCTCCCCTGGGAGGTTTTCTCCCTGTGACCAGAAGCCATTCTTCTCACAGGTTTTGTTCCTGGAAGGCAACCCGCTCTTACTTCCAGAAGAAGGAGAAGGCGACCAGGGACACAAAAACTCCTTCTAAATCGGTGACCAAGTACTCTATTTGGAGTGGAGGTAAGCCCCGCCAGGATCCCCTGAATTAAGGGGTCAGGTCACTTGGGTTCTATGCCTGGAAAGTCATCCTGGAGGAGCTGAAGCATTTTGAGAATCTTGCTTCCCGAACTCTTGTGGCCTTAGACCCCTGATCTAAGATACAGACATTTGGATTTAGAAAATGTCCTATCGTTAGCATCCTGTAATCCAAGGAGTGTTAAACAGGAGCTTTCTTGCTTGCTTGGCATGATTTCTTTTGTTGGATATTGCTGTAAAGGCTTTTAATGCCCCCCCTCTCTCCTCCCCAGGAGACCATGCCATCTTAAGATTCTCCTTGCTCAGAGGTATCGAGTGGTTGCGGCCCCAGCAGCGAGATGCAATAACAAGTTCAGTCCAGAATTGTGAGTTGGAGTTGGAATCCCATGGATAGCAGAAGTCCACTACTCAATAAGAGGGTGACCCTAAGGCCAGCTTGGCCCATGTCCTTATTGACCAGGAGGAGACTGAGATCCCCAAAATATGAAATGACTTGCTCAGGATCACACAGCTTGTGAGTGGCAGGGATGGAGTGAGAAGCGGGTCCCCTGAGTGTCCTTCCAGGGCCCGGGCCCAGCTCTCATTAGAATAATCATATCTTTTACAGCCCTTTAAAGGCAGTAGCTGAAGTTTCTCGATATTTCTGCCGGCTCCTCTGCCCATTTCCAGGCATGGTATGTCATCTTCATTAAGAAACAATGATGACATCCCACTTGTTCCTTTCCCCTCCCTCTGAGAGCACCTGCTGCTTCAGTGGAACTTCAGCCCAGGCCTCCTGCTTCCTGGAGGCTTCAGCTACTGATCTGCTTATCCCTGTAATGGGCACTCCGGTCCTAGCCTCCCATCCTGGGTCCATGTCAGATCCTTTCCCTTCCCCATCTCCAGCCGCTAGGAGTCAGTCCCACTCCCAATCACGAAAACTGCCTTGGTTCCCACATGGTCTTTCCCAACAAACCTTTCCTTTCTGCCCATCGGCAGCTTCTCTTTCCATGTTGGAGATTCTGCTTCTCTGAAATGTCCCCTCGTTGCTTCGTGAGGAGTTGATCATGGAACACTGCCCAGGAGCCACAGGGCCCCAACTGCCCTAAAGTTTGGTGTTTCTAGTGCTTATCTGGCCTCATCACCTTATTTTCCTTCCCCGGGTCAGTGAGGTTGAGATCATGATCTGTGCACCCAGATGAAATGTCTCCTGGGACAACAACAACAACAACAACAACAACAAAAATACTGTAGCATCCAACCCAGGACTCCTGACTGTCCCTGGAGCGTTGCTACTTCATCACTTTCCCAACTCCTTCTCTGGTACTGGGATGCCTCCCTGGCTGGCTGGCCTCCAGGGAGGGTCTGTGCCCTGAGTTCTGATGCGATTTTTCTCTGCATTTGTCCTTAGCTTCATCGACGAGCAACCTGACCCAGTTAGCACATACCATCTCTGCCATTCAACTGATGGCTCTCCCAGGGTAGGTAGGCACCAGCTGGAAGTCCTCTTCTTCAGTGCTGAGCTTGTCTGTCCAAGTGCACCATGGGAGACGGGGGAGAAACTTCCCAGAGACCTGGCTCCATCTCCTGACACTCCCTGGCATAAAGAACCAAGAAGTTGAGCTTGCTGCTTCCAGGGAGGCCTGTGGGTGTCCTCACCCACCTCCATTAGGACAGGCCCTTTAGGAAGTTGAAGCCTTGACCCACCTCCCGGTAGAACACCATTGCTGGAGGAAGAGCGACCCAGGTGGTCCTTTATTGTCAGCTTCCCTAATAGCCCAGTGCTCCAGGATAAGGTCCTGAGATGGGAAAGAAAGAGGAGTTGTTCTGCTTGGCAGGGGATTAGCGATAAGAGCAGAAAGGATGTGAGTGTGTCACAATCTGATTCATCCTCACTTCTGAAAGAGCATCAACGTGGGGCTGATGCTAACCTAAGGCTCTGGGAGAATCCCCAGGGGGGTCATAGAAACCAGTGCCACAGAGCTGCTTGAAAGTCAAGGTTACCGACAGCAGGCTCTATGAATGGCGGGCCTTGCCTCCTCACCAGCCATTCCACCTTCTCAGACCAGCTGCAAGGCCAGTGGGGCTTGGAGCTCCCCAGGTATCATTGGCCAGCGCTGGTGCCTGGAAGACAAGCCAGGTACTTGGGAGCTCTTTGCTCAGAAAGGCATTGCCGTCTTCAGAGGTGACAGGCCCTTGGGGAGGGTGGTGAGAATAAGAATGGGAGGGGCCCTCTCCTGAAGGCAAAGGGTTTTGGTTTAGGCCGTTGCCATTCCTAAAGGGAATGACAGCAACAGACTAGCAGAGAGTACTAACACCTTATCGCCATTGTAATAACCAGCCATTCTTCTCTCTTCCTTCAGACAAAAACCATCTGTCATCAAAAAGGAAAAGAAAATCTAGTCAGGCCCCTCCCAACAGAGGCGCATCATCTCTCAGAAGCTTCCTGACACTGACAACCTTTTCTGGTCAGAAACGAAATGCCCTGGCACCCTCTGCCCTGGAAAGATCCGTGGGGTGACGTCAGTGGGTAAGATGTGGGCAAGAGAGCGTGAGTAGAAGCACCTCTGCCTCCTCTGATCCTGGGGGGGGCCTGTCAGAAACGGTCTTTCCCCCATGGGTGTGTGACGGAACACCCTCCCCTTGGGGTCAGGAAACCTGGGTTTTAGTCTCACTCTGCAGCCGCATGGCCTGGGGAACCCCCGACTCCAGGTTGTTTAAGAATCCTGAGACAAATGTGTGGCGATGTTATGAAGCACCCCGGGGAGCAAGGTGCTGTTTTATTAGAGAGAGGGGGTCTTTGAATGCTAGGATCTCCCATTTGGACAATGACTCCCACCCACTGTCTCAGCAAATCCTCAGAACCCTGTGGGTAACCATGTCAGAAACCATTAATTTTTAAGCAGCTGAAGAAACCGGCACACACAGGAGGTATGTGCCTTTCTCCCGAGATCACTAGGCAGTAACTGCAGAGTCTGGACTAGAGCACCCACTGCTGCTTCTCATCCGTGGTCACCATGTTATGTTGGCCTCAAGGCCTAACTTGTTATCACAGCTTAGAGCGACTAGGCCCATTTTCTGTCCTTTGAAGAAAATCAGGAGGAAGACGGTAGCATGCTGTGAAGGAGCTCACCACCTGAGACACTTGAGGAGAGGTTGGCGTGTTGACTCCCTGGGTTGCAGGACAAGGAAAGACTAGAACGATTATTGGGGAATCCGTTCAGGTTTCCAGCCAACGTTTCCTGCCATGCTGATGTATGTCCTTTAGCTCCTAGACTTTTCCCAAGGATGAAAAATGTTGCAATGTTGGGACAGTGCTCACAGGGAGAGACTGTAAGAGCATGTAGGTGAGGCTGTGATGGTGACAGGTCAGGAAGACCATAGGTGGACAGGACTGGAGGCCTCACGACACTTAGCAGGACCACCCGGAATAGAAAGACGTTCTGCTCTTTGAGTCTGGCTGATTGCTTCCTTTGGTTTCTTACACCATCTCACCTCAGCGATCCCAGGTCTAGCATGTTTTAACACCAGATTTAGACTAGCGTCACAGAGCCAGTCACCTATAGAATGTGGAAGGGTAATACAAATGAGAAAAGCAACCCATGAGAGAGAACAGAGTGGTAGAGACTGGTGAACTGGAGACCATATCTCATAGGGGACAGTGACAGCTCCAGCCAGCCAGCCAAGCCACAGTTGCCAGAGCTGCTTACTTAGAAAGAAAAAAGGGAGGGAGGGAGGGAGGGGGGGGGAAGGAAGGAAGAGAAAAGAAAGGAGGGAGGAGGAAAGGATGGAGGGAGAGAAGGAAAAGGGGAAAAGAAGGAGAAAGTTTAAAATTTTGTGATATTAAGCAGGTTAAACGAAACTTGCAACCTTTGCTTTAAGCTTTTTCTTTATCCTTGAAATTATATTTAGGTCCTAGGTCTACCTTAGACAGAAAATATGGGAGGGGAGGAAGAGAACCCCAACAATAGACCCCTAGGGGCCGCAGGCATCTACTGGTAAAGAATAGGCCGTGGACAGGGGAAAGGAAGCTGGCCTACTCTGGGCCCTGTGTTCGTTTTCTATTGCTACCACAAACAGTTGCCCAAATCTTAGTGGTTTAAAACAACACAAATGGACTACCTTATAGTTCTGCAGGTCAGAAGTCTAACCTGGGATGCATGGGGCTAATGTCAAGGTCATTGGCAAGACTACATTCCTTTCAGGGGCCTCTAGGGGTGGTTCCCTTTCCTTACTCATTCAGGTTATTGGCAGAATTCGGCCTTTACAGGTATAGTACTGAGGTCCGGTTTCCTTACTGGCCTTTCTTTGCCTCTTTACAAAAGCCTCAACTCCTTAGTGGCATATATAAAACCATTGACAGTTTGACCCAGCCTAGGTTTCCGGGTTCATCTTTTCTCTCTCCCACTCATGCAGCCCATCCTCCGAATGCCCTGCCCTTTCTTCTCCACCTGGTGAGAAGAGACATCACAGAGGTGACACCTCCTAGTTGTCTCCCCTCTCCTCTCATCATCTCCTCTTTGTCTCTGCAGCATCTTTTCCCCCTCTTTGGAGACACCTGTCTGTGCATGTGCATCACCTGCTAGACTATAGACTCTGTAGGGCAGAGACCACATCCTCTTTTTCTTTGTGCCTCCAACGCCGACCACAGTGACATGCAGACGAGAGTTGCCCCATGAATACACAGAGAAGGCATGGGTAAACGAACTGCGCTAGGTGCTGGGGATGTAGTGGAGAAAACAGAATTTGCAATGCAGATCTGCACTGACCTTACCGTCAGTTACGCTGGCTTCACAGTCATTAGACAGTGCCGTGTGCCAGACATTCACATCGGCAATCAATGACAGTTGTGACTAGCCCAAGAAAGGAGAAATACCAAATTGTCCTTATGCAATTTTTCTTGTTCCAGTCATTCTGGATGCTGGAAGAACTTCCTGGTTTTTCAGGAAGCTCATACGACCCATTCAGACCAAAGAGTGACAGAAAGAGGCCGAGGAAAACAAAAGAGAGACTGAGCGAGACCTGCCTTCCACCTTCAGGAGCCTTTTCAGTTTTCGTGCGTCAGGGAGTGACATGAGATCGCCCCTCTTTCTACGGAAGTATGAAAAGATGTCTGTCCCTCATTTTGAGTGCCTCCAACTGATCCAGGTGTCACCCCAGAGGCGGGGGCAGCTCATGTGCAGCACCTCGGGGTGCCCGTCCCCAACCCCACACCTCAACCGGGGCTGCAGATCACGAATCAGAATAAAGCATGTCCACATTCACAATCGGGGGGCCTCCTGTCCTCTTCTTTAAGAGAAGGGCACAAGCAACAATACGTTGCTCCCCAGAGGGATCCATGGATCATTTTCAATTTGAGAGATCAGCGGAAACATTTGCTTCCCATCCTGGATCAGGACCAAGGGCCAGTCGGTCTCATTCAGAGACACTGACACATGGGCCCTCTCCTGACCCACAGAGTCCAGGCCAGGAGGCCCTGCTGCCTTTCCTTCAGAGCCAAGTTTTCCATGAGGCAGATGGGTGTGCAATCCCATCTTTAATCAATCCTTAGTAACTTTGTGATCATCAGCAAATGACTCAACCTCCCTGAGTCCAAACACCCTTGTGTGTGGAATGGAGATGAGAAGGTCTACCGCATAGGGTTGTTTGGAGACTAACGAGATAGCATAGGCCACGTGCATGGCATGGGATCAGGCCCAGAGTTGGGGGAAGGGACATTAGTGGCTGCCCTTCTTTCCACCTCTTCCCTAAACTTCCCAGAGCATGAAGAAAGCACTAGACCAGTAGGGGTGTAGTTGAACAGTTAATTCCTGGGGAAATTCTGAATGCATTTCCTCTAACAAGATAACATGATTCATGGGGGTTGAGTGGCCAGGATATCCACAAGTCTGTTTAATTCCTGATGTGTATGTAGGAGGAGTTATAAATTTAAGATTAATAGGGGATAAAAAGATTTCCTCCTGTGCCATTACATGTACTCCCTGACCCCTAACAGATGCTTTCATATGTTTGCGACCCCCATTGAGCACTTAGTATGTGACAGAAGAGAGGAATTGCAAGAGTTGTTCTACAGGCGAGCTAATGGAGGTGTAGAGAGGTCAGGTCTCTTGCTTCTTGCTTGCATCGTTTCTAAGAAGTTCAATGTAATTCTTGTCTGCACTCCTCTATAGATGAGGCATTTCATCCCTCTGGCTTCTTTCAGTATTTTTTCTTTATCTTTGATGTTCCAGTGTGAGTGAGTATGATGTGGCGGTTATTCTTCTTGGTGTTCTCTAAGCTTCCTGGATCTGTGGTTTTGTGTCTAGCATTAATCTGGGGAAATTCTCAGTAATTATTGCTTCAAATATTTCTTTTGGTTCCTTTCTTCTCTTTCTGGTTTTCCCAATAATTAATAACCTTCAGAAACAGAGCTCATCAGGCCCAGTTGGGTTCCCTGTTAATTCTACCCACATACCGGTTCTCTACAATCTCTTTCAGAGGACAGAAGCAGAGGTCATGTTCTTAACTCATTCTATGTGGCCAGCATTACCCAAACACCAAACCCAGACAAAGACATTGTAAGAAAAGAAAACCACATTCCTTAAATGTTTTGTTGAATTCACCAGGTGACCCATCTGGGCCTGATGATTTCTGCTTTGTAGAGTTGTTACTTATCGATTGAATTTCTTTAGCAGATATAGGCCTATTTAGATTGTCTGTTTTCTCTTATGTGAATACTGGAAAATTGTGTCTTTCAAGAAATTGGTCCATTTCATCTGGGTTATCAAATTTGTGGCATAGAGCTGTCCATAGTATTCCTTTAGTATCCTTTTAATGTCCATGGGATCTATACTGATGTCCCCTCTTTCATTTCTGCTATTAATAACTTGTGTTTTCTCTCTCTGTTTTTCTTAATAGCTTGGCTAGAGGCTTACTGATATTATGGATCTTTTCAAAGAACCAGTTTTTTGTTTCATTGATTTTCTCTATTGACTTTCTGTTTTCAATTTCATTGATTTCAACTCTGATTCTTATTATTTATATTTTTCTGCTTACTTTGGATTTAATTTGTTATTTTTCTAATTTTCCATTTACTATCATTAGTAGCATACATATATATAACTCCCAATAATTATGTTAAGAACATGCATCTTTAAAAACCAGAAGTTTAACAGCAATTATTCTAAGTGTTGAGATCACACAGTAGCATTTATTGTCTTCTCTAAAATTAATTTTCCAGCAATGACCTAAAATTAAATATACAGACAAATGCAAATCTCACATATCTCAAGTATCAACTATAATTTTTTATTTATTAAAGGATTAAGTTATATGCTTAAAGCAGCTCCTTGGAGTGTTGTTTATATTACTAAGAGAAAGCAAACTAACAATATAAGCAAAAAAGAAATGTTTAAACAATCTTTGAAATCTTAACTTGATACAGCATTACACAATCATTTAAAAAATTACAATAAATCAATATGATTTTTAATATAATCAATAAAAAAAACAGCATCAGAATGAAATAACACACTAGGGTGTCAATTATGCAGAACTCTCCTACGCATACAAACAAAATCTGAGATGAAATACGGAAATTTTAAAGTTTATTATCATAATGGGAGTATGGCTGTTTTTTTTATTTCTGGTGTTCCCATAGTATTTATCAAATAATATAAACTAGATTTTTTAACAAGACCCTACTACTAATCTTCTTATAATAAGTTTTATTACTCTTATTCAAAAATTGGCTTATGTCTTAAAGTTCAAGTTTATGTTGATTCTGGTTACTTTTGACCCACCTCATTTATTTTAAAGAAAACTCACACCCTACAAGTTCTGTGTTGCTTTTGATTTACTTCTCATCCAATAATATACAAGAATCTTAGCTAACGTGTGGAAAGACCCTGGCTTTGTCATTGGCTGGGTAGCACTGCGCCAATCACTGAACATGTCTGAATCTGTATTGCACCTGTGAATGGGCATTACACACCTGCTAGGGGGAAGGGGCAGGATGGTGCTATTCGTACCTGGGGGCTAGTAGAACTTTCCCTTGGAGGACCACAATCTAGTTCCTCCCTTGGTGTCACCAGAGTAGAGAAGCAAATTGAGGACACAGATTCAGGACAGTGGCAAATAAACTGCCCTCTGGGGGCTCTATTTACCATGTGTGCCAGCATAAAAGACAGAGCAATGTTTTTGTTGGGTTTTTTTGGGGTTTTTTTTTGGGGGGGGCAGTCTTCACAAATTTCCCACTCACTTGTCATCCATGTTGCTCCAAAGGGCATCAGGGAAATGCCAGTCAGCCAAGAAGGCCTGGACTGTAATTCCAGGAGTGGGAAGGAAGCTACTTTTGGGGTCACTGGTGCCTACCAGGGCCTCCTGGATGCAAATCAGTTACCATGGGGATGAGGGTGTGCGTGGATCAGATGGCTTCCAGTCCAGAGCAGAAGTGGGCAGAAGTGCAGTACCGAGAAAAAAACATCCCATGGACAGGTGCCTTCAGAACCCGGGAGTGCAGCTGTCTTCTTCAAGCGGGCAAGGTGCTGAGGCCACACACCAATGCGGAATTGCTGTCTCTTTTACATATCAGTTCAAGCCTTCTACTAAATACCTTTGTAATTCTAAATGCGAACAGTTCTTTAAAGTTAATAAAAAAGATCTAGATAAGAATTAAAAAGGAGGATGCCCTGGCCGGTTTGGCTCAGTGGATAGAGCATCAGCCTGCGGACTGAAGGGTCCCAGGTTCGAATCCCGTCAAGGGCATGTACCTTGGTTGCAGGCACATCCCCAGTAGGGGACGTGCAGGAAGCAGCTGATCGATGTTTCTAACTCTCTATCCCTCTCCCTTCCTCTCTGTGAAAAATCAATAAAATATATATTTAAAAAAAAAAAAAGGAGGAAGCCAGCTTGGCATAATGATAGAAATGACTGACATATCCATACTCGCTACAAATCAGAAAATCAAAGCTTAATTTTAAAACCTAACACAATCTTGCTACTCCTAAAACCTTAAACAAAAGCCCTAAGTGTGTTTCTTCCAGCACATCTTAATTTCATCTGGTGACACCCATTTGAGACCGCCGCCTCCTCAGGAAGTTCCCAAGATCCTGTTTCTCCCTGCTCCTTCCATTGCAAAGCTCCATTTTTACCCCCACGAGGAGGATAAGTAGAAAGAACGGCAGACTTACTGCCAGAAATCAGTTCAAACCAAGACAGTGGCACTTCCCAGCTGTGTATTACACTGAGTCACCTTGTCTCTGACCTTCATTTCCTCATCTGAAAAAAGAGGATAACACTGGCCTGCCAGGATTGTTCTGAAAACTGCGAGATAAAATAGGCAGGTTTAATTTAAAAATTATAAAGCACCATAAAAATATAAGGTAGTGTTATTCATATATGACGATGGTTAATTCATTTCTGAATGAATTTTTATGGAACTTTACCTTGTGGCAGACACTTTGCTAGGCAGTAATGATATAAATTAAAATATGTATATACACACAGGGTGGGGCAAAAGTAGGTTTACAGTTGTTTGTATGGCAAAGAATGCAATTAATAGACAACAATACAAGAATAAACTGTTTCACAATGAATACAGTAATTAATACACAATAATACAAGAACAAACTGCTTCACATACAGCTGTAAACCTACTTTTGCCCACCCTGTATATATCACTGGCCCTAAGGAGCTTAGATTCCTGAGCGGAAGAAGCATGCTCCCATGTGGCTCTGGGTGCTAAGGAGCCAGAAAGAGCACTCAGACTGGGGTGTAGAGCATCGGCGAGGGTGTTCAGAGGACTTCTGAGAAGGTGACACTGGAATTGGCTCACTACAGACCCAAAAGCAAAAAACAAACCCAAGTCACTCCTGTGTGAGACGGCCCACACACTCCATGGTCCTGGGGCCTGAGCCAGTTTGAAAGGATCCCTGCCCCTTAAGGCCGAGTTTCTCAGCCTCAGTCGCACTGATATTTTAGGCTGGACAATTCTTTGTTGGGGGGGCTCTCCTGTGCACTGTAGAATGTTTGGCAGTATCTCTGACCTCTGTCTACTAGGTGCTGGTAACACTCCCTGGCCCTCAGCTTTGACAACCAAAAACTTTTCCATACACTACCAAATGGCCCCAGCGAGGCAAAATCGCTCCCGGGTTAGTGTTACTGCCTTAGGGTCATAAAAACCTTCAGGTCATAGAACCAGTGCAGGTGGTTCTAGAAGGAATGAAATTTTAAAAAATATCAGTGCCTTGACTTATACTGTGCTGAGTGAGTGAGTGAGTGAGTGAGTGAATGAATGAATGAATGAATGGGTGAGCCACCTGGAGCCCCTTTGATATATTTCTTTTAGGTCTCATCAGAATGATCCCTGGGCTAGTAATTTTAAGATGCTTAAGTGAGAGGTAAAAACACCTCATCCATTTATTCAGTGCTCTGTACAAGTTGTATGATCTGGGACAAGTAGTTCAAACTCTTTGAATCTCAAGTTCATCAGTTCTCAAATGGGGATATTAACCCATGTGCAAGATCATTGGGATAATTACATGAGATAGTTGATGTAAAGCATACAGTATTAGAGGTCTAGGTACTCACTCCTTCAGTGCAATGGACAAGAGGAATTTCAGCAGGATGCCCTCTGGCTACTGCTTCTAATCTTTACCCAAAGAAAAGCACCAGGGTAATTTGAGCACATACTTTTGTATATATATAAACATGTAGGGACTGCCTGACACATTGCCAGGAACTGACATTATCCATCCAACTCATCCCTCACAGGCAACCAGGTTGGTTAAGAGGCCCAGAGAGCTGTGATTTGCCCAGGATCACACAGCTAATAAGGACCTCAGAAGGCTCAGTCGGCACTCAGAGCCGGCTAGCCTCCTGGCCACCATTGCCCGCATCACACTGGGGCCTGTGTTCATTGTGAATTTTGGGGAAATGCTTTGCATATTCTGTGTTCTGTAGTCTCTTATAGACGTAGATGACCAGATCAGGGAATTTCTCCTGAAAATACCGGGGAGGGTCTTGAATTTTCGACTTCATCCTGAAATGAAATGTAAATATTTTGGCAGGCATGCTCCCAATTCTTCCCCCTTTATAGCACATGGCCTGGAGATCACTGTGCTCCCATGATCTATGATAATAAAAGCATAATATGCTAATTAGACCAGACATCCTTCCGGATGACCTTCCAGACGAAGCCGGGCTGTGAGGGCTGAGATAGCCCCTGGGGTGGGCGGGGGCCGAGGCAGAGGCAGCTGCTGCAGGGGCGGGGGCCAGAACTTCTTGCACGAATTTCGTGCATCGGGCCTCTAGTTTCTTTAGAATAAGGACTCGGGAATCTGACAGAGCTAGAGTTATCTCCTGACTTTTCAACTAATTGTGTGAATTTGGGCAATGTGATGTTTGTGAACCTCAGTTTTATCATCCATGAAATGGACGTAATGCAATTCCACGATTCCTTATCTACATTTTCAAAATCCAAAAGTGCCCTAGAAATGGAAAGTTGTTAGTGGTTGTGTTTTTTAATGAGTTTGCAGCTAACATTTTTGGCAGCAAACGCTGATTTAATTAACATGGGGCTAGTTCCTAGATTTTTTACAGTGTTACATTCACTTTACCCAGCTGCCCAGTCCACTGTGGTTCCACCAGGGAGTCTCTAGCCTGCTGTTCAGTGGGACTCAGCAGAAGTTAAGAAGGAAGGTGAGCCCTAACCGGATTGGCTCAGTGGATAGAGTGTTGGCCTGTGGACTGAAGGATCCATGGTTCAATACTGGTCAGGGGCACATGCCTGGGTTGTAGGCTTAATCCCCAGTAGGGGGCATGTAGGAGGCAGCCAATCAATGATTCTCTCTCATCATTGATGTTTCCCTCTCTCTCTCCCTCTCCCTTCCTCTCTGAAAATCAATTAAAAATATTTTTTTTACAAAAGAAAAAAAAAAAAGAAGGAAGATGGGAGCCTGCTGGTCTCATTCATCATTCATTGTAAGACCCATGTAATGGCCGTTTTCCCAACACAGGGGAGGAGTTACTTTTCTTTCATCAAAATTATTTGTGCTCTTCCCATCAAATAGCAGGTATAAATTCAGAACTGGATTTTTAGATCTTCTCATTTCAAATAGGACTTACAGGAATGAAAACAATACTTACCATTTATTCTTTTCTTCATCAATGTGTTCCCCCAAATTCCGGATGAACCTTAGCAAATCACCCACAGTGTCCCAATATTTTAAATAGGGTTTGTTTTTATAAAACGAATTCATTCCTTCCAATATGTCTTCGTCAATCTAAACAAAAAAAAAAACATTTCACAAAAATGTGGTAGCAATGCAAAATAAATCCTGGTGACATACAAATTGGAATATGTGTCAAAAATCACTACTATTAAAAAAGCAGTGGTAATGATAGTTGTGTTTGGATATGGGATTCAGTAACTAAATTTGTCTGTTTCCGAGTTGTTCTCATAAGAAATTTATTAGCACATGGCTTAGAAAATCTTTGGCCACTGTTAAGAGATGTGCTCATTATACTATACCGCACTTTTATCCTTGTGGCCACCCCTCCAAAATGATCATGGTTGTTTTTGTTTGTTTGTTTTTTCTTTTGAATTATATTTCCAAAGGGGTTACATATTTCTCCTTGCCTCTAGGTGTCCCAGGGCAACTTCTGTCATAGTAATGCCTCCCTCTTTGTGCTGGCACCCTTGTAGATGGCTTCATATTTAGAAAGAGTTTGGAATAAGGGAACAAGACGCAACAACCATGGGGCCATAGGTCCCTTAGGAAGAGTGAGTGGTGCCTGAACCACGGCTAGAGAAGACCTGTTGAGACTGCCCACGTGTACTATGTGTGGAGCACACGTGGGAAATGCTGAGCCAGGTGTATGTGGCAGGGTGGGGAAGGAAGGCAGGAATATACACCGGGAAACTTGGCTCTGGACCTGACCTGACAAAAACTGATTGTACGACCATGAAAATGGGCAAGCCACCAAAATCAACAGGAAAAAAAAAGTCTAAAATGGGAATTAAAAGATAAGGCCCGAAGCTCATCAAAATTAAATACAAGTCAATGCAGTTTAGGGGAAACAACTAATGAATTAGGGAACAAAATAATAGGGTTCTCTTCCCAACTCTGCCGATCTCTGCCTTGCCAGTCCTGGGTATTAAGGGAGCCTCAATTTCCCAAGCAACTACATGGCTGGGTGGGCCTGATGGCATCATAGTGTTGTGCAGTGAGTGGCTTTAGTGTGCAGGTTCCGCCACCAAACTGCCCAGCTTCAAATCCCGCTATACCCCTGACTGGCTCTCTGCCTTTGGAAAAATTGTGCCTCAGTTTGCTCACCTGCAAAATGGAGGTATTTGCTTCAGAGGTTGTTATATGGATTAACTGTGGTGACTCACAGAAGTCCTCACAACTGTAGCTGCCATGTAGTCAGCACTACATAGTCATTAGCTATAACTATCATCTGCTCTGGTTTCTCATTTCTCTGTTTCTACAAGTTTAAGTTTCGTAGTTTTATAGATATATTCATTTGGCAGAGTCGTGGCACACCTCCTTCATGCCAGGAATAGAATAACAGACAAGCTAACGGATGGTCTCTGCCCTCATGGAACTTATAGGATAGCAGGGAAAATGAACATGAAGCTGACATTTATGAGTGTGATGTGAAATCTAGAGTCAAGTGAGGGAAGGAAGGCCAAATGAGACCCGGAAACAGAGGTGTGGGAGAAGCAGAGTCCTAGATTGGCATAAGATAGGGAAGCTGCTGGTCTCAGTCGAAGACCTCAGGATTATGGATTCTCCCATAGTGCTTTGTACCTGTCTCTGGGCATCCAGCATGTATCATACAGCCATCGTTTCTGAGTCGCCTGGCCCTACCTGGGCCATGCCATACTCTGCTTTATATATTCATGACCTCATATGGGCCTAGCACATGCCTAGTA
Organism: Eptesicus fuscus; assembly: GCF_027574615.1. NCBI lineage: Eukaryota > Metazoa > Chordata > Mammalia > Chiroptera > Vespertilionidae > Eptesicus > Eptesicus fuscus. Next base: position 24,873,355 of record NC_072494.1, read on the forward strand.
CTTGTTAGATGTGTGGTAATTAATAATGATGAAAGTTCTGATAGTACTGACTAGATCAAGATGGTGATTTATTTTGATGTTCCACTATATTTAGTTCAAGTTAGGTGGACCTTTTCTTGAAGAGGAGGAATTTGAAAGATCATCTCCTCTGCATAGTCTGCTTTCTTGGGCAGAATGTAGGTGTGTTACGTGGATCCTCAGAGCTGGGCTGTTCACAGGCAGCAGCGGCCCTGGACTGAAAGGCCTCGTGGTGGAGCACTTCCAATGGATTAAGCCCTGTCTAGTCAGCTGCTCTTGTTACCATGGCAATAGGGTCATTAGCTAGGCCCGTCTCAGAAAATAAGTCTTGAGGGAAAGAGCCACAGAAAAGGCAAAGGCTCATGGCTGGGACAAGACTATCCTCAAGAGGAGCCTAGATGGGAGTCTGTTAGGAGGGCTTGTCCTCTACAAGGCAGGGTCGCGGGGGCCGGGGGGGGGGGGGGGGGGCGGGGTAAGAGACCCAAAAGGTAGAGGGGACTAGGACGGGGAGGAAGAAAAGGGAAATCCTTCCTTTCACTTCTTGGTTGGGCCAGGCCAACAGTATATCAAAAAGAAAAACTGTGATAAAACATTACACAGCTTCTTATCCCTTAAATAACCCCCATACTGTAGGAATTGTTCATACCTCCGAGGTCCACTCATCAAAACTTCTGAAAGGTTCTAAGGGTCCAGGTTGCAGTAGTTGGAGGATACTGAGTACTTGGTTCTGTCCTTTTGGCTCTTTGATTTTTTTTTTCTTTTTGATGTCGGATTCATTTCCCACACTCCTAAGGGTCCTATAGCGGCTGAGGATGACAGAATTATCATGGTCACTCCATCCTTCCCACTCTTTCCAGAAAGACAAGACTGTTAGATTTTGGTTTTTAAAAGAAGTAATAAAACTCTGTCTTTAAAAATTCTGCATGATGGGAGAGACAGGTATCTCTCTGTTTCTCTCTCCCTATTCTTCTGAAGAGAGAAACAGAACCCAGAGAGGTTAAGTCACCACTCCAAGGACACACAGCCAGGATATGCCCAGGTGGATCTGCTGATTCTCAGCCTGACTCCCACCCACACCACCTCACTGTGATGGTTAACTTGACTAGTCACAGGGTGCCCAGACTAAACAGTATTCTGGCTGTGTTTGGGAGGGTGCTTCCAGATGAGATTGGCGTTTAAATCAGTGGGCTCAGTAAAGCAGATTGTCCTCCCCAGTGTTACATATATTTCCTATTGGTTCTGTTTCTCTAGAGAACCCTGACTGATGCACTCACTGTCTCCATGCAGGGGGCCTGTGACATACACTTAAATTTTACTTACCTCTCCCAACTCCAGAAGAAAGGATGACCCAGCAGGTCACTCAGAAGGTTTTCCACATTTTCCCCAGGATTGAACAGCTGCTGAATGAGGTGCTGAATTTCTTCATTTGGAGACAATGTAATCACTTCTTCATTGCTTTGAGTCTTCAGCGTCTCAAAAGGGATGTCTCCCTTCCTTACCACATATAGGACCAGCCGTCCAAGGGCCTGCACCAAAACCAGCAATCAAGCCAAAGTTGCTTATGCATGATCACTCTAGTTTGGTGCGTATGGTACAGGCTAGGGGCAAATGGAAAATGGGAGGAATCTCAAGGAGTCCACAGACTGGTTAGGAAGCAAAGACACAGGTTTATGCATAGAGAACTCTTCCAGGCAGTATGGAGTCCTCACAGTTTAGGTTTATAAGGAGGACAAGCTAATCCTGGGCCAGAGTTGCCAAGACAGACTACCTGGAGAAAGAGGAATTTGAGCTGGACCTCAAAGTATGGATAGAAGTTAGATAAACATGAGGAAGAGATAAAGTTTAAAACCGGGCAGGGGGATGTGGGGGGGATGCCAGGAGCTGGGAACTGGGACTTTGGGTTGGGGCTATGTCAGGCAGCAGGTAAAGGAACCAGGCCAGGTCCAGCAGGATACAGTGATGGGCCCAGGGGTTAGGCCACGACAGGGAGGAAAGGCCAAGAAGGAGGCCAGCATCGGAATGCATGCATCAGGCAAGACACCAATCAGGGAAGGAGCTGAAATCTGGAGCCATTGAACCACCAAGGCCAGACCGAGGGATGAAGAGCCCTGGTCCATTGGGGTGAAAGTTCAACACCCTGGAGACTCTCCAGGAGAGATCTGCCCTGACCCGACTGGAAACAATGGGGAGCTTTGGTCTTCGGAGGCCAGGCTCTGTCTCTACTCAGGAGAACCAGTTATTCCAGGATCTTCACCTTTTTAGCCAAACTTAGTCTCTTTTGAGCTGGGGATCCCACCCAGGTGTTTTCGAGGGCCTTAGAATCTGACCCTCTTTGGAGTTTGAATGGAGTGGGAAAAGACATCGTATTTACTTTATCCTTGGGCAGAAAATACCTCCTACGGGAATTCTGGAGCTGTTTTGGAGATACCTCCTAGAAGTGATTTGAGAATGCTCAAATTTATTTACTTATGTAAATAGTGGAGAAAGAGATCTAAAAAGACACGGAAAGAAGCCACAGCAACAGCCAATCCACACCAGCCTAGGGAAATGCCATTGTCTGCAAGGGAGTGACAGCAGTGAGCACTGGGGGAATGCCTTGAAAGTCCCTTCCTTCCTGGTTAAAATAGGGATGTCCTCTAATTGGCCATAGAATATTATAGGGTAATGAATGAATAAGGAAGCAGAGAGATGGAAAAGTTAGCCGACTACAGAAATTACCTCTAGATCGCTCATGACTTGCTCTGGCTCTTCAGCCCACTTGATGCTTTTATCAAAATCTGCCACACGAACAGCGTTCTTGGAATCTAAGGAATAGTTTGTAGAGAGTGGTGCATTGAAAATCCTCATTCTCCATGCTGTGAGTAATTCACTTAAATAAATATGTAACCCAGTGCGCAATCCATCATCTCTAAAGAAGGCAATAATAAAACTTATGTCTGCATTGCTGTTTGTTCCTCGAAACACGCATGTGCCCTGTGTCATTTGACCTATGAAGCATCTGCCAATAGCAAGTCTTCTATTTTATTTTTTCCAAGCCAGCGGGTGGGGAAGGATGAGGAGACATTTAACCAGCACCCCATTCATGCAATTCCTGGGGGTAAAGAGCAGAGATTTGTAAAGGAGCTGTTGGCAGAGTTAAGGTTGCATCCTATGGCTAAAGAACAACTAGCCACAAGGCTCCAAACCCAAGGCCACCTTAGCATACCACTCCATAACCTAACATAATAAATCTAGCCTGATAGCCACCGCCCACCATGACACTGTCATCAGTTACCATGGATCCACCCTGTGCTTATGATGAGTCACTGCCTCCTTGCCCGCTTCAGAATCTTTCTTCCTTGAAGGAAGCCACTGAGTCCTCAGAAAGAGGGATGCGGGGATGAGAATGGTCAGGAACAAGATGACGGGAGGGCAAGTCAGTGATTTGTCATCGAAGAGGTGGCTCCTGCTTTTTGCTTCCTGGAGTCTGAGAAGGAAGGCTGGGCAGCCCCATATAGATGATGGCCAGAGCAGTTGTGTGCTTCTGGAGCCCCTTTTATTGTAAACTTAGACATCTCGTGTGGAAATCCATCAAATTACTCAACAAGTGTTTAGGGAAGGGAAAGGGCCCGTGAAAAGGGGAACACAGTCTCGGCCTAGGGAGTGTAGGGTCTTGGAGTGAAGAGACAAATAATTACAGATACGCGTAAAATTAATTGCCATTTGAAAATGCTAGCCAACAGGGCAGGAAGTTCTGGAAGTGTCTTCCTAGAAGAGTTCCATGGCTGGGGTGGGGAGGAGTCGTCTTTATGAGTCGAGTCTGGGTAGGTGAGCAGAGTGGAGAAGAGAGGGAAGAGAGAACTCCAGATAGGAATTCCCGAGTCAGAAAGGAACCTGGAGAATTCCACCATGACCAAAGGAAGGCCCAGAGAGGAGGAATTAAGTCAGAAAGTGGCTTGTGATGAGGTTGAAGGGGTAGATGGGGGGCAGATCATAAACCTCAGATTGTTTTTCAGTTATAAGAACTGATAAATTCCCTTCATGTGTTTAAGCCACTTGAGTGCTTGCTTGGAATCTGTTTCATTGTATTGTATCTTGTCTTGGCATCCCCAATGTTGACCTGTTTTGCCATTGAGTTTCACAGTAACTGCCACCTTGTCTGAAGGAATACACCTTCAGGATTCTCTGACTTGAAGACTATTCTGGAGCTGGCTCCATCCAAGACATACCTTCATATTTGTATTTGCCAAAGGCAATATGAGGTTAGCTGGTATTCCATTAGCAGCCATGACCTCCATGCGGAGGAAGGGTTACAACTGGGAGCAGGAGAGACTGCACTGTAATTACGACTTTGTTGCATTAACCCTCAAACTGAATAATCCACATTTGCTCCAGTCCTTTCCCATCTGCAATGAAAATGCTTTCCTTTTGTCAACAAGGACCCCACAATTTCTAAGAGACGACTGGGGACTCACCTATTAAGATGTTTTGTGGCTGTAGATCCTGGTGAGTGTATCCACATGACAGGATACACTCCACGGCCTTAAATATAGATAAGAGGATGTTTCGGCTAAACTCATCTTCCTCGTTTTCCACAGCCTCCTCTCTGTGCTCGGCCAAATGCCTCTCCAGCGTCTGCTCGCAGAGGGAGGTGCACACATACAGACAGCCCTTGTGGATCTCATGCCCGTAGAATGTCACCAAGTTGCTGTTCCCGCGGATGCTCTGCAGACAGGAGACTTCCTTTTGTCCACGACTGCTGTCTTCAGAGAATCGCTTCACAGCTACCTCTTGCTCGTCATAGAACCCCAGGTAGATGCCTCCTTCTGAACTGTCAGCGATTTTATATTCTTCATCCCTAAAGATCTTGAGTCTGCCGATCACTGGGCGGTATATCCTGTGGAGATGTTTCAGGGCCGGCCCCCAGTGTGAGCTCTGAGGCTCCCAGTCTTCAGCAGGAGGGTGATAATCTTCTCTGGCTCCATGTTGGAGAAGAAACTTTACAAGGGAACTGTTGTAATTGCGCCTCGCTAACATAACAAGGTTCCCACAATCCGTGCTGGCTCCTTTGTCACACAGCAACTTGGCAATTTCCGCCAGATTGAGTTCGACAGCCCACAGCAGTGCTGTTTTGCCCTCCCTGTCTGTGTCATCAATCTCTATATGTTTTTGTTCCAGAAACGTCTGTACCAAAATCAAGTGCTTCTTTTCCACTGCCAGAATCAGGGGCGTCTTCCCTTTTTCTCCCCTCACATTGACATCGGCCCCATGGTGCAACAGAAGGCGAGCGATGGCCACCACATTACTGTCATCAGGGTTCACAAGAGCATGGATCAAAGCATTTCTGCCCATGTTGTCACGAGCTTTGACATCTGCCCCCATCTCTTCGAGAAGGATCCTCAAGACATCTACCCGTCCATTCTTAGCAGCATCCATGAGAGCTGTGGCCCCTCCTTTCTTAAGCCTCTCTTGGTCCTCCATTGTCTTTCGACCCAAATTTACTTCTGCTCCGTTCTCATACAGGAATCTTAAGGCTTCGACCTTACCATACACAGCGGCTTCCATGAAAGCTGTGAAGCCATGAAGATCCCGCTCATTGATATCTGCGCCTTTTGAAAGGAAAAGTTTGAGCAGCCTCACATTTCCCACAATCCCAGCGACAATGAAGGGAGTAGTCCCATTCCTCTTCCTCAGACAAGGGTTAGCACCATAGCGAAGCAGAAGATCCACCATGTCCTCATTGTTCATTTGTACTGCATTATGCAGAGGGGACCAGCCCCATTCCTCTTCCTGGAAATTGACATCGGCCCCTCCTTCCAGCAATTGCTTGACCAGCTCCATGTCGTCTTCTTTAACGGCTTTTATCAACAAATGATTGTTGTCCCCTGAAGACCCCCCATTGCCAGAGGGTGTGGGTCTGTCCTGGGTCTCCATGGTCTCCATAATAATAAATACCACTGGTTACAACTTTTTGCCTTTGAGAAAATGAAAACTTATCTCCTTGGGACTTGATCAAAGAAACATGGAGCTCTAGAAACTCCTGTCACAACAAATAAGGATTATCTGACTACAGATCAGCAGTATGAGGAAGGACAATACCCTGGGAGTCTTCTGACATTACACCTGGAGACAAAAAGAGGTATTTTGTAATTTTATAATAGAAAACATTTGAATTAGAAAAAAAATGAATTTTACTAGGAACTTTTTCAAAATACACCTACTTATTTATTACAGAATGTTGTATTACATAATATCATAAATATCTATACTAATAAAAGGGTAATATTCTAATGAGACCGGGAGACCTTCCAAACGTCCTTCCGGACAAAGCCATGGTGGCAGGGGCTGAGGCGGAGGCAGTTAGGGGCGATCAGGCCAGGAAGGGAGGGCAGTTGGGGGTGATCAGGACAGCTGGGGGGCAGTTGGAGTGATCAGGCTGGTGTGGGGGGGGCAGTTGGGGGCAAGCAGGCAGGCATGGGGGCAGTTCGGGGTGATCAGGCTGGCAAGGGGGGGGCAGTTGGGGGCAAGAAGGCCAGCAAGGGGGGGAAGGTGGGAGTGAGCAGGCCATCAGGCAGAGTGGTTAGGGGCGATCAGGCAGGCAGGCAGGTGAGCCATTAGGAGACAGCGGTCCTGGATTGCGAGAGGGATATCCACAGGGATCAGGCCTAAACCAGCAGTCGGACATCCCCCGAGGGGTCCCAGATTGGTGAGGATGCAGGCTGGGCTGAGGGACACCCCCCCCCCGCCCTGCCCCGCCCTGTGCATGAATTTTGTGCACCAGGCCACTAGTTACATATATAAAGTCAAAAATGAAAACTATTATTCTATAATCCCATTACCCAGAAATAGACAATGGTAATATTTTAGAATATTTCTATAGATTTAAAAAATAGTTGGGATCATGCTGTGTAAAGTAACTTTGTATCCTTCCTTTCATTTAATGCACATTATAAATAATTTTCTGTTATTACAAAGTCTTTTAAAACATTTTTAATGACTGTGTAATATACCATCACTCAGTTGTTTCATTTCCCTAGTATTAAGCAATTTTTTAAATAAGTTTTTAAACAAGATGTTTTAAATGAGAATTTTCAAACAATTCTAAATAATGTTGCAGCAAATTTATGTTACTTTAGCTTGTTTTCTTATTCTAGATCTTATAATAGAGTTCTTATGATAGATTTCAAAGAATTGAATGACTAATCAAAGGATATGAATCTTTTTAGGATTCTCAACCTATATTAATAAATTTCTTTCAATGTCATTTAAGCACACTCTGACTACAAGTAGATAGCCTCCTTAAAAAAATTTTAAAAGCAGAACTCTTATTTAAAAAAAAAACAGGTAGCTTTTTGCATTTCTTATATCACAGGAAGGTTGGTCACTCTCGGTGTGTTCACTGGCTCCGTGCACGCCTTCTCTGTGCACTGCGTGCTCCTATTCCAAGGAGTTTAGAATAGTAAAGCACGGAGACTCAACCTCAGCAATTTGAGCCCCTGGTTGTGTAACTTCAGACTATTTTGTCCTAATTGTGGAACCTTATCTTATTGAGTCTCGATTTTCTGTTCCCTCAAAGAGGAACAACAATAAGCATGGTCAACTGTATAAAGTGTTTTAACGTAGTGGTATGGCGAATATTAGGCATTCAGTAAATGGTGGAGCTAATCATGTCTCTTTATTTTAAAAACTGTCCAGGAATCCTATTCTCCCCACCCATGTGCATAAACATACTACACACATGGGACCTGGGAGTGTCAGTTTAGTCCAACTGCCCTCAATCAGAACAGAGCAAGTTAGATCCAATTTAAGCATGAGACTGCACCAAAGTGTTATCTGAATGTCTACTGCACCTGCTCCCAAACTCACACAGCCACCATTTTTCCGCTGTCTCACCACTGTCTCAAAGTCTCCACCCTCTCAGGTCTAAATCAGTGGCGCTGCCTAAGCACAATCACCCAGCAATGTGAAACCATTGATCCAAATGTGTCTGTTAGAGCTGAGAGGGGCCAGTCTCAGGAAAGGAGCAGAGAAGGAAAGAAACCCTGAGTGAAATAGTCAGAGTGGAGGATAGATCATCCCAACAAAAGCAGGGTAAGGGATCGTCCTGCTTTCAGTTTCATTTTCCCCCCAGGATCCGAGGTGCCTGGGAAACAGAGCCAACTTGAGTAAATAATGTGTAGATGGTGGCAGAACCTTGGCATTCTCAGGAAGGCTCAGGACTCAAGGGCCCTGGGGCGCCTCTGCCCCTCCTTTCTCTCCCAAAGTCCCACACCCCTTTCACTTCCAGTCCCCAACGCCCAGAGAATCCTTCAAAGAAAAGAACTTCTCAGTCTTTTCCAGCTCTCCCCCTTCTGCTCATCTTACCTTCTCAACGCCGTGGCCTCCTCTGTTACTTCCTGTCAGCACCTACTCTTCAAATACTGTTGCCAGCAGGAAAAAAAATGCCTTCTGGTCACAGTCACGGAGCCAGGGGGGCGGAGCCAAGAAAGGAATGACCAGGGAGCTAAGGGAGGGTAAACTGGCACACACCCACTCCCTCTGGAAGGCGGAGCCTGGGTGCAGCCAGGGCTTTTAGACCCTCTAGAGAGGAAAGTGGTGACTCTTCTCTGACTGCTGGTGACCAATTCGATGCCCAAGGTCATGCTGCTCACTTCTCAGCCTTTCAGGTCACAGCCTCCGGCTTGATCCTTAACCATGTTATTCCAAATCCCCTATCTTCTTGAGGGAAATAAACATTTATTGAACACTGACTTGGGGCCCTGACACTCATTGCTTCACTGTCCCAGTTACTTCCCTAACAGTCCTGCTGATGATGGAACTGTGACTCAGAAAAGCTAACGTTAGCCCGAAGTCCAAGCTCCCTCACCCACCTGGGCACACTCAACTCACTGTCCTAAAAGGGCATTTTGCTGGCATTCTGGAGACCTGGTTCTATAGCCAGACCTGTGACTACTAGTATTTATAATTTATTATTTATAGAACTGTAGCTATTTAACTGAGTGACCAGGTGGGCAGTTAAACAATGTTGGGCCTCAGTTCTCGCATGTAATATGATTTTTCAGGTTCCTTTCTGCCCTAGAAGTTCTGTTTTTTGGCCATTTTCCTAGCATTGAGCTGTATACTGTGTACTGAATGCTACAGTGGAAAGTGTTCCTACCCTCAAAGAATATTGCTGGGGAGACAAACTCCAGAGAGAGTCATGAATTGCTAGCGGAATGTGGCTGCATGATGTTCGCCAGTGTCATGCCATCCAGACTCTGGGTCTTTATTGCCCCTTCCACCCCAATGACACCCAAGCCTCTTTCTCTAGCCCTACCTTCTTCGTTGAGCTTCAGACTCACAAATCTTGAATATGTACCAAACAGAGACCCTCACCTCTCCCTCAGTCTGCTCCTGCTCTTTCTCCATCTCCATAAATAGCGGCACCACCTGGCTGCTACTCTTCATCCTCATCCCAATACCAAGTCCCCTACTTTTATCTGCAAAGCAGTGACTAACCTCAGCCCTTGTCATCGCTTATTGCAAGAAACGGATGACTCACTTCTTAGCCTCTAATCTAGTGTCCTACCTGCTTCGTTGACTCCACATAGTTTTCAGGACAAAGTTCAAAACACTTAACCCATCATCCACTCAATGTTTATTGAGCACTGACTATGTCGCCAGTGACCATTCTCAATGCTTGGGATAGAGTGGTTTACCACACACGTTCCTCAAGCAAGTTCTTCATGGAACTTGCATCTTAGTTGGCAGAAATAGGTCATAACCCGTTGAAAAAATGCAGCCCATGACATGATTTCAAGTTATGCTACGGTTCCTGACTGTCCTTGCTCCTCATGGACATCAGCACTGCACCTGCCACTATCATCCGGTTCTTCATCACATCACACTTCTTCCCACCTCCCAGTCTCTGCTTTTGCTGCCTGAAATACTAACAATAATAGTAACAAGAATGATGATGATAATGATGATGATGATAGCAAACATTTATGTAGTTCTTTAGTATGCTCCAGGAACTATTCTGAGCTTTTCAAATATATTAAAATAGATAGTCAAATCCTTGTGAGGTAGGTACTATTTTTGATCCCATTGTACAAGGAGGACATTGAGGCACAAAGTGATTAAGTAGCTTGCCTTGTTCTAGGGATTTGGGCTATCTCACTGAACAACATAGAGAAAGATGCCTGCCCTCATTCTTGTTGGAGAAGGCAGACAATGAACAAAATAAGTAAACTGTATACAATCTGCTCTATGGTGAAAATGCTGCAGAGAATAGTGAAACAAAGTAAGAAGGGTTGAAATGGGAATTGGAAGTCAAGGAGACTCAAAAGCCATTATCTGGGCCTAACTGCATTCCATGCCTTACTCTTAGGGCCATTTTTTAGTTATTTACATTTCAATATTTTTTCTTTATAAAGAAATTTGAATAGCTGGACCAATTTAAAAGGTTCAGAGGCAGTGAATTATGTTGAGATCAGCACTTAATATGTCCCGAACACTTTTTTCCTCTCTTCCTAAGAGCTTCAAATTTTTCTCATTTTTCAAATTTTATTGAGAAATAATTGAAATACATCACTGTATATGTTTAAGGTGTACAGCATAATGGCTTGATTTACATATATTATGAAATGATCATCACAATAGGTTTAGCAAATAACCATGATTTCATAGAGATACATTAAAAAGAGAAGAAAAATTTTCTCCTGTGATGAGAACTCTTATGATCTATAAACTTATCAGTTTTCTTATATGTCATACAGCAGTGTTAGCTACATCACCATGTTGTACTATGTACTATGTACATGTACATGACATCCCTAGTAATTACCTCATAACTAGAAGTTTGTACCTTTTGACCTTTGACCATCTTCCTCCAATTCTCTCCCCCCCCACCACCCCTCGCTTCTGGTAACCACAAATCTGACCTCTTTTTCTACGAGTTTGGTGGGCTTTTAAAATTAGATTCCACATATATGTGAGGTCATGCAGGATTTATCTTTCTCTGTCTGATTTATTTCACTTCGCACAATGCCCTCAAGGTCCACCCATATTGTCGCAAATTCTACTCTCACTTAGGCCAGCTGCCCTGCGCACGTTTCCTCCCTCTGGGAGATTTCATTTCCTCATCTATATTATGGGTAATCCTACTTAACCTCACAGAGCTGCTGTAAGGACTTAATGAGACCAGGGCCCCCCCACAATGTTTGTTCCCATCTTCCTTTCCCAGGCTCTTAAACTCAGAATCCCTCAGGCGTCACCCACAGAATCAATCGCCTCTTAGATCTGGGCTTAGTGTGTGATTCCTGGGGTTTTCTACCCAATGTACCTGAAATCTGGTCGCTTTATTCAGACTAATAGCAGGGGAGAAATACAAGTCAACATTAGGTCCAGATCTGTATATAATAGGGTGAGAAAGGAGAACAGATTTTGGATCCTTGCAAACCTTCCCCCAAAGTTCTCAAGCCCCACTCACCCATTATTCCCTCAGCCCACGGAGTGGAGCAGTCTCACATACACAGTGGCTTCCCCTAGCTCATCTCAGAGACTTCGATGAAAAGACTCCAGAATACGACTTGGAATGCATATGAAGTTATAAAATACTCATGCAAGCGGAAAATGGGCAAAAGTGAAAATGGCTACCACCCGATGATGTCTAGCTACTTGACCCCTTGTGCTGGTACAGGCAGAACTGGTCATGGCTGTGCTGTCTCTATTCAGAGGACAAAGTTCTATGGGCTCTGAAATGACAGCAGGCTGAGCCGAGACCAACCAACATGACAGAACAGCCCAACACCAGTTGGGTCCACCATGATGGATGGGGTCCACCCTTAGTCCCTGTCACCCTCTCTTCCATCCCACCAGTTCCCAGCCAAACGTGGGTCTTTCATCACCTGTGACGGGGAAGCTCACCCCTCTGTCCTGTGGGACTTGCGGAGGCCAGTTCCTCCACAGGACTCTCTCTCCCCACGTCCCCTGACCACACACACAGCCCATGGAGACAGGATCTCATGTGGGGGTTTTACTTTTATTTTACAAGAATATAACATGCTGTAACAGGAAACATAGGGATTGAGTACATCATCTGTATCTCGGAAACCAGCTCCAGTTGTCAACAATAAATAAATATTTCAATAATGAGGAATTCCTGACAGGCGCAGAGAGGTTCCCAGCTCGTCCCGAGGTAGAGCCTGGTGGGGGAGGGACACAGGCTGCCAGGTCCTGCTGAGATGCTCGGGGGTCGAGGCAAACTACAGTCACAATAATAAATAACAATAGCAATCACACCCATAGACAGTAACAAAAATAACATGCTCTGGCAGTCGTCACAGAACCAGCCAGACGTTATAACTTAAATAATTGTCTCCTGGAGGAGCTCACAGTGCAGCGAGAACAGGGCTGATTTCCCGGGCACAGGGGGCCACCTGGTCCGTCACCTCCCCAGCCTGGGCTCCTGCGCAGGCCCCGCCTCAGCAGGTTTGTTCAGCGATGCCCTGAGGTGACAGGCAGGTTCTGATTTTCCCAGTCCTGCTCTTCCAAGCAGCCTCTCCCTCTAACTCCACTCCCAGCTTCTGGGATCTGTCCAAGGGTCATTGTGGTCCCTCAACATTGCAAGTGCACCTCGATGGCGTCTCCCAGCAAGAGGCCCTGCTCACGTGTGGACCCTGCTGCAAACACAAGGTCAGGGACCACCTACAAGGTCACCGAGAGCACCAAGGTTCATTTCCCATGAGCTTCTCTTCGGGGCTCTCTGCTGACGTGGAAGGGGACTCAAAGGCCAGTGTTTGAGGTATAAAAATCTCCCTTGGGGCCAGCATCACGCTGGTCCCCTGGCCTTGAAAAGACTGTGAGGCTGGACACAGGAGTGGTAAGAAGTACAAGCTAAAGGGCCCCTGGGCGGCGAGGCAGGTGCGGCGGATGGAACGGGAAGGGTCCGCATCCAGGGCTCCCTCCTGTGCCCAGGACAGCCTGGGAATGAGGCACACGGGCTGTGCTCGGTCAGCTGTGCGACAGGCAACACCGCTGACCTGGCTGTCTTCCCTTCCATTTTTGAGTTTCCCTTTATTTACATTTCCCAAACCACCCTGGACTAGTTCCTGCCCCGGTGAGAGTGACAAGAGCCAGTGATACCTCCTGCACCACCATTCTTTTCCCCAGAGAGCACCACACAGCCGTGACCTTCCGCCCTTATCCACAGGTCCTGGGACTGGGGACGACCCTCTCATGCATGAAGTTCGGTCCCACAGTATCTGGAGGAGAGGCTGTTGCTTCCAAAAACAAAACAAAAAACAACACAGCTTTTCCTTCCCTGTCCTCTTGTTTGCTTTGCAGAACCTGCCTCCCACACAGGGGCAGCTGCCTCAGGGCTGGGTGACTCAACCTCTCTTCCCGGCTGGCTCCTCACTGCCAGGAGGCTCAGGTGTGTGAGGGCTCTGCTGAGCTGCAGCTGGACGGAGAGGCGTTGGTGGCCGAGGCTTGGGCCGCCAGGTCCTGGTAAGCGGGTGACTTCAGGAAGCGTGGGTAGGAGTCCTTCTCCATCAGGGTGCGTGTCTTCCCCTGAGCCACATCGAAGCACGCGGCCGTGGCAGCCTGCAGGTTGGTCCTGGTCAGCTCCCTGGTCTCGTGGTCTATGTTCACCTGTGGGAAGGAGGGCAAGCGCATGGGTGAGTGGGGGTTGCGGGGCACGGTGAAGGGTCCAGCAGGCAGAGGGAGGAAGGACTGGCAGCGGGGGCAGTGGAAGGAGCCCTGGATTCTGAACCAGGAACCCGGGGTCTCCAGAGTCCATTACTAAGTGGCTTTCAACTCTGGGCCTGCCCCCACCTCTGATCCAGTGTCTGCCCTCCAATCTCTCAGAATCCTCAAGCATGTGTTAAGACTGTCCACCTGCAACCCCTTTTCACCCCTTCCTCTCTAACAACCGCTCCTAGGTTAGTGCCAGAGCCTGCTAGCGGGTCATTCCCTCCTTCCTCCCTCCTCTTCCCTCTTCTCTCCTCCCGCCTCCCCCCCCCCCCCTCACCGTCCCCCCCACCCCCTAAGATGAGAGTCTGGTGGCAACTCTCATCTTGCCATGTCACTCAGAGGAAAGCCAAAGTGCGTGCTGGGCCCACGCAGCTACCTGGACTCACCCCTGGCCACCTGCCACCTGTGTGACCTCATCTCCTATTCTCTCCCCACTCTCCCCGCTCCACACAGGCCAAGGTGCTGGTTTGTGATGATGACAACACGCTCTGGCCTTTGCCCTTTCCTTTTCCTGTTAGGTGTTCTGTCCTCCCATAACTCTCATGCCTCTGTTCATGTGTCACCTTATCGGATCCCCACCTCTCACTTCCCTCTGTAAAATGGAAAGACCTCCCTTCCGTCCCCCTGTGCTCCCTCCCCTACCTGCTTTATGTTTATCAGAGGACTAGAGCACCCCCTGGCAAATGTTTATTTGTTTGATTGGTTGCTGGCACCTTCTCCCACTCAGATAGAGGCTCTGTTTGTTCACCGCTCTCTTCCCAATGACTATAACGGAACCTGGCATGGAATTGATGCTCAATAAATCTTTACAGAGTAATGTGGACTAGATAAAAGTGTTCAGAAAATAAAATAGAAAGTATGCCACTAAAAGCAAAGCATTACTCTCATCTCTCCACTAGGTGGCCCCATGTTCTTTAGCAAATGCAGGCGCCAGGCGGTGGAGGCCTGAGAGAAGGTTGCAAGTTCACTGACCACAGAGCTGCCCATCTGAGGCAGGCCAGCCAGGGGAGCGAGGCAGGTTACACAAGGTCCCTACAATGAGCTGGCTCCCCAGTGGTGTGTTTTGGGCTTCTAAAAATGGCTTAGTCTGCAAGAGTGGGTGTGGACAGATGCCAAGACACCTGCCAAACCCTTCAACCCTATCAGTGAGTCTGAGGGCAATGGCACCCAAGGGTGGCACGAAGCCCCCAATTCTCAGTGGGGAAGGAACAGGCAGGGTCTGGAGGATCTTGGGACACATCTGGGCTCTGACCTCTTTGGGGGCTTCGCTGCAGATGAACTCCTCAAAGATCCTGTGCGCCCGGGAGGCCAGCTTGGTAGCTGACCGGATCTTCTTGAACTCCTCACAGGCCAGCCAGAACTCCAGGTTCTCCTCGCTGAACTCCGTCTTCAGGAAAGCATGGAAGGCAGCCACCCCATCTGGGTTGGAGGGAGAGAGGAAGAGACTGGTCAGACTGAGGGAACAGCAGGGAATAAAAGAAGCAAAGACAGCCATTGCCGTTAACGGCTCTATTTTTAGGATGCAATTTTCTCGAACAAGGACCTGCCTTTGTATTCTGAATAGAGGCTGGCACACTAGGGGATCATTATTATTATTATTATTACTACGGCTGTTATCTTGCCCACCCCTTTCAGCATCTCTCAGGCTGGCCCCCAAGCGCATGAGCACACACGTGCCATCCACAGACAGACACCACAGGGTCCTACTCACTTTTACTGCTCAGCAGCGAGTCAAACGACTCTCTCCATCCCAGCACATCTTCTGAGAAGTTTCTGCTCAAAAGAAAAAAAGGCCAAGATTTTAATTTAAAGAAAAAGGCCAACCAATTCATGCAATAGCACAAACCCTAGCCAGAACTCTGATGGGAGTTGCCTAATTCACACGAAGACTTGCTCAGTGATTATTGGAGCGGACTCCTCCAACCCTCGGTTGCGGGGAGGGGGAACAGAAGTATTTTCTAGAAGGCAAGTCTGTAACCAGGAACCAAAGCCAGGCCCCGTTTGGTCCTCAGTAAATACCTTCTAAGACGCTCTCTTTGCTGTCCAAGATTCTTGCTTTCCCCCCTGACTCTCGGGGTGGGTATCGTTTTGTACATTTTCCCAAGGAAATAAGGGCCTCGTGAATAAAGGGTATGCCGCCCAGAACCCCAGAGCCTGGCACAGTTGATGTGCAATATGAAAGGGCTTCTAGGTAAGGCGCATACTCGTGGAAGTAGATCCATTGATTGAAAACTTCAAGCGTCTTGGACCCTGTCCGGGCCCTGGAGGCCTGTGCAGTGACATCTCCAGGTGGGAGAGTATGAGAACTGGACATTCGGGTCCTGGGGACGCTCATCTGTGGGCAGACTTAGAACCCTGGAGCCATCCTCCCAGTCACCCATGAGCCAAGCAGCCATAGCGGACCAGCAGGAAGCCCGGGGAGGGGTCACCAAGGTCCCCCCCCCCCCCAGCATGTCCTAGTTTCTCCTTCCCATGACTCCTTTCCTCAATCTGGCTCGGGCTCCTCTAGGGGCCCTGGGCTGGTCAGCAGGACTCACCGCTCTTTGCTGTGTTTGGTGCTCCCCTCGGACTTGCCAGCATTGCCAGCATCGGAGCTGAGGTCTGATTTGTGAAGAAAGATCCCCAGCCGGGTCTTGAACTCTTTGGCCCTGGAAGACAAAGCAGGAGCATATAAGGATTCCCCGTGTGCTCAGCCAGGGCAGAGAGGTTTATGGGGGTCTCAGAAGAGCTCAGGCTGGCGCCCCCTGAATTCCAGCCTCAAGGGTTCCTGGGAACTTGGCTTCTCTCCTTAGTGTCATGAACCCCCAAACCATGAAAGGAATGTTTGAGCCGGGCCTCCGGAGATCTTACACTGTCTTGAGTTTACAGCACTTCAGACACTTAAGTCACACTGCTCTCGCCCTCCGGGCTTGTGCTGAATACTTCTGGAACTGTGTGGAAACTAATTCCTCATCTTTACCTTGTCCTTCCCCGGCCACCAGCTCCAGCAAGGATTGGGGGCAGCTGAGTAGCCGCCTGGGAAGTGGGCCCATCCCTCACCTGCGGACTCCAAAACCACCTCCCCGCCTTCCCAGGGCCCGAGGAGGCCACGCCCCTAGGTGTGGGCTAGCCAATAAGAACCAAGTGCTTAAGAAAATTTAGGGGTCCGGTTCGGCCCGGAGATGCCAACGTGGTCTTCAGCGGGTCACCTGAGAAGGACTGCCATTTGTCAGAGGCTCGAGAAGGACAGTAAGCAGCGGTCCCTGTGTTCCCGCCTCTCTCCCCTTGGCTCGAGTGCTTCTCTAAGGTCCTAAGGGGAGCAGCTGAGCAAGTGGCACCCAGGTGACCTCTGCCTCTCCCATCCATCGTCAGCATCCTCTCATCCCGCCCACCCTGGTCCCCAAGCCGGCGCCCCACTGGCTCCGGGCGGCGGGACAAGCCCCTCTTACCTCTCCAGGCAGGTGGTGGGGAAGGCGGACAGGGTCCGGCACATGGCTGCGGGTGCAGGGCAGCACGTCGCGGGGAGATGGGTGGCGGGCTCCAGTGGGCACGGCAGCGCGAGAGGCAGAGGGTCCGCTGCGGCTGATAACTCGCCGGCTCGGGTTGGGTTTTTCAGGCTGCACGCGCGGAGCCCGCGATCTGGCGGCTTTTATTCTCTCGGAGGGGAGGGGGCGGGGCGGACTGCTCGCCGCCGACCAATCCGAGAGCGGGACTGAGCGCCGCCGAGGCAGAGGCGGGGGCCGCGAGCCGAACCCCCTGGGCGCCGGCGCAGGACTGCACCCCGCCACCCGCGTGCAACCTTCACACGGGGGTGCGGCGGGGAGGGGGGGTCACACGGGACGGCCTTCCTCCGGGCAGAGAAGTCACAGGAAGATGAGACGCGCACACCCAGTTACAGGGGAAAAAAACCCGCTGGTCTCTGGTAAAAGCTGGAACCAACGCAGAGATAGAGGATTCTCGTAATGGGGTGAAGGGTCTGGGAGGTACACATGGTGTGGATCACAGCCTGAGCCTGTTGGGCCCTGAAATGCAACCCCGGGCTAGAGAGCATCGTGATTATACTGGTAACTGCCATTGACTGTGCCCCTAGCCGGATGGCCACCCGGCTAAGGAAGCCCTCTATCATCTCATCATCACCTCCTTTTGATAAGTGGAGAAACTGAGTCAGAAAGTGAAAGAGACTTGCCTGAGATGCTAGAGTTGGGAATAGCGGACATAGGGAGGGAGGTGAGGACTGAGGGAGCCCCTTACTAAGACAGGTTAAATAACTTGCTCCGAGTTACACGGTAATGAATTTACTGTTTCCCACTGCTTCCTCCTCAAAAAAAAAAGAAAGAAAGAAAGGAATCTCAGCACCTCTGTCACTGATGAGTGATCCTGGGTATAAGAGCTGCTGATTCAGTGTCCTGGTCTCTGAGATACAGGTGATAAATGCTTCCCCTGCCTCTCTCCTCACCTTCCCATCAAGGCCATACAGCCTCCCTTTTTGCCCCCAGCTCCCTCTGGGGTCGCCATGAGGAGGTTGCTTGCGGGGTTGCCAGTGTGGCGTTTAGAGCCAGATCCTGGCTGCAAATCATGGCTCCACCATTTACTGAGGGAAGATCTTCCTTGGGCAAGCCTCTTCACCTTTCCCGGCCTCGTTCTCCTCCTCTCTAAGATGAGAACATGAGATGTGTATTTCATAAGGTGGGTGTGAGGGGTAAATAAGCTAATTCTTAGTTTTCGTTTCCCAGGAAACAGGAAATTCAGTTCCTCTGAGGCAGAGACTTGCTGGGCAGAGTTCTCAGAACTCAGAGGAGTGAGGGAGGCTGGGGTGGGCAGAGGGAGGAGGTGAATGCTACTGGTGGAACAGTCCCTTGAAGCTGTCCCCCACTGAAGCAAGGGTTCAGATACCCCCACCTCGGCCTTTCATTGGAAGCCGTTGCCCCAAGAGATGGCCTTATATTAAACAAGGCAACTCTCTCTCTCTGTCGAGGGGAACGCCTAAAGAGACTGCACTGGGGATGAAGGCCTCGGTCCCAAAGAGGGGATTTGGGCGGCATGCCAAAATAATAGGTGTTATTAGCACCTGCAATAACATGTAAGGCTCTAAGACTGAGAAGGCTAACCCCTATTTTTGTAAAACTACTGTTTGAAATTCTCTGCTATTAGATGATCCCTTATTCTGTGAGTCAACTCTTATTATTTTTAGACGGCCCCTTACTCTGTAAATTAACTTTGCTCTCTAGCTGCTTGAATAATAGGGAAGATAAACTTGGCTGTCTGACCTTGTAGGCTAGTCATCTAATGTAAGGTCCGGAAAAACCCTTATTTGGGAGACAAAGGGGGTGGAAAGATATAAATAGGGAAAGCTTCCTCCATGTTTTTGGTCATAAATTTGGGAGACATCTCTCTCTGGGCCCACTGGCGTAATAAACAGCGTAACTCCATTTCTCTGGTTTTTCTCCCGTCTTCTATAAGCATCATTTCTTCTGTAACAAGATCAGTGCTCAGCACATGGTCAGCACTCACTAAATGTTAGTGCTCAGTTTTACTTAACACAGGGATTGCTAGACAGTAAGGAAAAGTAAGTACTGAGTTTTGTGTCTTTTGGAAGTGAGGTTTTTATTTCATAAGGGGGCATCTAAGAGTTCTATTCCTCAGCAAGGCCTGGAAGTAAAGGGTTCAGGAAAAAAGAGAAACAAGAGGAGAAACGGTTCCCCACCTGAGAGAGCTCAGTGAGAAGACCCAGAAAAGCTGGTGGGGGAAGGAGAGGGGGAAAGCACTGAGGGGTGAGGAGGAGAAGGCCTGGGAGGTGTCCTGGAGGCACTGCTAGAGCAAGAGGCCCAACTCAGAACAGTGTGTGGCTTCCCTTGTCCAGGCTGATCCCCTCGTTGACCAGGGCCTGCAGCACCTGACCTAGTTCGTCAAAACACAACGCCCTCTGAGGAGCCAGAGTCAGTGCTTCCCCAGCCTCCCGGTTGGTTAGCGGGTTGGTTAGTGGAGCTCAGGGGGCAGGTACAGCGGCATCTCACACATGGGCAGCACCACCTCAGCTCCCAGCATCCACCCTCACCCCCGTCTCACCAACTCAGGCTCTTACGTAACTTTCTCACACGTCCAGGGCTGGATCCGTGTGGGGCAGGAGATGGGTGAGGGTTGGGAGGGGCAGTGGTGTGCAACCAGACAATGGAAGGATGTCTTTGTGAGCATCTGTTTCTCAGCACGGCTTTCATCCACATGGGACGCCGCCCACCCGGCCCGTCTCTGGTCTGGAGAAGTCTCAGCCGGGGTGAGGGTTGTTGTTTCACCTGGGGCTGCTCAAGCCCCAGGGCAGCTGCCAGGTGGGCGTGTGGGTGTGTCTGGGACAGCTGTTCTTCAAGGGACAAAAACGAGTGTACGGGTGGATGAAACCCCAGTCTGGCCCTCAGCGGCACCATGTAGGAATGAGCCGGGACATGGCCACATGATAACAATCATCGGGATTATTGCAGAGATCCTCCACAAACCTCTTCTTTTCTGCTTCCCTGCCACTGAGCCAGAGGAGCTTTCTATTTCCCATTCTGCAGACAATCCAACGGCTGTGCCCAAGCCGCCCTCAGTTAATTGTTCTGGAACTGAAAACAGCTGAACCCTGGGCCCGTGAATCTCCAGATTCCTGAGCTAGGTCTGTCTCCCATTCGACAAAGAAAGCAAAAGAGACAAAGGGAAGGTTGCATGGGGTGCAGGCCTGCACATCCAATCCGTGAGCACAGAGCTCCCTGCTCAAGATGAAGAGCCCTCCGGTGGCCATGGTTACCTCTTCGGTTTCCTGGCAGAAACTTCTTGAAGTTCATAATTTATCCCAAATTCCCTTCCCAGCAGGTAGGTCGGTTCATAACTGCAATTTCGGTAATGACTCGACAGTTGCTGTAAATCCAGAAGGATGAGCTCACCTATGAATCGCACTGGCTGTGACGGAACCTGACCTCATTGCCCAGCACTCTCAGCGCAGCTGCGTTTTCTCCGATGGAGGGTGAGGGGACACAGCTCTGCAGCTGGGCCTTCTGGGGTTCAGGATGAAACATCTCACTGCGACCCAGCCACGTTGCCTTCCATCTCCTTCAGCCCCTCTGACCCCCCCTGCTCCACCCACTCCACCAAGGCAGAGGTCTAGATGGGCCCTTGGTTGAAGACAGTTTGAGGAGATGAAAATACTTCCTGGACTTCCGATTTGGCACAGACAATCCCTACATTGGTCTAGATCTCCTCATTTCAACCATCAACCTACCAATAAGTATTTATTACGAATTGACTATGTTCCCAAGTCAGTGGTGGGAGACACAGCAGCCTTTAAGGCTCTTTCCTGCCTTCACTGACCTTATAACTGAGCTGAGGAAACTAACGTTGTGGGGGCGGGTAGAGACTGGGGATGAAAAGAAACCCTTGCCTGGCCTTGCAACAGATGTTCAGGGAAGGGAGGGAGCAGATAGGGCTATGGTGTTAAATCAAGGGGCGGGTGGCTTGGGAAGTGAGAGGGTTTGAGAGCCATGGAACAAACTGGACACACAGGAGGGAGCATGCTTCAGGAGGGAGAAGCAGCTAGGAAGAGCCGTAGTTTGGGGGTACAGGACAGGTGCAGAAAGATTTAGGAATTCCTGACACACAGGCAGAGGTGCCCAGGCTTGCGAGGTTTAGAAACATAAAAGTGGCTGGATGAGGAGGGAGAGAAATATTCTTGGGGGCCCTTGCCCAGCTGGTTGTGACAAAACTGTGGGTGCCCTCCCCTCCCGGGGTGAGGGAAGTTGACGGAGTTCAGCCTGGGTGTAGGAAATGACTCTTTTCCCCTGATTCTCCTTTAGGGCACTGGGTGCAGCTCACTTGGATGATTCCTCTCTGGTTTTTCTCCTCTTTCCTCCCTCCCCCCGCCCCTCCTGGCAGAATCCTCATGGGGTGGGAGTGTGGGAGACCTGCTTCTCTCTACCCAACCGGCCAATGGACCCCTAGCCTCCAAGGCAGGGCAGTCCCAGCCAGCGGTAGCCCCAGTCCCATGGGTGCTAGGAACATGTTAGGAAGTCTCTGTATGGCATATCAGGCTCTACCCACCTGATCTCGGGTCCTTCCCTTCATACCCTAAAACCCAGCCAAACACGGCAGTGAGCAGGTCACCACAGATCCATGCTGCCTGGGACTACAACCCCCCCCCCCCGAGGCCCCTCCGCTCCCTGTACAACTCATTTTAAAAGACATTTTCCAATAAACTAATTTTATTTATATACTAGAGGCCCAGTGCACAAATTCATGCACGGATGGGGTCCCTTGGCCTAGCTGGCTATCGAGGCCGATCAGGGCCATCTTGCCCAGTCCCAATTGGGGCCAATAGGGGCTGGCCAGCCAGGGGGAGGCCACGGGAGGTTGGCCAGCCATGAGAGGTTGGCTATGAGAGCACACTGACCAGGGGGCAGCTCCTCCTGCATTGAGCATCTGCCCCATGGTGGTCAGTGCACATCATAGCAACCAGTCAACCCGTCAAGCAGTCGACTCGTCATAAAGGTCACTTAGACTTTTATATATAGAGATTGACATATAACAAAACACGAAGATCTCAAGCGTTCAGTTTAATTATTTTTGGCAAATGTATATGCCCATGGAACCAATCCCCGGTCAGCTACATAACATGTTCATCACTCTAGAAACCTCCTTCATGATACCCCCTTTCTCAGGCAACCTCTAGTCTGATCCTAGAACCCCAAGACTGTCCTTGACTTTTCTGCTTATTTTTGAGGCCAAGCTCAAACGTTCTTTCTCATCACCTCTTCAGCCTCTAGCACCAGGCCCAGGTCAGTGTATTTGCTGTAAATGCCGGCTGGCTGGCTGGCTTCTGTGTCAACACAAATCATATTAACTAGCCTTTGTTGAACACTTACTATGTGCCAGGCTCTGTTTTGATTTCCCTGGAATTAGCTTTCCATTCTCATGATGACCCCGTAGGATGGGCCCCTTCTTGTCCTCCTTCTACACGGCAGTAAGCTGGGGCACAGAGTGGTTAAGTAACTTGCCTGTGGTCACACAGAGAGTCGGTGGTCTAGCTGGGTTGTGAGCTCAGAAAGTTCAACTCCAGAGCTTGTGTTCCTAAGCGTACACCCTGCCAGCTCGCTGTGTGGAATCTTCTAAAACTCAGAATGTGCTGCCCATGAGAGCAATAAAGCATAGCTTGGGGAATATTGACAATTCATCCTTCTGTCCTCTGAAATTCTCCTGGCTGTATTGTCTCTCTACCCTCCCCCCCTTCTCTGCTCACCCCATTCCCCTCCCGTCAGTCACCTTTTCCACATTTGGTTTGCCCTTAGCTGTGTGTCATCCCTGGCCCTGGACTTTTCGGCTTCTGCAGGCCCTTGTGGATACAGTTCCGGAACATGGCTGCGGAGAGCCCCTTGGTCTTCAAATTCCCCCGGTTAATATCTGGGCTTTAATCTCGGTTAAAGCGGCTCAGCCTGCCACCCATTCCCAGTCTCTTCCCCATCCCTCTTCGCCCACAGACGACCTAGACCCACCGGGAAGCAGCCCAGGGAGCTGCTAAAGGAGGCCCAGCTTCAGCTCCCAGAGCCTTTGGGATGTGCGGGGCCCGGGGACCTTTCTCCTCCTCACCCTCCTGGAGCCTGCGTGTTTATGCTGTCTTGGTGCCCCGTGCTGGCTCTGTGCCTGGTGTTTTGTGTTCTGCCGCACCCACGTGGGCTTGTCTGCCTGAGTTCTCCCTGATGCCAGTGCCCAGGGTCCCCCCAGCGTGCCTGTCCTGGGCCTCTCCCCAGCCGGGCCCCTGCTGCCTCAGCTCTCACCTGCAAACACTTTGCTGTCATACCAACGGGTCCCCCTAAAATCAGAGACGATAAATGAGCCCCTAATCCTGCCGTTCCAAAATGGGAGAATTACCTGGGCATTCTTCCTCCTCCTCCCCCTCCCTCCGCTCCCCACCCCCTTCCTCACTCCTTATGACTGTCATTTTTCTGGGAGCCTCTCTCTTCCACTCACTAAGACTTAGAAACAAAGTGGATCAAAGTCTGAATGTTTCTCATGTAATGGGTCAAGGGAGGCCCCGAGAAGCCGCTGAGAAGGAAAGATGAGAGAGCAACAGGCGGGGCCTGGGGTGTGCAAATGACTGAAAGGCGATGCTGACAGTTGGAGTTTCCTGTTCTCCCAGCAGAGGAGTGAGCATTGCTTAGGCCAGAGCTAAAAAGGCGGGTGGCGCTGCCCTCGGGGTGCCTCTCCTCGCAGGAAACAAGCCTGGGGAGCCCAAGGAGGCCACCCCGAGTGTGTGTGGGGGGGATTCTCACCAACTCTCTCTGGCTACCACATTCTCCAACAGGGCACCCACCACCAGCGCTGATAGGCAGTGCTGCAGAGCAAGAAGAAGGCACGTTGCTCTCTCGGGGAGACTCTGCGAACAGCCCAGTGGGTGTGGCAAGGGGTACAGGGATCTAGAACAGGCGGAGAGGAAGCATCATTTTACTCTCAAACTGCATGTGTGTGTGTGTGTGTGTGTGTGTGTGTGTGTGTGTGTGTAACTGAAAGACCCTCACAGAGGGAAACCTCACAAGCAGCAGTTTATTTTTTTTAAATATTTTTTTATTATTGACTTCAGAGAGGAAGGGAAGGGGAGAAAGATAGGAACATCAATGATGAGAGAGAATCATTGATTGGCTGCCTCCTGCAGCCCCCCGTCCCCCCGCCCCGCCCCGACTGGGGATCAAGTGCAACCCAGGCATGTGCCCCAACCAGGGATCCAACTGTGACCTCCTGGTTCATAGGTGGATGCCCAACCACTGAGCCACGCCATGCGAGCGCAAGCGGCAGTTTCTGTCCCAGCCCACCCACCCTCATGTCTTGGGAACCCTCAGCGCGTCAGAGTGCCCTGGCTCCAGGCCCTGGAAAGCTGCCTTTGAGATGTGGGCGCTCACGCAGGCAGGTCTAAAGTGGCCTCAGGCAGGCCTGGAACCCGGGACCTCGGAGCCTAGTGGCTGAGTGAGGAATGAAGGATGCATCCACTCCACAGGGTGCCGGTCTTGGGAGAGTCACGGTCAACTTCGCCCCCCAGGAGCCTTGGGACTCTCCTGGCTGAACTTCAACCAGGTGACTTTCTGGAAATGGGCTGAAGACAGGCTGGATGACTCAGTGGAACTTATTATGCACCTCCTGAACACCCCCCGCTGCGGCTCGCAGAGTCCCCACAGCAGCAGACTGGCACAAAGTCAGGGAGGGGCCGGCAGATGTCAGTGGGTCCAGTGCCCGGCTCCAGTTGGACACAGGACACCAAACTCCCAGGGACCCTGTGCCACCCCCACCTCCCTCCCAGAAGGTCTTCAGTGAAGAGAGTCCCTGGTAGAGACATAGAAGCATGAACAGACTGTTGAACCTCAGAGGGGAGGCAGAGAAGGGTGGGTGGGAAGAGATCAAGCAATGAACTTGTATGCATAGATGCATAACCCGTGGACACAGACAATGGGGTGGTGAGGGCCTGGGGGAGGGGCAGGGATGGGAGTGGGCAGGAAGAGGTTAATTGGGGGGGGGGGGGAGGACCTATGAAATACTTTCAACAATAAAGATTTTTAAAAATCGATAAAATATAATATATTTTACAAACAAGCTTTAATACTGTAATCCCAACTCTATACAAGGGTAAAATTGAAATTTAAAATTATGTGAATGTGAATACAATTAGGATAGATACAAAATGCTAAACAAAAAAGAAAAGAAAAGAAAAATAAAGTCCCTGGTGCCCCTCCCGCTGTCTCGGTGATTGCAGAGAGGCCTGTGCTCGGGAGAAGCTTGGGCCAGATCCCTTTCTGTGTTTGGTGGTGGGAACAGACTTCAGCTGGCTGCCGCCGGCTCGCACGTGGCCCTGCTGTAGACCCCGCCCCGGAGGACGGGAAACTGCCTTTTGCAGGGTCCATGGTGAGCCTACACCCAGCTGCCTGCAGACGCCACGTGTACAGACGGGGAGCCGGACAGCCTGGGGTAAGCAGGCCCCCACAGCGCCACTCCCAGAAACCCGAGGTGCCAGGGCTGGAACCAGGTCTGTCCAGCAGGTCCAGACCCAGTCTGCTCAATGCCCCGTCCTCTGGCCTCTGAGTGGCTCTCACACGGGACCGTGGCTGCCTCACCAGGCCTTTCTCCACACTGCCCTCGTTAGGGGTTTCTAGGTGATTCCACAGGCCAGGGGTGAGACCTGAGGGCCACAGGAGCACCAGCCCCAGCATGTGACCATCACACACACACACACACACACACACACACACACACACACACGTGCAGAGACGGCAGGTCGGAGCTGCAGGAGGCCTTTGCAGCTCCTGGAGGTTAGGGACCTGCCCTCCATGCAGCCCTCTCCCCCTCCTTTGAGTCACCATCTGTGAGCCCCCATCAACAGGGAGAGTAGGGGGTGGGGGTGAAGGGGTGGGGAGGGTCGAGGCAGGGCTCTGAGGAAAATGGGTTCTGTAGGAAAGCGGGAGGCTCGCCAGCACCGACACTCGGTGTGAGTCCCCCAGACAAGTTGTGCGGAAACGTGCCTCTCTGAGCAGAGGGAGAAACGTGGTGTGGTGTGTGAGCAGCTGGAGGCTGGGCTGGAGAGCTGGGTGGGAGGGAGGCGGCAGGGGAGCGTTGGAACAGGTGGTCCTCCCACAGGCTTCCAGACCTTCAGCCCCTGACCCAGCATCTGTCCTAGAAACAGGCCCCTGGGGACAAAGGGGAGAGCCAGTGGGGGGGGGGGGGGAGATGTGCTGCAGAGAAAGAAAGGAGCTCTTCCTACTGGGCCCCACACTCTGAGCAGGAGGAGACACGCGGGGAGCTGTGTGACTGGCCGGGTGAGCACCCCCTCCCCACCCGCCCGCTGGCTGCGCTGCTCCAAGTGAGATCACTGGCAACCTGCTGGTTCCCAATCCCCAGACTCCAGGTCCCTGGCTGCACTGAGAGCAATGTTATACTGAGCAGGCGTTTTCTGTGCTGCAGGGATGGCATTACAGTCCTCATCCATGTAATCCTCACCCTAACCTCTGGAGAAGGTACTCTTCCTGTTCCTGCTTTACACATGGGGAAACTGAGGCCTGGAGAGGTCAATGGAGGAAGGGACAGAGGTAGAGCCATGATCTGATACTGGGCATCTGACGGTAGCGTCCGTGCAGTTAGCCACTCGCTCAGAGCTGCAGAAACCACTTTCCTGCCCTGGGTTCCACAATGCTCACATCCCCGCTCCAGGAGGACTCCAGAGATGAAGCTCTACCTCCTCTCACAGTACCATCAGGGCTTCACTTCCTGGGAGGGGCGCAGAGAGTACAGGAAAAGGACTGCCAGCTTCCAGCGTGGCCAGCCCGGCCACTCTCAGCAGCTTTTGACCTTGGGGCCCGCATTCTTCATGGAGAAATGCCCCTCCACTCTAAGAACCGGTACTTTCACTTACCCAGCACCTACCAGCTTCAGCCTGTGCGTTGGAGTTTCACACACAGAAGCTCATTTAATGCTCACTCCCAACCTGCCAGGTGGGGCCACCACACTCAGGCTCATCTCCCACCTCCGCGGCTGCTCTTAGCTTTTGTCTGTCCATTCCGTGTAGGTGCTGCCCAGGGCTGTGGCCTTGACCCGCCTGTCGCCCGTCTTCTCGTCCTAGAGCCTCTACCAGAGTGAGTGCTATTGCTTCAGCTACTGTCTGTGTGGTGATGACCTCTAAACCTGTCACTCTGGCCCCTGCTAGTGTTCAAGACCCATCTTCCGACCATTAGGTGTCTTCATACTTGTCCAAGACGAATTCGGTATCTTGTACACACCACCACGCTTCACTAGATGAATGGCATTCATTAATGGCAGTCAAGCATCTATTCAGTTGCTTGTAGAAGAAATCTCGTTCACCATTCATGACCCCTCACTTCCATGCCTCCTATTTCCAGATAGCCTCCAAGTCCTGTCTACTCTAATCTGCTCTCTGGACTCTTCCCCC
Source organism: Eptesicus fuscus (assembly GCF_027574615.1). NCBI lineage: Eukaryota > Metazoa > Chordata > Mammalia > Chiroptera > Vespertilionidae > Eptesicus > Eptesicus fuscus. The sequence continues at coordinate 24,901,007 of NC_072494.1, forward strand.
TCCATCCTCACAACCATGTCCTCACCCTCTTACATCCTAGGCCATCTTCTCCATCACCTGCTTCTTTTCTATCACACTCTGGTGCCAGACCAAGATAAGCCAGACCATGGCATCACCCTCTTAAAGCCTTCAGTCTCTCCACCTCCCCCCGGGGTCACACTGACACTCCGCACCAGACATTCCATTCCCCCCCACCCCAGCCTATTCTCACCAGTTACTCCAACCTCCTCTTCTACCGGCTCCCCGACCCCTTCAGCTCTGGTCACACGCAACAACCTTTACCCCAAATACTCTGTTGTTCACCCATCTGCTTTTGCATGCATTGTCACTGCCATTAGAGGGAATGACATTCCTCTTTTGTCTGAGGAACTCCTATTTATCTGACAAAACCCAATTCAAAATTCACCTCTTTGAATGTCTTTATTCTTTGAAGATGCATGCTGAAATGTTTAGGAGTGAATGTCATGAATCCCTCACTTACTTTCAAATGATTTAGCTATATGCCTACATCAATGTGTATATACCTATGCATCTATATCTACCTATCTGTATATTGAGAAAGAGAGAGATAATATGGTAAGTGCTGACAAATGGCTGAATCTAGGTGGTAGTTGTAGTCATCTTTTAACTCTTTTATGCTTGAAAATGTTCACAATTAAAAGTTGGGGGAAGGGGGAGGGGGAAGGGGAGGCGGGATCACCTCATTTGTGATAGCTTCCTCATTGCCCCTGACAAAGTGAATTACCCCTTCCCAACAACACAGCACCTTGTATTGTAATTTTGTGTTTAGCAACTCTCTCTTCCACACACTGTGAACCTGCGAACGCATTGGCGGCTGCACACAGTAGGCCCTCAGTAACTGGTTATCTGCATGAATGGATGTCCTCTCCTGTGAGGCTGAACTTGATGAGCAATAAACCACAGGAACAGGAAGTCATAGGAGCCACCATACACCCACCACCATGCTTCATTCTCTGTAAGACAGATGCTCATTCCCCGTAAGACAGATGCCCATGAGCACAGAAAAGCTACCTCGAAATGGGGGAGAGTCAACAAATGGCTGTTTACGGAATGGCAGAACATAATTAAATCAGGAGATCTAGCCTCTGTGGCTCGTTTATGACTAACCAGCTGTGTGACCACAGGCAATTACCAACCTCTCTGTGCCTCCATTTTCTCACTTGCAAACAAGGAGTAATAAGTCTGTCTTGCCCAACAAATGGGGGGAAAGTATGTGAGTATGCTCTGAGCAGTCTAAGACTTAAACAAACAATGCAGTGCTATCCTCATTTTTGTTATGAAAATGAGCAAGATTTTGTCCTCCCCATGACCAGTGAAGAATTCTGAGTCACTCAGTTTGAGGCTGGGGTGGGGGTAGGGGGCGGTGCTTCGCCTCCTTGAAGGGTGGGAATTTCCACCCAGCTGGGAGTGATGAGCGCCTGTGGCTTGGGCCTCATTTTCTCCCACCCCCTCTTTCCCTTTCCTTTGACCGAGTGACAACTGCTGGGAAACAGAATGGAGAACCTTAAAATAGAGCAGCCAACGTCTGGACTCGCAGCCCCGGGCTCCGTTGCACCATCATCTGCTTACGCAGCAGGCGCACAGAAACCTCGGCTCACGTGGCCCTCAGGCCTCCGCCCCAGAGGAGCCGGGGCCGTGGAAAAAGCAGCACGCAGATTCCAGAGAAAAGCAGTCATCGAGGAATGTGGAATTTTGGCTGGCCGCCCTGCCCCGCGCCGCATCCGGGTGAGATGCCAGCCCTGATGTTCCTGTAGCCTCCAGGGCCTGGAGCTCCCTGGGGCAGCAGCTCTTCCTGGAAGCGGTGACCATCCCGCTGACCCCAGGGGCTGGGGACAGACAGTGAGAGGGGAGAGGGGGGTCCATGACTCCATGGTTTCAGAGAAGCTTGCCTTCCCAGGCTCTGAGCGGCTTCCTTGGGGCTGCTTATGTAACAAAATGTGGGGTGTACAGTGCTGGGAAGTAGAGAGCCACCTGGAAGACGAGGTCCTGGGTCTGGGACCCAGGGGACCCCAAATCAAATTCCAGTCTGGTAGATGGTCAGCCTGACCCTGGAGGAAGGGTCCTCCGGGAGTGTGAAGGCCGAAGGGATGGAACAAAAATCATAAGAACCTGAAAAGCAGCTGTTACTCTCCACGTTCGGGAGGCAGACAGATAATGAACAAGGATCATCGCGTAAAACAATCGCCAGGAGTGAGTAACACAGTAAAGGAAGCAGGGGGTCAAAGGGCAACTACTTTGAGCAAGGTGGTTGGAAAGGTGTCCTAGTCAACTTCCTGTTGCTGAAGGCAGAAAAGGACTATTTCTGACTTACTAGTAAAGAGAAAAAATATATATATCAGTGAAGGGAATTTTGGGTAGCCCACAACATTTTCAGGAAGTCTCAACACAGACAAGAACAAAGGGAGACTCGGCAGCCAAAAATCCCTCCGCAAAACCACTCTGAGAAGCCAGCAGGTGCCAGGGCTGAGGCTAGCCGCCTCTGCCTACCCCGCGCCAACGCTGGAACTCTCCGGACATCCATCACGCTGGCTCTGGTGCCCTGGAACCGGATGCTGCCACCACCACTAACCTCAAAGTGGGTTCTCCACCACCCCGTTTCTTTGCATCACCAGCCCCTGACTCAAAGTCCCAGATGGGTGCATCCTCATGGGCGCCCCGCTGCTTCTGATGCCAAGTTCCAAGCTGTGCTGGGCAGACCTGGGCAATTGCTGGCACTGGTCCCGGTGCTGATGAATATGCAGACCTGCGCTTAAGGCAGGGCAGGGATCGGGGAGGGGCCCTGACTCTCCATCCACTCTTTATTGAACTGTCCCTCACCCTACCCAGTTTGGCTGGTACAGCCTTTCTCTTTTCCCTTGATGAGATTTCAGACTCTTCTCCAATAAAAATAATAGCGACTAATTCTGAGTGCCTATTAGACACAAATCCTCCACAGACATCATCTCTAAGACTTACTGCCTCCTTCCTTGCAAGGCAGTTAATTACTCTCTCCATTTCAAATGCTGGCTCGAAGGCTTAGAGAGATTATAGATCGTGTCCAGGCTCTCCAAAGTAGGAAATGGCTGAGCTCTAATTTGAAAGCAGGTCTGTTTTGTTCTCAGGCGCACACGCTGGCTCCTAAGGGGGTTGGAATTTAGACAAATTTTCAGCATGGAAGTGGTCCCCGCTCCCACATCCTGGCCATGAAACAGAGGGAAGACAGTGAACTCCGTCTGGATTTAGGACCAGATGGCGTCCTAAATGGGCAGGACTCCACCTACAACCCTTTACCTGCCAATCACCGGTGATACCCTAGGACTGAAGCTGTCCCAGCCTCCCGGGTAGCTGAGCCCTGAGGCCATTTGGCAGGGTTCTCTTGTTCCTTCTTGTCAAGACAGACCCCTCCATCCCCTGAGCTTAGTCCACCAGGCCTCCAGAAAGCCCCTCTGGAGTTCTATACCTCTGGGTTCACACCTCTAAAGACGGGGCTCGCTTTCATAAAATGGGTAGAGCCCCAAAGCTGCATGGGAGTTGCATTTCTATGAATCAATTCTATAAACACCATCGTTTCAGAAATCATGGTTCACTCCAACCGCGCTCAGCGCTCATGGACATCGGGGTACTTCCCCCTAGCTTAAAGTTGCATCGCCCCCTGCCTTCCCAACTTCCCTTGGCAAGCCAAGATCCCCAGGCCGATATTTAAATGTACCAGGGAAGCTCACCATTAATGGACTCCCAAGAGGAATCAAAAAGTGGGGGGAAAAATGCTGTTTGATTTGATCAGCCCCTAACACATTCATATTTTGAATTGGATTTTTTTCTTGTTGTTGTTTTTGTTTTGTTTTTTTCATCAGAATGCATGTCTCTACTTAGTGGTCTCATAATAAATCAGCACTATAAAATGGGTCATTTGGTCAAAAAGGATAGACAGACCGAGAGAGGCAGTGAGAATGAATATGGATTTCTGGGCCTTTCTGATTAATCCTGGGCCACCCAGCCAGCCATTCAGGACTCAGTTTCTCTCTTTGAAATACAGAGCCTAGGCTCCTTTGCATGTTTCATGAGGGAGTCATGAGATTTTAATGAGGCTCTCCGGCATTTTAGAATGCAATCTGCATGTGTCCGCCGGGAGAAGAGCACCGGACCTCTGGGTGTAATGACAAGGAGGCTGCCACTGCTTGCTCAGTGCCCTCTCCTGGGCCAGGTTTCTGTCTTCCCGGAGCGCCGGCGCCTGAGTCACCCTGCGCGAGGAGGGCGGCGTTGCATCACTCACGCTTTTCCCCGAGGCCTGGACATCAGGACAAGCAAAGCAGCTGCGAGGCTGACGACGCCACGGCGGCGGCGGCTGGAATATTTCCCCCGGCAGCACGACGCGGCTGTGTTAGGTGTGAATCAAACATGCAAACCTCTGGGGACACAACTTAGCAGAACGGCTGAAAACATGGTGACACACTGCCTCAGCACCCGGGCTTTGGGGCACGCAGAGGGGAGGTAGGGCTGCTTCTGGCCAGTGCCCAGGAGTCCAGCCCCTGGGCGCCTCTAGGCCCTGCCACCGCCTCCCTTCTCCACCCTGCCTCTCTGGAACTGAGAAGCAGAGCTGGCCCCAGCTGCCCAGGCACTGTTTGGGGCTGTGGTTTCATGTGCAGGGGCACTGGGGCTCTGCCGGGGACCCCTGGGCAGGAATCAGACTGGAAATGAGCCTGGTTTCCCCATCTCTCGCCTGGTTACTTGCGTTAGGAAGCCAGGCCACATGTCCATGCCCGTGTACATGGGTGCACACACATGTGTGAGTCCTAAGCTAAAGGACTGAAATTCTCCCCAGAAAGGCCGGCAGTTTCAGCTGCATTTATGTGATGTCCCCACCGGTGATCCCTGATGGGGTACGAGTGGAGGACACAGGGGGGATCCCTCTTCAGCCTCCTCCGGTGGAGGATGCAGGCCAGACTCGCCATGGAAAGCCTGGCAGCAGCCAGGGAGCCCACAGGAGCCCACCCAGAACGCCTGCATTCGGGGCCCAGGAATTGATTTGATGTCACCATTCGTTGGCACTTGGGGCATTAGAGCCTATATGAGAATGTACACATACCGGGTATGGATTCCAGCCCACAACCCCTGCACGTTGCTTTATTTCCTAGAGCCTAACCTAACTTCTCAATTGGAGCACCCATTCTGCAGACTGCTACGGAGGCAAAACACAAAACAAGAAGCCAGACCTTCCCAAGGTGCCGCCCCATGAAATGGTGCCAGGGGGTGAGGCTTTATAGAAGGCCACGGCCTTGAGGGGCGGGGGAAGCGGCCCTGGTCTCTGGCCCGCTGTCCACTCAGGTTCCTGCTGGGACAGCACAGTTCCTCTCTACAAGGTCCTCGGGGCAGCAGCTCTCTGCTGCGTGGTTACTTCTCTTGCTGACCAAGAGCCTTTCGCGGGCCTGTCTGTGGCCCCCTGACCCCCACAGCCAATCCTTTGCAGGTCTTGTTGCCTCCCTGGGGACACCCCTAGGACACCCCCTCTGCTTTGATAACCCAGAAGCTCTTTATTCCTCCCTGCTTCCCGCCCCCGAGGAACCTCTTTCCAATAGAGAAGCTAAACCACTCCAGAGAGGATACTTGCTGATGCTGACATTTGGGGGACCCTATGGAAAAAAACTTGTTTCTCTAAAAGCCCTGCTCATGCCCTGGCTGGTTTGGCTCAGTGGAGAGAGCGTCGGCCTGTGGACTGAAGGGTCCTGGGTTCGATTCCAGTCGAGGGCACAGACCTGGGTTGTGGGCTGGATCCCCAGCAGGGGGCGTGCAGGAGGCAGCCGATGGATGATTCTCTCTCATCATTGATGTTTCTATCTCTCTCTCCCTTTCCCTTCCTCTCTGAAATCAATAAAAATATATATTTTTTTAAAAAATAAATAAATAATAAAAGCCCTGCTCATACATACGAAGCTTCCAGTCCTGTTTTTGGTGCTTCACTCTTAAGTATGAGTGAACAACCAAGGATCACCAGCCCTTAGAGCAAGGCCTCAAACACAAAAGAAAAAGGTCAAAACAAATAATAAGAACAGAAACAATGCTGGGAACAGAGAAAAAGCAAACAACAACCCAAAACCATCATTAATATTCTCAGAGAAGTGGGAGAGAATATTGCATCCATGAAACAAAAGACAAAATTTTGTTTTCTAAAGAATAATTTAAAAAAAAAAAAGCTCTTGTAAATTAAAAATATGAGGGCCAAAACAAAAGCACCAATAGAAGTGTTCAACGACAACGTTGAAGAACTCTCCCCAAAAGTGGGGAAAGGCAAGAAGAGAAAGGGCCCCCAAAGTGAAGCATCGTCTCATCTAATAATAAGCCCATGTCATTGCAAATGCAGAAGCTGAAATACAAAGGAGATCCTAAAGGTTTAGAGACCAGGATGAGGGGAAAGGGGAACAGGCCACAAACGATGAACAGGAATCAGAATGACAGCCGTCTTCTCCATGGCAACATTGAAAATGAAAGACGATAGTAACACCTCCAAGTTCTAAGTGAAAACTATTTCAACCTGGCATTTTAAACCAACCAAATCAAGAGTGAGCGGGGTATGAGATTTTCTGATTGATCTCCCATGTGCCCTTTCATAGGAAGCTACGACTGGAGAACAGGCTCTGCTGAAATCAGAACAGATAAGAGAGTGAGGTGGGAGACAGGAATTAGGAGACAAGAAAAATATGGAAGGAATTCTCAGGGAGGTCAGCAGAGGAAAGGGCTACAAGACCTGGACAGCAGACTGAGAGACCAATGGATTCCTCGTCAGGGGGTCAGAGGACTCCAGGAGGGACATCTGGAGTCATGGGGCCTGGGCCTAGAGGTAAGGGGAATATCTCCCAGGCTTGCCGATGTGGAAATGTGATTGAGCCGTGCTTTACAGAGCTGTGGGAACATGTGGGAGGACTTAGGTGTTGAAAGAAAACTAAACAAGTGAAAATTAGAGGCAATTATTAACCCCAGGAAAAACAAAAATAAATTATGCAAGAATGCATATGTCATTAAAACACATTCATTGGCTTCATAATAAACAATATTTGTACAATCATGATCACAAAAGCAATTGTTACCCAAGAAATGAGGGAGGACTAGAAGAGGGGAAATTACATGATAATTTCCCCTTAGCATAATAGGGAGTCTATAACTAATGTCTAAAATGGAATCGAGAGCAAGCAGCACACTGTGAGTTAGAAATACTAGTAAAGGGCAAATACCGGGTGAATAACTTAACGTTGAGTTGCCAGTGGTTTTCTCCATGGAAAAGGAGGTGGGGTAGGGGGAGGGGATAAGAAATAGCTAATTTGCATTGTGCTTTTTTCTACATATATAACGTCAACTAATTTCCCATCGATCACTTTGTTTAAAATAAAAGCGTGTTAAGCAAATATCAAACACAAACCCCACTGGCCATGTATGTGAAACAGACACAAACAGACAGGTACAGGAAAGAGTGATGGGCGCTCCCTATGCGCAGGTGAGAGAAGCCAATGCCACCTAACAAAGGAGGGCCAAGATACTCCTGACTTCTCCTCCACCTTCAGCGCTGCCTGTGTGCAGCCTCGCGGTGGTGGCTCACCTGAAAACCCTGAGAAGCAAGGTAGAAACTCACAAACCCTCCTGGAGAGGTGGTGGGTGTGCTGGTTAGGAGCCCCAACCTGATCACCACTCCCTGGGTTTGAATCCTGGCTCTGCCACCTACTAGCTGTGTCATTTTGTACAAGTTACTTACCGTCCTCGGTTGTCTCAATTGTTCCTACCTCTTAGGGTTATTTCACGGACTCGATGAGTTGATGTGTAAAGGGGTCAGAACAATTCTTGGTACATGTATTCTATTCTTCCAGCAGAATCTGCTGCGGGCCGGCACTGGATAAGCTGTGAGGGACACAAAGAACTCAAGCCTGTCCCTGCCCTCCAAGGAGCTTAAGGAGGGGCTTGAAGCCTCGCCCATAAACAAGCATCTTACCAACAATAATGTTCAGGTGCCAGGATGTGGAATTGGGGGACAGGTTTTCTAGAGGAAGTAGCTGTCAATATGCACTCAGTGGGAGGGTCTGGAAGGCACCTTCCAGATTGAGGCCCCAGCACCCCCTTCTCTAGGAATTCCTCTTCCCCTCCTGCCTCCATGCAGATGCAGCAGAAGTTGCTGTGCCCTGATCAAGCGACCTTGACCTGAAGAGTACCTCCAAATCAAGCTGGGACACTCAGTCTCCTACTTGGGAATCCGGGGCCCAAGACTGACAGATGGAGAGGTCTCCCTCTCGATGTCTTTGCCTTAGGACTCACATGTAAACATGGGAGCTACTGATCATTCTTTTGCCACGGGAATTGGGAAAGAGAAAAAATGGTCTTCAGGAAGAGAAAGGGGTAGGACAGGTGCACAGAGAGAAAGGGAGAGGGGAGGAGAGACAGGGCTGCTGGGTCCCCAGGGGCTCTGCTCACTAGTTTTGTTTCCATCCATGGGAGGTTCCAGTACTCTGGCCAAACCCCCCTTCTATTCGTGCTGGTTTGGGTTGAACTTAGGTTGCAAACCAAAATTTCTTTAGAAATAGAGGGGGCCTTCCCCATCCCTTGCTCCAGGACAGACAACAGAAAAAAAGATCTGCTCATATTCCCTGGCCGGTGAGGCATTTGGTAAGCCTACAGCTGGAAAAACCCAGAGGAGTCCCCAGGGTTGCACTGAGATGTGATCTGGCTCTGGCCCAGGACAGAGCAGCCCTGGCTTCCTGGGATGGACTTGGACTTGGATGGGATGAAAGGACAGACAGAAAAGGCTGAGGTTCTGGGCTATGGGGAGGGTGGAGAGGCAGGGCATCTGTGGCTGGGGCTCATTCCAGCCTCAAGTGCAGGGACTGAGGTGGGAGGATGTGAGAGGGAAAGGTGGAGAGGATCAATAGCGTAGCAACAGGAAGATGACAAAGGAGTGGCAACAGCCACCAAAGCAAAAGTAAGCTGGAGGAGGAGATGGCCAAGCGAGATGCCAGCAGGCCAACAAGTGGTCGCCTTCACCATTCATACACTATGACCTCTCCTGCCATTGTATGCTGAGCAGCAAAATTTGGGGACGAGGGAATGAAAGATGAGCTTTCAGGGGCCCTGCTATGGAGATGAGTCAAGAAATTGTGGGGTGCTTCCATTGTGTTCCCCCAGGTAGGTTTGGCTGAGGAATCACCGATCAGAAGGCTGAAACACCATTTAAAGCCACAGTTAAAATGCTCCAGAGGTAAAGATCAGAGATTCCAGCTTGATAGGAAATCTGGGAAGGCTGCATGTAGGAAGTGGACCTTGTAGGATAAATAGCATATAGATATTTAAGTTTTGCAATATCAGTAACCAGATAATACTTCTCTTTGTTGCCTCCAGAGTCCTACCACAGCAGATGCTCCAAAGGTTTTGCTTAATTGAATTGGATTCCAGGCAAAAGAAATAGCATAAATGAAGGCAAGAGATGAGACAGGGTAGGGGGTACATATATAGGGGCCACAAGTAGTGATCCTATTTATTGGTAATAGGAGGCACAAAAATGATCAGCAGAAGATATGCTAGAAAAGAAAGTTTAGGCTGGAGCTATAACTTAGGAGTGGCTGCTGAGCTCCCTGAGGTCAAGAATTGATCCTATTCTGCCTAGTCATGAGCTCAAGGCCTATGCATTGCTAGGTGTACAGAAAGTATTTAAATGAATGAAAGAATATAGAAAGTATCCCATTAACAGGAAGTTCACCATTAAATGTCTCTTAGCCCATTTAATTTAGACTCAGGGCCCAGAAATCATTTTGCCCTCAACTTCTAGAATGAAGCCCATTGATGCAGTAAATGTGTTGGCATGTGGACTGGTGTCTGAATCCCACTTGATTGTTGGGGGAAATACGTATTTCTGATTCCTTGTGTTTTCATGTGAAGGGACGGCCTTAAAGTTATACTTGTGGCCTCTCTCCCCATAAATACTTCACAGAAATGAAATCATACAGAATGTAGTACTTTGTGTCTGGCTTCTGCAACTCAGCAGGTTTTTGAAATTCATCCACGTTGTTACCATTGTCAGGAGTGCGTTCCAGTTCATTTCTAAGTGGTATTCTCCATGGTATGAATTCACCATGATTTGTTTACCCATTGTCCTACTTACTTGGGCTTTTTAAGGTTTATGCCTATTGTGAATACAGCTGTTATGAACATCTCTGCCCATGTCCTCTTATGGACATGTTTTCAGACCCATGAGTGGAATAGCTGGACCACAGGGTGGACGTATTTTTAGCTTTATATGAAACTGTCAACATGTCTCCCAAAGCGCGTTGTGCCATTTTGCATCCCCATCAGCACTGTAGGAGAATTCCAGTCATTCCCCAGCCTTGCCAACCCTTGCTGGAATCAGGATCTTCATTTTACATCCTAGTGAGGACGTAGTGAACCTCGCTGTGGGTTTTGGTGTAATTTTCCCACATGTTCCCTCGTCCCTGCAAGAGCCTCTGAGAGCTCCCCGCAGGGGTCTCTTAGCACTCCTTTGGGTTGTCATTTGTGCTTCACAAGCGGGGCTGATCATGGTCGGGAGAGAGTCATCGGATGCTACACTAACAGTAATGTGGGTTTGCGTGTGTACAGAGGGTGGTAACTGCAGCCCACAGAGCGCTCCCTCCCTGGCAGAGAAATATCAAGATGTCCCTTGTGAGAGAAAAGAGGCCTCGGAGGCAGCAGGCGAAGGATTACATAACCATTGACAGCGATGGGTAATCTAGTGGCTGTACCGTCATGGCTTCAGTGCTGGGGGTGAAAATAATTTGGAGTCAGAGAAGGGATATAAGAAAAAGTTTTAGACCTAAAATAAGAAAAAGCACTTGGGTACCCGTGGAAGTGTTGAGGACACAATGCTGTTTCCAATGCCATCGTGTACAAAGCGAGCTGCTGGCAAACGATTTGATTTGTATTTCCCTAATGATGGATGGGGTTGACCAGTGTTTTTATCTGATTCATTGACCATTCATGTACATTCTTTTGTGAAGTGTCTGTGTCTTTTGACCAAATTTTAAATTTGTTTTGCTGTTTGTTTGCATGTGTTTTTAAAATATTTTTTATTTATGCCGAAACCGGTTTGGCTCAGTGGATAGAGTGTCAGCCTGCGGACTCAAGGGTCCCAGGTTCGATTCCAGTCAAGGGCATGTACCTTGGTTGCAGGCACATCCCCAGTAGGGGGTGTGCAAGAGGCAGCTGATCGATGTTTCTCTCTCATCGATGTTTCTAACTTTCTATCCCTCTCTCTTCCTCTCTGTAAAAAATCAATAAAATATATTTTTTTTAAAAAAGAATTAAAATATTTTTGATTTATTTCAGAGAGGAAGGAAAAGGGAGAAGAGATAGAAACATCAATGATGAGAGAGGATCATTGATTGACTGTCTCTTGCACGCCCCCCACTGGAACCGAGCCTGCAACCCAGGCAGGTGCCCTGGCCGGGAATTGAACCATGTCCTCCTGGTTCATAGGTCAACGCTCAACCACTGAGCCACATCTGCCAGGCTAAATTGTTGTGTGTGTGTTTTTTTTTAATTGAGTTGTAGGAGTTCCTTACATATTCTGGATACATGTTTATTGTCAGATATGTGTACTGCACATGTCTTCTCCCAGCCTGGCTTTCCTATTTATTTCAACAATGTCATTTTGATGAGCAGAAGTTTTAAATTTTGACACCTAATTTTTAGTCTAATTTATTTTTTTCCTTAGATGCTTACTGCTTTTTTGTGTCCTAAGAAATCCTTGCCTATCTCCAAGCCATGAAAGTATTCTCTTGTTTTCTTCTAGAAGCTTTATGGGAATTAACTGCTTTTGGAACCGGCCTCTGAGAACCCTCCAAGGGCCTCGAGGAGAAATGGTGAGGCCTAGCCAACATGACCTCTGACCTTCCACCTCCTTTACCTCCTTCCTCTATCTCTACCGCAATCAAAGCAGCCTCCTCTTCGTTTTGTGTATTGGGGTTTCAACTACAATTTCTTTGAACAAAAAAAAAATGTCCACATTTTTTTTTTTTAGCCACTCCACTGAACTCTAAATGTCTCACATACAGGAACTACACATGGATTCTCCTTTGTATCCAGCTATACACAGTGTCTGAACACTTAATGAAAATTTTTAATTGAAACCAATCTAAACAAATTTGGACAGGGAAGAGGGGCTCTGTCCAACTTAGCCGAACGTTACGTAAGATGTATTCCTGGCCTTCGAATCTGGGCCAGGCTCTGAGGAAGGGAGAAGGGCTCCCAGTGGCGAGATCAGAGGCCTCTGCCTGCAGCAGGCACCATAGGGAAGCAGCAAGAAAAGCACCGCCTTACACTTACGTAACCCTTTGCTATTTATAAAACACTTTCATATACCTTATCTCCCTCCCAAAAAGTGCCCCGAAATGTAAAAAGGCCTTTCGCTACTCACAAAGACCAGCAAGTAGCCCCGAGTTTCAAAGACGTGGGAGGGTGGGGAGTTGGGAGGTGACCACATTTCCAAACAGGACTGGATTCTGCCCCTGCGGAGTGAGGAGAAGGCAACCCAAAGCGTCCTTTGAGGCCCTCCCTCCCCCCAGATTCCAACGGACATTCAAAATCTCACCAAGCTTTATCCCTTTCGGACTTTATCCCAGCTGAATGCCAGTGACGCTGGGGTGACAGGCCCCCCTTGGGCACCCTCCGGTTCCCACATGAGGTCAGTCACGGCAGGAGGTATTTCCAACTGGGAAGCTGGGCGCCTGCAAGGCCTCCCTCCCATCTCATAACGGGGCCCCGGTCATGATCTGCAGACACCACCCCCGCCTCTGAGTTAGACAGGCAAGTGTGACCTCAGACACAGGATGCCCGCACTTCCTGTCTGTGGCAGCCACCCCCACCCCGACGCCCGGTGTCTGCCCTGACATTTTCTCTATTTATCTCAGGGTAACCCCCAGCTCATCTAAGAAACTGTCTCGGGCCAACTGCACACGTAGGAAACGCACATTTGGAGACTGGTCATGGTGAGACACCATGAAGACAGACTTATTTTTAAGTATACAAAAAAACGCTTAGCACCATGCCAGCACCTGTGAGGGCTCAGTATATCCCTGTTTTGAAAATAAGTAACAAGAGTTTACCCTCGGCTTCTAGTCTATCCCACAGGCCTAGACCTAATTATGTGCTGAGCTGGGGTAAGTCTCTGTTTTTGAGGGTAAAAGAAGGTAACTTTCTCAGGCCAAGCCTAACAATTTTTTTAAAGGCCCATGGGTTATGCAACCACCAGCATCCCCAAATCTTCCAACTTCCATCACCACTAAGCAGGGCTCTCCCGAATTACTTTCCAGAGCTTTCTTCTTCCTCTCAGGGCTGCTCTGGTGGCCTTCCTCTCTGGGTTCTATGTGGCACAAAGGTTACCTGGGACCTTTCACGTCTTTCCCAGGCATCCTGCTCCCGGGGACATGAGGCTCAGGAAGCAAGGATGGGAAGCAGGGAACTGCTTCCGACCGTGTGACAAATGCCACCCATCTGGCCCACCAATCTATCAGTGTTGAATCTCAAAAGGACACTTTCTAGTCAAATCTGGATAAAGCCATTGTCAATCTAGCTAGAGTGAGTGTATCAACCCCAGGGGAAAATTCGAAGTCTGGAGAAGATATGGCGTTCAGATTCAGCAGGTTTGAATGTCCACTTTGTGTCAGGCAGGCATTGTATTGTGTGTGAGAGCGTGTGTGTGTGTGTGTGTGTGTGTGTGTGTGTGTCTAATTTACATTCCAAGATGTATCCTACTGATGAGGAAAGCAGGACTCAGTAAGGCTGAGTAACTTGCCCACCTACAGCCCAGGAATGAGTAGGTCAGGATCATCTACCTTGGGTTTCACAGCTTTAAATCCAAGCCCAGGGTACTTGTTGTTTTATATATATATATATACATATATACTAGAAGCCCGTTGCACGAAGTTTCGTGCAATAGACTTTCCTTCACCCAGCTGCCAGCACCAGTTTTCCACCAGCACCAGTTTTCCTCTGGCCACCCGCAGATCTGAGCGCCTCCCGAAGGCTGGGGGTGGGACTCAGGGTGGCTGATGGCACTGGCTGGAGGCGCTCCGATAGCCAGGTGGCCAGAGGAAAACTGGTGCTGGCGGAAAACTGATGCCGGCAGCCATGCAATCGGCCACCCCGAGTTCTGCCACCGGCGCCCTCTGCTGGCCCCATGGGTCCTCCCACAGCGTCAGCCAATCGGCCACCCTGAGTCCCGCCTCCCCGCGCCTCCAGCCGGCCCAATCGTGGGTGTAGCGGAGTGATGTAATTTGCATATTACCTTTTTATTATGTAGGATTTACTGATTTCAGAGAGGAAGGGAGAGGGAGAGAGAGACAGAAACATCATTGATGAGATAATCATTGATTGGCTGCCTCCTGCATTCCCCCTCCTGAGGATCGAGCCTGAAACCCAGGCATGTGTCCTTGACTGTAATCAAACCCAGGACCGTTCGGTCCGCAGGCCGACGCTCTATCCACTGAGCCATACCAGCTAGGGCCCAGGGTACTTTCTATTAGACCACAGATGCCATTCCAGGTGCAACCCAGGCCACGTCCTCCAGCATCCTCCTAGAATATTCCGGGTCCCAGCAGTCTCTCTCCACTCTGAATAGGACAGTGGGGCCAGGTGTCCATTTCAGCTGGAAGCTGCCCAGGTTCAGAGTCCTGTCTTATCCATTCCATCTACAGATAGAACGCAGGGGAGAAAGGAAAGCAACCGCTTACCGGGGGCACTTCATAGTCTCAGAGCCTTCTCATATTTACTGTCCCCGTCGCTCTGTGACACAGGAGAGATAAGCTTTATTTGCTCTAGGGAGGGAGAGGACAGTGGAGGGAGAGAGGGAGGAAGTGAAAGGAAATCAGTGAAGGATTTAGAATTCAGCCCTAAAGAATCAAAGCGCTAAGAACCCTGATTTATGGGAAGCAAGATAAGGTCCGTGGCTGGCTGGGAGAGCAGAGACATTAACCTTATTTCTTGAATACGTGCTGGAAGCCAGATTGTGCATTAGGAGGCTGTGACGAACATTATCTCATTTAATGCAATCTTGCCATCTCTGTGCTCATATTTTTTAATGGATCTCAGTGCACAAAATTGAATTAATCTTTATAATCCTTGCTTCCATCTACTCATATGCTCCTCTCTACCTCCCCTTACCCAGGGCAACCTCATCCCCTATCATTTCTTTGCTCTTTTTTAGTTTGATACATAGAAATCTCACAATATATTGTTTATTTTGGCTATACTTAAATTTTTAAAAAAGAACTTGGCTTTTTTTTAAATGTTGGCTCAGCATTATTTTGTTAAGATTCACCCATGTGAAGAAAAAAAAAAAGAAGATTCACCCATATGGTTACTATAATGTCGCTATAGCCCACTCATTTTCACAGCTGTTTTCTATTCCATTGTGTGGCCATGCCACAATTTATCCATTCTTCTTCTGAGGGCTTCTGAGGGCCTTTTGTGTGGTGTTCGGTCTACCAGTTCTACTAAGAACACTCTTGCATGTGAGTGCAAATGCTGGGCCCATTTTACAGATGAGAAAACTGAGGCTCAGAGCAGTTAAGGAAACTATTCGAGATCACACAGCTAGTAAAATAACCAGATCCATGATTTCAACCCAGACTACCATGAAGAACAGAAGGTGAGGGGAAAGTGGGGGTTAGGGGGTAGTGAGGAGTCCTCAGAGTAATGAGGAAATGATATTTTCACATTTTATCTCAAGACAAGAACTTCCATCTGCTGAATGTGCTGAGCAGCTTCTATATCTGTTCTCATGCCCTTTGGCCTATGCTGGGAGGCTCCAGAGATTGGGGGGAAACGCAGGCCCTGGTTCTCTGCAGCCACTTGGCCCTGTCATTCCCAGAACTGACTTCTTTGTTACAGAAGTGGCAAACCTTTCTCGGCTTCAGGAGCAGCCTGTTCCCAGGGGCACCCCTCCCCCCCACCAGCCGAGATGCTCCCAGACTCTACCCCTGCTGGGCCCCACCATCCCCCCACACCCTGCCAGAGCCTCCCCTTTTGTTCCTGGGCCCACCTGCCCCACTCCACCCCCACCCCAGGCGCACACACACTCCTGGGTGAGGCCACCCACAGAGCCATTTAATCATCCTGAGTGCAAGGCCAGCCACAGGAAGGGAAAACAAGACGTGCAGCTGCGCTGTGATGTCAGGGACGGGCAGATGGGCATTCAAATAAAAATTAGAATTACCAGGCAAACATGCCCTTGGCAGACCAGCTGTTCACTGGCCTCGGGCTTGCAGGATTCACAGATCTGTGTGTATTTAAAGAATGGCAGGGCCTACAAAACCCCGGGGGGAGGGGAGGATGGGTGCAGATTTTGTTCCTCTGGACAGAGGCCTCACGCTTTTGAAGGCCACAGGCCTGCCTTCCCCAGGCCTTCTCCTTCTAATGGCATTGCTGACGGTTTTAAGGGTCATTGGGGGAAAGAGAGTGGGTCCCAATTGGAAAAAGTAATATTGTAGCCCTGCAGCGAGCGGGTCAGGGATGCCATCTCACACAGAAAGGACAGCCCAGGGTTACCTGGGAGCGTCAGAAAGCACTCAGGTGTTCCTTGTGTATCGAGGGCCCGGGCGGCCGGAGCTGCCTGCCAAGAAGTATCAGGCTTAGTTGCTTGCCTTTGAGAGCTTATATTCTGGTTAAAAAGAGAGAAAATGAACAACTGGTCAAAAGTTGAGTACATAGAGTCGAGCTCTCATAAAAGAGGTAGGCTGGAGAGGTTCCTTTCTTCAGGAAGGAAGGCAAAGGGCAGGCCCAGGAGGGGGAAGGCCAGGGTCAAGGGCACACGTGCTAGAGGCTGTAGCCCCATCCTGCCGTTCACCTGGGGAAACGCACGTGGCCCTTGAGAGCGTCTATAAAAGGGGATGATGAGGCTGGCTGGGTGAGGCTGAATCGAGCATGTGCTGGTAAAGCACAGGCGTGCAGTGCGTGCTTTGTGGGTGCAGCGGTCTCTGCATGAAGAACTGAGTGGCCCCAAGTTCTCTGCTCACGCTCAGAGATTATGGGATGTGTTCCTCCCTCACCTCTCGTCTATGTTTCTTTCCTCTCTTTCCTGGATGGTGTGGCTGTGTACACAGGGCATTTCTCCTCCAGCTTCAGAGAGCGTATCTCCCCGCTCCTCTCCTCCCACCAGCAGAGACACCCCAAAGGCCGTTGGTTCTGCTCTGGGAGGGGCCTGCGGGGTAGGCTGCTTGGGTCCTAATGGAAGGGCAAGGGCAATGGGCCGAAGCCCCCATCTCCGCAGGGGCCTGGCACGGCCCTCCTCTGCCCAGCCTGCTGCTAGTCTGTCTGGCTCCGAAACAGATGCTGGCTCTGGGACCGGCACCTCCTTTGGGACAGGGAAGTGGGAGCAGGGGCAGGTGCTCCCGAGACAAAAAGACGGGACAGCTGCCAGCTGCCGAGGGGGCCCTGGGTATGGGACGTTAGATGGGGTGGGATGGGAACGTGATAGGCGTCTAGGCCACCCTACCCCGTTCACGGCTCACCTCCAGAAGTTAATGGCTTGGGCAGGAGGCACTGAGGGCCTTTATTCTCAGAGGCCAGGCTCCCCCTGCTTCTGCTCAAAAGAAGGCTTAACCCAGGCTGGTGAGCAGGTGGCCGACAGCTGCTCCCTCCGCGGGCAAGACTGTCTCCGTGGCTGCAGAGCAGGCCAGATGCCGCCCTCCTGCGTGAGAATGTTTCCTCCTGGCTGAGACAAGTCCCTCCGCAGCGCTGCCAGGAAAGGGCCATTTGCCAGTGGGAGGGGCGAGGGTCCCACAGAGCCCCTCTCTTCTCCTGCAAGTCCCTTTCTCTTAGCAACCGCCTGACCCTGAGTCGGGAAAGGAAACCGATTTGCCCTCCAGCCCTAATTGCCCCATACTCTTCCCCCCAGGAGCCAACCCCCCTTATCCCTGTGATGCAGGGAAGTCTGTCTCCAGGGATAATGATTCATAAGGCCCTAGAAGCCCCCTTCCCAGCTCCCAGCTCCTCCCTTCCTTGCCATGGCCTGGGACAGGCCGCCATTCTAGACCCTTGTGGAGTTGCTGATTGAAAACATACTTGCCTTATTGGTTGCAATTGATCTGACAAAGCATTACTGGAAAACCCTGATTTCTTTTTTAAAATATAATTAAAATAATTTTCTTGAATATCCCGGGAAGTCTACACACAGCTATTCTGCAGCAAGGAGGTGGGGGTCGGGGGAAGGGGGAGAGCTCTACTTTAATTTAATCCAGAGCTACTCACATACCGTGTACCTTGAATGACTACGTCCACATCAGTTCTGTTTCCCCGTGTTTCTCCAAAGGCTACAAAAGTATAATTCGGATCCTGGGATCCATTACAAAAGGGCATGCTGAAGGCAGCTGATGAGTTGATTTGTTTTGGAAAGACTCTGAGATAAATTTTTTTTAATTGCCAATTTAAAATCCAGTTAATTTGCCTTTGAATGCCTCATGGAAAAGCCTGTGTGACGAGTGAGTGATCCCTGTTACACTGAGCTCACAGGGCACCGTGGAGTGGTCCTACCACCCTGGCCGGGGCAGAGCTCCCTCCGGAACAAAAGGCACCTTGTTTTGTTCCTAGCGGACAGAGGTCCTGGTTTCTGGCAAGCACAGCCTGTGTTCACCTGCCCTGTAGACTCTACTGCCAAGAGCTCTGTGATTGGTTCTGGCCCCCATGACCCCCAGGAAAGGTTAGAGACAGCCCAGGGATGTCTGCAAACCAGGGCCTGCGTCTCTCATACTTACTTCACTCTCTTTTGAGCACCTACACAGACTAGTTCCTGCCGCGGTGACTTGCGCAGGCCATCTCTAATCCTGGCAGCCACACTGCCTGCAGATGTACGTTTAATTATCCCCCCTTCTGCTAAGAAGAAAACAGAGGCTAGGAGAGGCTCAGGTCCTCCCCAGGGCCACACCCAGAGTAAGCAACAGTGTCAGGACTCAGTCTCAGGCTGGTGCGTCCAAATTCCTTGTTCTTGACCCCCATGTGGCTGGGAGGAGAGCCCCCTGCCCCTGTGGGTGCCTGCAAGGCTGGTCTTAGTGCCTGGGGAGATGGGCTATTTCTCCGCCTTGGGAAGGGCTGCTTGGAGCCTGCACTGAATGGATGCACGTGCCTGCCCAGAGGCAGGTGTAGGCAATAGAGGCAAACTTGTCCCTGGGTTGAGGGAGCGGGGTGTGACTCAGCCTCCCTGGAAAAACTGATGGGCTGGGAGGAGGATGGCAGAGCTGTGCTGAGAGAAGGCAGAGGACTGACCGCACTGAAACAAAACAAACCCGAATAACTGTGCCTGAACTCGGCCAGGGAAGAGCTCGGGCAGATAATTGGCTAATCCAATTTCCAGTGGCTTCAGCCATGGTCATTTTTCACCAGGCAGGAGCCCAGATTTCTGAGCCAGCAAAGGCAGGGAATTGACTCCTATTTTCGCCCCTACCCTCACCTCTACCTCCCCCACATTGGTGTATATACACATTGGTGCTGGAACCTTCCCATCCATGAGCACTTTAGCTCCAGCACCCCCCTCTCCCACCCCCCACCCAGGTGCTTCCCCACCCCACCCCGCATCGCGGCTGGGGTTAAGAGCACCAGTCTGGGTATATGATTCTGCCATCTGCAGGTTGTGTGACCTTGGGTGTGTTACTTAAGTTCTGTACACTTCAGTTTCCTCATGTGTCAATGGGGATAATAACAATATCTGCCTGCTGAAATGGGTTGAATTGCGCCCCCAACACCACCCCTGAAATTCATATGTGGAAGCCCTAACTCCTAGTACCTCCGAATATGACTGTATTTGGAGATTGGCCTTCAGAGAGGTGATGAAGTTAAAGTAAGATGGTCAGGGTGGGCCCAGATCCAACCTGACTGGCGACCTCAGAGGAAGAGAAGACGGGACAGGGGTGGTCACAGGGGAAAGACCATGTGAGGACCAGGTGAAGGTGGCCATTGGCCAGCCAAGGAGAGAGGCCTCAGAAGAAACTCACCCTGACTCTATCTTAAACTTCCAGCCCCCAGAACTGTGGGAAAATAAATTTCGGTTGTGTAAGGCACTCGGCCTGTGGCATCTTGTTATGGAAGCCCTAGCAAACCAATACCCTTCCTCATAGAATTGTTGAGGAATTCAACTAGATGAAGCATGGAAACTGCCCTGCAAAGTCCCTGGCTCCTAAGAGTTCTCTTTTAGTGTTCCCACTTCGGAATATGCAGCCACTTACTCTCCTCACCTCTCATTTGGTGAGTCCTTTGGGATCTGAGATCTACCTGTATCTCCTAGGCCAGTGGTCGGCAAACTGCGGCTCTGTTGACTAATGAGCTTGCCGACCACTGGGATAGGGGCTTAATCACAAGGAACAACAACAGCCTGTAATTAATGGAATCGGGAGTCTAGGTCAGTGGTCGGCAAACTCATTAGTCAACAGAGTGGCAAACCGCAGTTTGCCGACCACGGTCCTAGGCCGTGTGCAGGTTGTGAAGGGTTAGTTAAGCTCCTGTAAGAGGTAAAGGTGGGTCCATGTTGTCACGTTCTTGCCTCTGCCTCCATTCAACCCAGTGCCTCATCTATAACGGGTGCTCAAACACCTCTGTAGACACAGTATTCTTCCGATAAACATTTAGGGAGCAGAGCGGGCACTAGGCAGGCACAGTCTCTGCACGCCGGGAGTTTATGGTTTGGAAGGAAAGGAGGAGTCGGGGAGCCCGTCACATCATTTGCTTTCGGCTCTGCACAGAGGTGCTGGCTTGAGTCCTGGGGACCCCAGTGTGAAAGAAGATACCAGTTAGCGCACGCCGTTGCCTCACTGTGTCCCGGGCATCGTGCTAAGCGTCTTCCATGTTAACTTAATGTTCACAACAGCCCCAAGCAGTTCGTTCTGTAATTATCTTCGTTTTACAGATGAGAAACCTGAGATAACTTTCCTAGGATCACACAATTTGAAAGCTGGGATTCAGACTCGGAGAGTCTAGCGTCAGAGCCCAAATAATGAAGAAGAAGAGTGCTGATGAGACCCTGGCAAGGACAGCTCCCTCAGGCTGGGGGCTTGCCCCCTCCCTGGCTGCACATGCAGCCGCGGTGGCATGGGTTCTGGGCTCAAACACCCGTCTTGCTGTGAATGGATGGGGAGGCAGCACCCTCGATGAATGCCCACTCTTTCTCTCCAGCCTTCACGAGGGCTTTGTGCCATACCCGCTGGACAGGGAACCAGGACCAGCCCCAAGGAAGATGTGTACCCCCAGGAGGGCGTTACCTCAATGACCTCTCTTTTGCCTCCCTCTGGCCATGGCTTCCACTTGGTTGGTGTAGATAATAGGACCAGAAAGCACTTTGTTTGTTTTTTTGTCCACGTTTACTATGTTAATGAGATGCTCCCCCTCCCCAAGAGGTTTCTCCATCAATGCCTAAGAGATAGATCTCAGATACCAAAGGGGTTCCAGGCCAAGCAGACACTGCAGGGAGGGCATGGAGGACCAGGGAGAGGGCACTCAAAACCAGCCCACAGAGAAGGCCCGGGGCTGGGAAGAATGGGTGAAGGTGTGCTAGTGAGCTGTCAGTGCCCACCCCATCAAAAGGGAAGGGGTGGGGTGCCTGGCTTTCCCCTCACTCCCAGGGAGAGTGGGGGGGGAGGGGTCCCTTGGAGAGCCTGACATGGGCCTGAAAAATCCAAAACGTCAGCAGTGGGCCGGCTTGGGGCTCTGGCTGCAAAGTGAGGGCAGAGCAGCTGCTGCCTTGACCTTCTAGGGGCAAGTAAGGCCCAAATGCTTCTAATGGGCCAATGATGGGTCTCTTGAGACACAGAGACTGGCATGGGGTCATCCAAGGAGCTGTCCAAGAGGGTGCCCTAAAGGGGCAAACAGACAGAAGCTGGGGCACCGCCCAGGAAGGAGCAAGCCGCCAGCCAGAATAGGAGAGCTCTCATCCTTGCTGGGCGAGCTGGAGGGCGGAAGGAATCCCCTAGAGCAGTGGTCGGCAAACTCATTAGTCAACAGAGCCGAATATCAACAGGACGACGATTGAAATTTCTTTTGAGAACCAAATGTTTTAAACTTAAACTTCTTCTAACGCCACTTCTTCAAAATAGACTCGCCCAGGCCGTGGTATTTTGTGGAAGAGCCACACTCAAGGGGCCAAAGAGCCGCATGTGGCTCGCGAGCCGCAGTTTGCCGACCACGGCCCTAGAGAAAGGGTCTTCCTTGAGACAGGGGCTCCTCCCAGGCCCAGAGAGCCCGGGGCCTGTCCCAGATGGCATGTGCGTTAGGTGTGTCCCCCTTGCTCCCTATCCTCTCCTCCTTCCCTGCTCTTAGTGGTCGCAGAGGGGTCAGAAACCCCGGGGAACGATGGGGTCAGAGGGAGTAGAAAAGCTAAGCTGGAGAGGATCCAATCACAGCCCCTCCCCAGTGGGCGGGCCTCAGGTCCACAGTAACCCAGGCTACCACGGGGGCCTTGCCCAGGCCACAAAATTAGAATTTAGGAGTGATCATCTGCATTACAAAAGGCTTTTTCATGTACCACAAAGCATTCACCTAAGAAGAAACATCCGCTTTCCTTTCTCTGGTGCATTTTAATTATTTGGATTGTTAAGGTTTTGTCTATCTCGATCATCACTACACCTAAAAAATGAGCTTTGGCAAGCAGATACCACCCTTCATTCTCCTTCGGTCCCCTCCAGGGAACCTGATCACCAGAGACATTCAAAGAGTGGGTGACGAATGCACACTTTTCAGGGACACACCGATTGTATAAAGTGAGTACAGTCATCAACAGGACCAACCACTCTGTCTCAGATTGCCCAGCTGAACAAACACACAAGCCACCCCTCAGCCTTTCTCTCCCTGCATTATCCCGCAGCAGGTGGTGCTAATACAAACACCGCCTCCTGTGTGGATGGCCTTTTACAGTTTCAAAGCCACTCCCGCAACCCAAAGTCACTTTCCACCCCCACATTCATCCCAAGCCATCCCCATCCCGTTTCCACCCACGCCACCGCCACGTTCCTGGCGGCTGGCCCCCTGCCAGCCTGGGCTGGGTGAGGTCCGGCGAATGTTCCCCCCGGGGTGTCCACGTGTGATGCGAAGCGGTGCCTCAGAAAGAGCCGGCCGGCCAGAAACGTGGGCGGACAGCAAAGGGCAGCGGGTTCAGGTTCTGTTTATTATGTCTCAAAGGCTTGTTTATAGTCCAGGTGAATGACATGATTCGACTTTGCACGGTAATGAAACCACTCAATGAGGACTCCATCAGCCAAGCGCTCTATGTGGCAGATGAGCTGCTACGAATGTCGTGCACGCCGCGTGACTCAGCTAATGCTACCGTGGTTGGGGAACACACCCAGGCCAGCCACCTTCTCTGCACCTGGCAGAGGGGAGGGAGCAGGAAGGGAATCGGAATAAAAAAGGGGGCAGTTTATTGAGAGGTCCCGGGCCCCGGTCGGGAAGGCCAGTGTCCCCATCCTGCAGTCTCCCATTTGGTCCACAGCATCGAGTTGGAGTCCAGAGAGGCCCCGGGGACAGGAAGACATGTCTGCTCCTGCGTTCTTCCTCCAAGTCTCCTGCCTCGTGGCACAGGATCTTGATGCCAGGGTGACTCTGCCACCTCTCTTGCTTCCAACCCGGAGGGACAGATTTTCGGAGGATTGACACGGGCCGATTCAAGGATAGCCGCGAGTGGAAAAGCGTAATGCCTCGGCCTTGCTTGGACGTGGGCACGGACAGGGTCGGGAGGGTGCTGGGCACGCTTGTGGGTGGGAGCCCTTCCTGCCTCTGAGAATGTGCCTCTCACCCCCTCTCCCTTCTGGTTCATGAAGAAGCAGACCCCACTTTCCCTGTTCGTCTTCCCCTCCCCCTTCCCCTTGTCTTCCCAGTTCCTCCCTCCCCCAGCTCTCAACACAAAGGGTTCATGCCTGCCCCTCACAGCCCAGGGCCTGCAGAGCCCAGACACTGGCCCTGCCTGTGGAGGAGTGGTGCCCAGGGCCTGCAGCCTGGGCAGGACACCGCCCACAGCTTCGGCCGATTCAGAGCAGCAAGCACCAGAGGGTAAAATCAACTAGGAAGTTTCTAGGTGCCCATCCTGCCTGACACCGAAGAGGGAATGGTGAGGGCCCAGAGCAGGAACTGGAGCCCCACTGTGGCCTTGGCAAAGGAAGCCTGGGAGAGCTTGATATTCCCAGGATGTGACGCCCTCCTTTGAGGGATCTGCAAGTTACTGTGCTCCCGCCATGATGACGACCACACACCTTCACCCGCGACCTGAGTTCCATCTACTGTGCTGCGTGGCCTCGGGGACAGAGGCACAGTCTGACATAAAATGGCCAAACACAAGAATGCATGGAAACAAACAGGGGGAACAGCCCAGGAGGCCAGCTTGGAGGAAGCACTGAGAACAAGACGTCGGGGGAGGAGGGGGTGTGACAAAACCTCTCTTAACCAAGTCCCCCGCAGCCCCCACTTTGGGCATATCTGCTGCCCGACAATGCATGGAGCTGGAGCAGAAACATGATATTTGTATCTCAAAGGAGCAAGGCAGGCTGAAAGGGCACAGAGGCGGCCACCCCAACAGTCACCCTCGGGGCTGGCAGGTTCCTGGTCCCTGTGCATCTGGGTGGGCTCCGGCCCTCTGGCCCATACAATGGTGTTTCCCGCTCAGCTGTGTCCTCCTCACTCCTCAGGCCCATGCTTCCTAACCTCACCTGTACATTGGAATCACTTGTGAAGCTTCAAAAACTACTAACGCTTTGGGTCCCAGGGCCAGGCTGTCCTGGGGTGGGACCTGGGCATTTGGGTTTTTAAAACTTCCTCCAGGTATTTGCAATGAGCAGCCAAGGGTGAGAGCCACCATCTTAGACCCTCTCTCTTCTAAGTATGGTTCACTACGCACCTAGGAGCTCAGTAAAAATGCAGACTTCTGGGTCCCACCCTAGGTCTATTGGATCAGCATCTCTGGGTGCGGAACCTGGGAATTAGAACTTGTAACAGGCTTTCTGGGGTGGGCAGTTTCCTTGAAGCTCACGTTTAATAATAAATACTGCTCGAGGGCCCTTCCTCACCCCAGAGGTGCCCCGGGGCTGTGAATGGCTGTCACTCGGATCACAGGCTCTGTTTGGTTTGCCAAGGGCAACAGGAAATTCCACACCAGCCCCCAAACAGTTTGACATTCAAATGGGGCCAAAAGGCCACTCAAGTTGGAGAATGGTCCTGAAAGTCATAGATTTGCCTAGCCCCCCTGCCCCGACTTGCCCTGGGCCTTCAAAGGTCCCAGGCACAGAGCAAGCCTGGAGCCCAGAAGGCAGTTCACAGCACAAGCCGACTGCAGAAGCAAAAGGAAGACTTTAAATGGAAGAAGTGGTCCCTTTTGGGGGCCCACCTAAGAAGGCGAGGCGATGAGGGCTTGTGGAAGAGGAGAGAGGGAGGTGGAAGGTCGGGGATGAGGTATGCTTGGATATTGCTCTAGATGTTGTAAACATTTCTCTTTGTTTTATCTCAGACCAAAATCTGGGTTGGCATCACCAAAGTGCCTGAAAGTAGGCATGAGAGCGCAGAGCTCTGTGCCTTTTGTGGGAAGCAGGACGAACAGGTGTGCGGACAGCTTCACCCACGGGAAGACCATCTCTGTGGTTACTAGTCTAATGCTCACAGTCCTCTCTCTCTCTCTCTCTCTCTCTGTGTCTCCCCCCCCCCCCCCCCACCTCATACACACACACACACATACACACACTCCATGGGAGTACCATAAACGTAGCGATCATGTTCCTCCACACATGCCCACATACTAGCGGCAACATTCAGGATACCCAAGCTTGGTCCTTCATGCCTTCCCATTGTGGATGAAGTCACCAGGCGCCATGACACCACCATCTGTAGCCTTCATTCCACCAATGGTTGGCAAGAACTCTAGGGCCCCAATGAGGCCACCACACAACGCTCTTGTTCAGACTTTTCTCCTGGGGAGAGTGGAAGTGGTAAAAAGGCCCCTCTTAGAACATTTCAGATTTCCATAACGCTGTGCTGTTCCAATTTCTATGCACCTCATTTTCGACAGTAGAGTTGGCAGCAGATGTACATTTCGAATGTAAACAATGTTTAAAATACCCTGTTTGAGAATTTGATCATTACGTTAATCCTGGCAGCTTTAGCTACGGATGGTTTTTTTACCAGTGGGGGCAAGGGAATACTTACTTCCTGATCTAACTAGGAACACCCACTTGAGGCTTCAGAGTTCTTGAACATGAAATTCCACTGGTGTCTCCCGTGTGAGAACTATAGGCATGAGTTCTCTTTCTCCTCGGTGGTTCATGCCCGCACACCAATCCTCACTCATGGATACGATGTGCCATGGCAGGGCAGTGTACCCAACACCAGTGGGACTCCAGAGCCTTCCTGACCTTATCTAGCTGCAGCCAAGGAAGGAAGAGATTTGCACAATTCTGGACAGGAATGGAAACACTGGAACCCCTGCATTTCTAAAAAGGCCCATCACCCCACAGGAGGAGAATGCTTCAGCCCAGTTCTCAATCACCTGCACTCCAGGGCTTACATCTAATCAGATGCTCTTCCATTTAGTCAAGCTAAACGTTTTGGAGATCTGCCATGCCTCCCAATCCATCCACTTTGAATTATCCCAGTAGTTCCTTTGCCACATTCTCTGTGATTCAGTTCACCCAGAGACCAGCCTCTTCCAGGGCCCTCTTCCAGCTTCTGGTCTCTCTGCTGAGGATTCATAGCCTTGGCACCGCAGTCTTGTGCCAAAGTCAGCTTTTTCCTGGGCAGCTAGAGTAGGTTCCATGTGTCTCGTTCTTCCTCTAAGGAAGAGTTTCTTGACATATTTCCAAGACCAGCCCCAGGGTACCATGAAAGCATTTTAGGAAGGTTCTCCACAACCAAATGTTCACAGTGATCTTCTTAGCCTCATGTTCAATCCCAAAAGGTAAAAAAAAAAAAAGCTACTGAATAGCCAAGGTGGCCCTCATGAGAAGGACCTTTCTAAGAAAGCGCGCTCCCAGGAAGCAAGCTGGGAAAGAGCTATGGCCTATGTTCCCATTCTCCCCCATCATAATTGCATGACCTGCATGGAAGCGGGGACAGAGAGAGACAGGAGAGCATTAGGCACCGTGAGAGCTGTCCATGCGATGGGAATTCGCCTCCCTTTGCCAAGCTGTCTGTCATTCTAAGAGATCGGTGATGTGTGATGCCGCAGGGAAGCGAGGGCAGAGAGTACATTAAGCAGCAGAAAGGTTATATGCTGCCCCACTGCAGAAAGGTCTATTGGTGCTACATTTCCTGGTTGTTCAATTTCTGGGAAACTTCTTGGTAGAAGTTAGGGAGATAGGCAAGCTGTATCTTTCTTAATAGCAGCTCCGTATCAGAAGCGGTGAGGGACATCTCCCAAGACCCTTTCTGGAGGGGTCTTGCAAGGGTAGGGGAGTCTTATGAATATCCTAGACTAAGATGGGCAGTGAGCACACTGGTGCTATGGAAATGGAAGAAACAGCCAACTCCATGGAGTTTGCCCCTTCTCCCAGGGGTCACCTATCAATGATAGTTCTAGAGACCCAGGATTCCACAGAGACCTCTCTCCAAAACTGTGAGGTCCCAGCACCCGGGACTGGCTGTTACACTGTGATAGCAAATCACAGGTGTGCGCCAGTCTTCTAACTCTTCCTCGCAGGGGTATAGGACAAGTTAGAGTGTCAGGAATCCTAACTGAGGAGAGGATGGGAGGTACGGAGACTACATTTCTATTATTTACAGATTAGCCCAGCCTAGTGAATCTGCCAGCTCAGCGGAGATGACCCAAGGCATTATGGAGGGCAAGTTGCTGACCCAGAGAAGGGTGAGTGCAGCGAGGTGCTACCACTAACCAAAACACAAACATGGGTAAATAAAATAGAATCCCAGTTCCGGTGACTGAATGACACTTAGGAATGGCCCTTCATCCCCTCCTCGCCCCAGCCTCCCAGCCTAACCACCACTGCTTTAGAACACCCCTGACATTTCACATTAGAATATGGTCTTGGCAGCAAGGGGCAGGGAAAGCCGGTGATCTCCAAGAGTCCCCATCTGAGGTCTAGCTGAGCCGCCTCTGGCTTTGGGACAGCAAATCTAAGTACATTTTGGACCTCAGGAACCTGGGGTAAGAGTCTTTCTCCATGAGGCTGTGTACTTTTCCCTGGGCTTGGTCAAAGCAAGTCAGGGATGGCTCTTGCATGTTCTTCCTCGTGGCCTCTCGAGTCTGGAAGTCTATGTTTACCTGGAGACACAAACAGACAGCATGGTCACGGGCTCTCAAGGGCCAAGGCGCCTGGCAGCTGGTCCTAATTATGTAATAATCAATGGCAGCAGCTGATAGATATAAGGCTAATCAGGCTTTTCAAACTGGTTTCAGGGAGGTCATCCCTTCTGATTCTAGAAAGAATCCTATGAGGTCTGAAGGCCAGATATTCTTCATCCCAATTTATAGATAAAAGAGATACTAAAAAACTGTTCTAAAGTAATATGGGAAGTCAGTAACAAAGCCAAGGCAAAACCCCAATTCACTTAACTCTTAATCCAGAGGCCTTTGCAATGTCAAAGGGTTAGACTAGAGACAAGTATTAATGCCGGTTCCCTAAAGTAAGTTTGCCCTCTTGTCCTTTCTTAACTACTATGAAAACAAATGCTCCAGGCAGAGAGACTGTGGTTAGAATGCACATCTCTGTTCCAAGCAGCATTATAAGAAGCCGACAGCATCCTGGCCACTGGCCAAAGGCCTCCTGCAGCCCAAGTCAAAGCACAACTGAAGAGTTCTAGGTATGTAATGCACCTAAACTCATTGACAACAAATGCTTTTCTTCTATAAAACCCTCCCAAGTAAATTTATCTTTTATATATCAAAATAGCAGTACATTGAATTCATTGTCTTATTATAAGTAATTATAAGAAGTTATGGTAAAATAATATAAATGACTGTAATTAATAAGCATTGACAAATACTCAGTAGGTCCTTTATCCCTGATACCTACAGTAGGCCTGAAAGGAAGGTGATATTAGGTCCTTTTATATTCGGGAAAATGTGACTCAGAGAGGCTAGGTAACTTAACTAAGATCACACAGCTAGTAAGTGGTAGAGCTGAAATTGGAACAAGATTCCAAAGTGGATGCTCATTCTATTAAGCCATGATGCTTTCCACTAGGAAAACCTCACATGGATTCAGTGGTGTCTCTCCTTGTAGAATCTCTAGAGAAACACAGTTCCCGCAGGCAATGTTTAACTGGCAGACAGCTAAAGCACTCCTACTAGAGCTCCTTTATACAAGCACTTGGCTCCGCTCTTAAAATGATCCCCCCCATTCATCAAGAGCCAGTGAGCTCACTTCAAAAGAAAGTCCCCCTCATGCCTGGCTCAAACCTCCATGAGAAGGGAGGTATGAGCCAGGAGCTATGGATAGAGGCCTGACAAGAGCTTGCCACTGCCAACACACCTCCCTCGGAGCCTGCACATCCACAAACTCCTCAAAAATCCTATGCGCCTTGGAGACCAGTTTTGCAGTTGACCTGGTCTTCTTGAACTCCTCACAGGCCAACCAGAATTCCAGGTTCTCCTCGCTGAACTCCGTCTTCAAGAAGGCGAGAAACGCAGCCACCCCATCTGTGGATGTGGAGGGAGGTGGAAAGGAAGAGAGATAGGAAGAAGCTTAGGCACAAGAACTGCAGAAGAAAGAAAGAAATAAAGGCAGTAATAATGTCAGAGTGGCTTTGACTAATCCCCACTGCTCCTCCATAACCTCTTGAAGACTTTCTGCCCTTAGACATGCAGATAATCTCAGAGGCAACAGTGATATTAAGGAAAAATGCTTAGGAAACCACAGTAATCATGACTATGGGAGCGCCTGGTCACTTCCAATCAGCCGTCAGTGGTCACTGCCTGACCCCCTAATGCAGAGTCGGCTGCCCCCTGGGTCTACTGGTGAGCCTGTGTTTCTAATGGGGCCAAAGTAATGCATGTAATCCATTCCTTACCCTAATACAAGTCAACCACCCTGGAAAAAAAAAACCCAATCTATTATTAAATGAACTAGAGGGAGGTGTGAATTCCTCAGGGCAATTCCTTCACTGTGACCAGAGTCATGTCTGAAGGTGAACACACACTGAAATTCAGCTGGTAATGCCCTTCTAGTACATGCACAGGGTTCCCAGCCTCCTTTAAAAAACCTCTGAGGCCATGTATTTTAATGGTTTACAACATAGTTCATTTATTTCAAAAGACCTTGCCTATCAAATTATGTGTTTTAATTAAGATTAATTATATTTTTTGTTCTACATGACTTAATGAATATACCCTTTCACTTTTATTCAAACACAGCCTCCAATCAGAATAAGAGGTGCAGGGTTACCACACAGATTTGGAGAAGAAAATAGCATTCATTGATAGTCTATGAATTCAGTTAATGTTTTCA
Source organism: Eptesicus fuscus (assembly GCF_027574615.1). Lineage (NCBI taxonomy): Eukaryota > Metazoa > Chordata > Mammalia > Chiroptera > Vespertilionidae > Eptesicus > Eptesicus fuscus. The sequence continues at coordinate 24,931,429 of NC_072494.1, forward strand.
TTTTAAAATATTTTAATGAATTACTTCAACCCTTACCACACTCTCCTTTAAATGAATAACAATGATAACTTTCTGCAAGCTATCCTACAGCAGCCTGGCCACTGGCAGCCCAAAGACCTTCCCTCAGGGAAAGGGCAGGCACCACCTAGAATAAAGTCATTTCACTATTAAAAATGGCTCTCGTGCCCTAGCTGGCTTGGCTCAGTGGATAAAGCGTTAGCCTGCGGACTGAAGGGTCCCGGGTTCAATTCCGGCCAAGGGCGCATGCCTGGGTTGCAGGCTTGATCCCTAGTAGGGGGTGTGCAGGAGGCAGCCGATCAATGATTCTCTCTCATCATTGATGTTTCTATCTCTCTTTCTCTCTTCCTCTCTGAAATCAACACAAGATTTTTTTAAAAATGGCTCTCACTATAATGGTTTACTTCCTTTCTAAAATTCATTAGGAGGACAATATGTGAGCAGTTCTTAATTCTGGGTGATGGGATGCCCTGCTCCAGGATCTGAGGTCCACCAACACGTGCCAGAACAGTGCGCTGGATTATTTGATGGATTGGCAGCGCTACGCTGTTGATGTATTTGAATGTTTGCTTTTACTTTTCTGGAACATTTTTATTTCTCCTAATTAAAAAGCCACTGTCTTTCAATATAGACTGATGCTAGAACAATGGCCATAAAATCCAAGATTTTTCAATGAAAGAGCCCCCAACTTGAGAGGAAAAAAAAGGGTTTTGATGGGACTCCCAAAGCTAAATTTGAAATCATAAATAAATCTAAATTTGGAGGTATGAGCTGAAAGTGTCTAACAAAACTAGACGTGGCCATGAACTCATCATGCAAGCCAAGACATTTCTGAGTAAAAGGGGGGTACTTCTGCTAATCACATGGGGAGACTGGGCATAAACCATGACCCCCACAGGCAAAAACCAGGACTTCTAGTCACCTTATCTCTTCGACATAGAAAATGGAGAAAGCAGAAAATGATGCAAGCTTGTTTTCCCATTAGAAAGGATGGAAATAAGCTTGTTCCTGTGCAGGGAAAGGAGGAGAAGAGTAACATCGTCTAGACTCAAATAAGAGCGCTGCTCTGGATCCCACCCAACCTCATTCCTATATCGGTTTGAAACCCTGAGAAGAGGGAGTAGAAACCCCAGGTAAATTGAGAATCAAAGTGACCGTGAAACAGTGAGGTGGCAGTGGTTAGGCAGAGAGGTGGCCTGAGAATCATTCATTCAATTCAACAAACTTTTTCAAACTACTAATGTACAACTACATACTGTGCGAAGTCTTGGGATACCTCAGAAAACAAATTTAAAAATCTCTGCCCGTAAGATCCCTTGTGATGCTCTCTTTGCTACCCGCATCTCCTCCAAGTTCTCCCAGGGGAGGTCCAGAAGCATCCACAGGCTCCAAAGAACTCGAACTTGAGAGCTAGACCGCCTAGGCCAGGAGAGGGCCACCACTCCGAGGCCACAGCTGGATGAAAGCCTCTGAGGAGACAGTGCCCGAGACAGCCAAGGTGGCCTCTGAGTGGGACCAGTCCACACGTGACAAGAGCCATGGACACTCTCAGGGAGGACCTGCTGCCTCTCCACTGTAGTCAGGGAGTGGAACGGAGAGGCTTGGGGGGGGGGGAGGACCCTAAAACACGATGCATTTATCTAACAGAGCTAATGCAAAGTGACTTAGAGGAGGAACGTGGAAGAGAGCCTGTTGGGAAAGCTCAAGTTTATTGTTTGCGTTAGATTTTGTTTTGCTTTTCATCAAACAAAAACGGGTGTTTGTGAGCAAGCCGAGTCTAGTTACAGAGAAAGAAAGAAAATTACCATTCTGCCTCCATCAACGGTATTGGGTGAAGATAACCCAGCTGAGGAAACTGGCCTTATGCTACACGAGGAAAAGACGTTATCTCTTTTCATCTAAGCCTCAGCTTTGCTGGGTCTTCGTGTGAATTAAAGAGAGAACACCTGCAACGCTCTCTCAGAGATGTTGCTTTACTTCTTTCCATCTTGTGGGTGAGGAAACGGATGCCTAGAGAATTGGCTTGCACAGAGAGAAACTTCACTGAACAATGGACATGAGAAGGGGTGGAAAGCCTCCGAGGCTGCGGGACCCCGGCCGCTTCCCCAGAGCAGATGGCCTCAGAGGGCTTCTGAGTACAGACCGCTGGTCCCCCACCTCGCCCACCTTTCCTGCCTATGTGGCCTGGCAAAGGAATTGTATGGAACCAGAGCCAGCGGGGTTTCTTCTTCCCACCTGCATCCTTTCCTCCCCTCTACCACCTCCCATCACTTCTCAGCAAGGTTTTTCTCTGGTCTTCTCCCTGACCCCTCAGCATCTTTTCCTGGCCCATTTCTTCTCCTTCTGTCCTCTGTCCCTTTCACTGTTTTTTTTTCCCATCGTTCCCTTTCTCTCCACAAGGACCCTCCCCTTCTGCTTGCCCAGGCACTGCAATTGGTTTAAAATGCAGGATGCTGGTTTATCTCTGAAAGGCTCATGGGCATGTATAGGCACTCTCAGTGTGACCTGCATTTGTTAGCTGTGCAAGGGCTCCATGCACTCCACTCTGTGCACGCCAGATGCTGCTTTCCACCCACCCCCCACCCAAGGAACCAGAGCCTCCTCCGCCATCCCACAGATTCCAGGCAGCTGGACAGAGTGACTTCTCTCTGATCCCTGAGGCTGTTCTCCCTGGGATCGTGTCCGGACACACACTAGCTAGTGTGACTTTGGGCAAGATGCCAGCCTCTCCGGGCCTCAGTTCTTTCATCAGTGAAATGCAGACCCTAGCCCAGGCTAGTGTGTTTCAGTTGATAGGGCATCGTCCTGTGCACCAGGAGGTTGCCGGTTTGATTCCCAGTCAAGGGCACATGCCTGGGTTGAAGACTGGATCCCTGGTTAGGGGACCTATAGGAGGCAGCACATAGATGTTTCTCTCTCTCTCTCCCTCTCTAAAAATCAATAAATAATTTTTTTAAAAATGCAGACCCTAACATCACTGCCCCAGGGGTCTGTGGGGATGATCACATAATACATGTAAACAGCACGCAGAGCCTGACACTCAGATCACAAATGTTCCCTCCATGTTTGTGATCATTATGCCTACACTTCGGTGCTCTAAGGCACCATCACACAGAACACAACATGCCTAATACCAAAAAATAATCCTGGGCAATTAAAGGTGTTGGGTGGTGAACAGTTCACGAAACTGAGAGAAACATGAGGATCTGCCTTTTTTTTTTTCTTCATTTCTTTTTTTTTTTTTTTTTCACTTCCCTTTGGTTTTCTTTGTAGGGTCCTCTAAGAAGCCCAGGCGCTAAGAACATTACACGTTTTTGAGATTGGTGTGTAAGGCTCATGTCCAGAATTCCTGGAACACTGAGCAGAATATTGGCATCCTCCGGAGCAGGCCCAGGCTCTCCAAGAACACATCCCGTGGCCGCACACGCTGCCTGCTGCCGGCCTACTCTCCCTGGTTCTCTGATGCGGGATGCTTACATAAGAAGGGAAACTGGGTCACTGTGAATGAGCGGTGCAGCTGGTGCAGCCGGGAGGTTGGCTTGGGTAACAGTTCAAGGTCCAGGAGCCCTGATTGAGCTGGCATCGGGGGGTAGGCTTAAGCCTAGCTCGGTTCCCAGGCCTGGAAAATTACAAGATCACAAGCAATTTTTTTTTTTTTTGGTTGAGCTTTCTGTTTACCAAAGTGCAGTCCCAAAGACCAGAGTCCTCTCGCATCCCTGATCAATTGGAAAAAATAAACTGGTGAGTGGGTTCCAACGTCAGGCAGAGAATAGGAGAGGAAAACACATTTATTTATAAAATCCAAGATACATGTACTAATGGTGAAGTCAAAACCACTTTCATTCCGGACCAAGTTCTCTAATTTGAAATTTGTGATAAGAATAGCATCATGCGTGTTTGTTTTTAAACAACTAGGGCTAAACAAGATTTAGGTAAGGGCATTATTTCAAGGGCAAACTATTTCCAGTTACTGCCATTTATTAGCAAGCGATTGGTATGCTAATTATACTTCAGTCTTGTAACATAATTTCCTTCAATGATCTCTACTTTGTTAGGGTATATATAGCAAGATGACATATTATAATAGTAATAGGACAGGATGGTTGTTAGAACCTTTAGCCAGAAAGGACATGAGAGATTCTAAGACCAAGCCTTATGCTGGACACAAGGAGATGGCGAAGCTCTGAGGTTGCTTGGGCCCTTATTCCTAGAACGTAGTAGCAGAGTAAGAACAGTCTGGGCCTCACAACTCCTATTCCAAAGTTCTTTCCTCGTTTATCAACCAGCAGCTGAGTCAAGTGACAAAATAACAGGCCAGAGCCTGTATCTCCAACTACTATAAGGAACAAGCCAGGAGTCTTCTATTCAAGGGGAGACAAATGTCCCTGACACATTGAAAGGTTGGCACTCACAAGTGACTGTTGATGCAAGAGAACTTTTCTAAAACCCCATGTACACCACAGCCTGAAAGACTTCAAAATTGAAGTGTCCAAGAAAATTTGCCTAGTTGGTTTGATCTGTAGGAAAACAACAGGGATTCATCAGATTCACCTACTGGGCTTTTTTAACAACTACATCCCTAGAGGGACCCTCTCACATACATGGAGGCGAAATTGAGGCGGGATGAGGCAGGGATGCCAAAACTTCATGAGGCAAAGAGCGGGAGGTATTATGGAATTTGAATAAGCCCACCTGTGATTCTAATTCAGCCCCACCCCACCTGTGCTGCTCAACCTCAACCTCAAGCTGCCTGAATCTGACACCATCTCTAGTATATAGGAGGCATGAAATGCACGCTTTCTCAATGAGATTAATGTGTTATAACAAAAATAATTAAAGTAGTTATCCCTTATGGAACCCCTCTATGCGAAAGTCATCATGCTTAGCATTTCATGATCATGATCACATTTTTTTAAATTTATTTTATTTTTTAAAATTTATTTTTATTGATTTCAGAGAGGAAGGAAGAGGGAGAGAGAGACAGAAACATCCACGATGAGAGAGAATCATGGATCAGCCACCTCCCACAAGTCCCCCACCAGGGATCGAGCCCACAACCCAGGCATGTGCCCCTGACCAGAATTGAACCCGGGACCCTTCAGTTTTGCTATCCACTGAGCCAAACCGGCCAGGGCCATGATCACATTTAATTCTCACAACACATCTACAAGCTAAGTCTTATGATTCCCTGTTGACAGATGAGGACAGTGAGGTTTACAGAGGTGTCATAATTTGCCAAAGGTCACACGGCTGGTCAATGACAGAATGGGTATTGGAGGCCTGCCCAACTGTTTTCATTCGAACCTTTTCAACCAGCTTTGGACAGGTGCCTTATATAAGCCGGCCACTCCTAAAAAAGGCTAAATGCAGCCACCTCTCTGGGTGCAAGTCAAAGTTACAGCAATGTAGAGAGGAGGAGGAGAAGTCTCCCCTTCACCTCTCTCCACATATCTCTAACCGTTATCCCCACTTTACCTAGAAAGCGCACCTGCCATATTTGTTTAGTTACTGTGAACAGCCTGCACCATACCTGCTGCAAATGTGGATCTGCAATGCACAGATGACGTACCATCAAAGGATGTGCTGCCTGAGAACTTGGGAACGCTACGACATAGTGGGTAGTGTGTTTCTTGGAAAGCACAGACCACCTGGCCCACCAAGATGCGCCAGATTCACGGTTGTACCTACTCGCGTTTCAGAGCGGTGCTTCTCAAGCTTTGGTGGGCACAGGCATTCCTGGAGGGCTCGGGGGAAAACAGATTGCCGCCCCTCCCGCCCTGCCAGAGATTCTGATTCAGCAGAGCTGAGACACAACCCAAGAATTTTGGTTTCTCCCCAGCCCCCGGCAGCTGCTGGGACTGCCTTCCTTGGATCACACTTTGAGTTACACCGTTTGTTCTAGAACCTTTGATTTGGAGTGGTATGTGGGGAGGGCTGTGCAGCAAATGGAAACCTCATTGCTGAGCTGTAGATTCTAGAGCTAAAGACCATTTGGGTGGATAATTAAGAAATTTCATGAGCTGGTAATATTCGTGTTTGTTTGTTTGTTTTCTGCTTAGTTGCTGTGTGACCCAATCAAGTCATTACATTTTTCTATATTTCAACCGTTATCCCTAAGGAGGCTAATTTTTAAAAACAAAATGCTTCTTTATTGGTCTCCCTTTCTCAGAGACGGATGCCAACTCTGCAAACACAAAAGAGCTTTCAATCGTGCTATTCCATTAGCCATGCCTTCCCTAGGCCTGGTGGGGACAGGTCAGCATCGACCCTCCACGCTCCGTGCAAACAATAAAACAAACCTAAGGACCAAAGAGATGCCCAGGGTGAGGGCTCTGTCATCCAGGTGTGGGATCAGGCTGAAAGAGGTGAGAGGAAAGGGGAAGGAACCCTGTCTACACCTTCACCTTAAAAGTGAAATGAATCCAACTTTTACGTCCAAGAAACAAAGGAAGGAGGTAGTGAGGGATGGGGGAAGGAAGAAGAGAATGTGAGGAAGGAAGGAAGGAAGGAAGGAAGGAAGGAAGGAAGGAAGGAAGGAAGGGAGGGAGGAAGGGAGGAAGGGAGGGCTGATTTGGAGATAAGGACTGAATGTCCCACTAAAACAGGGGTGGGGAAACTTTTTTCTGCCAAGGGCCATTTGGATATTTATAACATCATTAGCAGGCCATACAAAATTATCAACTTAAAAATTAGCCTGCTGTATTTAGTCAAACATTTAATTAACTCACCCCTACTGCCTTGGCAGGGCCAGACCAAATGATTTCTTGAGCCTCATAGGGCCCGCGGGCCAGACATTCCCACCCCTGCACTAAAAGCTGGACAAATTACAAGCATGTGTCTGAACCTCATGAGGAATGAAAGCAGAAGACACCCAGTTTGGGGCCTGCTCTCCAGCAGCCAGTCAGAAAAGATGTCCCACAAGCTGGGAGCCTTCACACTCAGGGTATGAGTTGTAGAAGCAGAAAGGATTCTGGGTGTCTGTGCACGCACACGCTAGCACACACACACACACACACACACACACACACACACACACACACCCTGGGGGTCAGACTACGTGCCCAACTTAGACACCCAGTCTAATTGTCACTGGATGAACAGGAAAATGATGCCAAATTAACACACATTATAAATCCTTCCCTATCTAATGAAGACATCAGCAATTTTAATTTCATTTTTCAGTTGTTAGTTAAAAGAGAGAGAGAGAGAGCACTTAGCAAGTGATTATCTCCCCAACCTCCACGATGCTTCTTCAGCTTCATACTGCACTTGTCAGCAAATGTGATTGGAAATAAAACTGCTCCAAATATTTGCCTCCCAGATTTTTTTTTTTTTTCATTCTCAGATTTAAGAACTAACGGACTTGCTTTTTTAATTCGTTGATTTGAACAGCGGGACCCTGACCGAGAGAGGAGACTTCATAACACAGATGCAGTCACCCCTCTTCTGGTTGCTCGAGACATTTTAGCTTTGAAGCAGTTTTGCATAACCCTGCAGGCAGCACTGATTCCAACCACCTGCCTAGGGTGACTAGTTATTGCCGAGCCTCGATGGTTACTGCAGACGGCATCCTAGATCCAGGTGGGCAGGCCTGAATCCAGCCTCTGAGACATCCTACTCCAGATCCTTCACTGTAGAAATGAGAAAACAGGTTTTCCGAGGATTCTGCCAAGGCTGCCCAGCTGTTGAGTAGCAGGGCTGGGTCAAAATCTGACTACCAGCCAAGTTCTTCCTAACCGTACGGAAGTATGTTCCCTGGTTAAATGGAAGCAATGCTCTAAACTAAAAGCAGCCCTTTGCTCCCCAAAGTGAGGACTTCTAATATGAACAAGATGGACTTTAAGAGGGGCACTGAATGTCAGGGTCCTATCTGCAATCTTGAGGCCCCCCCCCCCCCGCATCTGCAGTCAGCACACTGTATTATTTCTTGTGTTGAGGGAATGCATGCCTGTTTTCTCAGAAAGTGGCATTCTCCACCAGGCAGGGACTGTTCTATTCATCAGCCAACCAGCTGTGTGGCATAGATTTTGTACGCAGTGAACACTCAAATGCACCTTTTGTGAAACAAATGACTGCCCAAAATACCCAGCAAAGCAGGGATGGCAGAGACGCTCTGGAGACTGAGCATGGGAACAACAATAATTATTTGAATTTTTCTGAAATAGAAAACTTAGGAGGGACAGCTGCCAAGATGTGGAGAATTGCCAGAGAGTAGGTTCTAGATTAATACACAGTTTTCTGGAGCCCAGTCATTCAGCGATTTTCCTTTCTTTACTTTTTTAGGACATTTTGTTGTCTTAATTGAAAGCCCTGTACACCTCTGATCAACTGCTATCCCTCCTAAGGGACCAGCGCACACTCAATCCCTTTGGAAAAGCCTAATCAGCCCTAATTGAGTCACAATACTAACCCAAATTAGTCAGACTTGGAGACAGTTGTCAGGGCTCTTCAAGGCAACCTGGGCTCCGACTCCTCCACCGCCTTCACGGGGAGTTAAGTGTTCAAGTTCTAAAACCTTAAAATGCTGCCAGTGACCCCTGCACAGAGGCCCCTTTCTTCTTAAAGGCATTCACTCCATTGGCTTTTTATTTCCATACTAAACAGAAATAAAAACAGAACGTCGGACTCCAGGAAGGATCACAGAACGTCACAGTCCAAAGCCCATTGCCATAGTAGCTTTCCAAAGAAGCAATCTGGCATCAGCCTCTAGCCCCATCTCAGAAAAGTGTCATTGAATTCCTGGAAACCAAAAGCATCCCGACAATAGCAGAACCAATTGTCTTCAGGTCTAAGAGTCACTAAATCAAACCAAATCAAACCTCTTGAATCTCCAGCTCTTGCCACTGCAGCAACCCCAAAATACCCGAAGCTTCCAGCCACTCAGTTTACACCCAAACTCTGTCTCTAATGACTCAATTGGCAGCAGCCTTGCAACCTTATTCTCACATTTATTTTGCATTTGATAATTAAAAGCATCATGTTTAAAAACACCATATTCTTACAGAACACCTTGGAGTTGAAAACCCAAAATTATCCAAAGGTGTCCTCCTCTGAAGATTCTCATATCTGGGTGACGGGTAGCACACAGGTATTTCTAGCCCCATTTTAGAATGAGGAAACAGCCTCAGGGACTTGAACTGAGTGAGTCAGTCATGAATCCGAAATAGAAGCGAGACTTCAAGATGACCTTGAGTCAAATCCAACCCATAAAGGTGTAAATTGATAGTGACACTCTTGTAGTCCAATGTGCCTCCAGAAAGTAAGTCAAGAATGGCCTCATAAAAAAAAAAAAAAAAACACAAGCGTTACTGTCAAATCTTAAGTATTATCCTACATATGCCATTACTTTAGCAAATTCACCACATAAGCTTCTGTTTGGGGCTGTAGCCATATGCTATATATGCTGTAGTATGCTGCTTTATTTTCCTTCCTCAGTATAATCCCTAGAACACTAAAATGACGATCTCACAAAGTTACTTGCCACAATATGTGCTTCTCGTTAGATTTCACATTTCATTTTAAAATCTATTCAGAAGCATCTATAATAATAAAAGTGTAATATGCTAATTAGACCGGACAGCCAAACGACCTTCTGGATGTCCTTCCAGACGAAGCCGGGGCTGCAAGGGCCGAGGCAAGCCGCTGCAGCTGTGAGGGCCAAGCCCCTTGCACGAATTTTGTGCATCAGGCCTCTAGTTTGTTAATCAGCATTCGGATCATGGACACAGGCAGAGAAAACCACTTACCCACTTAAAAGCAAAATCACTTGTAAAGACATCTTTTGAAGACCGAGGGACTCCATCAGGGCCACTCAACCATCTAGTGCAGGGGTCCTCAAACTTTTTAAACAGGGGGCCAGTTCGCTGTCCCTCAGACCGTTGGAGGGCCGGACTATAGTTTAAAAAAAAACTATGAACAAATTCCTATGCACACTGCACATATCTTATTTTGAAGTAAAAAAAGAAAATGGCAAAAACACCCGCATGTGGCCCGCGGGCGGTAGTTTGAGGACGCCTGATCTGGTGGCTGAGCCGGGTCAAAACTGAGAAGATAGGTTTGACTACCAACCAATGCTCTTCACGTCGCTATACAAAACCGTGTTCCCCAATCCACTGGAAACAATTCTCTAAAAGCAGTCCTTCTGCTCCCAGACCCACCGGGACTTCTAATGGTGACAAGACACATGGAAGAGGAGCACCAGCTGTCCGTGCGAAACCATTTCTCTTCAAAAGACCCTTCGCTCTCCCACGCCCGTGTATTTAAGGCCACTAGGATTTTAAAGCCTAGTGGACTCGGACTTGTTTACAGTGAGAAAAGAGCCAGGACTGAAAAGTGTGGCCAACGTCAAGGTTCCCTTCCCACAACTATGTCTGCCTTTGTGAGAAACACAAGGCTTAAAAGAGGAGGAAATGGGGGAAAGGAAGTGTGTTCTAGTTAGACTTGCACCCAGTCAGAAACCGAGGGGCATAATGCAGCTGGGGTAGTAAACCCCCCAAAATAAAAAGCAACGAGAAAAAAACCTGCCAACTCCAGCGAACGACAAAATGCACAGGATATGCATTTGACGAAAGTAACCCAAGGCTCTCCAGTGGACCGGGGGAAGAGGGGTACGAGGGGGGGTGGGGGGCTCATGTCATCTTATAAATGAGATCTGGAATGGAACTGAGTCTCTCTCGTTCCTGTTGGACCATCATTCCAACTCCCTAAGGTCACATTTTTCTTGCTAAACCTGCTGAGAACACAAAGGCATCTTAGGACCTTACTTTCAACCCAGAAAACAGAAAAGAAGGCCCTCTTTCCACTGCATGTAAATTATGTTTTGTGATCCATATGCCCTTCCAGACAGGAGGCTCTGAGGGCAGGGGCTGGAGCTGCACAGCCCCTGCCTGATGCATGGTAGGCAGCACGTTTTAATAAATGGATGACTTGCCCAGACAGGGCGAAACCTGAGTTCTACTCACACTTATGAGAGAGAAGCACGTCAAAGGAATCGGCCCACCTGGTGGCTTCTTCTGTGGAAAGTCTCCTAGAAAAGAAAAACCATCTCTCTTGACTATTTTTGAAATGACCTTCTCGCTTTTAGCCACCACTGAGATTTGCCAGCAGAACAGATCGGAACAGCGCAGGGCAAATGAAGACCCATACCTGGATTCCTGAAATTCTGTCACTGTAATTTGTGACCTTCTTAAGAAATGGATGCAAAAAATCTCGGGATTGGCATTCTGGGAATTTAGTATAATCGGCTCTCAGTCAAAGAACAAAGCTAAGCAATTGCGTGATTTAAAAATGTCAAGATCACCATGGAAAGAAACTGGTCTTGGGAGTTAGAAAACTTAGGCTGAGCTCCTGACTCCCTCTCTGTCACCCTAGTTTCTTCACCTCTGTAAGGGGGACAATGACGCCCATCATGGGACCCTAGGAGGGTTAAATGAGGTGACATCTGTGACATCATTTAACTCTGGGCCTGCACAGTAGAGGCACTGAATCCAGATTATCTCAACCTAAGCAGATTTTTCAAATAGATTGGAGTGTTCATTTCCAAATTGAGAGCTCAGATTGACAACTAAGTAGGACCAAGAAATACCCTCCACGGCAGCTTTAGAAAAGTGGTGGTTAAAATGATTTTCTGAAAAGGGAAAGGAGTGAAAAGGTATACTAAGTGATACATTAGGAAAGGATAATAACCATTCTGTCATTCACATTCAGGTGTATAAAAGGAGCTGCCAAGAGGCAGGAATGTATTGTCCCTTGGTTCATCTGGCCAACAACTCACTAGAGAAGAACGGGTTCTGTGGCCACACAGTGGGAGCCCCACGCTGGGCACCCGGGACACCAGGTGGCCATACTACTCACTTCAGAGCACGGTTGGGCTTGTCAGGAAGAATCGCTGTGAAATCGCTACACGAGTCTGACTTGTGAGACAGGCATCCCAGTCGAGTCCTCATCCCTTTGTTCCTGCAACAAGAAGGGCCTGGCCTGTCATGACAAGAGCTGTCAGCTCCATAAAGGGCCCCTGGAGCCGTTGCTGCAAAAGCCAGCGCTACCTCCCCGACCCTACCCTGCCCCCAGGGGCCCCTGAAGATTTCTCCATCAGGAGGAGAAACACCTAGAAGATCAAGGGATATACGCACTCCCTATCTCGACGACAGGAATAGCAATAGGTACCCTGCCCCGAGAGGCCTAGCTTTTTAGAGCTGACATGCAAGTTGATGGTAAGTCAATGAAGGGCGTTAGCTGGGAAGAATTTCTAAATTAGGATTCCCTGCAGGGAAAGGAAATAACAGTGATGACAAAATAACAAACCACATCTTGCTCTCCATTAGGAGGGCGAAGCAGTAGCCGCCACAGCTCCTGACTGCAAAGGCCCCAGAGCAGCACCCCCACAGAGGGAAGGGTTGAGCAGGAATGCATCTCACAGGGTCTCAGAGCACAAAGCTTGGGGTGCCCAAGCAGGTCAAGTGGGACTCGGGTTCCCCCTCTCATCCCACAAACCTGGGGATATACACGAATGGCTACAGACCAGCAAGGGCCATGCCTGCCGGTGAGAGGAAGGGAGGTTGGAATACTCAGCCATGGAGAACCAGTGTCCCCTTTGTCAGTTCTCTTCTCTGCTTAACTAAGCTTGCCTATTTCTGTTTGTATTTTGGCATCTCTCAATCAGCATGCTAAAATTTTAACATGTTTAGAATCTTCATACATTTTATTTTCCTAAGGTCCAGACACTTTATGATAGTTATCTATTGTGGAGAATGCAATGAGAAATTATGTCCATGTCTCTTTCTGATTCCCATCATTAACCCCGTTTACCTTCAACCAGAGATTAGCCCTGGAAGATGCCTGCTTGTGTAAATAAAGTTTTATTAGAACACAACAACTCCCATCTGTTTACATATTGTGGAACGCTGCTTTAGAGCACAAGGGCAGAGTTGGGTGGTTGCAACACAGACTATCTGGCCCAAAAGCTGAAAATATTTACTCTCTGGCCCTTGACAAAATAGGTTTACTGATGTCTGAACTTTAACCCTGGCCAACTCCTCGCATGGAGGGCAAAGGTAAGTGGCAGGGGTTTGGTATACTAGTAATCAGATCAGGACCACACACTCTAACAATGTGCCCTGGAACCAGTCCTAGGAGATGTTATTCTCCATGTTGAAGGGAAGTCCTTCCTGCCTGATTTTTTCTTCCCTCTTTTTCACAAATCCTGGGCCTCAGCAGAAACATTATAGGTCATCCATTTCCATCTCTTCCTTTCACTTCAAGTGGGATTTTACCCCTAGGGCAAATATGCACAGAAATCTAACAAACACCTACTGGGATGTTATTACACTTGGCAAGCAAGGACAACATTTGTTTTCCACTGCCCATCTCTGAGGAAGGGGTCTTTTAAGGCTGGGACATCCAAGTTCCCAGAAATGTCCACTGTCCTGCAGAAAACTGAGCCTGCACATCCTGTGCTCCCACCTCTCATCTCAGCCAGGTGCATTGTGAAGCCATGGATTTCCTGGCATTCAAAACATCTGCTATAGCGTCTCATGTCCACTCACTCTTACAAATCACAGGCTGCTGTGACACCAGGTCGTGTCCCCAAAAAGCAATTAAGAGGATTTCCAAAAAATGCCAGATCCATGCAAGCCATCTAACAAGAGTTAGCAGGGGCCAGAGTAAAGAGTGCTACTTGTTACCAAGACAACAATGATTCTCCCAATAGTTTGCAAAAATCTTCCACAAATTATTCTTTGTAACAAAATGGTTTTGGTTTTCCATCTTGTCTAGCTGAGACCTCCGTTCTAATCTTTTAGTTCAGTCTGAAATAATAGGAGCAGAAGCAAGAATCAGAGGTTAAAGTTACTTTCAAAAAAAATCTTGCCTGGCCAAGTGGCTCAGTTGGTTGAGCATCCTCCTGTGCACCGAAAGGTTGCCGGTTCAGTTCCCGGTGAGGACACATACCTGCTCGGGGCAGGTGTGGAAGGCAACTGATCGATGTTTCTCTTTCACATCAATGTTTCTCTCTCTCCCTTCCTCTCTCTAAGCATATCCTCGGGTAAGAATTAAAAAAAAAAAATCTAGGCTAGCCCTCATCTTCTTTCCCTGGCCCGGCAACTCATAGAAGTCCCTTGATGGTTCAATACAAGCTCATGCACATTGCATCCTACTGGTCAATGGGAAAGCTTGGTGCTAAGGCAGGTTCTGCTTGCAAGGCCATAACTTTGCAAGAAGCACCCAGGTAAGGACAGCGCAGTCTATACAGGAGGCCTGGGGGGCGGATACAAGCGGCCTACCCCTGGGAGGCTCAAACAGCAGAGCAGGTGGAGAAAGAGCAGAGGGGCAGGGGCAAAAAGACAGGTTGGCATCAGTTACCTGCGTGGCATCAGTAAGGCGGCCATACAGGCACCCGCTTACGGTTAACCCTCGGGCCGGTGTGCAGGGACGTCAGGGCGGGAGATAAGACTGCGGGGCACAGGGATTTACCCTTGCACGTCCTCTCACCTAAAATCAAAGAATCCGCTGTAAGAGGGGGTCGCCCTCTCTTCTCTGACTGTGCTAGAAATCCTTTCTGATGGCCTTATGCCAACTGAATACCTCCCCACTCACACCCCGTTCCCCACAAACTTCTACTTGTCCTGAGACAGGGAGACGAACCAAGGATGGACGAGAAAAAAATTGTTGGGTGGGTTCACATGGCTGCCTGTTGGTCAGGAGTTTCCATCTCCCTCACTATTGGCCATCAACAGTAAAGTGGGGCACGTGCCCCAGGGGAGGGAGGCATGGGCTTGGCGAGCCAAAAATTACTGTTTTCTTTGTGTTACTTGGGTGGGATCCTGTGACCAGCCAGCCAGGGGGGAGGGGCGTATTGGGGTGGCGGGGGACAGCACTTGCTCCAGAAACATTCCATTGGCTACTGCTCTGATTCTCACCTCCCTCCAACCTGTCCCAGAGGTGAGAGTGTGGGAGCCTTGGGAGGGCGTGAGCGGGAGGAAGGTTGGGTAACTCCAGGGGAAGTCTGGCAGGCACTGTCACCGCACAGGCTTACTCCTTTGCAGGGATCCCAGACACAGGCTGAAGAGATGAATACCCAAGTCACTCCTCCTCCCTCCTATGGAAGCTGCCTGGCCCACCTCAGCCCCCCGACTGGCCCGTCCCCGACCTGAAGCAGGAGGACATCAGGGAAAGGGGACAGAGGTGGAGGGCTGATTGACGGATAATCTCGCTCTCCTGAGGGTCCCATTCTCGGGGCTTCAAGCCCTTTGTTCCCACGGAAGAGAACTGGTAGGAAGAAACGTGTGAAGACAGCAGTCTATCCGTAAAGGGGTCCCCTGGGGAACTCTGACACCAAACACAGAATCCATTTTAAAAGAAACCTCATTTAGATAGATAAGGCCCTTCTGAAATCCACTTAAATTCTTTTGCTGCTACCAGGAACACTTCACAGACTTTTTAAAATACCCTTTTGAATAATACCACAATTAATAAAATAACAAGATTGCTTTGTTAAAAAAAAAAAAATATTTTTTTTTTTTTAAGGCTCATCCCCAGGATATGACAGGAGCTGTGTTCCCTGACAGCAGGGACAGTTCCTTAATCCTGATTCTAACCGTGCGTACACCTGCTTGCTCGGAAGTCAGGAGATCGAAGGCTTTCCTAGCTGTCAGGATCTCTAGAAATCATTGTTCTGGGCATCTAAGCCTCATTTTCTCTGGATTGTGGGATATAGCCACAGAGGAGGGGGAAGCCCAGGCTAGGGGCCTTCACGACCCTGGAGCTAAGCAGAACCAGGCACTCCCACCCCCACACACACAGCAGGCAAGGTCGTTTGGGGCAAGTATCCCCAGGCCTCCTGTCACTGCCTTGTCACCCTTCCCATTCCCACTGCTAGCCCACACCGGCTTACTGGAGCTGCTTAGATGCCTCCTCCCTCTCTTCCACATCCAGCAGTGCCCACCAGTGCCTCAGACCCTCCACCGCCCCTTCCATGAGCTCAGCCTTGGAGCCCATTGAATGAGGACCTGCAAGGTTCTCTAACCCCAGCTTCCCCATTCACCCCAGCACCTCGGGGCTCTTATCCCATTTGGCCCTTGACTTTGGGGCGGGGGGACAGAGTTTGCGGTTACCCAGAGCCTAGGAAAACCAACAGTGTGATTACACCCACAGTTCATGTGCCCTCCGAGGTGGACACCAAGTTACAGGTGACTCTATTGAATGGGTCAAAATGGAAACAGAGGATGCTCAATGGGAAAAAAAAAAAAAAAAGGAGGTTAAAAGCAAAGAGCAAAGATTTATAAAGAGGGGAAGAGAGACGAAGCCTCGGTGGAGAGAAAGCAATCAATATGGAGAGGCAGGTTAATTAAATATGGATAATGCAATCAGCCCATGCGGGCACCCAGAGAGGAAAAGGCAAAAGCAATACTCACTGTCTCTGAGCGGTCCTCATGGCCTTCGGGTCTCTGCCAACGGGATGGTCAGAGAGGCTTGTGGGTGAAGGAGCTCTGGGGAGAGAGCAGACCTTTCTTTTAGCAGTTTAGCAGTCAAATCCTTGGCGGGTGAAGGGCATGTGTGCATGCACACGCAGGCACACGCGGGCACGCACACACATCTCCACATGCATGCATGCACAATACACCTCCCACCACTCGAGCCGGGCAGCGAGCAGCCCCGCTGAAATCTCTTCTCCCGGTTTGTCACATCCAATAAATACTGAAGCAGCCTACACCCAGCGGGCGGCGGCTCAGCTCCGGGGCAGAGTCTGCACGCCCATCCTCATTGGCAGGATGCTGGAGGTGCCCCTGAGCGGAGCTCGCCTGGCACTCCTCCCGCACCTTCCTCCTCAGCTTCGCGAAGCTGCTTCCCTGCTTCTTTGGCTGAAGCTCAGGGAGAAGTCCCCACAGCCCAGAGCTGCCTCCCTCTGCACCCAGAGGCTGTGCAGGGGGCAGCGAAGCCGTAGGCATTAACTCTTTCCTGCCGCCAGTGAAACCAAGTGTCCAGGGGGCCCGCTTCTAATGAGCTCTGCTGCCCGCTGAAGGCTGGTCGCCGCCCAGGGAGCCGGGAGCATAAAGACCTGGCCCCAGACAGCTGCTGACAGCAGGAGCCAAGCCGAACCACATCTCCTAATGAGCCAGGAGGAGGGGGCTGTCTCGCTGGGTGTGATGTGATGTGATAAATGCAGAGAGCAAGAAAGCTACGGGGCAGGTCACACATCTAAATTCCACCTCCTTTCTCCCAATTTCTATCCTGCTGCAGTACCGAGCCAAACCACCAAGCCCTGAATTAATTACCCCCTCTGCCACCTCTCAGCTGTCCCCTTACTCGACAGAGGCATTTCTCCACTCCCACCCCTCCCCCGGCCCCCGACGCCCACCACACCACCCCTCACTTCTTAATGAGAAACTTCCACCTCCCCGAACATGTATATTTCCAACTCCGTGCTCCTGTCTCTCACCTGGTTTTTCCCACAGTGGAAATTCACCTCTCTCCCTCATCCATCACCTAGCAACTTCCCCCTACTTGCATATGCTATGGAGTGAGACTTTTCCCTTTGTTCTGCCCATTCTGCGCATTATTCCGATTTTTCTGTCTTCTACATTTTTTTTTCCTTCCAAACCGCCTTACCCACGTGGACCTTCACACTGCCTGTTCAGCTCCGAAGGAGGACTCCCTCTTCCTGCCTGCCCTAGTGCAGTCTTGCTTTGAGTGAGGCCCCTGCCCGGCAGCGCTCAGCATCACCTGGGTAGGTGTTAGACATGCCGAGTCTCAGGCCCCACCCCACACATACAGACTCGGAAACGCTGGGGATGGGGTCCATCCAGCCTCCCAGGTGATTCTGGCACATGCTAACATTTGCGAACCACTGCCTTGGGATAAAGCTCAGATGCTCCTCGTTCCGCTCGAGGTCTCTGGAGCTGGGTCCCCTGCTCCCACTCGGGAACTAGCTCCAAATGCACCCAGCCTTTGCTGCAAGTTGTTCCTGAAACCCGGAAGGCAGCATTGGCTGGAGGCAGCCAAATCTCTGTCGAAAGAGATGGCTTTTTAATAAAGATATCCCATTCCGTTTGCCTAACCTTTTACAGTGTAGGAAGCATTTGTAAGTATTAACAACCCCATGTCATAGTGAGAGAGAGTGTTATTATCCCGGGGTTACAGATGAGAAAACTGAGGCTAGACAGGCGGCACCCCTTTTTCGCAGGGACGCCCCTAAACGGAGCTCAAGGACCAGGACTTGTTCTCTGTGACTCCTGCGGCAGAGCTTTGCCACCACGTCACGCTGGGACCCAGACTTTCCCGGCAGATCTGTTGGTGCATAACCTGCCTTCTCGAAGTGAAATGATAGAAGGAAATCAAAATTCTGATGCTGCCTCCACAGTGACTCATTGTCTCTGTCTGAAAATGTCCACAGTGCCCCTCTGTGAGGTAAAGGGAACTTGGTGTTATAAAGTGAGATGCAAGGGAAACGTTTTCCATCCCTCACGGCCCCTGCCCTGGACCCTGATGCTAGCTGGGACTCAGAATTTAAGTATAAAGAGAATCCCTTCACTCCTGGTACCGTACCGTAAGAAAGAGGTACACAGAACTGGTGATTAAAAGCCCACTGATCGGCACTTCCCTAATCCTAGATAAGTGTATAGCATAAGGGGGACCCATGCATGGGTTCCACGCACATACCTAATGTTTAATGAACACTTACGTGTTAGTCACTGTACCAAACATTTGTGCTTGTGTTATCTTATTTAACTCTCACAACAAACATACAAGGCCAACGGCATCTTTATCATCCCCGCATTACAGATGGACAAACAGAGGCAAGCCATGTATAAGTGGCAGAGCTGGTGTCCTATACCCCACTTCGTGCTCCCAGCCTCAGCTCTGCCCCTCGCTTTAACACAAAGGTAGTGACATGAGCGGACTTCTCCTCTATGAGAAGTCTAAACTGGTGGGATAAAGGCCTCTTTCAGGTCTCAGGCTGGCATCCGGGATTGAAAGGCACCAAGGAGATAGGTCAGGGCTGCAGGTGGGCTCAAGTCTCGAGCAGAGGCTGACCAACCTTAACCAGGCACCAGAATCTTCCATTAGCCTTAGAGCAATAATATAGTCACAGGAAGTCAATAAGCCAGGCCAAATGTTTAAAGAAAGACACAATAATTAATAAAGTTAATTAATAAAAGTGTAAAAGAGAACAGGAATATAAAGAGCAGAAGTTCAGTAGTGTGTGGACATGCAGCGGCCGTGAGTAAAAAGAGAAAACTGAAACTAGTCCAAACTCTTCCCCCGCTCCCCGCCAAATATTTTTATTGATTTCAGAGAAGGGAGAGAGAGAGAGAGAGAGAGAGAGAGAGAGAGAGAGAGAGAGAGAGAGAGAAACATCAATGATGAGAGAGAATCATTGATCGGCTGCCTCCTGCACTCCCCACACCAGGGATCGAGCAGGCAACCCGGCATGTGCCCTGACCAGGAATTGAACCGTGACCTCCTGGTTCACAGGTCAACGCTCCACCACCAAGCCACACCGCCCGGGCCAAACTCTTTTTTTAAATCAAAACACTCCTAAACCCCAAGGAGTAACCACACTGCACCCTAGTTTGAGAAACACAGACCAAGTACGGCCCCCTTTCAGGGGAGGACTCTCTCTTAATCGTCCTTCCTACAGAGCCAGGTGCATAGAGAATTCCAGAGAGGGAATTAAGCTGCACTGAGGGGTAAGCATTCTGGCACGGTCTCCCCTCCTGAAGGAGAGAAACAGAAAAGGCAGGCAGGTTGGAGTGCTAGTGAGAAAGGCATTCACCTACTTGGACTCTGCATCACGGGCTTGGAGCCCCTGCTCAGGAATCCAGAGCTCCAGATCCTTTCCTGGTTGCTGATCCGCATGGTTTTCCCCAGGAAAACAGCCATTACAAGCCCTGCTCTGGCTTCTCAGGCCGCCCGGACTCTCTCTGCTCTTCCCAGTCTACACTTGCCTTCCTGGGAAACCATCCCTTGCAGGCGCCGGCCACTGCTTCTCTCCAGGATCAGGGTTTTGATCCTGCCTCTCTTGAGCTCCAGACCAACTTCCCAGAGGTCTGCTGGACAGCCCTCTCCTCTCAGACTCTGCAGGCACCCCTGCCTCTGAAATGACCACCTTTCCCTCCTAAACCTCCATTCCTGCAGGCTCCCTCTGTGTGTTCATGGCGTCACTCCATCCTAGCCCCTCAGGGTAACAAGCACAGGTACTGGCTTCGTTTCCTCCATATTCCTTTGAAACCTTGTCATTACATCTGTGAACTATTTCTCAACTTCATCCCCTCCCATCCATGGACACTGTCGTGTCAGAGGTTATTTGGCACACAGCACATGCATGGCCTTCCACCCTCCTAAGTAACTGACTTTCCTGCCTGTTTCATCAGCCCCCACAAGCCTTCTGGCACATACACGACCACGAGGTACCCCACTGAACAGATACCATAAAGCAGGTCATCCACACAATCTGATGGGCTCCATTGCAGCTCCTTGTCCTGTCTGATAGTCCAATCATATTGCCTCATTTATCCATCCAATGTCATTGTGCATGCTTGTGCACACATGCGCATGCGCGCGCGCGCACACAAACACACACACACACACACACACACACACACACACGCCCAATTCCTCAGCTGCTCCCTTTGTCCCCACCCTGGATCTGCCTTGTAACTCCCAGCTCCTCCTCCAAACCCAGCACCTCCAAGCTAAAAATTCTCCTTTCCAAAGCTTTTCCAGAACTTCCTCCATCAGAAGGAACCTTTCCATCCTGACGCCACTGCGCTGCTGTGATTCCCTGACAGCCCGCAGCACGGCCTGAAGTTCATCCTTGTGACTTAGGTCTCCTGACCCTCCCAAATGACTACATGCTCCGCAAAGACAGATTCCAGGACTACTCCCCTCGCTATCAATTCCCACTGCCTCGTACGGAGCAGGTATTTAAGAGATATCAGCTGGGTTCGGCTTTGGATTCATGAAAAATCTGAAAAATGACAAAGAGTTCCTTTAGCAGAAACACATTAGACTTCCGCAGTCAAGTCAAGACCGAAGTCAGCCTAGTGCTAATGACACTCAAGGGCAGCAGCTCGGCGTTGGCAGACCATCATTCCCAACAGCCCCGCCAAGGAGGGTGGAATTAGTCCAGAGCAAAAGGAGCGCCTGGCATCATCACACAAAAATGTAATTACATTGAAGATGAAGGGAATTAAAGGCTGCAATGTAATATTTTTAAAAGCCACGATAGTGGAGAAGGAGATTTCTTCCCAAATGCCCTGGGGTGTTTATTTAATCCACACGCCACCTAGGAGAGTGCCACATTAAGAGCTTTTGGTAAAACAGTCATTCGGATACTAGACCTGAATTCTGGTCAGCATGCTAAAGCTCTCCGCAAATCTTTTAAGAGCCGTTTCCACTTTGTAGCTTCCTAGTAACAGTAGAAACATGAATCAACATATGCCGCATTGATTTGGGGTTTCCATGGAGACTGGAAGGACACAGGGAAGGGAAGGACAGAAAGAGGCCACTTGGCCCAAAATTCTACTAAAAAAAAAAAAAAAAGCATCTCAATTTCATTCCTCTGAGCATTAGCAGCCTCATTTCCTGTTCATCAGTTCAGGCATCCAGATATTTAATTGGTAATAAGCCTGCTCGACTTCTCACAGGAACATCAGAGGGGACACGGAAAGAAGTCAGCAGCTCAAGGTGTGGGCTCAGGAGGTTTGCAAAGAGAACCCAAGAAGCACAGGATCTGGAATCAGAAGAAAGGGCCCCTGGGCCTAACTCAGCCGTTAACCAGCTCCATGACCCTGACGACCCTGACTAGCTGTGTGATCACTAACTAGCATAACCAAGCGCTTTGAATGTCAATTTCCTGCTTTGTAAAACCTAAATGCACACCCCCTGCCCTGTCTATTTTTCAAGGTGGTTACAAGAAAGAAATGAGAAAGGCAGTGGGAAGAAAAATGCTTGGCAAATTCTAGTACACTGTGCACTATTATTATAACTGATGATGCCCTGAGCTTCCCTTTAAATGGAATTTTGCCAGTAAGCAAGAAAATGCAAAAGAAAGATGGTTGATTTAGTGGTGAGTAGCCTGACCTGAGGGGGCGGGGGGGGCAGAAAGACAGTGGGTTAAACAGCCTTGAGTTTCCAGTGCTGTAAATGTAGGCAAGTGACTCTCTCCCTCTCTGAGTGTCATTTTCATCATGAGCAAAATGGATATCGCAGCACCAATGTCTTTGGCTTGTAATAAGGATTAAGTGATATCATTCATGTACTCGAGTGTTAGCACACTGCTTGACTAAGGGCAAATGACTGTAGTGGGAGCCACTATTATTAGCTTTATTGACTGTTTCATCATCTGTAAAATGGGACTCAGAATCCCTACTATTTCCCTACTTTACCTAGAGGATTGCTGGGAGGATGTCTGCTCAACTACTTGATATGCTATTTGGGAAAATGTGCCAAATAAATAGAATGTTATTATTTCAAGGTTCAGCTTTATTGCCTGCTCACTGAGGTGATACAAAACTGTGTAAAACATATTTGTAAGGCTTTTTAAGCTTCTTGGTGGATAGGAGGGTTTCATAGTCTCTGTTACCTTTTTCATTTTCTCTTGTTCCTCTTGTGCCCTCATTTGTCTCCTTATACTCAATGCAACCTTTTCTTCTCTCCAGTCTCTTCTTTATTCACTGTCTTTATACTTCTTCTAAGTGTGTCTAGAAGGATTTTTAAATTAAATTTAGGAGGCTTTGGTGTCTAAACTGCAATTGTTCCTTAGGGATCCTAAAGTTAAATGTATGCCAACACTGGGGAAAATGACATAAAATAGGTGGATATTTTAGGATTACAGGATTGCCTCTCAGACAATGGTCATCACTGTTTCATATATACATCAACCAAATGCAGTTCATGGAATTTATTTTGGATCCTGATTCAAATTTAAAATCATAAAAATATTATGAGACAATTGGGGAAATTCCAGCACTGATTAGACATCAATATTAGTGTGATATCGATAGTAAGGTTGTTGTTTTTTCTTAAGCAACCTTATTATTTTTATATACACTCTGAAACATTTACAATAGAAATGATATGGTATTTGGGACTTGCTTCCTCTAGGGTGGGAGTGAGGGATGTTGAAGTGGGCGGTAGTACATAGGAGCTCACTGTTCTAGTCTTTTGACTTGTGTATATTTAAAATTGTGCATAAATTATTTTAAAATAGTGTAACCAGTGACAATATGTGCTTCAGTAAAATGAGTATACAATATGTAAAGTATTAGTGCAAGGACACTGAAATGTAGAAGAAGGGGACAACTTGAATGGGAATTGATTTCCATTGTAAGTTGTTTTCCCCATGAATAACCTATTATTTGACTGCAAGGGAGCAGATGCTAATATTCATAGAGGGTTAGAGAGGGATGACTCTTAGCTATCACCTGCAGAAACTAAACTTTAAAGACTTTGCCGAAGGTCACATTTCAGAAAGTCAGAGCCAGGACTCACGCCCAGAGCCCCTGGGGCAGAGTCCAGTGACATCCTTTCTGCCCACCGATGAGCTGCCCATCTCCCCACCCAGATTCCAGGGCCACAAGGCAACCCTGGATGAGGAGACAAATGACGACCTGTTCTCTTACCTGAGCAACCTCCCCGTTCCTATTGTAACCTCAGCCTTCAACAGTGAACTCCGCTTTTACAAATTAGCTTCCCAGTGGCCAGCTGGCTTCTGCAAAGGCAGCTGATGGGCAGGAAGCCAGAGTGTAGAGAAAGCCAGGGCTCATGCACCACACACAATCCTTCACACACCCTCGGCCGGATCTCCTGATTCATCAAGGTCGCTGCTTCAGGGGGGCGGGAGGGATGGAAGCCAAATGGTGAAGGACTGAGGAGGGGATGGAAAGAGGCGAGTCAGAGATTCTTTCAGGTAACTTTGCTGACAAAAGGAGGGTGCCCACGTGAACTTTCTAAAAATGAAATTTCTTTTTACTTGTAAGTATCGAATAACATGGCAGAAGAGACAAATGACAGAGGAAAGAGTTGAAAAAGCGCAGTAAGTGGGAAAGGATGGGTTCAAGGCCACAGGAGGAAGGATTCTCCTTGAGCAGACACATCTGAGAAGGAAGGAAGGAAGGATGTGTGTACATGTGGGTGGGTTTGTAGGGGAGAAGATGGGGAAGCAGGTTGAGGTACTTCATACATTGCATAAGTAAAAAAAATATATTTTTCAGCTCCCCATCTCCAACATTTAGCACACACAGTACCTGGCACCAGGAAGATGATCAATAAGTTCAGTTGAGTTTAACTGAACCCGCCAGCAGGTGGGTGAGGGAGACCATGTTTGGGGCAGGATGCTGGCCAGGAGAGGCAGTGTGGAGCCACAGAACTAGCACAGACTCCACGGTCAGGTGACAAGTGTTCAAGCTC
This sequence comes from Eptesicus fuscus, assembly GCF_027574615.1. Lineage (NCBI taxonomy): Eukaryota > Metazoa > Chordata > Mammalia > Chiroptera > Vespertilionidae > Eptesicus > Eptesicus fuscus. The sequence goes on from NC_072494.1 coordinate 24,955,855, forward strand.
CAACTCTGCCCCTTATGGCCGGCTTAAGACCTTGCTTTCTTATCTCTGAAATCAGAATTCCTAAAGTGATGCCAACTTCTTGTATTACTGTAGAAATTCATTGAGATATTTAAGCCCACGTGGATTGTAAATTATTCAGCCTTCTAAAAACATGAAGTCACATCGACAGTTATCAGAGTCATGGCGGGCAGAGGCCTAACACCAAATGGGGGCGGCAGGAGAGGCTGCCGAGGAAGGGGCAGCAGGGTCCGAGATGGAGAAGCAGTGGGACCTAGTTTTCAAAGCCCTGGGGCTGGGATGTAAGAGCAATGCACTAGCACAATCAAAGCGGGGCTCTCTCCTCCTATCTCACGTGCCAGGGCGCTGGTTCGCCATGTCTTCCCCTTTGTAGGCAGTAACAAAAGCTTTATCATTTGCCATCGGGGCCTACAGCTGTGGGCAGAAAGCAGCTTCAGCACTCTCCCCTCCTCTGAATATAAAATAAGCTCTTTCTAATCCTCCATTTTTAATGACTTCAGCCAATGGCTTTTATGTCCTCCCTTCCTGCTCCGTTCTCACCAGCCACCTCGAGTCACGCAAAAAAAGGAAACTCCACATCCATCAGACCCAGGGATGGGCCTGGCTGCAGCAACAGCGGCAGGAAATAGCGGAGTGAAGACCTGGCCTCCAGGAGACAGCTCTCCCACCAAGACCTGCTCCTACCATCACCCAGTCCTCTAGGAAATGAGACGCCTTGCTTTTAGGCTATGCTGGGTGCACATTAATGCCTGCAGTGGGGGCGGGAGGAGGGACCGGGGCTGTGTGGGTGCACTCAGATGCACAAAGACGCTGAGCAAATTCTGACACTTTTCCTTGAGAGACAAAGCCCTGATAGGAATCTACCTTAAGCCATTCAGCTTTTCTGAGACCCTCTTCTTTCTAGAATCTTCTGTTGAAAGATTCAAAAGCTTTCTGGAAATTCCACACAGAGCAAACTCTTAAAGGTACTGATGAGAATGCTGATGCTTCGTGGACAGTAAAAATATATATATATATCCTAATCCCCAAAGAAAAGAGGGGGAAGCAAGGAGCATTTCTTATGTTTCTGGAGATAGAGGAGTTTGGACAAAGAGGACATAAGAAAGCAGGAGACAGAGTCTGTGATAGAACAGAACAAAAATTCTAAGCCATGAAATCTTTATACACAATAAGACTGACATTGGTATAGCACAGTCACAACTTATACTATGCTTTCACATTTCTTTAGCTGAACTTGATCAGGTAGCTTAACCTCTTTGGGCCTCAGTTGGTTTGGGGAATTTGGGAGGATTAAACAGTGAGATGTAGGAAAAGTACCTAGCAACGTTGCCCAGCACATCGTGCTAACTGGGAGCTATCATTATTACTTTACATTGACCCTCACATAAACCTTTGGAGGCATGCTGGGCACTTGTGTTGTGCCCATTTTACAGATTACAGAAACAAATTTTCGGTAGTCCTGAGTGAAGGGCCCAAGGTTATTCAATGAATGGCCCTACAGAGACTGGAACCCAGGACCAACAGGGCTTTTTCCAGGCTACACAACATCTCAGCACATTCAGTTGCTACCGCGGAGACCCACATTTGGCGGGTTTATTAATGGAAATATGATGGGTTTTGCTCAGCCAGGCAGCCACACTCTCACCAGCCCCCGAGGAGTACCTGGCATTTGTGAGATGGCATTGTGGCTAAGGAACCCTGTTCTTCAGATCAGAGTTCACTGACCCATGGGGAAAAGATCTTGGCTCCACCAGCAGGTTTAATTCAACCAGACAAAGGCTGTGAGGAGGTTTTCAGATTCCTTTATGTGTTAGGCACTGTGTGAAACTGTGTTGTTGTTTTTCATTTTAATGCCAAAAGGACCCAGGTGCCAGGAGCGGCTTACGCTTGCTTGGACACAGTGGGCTACAGACCACACTACACATTCCAACCCCCACTCACCCCACCCATCGACCTTCTTCCAGGAAACCTGCTCTAAGGACGGAGCTGACAGCAAAGGGTTAATAAAAACTAGTTTGCCAGATTGACTGAGTGCTCATGGAGCTATCATTCCCAAAATAATAATAACAGCCATCAGCCCAATACCATGCTGCCTGTTTGGAGCTTAGCACTCTCCCCAAGCATGCATCTGACCTCATAACAGTTACCTCACTCCCCCACTTCCCAGCACCTCCTCCATCTTCCAAGAAAACCCTCAAGTTTTCCCATTCTGTAGAAACAACCCCAAAATAACCCAGGTTTTGGAATAGGGTGGGCTTCCTTTCTCATTTCCTTAGATTGAAAGCATCCCAAGATCAGGACCTACAAGGACCTGAAAGCCAGATGTTCAGCCTGCAGTGAAACAGGGGACTGATTCTAAGTGGCTCTCACACAGAAGCAGAAAAGCTGCCCTTTCCCCCAAGGCCCCCGAAAGTCCCTACCTCGGCAGCTCTGGGAAGAACCCTTTGAGCTGATGCCAGGGACTCATCACCTGTAGGCCGCAATGGTGCCCTCAACACACTGCTGAGAAATTGGTGACCTCCCTCCCCTCCCCGCCCCCCCCAAATTGTAGCTATGTTTGGTGATAGGTACTAAGTAGACTTATTGTGGTGATCATTTTGCAATATATATATCACATCATTAGGTTGTACATGTGAAGCTAATATAATGTTATATGTCAATTATATCAATTAAAAAAAAACCTGATCCCAGCAAGTCTTTACTTAAAATATGTCTAAGAAAATAATGCAGAATGTGAGCAAATTTTTAACTGTGATGTTATATCAGCATTTTATGTAATAATAAAAATATGGGAAAACATTTTTTTAAAGAATTGGTGACCTGCCAATGGATTTGTTAATTAATTTGATGGTGGGAGTCCCTTCACAATGCATACATGTAGTTAATCATCGGGTTGCACACTTCAAACATAATACAATTTTACTTGTCGATTATACCTCAATCAAGCTGCAAAAAAAGAAACTGGTGATCGCCAATATTTTAATCTGCCTCCAGCTCATGGTGGTGGGGAGTCCTTCTACATCGGAATGTGTCACCGGTGTTAGTCACCAGTGACGCTGGAGACCTGCACCATGACGGGAAACGAAACAGATGCGCGGCCAAACTGCTATGCAGGCGACCGATTTAAAACAGCAGCAGAAGACTCGAATGAAACGGAAAGAGACAGTGCCATAGTCCAGATAGCAAACCACGATGCTTTCAGAGCCCCTGAAGGCATCTGAGGGAGGAAACAGCATCCCTTTGGACCAGAAAACAGGGTTTGGGGACCTTGGGAGTTGGGATCCGGGAGGAGGGAGAACAGAAAAGGACATTGGCAGCTCAGCCCCCACTAACAGGGGAGAATGGGCAAAGTCCTGCACCCCTGCTCCTGGCAAGGGTGGCAGGCTTCTCCACTCTGAGGAGCTGTTAGAGAATAAACGGGGGTCATGACAGGACAGTGCCTCTTCTGCCCCAGCTGTCTGTGCCTCCCAGCAGGACTCCCAGCTCAGGATGGCCAGCTCAGCCCACTCAGGCCCTGCCGGAAGGAGCTGCTCCCTCTTACCTGTCTGGCGGTGGGCAGTGCAGCTGGGAAGGTGTGGCTGGCTCGGGCCCCAGCTGGGCATGGCTCAGCGAAGCCCTGAGTGACAGAGTTAGCCACCTTCTGGTAGGGGAGGCCACTTCACCTGGCGCCCTTAGCAGAGCGGCTGCAACCCACCGCTCTGCTGGCTCGTCTCAGGCTTTGCATCTCCAGAGCTGGGAAAGAGTGAGCAGCAGGGAAGGGGGTGGGGAGGCGCAGGGAGGGGAGGGGAGGGGGCACTGTGACAGATGATGCGCACTGCCAGGCAGAGTTGGGGGAGGACCCCGGACTCCGGCAGGATGGCACTGCCTGTGGCTCTCCCGCTGACAGCTCCCTCACTGGCAGCTGCCTCCAACGGGACGAAGGGACAAGGGGACAGCCACTCTGGAGAATTCAGGGGGAGGCAGAGTGCAGAGGGTGGCAGACGGTGGAGGTAGGGGCGGGAGAAGATGGCCTGGGTTGCACAGTGGGAAGGAGGGGATAACCTGCATCAGGGAGAGAGGATAACCTGCTTTGGTTCAGACACAGTCCCGGATGGAAGCATCTGCTGTAGGAGGTGGTGGGGGGAAGGGACAAAGCCACATCCTCCTGGCCTGCCTTCGGGGCTGTCTCTCTCCTTCTATAACCAACAAGGCCACTCTGGCTTGGGAATTGGAATGGGTAGGTCATTTAGATCAAGCACAGCTCCAACTTTCTCAAACAGGGGAAACATTAGGCATGAAAGACCACAAGGCATACAATGTTGAGTGTTATTTGTCACTCTGCGCTGCAGGCAAGCCTGAGTGACCCCTCTGCCATCTGCCCAACCTGTGATCAGGGGACTTGTGGGAGGAGGAGGGGAGGCCTATGACAGGATGGAGAGTGTGTGTCGTGTGATGCTTCTTTCCATCTGTAAAGTTCCATTTGGGTGGTCAGGAGCTTGGGCCCCTGCCTGGAGCAGCTTCTGAGCGTGAGGAGTAACCACCCTTCAAGTCAGAATCTAGAGTCTCCTTGACCTGCCACCCATATGTAAGGGTTCACTGCGCAGGCCCCAGAGCTGACAGTCATAGGCTCTGTTTACAACCACAGCCAGAGAAAGAGGCTGACACAGAAACAAATAAACAAACAGTGGAAGCTGGAAAAGACCAAAGGAAGCCACAGCTGGGGAGCACTCAGCAAGCGCAGCTAATGAAGGGAAAGGAGATCTCACATAAGGGCCTTTTGGGGCGGGAGGAGACAGGATGCAGAGGGAGGAGAACCAGACTGAGACGGATTTCTAAGGAATTGTCCTTCCCGGCAACAAGCTGGTTCTCTTCCTTCCAGGCCTGTCGCTGAGGTCTTGACGAGCGCAGAACCAGATGACCCCTCGGGGAATGACCGCTACGCTTTGGGTCCTGCCTCTGTAGATGTCAGGATCACATCACTGCTGTGTAAAACATGACATCCATCAATTCACCAAAATCAGGCGGATTCAGCAAACAGTCCTTGGAGCCCACCGTGTGCTGTGGGAGATAAAGAGGACCACAACGTCCTTGTCATGTCCCAGGTGACCCAGAAGAGGAGAGACTTAAACAAGTGACTCTGATGCATGGATGGTGAGCGAAGGACTCAAAGAATGCCCTGAAAATGCAGATCTTCCGTCCACCTAAGAAATCAGAGGCGTCCTTTCAGAGGAGGCCTCAGCTGACCTGCACGTTGAAGGTCACCTGTGGATTTCGACAAGTGGAATTTAGAGGAGAGGAGAATTCAAGGCTGAGGAACAGCCTCTGCAAAGGCACGGAGTCTAGACGTGCTCTTTCTAGGGAGACTGGAGCAGAAAGTCTAGTGTCACAGGAGAACAGAGTGGAGGAGATCATTTAAGGGGGTACATTGGGACCAGATGGTAAAAACCTTTAAATAAAGGAATGTCAAGTCAAATCATCTTCATTACCAGATCTGCATTTTGAGAAGATACTGAGTGGAGAGGTATTAGAGGAAGGTGAAGCCAATCAAGGTTATTGTAAGTCTTAGGTGAGAGAGGATGAGAGCTAAAGTAAGGCAACAAACTTGAGAAGGAAGAACAAAGTACAGAGATTTGGGAAGGTCGAGTCAGCAGGACTTGATTTGATCGGGGGAGTGGAGTTCAGAATGGGGAAGGATGGGAAGAAGTTGAGAATGACTCTATAATTTCACCTTTGAAAACTGGCTTTAAAGACTAGAGGACTTGTGTGGGGAGGGGTGTGGGATGGGGATGGGGGATGAGGACAAATATGTGATACCTTAATCAATAAAGAAATTAAAATTAAAAAAAAAAGACTAGAGGACTTAGGAAGTAGAGCAGGTGTGGGCTGGTGAAAGAAAAACTATAGTGTATTTGATTTGGGGTTGGTTGATCTCTGTTGATATCCCAGGGCAAAAGATGAAGAGCAGATGGAAATACCGTATAGCATTAACTCTTAGCAAAGAGGTGTAAAGCTGAAAGCTCTCTATGTGAAGATCAAAGATGATAGGAGTTGGTGAAACACTCAAGGACAGCAAGAAGAGAGGGGCTGAGGGCAGAACCTTAAGAAGTGACTACATTTAAAGGAGGCGTCAAGAAAAGGGATCAGAGCGAGAGAGTAGGAAAACCAGAGGAATGAAATGTCACAGAAGCCAGGGAAGATGAGAAGCTTTTGAGAAGGAAGAGTCAAACCCATTGTGGGTGATGACTGAGCTGAAAATGGCAGACGTCAAACTTCAGACTGACGTTCAGACAATAAATGCGGAAGCAAATGAAAGAATGAGGAGAGACATCACCTAGTCCACACCCAGTACTTAGATACGAGAGGTTGGAGGTAAGTAGCAGAACACACCACAGTTCGATGTACATGTGCACATGCTTAAGATAAATGTTTAGTGGACGGTTTATATACATTCTGTGTCCAGTAGATGTGGAATTCCAAGAATTGTGCACTCAAATCTACCCACTTAAGAGCATCTACACCCATATATGGTGCTAGGTATAAAATCTGTTGAAAGGGTACCATTGCTAGAGAATACGCCCATAAATAATTGGGGATTCCTTAGTTCTCATTCTCCCTACTCTGCCTCTGTCCATCTGTTAAAACTCGTCCAATGTAAGGAGCCACCAGCTATTGATGAAGGGGCCTCATAGACACCCAAAGCCTTTCTCAACAATGACCCTCTAAGCTCCTCTTGTTTTTCAACTGCTGTTGCTCCAAAACTAATCTGTTTTACTCTAAACCCTTAAGTCTAAATTTATTTCTAGAGTTTAAATCTCTCTCCTGGCTCTGGGGAATCTCAAACCTGGCTCAGCTCTCTGACTTTTCCAACCCTTCTGCCTTAGGTAAGAATCACCACTCCATTTTCAGCCCATTAGGGGGCAACACCCAAAGCCAGCCCCCTCCTGACAAGAAAAGCTCAGGCCCCTTCCCTGAGTCAGTTCCCTTATTCTTAAGCAATCCTTCTCTGGTCCTGAAAAAAAAAAGCAACCCTTCAGCTCTTGTTAAAAATAGGTATCTGAACCAGGCTGAACTCCAGCTGACAACTGTAATCAAAATTCTGATACCCAGAGAAGGCAGACCACATAAGATGAACCCTCACAAAATGCTATCTTAACAAGGCTCATTCCTTGTTGAAAGGCAGATATAAAATACTACATTCTTAATTCTAAAACACATTTGTTTCCCACATTTTAACATTTCTGTAGTCAAGATGTCTTACAATCAGCATGTACCTAGAACGTGGTAAGGTGACTTCCCCTCTTTCAATGCCTCTCAAAATATAAAGCTTTTTTTAAAAAAAACAAAACAATGTTACAATTGATTCATTTTTATAAGTGAGAAAATGTTGTAGGGGGCCACCATTCTTCACGGCCAAAATGCTAATTGAGTGCTTATCAAAAGGAGCCCAACAAAAGTACCGTAAGAGAAAAGTAAGGTCATGAGAACTTGTAGAGTTTCCAAAAATCTTTAATGTGTTAATGGCTCTAATTCACGGAATTAGAGGTAGTACTGGAAGGAATGGCACAAAAAATTGTTTTCCTCACTTGGCATTTACTAGAATGGATGATGGTCATTGAAAGTGAAGGAATTGGAGTTCCCCTGTCTCACCCTTCTCCTGCTAGCCCCCGGACAATGGAATGGAGAAAAATATAAAATCACAGAGAAGGAGAAGCTGAAGTCGTGCAAAACCTACAAACGGGTTGATCTGAAAGCCTTTGAATGAGGAGCTGGCATTATCTGGTCATTTGTTTGTTTTGTGTTATTTCATCCATCTCAGGCTTTAGGAGAACAGGCTCTGGAACTGCTGGTTTGAACCCCAGCTCCTCCACTGAAAAGCTGTGTGACTTGAGGCAAGTGACTTAACCCTGCTGTGCCTTAATTTTCATATCTGTAAAGTAAATGAGTTGATACTTGTACGCTTACAGTATTGTCTGCCACATGAAAAATGCTCAATAAAGTTATGTGTTATTTATTTACTTATTACTTTCCACTTGACACTTCCTTGAGAGAAAAATAATTCTTCTCTCTGAAAAGCTCAAAAATAATTCCATCAAGTCCTGGAAGAAACCTATGTCCCTCCCTAATGCTCGATTGTTTTCCCCTTAAAATTAAAGCCACGCATACCTTTCCCCAAGACTTTCCACTTGTGGGTGAAAAAACAAACAAACAGCATTGTTTAGAAGAGGGTGAATTTGCTTCTGAGCAAACTCCTTTTTTTCCGTGTTCAAAATTTCACCAGACCTGAATAAGAAAAAGGCAGCGTCGTCCCAGCTGGAGTCAGATGCTTATCATTATCTGGTTTAACCCTGAAACAATCCTTACTTCAGAAGCACAGAATTTACGGCAGAAATGAGAACAAGAGGAATTAGAACACGTCTCTGTAATGAATGCGGAGTTTAATATATCCGGAATGTTGGAGCGCTCAGAGACTTAGGGTACGTCTGAAAGAAAGAGCCCAGAGAGATACAAAGCACTTATTTCAATGAATAGAATGTTTCTTATGATCCTGAGAAGGTTAAGGCAAAAGACAGGCTATTGTAGAGAGATAACTATAATTTGCACACTTTTATCCTTTTTTTTTTTTTTTTTTTCATATTAAAAGCAGCCTCTCTTCCTGCTGTTCTTTCATCACCCTGCACTCCTCCTCCATCCCCAGGCCGGAGGGCTTTCCCATCATGATGGAGACAGTCCCTCCTTCTTTTTATTCATTCCATCAGGGATTAACAATATGGAAAGGGATGCTATGGCTGAAGGAGCATTTCTCGGCAGGCTCGGAGTATTTAGAAACCAAAGGAGGAGCTTTCAGGGTGAGTGGGAGAGCATGGAGTGGAGGGAGGAGGTGGGCCTCTGCAGACCACCACTCCCCCATCATCCAGGGAGCCAAGATCAGCTTGGAGACAGGGTCAGAGGTACAGGGAAAGCGGTCTGGGAATTTTCCCAGCTCTCAGTCTCTGGGGATAGGCACTTGCCACGGGGAAAGTGGAAAATATTTTACAAAACAGCGGAGACACGTGCCATATAGCCGCTTCCTCAGAAACTCCATGCAGATCCCTGGGGAGGCCCTTCTCCCGGAACGGTGGCTCCGCAAAGTCGGCTTTGTTGCTGCAGGCGCCTTAGGAATCCGAGGGGATTCACAGAACCCTGGGGATTGCACTGGGGGTGCGGGGAAAGTCCCCCCAGTGGCCTGCAACGGCCTTGGGGCCTTCCTGGCAGGACGGATGGCTCTATTCCAGGAGCCCAAAGGTCTGGGATCCACAGAAAGGGATCCCTCGGGACTATAATGAACGTGCTCCAGCAAAGCCTTCTCGGCTCAGCGGCTTGCTTAACGACACATGAGAAGACTCAGAGGCAAATTTAATAGGGTGCCTGCCCTGGATGGGATCCGGCCGCTCACACGCCAGAAGAGACTGCAGGAGGGCTTATAAGACTACTTCCAGGCTTTGGATCAGGGGCATAAACAACATGAAGCGTCTGCTTAGGTCTCCGCTTCTGAGTCCTGGGTGCATAACCATGTGCCCAGATAGCCAGCCAAGGGGAAAGGCCTCGTCTGCTTCCCCAGGCTCTGCTCCAGCGAGGGGAGGGGGAAGGGCGGTCCCCTCAGCTGTGGGGCTGGTCCTGCCCAGAGATTGGCTGACACATTTTCAAAGCTACTCTCAAAGGCTTTGATGACCCGGCTGTTTCTGGGCAGCAGCTGAAGCTATTTGCCCTGGAAAATGGAAGAAAGCAAGTGTAACCATTCACCCCAACCTGACCCCCCAAACATCCCCCACATACACTCTACAACGGATTGGGTTATTTGGTCCCTGGGGATTTTAACGAGTGCACCAATCTCTGACCCCTTAACATCCCTCCCCTATAATGTAACCAGAGCACCATTCTTCTCGGCTTCTCTTTCAAGAGACAGGAAGTGCCAGTCCATCCTAATAGTCTAGGATACCCCAGGTTCCCCCTTGGGCCGATGCTGCCTGCAGAAGATGCAGGATGGATCTCCCACCGGATGATTTCCACTGCCTTCATGAAATAGCAGAGTTGCTGGAAGTCATAGGCATCTCAGAAAGACTGAATACTTTTAATTAGATTTCTCATTTTATTAAGCACCAAAAAAACCTGAAATAGCACTCTGCTTAAAAATTAATGCACTCTCAGATTTTTGTTAACTGATGACATTTTGTATTTGAAAGTGCTTTGAATTTAAAATTTAGTATTTAAAAGGACTCTTTCGCAATCATCTAATCTGATCACCACAACTCTCCAGTGAGCTAAGTGCCTTTGAGGAAACGGAGACACCAGGGGAAAGTAAATTAGTTAAGAATTTATTGCGAGTGATACAGCAGAACTGGGATCCATATTCAGGATCCATTTCCCAAGCCCAGTCGAATATTCATCCCAAGCTTCTCAATTTTATTAAATAAATTATACATACTGTGGATTATTATTGGGGAAAAAAATTGTCATGTAAACTTACCCAATGTGTTTGTCATGTTTCCTTGCAAACCTGTTAAATGTGTCCAACATGACATTGAGGCCTCTTCTTCCCCTCTGCCTCAAATGAGGCAAATTAGTGAAATTAGCGGCACAGAGTGAATTGTGGGAGTTTTAGTTGATGAACAACAGACAGCCATTGGGTGTCTTTGGGCAGAACGGTGACATCACGACAGCAACCTTTCAGGAAATATCATCTGGCAGCAGGATGTCAGACTCAGGAATAAAGGCAGAACAGAGATGTGTTCCTGTCCAATCTTCCTCAGGGACAAATGCAACTTTTTGCCCCTCGAGGTGTACCATAAAGGAGGTTCCGGCAGCCTCATCAGAGGTGGCTGCTGCTCCTGGGCAGGGCTAAGGTTGCAGGGTGGTCCTTAAGATTACTCTTGAGATGCATCTGTCAGATCCAGCAGCCTGGAAAACTGAATGCTACTTACAAAGGATCTTGGCTTGCAGCTGGGGATGGGGCAAAGCCTGGATGGAACTGGGAAGCAGGACCGTCTATCTAAATAGGCAGAGGCGACTTCCCTTCAGGGTCCAGTCAGCCTTTGAGCTGAAGTCTCCAAGCTGTCATCTGTCCTCAGATCTTGCCTCCATCACTGCTGGGTTCTCTTTTAAAGTACTTGCCTGGTATCTCATAGAAGGGACCAAAGAGCTAACCTGGGAGAGGGTTAAAGGTCCAATCCTAAGTAAAAGAGCTACATTATCTGGGACTTCCTGAAGAAATTCAACCCTTTGACTTGGTTATCTAACCCTTTTAATGGTAATCAGGATGGGAATTTCAGGCCAAGTCAAAGGCATGGCTCACCAGGAGATGGCCCAATATTTTGAGGGCGATAAAAACTGTTGTCCCTTGATTTACACCAAACAGGCACCCACGTAACATACGTAGACCACAGTCCACTCACTGCAGGTACAGGGGCCAGTAAGTCCCCTCCTCAAAGGGGAGTGCAGTGAGCCATTGGAATGTGTAGGCAAATGACAAAAGAGCAGGAGTACTTTGTTTCCAGCAAGTTCATTCACACACTCACCCATCCGCCCATTCATTTTGGATTCAGGGGCCGTGCACTCTGCAATGCTGGACAAGATAGAGGGGTTCCGAATGGTCTAGGCTGAGGACACAGTGTGAAGTCAGAGCCCTGACCCAAACGTTGCAAAGCTTCTTTACCCTCCAGGCTTCCACCCCTACCAGCTCCCTGCTCCTGCCCCCTGAAGGAGGAAGAGCACTTTCTCCTGCAACCCAAATTTCTGCCTGAGATGCTCCTGGGTGCTGGGTAGGAAAAGCTGTACATCAGAACTGTTCCCTGGGGGCTGGGAAAGAGGAGAATGTGAATAACTGCTCCGGCCTCACAAGTCCTACCTACCAGATACACCCCACCCCCAACCTGATGAGAGAGCAAATAGGATTAGAGCTTGGGAGGGAAGGGGGTGGCTAAAGGCAAATTTGCATACACTTTAGCTAAGAAAAATACTGTGCCTTTTGCTTTTTTGTGTCTTCAGCTCATCACAACTCCCAGGTTTTTATAACTTTATTTCTTCGAGTTCATGCTCCCACCTTTCCCCACCATTCTAACATGGGGGACTGGGTAAAAGAGGTGAAGGTTTTGAGAAGAACAGATTGGTACTTAGAAAATAGTCCTAGGGATGTAAAGTACAGCATAGGGAATATAGTCAATCATATTGTAATAACTATGGTGCAAAGTAGATACTGGAAATATGAGGGGGAACACTTTGTAAAGTACCTAATTGTGAAACTAGCATAAAATGATATTGAATGTAAACTGTAATTGAAAAAAACTTTAATTAAAAAAAATAAAGTGGAAATACAGAACCAATATCAACTATAACCTGATTATCTTTAAAAATTGGGCCAGCACAGGGCCATGGATAATAACCACAGATGAGTCTGAAAAAATCACTTAAATTTGCCTCTGGCCTACATTTGTTTTTATGTGGGCAGTTTTTCAAAGTAGATTTATCTTCCTAATTATGTTTTGTTTGCAGTTTCTCAGCACCCATTGCCTGGGAAGTCAGGGAGGGGGACGTGGAGTGGGCTGAGTGCTGAGAGAAGCTGGTTTGAGATAACAATTTGTAGGACTTAAATCATTCATTTAACAAATATTTATTGAACGACTAGAAATGGTAGAGCATGGCACTCAGTTTGGCAGGAGACAAAAAGTCGAAATTAGGTTTGCCATCTTCTCGGGAAGAATATATAAAGTCTTCACCTCTACACAATTGAGATTTCACTATAGTTTTTTTTTTAATATATTTTTTCTTGATTTCAGAGAGGGAGAGGGAGAGATAGAAACATCAATGTTCAGAATCATTGATCAGCTGCCTCCTGCATGCCTTCCACTGGGGGGTTGAGCCTGCAACCCAGGCATGTGCCCTGGCCAGGAATCAAACTGTGACCTCCTGGTTCATAGGTCAATACTCAACCATTGGGCAACACTGGCTGAGCTCACTATAGCTTTTAATGTGAGTCCAAATAGCATTGTTTTTAATCCAAATATCCACAGGGCTCAGTGGCTTTTGATCTCATAGGACTCTCAGATAAATAGGGATTTCTTCAGTAACCATACAATTTTCTCTATTTCTCTGCTTGTATAAAATACAGGATGCTCACCTCCTATAAAATAGCAGAAGAATCACCTCCCGGGGGACATGAGCACTCAGGATAATGGATTGGAGAGGTTCCCTCTCAAGACTGCATGTCTGAATTTACTGACGACTTAATCGCTGAGGAACACATACTGAGAGTCTGACATTGTCCTCGGTTAAAGCATTTCCAGGGGATCCCTGTCATAGCCTTCCCTTTGGTTTATAACCCTATGCCTGGAATCTGTGCCCCACGCCCCTCAAAGGGCAGGAGCCTTCCCCAATCCAGTCATGCACAGAAGAAACAGATGCCAACTTGAGAAACAGGGAGAGGGAAAGGGGTCGTCCTGGACCCATATGCCAAGTGGGACAACAGTGTAGCTCCATGAAACTAACCCTTCAGCCAGATTCTCCCACAAAAACTGGTTCCTGTCCACCCTCTCTCTGCCACGAAGAACTGTTGATGTGGATTATGGGTGTCATTTGCTGGGTATGACTCCCAGACCCACCCTCACTACCCCACTCCTGGGAGACCACCTCGAACCCAAGATGGCCTTGGTATATTGCTGGGAGAGAGGTTGGCCTCATGCTAGGCATGAGCGAAGAAGTCCCCGAAACACCTCCGGCCAGACTTACCAAGGCCAACGTGGTCATCATCAGACCATCATCAGAGGCACTGACAGCACACACACTTGTTTGGGCATGGGCGATCCAGGTGCACGCAGGAGTCCTGGCCTCCTGACTATGAAATCAATGAACTCAGTTTCAGGGGTCAAACAATGTGTTGTTGTTTTTTCACACATAGTAAAGGTGACTATTGTTATGTGAAATGACACATACATTAGGTATACTCTTACTCTGTATCACAGATATAAAAAATAAAATAAAATAAAGCTATTCTATCCTGAACAAAAACCATTGCTGTGGGTGAGCATGAAGCAGAAAGCCTGAAAAATGATCCATAACACTCACTGAATCAATACTAAGGTAAGAGTAAGTATCTTGTCATGTACAAGCAAATAGCAACATAAATAAATAAAAACAAGGGATGTGGAGGGTGAAGTTTCTTTTAAAACAAGGATGTTCGGCCCTAACTGGTTTGGCTCAGTGGATAGAGCGTCGGCCTACGGACTCAAGGGTCCCAGGTTCGATTCCTGTCAAGGGCATGTACCTTGGTTGTGGGCACATCCCCAGTAGAAGGTGTGCAAGAGGCAGCTGATCGATATTTCTCTCCCATCGATGTTTCTAACTCTCTGTCCCTCTCCCTTCCTCTCTGTAAAAAATCAATAAAATATATTTTAAAAAATAAAATAAAACAAGGATATTCGAAGAGAGGTGTCGGACCCTTCCAATTCTCGCAGTGGGTTTTAAGGTCCCCGAAATGCCTCTCGGCCCCCTGACTCAGCAAGAGAAAAGTAGCCGTTAACACTTCAGCTTCTCCTGTAACTGAAGTGTTTTAGGAGGAAGTCGGGGAGAGAGGAAATGAGATTCAGTGCCCCAGTATCTCTGAGAAACTTTCAGAAATACATCTTGTAAACCAGGGCGATAATTTGGCTCCTCTGTTTAATTGCTGCTAATCATGCCACCCGCTAGAGCTGAACTTCAGAGGAGAGAATTAACCACCTAACTAGAGAGACCAGATGTCCCCGGAATGCCTTCTGCACTCTTAAAATCAATGTGGGAGTATGTAGTTTTATATCAAAATCCAAATTCCCCTGAAGAGCTAGCACGTTCAACTGTCAGTCATTAACCTCTCTCTGTGAATTTGTCCCGGATCTTTTTCTAAAACCAGGTATTGTTATGAAGACCCCACATGACTTGAATGATGCTACTATTGTAAAAGGGGCCTCGAGGAATGAGGCTGAAGAGGCAAAGCAACCTTTTCTACTTTGCTTTGCTCAGAGCTGGGTCCATGGCCCCTACCCACTGAGAGCACTGAATCAACTGTGGTTTGAGCCACCTTTCTAAGAACACTGGCCATTTGTGCTTGGCTTTGAACTTGTAAGTCTAAATCCAAGTCTGAAGCTGGATAGGGTGTGCCCAGTAGCATGAAGAATTTTATTTTAATACTTGTCAAGCCATCCTTACCCCTTTTCCTGCCCTCCCCTCCCCGCCCCTGCCTCATCAGAAAAATCATCCTGATAAACTTTCTAACTTGGGACCAGATGATCTCCATGCTGTGGCCAAGAAGAGTCCAATGGCAGAGACACCTAAGACAACTATCTGGGCATTATCATTATCAATAAATAATATGTATTAAATACCTTCTAAATGCCAGCATGGTGCTAAGCTTTGGACCATCCCAACACCGATGAAGTGAATTTATCATTAGCTGATGATAAAACTAAGACTTAGAGAGGTTCATCCTAGGACACATGGTGTGGGGGTAGTGCAGCTAGAATTCAGCCAAGGCAGTCTGACTCCAAACTCATAACTAGTAGGTTAAGCAGCAGCAACCCGTGGGCTGAGAGCTAGCCAGTGGAGAACGAGCCATGAAAAGTCTGCTTGCTTCTGTGTGTCTTCCACTTCAGCCTTTTCCTGAACAATGGGACCCAACAAAAGAATCTGTGCCTATTCTACCTCCCAGGTTGAAGTGGAAAGGAAACCCTGGTCTGAGCCCCTAGGCCTAGGGTGTCCTTCAAGGCGACGGGAGAAGGAGAGACAGGCCCGGCTCACAGTGGCTGTCAGCCTGCGCTCTATGGAGTCATTCCTGGGCTCCCCAACCCTGAGATGAAATAATGGCTTAGACAAGGGGACAGGGGCCATCAGTGGTCTGACAGCATAATGCCCATGACTTCCACAGTATGTGACTTTCGGCTGCAGAAAGAAGAGCAGGGTAATTTTAACCCTGTGTGTCTTAGCACGACTCCATCGCTCCAGCCGCAGGGCTGGCTCCAAAAGAGGCCGATTGTGTCTTTCTGCACCAAGGCCCTCAGACAGAACCACAGACTGCAAAGTCTGGGGGGTGAATTTGGGCCTCAGTGGGAAATAGGGCTCAGGGCTCCCAACCAGTTCTCACCCCACATTCCATAGCTGTGTGTGTCAGCAGGAAACCAGGTTCTCTCTGACCACAGGCCTGAACATCCAAGGAGACACTGCTACTCCCAACATCTGCTCACTGGTGCACAGCAGCCCTAGGCAGGCTGGGGAAGGCAGAACTGCCGGCAGAATGCCGCCACCTTTGACCTAGAAACAGTGACCTGACTGAAGTGCCTTTTCTCATCTTCCACTCATCTTCTTCTCTTCCTTTCTTTGTTTGGTTTGATTGGCTCTTCTTTTTCCTGATTTTCCTCCTACTATTACAGAGATGCTTCTATGTACATGTAGGTTGTGTGTGTATGTGTGTATGTGTGTGTGTGTGTGTGTGTTTATCCTTTCCAGGGCTTCATCCACCTTTATTTTACTTTCCCCATTTTATGAGCCTTATTTCTTGGTGGGAAAACTTAAGGTCTCATCATTTCCACCCTCACCAATTTCACTCTCTTCAGTCCTCTCTTTGCTCACCAAAGGCTGGACATAAGTACTCATGGAGGGACAAGAGACAGGAGACAGGGGACAGGGGACAGGGGTCAGCCAGCATTGGCCCCACCTGTGCTAAGCCACTCCTCTGATTAGTTCCCTGCTGCAGGTGAGAGTTAAAAACACTATATCTGGCAAGGATTGGCTTCCAATAAGGAAGTGTGAACACTGCATCATGACATATTCCGACCACAAATGCCAGACAGAGACCCCTGACCCCAAACATCAACCCGATGCCTATCATTCTGCCATTACGATGTCATTCTTCCAGTTTCTGAGAGTTCTCTTCAAAATGGCACGGGTCCCAGCTTGTCAGCAAACGACTTACCTTTGCAGCGGTTTGCTCTCCTTAATCTGAGAACCAAAATAGGACACGGTCTGGGTATCTGATTGGAAGCAGAACACCTGACTAGGACAAGACCCAGGAGGGAGGAAAGGAGGACTGAGAAGTGGCTGGGGACATTCACCAGCGACAAATATCCAAACAGCTACTCGGAGGACAGGGGTCAGCCAGCATTGGCCCCACCTTGAGCGGTGGGACTGTCCAGCTAAGTGATGTGACCACAGCCTGGCATCGCCCTAACCTCTGTCTGCCAAGCACTTGGCATCTGCACCAACACCCAGGAATAGGCTGGCTCCAGATGTTGGCTAAGTTCCAGAAATCTCCAGCTGCTGCACAGGACCTAGGAACTCAGCTCCCTGAGCTTCAGGCAACCCAAACTTGGCCTTCCCACAGTGTCAATCCCCATTTTCCTCCTTTGCTTTCTGCCGCCCTTTGTGTGATGCTTAGAAATCAAAATTCATCAAAATTCTCTGCAAGTGAAGAGTGGGTTTCATGACACCAGTAAAGGTAACAATGAAATTAAAGAGCTTATTCACTGCCAGGCACTTTTATAAATGCTATCTTATTGATTCCCCTACAACAAGCCTGTTAGGTGGGCTTTGCTACTCTCATTTGTGGTAAGAGGTGAGGAAATCTGAGTCTGGGGCATCAAGGGACTTGTCCAAGGTCATGGAGATTGCAAGTGGTATAACTGGAACTCAAATCCAACTGCAAAGCTTCAAACACACTCACTGCCTTTTGGAAAAGGATGCTGGTTTATCATTACATCCTCCTCATGCTGGGAAGGCTGGCCACACACCCATGCAGGACCTGTGAAAATGTGACAGCATTTCCTGAAGGTTTTACTCGGGAATTCAGAATGTAAACTCATACGACTTGCATGTAAATCCATGGTCACACTTGACCTTATGACTCAGGTTGCAGAGAGCCCAGACCCTCCCTTAGTAAACATTTATCAAGTTGTATCTGGATTCTGCCATGAAACCCAGCCACTTTTTTAGTCTGTTTTTAGAGTCCTATTGATACATCTTTTCAGTGTGTTCCCATATCACCCACGGCTAGAACATAAAATTGTCCCTGGCTTTGAACACCATATGAACAGCCTTTACACCTTTTTAAAGATGTGGGCATCCTTTAAAATATCCACATTTTACAATAAACAATCCCATTTAGGATGTTCCAACGAAAAAGCAGTTTTTTTCCTTCTGTTCTATTGTAGTCATGGAGACCTCAAATGTGATTAAAAGGAACAGACAAAATTAAAACAAAATTAAAACAGACAAAATTAAAACACAAAAAGTTGGTATCAGAGCAAATAATGATAGTTCATATATTTCAGTGGTACTTGTGTCTGAGGAAATCAATCAATCAATCATTCTATAGATGTTCCCTCATTTGATCTCTCACTAAGGTAGAAGAAGGACAGGTGGTCTGGTCTTCTTCGGATCCGGGCAGGACCCGCAGTGAAGACCATGATAAAGGGAGGCCGGGTCTGTAACACCCTGAGATACAAAGAATTTCACCCATGTAGGTGGTTAGCATCAAACTGGTCAATTTAACCATTTGAAGCCAACACTTGAATCAGTCAACTCAGCTGCATTGGTCTATCCAGAGAAGAACTACCAAATGCACCAACAAACCATGAAGAACAGATGAGAATAAACCTCAGGTCACTCCACTGAGTGTGCTGCTTGGATAAAAACACATCTCCCTGCCGTGCGACATGGCTCACCTTGATAACTGCAGCTGTCTCTCATATCTCCCACGGTCACCAGGGGGGCGTCTCTAAAAACAGATCTGGTCACCCTACTCCCCCATTGACCGCAGGATGGACTTGAAACTCTTCCTGAGACCAGGCCCCTCCCGACCTGGCCTCTTGCCCGCTTCACTGTCTCATCTCTCACCCCGGCCCCACTGCCGTGCTGTAGTTGTAAGAAGCTATTCATAACTTGCTGTCATCCCACCTCTCCCAACCACACAAAAACCCCACCTCCACCTCATCATTGCCTGTTTGAAAACACCCATTTTCCCCTCTTTTCTTTTATGACTATTTTTTAAATAAATATTTTTATTGATTTCAGAGAGAAACATTAATGATGAGAGAGAATCATTGATTGGTTGCCTTCTGCAAGCCCCCTACTGAGGGATCAAGCCTGCAACCCAGGCATGTGCCCTTGACCGGGATCAAAGCCAGGACCCTTCAGTCCGCAGGCTGACACACTATCCACTGAGCCAAACCAGCTAGGGCTTTTTATGACTACTTTTTAAAGTAAACTTTTTTTTTATTACAAAATTAGTGTAGAGAAAATATAGTACAAAAAAACAAGCATGAAAATTAAAAGTATGCATAATCCCATTACCCAGAGATAATATCTTGTTGGCATTTTGATATACAGTTAACCCTTGAACAACAGAGGTTAGGGGCACCAACCACCCATACAGTTGAAAATCCAGGTATAATTTTTGACTCTCCCAAAACTTAACTAATAGCCTGACCAATAACACAAATAGTTGATTAACACATATTCAGTATGTTATATGTATTATACCTGGTATTCTGGTAAGCTGGAGAAAAGAAAACGTAATTTAGAAAATATTAAGGAATAGAAAATACATTTATAGTGTTTATTGAAAAAGTCCACATAGAAGTGGACCCACGGACGTCAAACCCATATTGTTCAAGGGTCACCTATTCCTTACAGTCTTCTTTATATGCACGTAAATATTTCCTACCACACCAGTTTGACTTCTGTAATTTGAGTTTAGTGCCACACCCTATAAGAGGATTTTTCTAACCTTTTTCCCTCCCCCTCACCCCAAACTCAATCATGCTCTCTCCCATTCACCCTTCAGGTCTGTTTAAATGTCACATCCTCAGACAGTCCCTTCCTGACCCCCCAAAGTAAATTACATCACCTCAGTTACTCTCTCTGTAGCACAGTACTTTTTTTTTTATCACATTATCTGAATTTATAATTGTATATTTATTTGTGCATTTATACATCCGTGTCTTTCTCGTTAGACTATAAGCTCCATAAGAATAGGGGCCATAGCTGGTCCCTATGATGAATATTTTTTGAATGAATAAATGAATGGCAAGAAACTCCCTTTTCCATACCTCCACTAATACCTTACCCATCTCTGCCATGTCAATTTCTGCTCACCACTAAACTATACGCTCCTGGAAGACAAAGACTGTCTTTAAGTCTATGAAGTAATACTGATATGTGAAGTCATAATTACAACCCTATATCACCATGTCCAGACTTTCAATTTTTTCCGTAATTGAAAAAAAATGAATTACTTGCCATATAGGCAGGACAGCTAACCAGTGACACTGTTGGATGATCCCATTTCTTATGTAAATCCTCTATTCCTAGTTTTTTGCAATAGTGGTTCCTGTATAATACCAAAATATAGCTGAAAAGTGGAAACATTGCTCTGTGTTTCAAATGTTTCATCTTCAAAAGCCAACATGCACATCATGGGACACGTCTGATCAACAGTCTCTTCATCCGGGTATTTGCCATTGTGGCTCATTTAGAGTCTAAAGGAAAAGAGAAATGATGCTTCGCCCCTCCACCACCAATAAAACTAAATTAAGTAGAAGTAATTTGGAGAAAACTAAAATAAGTAATTACTGTGATTGAAGCCCTCATTTGCAGTGCACCATAATATTTCTACATTCCAAAGAGCACTGGTTTACATAAGAGACCACTGTTAGGAAGCAATATCCATGAGTTTGCTTTTAACTGCAAATAAGAAAGCCCGGCTGAAAATGACTTAAATATCAATAATTTTCACATAGCACATACGAGGAAGTCTGGAGGTTGGCTAATTCAGCAGCTCAGCTGTACCAACAAAGACCCTAGTAGTTTCTACCTTTCCGCTCTGCCTTTCTTAGAAAAATCTTCCTCTAGTTTCAAAGTGGCAGGAGTAGCTCCAGGTGTCACATACATAACAAAGGGCATCGTGCAAAGGAGGCAGTTATTCCCATGCACCTCTTTAAGTTAACACAGAAAATGTTATTCCCCTCCCCATCTCACTTCACATGAAGATTGGCTCAAATGCCCATGTTTATCCCAGTCATTAGAAAGAGGGATAAGATTATCATGATTGCTTTAAATCAGTTCCAACCAAACTATGCATAATTGGTTTTTGAGCTATTAATGCAATTTCTGCTTCCTTAGATGTTTCTTTTTTAAATTATCTGATCATTTTTATCAGGCTGAAAACTTATCTAAAATATTTTCTTCATGACTTTAAAACTTTCCCCAAAGATGAAATGGATCTGAAGAAAATAAAGTCTTTTCTTCATTTTTCTCTCCTTTATCTCCCTTTGGATCTTCCTATTTCTAGTGTCAGAGTGCCAAAAGTTACAAATAGGTCTTTGAGGAATGACTGGATTTAATTCCAACTTATCATAGGAAAATGACTAGTGAGTCATAAAACAGCAGTGGCCTAACATGGTATAATTTGAGACTATTGAAAGTTCTTTCACACACAAAAAAAATCTTCACTGACCTGCTTTAGGATCTCAAATTCCTATTATGTAAGAGTACACCCTTTCAAGTGAAAGCTTTGAGTTTTCTGTTAAAATAAAACTATCCATGGAAGGGGTGAGATCTCACTTCTCTGCTCAAAAAATCATCCATTGATTCCCCACTGGCCGCAAAATAAATTCCAAGTTCTTCAACTGCTTATACAAAGCTCTGAGATGGGCTAACCCTGCCTTCTCAGCATCATCCCCAAGCCTTCCGTCAGAAACTCACTGCCCAACAGGACCACTGCACTCCTGTGTTCTGAGCATGCCCAGTGCATGCTTTCCTCTAGCCTTTGCTTCTAATAAATCCAGAGTTCCCTCCCTCTCCATTTAAACACTTATACTTATCAATAGCCTACCTCTAACATTTGGCCTGCAGCACTTAAATTCTACCTGGATTATTATTAATTTTTTTAAAATTCTTTCTGATTTAGTAAGGCCTTCTTTGGTTTAAAGGGACAGAAACCCAATTTATTCATTCAGTCAACAAATATTTATTGAGTACCTACTATGTGCCAAGTTCTAGGAGTTAAGGTTACAGCAGTGGAAAAGGCAGGAAAAAGACACACAACTCAAGTTCAATGAAGCAAAAACAGGGGAGGGAGAATGTCTTGGCTCATGTCACTGAAAGACTAAATTTGGCTACAGTCACAAGTGAATCTAGAGATGTCATCAGGAATGAATCTCTCTCATGAAATAATTAATTTCATTCTACTTTTCTTGGATATGTTTCATTCTCTGGCAGGATTTTTTCACAGAGAGCTAGAGATGGCCATTGGCATCACTATGCTTTTATCATTTTAGAGGCAAAAAAAAAGGCAAAGAAAATACAGATATTTACATTATGATTCATAACAGTAGCAAAATTACAGTTATGAAGGAGCAACGAAAATAATTTTATGGTTGGGGGTCACCACAACATGAGGAGCTGTCTTAAAGGGTCGCGGCATTAGAAAGGTTGAGAACCACTGGTGGGGTAATGTGACTCAGTCAGCCAGGATTTCCCTAGTCACAGCAAAAGGAAGGCACGTGAATTGAGCATTACAAATCAATAAAGTATAACCCCATTAACGTAACAAAGCATTGATATTAACAATTCATGAATAACTAACATTTGCACATATTTTAAAAGTTGCACTATAGAGAAGATAGTTAATAAATTATGAACTTAGGTACAAGTAAAACAGCTCTCTCAGCTTCCACGACTGCTATTAGCACTGCTTGAATTTCCTCTGAATCTTGAACATCTGGACTCAGTACTCCTACTCAGTGTCTTCTCAGTAGCTTGCAGTGTACAGTTCTTAGTTAATTGCAGTAGGCTGGCACTGATTGCCCTTAGGAAAGAATTTCATGTGTGCCTATGTAATGCTAATCCCAGAAAAATCCTTAGGTTTCCAAACCTTTGTTTTAAAGGATAAGGCTTTGGGTGTTATTAAGCTTTCTTTGCAGAATGCTTATAAGCATCCTCAAAGCAACCCTAGGTAACCCTAGGGGTAGAGTTTGGTCTACGCTGCCCCCCCAAGTCCGAAGTTATCACATGCCATGCCACTGAAATTTCCATTCTACCACAATCCTTCCCAGCAAAGCTAGAAAGTAATGCACCCAATGTTATATTGCAACTATCCTCATGGTCACTTTCACAACGTGAGAAGGAAACTGGTGGTAGAACCCAGCCATAGCGCCTGTACATTCCAGAAGGTCCATGACTTCAAGCAGCCGGATAGCCAGGCATGAGGTTTTTGACAGGGGCTTTTGTTATCTGGGACCCTCCTGGCTGAAGCTGGCTTTTGGCTTCCTGGGATCATGTATCCCACTCTAGAGACCGGTTCAGCAAGAGGTGAATAACCCACTAGCGCCTCCCTCTCTGATTCCAGTATTCCCCATTCCAGCAAGTAATGATGAGTTGACTTTTATTGGATGCTTATCATGTGCCAGGAAACCATCTAAGCACTCATTTTAGAGATTACACCTTCCTTAAGAGCACTATTCGAGTAAGAAGGCCTGAGTTCAAATCCTGCTCTACCACTGCCTACCTGTGTGACCTTGGCCAAATTACTTAATCTCTCTGTGCCTTAGCTTTTTCATCTGTAGCATGAGCTAATAATAGCCATACCTTATGGGATCATTGAAAGAATTAAATGAGGGAACATATAGAGGAAGTATACAGAAAAGAGCAATTTAAGTATTGGCTATTAATGTCTGTATTGAAGACAGTTTATGATGAGTTTTGTTTTTATGATATGAAGTCTTTCTCTTCACGACATTTCAAGGAAGTAAAATTGGCATTCTGCTTTTTATTCATTCTCATAAAATGTGAAGAATTTCCAAATAGAAGCTTTACTTGAAAGATTCATGACCCAAATGGAATTTAATAACTAAAGATTAAATATAGCTTTTATAGGCTATTTTGTTTAATGTTATGAATTTTAAAACACCAAATAAAATTCAACAAGGATTACAATTATCATCTATTCTATATTTCTCTACCTTGATAATAATTTAATGTTATAAATATTTGTAGGTTCAGAAAGCATAGTTGTTTTTTTACCCTAAGGTAATCTAGCTAATGTATTCTCTTATTATGCATATTAATTGACATTCTTTCTCTAGTTATTAATCTGAAAGTTCTTAATCATTATTTTTATATACAAAATAATAGTTCTCACTATGACTGGTTTGGTTCAATGGATAGAGCATCACCCTGAGGACTGAAGGGTGCCAGGTTCAATTCCAGTCAAGGGCACATGCCAGGGTTGCAGGCTCAATCCCCAGTGCGGGGTGTGCAGGAGGCAACCGATGAATGATTCTCTCTCATCATTGATGTTTCTATCTGTCTCTCCCTCTCCCTTCCCCTCTGAAATCAATTTAAAAAATATATAAATATTATAAAATTATAGTTCTCATAATCCTATTAATTATTGCAGAATTTTACTCTAGCAGAAATAAATATATGTTTATATTTCATTTAACTGAGAGATTTAAATGAATAAAGCAATAAAAGGTACTTTTTTACTTCAAGTTACATCTAGATTAAATTTACCTACCTTTGAATATTCCAGTATCCCAATACTCCTATGTTAACAACAAATTTCAAATAATGTGTTCATTTAACAGATATTGTTACACTGATATTTTATGATGGTAGATAAATTATTACACAATCACTGCTTATATTCAAGTTCAGAGATGTCAGAAATAATATTCAAGTAAGCATTCTATCAGGGCTTCAAAAACTAAGCCTGAACCAAACCCACGTAGCATCTTCTGGCTAAATAACAAAGCCAAAGCCAAGGTTCAGTGTGTCTGTAATATATTAGAATAGTGTGTAGGCATGAAGGATGATAGTTTAAAAAATAAAGACATGGGGAAATGCTCATGATAGCATCAGGGTACATAATAAAACAGGATATTGAATTATATAAATAATACGATTCAAATCATTTCCAGATGAACTCTTTATCCTGAAGAATGGAGACCCTCTCTAGCTTGCACAAGTAAAAGAAGTCTGGCGTAAGGATAATCACTGAGTGATACAAAAAAAAGTCAGTGAAATCCAAGAGCCAAAACTTAATGGAGCTAAAGAAAAGAGGAAGAAATAACTAGAATAAGTGCAAGTGTGTTAAAATACTCATCTAATATGGCAGAGAAACAAGAGGCAGCGTCTAAAGTTGATTAAACCAGAAAAGATTTTTTAAGGATATTCTTTAAAGGTTCAACAAAGGAAATTGACAATAACTGAATTAAAAATTAGAAGGGTAAGAAGATGAGGACAGTGTAATAGTCCCTTTTGGTAGGTGGTACTCAATAGATAGATCCTTTAAAAATCAATCAAAAATTACCAGGACAGCCCTGGCCAGTGTGGCTCAATTGGATGAGCATCATCCCAGGCACCAAAGAGTCCTTGGTTGGATTCCTGGTCAGGGCACAAGCCTGGGTTTTGGGCTTGATCCCCAGTAGGGGGTGTGCAGGAGGCAGCCGATGCATGTTTCTCTCTTTGTCAAGTCAATAAAAGATATATATATATATTTTTCTTTTTAATTAGCAGGACAAATGTACTATTAGAAATAGAAAGTAACTACCCAGAACACTAAACAGAGTCACTTAACCATGATCGCCTCTGTCAGGTGGAAATGGTGTAAGGCAGACAGTGTTACTTCTTTTATAAGGCTTTCTACCCAATCTTTTTCAATTCAAGGTTCATGTGTTACCTGGACAGAAAACTTCAAATAAAATGGCTGATTGAATGAGAAACATTCCCCACCCCCACCCAGGACATTTATGTCTGCATGGATGGCCAAGATGTTGGCTTGTGTGTGACTTCATCTCTCTTCGCCTCAGAACACCTCGAGATGAACAGCAGTAGTCTGGGCTGGTGAGGTCCTGACGGAATTCTTCCGGATCAGGGGGCAGAACTTCCGGCCATCCATATGCTCCCTTCCACTAGCGATGCTAATCCTGATTACGGCCAAAGTGGGGAACTTCCACTTTTATTTAAACCTCACATGCTTTCTCCAAAGACAGTACAGCGAAATTGTGTCTCATTTACATTTCGTGACTCCCTCAGTCACATAATAACTCATTATTCTATAAAAAGGTGCATTATTCTGTAAATGTGAATGGCTTTAAGGACATTAAAAATATATAACGTCCTTCCTTGCCCCATAAGTGAAACCCTGATAAAGCTACATTAACATACTGATTAGTACTTTTTGCACATTAAAATTTTTACATAGATTTAATACCATTTCCAGCTTTTGTTTAATGAATATTTAATTCAGAAAGCTACGAAACAAGAGGTAATTATAGCTCTACAAGAACACATATTGACATGTAGTTTAAAGGACGGTGAAAGGTGCCTTGTGCTTGCAGTGAGTTTATAATTTAAACACAAAGAAAAATGTTAAGGTTGCCAATCAAATATTCATCAAAAGAAAGAATGCACGGAGTATCGCACGTCCTCAGGGCACTCAAGCAAAAGAGATACTAAAAATAACATAGAAGCAGGTTTGGCAAACCCGTCAAAAAGGAGCTGATTATTTTTAAAATGTTTTTTCTAGCTGAAAGCAAAGGCAACAACATATAAGGATCAAGTTTGGAATGGAAGGTGGAGACAATAAGCCAATGGGCAAGAAGTTTGAATTTCATTTCCCAATCCTTTCTTTTAACATCTTTTCTTAACTTGAGCTGTCCTCCAACATCTTGAACCTGAGATGGATCCCAGGTCGCTCTTGCTGTTCCTAAGAAACTCACTCTCTCTATTGTGTAGGGACTTAATGAGTTATTCCTTCTAGAGGGTGTTACATTTTTAAAAAAATATTTTTATTGAATTCAGAGAAGAAAGGAGAGGGAGAGAGAGATAGAAACATCAATGATGAGAGAGAGAACCATCAATTGGCTGTCTCCTGCACGCCCCCTACCGGGGAATCCAGCTCACAACCCGAGCATGCGCCCTTCACTCCCCAGGCTGACACTCTAGTCTATCCACTGAGCCAAACCAGCTAGGGCAAGGGGGCGTTACATTTTAAAAGAGCCCATACCAAGCAGTAGGAAAGTTTAAAATACGTATACCCTATCAAACCAATAGGTCATCACCTTTCCTTGCAAAGAGTTTGGCCGGGTTTAAGAAAGAAAATGCTAGAGTCCTTCCAGCAACTTCACTCCCTACCTTGCAGGGAAAGATCCGTAGATCTCAAATGTTAACATGCTTGAGAATTTTCTGGAATGTTACAACTGAGCAGTCCCATCCCCTGAAATTCTGAGATGCTGATTCGGTCCCAGAAAGCTGTGCTTTTCATCAGCATGATAAGCGATTCATCCGATGTAACCCCTCCTCTGACCCATACTTGAAAACGACTGCATTGCCCTAAAGACTGAAGGGATAGAGAAAGTCTCACTTCCCTCTGCTGCAGGGAAACCCACCAGGGCAGGTTTTGCTCCAGATGATGTCAAGGATCAGCCAGGGTTCAAGGTAGGGAGGAGAGTAATGAAGGGAGACTCAGGCAGATCTACCTCCAGAACCAGCTATTCATCGACATTGCTCAATAAAATGAGGAACACATGCAGACTCAATATCAACAGACTAACAGAGGCCCTGAAGCCAACAGCCTCCTGTTTAATGGCATGGCCAAAACAAAAGACACAGTCTGGATGCCAAATTATTTTGGCTGCAGATTTGAGTCAACAGAAAGTAGGTCAGTCACAATATGATGTGATTTTCCCCACTCGTGGCTGGGTATTGATTGACTGGAAGCCGAAGAGCTCCTCATCCTGGTGATGGTTATGACTTTGGATGCCTAGTGTGTGATAGCTGCAGCTTTATGGAGGGCAAACATCCCACCAGAGAAGAGGGTAATACCTGCCAGTTAAAGAGATTGGAAGATGCTCATCAATAAGCCGCAGGAAAAATAAACGAAGGAATCTTTGGGCTTATTACAAATATATTTTCAGTATACCTCCACATCCTTCTTTGACTTTGTAGTTGATCCAAATATTTTCCCGTGCGCTTTTATGTTGTCTCATTATAAGGCATGGTTTTGTAAGAATTAGGCTTGACCAAGACAATCTTCCTATAATAGAATCTAATATTAACTAAGGAGGTAAGGGAATTGACCTAAATACCCAAGTTAGGCACCGAAGAGTTATCGCTTTGCATTGTCAGTACTTGGAGGACATCGGGAAGCCCAGAGTCAATGATTACTTCGTGTCAAGTAAATAAAAGGTCAGGATTTATTGCAAGCTAATGCCAATTTAGCCATATGTGCAGTTTTAAATTTTCTAGTGCCACATTAAAACGGGTTTAAAAATAAAACAGGTAAAATTAATGTGTATAGGTTATTTTTGCACAATATAGCCAAAATGTGATAATTTTAACATATACTCAATATTTTCAAACTATTAATATTTTACACTTTCTTTTGTTAGGCCAAGTTGTTGAAATTCAGTGTGTATTTTATGCTGACAACACGTCTCAATTCAGACTATTAGCCCCATTTCAAGTGCTCAATAGCCCCATGTGGCTGTAGCTGCCATACAGGGCACCACAGTCCTAAGATCTCAAGTGGGTAGGAAATACACATAGAGAAAAGCACTTACTGAATGTATTGTATGATGGGTCAAATTTTCAAAAACAACAAATTATTTTAACAAGTATCATATTGCATTGATTATAGAGTATTAAAATCATCTGTAACTGAAGAAAAGCCAGTGCCATATTCTTTTTTTTAGGAAAGAGAGGGTTTTTTGTTTCCAAATTAAGAAAAGACATCCATTAGTTAATTTTTGTGGTGGAATGCTTCAATCCAACAGAATGTGAAGACAAATGCTTTGGGATAAATAGATCATTTCTAACTCTGGGGGGGGGGGGGGGGGGGGGGGAATGAAAGCCCTGACAGAAAAATTTAATGGGATCAGGGTAAGAGAGAAGAAAGGGGGAAAGGGAAGGAAGGAAGGGAAGGAAGGAAGGAAGGAAGGAAGGAAGGAAGGAAGGAAGGAAGGGAGGAAGGAAGGGGCAAGTTCCATGCCTGTGACAGAGAGGACCCAATGGGAGGAGGGGAAGGCATGTCGTCTCCATTGTATTATTTCATTGATGAGATTACTTCCTTTAGAGAGAAAGAGGGGGAGAGAGGAAGAGAGAGATTTGTTGTTCCAGTTATTTATGCATTCATTGGTTGATTCTTGTATGTGCCCTGATCTGGAATTGAACCCGAAACCTTGGCATATCAGGACAACGCTCTATAAACAACTGAGCTACCTGGCCTGGGCTTCCATTGCCATTGTTACCAAGAACCAGTCCTGATCTTGAATAAGTTTATGCCTCTACGCAGCCTATTGCACCAGTTTGAAATTATTTATTGCCCTGGCCCTCTTGTCCATGTTCACAGGAGACACATCTGAAGGCTCATCCGCTCATTCTGAGCAGCTTCCTGATTGATACTGATCACCGGGGTTGCCCCCACAAAAGCAGGGGCAGTGACCTACAAAGGGCCTTTGTACCCAAATGCCTCCTCCGCTTTTCTGTCTGAAACATTAAAAATAGTTCATGTAGACTGTTGAACCTCAGAGGGAAGGCAGGGGAGGGTGGATGGGAAGAGATCAACCAATGAACTTGTATGCATAGATGCATAACCCGTGGACACAAACAATAGGGTGGTGAGGGCCTGGGGGGGTCGGGGGGGACAAGTGAGGGCTGAAAGAAGTTAATGAGGGAAAAAGGAGGACCTATGTAATACTTTCAACAATAAAGATTTTTTTTTAAAAAAGAACATAATCTAGAAACTCACACACACACAGAAATATTTCATGTAAAATATGGAATCAAGAAACAAAGGAATAGGTAAAGAAATCAAGACTAAATTGTTTTAGCTGGAGTCAGTGACACATTTATTGATGGAGACAGACGATGCAATCACTTAATAAGAGTAAACTAATAAAGGACCTTGAAACCCAGTATGAGTCTGGGATGCAATTCAGAGATAAATGGCAGGGTCATTTCGGTAGCCCGGGGCAGCATGAAGAGGCTGTAACATCACTCGGAAGGCCGGGGAGACTGTTTTCAGAAGCATTTTGTGGGGCCAGAGGTTGAAGGTTAATGGTAAGGACATTAAATGATGTGGAAGCTAGAGAATTACGGGGATATTCTCTCTCCTCCATGGAAAGTGTGATCTGAAGTCTCATCCCTGAACTTGATATGCATTTAAGCTCCGGCGTGTCCTGGTCCCTGGTAGATGGAGTCACCCCAGGTCATCTCAGGGGTCCCTTGGAGCTGACAGAGCAGCTGCCCTTGTGAAAATGGATTATGCCCCCGCACGTATGCTGGGAGATGCTCAGCTTTCAGATGAACAGTGAAATACGCTGGTCACAGTCAGCTGCTATTTTGCTTCACATTCTGTTCTTTCTTTAGTGTCAGCGTGTTACTCCTCATTTAGGAAGAGAATCAGTGCTTAAGAAGGGGGAGAGAAAGAACCCGAAAGATGGCTTTCCAAGGGCTTCTGCAGTCAAGTGAGACAATTTGCCTTCCCCCTAAGCTGACAGTGAGAATCCCTGGGGCATCTGACCTTGAGATGAAGATGCTTTGGATGGGGTAGCAAAGCACCCGCAGTCACACACTCACAGGTTCTCTGGAATTTGTAAGGAATTAAGGTTCCTTTTTCAAGGAGAGAGAGAGAACAGAACAAGTCAAGCTGTTCATTCCTTCTCCAAGGTGTTTTACATTTACAGGCTTTGTATTCGTGGCAGGGATTACTATGGCTGGGAGAAGGAGGTGCTGAGGATTTCCTTGTTATCTCCATGTTTTCGGGAGAAAAACACAAGCCTTCTTCCATCAGCCGATGGGGGGTGGGGAGTGGGAGGTGGGAGAGGGGGGGAGCGAAGATCTCAGCAGCCCTGCTTTATGTGCCTAGGCACTGCTGCTTCCTTTCCTTTTGCCCTCGTCCTCTGCCTCCTGGTGCCTCCCTTCCAGTTCCCCAGCCCCGGGGGCAGCCAAGCACAGGCCACTCCCCAGAAGCCCCTGCAGGCACCAGCAGTTACCTGGCAACAGTGACAATCATGCTAACAGGAGACAAAACAGCTGTGGAGACCAGAGAGCGCCTCTCCTTCCAGAATCTACAAGAAGGAAAGGCAGGGAGGCAAATAGCTCTTTTTATCAATGGCCTTTCATCTCCGTTCATACTGTTCTCCCGAATCCCCAACCCTCAATTCCTATCATCATCTGGTAAAAATAGCCTCCCATCAGAGTTTAATAACAGACAGAGAAATTAATAGGAAATAGTGTACTTGGAGAGACTCAGTAAGTAACCCCCCTCGTTACCTCCAGGGCATAACGCTCAGGAGTTAATCAACCCTACTCTCTATCTGTGCCACGTTGTTTTCCAATCTAAGGTTGTATTTTGACTACCTAATTTGTCCTTCCATAATGATCTGTACCGAGAAGCACTGACAAGCAATTATCTCACGTCTTGCCCCCCTCGCCACAATTCCACAGGAAGTATCTCATGTCTTGCCCCCCTCGCCACAATTTCACAGGAAGTGGCACTGGAGAGGGGGCCATAAGCATTCTAGCTAATGACACCTGACACTTACTGAATCCTTACTCTTGTCAGTTCTGAACCCTCGTCAGTTCTAGGTGCTGCGCTGAGCACTATACAGACACGTTTAACTTTCCAAACAGTCCTATGAGATCAATAATAGTATCACCTCCATTTTACAGATAAGAAAACTGAGGCTCAGAGTGATTGATTGTCAAGAGCAGGACCAGGATCTGAACTTCCTTCAGGATGTGAGCTAATGTTCTTAAACCACTTTGTTAGGTACATAAAAGGTGAGGGATCTTAGCAAATCCTAAGAGGGAGCCTGGATGGTAAGGCAGAAATGAAAATTACGAAACTATAGGCGTCAGTGGACAAAAGTTAATTGCACTAAAGTCACCAAATAGAATGTGCTAAGAAAAACATTCTCCTCGTTAAAGAGGGATTGTGTAATAACGAGGGAGGCTGATTAATCCTTTTCAGCAAATCCTGTAGAACTTACGGAAATACCCACAGACCTTCCTGTCAACCTGCCAGGAAGATGACCGTTGAGGACCCTGTCATCCTCACTACTCTGATTCGAAGGGAAAGGCAACGTGGCCATGTGAGTCAGCGCAAACAGAATGACATCTGGAGTGAGATGACTAGAACTTAAGTCCTGGCTTGGCTGTCCAGTCTCTCTGTGACCTCAAAGAAGTCAATTCCACAAACATTTATTGCGTTTATGTCTTGCAACAAGTACTTATTTAGGAGCTGAGGAAATAAGAATTACCAGCCATCACCCATGTTCTGACGTGAGTCATGGGCTCATAGAAGACGGAGAATTGTGGACGATGTCCCATATTTTCCCTACCTGTAGATAGAGAAGCCTATTGGCAACTTCTTCTGTTGTGAGCGTCACACAAGATAATGACTAAGAAAAGGACTGATGAACTGCATAGTATGTCCTACAAAGTTAATGGTGATTATTACTGCAAAAAAAAATGAGCTCTTAAAATAATGCACAGGCATTGCTGTGGCTATTTCCTACATGACTTGATCCCTGCCAACCTCTCCCACTTTATCTCCCTCTAGCTCCCTGTCCCTCTTCTTAGTCATGCAGGCCAAAAATATTCCTGCCTTAGGGTCTTTGCCCTGCCTGGAATGCACTTATCCCAATTATCTGGATGGCTCATTCTTTCATATAATTCAGAACTCTGCTAAAAACAAAATTTAGAGAGGTCCTCCCTATTCACCTTATCTAAAATAGAGGGCACGTGAACATGCATAGATACACATATACATGATGCACACAATACACATACACATATAGACAGATGTGCTATACACTCAATACATTCATACATACACACAGACACACACACACACACACAATCATTCCCTATTTCCTTATCTCGCTTCATTTTTCTTCAGAGTACTATTTCTTCCTAAAATTATGTTTTTACATTCTTGCTCATGTGTATTATCTGACTCTCCCATTGGCATGCAGGCTCTGTGAGGGCAGGAACTCGTCCTGTTCAACATTCTATTTTCAGTGCCCAGAACAATTCCTTACTCCATATTTATTGAGACATAAGTCACATACCATACAATTCACCTACTGAAAGTGTAAAAGTCAATGGTTTTTAGTATATTCATAGAGTTGTGCAACCATCACCACTGTCAATTGTAGAACGTTTTCATCACCTCTAAAAGAAACCTCATACCCATTAGCAGCCATTCATCCCCCCACCCCTCCCCAGATACCTACATACTTTTACTACTAATCTACTTTCTGTTTGCATAGATTTGCCTATTCTGGACATTTCATAGAAATAGAATTAGCCCAGTCAGTGTGGTTCAGTGATTGAGTGTTGACCCAGGAACCAAGAGGTCATAGGTTCAATTCTTGGTCAGGAAGCATGTCTGGGTTGCATGCTTGATCGCCAGTGGAGGGTGTTCAGGAGGCAGCCCACTGATGATGTTTCTCTCTCATTGGTGTGTCTATCTCTCTATTCCTCTCCCTGCCTCTCTGTCTAAAAATCAATAAAAATACATATTAAAAACCCTCTCCTTTAAAAAAATAAAGATGAAACATTTTTAAAAGAAATAGAATTATACAATATGTGTTCCTTTGAATATTAAGTTTTGAAAAATGAATGAAAAACGTTAAATCCAATTGTTGTCATATCTTCCAGATATGAGAAGCCCCTCAGAAAGCTTCCTTTCATTGAGCAATCTAATATTCAATCTAGGAAACAGAGGATTAGTCTGGCAAAAAAAATCTCATTTATTTATGGTACACTTGTGTTTGCTTGGTTTTTAATAGTGACATTTTGACAGGAGTTGAATGAAAGCTGCCCTTTGCACCATTAACAGAAAAAGAGAGAGAGAGAGAGTTGACAGCAAGTAAGTACTTGAAGTGAAATTCTGAGGGGCCTGTTTATTTATTTAAGGGATCAACTGTTTCCAAACACTCTGAATTACAAATGATTTAATTCTAATCTAAGCAGAGGCCAGCAAGCCTGGTGCTCTGATATGTTGATTACAAATCATTCTCTATTCATTAAAGCAGGGCCCCCGACCAGGCAACTTCGGTGGCCATAATTCCATGCATTTCATAATTGACTTCACCAACCCAAATGGCTTTCCCCTTGAGTTATTTTAAATGAGTGAGGTTTTAGTGCATCAATATACTCTTCTCCAACATGCATCGCTGAACTGTTTCTCATATTTGATTCACAAAGAACAACGACCTCAGCATCTAAATCAAACCATGAACTACGTTCTCAAAATTGGAATTGCACTATTGGGTACAAGCTCCTGCCAGATGCTGGAATCCCTGTCGAAGCTTCCCCAGCAGGAATGCATCCCAGCGATCTGGAACACAGCGTTACCCAAAGCAGCCTCTGCCATTCCAAACAACTTTAATGCTCGAGTATTGTTCTTTATGGTAAACTCCCCCAGTATCCCATTTTAAAGATTTTTCCCCCACATGCCTGTCTCCTTCATCTACCTCCTTTTAGTACAATTTCTAACCCCCAGGGTAAAAAAGGGAAGCCTCCTTTTTTCCTGGCCGGGACAAGTAAGGCCCTCAGATAACTGAAGAAAGCTCCTCTCTAGAAGTTCTTTCCTGAGCTAAACCACCCGCAGGCCATCTTACTAATTGTTCTGCAAACCCTGTGGGTGCTGCACACCCACACTACTGCCACCACCCCACCCCACCACCTTTCTGATCACCCACCATCATAGCAATTCACTGCTGTCCCTCCGTACAAATCTGAAATATGGACGTATAATTGTGAACCTTCCCAATGAAAAGGAGGCTATCCATGCCTCCTGTTAATTGCTAAAATAGCCTCTTTAAATGCAAACACAATGTGTATGAATTGTTGAGAGTATATAGATAAATTCATCCATGTTTAGTGACTGCTGTGTGGGCTTGTCACTTTCATTTGTGGGTCAAGGACTGCCTTGAGCTAAAATGAGCAGGTCCCATTTAAACCAAGGGCAATATCCATTCAGGAGCTCTGACCTGTGTGTCCTATCTTTAGACACAAGTAATTTCAACTGAAGTTGTCATGAACTGAACGGAGAGGGCCAGAGCTATTTCAGCAGCTGTGAGAACAAAAGCAATAATACCAAGCTTCTTGTATCCATTTAATTTGGAGCTTTCCCAGGGAGAAAAAGTAAATCTCAGTGTGCTTGCCATTTAAAGATGCCACACAGAGAAGGTCTGTGTTTTCACAAGTCCTTCCTGTGGTTAATCAGTGCTATAAGACAAGAACAGACAGCCTATTTTTGTCAGAGGCACTATCTTAACGAGAATATTGCAGTTCAAGGTCTATTCTGTTTGCATCCTATACCTTCAAGCACAATAACGAGCTCACCCAGAAGAAGACCCCTTTGGAGGCTTGAGTCCCACCAACTGTGTCTACTCCTTCATTTCCAACCTGTGAGGCATGGCTGGCCCAAGCGTGAAACAAGCAAGAAGCATCAAGCAGCTCCTTCCCAATAGACAGCAGCACGCAGAAGAGAGAGAAGGCATTGAAAGTTAGTCCAAGCAATATTTAAATCACAGCCCCACCATTTCTGATGAATGACTTTGAGGAAATTACTGAACCACCCTTCGTCTATTCCTTTATCTGTAGATGGATACCTACCCAAAAGGTTGTTGTAAGGAGTCATGTATGGTGATATACATAAAGTGTAGTAAACAGGGCCAGGCACACAGTAGGTGCTCATTAGTAGTGACTAATAGACAAATTACAGATCAGACATTTGCTTGGTGAGTGCAGAATTACAACAAAGGGCATGGATGTGTTTAAGGGCGCTTTCTCTCAGGCTATGAGAGGTAACGAATTCTCCCCTTTCTGCTCTATCTAAAGACCAGTCAGCTAGAGAGGCCTGCCCTCTTTCCTGCCCTCTTCAGGGAAAACAATGAAGACATAGCAATATTTCTCAAATTTTATATTTTCAGGCTCTGTGCAGACAACACCCTTCCCTGGCACTTTCATTGTAACAAGACCCTATTCTTTTAAATATATTTTTATTGATTTCAGAGAGGGAGAGAGAATAGAGACATCAATGATGAGAGAGAATCATTGATTGGCTGCCTCCTGCACACCCCCTCGAGCCCGCAACCCAGGCATGTGCCCTTGACTGGAATCGAATTTGGGACCCTTCAGTCCACAGGTCAACGCTCTATCCACTGAACCAAACCAGCTAGGGCACCACCCTTTTGACATCAACATGAGTTTCAGATTCCTCCTTTTACACATGATTTTTATTTTTTTATAATCAATAGGAAGACACTTAAGCCCAACAGCAAACTATTTCTTATATCTAAGGCGGATTGCTTCAGAAGGTTTTCTATATATTTATTTTTATTTTATTTTTTATTCAGTCACACAAGTTAACACTTTTCCCTTGGGGTATCCTGTTCTTTCATCAAACTCATCTGTTTGAGAATGTCTCTAACTATGGACTGATAGCCACTGAAAAAATTCACCATCATTCCATAAATATAGAGTTCTCCTTTTATCATTCAACACAAAAGCACAGAATGCCTTTATGCTTATAAAATAGATGAAGAAGCAACTATATAATCCATACTTTTAAGTCTGAGCTTATCTTCTCTAATTCTTGCCCAACCATTCTAGGTCATTAACCCCACAGATGAGAAAAGTAAGACCCAGAGAGATCCAACTCACCTAATGTCACACAGAGACAAGACCTCCAAGCCAATACTCCTTCCACTCCACCCTGCTCCTGCCATGACAGGAGGGTCTGGGCTGAGCCACCTGATTGGACATTCTTGAGGGATTACCTTGCATCCTTGGCAACCATAGCAGTCAGCACATCAATCAGGCATTTTCTGGGATGGCCAGTGATTCAAGGGCCTAAACTGG
Source organism: Eptesicus fuscus (assembly GCF_027574615.1). Classification (NCBI taxonomy): domain Eukaryota; kingdom Metazoa; phylum Chordata; class Mammalia; order Chiroptera; family Vespertilionidae; genus Eptesicus; species Eptesicus fuscus. Next base: position 24,992,791 of record NC_072494.1, read on the forward strand.
AATATCATCAGCAGGTGGTTCCTCTCAGGAGCAGCCTTTCCTGGCATGAGTAGACTGCCCTTCCTGGAGATGTTTGATCACATGGGACCTTGGCAGCTTTGTCTCCTTCCCCCCCTTTCCTCCTATTGTGCATCTGCAGAAGGGGAACTGACTGTGCAGCAAGTGACTAAAGAAAGATGCTAAGGCTAGAACTGGGGACAATCCAAGTTGGTGGCCACTGAATCATGCGGGGATTCTATGCTGTCACTTGTTCTTCCATCAAGCTCCAGTGACTCTGTTGTTTAAATCTTGTGGCAAGACACCTGGAAGCTATTTATTGTTCTTACTAAGGGCTCATTTACTGGGTGAAAATGTAATAATGTTCATTGACCATCACTCCATTACCTAAGAACCAGATTGCTGCAAGTTCAATGCGATGCTGACTCAGTCTTCCCATCACTGAGGCAACGTTCTTCTGGAATAGCTATTTATGCCCAGCACCATTGGGACACCCCTCAGATCCTCTTTGAAGTGTTCAAGCCCCAGAGAGGCAGCCTGATCTGATGAGAATTTCACTGGATGTGGGTCCGAGGAGAGTGTGTCTGAAGGCCAGCCAACCACCTTGGGGTCTTGCCTTCCAGATTAAATAATACCTCCCTCTTATCCTCAAACTTATTTCAGGACAAACTTCCTCAGATTAAGAGTATCTCAGGCCACCTCAACTCTGCAACAGTCCACTACCTGCTGTAGCAGAAAGAGGCTTGGAGAGGCATGTTGGTAGCTGAATATTTGTTGGCAATTGCTTCAGACTTGCCAATAGCCTGACCTGAAATCTTGGGCTCCTGCATGGCTTCTCTGTGCCTCAGTTTCCCCAACCAAAAACAAGGATATTTACCCCAGGTTGAAATGGGGTAAATAAATGATAAAGTGCTGGACACCCCGCATGAAGCCAGTAGAGGGGCAAAACTGTGAGCCTATCTATACAGTGACAGTTCTGGTTTGCTCTCCCCCACCGCCTCCTTCAGAGGGCCTGAGGTCTTAGCAAAAAGAATGATCACCAGGAAGAAAACAAGCTTGCTTCCTCCCTCCTTCCAGGTACACCAGGCGACAGTAGCTAATAAAATGCTTGTGAAGGACTCTGATCTCCTGGGAGATCAATGCAATATGAATAGAAAGTGTTCTTATATTGCAAAACACTGGAGAATGGCTCCCGCAGAAGTTATCACGATCAGGCAGAGACTAGATGAAATAATTTCCTTTCTTCTGATCGCTGGCTAAAAGTTTCTCAGTCATTTAAGGAGGATTTAATCCACTAGTGGACTGTCCCCATTCGAGGACTGCAGGGCTAAAGTTAGTACTGACCTAAACACGACAACCACAAGGGGGAACAGACCACAGTTTTCTCTGCTGCAAACTGGTCATCTGCCAGTTGGCACGCCTTTCCTTCCCCAGAGTTTGGGGGACACAGTTTTCCACCAGGGTTTCTCCTTGGAAATGCCTTCGAGCCGGAACAGGCTTAGGAAAAACTCCCCACTGGCCCCTCCTCCCACCCCTGATTTTCATTGCCTTTCAAGGGACCTACTGCCCCTCCCTGGCACAGTGCCTTGCTCTCAGAGGTTGGTCATTATTTCTCCAGTTATACTGTAACCCCTGGAAGGACCTATTTTTTTAAATAACCAATTTTAAGGCTCTGAAGAAGAGTTTTGCCAGGGGTTCAGGAAGAAATTTGAGGCTGGTGGTTCCACTCTTTTCCATTCAAATGGCTCCATAAAAGTAGCTTTCAAGTGCAGCCTTCAGTATTAGTCCATTTCTGAAGGCTCCACCTGTATGGTCCAGAGAGAAAGGACCAAGACAGCAAACACATGGCCTGAGGATTAACTGATAGAATTGGGAAATTTCACTTAGAGAAGGAATATGTCAGGGAGATGCATAGGTGCTTTCAAATATGAGGATGTGTATTATTGTATTGGTTGTTATGGGAACAAACAACAGAAACGCATTCAAGCTTGCTCAAGTAAACTGGGATGGACCTAACCGGTTTGGCTCAGTGGATAGAGCGTCAGCCTGCGGACTCAAAGGTCCCAGGTTCGATTCCGGTCCAGGGCATGTACCTTGGTTACGGGCACATCCCCAGTAGGGAGTGTGCAAGAGGCAGCTGATCGATGTTTCTCTCTCATCGATGTTTCTAACTCTCTATCCCTCTCCCTTCCTCTCTGTAAAAAATCAATAAAATATTAAAAAAAAAAAAAAACTGGGATGGTTACAGGGTTCCTAAGGGGCTCCAGGGAAACCCAGGAGATGGAGCCATAGTAGGCCTGGGCCTCCTGGAGAAATGGGTGGGACTGTGGATTTGAATATAAGGAGGTCTAGAAACTACAGTAGCAGAAGCTCAAGTGCCTTTTTATAGAAAAATCTCCATTAACATGACTCATCTACAGGCTGCCCATCTGCTTCCTCCTCTAACAACCAGCAAATTCCTCCCAAGTTGCTTCATTTAAATACCATTGAGAATCCCAGTGGCTTGGCTTACTTTTTTTACTGACTTAATTTTTTTAGAGCAGTTTAAGGTTCACAGCTTGAGAGAAAGGTATAGAGATTCCCCGTATGCCCTCAGCCCCCACATTATATATTGCCTCCCCCATTATCAACATCCCAGACCAGAGTGGTACATTTGTTACAATCTACAAACCTACATTGACACACCATTATTACCCATGAGGGCAGGGGGAGGGGGAGGGGCCTAAACTACCAACAGTAGAGATACATTAGGGTTCACTTGTGGTGGTGTATGTTCTATGGGTTTGGACAAATGTATAATAACATATATTCATTGTATGGTATCATACAGGGTATTTTCACTGCCCTAAAATGTCTCTGTGTTCTGCCAATTCACCTCTCCTCTCCCACCTCCAACCCCTGGTGACCCTGACCTTTTACTATCTCCATAGTTTTTATCTTTTCTAGAATGTCATACAGTATGTAACCTTTTCAGATTGACTTCTTTCACTTAGTAATATGCATTTAAGTTTCTTCCATGGCTTTATAGTTCATTTATTTTTAGTGCTGAGTAATATTCCATTGTCTGGATGTACCATACTGAAGGACATCTTGGTTGCTTCCAAGTTTGGGCAATTATGAATAAAACTGCTATAAACATCCATGTGCAGGTTTTAGTGTGGACATAAGTTTTCAATTCCTTGGGATAAATACCCAGAAGCAAGATTGCTGGATCATATGGCAAGAGTATATTTAATTTTGTAAGAAATCACCAAACTGTTTTTCCAAAGTGGCTGTACCATTTTGCATTCCTACCCCCAATGAATGGGGGTTCCTGTTGCTCCACATCCTCACCAGCATTTGGTGATGTCAGTGTTCTGGATTTTGGCCATTTTATTAAGAATTCCATTGCTCTAATTTGCATTTCCCGAATGACATCTGATGTGGAGCATTTTTTCATTGCTCCAGTATGTGGGTTTAAAAGCACAAGCTTCAGAGCCTGGTTTTGACCCCTGGCTCGGCCCCTCCCTACTTGTGTGACCTTGAACAAGGAACTTGATCTCTTCAAGTGTAAATTTCCTCATCCATATCGTAAAAACCATTTTTACCTCCTAAAATTGTTGAAGGGTTACATGAGGTAATGAATGTAAAAGCACTTTGCATATTGCCAAATAGAGTCATTATTATTACTATCATCGTTTTTTATTATTATAACTCAATATGGCAGGGTTAATGGCAGAACTGTGGCTTCCACATCAGGCTGACTCCCGATCCAATGATTTCCAAACTACCACTTAGTGAATCTATGTCAGATTGTGTTTTCAATTTAGCTCAAGAAAACATTAACCACTTATTTAATATTCCTGCCAAAATTGCATAATCTGACTCTAATCATAATGGAACAGAGGACAAAACCCATTCTAAAAAAATAACTGGCCTAAATTCTTCCAAGCTGTCTATGTCATGAAAATCAAAGGAAGGCCAGAAAATTATTGCAGATGTCTGATTCTGAATTGGATCCTGGACCACAAAGAAAGCATTGCTATAAAAAAAACATTACGGGAACAATTGAAAAAAATGTAAGATCTGTAACTAGATAACAGCATGTCATTGTTAAATATCCTGAGTGAATATTCTCCTTAGAAAATATATACTGAAGTATTTAAGGACAAAGAAGCATGTTCTAAAACGCGTCAATGGTTCAAAATAACATTATATAATATATAAATCTACACTATATAAAAAACATAAATATGTAGAATTCGTGTTTGGCATAAGTTCCAGGTTTCTCTACTTGGGACTGTCTTCTATGAATGACCTGTGATTTCTTATTGTCCTTTATTGAATGAGGCCTACCACAAAAACTGGTGACTTTTTAAATATTCTCTTTCTCACACACCAGAGAGAACACAATGCTCATTGTCCATCTGCAAATGAATTTTCACAAGTGATATAGAAGATTTTACAAAAGTCCCTACTAAATTTTATTTTTTATATATATAAGGAAAGAGAGAGAAAGAAAAAGAGAGGGAGAGGCAATGATAAAACTAATTTGACAAAATACTAAAAGTACCCACTACATGTAAGGCACTATGTATGATGTTAACACCTGATATTACATAGGACTTTACAGTTTATGACGCTTTCACATGGCTTCTATTTTATTTGGTTCTCACTGAATTCTCAGTGAAGTGCAATGAAGCCATGTCTTATGAGGATAGAGTGAGGGAGAGGGGTCTAAACCAGTGGTCGCCAAACTTTCGGACCTCACAGACCACCAGTGGTCCGCGGACCACCGGTTGGCGACCGCTGGGCTATCAACCAGGAAGGCAAAAAATCATGACAAGTTTTTTGTATCATGTTATCTTATAAACACAAAGGCTTAGGCCTTAGTCTGGGGCCAGATCATGACAAAGATATCGCTCTTTAATTGCTCTACTCACTCAGAGTGTACAGGCTGAGAGAGGCAAGATTCTCATACCGTGAGACACACAGGAACTGAGACCCACTGAGGAAACAGAAGGTCTGAGTCTCCCTTCGCACACTCACTCCAGACCTGACGCTCACTCCTTGTGGGAGCGTCCCATACAATTGCCCACCGTGTTTAACATCCTTCTCTCCCTCAGGGACCTGGTTTGATTCTGCCGAGTACATGTTGTTGAATTGGAGACCGTAATATGGGCATACAATGGGACTAGCTAGCGCAGCGTGCAGGAGCCCATTGATAGTGGCTCAGAATCTCCTCCCACCTATTTCCAAAGGGAAAATTAAAGCAATTTCCCCTTTGTTATCAGTTCATGTTTTACTTCAATGCTTCAGAGGCTGGAAGCAAAACACTACCTTTCCCCAGGTTCTAGTTAGGAGACTAGATATGACTACGTCCCACCAATTAGATGTCCTCGCAAGAGGTCTGGAGGGGGGTGGGGGGTGAGAGCTGTCTTCCTGCTGCTTTGCGGGGTTTTCTGCCAGCAGAGAAGATTTTAGTGATTGCAGTGTCCAGTCTCCATCTTCATGGATGTTGAGAGGTGGCTGGGCAATGGAGATCACCAGACTCCACATTCCACCGTCTAGACAATTTGGAGAGAAATAGCGGTGTCCACTCTTAATGCTGTCTTTCTGACCTCCAGATCTATGCCACTGTGTTGGGAAAGTCAATGGTCCCAGCCTCTGCTCCTCCATAACGGGGGCAGAGGTCATCATATCCCTCGTGGGTGAGTTCTTACAAAGTTCTGGGACTCATTCTGGAGGCCCAGCCTAGAGTCCACTCCTCCTAACTCTTCCACCCATTTTGGAAGCACCCAATCGCCTCTGAAAATCCCCTTTCTACTTAAAATAGCTGGAGTAGTATCTGCTTCCTGGATTGAACCCTAGCTGATTTTTTCACTGTTTCCCCGATACAGAGGAACAGGCTGCAAGAGGTAAAGATGGTGCAACGCTTGCATGACATTCTCATACAATCAAACGCAATAGCTGGGGGTTAGTGCACCTGGTCCATGGGCACAAAGCAGACTTTGGGCATCTGGAATATCTTTCTCTCTTAGGTTACCTAGTCTCACATCAGAGATGGCACCTCTGCACAAACTACAGAAGGGGGCCTCAAACCGACCGCACTCAGCAAATAATAAGTATTCAAATTATTATTCCACAGCGTCTCTTCAGGAAATGAAAGCGAATTTCCCTTTGTTGTCAGTTCATGTTTTACTTCCTAAGGCAAGAAAGAGGGATGAGCAGAAATGACTAGGGATGAAGAAAACTCTCCCGATTCAGCAATGATGAGTAGGTTCAGAAAACAGCAGGAAATGGAACCAGGAGTAGGGGCTTAGAACCCTAGTACCCATAAACAAATACAGCCTCTGCTTACTTCTGAAAAGACAAAAAAAGAGAAGAGATAGGTTGATAACAGAGAGGGTTAACATTTATCCAACATACAGGGCTCTTCCTCAATTTTCACAACAAATTTAAGAGGCAAGTACTATGATTATCACCACCTCCTGGGTGTGGGGACGAAGGCTCAGGGGAAGTGAAGCCACCATTCAAGGTCACAGCTATTAAGTATCCAAAACCAGGTGGAGGAACGTGTATCCTAACTCAGGCTTTGTCACTGCCAAAGTCTGTTCCTTTAACCACCTGCAAAATAATGCAGCTCTCCACAAGGTGAGAGGTTGCCAATATTTTTCCACTCCCCAAAATAGTGTTTTCTAAGTGGAAAGAGACAACCATTGATTAAACCCAGCAGCCCTCATTAATCAGTTTCTTGAATGAAAAATAAAACAGCAGGTTCCAGCATTTTTATTCTTAGCTGCCTTACTGGGAGAAAGAGAAAGGAAATTAGCACCAGGACCCAAGATGATGAATTCAAATCCATCTTTCCTGCCTCCATAGCCAGCTACCCCTGAACTCGCACCCCCAGAGCCCTTCACCGGTTCCACGACACCAAAACTCCTCACCTCACTCCTGAACCCACGCAGGATTTTCCAGGACCAGAAGTAACCATTTATTCCTCCACGACAAGTGACTGCCATTGAACTGTGCTTCCCTAATATGAACTACTAGAGGCCCGGTGTACAACATTCCTGCACAGGGTGGGGGAGGGGCGAGTGGTGTCCCTCAGCCTGCCTGCGCCCTCTCACAGTCCGGGACCCCTCGCTCCTTACCGCCTGCCTGCCCACTGTGCTCACCAGCCGTGAGCCTGGCTTCTGGCTGAGTGGCGCCCCCCCTGTGGGAGCACACTGACCACCAAGGGGTAGCTCCTGCATTGAGCGCCTGCTCCCTGGTGGCCAGTGCACGTCATAGCAACCAGTTGTTCGGTCGATTTGCATATTAGGGTTTTATTATATAGGATGAGTTTTCCCTTAACAACAACTGGCTAAAATTCTCAGGTTGGAATAACAATGGATCTGCCTTTGGAGCCTTCTCACCCCCTCATCTTCCTCCTTTGCACCTCTGGTCCAGATGCTCCTGCTGCTCTTGGTTACAGCGCCAAGGTTCTGACACTCCTCCCTGCCACCATACCAATGCCCAGGGATCCGTTCATAACTGACACCCAAGCCTTCACTGCTCACTGTTGCCAAGAGAATTTCGAAATCTCTGGGAGTTATAACCTCCCCCCATTTTTCTTTTCTGCTGATAAATTCCGGAGAGCAGTAGGGTCAGCAGTAAGACATCTATCATCTGTGGGGTTGACAAGCAGCTGGCATGACCTTCTCAGCCAATATAACCGCAAGCTGATTTTAATCATGGTCTGTTTATCGGGCTTCCAGAAATATTGCCCTGATGCATCTTCCTATTCCTTCTCTGTGCTGAATGCGCTAAGGAAAGCTTTCTGGGTCTCACCATCTAAACCCCAGGGAGGAGGAAATTTATAACTAACTCCCAGCTACAACCGTATATTCTGGGGGGAGATACAGAGAACTCGTATTTCATATGCAAAGGCCACTAGATAACACTTGGATCTTAGAAGTCCGTGAATCTTGAAAGAAGCCAATTTTAAGCTGGAATCTAAGGACACGAAGGTATTTGCAAATGTTAGCAAAATCTGTGCCACATAAAGGTCCCATCTTGCTGAATTTCTTTAATTTCTCCCAATAATGTTTAATTGAGTGTGTCCACAGTTTCGACGGTGACTCTTGGGTTACCCATAAGGCTAGTCATACCTCTGCGTCCTGAGGTTTATATCCACTGTCTTCTCGTACAAAAATGTGCAAAGGATTTATCACCTTCGTAATTAGCTCTGATTCAATGTCACTGCTATAATAATGTCACTCTCATTCACGAGCATTCTAACATGCTTTCTGGGGTGGAAGGGTGGCGTGAAAGGGGTGGCATTATGCATCATGCTGGTGCTGTCCCCAAGAATGCATCCCAGCGATGCATATCAGCTGACATGTGTTTCTGTGGACAAAAGGCCTGTCTCACTCTGACTTGATTAGTTTGTGGTTTGCACCCCTAACCATGCTATTAGAGTGCCTCTGACAGAAGGAGGTGACATGGCACAGCAGGTTCTGGACTAAGACTGTCTGGGATGAAAATCAGATCAGCCGCCGGCTCATTCGGCTATGGGATATGGAGCAAGTTTCCAAATCCCTCCATTTTCTCATCTGGGGATAATAATACTATTACTTCAAGGGATTATTGTGAGGATTGGATGTACTAATAATTTTAAGGTGCTTAGCACATTGCTTGTCACGGGGTAAGCTCTATTGATGTCAACTGTTATTACTAGCTTTTATTACAGTAGACACTTGGAAGATGCTGAATGAGCAAATAAATGACCCATCCTCAGGTGTATGAAGAGCAGAAAATTACCCAAGAAATATGGGATTGGCCAGGTTATCTTCCGTTTAAGTGTTTTTCTGGGCCACATACTGCCACACTTGGTTTTTGCCTCTGAAGCACATACATTTGGGTACCTGTCACATATCCTGAAGTGGTGTGAGGTACCACAGGGAGTACACTGTCACTTGGTGATCAACAGCCAACATTGGCCAAAACTTCAGCCATGGTCAGGAATACACTTGGTGGTTATGCCAAAGAATTTTCTTCCAGAAATACTAACTGCCTTCTGTGGGAATCGATCTTGGAATTTTGGGCTCAAGTAGCATTAGAATACATCAATTTTAGGAATAACGAGAAATCAAGAAATTTGTATCCTTCTACTGGGGATGTATTTAAAGTAACCCTCAGCTTCCAACTCAACAAGTGACTAGTCGGATAGCAGCCGTATAAAACACTCACAATTCTAAGGAAGGGTGTTGGTAAATTCTTCTCCAAATATTCTCTAGAAAAACTTCTGTGATGAAAGAGAAATGAGGCATGTATGATCAATGGCCCTATGGGGCTCTCCCACCAAAATTCAAAGCAAAAATCACAGGCACGTCATATTTTCCCACATCCTTGGGCCTTTGCCAATGCTGTTCTCTCGGCTTGGAATGTTCCTCCACACCCCCCATTCTGTCCCCACCCACCCTCATAATCCCAAGCAAATCATAATGGCATAGTACAGAGGTTAGTTTCATGGGTTCAAATCCCAGCTCCACATTTTCCCCAGCTAGTTGACACAAGGCAAGTTACCTAACTTCTCTGTGACTCAAGTTTCTATGGAGATGATAATTGTACCAACCTTGTAGGGCTTGGGAAAAAGTACATAGGTTAATATTAGAATAGGTTAATATTAGAATTGTTCATGGAACATAGTAAGCACTATATAATTAGTTACTTTATTGTCCTAAATCCTAGCCCCAGCTTAAATCCTTGGGGAGGTCCTTTCATTCCCCTGGGCAGAATGCTTGCACTTGTCTCTACTGTAGTAAGTACCACATTCAATTGCAACCACTGGTGTGTGTGTGTGTGTGTGTCTGCCTTGCCACAGTGCAAAAATATAAGGGATGCAAACATCATCATTTTAACCTGAGAGTCTTCGGGCCTTACAACAGAGCCATGAACATGACAGAAGCCCAATCAATATTTGTTTAACATATGAATGCATTAATTAAATGCTATTTAGGCTTTTCAAGCTTCCCATCAGTCAGTATTTTCTCTTCTTTGCATGAAGCCATTGAATAATTGCTGTTGCTATGGCTGCTTCTAAAGTCAAATGAGGTAAGGTTATGAACTATCTCCGAGTTTGTGCAATAATCATCGGAATCATAAGAATTCATTATCAGCACCATTAACAGAGTGCATTAATGTTATCACTGAGCTGACAGAATGACTGGGCCCAGTACATGTTATCTCTAGAGATGAGCCTTCAACTTTTCTTGGACAGATTCTCCAGAACTGCACCCCTCCAGCATTGCTGGGACAGGCAACATGTCACAGTTCTGAATGGTTAGTCACAGTCAGTCTGCAAGTGGAGAAGGGCTCTGGCAGGAATGTGATCCAAGGAGACATTAAAAATAGAAAGTCCACGGAAGGCCAAGGGAACTTCCCCTTGTAAAAGTGAGAAGCAGATGATGAAACAAGCAGCTTCCTGGCAATGAAAAGATAACATCCTGTCTGAGATGGATTTTGAGAGAGGAACCAGGGACCAGGGGAGGCTCTGGCCACCTTGGGAAGGCAGCGGGAGCAGGGGGAAAGCACCAGGTTAGGAATCAAGTTAATCAACTCTTTGTCTTCTTTTAATTTAATTAAAATTGTTTATTTTAATCCTCACCCAAAGATATGTGTGGTTTTTTTTTTAATTGGTTTTAGAGAGAGGAAGGGAGAGAGAGAGAGAGAGAAGAAACATTGATTTGTTGCCTCCCACACACACCCCTACTAGGGATTGACCCTACAACCTGGGTAAGTGCCCTGCCTGGGAATCAAACCCGAAACCTTTTTGTTTATAGGACAATGCTCCAACCAACTGAGCCACACCGGCCAGGGCAAATTAATCAAATCTTAATTCCTCCATTTAATGAGCTGACTGTCTCCTCTTGAAAATGGGAAATCAAATGATGAAAATTGCAGAGCACCCTAGAAATGTAAGAAATTATTCAATACTCACAGAAAGGGCTCCCACTCTGAACAGTGGCCTATCTTCTTCACTCTTGGTTTGAAAGAGATGTCCCTGCCTCCTTTTCACTTAAATTAGCACGTTTTAAAGAAGTTCACCAGGACAGTGGGCATGGAAGTTTTCTTGGGATAAACTTTTTGTTAGAAATCTGCCTTTCTTTGGCTACCATAGCTTTGAAATATATGAAACCATACGGTGCGATTCATGGCTATGTGGACTTTTCTTACCTTAGGAGCAAACATTTAAGATGCAAACTGACAGTGGTGAGCTTCCGGAGCGGGCTGCCTCCAGCTGGCCAGAGCGGATTTTGCACATCGCTTCCCACCTCCATGTTCCATAACCCTGGCAATTGACAAATTATATAAATTAGGATTTTTCTCTCCAAAAGATGGCTTACCAGCACACATTCCACTGAACCTCAAAGGACCTAAGATTCCCCCAGCCATCGCTCTCTATTCCAAATGCTACATAAAGGAAACCACACACATAAATACTAGATGGAGAACATTACCGAGAAGCAACACTATGAGGATAGAAAAAAAGAAAAAGAAAAACCCTGGTGTATCAACTGCACATTCCCACCACATGAGGTTCTGGCAATGAGGTGCCTTGGTTTTTAAAGATTTTTTTTAATCTATTTTTTAACATGTTTTTATTTTTAATTTTTAATTTTTTTTTTTAGAGAGAGGGAAGGAGAGGGATAAATAGAAACATCAATGAGAGAGAAACATCATCGATCGGCTGCCTCCTGCACGCCCCCTACTGGGGATCAAACCCACAAGCTGGGCATGTGCCCTGACCTGGAATTGAACCCATGATCTCTTGGTTCCTGGGTCAACACTCAACCACTGAGTCACACCAGCTGGGCTAAATATGGTTTTATTGATTTTAGAGAGAGAAAGAAAAGGAGGGGGAAGATAGAAACATCAATGAGAGAGAAACATCAACATCAATCAGTTGCCTCCTGCAGGCCATCAGGCCTGCAACCTGGGCATGTGTCCTGACCGGGAATCAAACTGGTGACCTCTCGGTGCATAGGTCAATGCTCAACCACTGAGCAACATTGACTGGGCCTTGGGTTTTTTTGTTTTTTTAACTGAGAGTAATTGTAATATGCCAGGGAGTTTTGAATCAGCTTTATTTGGAGCCTCAAATGAATATATCCAAATGTCATATTACACCTAGAATTCAAACATCTCAATTGCACATTGAGGGTAATATAATAATGGAATAGACAACTTGTCAAAACAGATGATCTGTCATTTATCCCAGTAAGCTAATGTAGTGCTGTGTTTGTCACCATTCAATACAGAATGGTCAAATGAATGAATAGTCTTTGTTTCCTCTCACATGTTTTATCTATTCTCTTCAAGTTTAAATCAATTGTTCTTTTTCTTCTGGAACTCCAAACATTATGCTACTTCCCCAGGCTGGTGCTTGTGATGGGAGAGGAGAATAATGCCTTGCATGTACTAGTATAAGGAGCTTGGTTGTTCTCAGAGGCCTTTCTCATATGCAATTCTCAATTAATACTTACACACACCCTCTAAAGAAAGGTGCACCCATTTTCAGATGAGGAAAAGGATGTCCATCATAATAATGAGAGCTGTGGGCTCTGCACCCTATTGTCATTATTGATACTGGGTATTGGACACTGACTGTCATAACCATCAACACTGCTGCCTTTAGAATAGTTACTGCTTCTTTGCCTCACCCTTACTGCCGTAAAGCTCAGCACAAGAGCTGAAATCTCATGTTCATACATTAAGTCTCATGTCAAAATTTCAAGCAAAACAGTATCTGGTCTTTTTGTGGCATCTGCTATGGGATGAAGATACTCCACCTAACAGGGCTCACAAAATGCTGGATGCCCCAAACAGAGGAGGGAATTCAAATTCTGGATAGTAAGTATTATTATTATTATTATTATTATTATTATTGTCTATCCTATTCATATGCATGGTAGCCTATCATCTTTTGAATCTCCTTCCTATATTTGGGGAAATATCTAAATTGTGAGTCATCACCACTCCAACATAGGAGTCAGGATGCAAATTTCCAGCCTCCCTTGCAGCTAGGATTCAGGCACATGAATTAGTTACTGCCGGTCAGGGACGCCATCATAAGATTTTTTGATTCAGAAATAAGCAACAAGAGGAAGGAGGCTCTGCATGGACCTTCCATCTTTGCATCTTTGATGTTGAGGGGGAGGCAGAGGTGTCTCATTTTTTGTGGTGGCAGCAGCAGCGGTGGCTATTTCCCAGGGGCTGCAATGGTGTCTTTCTGATGTAGAAGTAGCATCTGTGGAGCAGCAGCCGTTTTCCATTAGATCTGTGGTTTGGATTGGGGCATCATTCCTCCAGGCATATCCTCAAGCCCAGTTTTCCAGTCCATTCAACAGTTCTGTGATCCGCCCAATATCCTATCTAATAAAAGAGTAATATGCAAATTGACTGAATAGTGGAACAACCAGTCGCTATGACACACACTGATCACCAGGGGGCAGACGCTAAATGCAGGAGCTGTCTCCTGGTGGTCAGTGTGCTCCCATAAGGGGAGTGCCGCTCAGCCCCAAGCTGGGCTGACAGCTAGCAAACACAGTGGTGGCAGTGGCAAGAGCCTCTCCTGCCTCTGCAGCAGCTCTAAGGATGTCTGACTGCAGCTCCCCGTGGGGAGCAGGCCTAAGCCATCAGTCAGACATCCCCCGACAGTTCCCAGACTGCTAAAGGGCACAGGCCAGACTGAGGGACCCCTGCCGTCCAGTGCACAAATGCTGTGCACCGGGCCTCTAGTTTTTTAAATAAAATGCTTTTTTCATCTACTTTCAGCTTCTATTGCTTAGAAAACTCTGGCTAATGAAAAGAAACTCTGGCTGATATAATCATTTTCTTTATTTCCCAGCTGTTAAAAACTGAGGCTTTAAGAGGTTAAACTGCTCAAGGTCACAAAGTTAGTCAATCACAGAACAAGGATTTGAACTGGGGCTATCATAATCCAAAGTCCACCTTGCAAACCAGAAAGTTCTTTGGTTGATCTCTTCCCACCCACCCAGCCCCACCTTCCCTCTGAGATTCTAGTCTGTTCCATGCTTCTATATCTCTGGATCTATTTTGTTCCTCAGTTTATTTTGTTCACTAGATTCCACATATGAGTGAAATCAGGTGACACTTGTCTTTCTCTGACTGGCTTATTTCGCTTAGCATAATATTCTCTAGGTCCCTCCATGCTGTCTCAAAGGGTAAGAGATCCTTCTTTTTTACTGCTGCATAGTATTCCATGGTGTAAATGTACCACAGCTTTTTTATCTACTCATCCACTGATGGGCACTTGGGCTGTTTCCAGATCTTATTGTAAATTGTGCTGCTATGATCATAGGGGGGTGCATATATTCTTTCTGATTGGTGTTTCTGGTTTCTTAGTTCACTTATTCTTGAATGATAGTTGCATTAGATATAGATCTCTAGGATGAACATTATTTTTCATCAACACTTTGAAGATACTATTTCATTGTTTTCTAATATCTTTGTGACTGGTAGGAAGTTTGCTATTGATCTACTTGTCCTTCTTTTGTGATTAACATGCCCCCCCCCTCCAGTAGTTTTTAATATTTTATTTTACTTTAATAATCTGCAATATCAACCCAATGTGAGGTTTGTTCTTATTTATCTTGCTTGGAATATGCCCTGACTTTCATTCTTAGAACCCTTGCCTTTCATCAGTTCTAAAAGACTCCCATTCATGATCTCCTCTAATATTGCCTCACTACTGTGGGATAAACAGTTAATTGCCCTCCAATATCCATTTCCCCCTACTTTCTTTGAGAATAGAACTATCTTTTTTTTTCCCCTAGGAGCATAGCTAAAACCACTTTCTGCCTCCCTAGTGGCTTTGTGATATGAGAAATGATATGTGTATCTTCTGAATAGTGCTTTTAAAGAAAACAGGCATGCATGTCCCTTTTCCATTCCCTGCAAACTCTCCACACGGCCCAAGATGCAGACCCAAGGGCCAGAGCTCATGAAGCCATGTGGGATCCTGAAATAGAAGCCACAAATTGAAAATAACAGAGCCGCCCAAGCTCTTGACATCTGGACTGTTATTTGAGAGAGAAAGAAATCTCTATCTTGTTTAGACAAGATATTTTGGGATCTTATCTTTCAAGCAACTTCTATTATATATTAACAATTATACCTTATACCTCTGTCTCTGTACTCTCCCCTTTCCTTACACCTTCCTTAATGTGTGTGTGTGTCTGTGTGTGTACATGACCTTCTCATTCTAACCTCCATTTATCCTATTCATGTTTATATTTTCTACCTCATTCTTCTCTATGCTGCATTCAAGATGATCGTCTTTGGTCTTCAAGGTGGCTTGTCCTCTTCAGATGCCTAATGTGCTAGTTAGTATGTCCCTTTGACTTTCTAAGGTCAACAAGTCTATTTTTAATTGCTATTTGGTTTCTTTTTCCATAAGCCTACTCTTTTTTTAAAAAATAAAATGTTCTTTCATTCTATGCTTTCCTTTATGTCTCTGACATTTAAAAGTTCCTTATTTCATAATGTCTTTCAGATTTTTTTAGGTTAACTCAGTTCTCAGATTGCTGATTTTCCTGTTTATCTTTGGTTTCCCCTTCAGGGTGATTCATTTCCTCATTTGACTTGTAATTTTTTATTCAGACATCATCTTCAGCAGGGCTGGTCATCCCATTAGATACCTGTATGCTTAAATTTGTAGGAATACCCCCACAAAGCAGTTGGTTTGTTTCTGGAGAATTTCTGAGGGTTCAAAGGTCCTGAACCGGCTTTTATGGTAATTTCTCAGGTTGAGGTTTCTATAATCCTTAGCCTGCATAAATCTGAATCTTACATTTACTCATGGTAAGTCATGGGGGACACACATTTCCTATAGCCCCAGACCAACCCCAACTTTCCTTCCTGCTTCCCCACAATAGTTATCAATATTTTCTCTTGCCCCCTACTTCATGGGTGAGCCCCAACATGTATTGACAGAACTCTTTCACAGTTAGGATTAGACAAAATACAAGATACCCAGTTAAATTTGAATTTTAGATAAACATTTTTTTTTTAGTATAAGTATATCCCATTCATCTTTTGGGATATACTTACATAAAAAAAGTGATTCATTGTTTATCTGTAATTCAAATTTAACTGGGCATCCTGTGCTTTTATTTGATAAGTCTGACAGCCCTCGTCACAGTGCGATTCCTAAACTTGGCCTGAGGCCACATTTCCTTCCTGGGCCTCAACACCAGAGCCCCCAGATTCTAGCACCTACACGCAGGTCCAGCAATATTAGCTTGTTATCACACTGGCTCCGAGTTCCTTTTCCGAACTAGACTGTTTCCTTTACTCTGTTCAAGACTGGTTGTATATAAATATTTTTAATTGCTGCCACATTTTATCTAGCCTTTCCATGCGACAGCAGTGGGAGGGAAGGCTTGTCCATGACAGCTGTCTGCCATGTGTCAGAAATCCTCCCATTACTTTCTCTATGCCCCTCACCCTCCAGGTGAGTCCTCCCCTACAGCAGAGCACAGAGGGTTAATTCACCCACGTGAACGGGAAGACGAGGGAATATGCAGGGACAAGTCCTCAGGACTTATACTTCAGGGATGCTGTCCATCTCAGCAAAAGGAAGTTTTCGTTTTTGGATGGGAAGGGATGGATTTTTCAAAGAGAGGCAGACATGTCCCAGTGTTAGCTAAGATTTGACTTCCAAAGAACCTGACTCCCCAGAGATTTTTCTCTGCATTTTGGGGGCACAGGGAAGGAAGAAAAAGTCTCCCTTTGCGGCATTTTATTTTCACTGGGCCAACTGAAAGATGAGAAGCTAGAGGGCGAGGTCAAAATAGAAAATTATTAACGAAAAGGGCTTCAAACATGTATATTTTAAGACCTTAGATTAGTCAAAACCTAGAAAACGGAAGACACCGAGTCATAAGATGAGAAAATAATGTGCTTTTGTATTGAAATGTTTCAAAGAAAGGCCCCTTTCAAAATAGTTCTACATAACGTTCTCGGAATAGAAAACGAGTATTTTGTTTTCACTTTAGACATGGAAAATTGCTGCAGGCCAAAAATTCCAAAACCCTTTCCAGATATTTTCCGATTTTTTTTTTTTTTCAATAATTCCACATCCCCCACGTGGTTTCCAGGCAGGGCTTTGGACATAATCTCCAAATGAAGTTTTACCTTCTGTTTTTATATTCTCTGTGTTGAAGCTATTAATTTGTTCAAGATAAGCATTTAAAATACACCACATTTTTAAAACTCTGTATACATATATATACTTTTTTTTTAGCATCCCAGAAGTCTTCAAAAGTGATTCATGCCATGGGCTTTCCACCCCCTCTCATAGGCTCTACTGCTAAAAAACTCATGATTTGTAAGCCTCTGAGTGTGCATACCTCCCAAACATCTCCTACCTTGATGTGAGTTCACAAAAATAAGATATACATTCTGCTAAATAGGAATTATTTCTAATTCCAAGGAAATGGAGCCCTGGCCCATGTGGCTCCCTTGATTGGGCAGCACCCTCACACCGAAAGGTTGCCTGTTCAATTCCTGGTCAGGGCACATGCCTGGTTTGGGGGCTCCATCCCCAGTAGGGGGCATGCAGGAGGCAGCCAAATGATGTTTTGTGCTCACATCAATGTTTCTTTCTCTCCTTCTCCCTTCCTCTAAATAAATAAATAAATAAATAAATAAATAAATAAATAAATAAAATCAATATAAATATTCTTCTAAAAAAATGAAGGAAATAGAATCATACTCCTGGCGCTTGTCTCTTGTCCCAGGACTTCTTTGCTGTGTGAAATCTTCGGCTCTAACTGCCTCCACCTCCACCCCATACGTCTGCAGGAATCTCTCTAAAACAGGTCTGCCCCATTTTATGAAAACACATTGGATGACAAAGTATGACTACCCAAACTCTGAAAACAAATTAAATCAAAGAACCATAGGGTTCTAATACGTGTTTTATTAGCGTTAACCATAGCCTGGAAAACACTTGGAAATTACACAAAAACATAAAGAAGTAGAAATTACATCTATCTTCACCCCTCAGGTACGTTTCTCCGCACAAAACATACTTTTAACAGAAATGGAATCGTGCTTTACAAGTTTTAGAATTTGCTTTCTTCATTCATTGTACATAGTAAACATTTCCCACCATATTAAATATTTTTCTCTGGTAGCATTTTAGTGACTATAGATTCCAATTTATAAGTATGTGTTAATTTGTTTCATCCATCCTCTGTTTGGGGACTATGTGATATCTTCAATTATCCTTGTAGAAAAATTATTCTTGCAGTCAGCCGTGATTATAACCTTGGGATAAATTCCCAGAAGTAAAACTTACCTTTGGTCTGAATAATATACACATATTCAATATCCAAGGTACACATTGCCAAATTACTTCGCAAAATCTTTATTAGTCTCACCAGTCTAATTACTTGCTTTAAGAATCTTGTATAAAGATAAACTAGTCAGTAATTATCTATCATGCAAAAGTGTTCTTCATTAATGAAAAGGATTTACAACATGATTTCTTTAAACACTGAACTCTCCTTGTACATGTAAAACATTACTCAATTTCAAATATGATTCTAAGTTCCTGTGGAAATTTTCAGTAACACAATAAAGAAAGAAAATAAGGTATTTCCCTATTTGATTTTTGTTTTAAATGGAGAATTCCACCTCTCAAAGAATTCTTTCTCTTTCTGTCCTCATCCAGATGGAGAAGAGATACCACAGTACAGCACAGTGACTCTGCTCTTAATCTGTCCTCTATTTCATATTCAGTTTCCCATCATGCACTGCACAAATACGGCAGCCTGACATGCTGAGAAGCCTTCCCCGAAGACTGCAGCCCACACTCACCCATCCCTTCACTGAACTCCTATTATACTTATTGTCTGTACCACACAATTAGCACTTTATTATATACTGTCTTGTTCTCTAATTGTCTGTACCACACAATTTAGCACTTTATTACATTCTGTCAGATTCTGTAACTGTGTCATGTATTTTTGTCTTGTCTTGCCACCTAGATCACAAGCGCCAAGGTGGCAGGGACCGTGTCTGGTCCTGCTTTGGCATTTCCCACAGCACCAAACACTGCTCCAGGAACAACAAAGTGGGTCTTCAACAAACACTGGCCAGTTATTGGTCGGTGGGTGGGTTGGGAGACTGGTTGATTGACATTCTAATGGGCTCTACGTAGGCTGAGTTATCTAGAACCTGGAGTAGGAAATAGATACGGTGTTGGGTAATATGGTAGTTGGTCATTCCAGCCACTATCCTTCAGCCCAACCTGCTTTATGACTTAGCAGCCATTTAGTCTCCCTCTACCTACGTTTCTCTGTGTATGTAGAACAAATAACCCAAAACATGTGATCAGACAATACTGGTTTTTAAATCACATGAAAATCATGTTTTTCACATAAAGATTTTACATTATGACATTGTCCACTTGGGCAGGCACTGCCATGTAGAGGAAAGAGATCAGGTTTTGGAATTAAAGAGCTGGGTGATCTTCAATAAATTGTTTAACCAATACCGCCCCCCCCCCTCTCTCTCTTAAATGAAACTCTCGTTCCTCTTCTCTGAAATTATTCCAAGGACTATCATCATCTGTGATATTGCCAGTGAGTGTCCGTAAGCCTGCTAGAGTATTCTTATTTTTTCCAATTCTGCAAATACCATGCCTTGAAGTAAGTGTTGAGTACTATTATTATCATAATAAACATAATTAGTACCTCTGTCTCCCACTAGCTGAGGAGTATCTGCCTCAGCTGTGATTCATGGGATTACTTCTCCAAGAATAAAGTCAGGTAGCTAACACAATTTATCTTTCTTGGTTGAAGAGTTGTTTACTGCTAATGGTCTATCCCATGACATCAGACTTACTTCCAGTGAATAATAAGAGAAGAAATATTGATACCCAGCATGAACAAATCCACACCCCACTGTCACTTTCCCTCTGCTATAAACATTTAGGTGAATTGAACACTGAGTTCACCATATTTCTCTGAATTTGGGATGAAACAAGTGCAATGTTCTGTCCCCGTGTCATCTGCTTGTTCTTCTTCTGATCAATGTGTTTTTGTCATACTGTTTTGGTTTTCGTGTTTCTGTCTTTGTTTTTTCAGTTGGCAGGTACACAATAAAATGTAACTAGTCAAATAGTTGTTCAGCATGTTATTCTCTCAAAACAAGATCAGTTTAAGCCTCTCCTGGAAGTTCTGCTCTAACCCTGCATCTTCCCCACCCCTGAAGATCACGGGGCCCAGACAGCGTTGAATGGCTCCTTTGTAGGGCGGAGAACAGCCTTTAAGGACAGCTTCCCTCCCTGTGTGTGTGTGTCCTTGAGTATCCTTTTGGTAAAGATGGGCGGTCTCCTTTTGTATACCTATGCTGAATGACTGTGTTCGATGATTCTTTCAAAAGGATTGATCAAGGTCTTCCGTGTTACAGGCAGGGACAAGGTGCTGGAGATACATGGATGAAAACGCAGTTAGGAACTCATGCTGGAGGAACCCACAGTCTAAGGGGGAAGCAGACATGTCAACAGATAATTGCCACGCAGGGAGATAAGTGTGAATAGAATGTGTGGCCAGGGTGCTAGCCTGAGCCCAGCTGTGCCCACCACTAAGAGTGTGACCGATCTAAGGGAGCAGTTGACCTGATTACCGTAGAGGGAGGTGACTGCTGGAAGCAATTTCATGGCAGCCTTGGGGTGGAAAGGATGATGGGAAGGGGTAACCTTGGGGTGAGGAAAGGGAGATGGGAAAGAAAACACGTCTGTGTTGTCCCTGCCTTGAGTCCCTAGACTCACGCCTGAGCCTATAGAGGACGATCCTGCAGACAGAGTGGGAAGGGGCTCATTGAGGCGCTGCTTTGGGATTTGGGTGGAAAAAAAAATATGGCAAAGTAGAAGAGAAAGGGCTCTCTCCAGGTCTTTAGGCCCCAGAGGAGGAGAGCAAGCTTGGCTGAGTGTCTGACCGCGGCTGAGATGAGACACTGCCCCCCAGTGGCTTCACGGCAGGGGATACCAGGAAGGAGCTCAAAGTAGGACAGGAAAGGATAGATAGGAGGGACCAGATTGGTGGTACCACCAGACCTCCTTTGAAAAACTGGGGGAGACTTGGTGGGCGGGGTGATTGTGTACTAGGCAGTTGGAGGCACAAGCCAATGCAATGTGAGTCAGTGCCACTCAGATAATGACCAATACCATTAGTGCTGAGGCCCAGATGAAACTCAAGGCAACCCAGCTTCTACCGTACAGACCCAAAGTGTGTGATCACACAAAAGCACTTATTTTATGGCCACGAGATGAAGCAGAGTGATGTCTATACCAGTCAGTAATGGGACTGAGCTCTGGTAGGTGGAGAGACCAGAGGTCCAAGGTAACAAAAGGAGATTCAGAGACCAACGTTGGGACTGGGGGTGGACACGGAGTGATGGGGAGAGGGAGGTGAGCCAGCCTGCTCCTTCCCCATGAGTAGAGGAGTGTAAGCAAAGCTCTGGCGGAGGAGCTTCAGACAGACGGGAGTCAGATGACTCATGATGAGGCAGAACTGTCCAGAACCAAATTCTAAAAGTCAGACACACCACCTGAGCTGAACAGAATGAAAGTCAGTCTCCCAGCACATGGTTACATGGAATTCAAACGAACAAAACACATTTCAAACAGTACTAGAGGGCACACTGAACAATAATAACTCCCTCAGGCTCTCAATCCCCTTCCCCAGGAGAAATGACTTGGTAGCTGCTGGCTCAGTAATGTCAATGCGGAAGTTGTTAAAGTATGCAAATATGTCCCTATAGGTTGGTAAACAGCCATTGCGTTAAGCCCCTGGAGTGCTGCCCCTCCCCCTGAAAATTTCAATCCATCATTAAAGATTAAAGCTTAGATGTTAGAGGATCTCCTGCATCCCTCCGGCGGCTCAAGGCCAGCATCCCTGTCAGCCAACGCCAAGCCAGCTGTTTAATATTCTGAACATCACTGTTTTCCTTCCGGAAACTATCTATGCATTTCCAGGTGCACTCCTACACAGGCCTCTTTTTTTGTTTTTTTCCTGTTAATACAAATGGAAGAATTGAACAAATACTGTTACGTACTTAGTTTTGTTTTTGTTTTTAACCTACTTGGTCCACCTTTAAGTGCATGGCCAAATATAGATTGCCGATTTTTCTCTCGGAGCTAACATAATTTGGCTACAGCTGAAACACCTAAGCTGAGAAAGGGAGCACAGTAAAATGTTGGGATAATTTACAGGCCAGTGGGCCCAGAAGAACTTGATCAATGGGACAGTGGAAATGACGCCAAAAGATGGAATCCGGGTGAGCTACTCCAGGATAACAAGGCCCTGGTGGTTTGGGCAGGAGGAACAAGGAGAAACAAAACCAACCAGTTCTCCCCACGTGCCCCTCCAGAAGCCATCTGGGCCCCCTTCGGCCAATTGACGGGAGGAGCCTGAGCCTTCCTGTGCCCAGACTATTAGCACCCTAATTCAGCTGTTACCCAGAAGCTAACCAGCCTTGGGTGAAAGCAAATTAAATTTCAAATTGCATTTATCGAATTCTTTCCAGGGAGTTTGCCCTTCGTTCAAAAGGAACATAAAATAAAAGTTCTTCATAAAAGAGATTAAAAACATATTTCTCCCAATCGCCCCATTTTTTTTTACCTCAAATGCTAAAAGGAAGCAGAGTTATATTCATGAGGGAGAAAATACTAAATTTTAAGTATCCTCTACATATCAAAAAGTTAAGACCACTGAGCATACTCTTTTTATAGCCATATTTATGTTCAAAACAAAACAAAAAAAAAAACAGTATTGGGTGTGGGGAGTGGAGGGTGAGGGGCACTTAATTTTCCATGCCTAATTTCTGTGTTTCTAAACATCACTTTTTTCATTATTTTAATATTAAGAGACAGATTAAAGAAGAATGTTAAAATTGAGGATGTCAACTGCACAGATTTGGGGGGAAAGGAGGACAGAAAAGTGGGATCAGGAAAAGATTACCTAATATTTTTATTTTTACTGATATTCCCAGAAACTTTCAGTTTGAGAGTCATTAAAAGAGAAAGCAATTTCTGCGGATAGACTGTCACCTAGTGGTGAGTTTTTACCTTATTCATAACGTGAGCAGAGTTTGGGGATGCTTTTACAGGACATTGCACATTTCTCTTTGAGATCCTTGGGGAACCTTTAGTGTATTGTCACAGTAGAATAGACTCACCTGTGTGTTTCCAGAAAGCCTAGCGTTCATGTAGCCAATAGCTAATACACGGTGAACCTCCTTCAAAAGGAGTTTTGCCTCTGTCATTACTTAAATTGTATTGTCAAAGAGACCCTACCAAGCAAAATTAATATTAACTTTCTCTTCTGTTTTCCACCAATGGCACCTTCACAATTCTCTCTTTCTAGTAGTCATACTAGGCCCAAATTTTCCAATGATTAGAAAATGACAAATGAGCATGCTTAACCCATTGGCACATCAGTCCAGAGGTACAATTCAGAAAGAGGGTCTCCAAGTCAGCAAGGAGGCAACAATGTCCAGGTTTAATCCACACCCAGAATTCCTCCCTTCCTGTCCTCTAAGGGGCACGACAGTCCTCTTCCTCCAGCTCCTGTGCCTGCCAAGCTCCCTAGCTTCCCCTTCTCTGTGCTGACACCAATCCTCCTGGCCACAGGGGCCCCTACTATTGCATCAGCACAAGGAGGCACCAACCTCTCCTCAGAGCTAAAGGCCACAGAGCTAGCATTCTGTTCTCAGTTATCAACATTCGTTCTGCATTTGATACTGATTCAACTACTTCTTGAGTGCCTGCCATGTAACAGGCACTATGTGGGTCCCAGGGAACAGAATAGACACATACGGACTTCAGGAAACTTACAAACTAATGGGGAGGACTAAACTCTATATCCCCAAGCTATTTCCTCTTCATCACTGGCTTTCAAGCTTGAATTGTGGTGGGGAGAAAAAGATGATGTGAAATAAATAAATATATAACAAAATAAATAAATATTTATTTATTTATTTACAAAACAAGAGAGTTGAAGGGAGCATATGTCTCCAATCCCAACCTCCCTGCACTGCGCTCTGGACTGTGGGAAAACAAAGAAGCAGGACATGTTGCCAGCCTTGATTACCTCCCAGTGGAGTTAGAGGTCAAGAAATCCTATCTGATAAAGAGGGAATATGCTAATTGACCCTCATGCCCACAGCCAATAAGGAAGGAATATGCTAATTGACCCTCATGCCATTGCAAAGATGGTAGCACCCACAGCCAATAAGGAAGGAATATGCTAATTGATTGTCCTGCCCTCAAAGATGGTAGCACCCACAGCCAATAAGGAGGGAATATGCTAATTGACTGCCCTGTCCTCAAAGATGGTGGCACCCACAGCCACAAGATGGCAGTACCCAGTCCCCTCAGCCCTGCTGGGGCGGCAGGCGTGCCACAAGGCCGTGGGCCCAGCCGCTCTGAGCCTGCCTCCAGAGTCCCCAAGTCCCCTCAGCTCCCCAGCCACCCAGTGCCAGCCCGAGGCACAGGCAAGCCTCGGATATCGGCTGCCCAGCCACCCAGGGCCGGCTGAGGCTTGCGCTGCCAGGAGTGGCAGCAGCAAAGGTGTGATGGGGCATTACCTTCCCTGATCGCCAGGTCGCCTCCCGCCCCTGAGGGCTCCCGGACTGTGAGAGGGGGCAGGCCAGGCTGAGGGACCCCCACCCTCCAGTGCATGAATTTTCATGCACCAGGCCTCTAGTAAAAGCATAAAAAGTTAAGTGGTAATGATGATAAAATACTGAACAATATAAGAAATGTCACTGAGCCCTTGCCGCTTACCAGCAAAGTGTTAGAGGGCTGAAGCTAGCACTCAGCCTTTTGTTGCTTCTCCCTTCTTCTAGGCCCTACTCTTGTCTGACTTAGCTCAGTTGTCACCTCCCCCAGGAAGAATTTCTGAAATAGTTTCCTGCCTCATCATGTACACACACACACACATACACACTTACACAGAGTCACCTCTCAGCCCAGATTAGTCTCTCCTCCATGTTTCTTAAAATCTTTGCAGAGGTCTATTGCTGCACTTACCATCTTTTTAAAGATAAATGTCTTTCCCACAATTCACAGTAGAGACTTTGGGTTTCTTAAGGCCAGAGAGTGGATTCTCTGATGTGTCCTCCTTCAAACCTCCTCATCAATGGTGCAGTGTGGAACCTCTGTCCCAGGAAGATGGGCACTCTCTCTCCTTCCACAGGTGTCAGCCCTGCATGACAACCTGAAGGCTCTCCCTCCCCAAGTAAGTCTCCTGCACATCAAATCCCATTTTAGCATCTGCTTCTTAGTAACCTAACACATTATTATAAGGAATTGCTTTGACTGCCATCCTATATAATAAAAGGCTAATATGCAAATTGTCCCCTCTACCAGGAGTTCGACTGGGAGTTCGACCAGGGGGCTGGCCAGCCAACTGCTTGCAGCCCCTCCCCCCAGCCAGCCTCACCCCTGATCAGCCCTCGAACCCCAATCCGGGGTGGGGCCGGCCAGCCAACCTTCCGTGTCCCCTCCCCCTGGCCAGCATGCCCAATCGGCTGTGATCAGGGCGGGCTGGCCGGACCCCACCCATGCATGAATTTGTGCACCTGGCCTCTAGTATTGACATACTAAACAAGAGTTTAAACATTTAGAATATTGGTTTATTTGGTTGATGATGTTAAGCTCAATGACCCATACCTTCAGGTATTGAAATACTTAATTTTGTATATATTAAAAGTATGACTGAAAAATTTGCAAACATTGTCCCATTAGGATACAATGTTCTTGTTAACATTACAAAACAGATAGATATAACTAGGACACTTCCTTCCTTCCCTCCTTCCTTCATTGAAGGATAACATAGAATAGTGGTTAAAATATCAGCTCTCAGACTATCTGAAAACAAATCAAATCACAACTCAACCACTCAGTGGCTCTATGGCCTTTGGCAAATCACGTAAGCCCTTTAAACCTCTGTTTCTAATCTGTAAAGTAGGATGGTGCTTCTTCATCTTTAAAATGTGAATTTAAGAAATAATGCCCATGCCCAGCCCTTTTGGGCATCGACCTATGAACCAGGAGGTCACAGTTCCATTCCCAGTCAGGGCACATGCCTAGGTTGCAGGCTCCGGGGTCCGTGCAGGAGGCAGCCAGTCAATGATTCTCTCTCATCACTGATTTTTTCTATCTCTCTCCCTCTCCCTTCCTCTCTGAAATCAATTAAAAAAAATTTTTTAATAAATAAGTAATAAAAAATAACGCCCACCACATAGGATTGTTTTGTGAGTTGGTGAATTAATTACTGGTGCTTTGTGTAATAAAATAACGATTATTATGGATTTAAAAGCACTTTGTAAACTAGAAAGCCTTAAGGGGGGATTTCTTTTCTCTAAGGGAAATAATAAGCATCAGCCCTTGCTTTGTTTGGAAAACGGAGGTTACCTCACATCAGCGGGAAAGCAGAGGACCTGCTTATGGCGGTGTTTCGGATTTATCAGCACAGGACCTGATGTTAGAAAATAAACGTGCTATTCCTGCAAGCGGAGACATTTTGGTTAAAAATATTTTTCCCTTTCAAAACTCTTCTTAATTGTTCTCAAGAATAAGCCAGAAAAGCTGCTGCATTAGTACCTTGCCCATTTTGATATCAGGTCACCTCTCTTTTTCGCCGGGAGAGTGTGCGGGGTTGGGACAGCGACCTGAGGTTCCAAGCCCACAACCTCCAAATACCTGAAGCTGCAGGGCGCGCGGGGAGGAAAGTCAGGAGGAGAGGCGCCCGAGGCGTCCGCCGGTGGGAGGCGCACGGGCGACCCGCGCTGCGCGGCGGCCGGAGGTGCCAGCGGGCTGCGTGCCGGCCTCGGGGAGCCTGCGCCGCGCAGGTGGCCGCTCAGCCCACCGGCTCAGGTGAGACCCCGGGAAGCGCAAACCCCGCTCTCGGGGTGCGGGACGCGCGACTGTGCGCGACCCCGCGTGACTCGGCGTGTCCCGCCGCCCTGCGCGCTCTGCAGGAAGAGCCGCTGAACTACAGCCCCCAGGGTCCCTGGGCGTGGCGGGCGCGGCGCGGCGCGGGGCGGGCGGCCCGCGGGGATAAAGAGCGGCGCGTGGCGGCGGCGGCTCTGCGCGGAGCGGCGGCGGCGGCCACGGCGAGGGAGGCGGGCCCGGCGTCTCGGGTGAGCGGGGCGCGCGCGGGCGCGGATGGACGGGCGGGGACGGGGAGGCCACCGGGGATGCGAGGAGAAGGGCGCAGGGGACGGGGTCCAGGGCGGGCGAGAAGGTGCGGGCCCCAGGGAAAGGAGAAGGCGGGTAGGCTGGGAAGCGGGGCCAGAGGAACGGTGAAGGCGACACCCTCCGGCCTGAAGCCAGTCAGGAGATGGGGGCGAGGGACCCCTGGATTCCTTCCAGGTCCTTTGGTCAAAATGACCAGCATCAGCGGTTGAGCGATTGAATTTGATACAATCTCTTCATTTTATGGGACGTGGGTCGTATTTCTGTGTTTTGGTTTTAGTTTTGTTTTGTTTCTCTATTTCGTTTCTTCCTCTCCAAGTATTTCTCTGTCAAGTCATTCTTCTTACCCAGAGTTGCCTGCCCGCCCTCCCTCCCTTCCTTCTTTCCTTCCTCCCTTCCTTTCTCTTTCTCTCTTACTCTGTTTTTCTTTCTTTCCTTCCCCCCTTCTTCCTTCATTCCTTTTTTTTTTTTAAACTTTGCCCTTTTCAGAGAATTTGACTAAGGTAACCTGAATTATTTGCGCTAAGAATTCTTGTCTGTGGATAGAGGCATACGATTCCAAAAGTAATATTCCCTCCCCAGTGTTTTGAGTAATAACGTTCTAGATTCACATTAAACCTTCAGCTGGTGAACATCCTAACCGTTTGCTTTGGATACAAGCTATAAAGAATTTCAAAGCATAACATTACCAAGTTTATTTAAAACTCAAATTGACAAAATATCCATGCTTCTCCAGTTACAGCTGCTATGATCTTTTACCTACTAAGGTAAGAAACATTCAAACCTGTGAAGACTTTTTGTGAGTTTATTTGAGCCAAACTGTTGACAATTGCCAGGAAGCAGAATCTCAACGGATTGAGGTAATGCTCTGGAGAATGGCAGTTTTGCACTTTGTTTTATACATTACAATCAAAAGAGGAGACGTTAAGTGGGTTACACAAAATCCATTGGTGATAGATTAGGGAGGTGGGAGAAAGCAAAGTGGGGAGACCTCTGGGATTGGATAAAAAGTAAAATGATAGACACACACTTCTCTTACTTGGGTGGTTAACAGTCAACAATGAACAATCACAATTTGGGGATTTGTGGTCTCCCAAGAGCATTACCTGTGGTTTGAGGGGTCTGGAAAAAGGAAAATGACTTTGACATGCCAGTAATATGCTATCATAGATGCAAAAAGACAATAGGCCCCATTAAAGGAAAGATTGACCTTTGTCAGGGAAGATGCCAGCCTATGACATGACTACCCACTATCAACTGCTTTTTGGTTTTAAAAGTTTTCATTTCAGACCAACTTTGGGTCTCTGAGTTTGCAAGGCCACCCTGAGCTAGTCAGGTTAGCACATGGCCCCTTTTTGTCCACAGCCCCATCCCTTCCTGCAGGAGTTTCACAGTTCACAA
This sequence comes from Eptesicus fuscus, assembly GCF_027574615.1. Taxonomy (NCBI): domain Eukaryota; kingdom Metazoa; phylum Chordata; class Mammalia; order Chiroptera; family Vespertilionidae; genus Eptesicus; species Eptesicus fuscus. The sequence goes on from NC_072494.1 coordinate 25,021,451, forward strand.
AGTCAGCAAACTCTGCTCCCAGGTGGCTTACCGTTTAGAAGAGAAGCCCAAACTACCCTGCGAATAACTCTGACGTAAGGCTTTTAATGAAAAGCCATTGTTTGGGGGAAATTCTAAGGGGTGTGAAATTACTCTCATCTTAGGGGAGTCAGGGAATGTCCCCGAGCTTTTAAAAAGTTGACTAGGCTGAAGGGGGTGAAGTGGGAGATAATGGCATTCCAGGTGGGAGAACCATGGGAGAAAGGCAAGCAGGCCAGACAAGAGAAGGTAGGTAGCAACAGGGACCAGCTGAAGAGATCTTTACAGAGACCCAGGCCAGGGAGTTTGGTATTTATTTCGTGAAAGCCAGGGTGGAAAGTTATTGGCAAAGGCAAGGTCAGAAATGTCCATGCTACTGGGAGGTTAATCTAGCAGCCTGTGTGGATTGAAAGAAGATAAAGAGAGTGGGGGTAGGACAGTGGTTCCCAACTCTCATCCCATTCCCGCATGCTTTGAAAGTTTTAACCAATCAGGGGTGTGTGTGTGTGTGTGTGTGTGTGTATTGCCAGTCTGAGCTTCTGACCACCATATCATGTAACTGCCCTAAGCATGAAATAAATGCAGCCAAAAGCCCAAGAACCTGGAAGTCTAGTGTGAACAGCCTAGTACTGTTGGATTGAGGAGACTTTCCGTGCTGAACCCAGCTCTTGGGACTCTTATCACTTGAACTTTCTTGAGCCCCCATGGGCCTCTCAGACCTGGGTTGCACCCATTGGTGTAGATAATAGGTAACAAAGGGCAAGTTATGAGAGGGGCAGTAAGGGGAGAGGGAAGGAATGCAGGAAAGAAGATAACAAAATGGAAATGACTTAGCCCCTGAATTAGCTAGGGCTGGGGAGGAGGTACCTGTAGAGCTGGGATGACAGGAAAGAGCTGGTAAGGGAATAATGATAGTACTTGCTAATGTCCTATAGCCATCAGACAAGACTTCATGGAGGAGGCTCAACTTGTACTTACTATGTGTCTGGCACTCTTAGAAGTCATCATTCAGCTACAACCTGAACACTTCATTCAATCAACCAGAAAGTCATCAATTTTTCATTGGACACAGGTGTCTGCAGAACACTCAGAGAAGGAAAGGCAAAGCAAATGAAATGTATTCCTGGTCCTGGGGAGTGTGGTCTAGAGGGGGAGAGGTGAATGAACACTTGTGATGTGGTTTACCAGAAGTAGGAAAACAGGACCACATGGTCAAGATTAGAATCTGAAAGGATAGTTAGGTAAATCCGAAGATAAGCTACAGAGATTACACCGAAGCCTTCAAACTATAAGAGCTGATTCTTGTTTAACAGAATGAAGCTGAAGAGATAAGAATGTCCCTGTTCTCCTGACCATATTTCAACTTAAATTACAGTAATTCTTTATTTATTTGAGCTCCCTGAGTTAGGTTCATGTTCTTTCTTTGATCTCTTATTTTTTACCCCTGCTCTTAGAGGTTTGACCTTGTCTCAACCATCAAGTACTATCATTATTCCCTTACCAGTGGTCGCCAACCGGTGGTCCACAGACCACTGATGGTCCGTGAGGTCCGAAAGGTTGGCAACCGCTGGTTTAAGGAAACCTTTGGAGCAGCGGTTGCCAACCGGTGGTCTGTGGACCACTGGTGGTCCATGAGGTCCAAAAGGTTGGTGACCGCTGATCTAGATCAAGTCGGAGGCCTTTTCAATGGTATGTTGCCAGGCCACTCTGTTCTCCTGACTTTTAAAAAATTAGTTTCCTCTCCTTTAGAATTAAGCCCTGAAATTCTACATTCTCAAACTTGCTTTCTGTGTTTGCATACTTGTAAGCATTTTTTCACAGTTCTAAATGGTGAACGGACTTTGCCCAGGAGTTTTATCATTAATTGACATTCCTTGAAGAAGAGAGTAATTCTGTTTGTTGGGTTTTTTTTTTTTTCAGCAGCTCAATGGCCTCCAGGAAGAAGAACCTTCAAGGTCTGGTTGCTGCAACCATCACGCCGATGACCGAGCATGGGTAACTACCATTTGGGACCTTAAAGGGATCTGTTCTCACTCCACCAAAATGGACTGATAGTCTCCGTATAACAGTCACTTAATCTGTGCGCTTCTGTGGCACCATTGCCAAGTGGCAACTTCCGTCAGATGTCCACCTGCACTGTCTCTGGCCCCAAGTCAGAGACGAGGTCTCAATATCTCAAACAGTGCAGAAAGAGAGAAAAGATAAAGCAGCTCTCCTTTCTCCCACCGTCTGTAACGCCACAATGCAAATTCTCCTTGGATTTTATCACAGCCTTCTCAAAGAAGGCCAGTGGAATTGGATGAGACTTCCATTTTAGCAGGATTTGACCTCAAACCTTGACCTGGCTCCTCTAGATCCTGCCTCTAGACATCTGCATGATTCCACCTCAGGCTGTTCATAGACGGGATGAAAGTGGAGAAGGTAGCTGTAAGAGGGATCCCTTAGGCATGTCTGCAGTCTCATTTCAACATCGGTTACATGTTGGGGAGCCCGCAGGAGTGGGAGGGAGCAACAGATGATTGCTGAGAAATCATTGGCCAAGCAAATATTTTGGCTTCCGCATGAAGAGTATGGCCATCCATACTATTTTTCTTAGATTGTCAGATAATGGTCATGTGCTGTACATGTCCATACATGAAATATAACTTCTCCCTGGGATGTTGCCACTGAGGAAACGGAGATTCATTCACCTCTTGGATCTAAATGTTTTTGACATTTTAGAGACGTCAGTCTGCCAAAACCACCAGAATTCCGGTTTCTTTAAGCTTCTTTCTTCCTCTACAAAATATAAATGATCATGGAGTTATGTGTGCTACGTGAGATTATCCATAGAATAGTGCTTAGCATAGGATCAATATGCACTTAGATCCATAAGTTTGAACTGCTTTTGTGGCATAAGACTGGGGGTAAAAGGAAGATGAATTTAAGATATCTTTAAATAAGGCTCTTACTTATTTTTGGTCTTCTGTTGCTGAATTTGTTAACATTAACCCTACCCCTTTAAAGTAGATGAAATTTCTTTAACTTTTATTGTTATCAAAGTTGTCCATATTACAGTTTTCCTTTTAGATTATTGTGAATTCAAGAATTCCAGCTTCTCAGATTCATGAAAATTCACATCTTTGCTAGATCTAAATAAAACTCTTGCTGAGATGCCATTTAGATTACTCAGTGGTTAGTAGCATTGGTTTTTGGTGGGTTTTTTTTTTTCTCTCTTACTTCTCCCTTTCCACAAGTTCTAAGAAAGACTGAAGTCAGCTCCTTCTCATTGTGTCAGCCACTTGCTGGACAGATAAAACAGAGGACATGTGATTGCATGAGCAGGCAGAATTTATTTCCTGTTTGCAAACTCAAAACACTACCTCTGGTCTCTGCTACTTTAATCTTTTTAATCAGACCCGTTAGCTTAGAAGTGACTTTCTAAAACAGTCTCATTTATTCATCTGGGACCCATTGAGAGTGTCAGTGTGTCCTTCCTCCCTGTTCTGCTGTTTTCCTGTGGTAGCAGGCCCCATGTATAGGAGATTACTAACTTAACTCTGCTCTGCTGGTTCCTTCTCCATTTCTCAAATACTTCTGCCCTCCTGCCTCCACTTCACTATTTCCTCTTTTTTCATCAATTCAAATCAAAATAAGAATGTGTTGTTGTTTTTTAAGGAACTTGTTAAGAATTAAATTAGTACATTCAAAATGTATATAGCAGCCAGGCCGGTGTGGGTCAGTGGTTGAGCATCGACCCATGAACCAGGAGGTCACAGTTCCATCTCAGGTGAAGGTACATGTCCGGGTTGTGGGCATCAATGCAGGAGGCAGCCAATTGATGATTCCCTCTCACATTGATGTTTCTTTCCCTCTCAACCTCTCCCTTTGTCTCTCTGAAATCAATAAAAACACATTTAAAAAATAAAATGTACATAGCGCATAGTAGGCACATGAGCTATGTTGGTTCCCTTTTCTCCCACCACCTGCTCCGCCCAAACATTCCCATACATACAAAGCAGGTTTGGAGCACCTACCAGGAGCAGCTGGGTATTAACTTACTTGCCCACAAGGGAATCTGCACTCCCGACATGTTTCCAAGAGATGGGACAAAAAGAAGGGTCACGTGGAATCTCACACTGGACATTCTGCCTGGTGACCTGCCATTGTGGGGTTTTCCTACGTGGCTCGTACTGTATACCATGGCCTCCATGATTCTTGGCTGAACAAGAACTATTTATTCCCCTGCCTCCTTTTTCTTCATGATTCTAAGGCATTCTCATTACCTAATCAACTCTCTGGATATAATTTGATGTCTTTAACTGGGGAAATTGGCAAGAAGAACATGTCCAATAGATTGTCTGAGTTGTTAACCTCCAGCTTTGCCACCAGCTAGCTGTTTGACCCTGGGGCCGTCCTGTCACCTTTTAAAAGTTCCCTTTCATATTCTGTAAAGAGAGGAAGTCCAAACACATTATCTTGAAGGGCCATTCTAATTCTGGGAGTCTGCAGTCCTCTGATGCTATGTCCTCGGGGATATCTTGGTGATCCCCACTAAGTAAGAATGAAAAAAATACCTGCAACTCCGGTTTCTCCTCCACACCACACGTAGCCCAAGGAGCTTCCTCGGAAACCACTGCAATCATGTCACTCTCCTCTTTAAGAATCTCTGTTGAATCTAAGCCTTGCAACTCATTTTATGATCCGTGGACCATTTTCTCTAACATCACATAGGAACTTGCTAGAAATGCAGAATTGCAGATCCTACTGCATAGGATCTGAATGAGCTGGGTGAAAGGTGAAAGCCTAGATAGACCCTCTGGGATGACAGAGGAAGTCCTGTACAGTCTACCCATCCTGCTACACTTCCATTTCCCCCAATCTCTTCATACCCTTCCTTCCTCTGTGCCTTTTCACATTCTGTTCCCTCTGCCTCTTTCTGCCACATCCTCTCCTTTCTCTGTTCCACTTGAACACTTCTTTCCATCTGTCAAAACCATCCTTTGGTGATTCTTCCCCATTTTCCCTAAAAAGAAGATCTCTCCCCTGTGATCCCACAGCACCCTGTCTGTGCACACCATTTTCCATCAGAATTACTTGTTTTATAGTAAGTATTATAGTAAACTGTTACATGCCTGTCTCTTCCAGGAGGCTCTGAGTGACTTCACCGTATTCAATAGACATTTCTCGAGTACCAGGCAGTACAGAAGGATGGAGCATGTATCTTATTTATCTTGGAATCTTCAGCATCTAGCACAGCGTGTGGTGAATTTTGGTCTTTCCTGAGTGAATATACTACAGGGATGATTAATGCTGATGGTCAAGGAAACAGGGAAGGAAGCTAACACTGATTGGCTAAACACCATGTGTCAATCATGCTTTGCATTTTAATGTACATGTTCCAATTTAATCTTCACAACAAGTCTGTGACAGCTACCATCCCTATTTTTACATTGAATGAAGCCAAGATCCCAAAGATCTTGCCCCCAGCCACATAGCCGGAAAGGAAAGTCTCTACCCAGCCCAACCCCTGTCTACTCGTATTTCTACACTGGAGTAAAAGACTTTTGCTTTCCTTCGTTGTTTCAAGAAGTCACTTTTTCCTTCAGGCAAGCACAGTCATTAGAACAGAAAGTCCCTTTCAGATTGGCTACAATGTCAAGGAAAACGTTGTGTTTTCTCCCTCGAATGCCATTGACTTCAGCGTGGGAATCTTCACTACATTCTCTAGTAAAACAAAACCCATTACCCCAGTCAGAAAGGGCCTGGCCTGCTGGCGTCGGAGTTGTACAGATTGCCGTCTTTTTACCTGTGTTTGGGAGACTGTGACCCATATGCCCAGAACATGCCCTGGCACGGTGCGGCTGACATAATCCCTGCCCACATCTCTGCTGAAGGAGCTTCGAAGTAATCAAGTAGTTATCTTGCCAAAAGCACACATAACTTCCATTGATTTCAAACGCTGAAAAATACAGGTGAAAGGCAAAAAAACTTGGAACGTCAGATCTCCCGATGTGCACACCAGATCATGCCCATTGTGAAAAGAGCCTGCCTGTCCTCTTGATTCTGTTTACACAGAGTCTTTCCTGTGTATTGTGTGCCAGGAGAGGAAATACACAGTAACAGGGATTTTTCTCTGAAAAGACACTTCGGAAAACTCTATTATCCTTATACTGTAAGAGAAGAGATTGGTATAGTCTACATGTGGTTTCCTAGTTCACCACTCAGGGCCTCGATTTGTGGTTAGAAATAATGTGATTAAAGGTATCTCCTCTTATAGAGTTTCTAAGTAAATGAAATGTCTAAGAATAGAGCATTAGCTAAATTAATTATGTCTATTTATACAATGAAATGCTGTGTAGCCAGTATAGTAACAGAGTATCTGAAGAGGTGGGGAAATAGTCAATTTGGAAATGCTGTGAAAAAATACTACAATACTGTATAATATGCCTGTATTCACTTAAGAAAATACTATGTTGTGTATTGGTGAACAGAAAACTATCAAACTAATAAGAGTAATCATCTCCAGGGAGATCCTGAGTGGCTTATTTTTTCCTTTCTTATTGTGTGTATTTTCTAAAATACATGATATAGCTTCTGTAAGGAGAAAAAAAGTTAAATACTTTTATTTAAAATATAATCATGGACCTAAGGCAAAGCATCTGAACCCATGGGAACTGAAATGAAGATATTAAATTGGAGTTAAGACTAAGAATGACTCCAGGAAGCATGGGGTTGGTTCCAGGCCAGTCTCCCCCGAGACTGCTGGTGAGCTGTGTTCTTGGGGCTCCCGGAGGAAGAGAAGGTGCAGTAAAAAGCCGGTCCAGCTTTCTCAAGTGACCTGGCTGGTGCCCCCTCTCACCTCCATGAGCACCGAGCCCCAAACAGCTAGTAAGGAGAAGAAGAATTCATTCTCTCTGTTTCCTTCTCTCTAGTGACTTCTTGGTAACTGACACAGTGCCTACAGCCACGGACATGAACCCAGATACCGTGGGAAGGTAGAGTAGGTGGGAAAGCAGGGAAGGGAGTCAAGTCCCCAGAGAGAACTATCATCCTGTTACCTCCCTAGCCCTGCGATTCGGGTGCCCTTGTGACAAATATGGTAGCAGCTCGGGGTGATTTCACCGGGCTCTCTTGTGACTGTGGCCACGGCATCCTGCCGAGGGCCTCGGACTTGCATCTGCAGTCACACAGGGACCTGAAGTCCCTGCGGTGAACCCATGCGGGCAGCCACTGCGCTCCCCAGCCATTGGTGCTGTATGGAAATGTAGGCCTGGCCTTGTTAGATCTTCTGACTTTTCAAATAAAATCATTTTTTTTTAACACCGTGAAAGTCAACAAAACTCATTTGGGGGCCATCCCTTTTCAACCTCTGACCTCTTTAAGGGGATTTAAAAGTTCCAAAAGGCCATAAGTCTCAGAACATGTTGGGTGACTCTGCCACTGCCCCAGAAATCCCACCATTAGGATCACTCCTGAAGGCTAGAAGCATTTTATCAGAAGCAGCAAACTTTCTTGGAGGGTTACATCATCTGTCACCCATTGGCAGCCCTAACCTGAGTGAAACTGCTGTAGCCTGTCAACCATCCAGGCCTAAAAGAGTGGGGGAGGTGGAGGGAGACACGTGTAGATGTTGAGCATCTGTGCTGTGCCTGGTGCAGACCAGGGGTTGCAAGGTATAAAAGGCACCGTCAGGAAGTTCTTGCTGCAGCATAAATAACTCATGTTTCTAATAAAAGAGACTGTGGACTTGGCTGAGGGTGTGGGGTATTTCTGGTTTTCGTCACTGCGGAGCAATAACAGCAGTCATGCGTGAGCATTTCACTGGAGCCTGAAACAGTGCCAAGCATTTGTGCTGGCCTGGCCGTTCAAGGCCCCAGTGGTGGTGGAGGTCTCTGCTGGGTTTCGGAGTCCACTTTGGGGAGACACACATACACCCTAACAGATGGAGTAAGTCGGTTTCTCCCTGTAAGGATTCCTGAGAATGGAAACAAGCTCTCCAGCTTCCTTTCCCAAATGAGAAGGTATTAGATTAAAGCGAAAGAAGGCACAGTGCCTAGCAGGCCTGGGCCAGAGCTCTCGCTTCTCCTTGGTGAAAAAGACGGTGCTTCCGTCAGAGTCTTTGAGTTAGTGGTGGGGCTGGGGAGGTGGTAACACCTCGGTGAAAGGGTACGGGAGCCACTGTGTTTGAACCCGTTAGTCCAACACAGGCTATCGCCCCGCCAGGTTGTTCCCAGTTTTCGCTCTGTGATTCTGAAGTCCTCTGGCTCTGCTGGAGCTGTTCTGTGGCTGTTTGCATGAGTAGAGGGACATCACTGGTCAAAACCAGAGTTCGTGTCACACAAACAAAGCCCCTACTGACTGTTCCGGCGTCTCAGAGCTTATCCCAAGTTTTGGAAGAGCTGATGGAAGCAGCTAGGAGCTGGGATGTTGTAAAGACATGGCTCTAAGTGGTCAGAAATGCCCAAGGCGCAGAGCGATTTCAAGAAGTTGAGCAGGTTAAGCTGACCTAAATGTGGGTCCTGAAGATGGACAGTCTAGGCAGATAACACACCCATCTTACCTTTCAATAAGAGCAACCTAAATTCATTCCTGTCATGCATTCAGGGAGCCTCCCTGCTTAGCAAATCTGAGAGGCCAGGATTTGGCATTTAAGCAAGTGGGGCAGGGAGGGTTGAGGTAGGGATACCTGTACATTAGCCATGGTGGAGGGAGTCTGCTCCCCTTGGAGGCACACCTGCTCCCAAGGGCAAGCAGTGGGCTGGCTGTCATTTGCATGTTGTGGGCAGTGATTGTCTGTGAATTCCTTGTTTTGGTCTCTCTTGTTCCCATTCCATTTGACAATTCCCTTTGATGTCTTTGTTTTCTCTATGCATCAGATTTTTTTGTTTGTTTTGAACACAAAGTACTAGTTGGCTGCCATTTGCATTTTTTAAAATATATTTTATTGATTTTTATACAGAGAGGAAGGGAGAGGGATAGTTAAAATATTGATGAGAGAGAAACATTGATCATCTGCCTCCTGCACACCCCCTATTGGGGATGTGCCCGCAACCAAGGTACATGCCCTTGACCTGGAATCGAACCTGGGGCCCTTCAGTCCACAGGTCGACTGAGCCAAACCAGTTAGGGCGCCATTTGCATTTTTGTCAGTGGGGCCAGAGAATCCTAATTTAATTTTAACCTTATTCACATTTTCACAGCATTTAACACAGACTTGCCCCACAGTTCGTCCTCCTTTGTATTTTCGCTCTCTGGTCACCATGTGCCCCGCCTCTATTTTGATTGAGAACAGGTGGTTTTATATGGCTTGTGCTTGAGTCAGTTTCTAGATTTCATAATCAATATGATTTTGAGGAGAAGAGCTCTTACTGCCTTAAGCATCAGCTTCCAAGGTCAGTACTCTGCAGAGTGCATGCAGATGATATGGGATCTTGTTACAATGCAGATTCTGACTGGGTAGGACTGGGCGGGGCCTGGGACTCTGCATTTCTAAGACTCCCTCAGGTGCTGCTGTTCCACTGACCGCACTGTGAGAAGCAAAGTTCCTTTCCAGCTGGTAATCCTCTTTGATTTCAAACTAGCAAATACATGTGGAGTTATGCTGTCATTTGTTGTTACAACTATTAAGTGCTAAAATTCTTAAATTTAGTAAGATTGAATTTTCCTATTTTGTAAGCCTAAGAAATGATTGCTTCTCACCACGTAGAAAATGTCCTCATTTAACCATGCCCCCAAACATCACTCTTCCCAAAAAGAACAAACGATGATTCAGTAACTTCTTTTTGAATATTATGTGTGATGATCTTTTAATAATTAAATGTAAAGTCTTTGTTGATTAATAGTGTTTTGCTCACTTAAGTGAGGAACACGTGGCTGAGCAGAGAAACCACCAGACAGAAGAAAACAAAACAAACAAGAAAACAGGAATTATTCAGAGGAGGCTAGGAATTTCACAAATGACTAGGAGGATTTTAAAAACTATTAACAACAGGCTGGCGGCATGGCTCAGTGGTTGAGCATCGATACAAACCAGGAGGTGATGGTTTGATTCCCGGTCAGGGCATGTGCCTGCCTGGGTTGCAGGCTAGATCCCCAATGGGGAGTGTGCAGCAGGCAGCTGATCAATGATTCTCTCTCATCATTGATGTTTCTCTCTCTCTCTCTCTCGCTCCCCCCCCCCACTTCCTCTCTGAATCAATAAAAATATATTTTTAAAAAACAAATAAAAACTATTACCAACAGAGAGAAGGTGACAGACTTGGGGAACTGATTGAATAATATTCTAAAAAAGACTAAATATACATTTTTTCCTATTTTTTTTCTTGTGTCTTTTAGAGAAATCAACCTTTCAGTCATTGGTCAGTATGTGGATTATCTTGTGGAAAAACAGGGAGTGAAGAATATTTTTGGTAAGTCATCTTTAGAGATTTCTCTACATAACTCTAGCTCAGTCCATAACTCTAGCTCAGTCCTTAGGAAGTAGCCAGGAGGTCACAGTGTCATTGTGTCATAGGTTATGAGTGAGCCTGGCTAAGCTATGTCAAATTTGTGAATTTGTAGACTCATCAATTTTAGACCTAAAAAGCAACTCTAAAGATTATCTAATTTAGTGGTATGCCTTCACAACAGAAAAGGTATTGTTTTTACCCCCATTGGAAGAAAATCAATGGTTCAGGTATATTATTTAGGTTGCCCAAGCCTAGTCTGTCAAGAAGTGATAGTGGAATAACAAAACACAGGTTTCTCTTTCGCTCTCTCTCTTTCTTTTTTTTTTAATATATTTTATTGATTTTTTACAGAGGAAGAGAGAGGGATAGAGAGTTAGAAACAACGATGAGAGAGACATCGATCAGCTGCCTCCTGCACACCCCCTACTGGGGATGTGCCCGCAACCAAGGTACATGCCCTTGACCGGAATCGAACCTGGGACCCTTGAGTCCGCAGGCCAACGCTCTATCCACTGAGCCAAACCGGTTTCAGCTCGCTCTCTTTTTAAAAAATTTTTATTGATTGATTTTAGGGAGAAAGAGAAAAGGAAAAAGAGGGTGAGAGACATTAATGTTTGTTGTTCCACTTATTTATGCGTTCATTGGTTGATTTTTGTACATGCCCTGCAGGGATCGAAACCCCAACATTGGTGTACTGGGACGACGCTCTAACCAGCTGAGCCGTCCGGCTAGGCCCAAGCTTCTCTTTCTTAAGAATGGGCTTTATTCTCTCTTCACCGAGACCTTTCCTATTGTATGTGTAAGAAAGACTCTAACTGTAGCACATAAAGGAATTACAGGTCTAGCCGTTACCCTCATTTATTCATATGGTAGAAATTAGAAAAATCAGACCCTGAACATTTTAAGCCTGACAAGTATACTTACCTGTGACTACCCTGCCCCTTGTGTTGTGTTCTGGGCCTCAGCCCCTCGGATAGAACATTACACCTTGGCCCCAAGCTGCTGCTCTCTCAACAGGGTCCCTTCGAAATTGGAGGCACCATGGTCATAATCAGAGCAGGTTAAACTTCTGTGAAAAGGTGGTCAGGCCACATGTCACAACCAAAACCTGATTACAGAACCACTCAGGGTTCCCCTCCAGCTGGAAGCCATAGTGGGGAAGACAGATTCTTCCTCCTCAGAAGGCTCTAGGGAGCATGCTTGAAGTGTCTCAAACCCCAAGAGAGTGATAACAACACTTCCCAACTTCCCCTGGCCTCCCACCCTCCTCTGTCCCAGCTGAGTGCTGGTGTTTGGAGAGCCAACGTGCTGCCATATGCATTAGGTGCAGTGATGGATCCTGTGCCATTTGCATCCTTTCTGTGACCCATTAAGAGATGACTTTGCTAGAAGGGAAAGTTTTGGAATCAGAGATCTGGATTCAAACTTGGATTAGTTAGTGATTCAGAGCCTCACATTTTCATCTGTAAATGGGAAGAATTATTTGTAATTGTCAGGGCTGTTGTGAGAAGTGAATATATAAGAGTGCTTGCTATGGGAAATAGTAACATCCTGGTGCTTTCTTTTGAATAATTATAAAAAAGTAAGTTGTCCTAGCCCGGCTGAGATGGCTCAGTGGTTGAGCATCAACCTAAGAACCAGAAGGTCACAGTTCGATTCCCGGTCAGGGCACATGCCCAGGTTTCGGGCTCTATCCCCAGTATGGGGCGTGCAGGAGGCAGCTGATCAATGATTCTCTCTCATCATTGATGTTTCTGTCTCTCTCTCTACCTCTCCCTTCCTCTTTGAAATCAATAAAAATATATTTTAAAAAGTAAGTTGTCCTAGAGTGCTCCCATGCCAAACTGCAGACAGCGGTCATGACCTGACATCCCAGGACTGAAGGGTGTTAACTGCCCTGCCATTCAAGCCCAAATATCGAACTGGGTGTGTGTTGGAGATTTGCCTAAAACACGGGCAGTTATCCTTTTCTTTGCTGTCTATCCCTGATAGCAATGACAAATTTGTAATTATAAGTCAGAATTCACCTTTCTGCTACTTTCGACAAGGTGGAGGAGGAAAAAAGACTGAGTCTGAGGTGAAAATAGAAAATGGCATTATCCCTCCCTGAGTGGATCTTCTGCTGTTTCTCCCTATCCCTCCCTCCTAAGCAGGGATTTCTGACCCTGCCCCCCACCCACACCCCCATTGTTGATGTTGGATGAGTGTAAAGTATTGGTTGGTCCCACTGACTGCCTCTTTATTTGCAACAGTGAATGGCACCACGGGAGAAGGCCTGTCTCTGAGCATCTCGGAGCGCCGCCGGGTCGCAGAGGAGTGGGTGACAAAAGGGAGGAACAAGTGAGTGGATCCACCCCATAAAAACACTCATCTGTCAGAGCTGTATCGCCAGCGGCTCTTCCTCGATGACACAGCCTCCCTGTCTTCCAGTCACAAGTCAGGCTCAAGGTCAGCTTGTGGGACAGTGAACAGGGACCCGAGGATCCTAGCACATGGATGAGAAACCCAGGCAGAGGAGCGCCCTTCTTTGTATGGAAGGGCAGCCAGGCTTCAGGACACGCCTGCCTCTCAGAGATCCCACCCGGAAACTGGAACCTGCCTCTCATCTATCTACCAAGCCCTCCTCTTGGGTTACCTGGCCCTGGATTGGGAGGGGAAGGGGGAATGTGCTGGTGACTGACTCCGCTGGGCTTCTGGCTCGTCTACTGAGAAATTCATGCTTCTAGGAAGTGAAGACATCTGCCCAGAACAAGGAGTTGGGTGGAATTTAGAGCTTAAGGAGAATAGTGAAGATTTGGAGTAGCCACTGCAGGGAAATTGGAAAGGCAAGTAAGGCAGGTCAACCAGCAGGCCTTTTGGAGCTTCCTTCTCCTGAATTGGAAATGACAAGTTTGTATTCAAGCCATACAGTGGTTTTCTCTAGCAGCATCTAGCACCAGGGTGGAGGGGAGCAGGAAATGGATGATTGCTTTAACTTAAGCCAGTTAACAGGGACAAGGAGGTCATGCAATAAAGTTACAGGTAAGAGTCAAACAGGTCAGTCAGCTTCTTTTCTCCTTTCAAAAGTCTCATTACCTTTTAACAATGCAAACCCGATCATATCACATCCCATTTTAACCCAAGACAGGACAACTCAGGAATCAGTGCAGGACGCAGTGATTTCCATTTAGGCAGCTTTTTACAGCCTAAACGGAAATGCAGTGTCTCCATCCCAGGAGGATGGGGTCTGTCTCATTGAGAGCCCCTCAGGAGACTCGCTGGGACACCTGGATTCACTGTGGGATTTTGTTAATTTCTATCCTGAGACCAGTCTCTGAGGCCTCTTCCCCTGGGGCCACATGGAGCACTTCTAAAGATGAACACTGGAGTCTCAGAGAAAACCTCTTAGGGCCAAATTCTAGGGACTTACAAGATCAGAAAAAGCTTTTTACAGTGAATTCATTTCTCATATGGCTGGTTCCTGATTGTACTCTTTAAGGAACCTCTTTATTTCTGTCTCCCACAAAAAAAAAAAAAATCTTAAGTTTTACACGTATCTTTATGTATATAATCACCATCAAATACCACATCTAAAACAATGCTTTGTCAAAAAAAAGTATTCAAGTATTGATTGATCAGTTATTGGTTTCAAAACTCTTCTCAGTTGAACCTTAAATTTTATTCTCTGGACATACTTTTTTTAAAGCCTGTTAGATTAATTATAAATAGGCCACTACAGAATTTGATAGACATGAGATTGAAGTTAATCAGTTATTGGCTAACTGCTAAAACCAGCACAAACCAAAATAGTGCAACCCCTCTATGTTGTCATAAACTTCAGATGATGCAACTGAAACCAGACACCCGATGGGTCCAGACTGCCTGTCACTACTTGAACCAATTAGACAATGTTGAATTATACATGAGCATTTATTCTTATACTGTCAGCAGGATAGGAAAGCAGCAGGTCATCCACAAAAAATCTGCTCTGCAGCCCCCCAGAAGCCAGCTGCTTATATTGGGTAGGACAAAGATTACATGGGGAAGTAGGCAATGCGGGCTGAGGAGGGACTCCATTGTTAGGGCAACAGGGTTGTTAATCTTTCTATGATATTAGGCAGTTCTTGAATGAGAATGGACCACATTCCAAGGTTGACTCCCAGGTCCAAGGTTGACTCCCAAGTCCTGGGGGCGTGCAACTCCCAGGTTAGAATGTCCTTTCTTTAATCAGAACAAGGCAATCATGGTTAATAGAGCATGATTAATATTTCTTATAACTGTAGTTAGTCCCCAATATTCTATTTTTGTTCCTAACACAACTGTGCCTTCTCTTTTGCAGGTTGGATCAAGTGGTAATTCATGTAGGAGCCCTGAGCTTGAAGGAGTCCCAAGAACTGGTATGTATGTAGGTCCATCTGGGAGAGCCACTCTAGCAAATTAATCAACCCAAGGATTGGGTAGTTAGAACTTCCAATCTATAGCCAGTGAGTCAAAAGCACAGGTGATAACCTGGGATGGAGACTGGAATATGAAGTGAGGGCAGGGGGATAGGGGACTGAGCCCTCAACATCTGGAATCTCGATGTCCAGGTAGAGAGTGTCAGAGTTGAGTTGAATCGTAGGATACCCAGCTAGTGTCAGAGGATTGCTTGTGGTATGGGGAAACCCTCACACCTATTCAAATCAGAATTGTGACCAGATCCATAAGTGTCTTCTTCTCTTAAAGGCCAAACATGCAGCAGAAATAGGGGCCGATGGCATCGCTGTCATTGCACCTTTCTTTCTCAAGCCACAGGACAAAGGTAATTAGGTCTAAATGCATAGCACCTCATGCGGTCTGCTTCTTCTTGCCTTCATTCTCAATGGTTATATTTAACTCATGAATGTAAAGTTTTATAGACTAGATGCATGACATTGTAATGGTACTGCAGTTCTCCAGAATAGTTGGCCACCCGGGATCTTTAAAAGAAAAGACTTCATTAAAGGATTTCAGCTCTTTTGCCAAGTAATCTGATTGGGTCAGCCACCAAGCTCAGGTTAACCTATACAGGTGCCTGTGTTTAGATCAGGTGTCCACTCCTTGTTGTATGAGTTGTGCAGAGTGTCAGAGTCCCCTGGCAAAGTTTGGGACCATTATTCTAAAAAAAAAAAAAGAGGAATATGAGTACTGAGTATTTTGAGACTACATGTTCTATACAGGGTTGAGAGAGTGATGAATTTGAAAAGAAATTTCACAGACACATCTAGTGTCTTCCAAAATATCAAGGTATTGTTTTTTCCTCTTCTACAATGGTTTTCCTCAATTAAAAACCATTTGTGGTTCCCAAGTACCCTGAGTCTTCTTAATCCTTTTGATCAGAAAAAAAAAAAAATACAAATTTTAAAAAGATTAGAAACAGACAATATGTTATTTGCATGCATTATTAAATAAATCCATACTAAATGTATCATGGGTTGAAATTATCATGAAATATCACCTATTAATGTTGTTAATATAAAGTAATTTAAATACTGCTATTTTGGGAATTTAAATGAACAATTTGTAACTTTTTTTTTCACATGGCTTTAATTTTTTTTACATGAATACTTTTCTCAAGAGACAAGAGAAAAAGAACAAACTATACATAACACTTCTGTCCGAAATATTCATCATAGATAATATATCATTACAATATTCAGGTGGAGAATATAAGCTTCTCTCCTATTTTCCAGTGGTATGGAAAGCAGTTCTGCTGGATTTATTTATTATCTGCAGCAGTATTGCAGTTGAAGCTCACATTGGATGATGTAAAGTCCCAGTTCCTAAGTAAACTGAGTGAGCTCTCTTCTGATATACCTGGATTTCTCCCCAAAAGGAAAAAGTACCAAACTCTGGTTGAATTATTGTGGGATGTGCAACTACTCTTATAACTCCCTCTTTGAGCAGATGTTGCTTATCCTTTCCTGTTGTAGAATTTCCTCAGTTACTTTCTCATTCTGATCCTAATGCAAAGTCTTTGTTGTTCACTGATCACACTTAGCCCCTCTAGGGTAAGAGGACCAGAGTCCTACCTGATGGGATTCTCATTTTTGTAAGAGTATTTTATGAGCTGCTGTTAATAGGTGGGAAGGTTCACACCACTGTTTTGTTTTTTAAAAATACATTTTTAGTTATTTCAGAGAGGAAGGAAGAAGGAGAGAAAAATAGATACATCAATGATGAGAGAAAGTCATTGATTGGCTGCTTCCTGCACACCCCCTACTGGGATCGAGCCCACAACCCAGGCATGTGCCCTGACCTGGAACCCAACCATGATCTCCCTGGTCATAGGTAGACACTCAACCACTGAACTACACTGGCTGGGCCATACACGTATTTTAACAGTACTTTAAAATAGTAGGAAAGTGAGTATCTTATTTTGGCCTTTCCACAGAAAGGAAAGTACAACTTCCAATGAAGTGAGTTGCAAAGACATTGCAGTAAGCAATCTCAGGGTTGGTAAGAGGGGCCAAGAATTTCCGGCTTCCGAAAAGGATGGCTGCATTTCATGAGCTGGTCCATCTACCAGGGAAAGCCAGTGTTTTACACATGTTCACATCCTGACTCTTCCTGCTTTCTTTCAGATGACCTCATTGCTTTCCTAAAGGAGGTGGCTGCTGCTGCCCCGGCACTGCCATTCTATTACTATCATATCCCTGCCTTGACAGGGGTAAAGAGTAAGTGCTGCTTCTTTCCATATTGCTCTCTCCCCCCTCTCACATCTTACCCTATTTCACTAAGAACCTCACTCCTTCCCACCCGCCCCATGTTATAAAAGCATAACGCTGTTGACTAGACAGTTCCAATTGCTCCAAAATAAGTCACTCTTATCAAAAATGAAGTCAGCCCTTTTCAATCATTGACACCACCTGATAATGGAAGTTAAGTATGAGAGAGGAGTTGGCCCCTGGGCACTCCCAGCAGACACCTTGTGTCTGTCACACACACATCCCTCCTTCTTATACAGGAACACAGCCGGAAGCCCCACTAGGACAGGACTGTCTACCTTGTATCCTACTGTATTCTCAGTGCCTGGCACATAGGAAGGTACTCTGACCTTTTCTTGCTTTTCTTCTAGCTTTCTTTGATTATTACTATACTTGTCCAGTAAGAAGACTGTTACAATTAAATGTTTTAGAATACTTTTTTAATTCCATTTCTTTCTTTCTTAAACATAAAAATAGTTGTGCTCTCTAAATATCCATTGATAGTCTTCAAGGAACGGGAGACTTGGAGCTATAATTTGACAAATACTTAGGACCTGCTAGGCAAGGGCAGGGGGCCATGTCCAACCTGCGGTCAATTAAGGCTGAGCAAAGCTCCTGGAAACTCAATGTAAAGGGCTACATGGGATGTTATTTGATATTTACTGGAGGCGTGAAGATTCATGAGGCATTCACTGTTTTGAGCAGTTCGTGCCGAGGAGCTGTTGGATGGGATCCAGGAGAAGATCCCCACCTTCCAAGGGCTGAAATTTAGCGACACGGATCTCTTAGACTTCGGACAGTGTGTTGATCAGAATCGCCAGCGACAGTTCGCTTTCCTTTTCGGGGTGGATGAGGTAAGGCACCCTTTGGCATATCTCACAGGTTAGTTTCCCTCCAAAACAATTTATGGAGCTGCTTATACAGTAGCATCTTCTCTTTTTCATAAAAATAAATACTCTTTGTCTGTTTCTGATTAGCAACTGCTGAGTGCTCTGGTGATGGGAGCAACGGGAGCAGTGGGCAGGTAAGCAGAACCAATTTTCCCCCGTGGTTATCCACGTACAGATGTATAAATGTCAAGTCCCCCCATAGAGGCATTCATCCCCTAAGTAGTAATACTTCTTGCACGTACACCTTTTCTATAGAAGTTGCCTTTCTCCCCCACAATCCTTCAGTGAGAGAGGATTAAATAGGACTGAGCAACTCCATCGTTATTAGAAGCCTCTGTGGCAGTGAGAGGTCAGGCACAGGAGCTGAGAGCATGCACAGAATTTCTTGGTCAGAAATTATATGGTTACGCAGAACAGAAACCCATTCGAACTATCTTATGCAAACTAAGGTGTTATTAGAAAATACTAGGAAATTATATAAAACTCAAGAGGAGAGAGTATAGCCGGGTCTAAGAATATGTGAACCCAGAACTACAAAGCTCTCAACAGCCAAGGCAGCTCATTCTCCATCTGCAGTCTTCTGGAGACACTCCCCTCTGCATCTCCCTGCAAAACTCCTTATTTCCCCCTCCCTTTCTCTCCAGATGGGTTTTCTGTGCTTCCACACACACGTGGTCAATCGTGGCTGCCCAAATATGGCATCTCAGGATATCACTAGATAGTCCAGGGTCCGCCTAAGGTCCTATCTAAGCTGCAGCAGGAAAGTAGAATCGTGTGGCCCCATGCCTACTCAGGGAAGGCAGGCAATACGATCAGTTAACTGCACGTGTTAAAACTAATTCTTTAGAAATGTGTCTGCAAGCAGATGGATGGAAATATTTGCACTAACTGAAAGTGCCTTCCCTGCAGGAAAAGTACAGGGGAAGCAAAGTCATATTCACAACGTGTCTTGGTGAGCATGGCTTTGACGAGGAGTAATTGAGTTAGATAGTCTTACTGGCTTGTGAACAAGCCAGGATGGCCTGTATGGCCATCCCTGTAGGGCCATTTCTACCAAGGAAACCTGAATGCCTGCAGCTGCTGACCGTGGAACAGTTTTCCCCCTGGAAATTGTGACTATTTTGACTCTTGTTTTTTGGCCTTGATATTAGACCTTTTAATTCTGTCAACATAACTTATAAGTAGAGAGTACATTTGGTTAGACTTCACGTCTTCTTCATTAGAATCACGTTCCTCTCTGTCTGAGGACACACCTAAGACCCCTGGGATTTGAATGTATTATTCTGAACCTCCTCAGACATCCATGTACATATTGGGACTTAGGAGTGTTTTGTACCTCCAAGTGACTTTTCTCAGCTATGATATTTTATTTTTTGTACTTTATTACCGGACGATAATAGGAACTTCAAGTTCTTGGAATTCCTTGATGTTGACTCTAGTGTCTACACACATGAAGGACATTCTATTCTTGGTACATCAAAATAAGCACATTTTCTGATACTGACTGACTATACAAGACTTTGTTAACAAAAGGGGAACATTCTAGTTATAAATTTTTATAACCTATCTTTCTGGTTATAGATGTTAATTTGTCTTTATTGCTAGTTAGAGCTGTTTGTTGTTTTTTTCTAAGTCCACAAGACCATTTTATCAGATCAAATAACTTCTGTTGTTGTTGGATTATAACAGGCAGCCTGAAGTGATGGAAACCTTGTGATAACTGACAACTCTGTAGCGCTTCTTGAGCCATAGTTTCATCACCGTGACATAGAAACCAGGCCTACCTTGCAGGGCTTAGAGAGAAGGAGACATGATTTATGTCAAGCACCTAAAATATCATAGGCACTTAATAAGTGGCCTCTCATTTTATTATTGTCATTTTCTAGAATCTGGTCTCTAAATATATAAGTTGTCAAGAGATTTAGGTAATCCGTTGGGATTTGCCCCTTTTTTACTGTGCTGCCTCCTTCATCCACTTCCTCAGCAGAAGGCTTTTAGGACTCCCATTTTACCTACAGCTCTTATCTGGCCCTGTGCCTCTGTGTGTGCCCTGGGCCTCAGTGGTTCCTTACTAAACACACCTCCATCTTTCTTTTTTTTCTTTTTTTTTCCTTTTATCTAATTTTATCCTTTTCCACTTTTCTTCATTCGTTTTGAGTGTTCTCTGCCTCCTCTTGGCACTGCTTAGTGCTGCCGGAAAACTTAGAACTGAAGACACCTGACCCTCTAATAGGTTAGGGCCTAAAAATAGACTTTCTGGAAGCTCAGTATACTTGTGCCTTGCAAGCAGCAGTGGGGTTTGAAGATCTGGACCTTTTGTGCGGGGTTATTGGTTCTACAGTATGTGCTGTTTTCTTTCAGTACCTATAACTACCTGGGACAAAAGACAAACCAGATGTTGGAGGCTTATGAACGGAAGGACCTCTCTTCAGCCCTGAATTATCAGGTTAACTATTTCTTCCCTCCACCCAGACCACAGCCTTTGTTCTTTCCCACTTGAGAATTCCTAGTCCCTCTCATCCTGCCATACCTGCCCTCGTTAAAATTGCCTCCCTGCCTCTCTCTTTCCTTTCCTTCTGTTCCTTACTTTTTTCTTGATGAAAATCAAACCTGTCCCCATGGTTCGTGCTCCCAAACCTGTCTAACCAGGACAGGCCCCATGCAGGAACGCCTCCTCTCTGTTCCTCCTAGAAATGGCCTTATTTTTACTCTATGTCCAAGGTATTTTTGTGGCTACAAAAGAATAGCAGTAGATTTCTGGGGAAAGGACCACATGCCATCCCCTTGAGGACGTCACAGCTGCAGTCATCAGAAGCTGTGAAGCTGGGGACCTTAAACGGGGAGACTTAATTCAAAGTCAGAGCAGGTCAGTCCTCTTCAGCTGGGAAATGTGCTGAGAATGGAAAACATTCACCAGGCAGGAAACAGGAGCCGCTGGCTTTGAAGCAGGGAAAGGAAAGCTGAAGGAGCTCCTGTGTGATGGGGAGGAGCCCAGGGGACATGTGGCTGCCATGAATGTCACACGGAGGACGGCCTACCTGTCCGGGGAACACCGAGCCTTGCTGGGTGGAACCGGTCTCAGCAGTGTACTTCAGTAAATGGAATGAGCTGGAAAGAAATAGAGTAGGCACAAGAGAAAGACTTTTGGAAGGTCAAGAGGCACAGGGATTTTCAGGCTAATGAAAGGGACGGAGAGGACTATCCCAAGAGACTAAGTGGGAATGAAAGGCATAAGCAAGATCAGAGCAGGTGGTCTGTCCTGAGCACGGAGCCAGCCTAAATCTACTTCCTAGCTCATTTAAATATTTACCTTTGTTTAGCCTCAGACCAGGTGAAGTTGAGAGCAGGAACAGGGTAGGGACTTCGGAAGTTATGCAACTAAATTAAATATTGGCAAGGCTTTGATTTAAATTACAGTAAGTCTGAATTATGTGGACTCTGCCATCCCTTTGCATTCATGGTTTTCTTTTTCCTTCGTTTCCCCGGAATGAGTTACTTCTGAACATTCTAACCTTTACCGAGCTGAAAGACAGGAAAAGCACAGGATGGAGTAAGCTCTGAACCAGCTGAGATATGGACCCTTAGCAGTTCCTTTTTTCTGGCTGATCCAGTTTCTTTCTCCTCCCCCTCCCACTCCCCGGCTTCGGTCCCACTCAAACCATCCTACTCAAAACAGCATTGGCAAGGAAATCAGTTTACCGCATTCTCTGTTTCTTCTTATGGAAAGCAAGTGGGTCTCACTCCCTCATCTACACGTATGCCAAGGGCCAAGTCCAGTGCTTAATTTCAATAAAGCTCGTCTCTGCCCTAAAGGAGTTTGCAGTCGAGTGAAGAGGCAGGCAAGTAACAAATCAGGGCTAACCTTAGCCATTCTCATGAACTTAAATTCCATTTGTTATATTTTCTCAAGAGAAATGACATGTGTACAAAGATATTCCTTCCAGTATTATTTATAACCGCAATAAAGTGGAAACTTCCCAAATACCCATCTATAAGGAAATAGTTAAATACATTATGTTTGAGTTACACCATCAAAATACATACAGCGCTTTCAAAGGATGAGGTCGTTTTATATGTACAGATCTGGAAAGATCTCCATGGTACGTTAAGTGAAAAAAGCAGCAATGTGCAGACTTGAGAATGTGATGTGCTATATAGTTCGGTGTGAGGGGGAGGCTCTGGATATTAAAATTGTATTCTGCGCTGAATTTTTTATTACTAGTATACAATTGATGGAAACAGCATAAAAGTAAAATGTTACTGAAAATGCATCTCTTGGTGAGATGGATGGGAGTCTTTTATTTTTATGAATTAGTTCATGAAATCCTGGATGAATCTTACTTTCTGCTAAGACGAGTTCAAGTTCAGCATCAGTACTATTTCTGGGTTTTGTTTTTAGAGAATAAGTAACTATTGTTACTTATTCTGAAACCTTGTTCATGTAAATTGCTAGATAAGAATGGAAGACATTTTATCACAGTGCCACTCAGTTCTGTCAGCTGACCACAGCAACACTGAGAGCAGTGTTGGAAGCAGAAACTGGAAACCTCTGACTTTTATAGAGGACTTGTTATCCATTAGTTAGAGGAATCACTTTCTTTATTGATGCCTACACCAGCATTTTGATTTGCTTCCCAGAGGTGTCCCAGGGAAGTGATGTGGGAGGTATGTCTTTGTTTTTTCAAAGGTGGGAGAAAAAGGACTGCAAAAGGGGAAATACAAAAGGACAGCCCACACCTCCATTGTGTGTGAATTCTTATTCTGACCCATTTTAGAAATTAGCACTTAGAGATGTTGAGGATCTAGAAACCGATTTCCGTAAATCTTTGCCTTGGCCAGTTGCCCCTTGGGTATCTTGGAAAGATACACCCCAGAGGTTAGTGTACCCCCAGTTTGGAAACAACTGCTCTATCTGATAAGTTTACCTACGTGAGCTTGATCGGTTAAAAGGCTGTCTTCCCTACTTTAACTCTCTGTTGCGCAATTCTATCATTGGAGCTTCCTATCTGTATGGGTCCATTTTACAAAGCTTAAATGTATGAAGAGATCCTACCATATCCTGGATGGATCTCAGCTATCCTCACTTGGCTATTTTTCTCCACTCTGACAGACCTTCAGGAAACTAAGGTGTCTGGACTTTTTGGTTTGGGGTTTCTGTAACTTGACCTTTTAAGTTCTTTAAATTGTTATCACGGTTCAGTAATACTGACTATAGATTTGTTTGTTCCTTTCCAGTTTTGTATTCAGAGATTTATCAACTTTGTGGTCAAACTAGGTAAGTTTCCTGCTTGTCTGCTCCTGGGGACTCTAAAGGAAATGGGCTTTCTCTGAGGGTTTCAGAGAAAGTGATATGATGCATTTTGATCACATTCTCTTGAGGGTTCGACAAAAACACCTTTTAATGCTAATACCAACCTTCAGGGCCAACCTGATAAAATGGTGAAGTAAACCTCGTTGGAAGGCGAGGGCATCTTCCTCAAACCTCTCTCCTCCACTTTAGCACTTTGTTCACTTCCCTGCTCTACACACATGCACGCACACACACGCACACACACACACACACACACACACACACACACACACACACCATTTTCTATTCCTTCTCCCCTGCACCATCAGCACTCCCTTTACTTGCCTATGGCTCATTAAAATTCCACTACCACACTGTCGCTGACTTCAGCCTAAGTGCTTGGAGGAAGGCAGTCTGAATATAGATCTCACTACATTGTGAATGACTGACAGCTCTCCCGAGAGTATCTGCAACTTAAAAAGAGTTTATAAACACAACTCAGCTTAAATGGATGGAGGATTGGATAATATGACAATTTCTGAGGGAAATATCATGAATTTGAGTAAAGAAACCTTTCCAGAGTCTCCTACATCTTATCCTATGATACATGACAAATGCCACCATTCACTCCACTTCTGCAAGAGACTGGCCCTTCCTGAGAACCTAGGTCAAGTCCAAGAAAAGTTTAGGCTTATTCTTGGCAAAACTCCCGCACCTCCCTTTCAGAGCCTTTCTGACTCACCCTAGCAACCCCTCCTGACCCCGAAGCACCTAGAATGTGTTGTTTCCCTCCTTCTCACCGGGTTTTCAGCTAGCTCTCTCAGTCCTTCAAAGACAGTTTCCCATTTGCTTTACCACTTTCATTTTTGTCCTATCTGTGTGCCACCAGTACTGTGAATGACCTATTGTTATACCCTTGCCCTAAGCAATACTTTTTTACAAAATTGTGGGTTTGGTATGATAGTTATATGTTCCTAAAGTGCATTGAAGTAGATATTGAATTATTGACTTTTTAAAAGAACTAAAAGTTTACTTGTATATATGATTGTTTTGCATTCTAGCAGTGATACTGTAACAATTTTACAAAACACAGCTCTAAGATATCAGCTTGAAGGATTAACTTTGCCAGAATATTTACATTTTAAAAGGGGACTCTTGAAGATGGTATTGTGCTTTTTTTTTTTTTTTAAGATTTTATGTTCTAAAAGAACATATCTTAAAAAGTTCATTTCAGACTTTTCTTGGGAGTTGGAGTTGAGTTTTCTTAGTTTAGTCAAAGAGAAACTTATCTTAATGAACATGTAGTCCTATCATGAAGGTAGCTCCCTGTTCCCACCATTCATAATAAACATGGGTCATTTTGCACTCATCAAACTATATGCTATTTATTTAGTCATTCTAGTATTTTCCTTCCCAATGCCAAATTGTTACTGTAACTAAGTTAATTTAGCAAAAGGAAGTTATTTCTTATACCATAGATCCAAAAGCAATAGCCAGTTAAGAAAACACATATCTTTTTCTCTATTCTGGGTTATTTCCTGAGATCTACCTTCAAAATCACTAATTCTATCTTTAGCTATGGTTACTTTCACTGATTACATATTTTTCATTTCCAGTATTTCTTTTAGGCTATTGTTGTTTTCAAGTCTTCCTGTTCTTTATTTCTGTGCCCCTTTCTTAGCCCATGGCTTCTACTTCTTTCTTTTACCTCTGTGAAGTCTCTTTCAGAATTTTGTATCAGTTCGCAGGACGTGAAATTTGCTAATTGTGCATTTGCTGGCTTTCATACAGCTTCTTTTTCCTCCTGTTCTCTGTCATTTTTAACTGAATGCATCTTCAGAGACTCTTGTTTTCTGGGCAACCCACTGTGCTCCAGGTTGTAAGGTGTCCCATCAAGCCTCTGCTGGGACACGTAATTTCACCAGTTCTAACCAGTCTTTAGGTTATTTCTTCGTCTGGTTCCTACATCAAGTGCATAATGCAAATATGGATCTATCGTTCATGTATGGCATGGGCTTGGGACTTCTCTCATGTGATCATTTTCCATCCACAGCCCAGGCGGAAGTCAAGAGCTGCGCCTCCATCCCTAAGTCCGTGGGCCAGGGTTTTTTTTTCTCTTGCTTTTCATAGAAGGCTGGCTACCAGTTTTATGCAGGGAATTTGAGTCCAGCTCTTTGCTATGCACAGACCCAAGGCTTCCTCTTATTCTCCTGCCCCAGCTTTATAACACCAGCCCAGAACAGCAGCATGGAGTCACAAACTACCTTAAATAGTGCATTTCTCAGGGACTTCTTAGACATGCTTGAACTAAATTCTGTCCTAGCAATGGGGTCCTCTATCATTTGATCAACAACACTATACCCCTGAGTCAGATTATTCTCATGGACCATTCGGCTTCAGCTCTTCTCTATTCTGACCTCTTTATTCCTGATAACTTGGGTGCCTCCTTGTTGCTTTCGAGGTTAACTTTGAGTCTTACTTCCTTTAGTTTTATAGCTTGTCAATTTGTTTAAAGCATTTTCCCCCAGCATTCCTATGTATTTGAGGCAGGAAGAGGGACTCCCTGTCTTCTCAGTCTGCCGCGTTGACTAGAAACGTTCCCATCTGTTAGCTCACCCTATGCTGTCGTAGCAGTCACTGTAAGAATGTGATCTCTTCTTGGGGGTGTTTGTGGTCGAGTGGACAGTCCCGGTCACATTGCCTCCTTTATTTTTTTCTGTATAGGTTTTGGAGTGTCACAGACCAAAGCCATCATGACTCTGGTGTCTGGGATTCCAATGGGCCCACCCCGGCTCCCACTGCAGAGAGCCTCCAAGGAGTTTATTGATAATGCAGAAGCTAAACTGAAGAGTCTGGGTTTCCTTTCTTTGACGGATTTAAAGAATGGAAACTTGGAAACCTCTAGCTAATGCCACTCTATCAAGTCAGGGTGTGTACATTGGGATATAATCCACCTTGAACAGTGCATTCATTTCTCAAGGACTTTATGGACGAGCTTGAACTACGTTCTTTCCCGGTAAATGAAATCTCCCATCAAATCAAGCATTTAAGTACCTACTATGATCTTTAAAAAGTTTTATTTTTGTGAAGGGACAAAAACTCCAAAAGGAGCCATGAGCCCTGAGTCATTCAATATTGCACAAATTATTTCATGGAGAAATTTCTGCTTCTATGGATGAAATGGAATCAAGAGGGAAATTGTAATTAATTCCCTCTGCCTTTGGGAGCTCCCATTATCTTGATTTCTGGTTCTCAATCTTATCTTCAAGTTTTCTAATTTGAAACCACTTGTAATGTACTTTCATGTTAATAAATATTCATTTGGAATCTAGGAAAACGCTAAGCTACCTTGAATGCCAAATTACAACATGACTTAACAAATACACAGCTATTAACACCCCAGCTTCCTTGGCTGCTCAGCATGACTCTAGAACACCTGCTTTCAGATTAATTGTGATGTCACGGATGTTCCCCCCAAAAGATTGGGTTAGGTGAGAACTTGCTTCAGTTTCTATAATGGAAAGGCCCATTAGGATAGTTTTCATATAACCAAGGAAAGGCCTTCCAAACAGAATTCAGGTCTCCACATGTTGCTAAATGAGAACTTATTAGAGCTCTAAGTTTCAAAGAACCAAAGAATTGTGCTCTGGCCACCACAAACTTCCCCTTCCTCCCCTGAGAAAAATTAAGAAATCCTATATCCTGGGGGGTGGGGTTGATGACAAATATGGGATACCTTAATCAATAAAGTAATTAAATGCAAAAAAAAAAGACATTTAAAAAAATAAGTAATTTTTGAAATATGAGCTCTCTTACTGATGCGCTGGGAAGGACACTATCCACCATGAATAATCATGAGGAAACAATCAGACAAATCAAAATTGATCAATAATTGCAAAACAACTGGCTTGGATTCTTTAAAAATGTCAAAGGCATATAAAGATAAAAAATTTAAAAGACTGGGAAATTATTCTAGGTGCAAAAGAGACTAAAGAGACACGACAATGGAATGCAATACCTGCTCTGCTCTGGAGCTCATACTTCAAAAAGGGAAAAAAACAACTGTCAAGTTCCTTATTGGGACAGTTAATGAAAGTAGCATATACACTGTACATTAGATATAATATTGTACAATATTAAATTTCATGTATGATAATTAAAAAAAAAAGAAATCCTATATCCTTATAGAAATGTATGAGTATCAGCAAAATGCTCAAATGTATACCTGCATGGGGAGATAAAGCCCCACTCCTTCATACGGGAACCATAACAGCCAACGTGAATAGGGTGTTTCAATGACCACAAAAGTAAGAAGCAAGCCAAAGTGTAAACTAGTGTTAAAGTAATTTCTATAAAATAAAGGCAGAGAAAACAAAAATAACTGTAAAAGTAGAGCAAAGCAAGTTACAAAATCCAATAAACGAGTAAGTTTCTGTACAGGAAGTCACAGGGCTTGTAGATAAATGTTTCAATAGGAACTGGTACAGTGGATACAGAAAAGTAATATCCGTGAATGACCTCCATTGTCACGCTTGCTTATAAAAAAGAATGAATAGAATCATGACGGACATATAAGCACAATGAAGTGGAAGTTATTATTATTTAGTTTTTGTAGCTATTTAAGCAATTCAGTGTATGTTCTTTATACAACTGAGAACATAACATTACTGCTAAATCTTTTAATAGTTGGCAAAATAATAACATATGCACAGCAAGCCATAAGAAAAGAATCCTATATAATAGGTAATATGCAAATTGTCCATCACACCCTCGCACAAGATGGCCGCCCCCATGTGGTCACAGTATGGCTGACACAGGATGACGGACAGGGGAGGGCAGTTGTGGGAAATCAGGCCAGCAGGGTAGGGCAGTTGGGGGCAACCAGGCCTGCAGGGGAGGGATGGCAATTGTGGGGGGACCAGGCCTTCAGAGGAGGGCAGTTAGGGGCCACCAGGCACGCAGGGGAGGGCAGTTAGGGGTGACCAGGCTGGCAGGCGAGGACAGTTGGGGGGGACCATGCCTGCAGGGGAGGCCAGTTGTGGGGGACCAGGCCTGCAGGGGAGGCCAGTTGCGGGGGGACCAGCCCTACAGGGGAGGGCAGTTGCGGGCGACCAGGCCGGCAGGGGAAGGCAGTTGGGGGCAATCAGGCCGGCAGGGGAGCAGTTAGGTGTCGATCAGGCTGGCAGGGCAGTGGTTAGGGGGTGATCAGGCTGGCAGGCAGAAGTGGTTAGGGGCTAAATTAAGAACCAACTCAATAATAAAATTTTCCATAATCCTTGGAAGCCTAAGTTCCACCTCTGAAAATTTTTATACTTAATATGTTGCTGTGTTCCGCATCTAATTCAAAACACTTGCAATCCATTTATGATAGTTGAGTTTCCCTTATCATAAACATCAGGCACTTGAAGCTGTAAACACCCTGAAAGGTACAAAGAAAGAAAAAATAATGCCTTTTCCTGAATGATGATGTTACCCTTAATTGAAGAGAACAAATACATGGAGAATATAAAAGAATGAATAAATATTAAATTGTTATTCCGATTGTAAGTGCAACAGAGTTTTAAAGGGATTGATCACTATGAGCTAGGAGAGTTAAGAAAAAAAAAGTAATGAAAGAGGTGAAAAATAGGGTGTCTAGTTTAATGGGCCCAGATAAATCGATTAGTCAGGGGAGGGATGGCAGTTGGGAGGGGACCAGACCTTCAGAGGAGGGCAGTTAGGGGCCTTACTTGAAATATTTTGTATTTTCTTGCCCTCCTAGGAAGCACTAGAGTTCAAAATTTAACAGTGACTACCACAGTAGTAGTTCAGGAGATAAAAGTATTCCAAAGATTCTGGAGACAAAAGGATCTCCACTGCAAGCCAGAACCATCTTGAAGGATGTTATCTATTTATTAAACTCGTTTTTACTGAGCTCTTAACAATGCAGTGTGTCAAGCACTGCGGCGAGCGGCCTGAGCTAGCCAAGCAGGGTCCCTGCCTTCACTGAGCTTATTTCTTTTTCAGGAGACGTTCGCGTTACAGTGTCTGAATCGCAACAATAACAACACTTCTTGAACACCTATTACCTGCCAAATACTGAGCTAAACGTCTTTCAGGTCCCGTCTCACTTAATCATCACAACAACCCTACAGAGTTAGCACCTAAGATTTCCAGTTCAGTCTTCGAAGGGCACCTCATCTACTAGAGGTCCCTATGACAAAAAACGGCGAAACATTTTGCTGCATCAAAAGGGTATAGGACCCCGACTCCCCAAAACGTTCAAAAGCGGCCTGCACACTCCCGGAAGCGACCCCTAGAGGCGCAGCCCGATCTCCTAGGCGACGGGATGCTCAGGCCCCGCCTCTTCCGCGCGGCGTCCGCGGCGCCGAGCTCGCTTTCTGCGCCTGCGTAAACGCACTGGCCACGCCCCCCGTCGTCGCCGCAGGAGCCATTTCGCCGGCGCCTCTGTGCGAGTTGCGGTTCGTTCGCCGGGTGTCTCTGAGCGAGGCCGGGACCGCGGACCGTCCTAAGAGGGCTTGTGCTCTCGGGCACCAGGCAGCGGAGGCCGGTAGGGGAAAGGCGTCGTTGCCACCCGTTGTGGCGGGCGGCGTGGGGGCCCCACCGCTCTGCAGCCGGGCTTTGTTGCGAAGCGCGGGCCGCGGTGGCGGGTGGGGGAAGGGCGAGCCGCCGCACCGCGTGCCGGGATTGCGGGGTGCGCGCTACTCGCCCCGCCGCGCTTGCGCAGCCCTGGGTGCGTCTTAGCCCCCGGCCTTTTGGCCACTCATCCCGGTCCTGCCTCCCCAGCAGCCAAAATAAATCCCACTTCCTTCTCCGGCCGCGCCTGGGCGTTGTCCGGCCCATCGAAAGGGGGACCGTTGTCTGGGGGCGAGCCCTCCTGACGCCACACACACACCCAAGGCCTTTCCGTCATTCCTTTGTGCTGCAAACACTGGGCGCAGTCCCGCAGGCCCCGTGAATGGAGCCGTAAACTAGTTAGGCACAGTCCGTCCCCTCACCGAGGTGGCGGTGGGGGGTGGGGGGTGGGGCGGGAGGGGAGATAACCGTCTGCTGGTTTCGATAAGAAGACCCTGTGTAACCGGGCAAACGTTGGGTCCCTGCTGCCTGTCACTGCTCGAGCCAATGAAGCAGAGACAGGGTTAAATCATACATGAGCATTTATTCCAATATTGCTGGCAGTATGGGAGAGCCACAAAAATCTGCTCTGCAGCCCCCAATAAGCCAGCTGCTTATATACGTAGAACTACAAAGGAAAGGTAGGCAAAAGAGCAGTTTACAGGTACGCCAAAGGACTAGGTATCTGCAAAGGGCTGAGTGATATGCAAGGGCTGGAGTTACATGGGGGAAATAGCCAAGGCAAGGGGAATGCCGGAAGGGCGATTAACTGGTAAGCTGACTGGAAGTTTGCAAAGGCCTGCAGGTATGCAAAAAGCGCTGGGGGGACCGAGACCTTCAAAGGGCTGGCGATTCTGATTTCTGCAGCTTAGTCGTTAATCTTTCCATGATAATAGGCGGCTCCAAATGGGGCGGAAGGGCTGCATCTCCAGGTCAGCTCCAGCCGGAGTAGAATGTGCCTTTAATCAGAATAAAACAGTCATGGTTAACAGCATGATTAATATTTCTTACAATACTAGCTGGTTCCCCAACTTTCTATTTCTGCCCCCTTTCAAAGTGAGAAATTAAATAGTGTAAAGGGAGAGAGAACTGCATAGGGTGGACAGGGAAGGCCTTTGGGAGGAGGGAGATCTTTGAGCTGAGGGACGTGGCTCATTAGCCTTGAGGACAAGGAAAAGCAGAACTGCAGAGGTAGCGGCGATTAGTGAGCGCTCAAGGGCAGAGATTAGGAAGAAAATGAAAAGGTCCTGTGACTGCTGGTGTGGTGAGAAAGATTTATTTGTTTATTTTATTGTCTAAAGTTTTATTTTATTTTATCTTTTTTTTTAAATTGATTTTTTTACAGAGAGGGAGAGAGGGATAGAGAGTTAGAAACATCGATGAGAGAGAATCATCGATCAGCTGCCTCTTGCACACCCCCTACTGAGGATGTGCCTGCAACCAAGGTACATGCCCTTGACCGGAATCGAACCTGGGACCCTTGAGTCCGCAGGCTGACGCTCTATCCACTGAGCCAAACCGGTTTCAGCTGTCTAAAGTTTAATATGTGTCTCTTACCCCAATTGACCCCACCACCATTCCCACCCCGGGCAAGCCCCCACTGACCCAATGTCTGTGTCCATTGGTTATGCTAATATGCATGCATACAAGTCCTTTGATTGCTCTCTAACCACTCCCCCCTCCCCTGCCATTTGTCCCGGGTCTATTTTTGTTCATCAAATTATGATGATCATTATATCCCACATATGAGTGAGATCATGTGATATTTCTCTTTCTCCGACTGGCTTATTTCACTTAGCATAATGCTCTCCAGTTCTATCCATGCTGTTGCAAATGATAAACGTTCCTCTTTTTTTATAGTGGCGTAGGATTCCATTGTGTAGATGTACTATAGTTTTTTAACCCACTCATCTGCTGATGGGCACTTAAGCTGCCTCCAAATCTTAGCTATTATAAACTTTGCTGCTATGAACATAGGGGTGCATATATCCTTTCTGATTGGTGTTTCTGGTTTCTTGGGATATAGTCCTAGAAGTGGGATTACTGGGTCAAATGGGAGTTCCATTCTCAACTTTTTGAGGAAACTCCATACTGTCTTCCACAGTGGCTACATCAGTCTGCATTCCCACCAGCAGTGCAAGAGGGTTCCTTTTTCTCTGCATGCTTGCCAGCACTTGTCGTTTGTAGATTTGTTGATGATAGCCATTCTGACAGGTGTGAGATGGTACCTCATTGTGGTGAGAAGGGTTTAAAAGAAAAATGGATTTCAGGGTGGCCAGAGTGGAAAAGGGAATCATTCAGTACGACATTGCAGTCTGCCAGGTGCACAATAGTGGTGGGAGAAAAGATGGAAAGGTCCAGACGGGTAGAGGATTTTTATGAGTTTATTTGAGCCAAACTGATGACAATTGCTGGGAAGCAAAATCTCAACGGAGTGCTTTGGAGAATGGCAGTCTTATAGTTTATACATTAAATCAGAGGAAGAGGCGTGAGGAAAGTGACATGAAATTCATTGGTGGTAGATTAAGGGTGGGGGGAAAGCAAACGGGAAATCTCTGGGATTGGCTAAAAGTAAAACATTTCTCTTACATTTGGGGGTACAGGGTAGTTAATAATTAACATAGAGATGGTATTCGGGAGCAGTATAACTGAGGGGTTCTGCAATAAATAGGTTGTGCCCTAAGGGGTCAGAGAAGTTTCAGAGGTGTGCTATCTTAGATCCAAAAAGACTGTAGACAAGCTCACTTAAGTTGAAATATTGACCTATGACAAGGAACTCACTGGCCTCTAGGACAGGACTACCCATCATGGCTCACTTCTAGTTAGGCATTTTTATGGCCATCCTATGTGGTTACTTCCAGTCTCTGAGTTTGTGGGGCCTAGTTTTTAACTGACTTTTGTTTTTTTAGGTCTGAAGACAACACCTGCATCATGGGTGATGTTAAAAACTTTCTGTATGCCTGGTGTGGCAAAAGGAAGATGGCCCCAACCTATGAAATAAGAGCAGTGGGGAACAAAAACAGGCAGAAATTCATGTGTGAGGTACTAAAGAATATATTGATATGATTTTTTAGGTTATTTTCGTGTTAAAAGAACATTGTTTTCTATTTGGAAATGGTAATGTGTTACACATTGGATAATGTTCTTGATTGTGGCTTGCCTGCTATTCTGTATCTTTAGAAATCATTTTCTGATGAATATTATTTTTAAAACAATATGCTAGATAAATTATTCTAATTAAAACATGTATCTTCCTCAGCTTCTACGGTACCAGTAACACAGATTAGGCAGTTGTTCGCTGTTTTGCCAACTCCTGTAAAAAGTAAAGCACTTCTTCATTGCTTTAGATCTAAGCGCTTAAAATAAATGGAGAGCTTGTTCTTGGGTCTTATAAAATTGCATTTTAATGTGGAGCATTTTGTTGCATGAGAGGAGAATTTCTGAGTCACATAATTTAATATTATTATTTTTAGATTAGTTTATCACTGGACAACATGCTTCAAGCTTTTTCATAAGGCAGCCAGTCCATATTCTCTTATGGTAGATGTGTTATTTTCAGTGTTTTATGGAGTATTATCTCCAGTAGTCAACTGTTATCCCTTAATAGATTGTTGAATTACGATTTTTATTTTAAGACCCAGAATTACACTTAGGCCAGTCTCTTAATAAATTGTTTTCTTCACTGTTAAAGGTTCGAGTGGAAGGATATAATTACATTGGCATGGGCAATTCCACTAATAAAAAAGATGCACAGAGCAATGCTGCCAGAGACTTTGTTAACTATTTGGTTCGAATAAACGAAGTAAAGAGTGAAGAAGTCCCAGCTATTGCGGTAAGTATTTAGAACCAAGCACTTGAGGATGTAGGTTATGATGCTAACCCAATGTGTATGGAGACTTAGAGTGACAATTTTTCAAAGTTGTTTTCAAATGCATTGGATTTTCTATGAGTACTGGGATGAGTTCCTTAAGGTTTTATTTCATTATAATGTACCTGACTTGTGGGCTTGGGAAATACCGTTTTATATATTTCATTAATTAGTAGACTGATTTTTCCAGAGCCTGTTGTGTTCTGTGTATTTCCAAAGATACCACGTTATACAAAATATAAAAATCAGTAACATTTTAAGACACAATGTTGGGTCCCATTAACACTTTGTTATATAACAGAAAGAAATAGCATTTCATATAATGGAATATTATTGTGGTGGTTTTGATACCATGATTATTTTAGTTACATGTAAGGACACAGCAAAGACCCCTCTCTAGTACTGTTTTTAAGAAATAAACTTTATTTCTCTTAATTAAACAGAAAGTCTGACTATAAAAAGGTTCACATTATGATTTAAGTAGATCCCTTTAACTAAAATGAAAAATTCCGTTTTATAAAACTTTTAGAAATCATATCTATATAAATTTTAACAATTTATTTTCACTGAATTTTTGTGTTCTGACTTGTAAAGATACATGTTTTATTTTCTTCTATTGCTTTTGACTCAGAAAAGAGACTTTCTAGTATATTGTAGATAATCATAGAATTTTTAATTACATTGTTTTGCCCATTTGTAAAATGAAGGGATTGGGCATGGTGATCTTGACATTATTTCTGGCTATGAAAACAATGTTGTACCTCTTTCAAATATTTGAAACTATTAGCATTTGCTCCACATGGTCTGACCTATTCTATATCTCTTAGCCTCTTTCTCTTGCTTGTCTTGCCAACAGCAAATTCTCTTTAATATTTTTTTTAATGTGAAAATGTTTTTCTTTTACCTTCTTTGAGTAGTAGGATTTTGGGGTGCCTGTTTCCATTTTCCAGTACTTTAAAAATAATTTTTCATTCTCTTACCTCCATTTTTTCTAATAGGACTTCAACTAAAACCAGTCATTGTGTTGTCGTCTTTGGTTGCTTTCATTTTTTTGTCTTTATGTTTGGTTTCTAGAGTTTGATTATGATATGACTAGTTATGGTTTTTTGGTTATTGTTTAATTATACTGCTTGGGGCTTGCTGAGATTCATGAATCTTTAAATTTGTCTTTCACCAAATTTAGAAACTTTTCGTTATTATGTCTTCTGCCTCATTTTTCTCTCTTCTCTTTCTGAGATTCCTGTGTTCACATGTATGTTTAAACTTTTGATGTTATCCCAAGGGTCCAGAAGCTGTCTTCTTTTTCCCCCCTACTTTCTGTTACTCAGATTGGATGATTTCAAATGGCTATCTTAAAATTCACCGCTTTTTTTCCTTTGTCATCTCTATTTTGCTGGTAAGTCCATCCAGTGGATTTTTTATTTCAGATATTGTATTTTTCACTTCCAGAATTTTTAGCTCTCCTCGCCCGCCAGTTTGGTGGCATTTCCTACTTTCTCATTCATTATAAGCATATTAGTGACCCAGTACATGGATTCATGCACATTGAAAGGAAATTAATTAGAAGGTGGCCGGCAGGGCAGGACTGGATAAGAAGGGCTGGACACACCCTGGAACCAACCTCCCGCAGTCCTTCCCCAGCATCTGCGGAGTAAGCGGGGTCCCTCCAGCAGGTGGGGTCCCTTGGCCTGGCAGGGATTGGGCTGAAACCAGCTCTCCAACATCCCCCCAAGGGTCCTGGAATATGAGAGGCTACTCTGCAAAGTTGTTGTTGTACAGGGTGTGGAAGGCAAACACAAGTGTGCAGTAAACCAGATTCGGGGCCAACAGTGCCCCAGCAACAACATAACCCACAGCATAAGGTGGGTGGAATTGTGCGGAATTCCCCTTGAGGAATCAGGCTCCGTCCTCTCTGGTTTTGGGTGCATCACCTGAAAACCACCGCTGACAAGTCACTGCAGCTCGGCAGCTCCTGGGTTGAGCGTCTGCCCTCTAGTGGTCAGTGCATATCATAGTGACCAGTCGGACACTTAGCATATTAGCCTTTTAGCCTATCTAATAAAAGAGTAATATGCAAATTGACCACTCCAACACACAAGATGGCCATCAGGGGAGAGCAGTTGGGAGGGACCAGGCCTGCAAGCGAGGGCAGTTAGGGACAATCAGGCAGACGGGAGTGGTTAGGGGAGTAATCAGGCTGGCAGGCCAAAGCAGTTAGGGGCAAGCAGGCAGGCAGGCGAGTGGTTGGGAGCCAGCAGTCCTGGATTGTGAGAGGGATGTCCAACTGCCTGTTTAGGCCCAATCAATCGGGCCTAAACAAGCAGTCAGACATCCCTTGAGGGGTCCCAGATTGGAGAGGGTGCAGGCTGGGCTGAGGGACACACACCCCTGTGCATGAATTTTGTGCACCGGGCCTCTAGTCTATTCTGTTAAAAGGGTAATATGCTAATTAGACTTGGAGGCCTTCCGGACAAAGCCATGGTGACAGGGCCGAGGCAGAGGTGTTTGTGGGCAATCAGGCCAGGATGGGAGGGCAGTTAGGGACAATCAGGCTGGCAGGGGACTGGTTAGGGGGTGATTGGGCTGGCAGGCAGAGTAGTTAGGGGCGAGCAGGCAGGCAGGCAGGTGAGCGGTTAGGAGCCAGTGGTCCCAGATAGCGAGAGGGATGTCCGACTGCCGGTTTAGGCCCGATTCCACAGGTGTCGGGCCTACACTAGCAGTCGGACAACCTTCGAGGGGTCCCAGATTGGGGAGGGTGCAGGCCGGGCTGAGGGACACCTCCCCACCCCTGCATGAATTTTGTGCACCTGGCCTCTAGTATATATAGAAGAGATATAGCCTGGGCCTCCTTCATAGAGCCCTTCCATTGATGGCACCCACCTAGGCTGGCCTGGTGCCAGTGCATAGTGTGGTGGTCTGGATTGTCGTTCTGCTGTTTGGTCGATTTGCATATTATGCTTTTACTAGAGGCCCAGTGCACAAAATTCGTGCACGGGGGGGCAGAAGGGGTTGTCCAGCCTGCACCCTCCAATCTGGGACCCCTCGAGGGATGTCCGACTGCCCGTTTAGGCCCGATCCCACCGGGACTGCTGGCTCCCAACTGCTCGCCTGCCTGTCTTACTGATTGCCCCTAACCGTTTCTGCCTGCCAGCCTGATCATCCCCTAACCACTCCCATGCCAGCCTGATTGATGTCTAACTGCTCCCCTGCCAGCCTGTTTGCCCCCAACTTCCCTCCTCTGCCAGCCTGGTCACCCCCAACTACCCTCCCTTGCAGGCCTGGTGCCTCCCAACTGCCCTCCCCTGCTGGCCATCTTGTGTCCACATGGGGGCAGCCATATTGTGTGTTGGAGTGATGGTCAATCTGCATATTATTCTTATTAGATAGGATAGAGGCCTGGTACACAGGTGGGGGCCAGCTGGTTTGCCCTAAAGGGTGTCCCGCATCAGGGTGGGGGTTCCCTTGGGGCGTGGGCAAGGGGCCTGTGGTGGTTTGCAGGCCGGCCATGCTCCCTGGCGACCCAAGCAGAGGCCCTGGTATCTGGAATTTATTTACCTTCTACAGTTGAAACTTTGTAGCCTGGAGCGGAGCCAGGCCTCCTGCTTGCTCCATGGCCAGCAGCCATTTCTGTTGGGGTTTATGTACCTTCTATAATTGAAACTTTGGGTGTGCGGAAAACTTTGCTTCCTCCATTACCTGGGAAGCCCAAGCCTCCCTCCTGCTCTCTCTGGCTGTAGCCATCTTGGTTGTATTTATTTGCATACTTGCTCTGATTGGCTGGTGGGCGTGGCTTGGTGTAGTGGAGTTATGGTTAATTTGCATATTATTTTATTAGGTAGGATTATTATAGCTGTTCATAATATATAAATGTGAATTTCCTTTATGTCATTGAGCATAGTTATAATAGCTGCTTTTTAAGTCCTTGACTACTAATTCTAACATCTGAGTCACCTCCAGGTTTGGATCTGTTCATTACATTTTCTCTTGAGATCAGATCACCTTTTCCTTTTTTTATGTCAAGTAACTTTGTATTATAGTCGAGCATTGTGAATATTATATTGTGGAGATCTTAAATAATATTCCTCCAGAGAGTATTGCTTTTACTGTGTTATCAAGCAGGTAAGTTGATTGGACTCTTTCTCTGCAAACACTGCCTTTTGACTAACAGCTCAAATCTTACCTCAGTTTTCCAATCCTTTGCTGGGCAGATTCCAATCTGCCCAGTGTATGTGTATGGGTTAGAAATTTGGACAGGGTTCATGCACAGAATTTAAGGTTCCTCCCTCTTTACTTTCCAGGATTCCCTCCTCACTTTCTAGCAGTTTTGTTCCCTAAACTCTTACCATCTGATACTTCTGGCCAGAAAGACCAGATTTTCTATTGGAGTTTTATTTGCCTCTCACAATCTTTCCTCAGACTAAATGTCTATAAAATAAATAGAAGTTACACTTTCGGCCGAAACCGATTTGGCTCAGTGGATAGAGCGTCGGCCTGCGGACTCAAGGGTCCCAGGTTCGATTCTGGTCAAGGGCATGTACCTTGGTTGCGGGCACATCCCCAGTAGGGGGTGTGCAGGAGGCAGCTGATCGATGTTTCTCTCTCATCGATGTTTCTAACTCTCTATCCCCTCTCTCTTTCTCTCTGTAAAAAATCAATAAAATATATTTTAAAAAAAAAAAAAGAAGTTACACTTTCGCCATCCGTTGATTTCTCTCATTTTAAGTCCCCTCCAGAGTCTGCTAGCTTTTGTTCACTTTTAGTGCCTTCATATAGTTGTCGGAGTCTTAGGTATTTTTTTCCCCTGGAGTTCATGTTACCTGCAGGAGCTTGTTTGGCCACACCAGAAACAAGACCCTATTGTCTTTTCATTGTAGCATTTTAACATGCTCAGATCTTTTCTATTGAATGCTTTGACTATGCATTTTTAATTTCTTCCTCACTTCCTGTTTTCTAGCTACACTGGTCTTGCATTTCCAGCATCTTTTCTGTATAAAATAATAGAATCTTTTCATCAGAAAGATTGAAAATAATGAATAAAGCTTTATAAGACAAATGAAGTACAAATAAAACGGGAGTAGACATAATAATATCAGAATAAACTTTAAGGAAGAAAGTAGAAAAGACAAACATCAGTTCATATTGAACCAGCCCACTTAGCATTAAAAATGCTAATATGTATTGGCAAAACTAAAATGGTAATGTTAGAAAGGGACCCAAAAAATCCTACTAAATATTTGGAAATTTGAACACTTGGTTCTAAATGAAAATTTAAAATTATAGTGACAGACTGTTTAAATAACAATGTCTGTCAAGACTTTGGAGGGCAGATAGGTAGTCGTTTATTCAAAGGGACTTCAAATGCTTTTATTATTGTACAAGATATGGTAGATAGTAGTTCGCAGGATAGGAAAGGCCATTTCGTAGTTCGCAGGATAGGAAAGGCAGAAACTAGATTTGACTATAGAAAATATACTAACAAAATACTTCTTTAGACAGTGAGCAGTATTAATAAAGTTAAAAGGGAAAGGACAAATTTTTTGGAACTTATATGACAGAGTGAATAGCACTGAAATGGTAAATTCTTAGAAATCAATGATAACAGTGTATCCAGGTAGAACATAGAGCAAAGAAACTAAGTTAAAGTAATAGATTGTTAGAACAAATACCAAAACTGATATTGGTAAAGATGTAAAATGTACCTATAATTCCAAGAATTGGAGAGAATATGGGAAAATAGATTATCATATGTAGTGCTGGGTGAGTATGGAATTCAGCAACCTTTCTGCAGAGCACTGTGGTGCTTTTTAAAATGTTGGTGTCTTTTAACTTTTATGAATTTTTCTTAAATAAGCCTTAGTACAGAGAGTTTAAGGCAATGTTTTATAATTTTTAAAATATTTTTTATTGATTTCAGAGAGGGAGAGAGCGATAGAAACATCAATGATGAGAGAGAATCATTGATTGGCTGCCTCCTGCATGCCCCCCAACTGGGGATCGAGCCCGCAACCCGGGCATGTGCCCTGACCAGGAATCAAACTGAGACTTTCCTGGTTCACAGGTTGATACTCAACTACTGAGCCATGCCGGCCAGGTTTTATAATTTTTTTAATAGTGATTTTCAGTATTTGTTTTCTCTTGGTTTTGAAGTTATAAATTATCAACATGGTATTGCTTGAGTTATATAGAGTGTGTGTGTGAGTGCGCGTGCGCGATGAGCTGTTGAGTTGGCTTGAGACTCCTGGCAACATGCTATGAATGACATCCATAATGTTCTGTTTTTAACAGCTTTGCTTAGCTCCTATAGATTTGTGCCTATAGCTTCTTTTATGGAGTCAATTCATCTCATATTTGGTCTTCCTCTTTTCATACTGCCTTCTATTTTTCCCAGTAGTATTGTCTTTTCCAAAGAACCCCGCCTTCTCATGATGTGCCCAAAGTGTAGGACAGCTTCCGTTTTTTTTTTTTTCATTTTTGCCTCCAGTGATATTTCAGGCTTAATTTGCTCTAGGATATACTTGTTCATCTTACACTATATTTGACACTAATCAGTTTTTTTCCTGTCAGCCTTCTTCACTGTTCACCTTTCACATCCATACATAGTAATTGGAAATAATACGGGTGTGAACAATTTTCGCCTTGGTCTCTGTTGACACATTTTTGCTCTTGATGATCTTTTCTAAATCTTCCATTGCTGCCCTTCTGAGTCAGCTCTCCCTTGATTTCTTGGTTGCAGTCTCCATTTGAATTGATGACTGAACTAAGGTAAGAAAATCTTTACCAATTACAATGTCTTTATTATTGTCTATGTTAAAAGTTGTATATTTCTTCTGTAGTCATGATTTTTGTCTTCTTGGTGTTCAAATGCAGTCCTGCTTTGGTCTTTTCATCAGAAATTTCAAATCATTGCTACTTTTTCTTTGTAGCAATGATTTGTAGTATATCCATACAACAGAGTAGTAAGTTCTTAAAATTCATGTAGATCAATATTTAAAGAAGTAGAAAATGTATGTAAAATATTTTGAATTTGTCTTAAACCTTGATGTTTCTTCTCTGGAAATCTCTTCTCCCAGTTCCTTTTTGCTTGGCTCTTCACTTGCTTCGTATCTCTTCTCAAATGTTACCTATGAGTGCAGCTTTTCCCTGTTCACTTGATTTAAATAGTGATCTCTCACAGTCTTTATTTTCTGCTTCATTTTTCTCTGTCACACCTGACATATTATGTATTTATTTCTTGTTTAGCTTTATAAGAATATAGCTATTGAATATAGCTCTATTAGTACAGAACATGTGCCTTTTGTGCATTGTTTTATCTCAGTACCCAGAACAGTGTTACCATGTAGAAGGCTCCTAACAGATACTTCTTGAATGTTGATTGTACTTAGAAAGATAGTAAATGGAAGAAGAAGTAAGTTAACAATACAGCATAAACTGATCTCACTTTTTATGGGAAAATTATATTTATGTACATGTTATATTATAAAATTCCCAGATGGAGAATTATGAGTAATCTATACTACTCTTGCCTTTTCTACCTGAAATGAGAACTTGATAGTTTTATAGTTACTGAAAGCAAAGAGGTTAATATGGGAAGAGGAGGGGGCAGCATGTGGGCTTTAAGTAGAAAAGAATTTACTAGTCCCTGTGAAGGCGAAATTGCTTATACTGTCTTGACTTTTTCACTTGCAGGTGGCACCCCCTGTCCCCCCACCTACCGATACACCTGACACTACAGCAGATAATGGCGAGGGTTTGCCAGCAACCATGGGAGGACCTCTTCCCCCACATCTGGCTCTCTTGGCAGGTAGGGAACTTGAGTGTGTTCGCATGACTGAGAGCAAGTTACACACTTATCTTGCTTGGTCATCTCTGTTTTTCACTTGGATAGAAAGAAATGACTCTAATAAACTCTTAATGTTATGAGCGATCCCAAGCCTTCATAAGTTTGCAAATACCACCAGCTCATTTAATTTTTTTTTATAAAGCATGATACAGCTTAAATCCCTTGCTATAATTAGTATTTACTTATTTCTAATCTCTGTATGGATTTTTGCACAGGCTAGAACATTTGGTTAAAGGGTCTTATTTATTGCCCTTTCTTGTTTCTAATGTATCCTACCAAATATATTATAAACTTATTTGTTTACCTATGGATCCAGGCCATTGCTGAATTCCATATATTACTTAAACTTTCATTGGTATGTCCACTGTAAAGTAAATGAACTAATGTATTTGGTCAAATTACTTAAGTCTCATATCCAGTATTTGTGAAATGAGAATAACTGGTATTTAAGATTATTGGGTGGGGTAATTATTTTAAAGCATGTGATTAGTCGGTACTCTTTTTAGTTACTCTGCTTTTTCATCAGGATTCATCACTTACCCTTTTCAGCTTCTCATTTTTTATCTCCAGCACTAGCAGATAGCTTCCTTCCCTAGTCATACTTGGCAAAGAAATAGTTTTATCATTTAATCAGTTATTTGATATGTAGCACCTTGACAAACAGTGCTACACTGCTAATGCATGCTCGATTGTCAGCCACTTCTGACCATTACTGCTAGCTTAGCCCTGCATACCAGCCTTGGAATTAGCAATTTAGTCCTATCCTGTAGTCACATAACACTTTTCAAGTAAGTCCTGGAGATTTCAAGCCCATTTCCAAATAATTGAAATTTGCATTTCTAATTATAGAGTGTCAAATCTAAATTAGAAATAGTCTTTAAAATATTTAGGATCTTCCTGCAGTTTGATTCATCAAAAAAAAAAAACCACACAATCATTTTCTTTCCTTAGTAGAAAATAATTCTGAAATTGGGGCCTCTGGCTATGGTGTTCCTGGGTCCACCTGGGATAGAGGATCCAACTGCAAGGATTATTACTCAAAGGAAGAACAGGAAGTACAAGCGGTAAGACTGTCATCCCCCTGTGTTAACATCTCTAGGACTGTGAGTGAGACTTAGTTCATAGCAAGGTTTAAGATATTCGCAACTTAATAATTAGGTGATTGTTTTCAGTGGTTATTTGAGACATCTTGATCACACAAGACACCAAAAATCTAAACTACACATTAAATCTGGTTACTAGAATTGCCTGTGAAATAAAACATTATTTTTCTTGGTTGTAATAAAAGATCTCACCTGCTTTATAGGAAACGTAGTTACCTCACTTGGTACATTTTATGAGCTATTGTTGTAAAAATGCCTTGATAAAACAACTTATCTTCCTACTTAATATATTTAAAGTGGTAAAACTAGCACATACAAAAGAATTGTCAAAGGTTTCTTAGGAACAACTTAAATACAATATGTTAATAGCTAATGTATTAGTTAGCTAATAGGGCCATCAGATGCAGAACAGACGAATTCTGGCTCAATTTTGAGTAGGAATAGAAACTATTAAAAGCAGTTTTTAAAAAGCAGCTTTTGCATTATGAAAGATGGTACAAAGAAGTTATTGTTATAAATTTCTCTATCTTAAATATTCATAAATAAAATCAGTGCAGCCAAATTTAATTTTCATTGATTCAACAGACTCTAGAATCAGAAGAAGTGGATTTAAATGCTGGGCTTCATGGAAATTGGACCTTGGAAAATGCTAAGGCTCGGCTGAACCAATACTTCCAAAAAGAAAAGATCCAAGGAGAATATAAGTACACCCAAGTGGGCCCTGATCACAACAGGTTTGCTTGTTTCACTCTTTCCTTCTGTAGAAAGTCAAGGTTGTTTTGGATGTTCATTGGTCTAGATTTATACAGCTGTGTAAGACATTCTGCTGTTTATATTGCTAGACTTACAAGATTCTCATTTGAGTTTGAAAGGCAAAAATGATAGTCTCAGCTGGTGCTATCAGCCAGAGGCCTCAAGTTTATTCTCTGTTAGAGGCAGTTACAATGATTATTTCTTTAATGAGTCAAATTGGACACTTAAGGTTTAGAGTCTCAGGTAGATTGCATTGCACCTTGATCTAGATTTCCTTTCGTTCTGCTTTGCAACTTGCTAGCTCTGAAGATTCCTATTGGAAGTTTTAAGGGTTTAGTCTTTGTATGTGAATTAGCTTCCTTGTAGCCTGTCAACTTGATAAAACTGAACATAAAGGGGGGGGGGGGGTCCTTGTAACAGTGACAGTATGTTTCTCAGCCCGCTTGCTGTTCTTCCTGAGAGCATTCCAGGGTGTAGTAATTATTACTCCCAGGAAGGC
Source organism: Eptesicus fuscus (assembly GCF_027574615.1). Taxonomy (NCBI): domain Eukaryota; kingdom Metazoa; phylum Chordata; class Mammalia; order Chiroptera; family Vespertilionidae; genus Eptesicus; species Eptesicus fuscus. The sequence continues at coordinate 25,065,461 of NC_072494.1, forward strand.
TCATATGGATTAGACTCTTCAGGGGGAACTGTATTTTATTGGAAGGGAGGGAAGGTCATAATGAAAACCTGGATGATTAATTTGCTGTTCTTTATAAGAAATAAATTACTCAAATACATTAAAAGTATTTTTTTTTTAAATCAAAAGCATTCTTTCTCCCTTGGGTGCATCTAGCAACCCTAAAATAATTACTACTAAAATAAAACTTTGACACTGTGGTCAAAGTGATTTATAGAGCATTGTTACCTCTGCACCCCACTGTTTTGTTCAATCCTGAATTCTCAAATACTTAATTCTGATGTCAGACTTTAAAACCCTCAGAGGTTGTAAAAGAAATATGCATTTGTTAATAATTTTTCTTTAATATTTTGTCCTTCTGAACTGATTTGGCTTAGCAGCACTTGGTGACTTTCAGAAGAGTTAGATGACTTAATTGTGCTGGCAATACTTTGTAAACATTTTTTATGTCACTATCTTATCTCTGACTTGTGATACTAAGAATTGAAGAATTCAGGATATGAAGATTAGGGAGGCAAAGACAGTCGGGGAAGCTGGGACAGCATTGCTCCTTGTATGTCCTTTATTTAAAGGCATAACAGACAGCAACACCAGAGGTCTGTGTTCATACACACACATGTGCTGCTGCTTAGGCTGAACTAAGCAATCACATGGGAAACGATTGTAAACTGATTTCTGGTGTCGCTGTTCCCCCTAGGTGGAGGAGAATGAGATTGACTTTAAGCCTGGCTGAGAAACATACTGGCATCGGTGTCATTAATGAAAGGGTGGATGTTGTTCCCCTGAAAGTCAGTGGCCTTTGACCCCTGAACCAGCTGTGCCTGAAGGTCAGTTCACAAGATGTATAGGAAGGAGTCTAACATCTTTTTCTTAATCCTCACTTAACCTTTTATTCATAGCACAAAGTCAAGGTTAGAGTGTACCTGAGCAGTGAAAGGATCAGAAACCATAGTTTTCAAAGGGCAATTTTTCCCTTGTTGAAACCTAAACCATTCCCTAGAATCTGCCAGCAATTTTAGCTATAATTTTCAAAAGTTCTTTGTTCTCCAGGATCTGATTTAAGTAAATGTAATATAAATATGCTAAAAAAAATTTTTTGTTATTAAGGGCTGTTGTCACCTGTAGACAGATACCAGACCCCTGCCTCAGGAGCCACTGATACATGCAGTGTTTGTGTGTCCATGTGCTGTGTGCATGCATACCTATATTTAGATTATTTTAACAGATTGAAGTCATTAGTGGGTAGCCCATGCAAAGGAATCTTAATCATAGCTATAATTTAAAGAGCTTTGGTTTCTTGGCCCCAAGCTAAGTGGAAAATTCCTTTTCATTGAATGTTTTCTAGCTATTCAGAGTACAACCTTTGGAGTAAGAGTAAGTAAATATAGAATCTAAAACCCTAACATTTTCTTTTCATGAAAAATTGGCTTATCAGCTTTGATTATACCAGTCTTGTGCCATGTTGTATGTTATTTGAAGTTTATATACTCTATTCTAGGATTGAACAGAAGCAAGTGTTTTACAATGTTTTTTTTTTTTTTTTGTTAGTTTGTTTTCTTTTGTTTTTTGGCTGTGATTTGCTTAAGCAGTTGGAAAAGCCTGCCTGATTTAGGAGTCCTGGATTGAGTCATTTCTAATAGTGAAATTCCTAACCTTGTTTGTGTATGTCGTTACAGGAGCTTTATTGCAGAAATGACCATTTATATCAAGGTGCTGGGCAGAAGTAAGTGTTACTGATAAGCTGAATCTTACGTAGAGGAATAGTATTCACAGTAGAGTCTTGAGCTACAAATATGTGGGTTTTATTAATTGAAAGAATACATGATATAAGGCAGCATCTAGGGTGTTTTAGGGTATTAGTGATTATATGAGAGGACCCAGTTTCCCAAGGTGCAGGTGTGTGGGGGGTGTGGGGGGAAATTAGGCTAGTGTTAAAATTGAAAGGGTGAGAGATGGTAGGCTACTTAGGAGCCTGCAAGTGTCAAAGAATTTTAAAACTTTAAAAAAAAATTTCTACACAAAAATGTTCTTTTTGTTTAGGTAAAACTAGCTGGGTGAAATTTAGAAAAGAAGTATAAATTGGATGACAGGATTAGAAGACAGATGTGTAGCATTTATTAGTCATAGAGTCAAGAAGGAAAGGTGAGAAAGTAATCCTGAGAAACAAGACTAGATGGGGGTTATTCATAAAGAAAGTAAAAAGGTAAAGGTATGATGCCTGTATTCTTTATGCTTAGTAAGTTTAAAACGGGCAGTGTGTTGTGTTTGAAGGCTAAGGAGCTAGCCCTATGTACCTGGCTTTGTTACTGACAGATTTTATGACTTCAAATATCACACCTTATGTCTCTGGGACTCAATTTACTTTATTTGGGGACTGAGAGAAATGGCCAAAGATTTTTTCCAACTTGAGAGTTCTGCAGCTGACATTCGTGTTTCAAATTGCATATATGAAGGACTTTCCTGTTAGAATGGAGTCTGTGAATAAATCATCAGGAGATGTTGAATTTTTTTTATCTCAGACTTCAAAAATAAGTTATTTTGAGTGATTGGGATGTTAAGGGAAGAGAAGTTAAGGCAGTCTGACATCTGTACGCCCATTCATCTGACAACCATCAGAATTAATTTGACCAAGTTGGCTAATTAGACAGGAAGGGCCTGTGCCCCTTGTTACTTTTGTCATCTCTCCTAAAGCTGAATAATACTGAAGGAGGGGAAACCTTATACTAGCATTTTCTTTAAGAAAGTTGTATTTGGAACACAGTGTTACTCATCTGTTTGTGTCAGGGGATAGCACACTTCTATATAGGGCCAGATCATAAATATTTAAGTTTTGCAGGTCACATATATCACACACTTATTTTTGTTGTATTTGTACAGTTTTAAAAACATGACTATTAGTTCCTGAGCCTGTAGTTTGTCAAACCCTAGTTAAGTATTGTCAATGGATGGCTTCCCACTTTAAAGGCAGATTTGAACAGTTATGACAGAGATCATGAGGTTTGCAAAGCCTAAAATATTATCTGACTAGGAGAAGATTGCTAACCACTTTGAATTCATTTTCATTTTATATTTTGCTTTGTTGACCCTTTGCTTTTACTACGTTAAGCTATGTTTCCTTCCCCTTTTTAATGTCAATATTAATAATGATACGTTTTATTGAAATAGGTTATTGCTTTTATAGTGATGAATTGTTTTTGTCTTAGTATCAGCCTATAGTCAAAGGTGGTTGGTCACTCAATTGATAAGCTATTATAGAATTGCTTTTGGTTAGCAGTTAAAATGAAAAAGAACTTAGAACCCATTGCTTACTCTGTATTTTAGGGTGGGGTTTGTTTTGTGTGTGTTTTTTGCTTATGAAACAATATGTTTCTTTACTTAGTTGAGTTATTCTTCTGTCTTTGGTAATCATGACCTTAATTTATAGGGATTTTTGCACGTGAACATGGATCAAATAAAAAATTGGCAGCACAGTCCTGTGCCCTGTCACTTGTCAGACAACTCTACCATCTTGGAGTGGTTGAAGCTTACTCTGGACTTACAAAGAAGAAAGAAGGAGAGACAGTGAGTCTTTAGACTTAGTAGCCTAGAGAGATATTGTGAAATATTTAGCTGCTGTTTAGGATAAATTAAACTTTAACTATGAATTAAACTTTAACTATAAATTAAACTTTACTGTTTAGGATTTCAGTCAAGTTTAATTTATAGTTAAGAAATGGAAATGGCCCTACTAGTCATCTATGCCAGGTGGGTTGCTTGTGTTCCCAGTGGGCAATAATCATTGAAGTAATTCTTTTCACGGGAGAGAACTGACTTATTGTTGGCTGTAGGAATATTTTAGACCTAGCGTTGGCCACATGCTCTGATCCCTGCTACAGTAGATCTACTAAGTAGTGATTGTATGTGATGTGATGTGATTTTCATGGTCATCCTTTTTCTGTAGGTGGAACCTTATAAAGTTAACATCTCTCAAGATTTAGAGCATCAGCTACAAAACATCGTTCAAGAGCTAAATCTTGAAATCATACCTCCAGTAAGTATGCAGCTCTTTAGTTCACCTTTGTCAAGAAATTCTCTAGTCAGATAAGCACCTGGTATTATTTTTTTGCTTTCCCTTTCTAAATAGCCTGATGATCCTTCTGTGCCCGCTGTTCTCAACCTTGGCAAATTGGCTCATTTTGAGCCATCTCAGCGACAAAACCAAATGGGAGTGGTTCCTTGGTCACCTCCTCAGTCCAACTGGAATCCCTGGACTAGCAGCAACATTGATGAGGGACCCCTGGCTTACGTGAGTGCATTGTTATTCTTGAGATCAGACTCTTATATTTTACTTTTTTTTTTTTTTACTTTTGAGTATATTTCATTAAAGTGTCCAGTGGATTCTGTTTGAAGGTGAATTATGTGCTTTTGACTGTTGCTCTCCCATTTTACAGGCTACTCCAGAACAAATAAGCAAGGACCTTAAGAGTGAATTAATGTACCAGTTGGACCAAGATCATGATTTGCAAGCTGTAAGTCTATGAAGTATAATAGACATGTGGCCAGAGCTTCAGAACATTCTAGGTGTAGGCAGAAGGACAGTAAATAATATTTTTTACCCTTTCTCGGAAAGTACATCAAAGATGTTTACCAAATGGCTCATCTAAGATACTGTGGAGGGTAGTAGTTGTGAGTTAAGGGGCTGGGATTCGTAGTTAATTGCAAGTGGAGAGATTTGGGGTAATAACTATTACGGTTATTTTCAGTATTTTCCTAATAAAACATTAAAAATGTTAGAAGAAAGAGAATGTATATGGAATGTTCAGGGAGAAAGGAGGAAAAAAGGGTGTGAGCAAGGCCACTATGTAGACTCTTCACAAATTTAGTGAGAAGGGGCAGTTCTATTAGAGATAGAAATGTATACATTCTTTTTTTAAATATATGTTTATTGATTTCAGAGAGGGAGAGAGAAACATTGATGTTGAGTACTAAGCCAGTGGAAAGGAATACGTTTTTATAGAGGTGGCAATTTTTATTCTTTTATTTATTTAGCAAGAGGACAGTTGCTTTTATTATACATGTGGGTAGAAATTTGAGGTGTAACTTTTCTAAACGCAGATCTTGCAAGAGAGAGAGTTACTGCCTGTGAAGAAATTTGAAGGTGAAATTCTGGAAGCAATTAGTCAAAATTCAGTTGTCATTATCCGAGGAGCTACTGGATGTGGGAAAACCACACAGGTTCCCCAGTTTATTCTTGATGACTTTATCCAGAATGACCGCGCAGCAGAATGTAATATTGTAGTAACTCAGGTAAGTAGCCAGCCAGCTTACTAAGTGTGTGTCTGGTGTGAATTAGATGGATGGTGGAAATGCCTAGAGGCCAGACTATTTCTAATTCTTTGATCAATTCTCCTTTGTAGCAAGATATGGATCTGAAAGTGGTAGAACATCAGGCCCTTTAAAATTAAACAAAAACAACAACACAAAAAGAACTAACGCCTTGTTCTGGTATCCAGTATCCTTCACTGATAAGCTAAACTGTGCTATGTAGGAGATTGTTTTTGTCTGGGTTGAAGGGAGTCTTTGGGCCTAGAATCAAGACTGAGAGTACTTTCTCCTCAAGTTCACATCCAAATCTTGGTCTTCTCTACCTTACCATCAAATAATTTACAGTGAAAACCAGTTAGAATAAGAGCAGGCAAGCTAGTAAAACAGAAAATGGTTAATCATTTACCAAGTGCTTGATTTAAGCCATCATTTCAGGATATAGCTGTCTCATATAGAATAAACTCCAAAAATAGAACCAGATATGTTTCTGATATCTGGTGCTGTAGAAATCATTTTATTGCAGCCCTGTTCTATCACCGTGTATTTAAATAACCAGGTGAGAAATGATGTGGCGTTCTGGAACCTGTGCTCCTTCAGTTAGACAACTCTTAAGAGAAGTTATTGCAGTTTGGGATAAATGTGAAGAGGGGTACATCAAAGAGGTGGATCCTTGAATCCTGCAAAAGAACAGTTCAAATGCCAATGGAATGGAAAGTGTTACCAAGTGTCTGGCACAAAGGGAATTCAGTGAGTCCTCAGTAAATATTAGCTATTTTGGTTAAAGTGAACACAGATAAACTGTGAAGTAACCACTTAAAAGCTACCTACTACTAAGGCTGGACCCCAGGCAAGAGGAATAAGATTCTTTAGAGGAAATGAGATCAGTCATGTGCAATGAATATGTAAAGAAAAGCTTATATCCTAGAGATTAATGGAAGTATTCTGTTGGAATGGCAACATTATTTCTTGCTTTCATCACCACTACTTTCTAACTAGTTTCACTTAAATTGGTTATTTTGTTATTTTTAATATATTAAATAATCTAAATACAACATAAGGCAGAATAATTGGAGAAAGGATTAGATTGGGAATAAATAAAATGTGTTACAGCTAAAGTCATTTGTATGAATTTAGGCAAAATAATTGAACTTCTCAGTTTTTTAATTAGAATGAAAAAAAAAATCAGTCTTGTTGTGAAACACAAATGAAATAGTATGTACAACCATAGTATTTACTGTTATGTTACACAGATGTTAATTATAACTATTCTAGAGGTCTCCATAGTCTTGGTTCTTTATATTTATTTATAGAATTATATAGTATTTCAATATACTATAGAGCAGTTAAGAGAGAAGCAGCTAAGCCACAGGGGGAAAGGTAGTTCTGCAGGTATAGATGATGTTTGGTGCTCCTTGTCTTGTGTTTATTTACTGTGGGACAGCTTGTAAAACAATTGTTGAAGCACTGAAAATCAAGGGAAAAGGTAAATTCAAGGGATAATAAGAGTAAACTTATTAGGCTATCAGGTGGTATACAGTTTGAGAAGTGTTTCAATAGTCACTAGTAGTTCTTTAAGCAGAATTTTACACAAAATGCTTATCTTGTGAATATTTATAATGAGAATTAGAAGATTATTTTTAGTTGCCTTTTTCTGACTATAAAAGGAATATGTAGCCATTGGGGAAAAATTAGAAAATAAGAGTAAATTTTTTTTTAATTGATTTCAGAGAGGAAAGGAGAGGGAGAGAGAGAAAAACATCAATGATGAGAGAGAATCATTCATCGGTTGCCTCCTGCACAGAACCCAGGCATGTGCCCTTGACTGGAATCAAACCTGAGAACCCTTCAGTCCACAGGCTGACACTATCCACTGAGCCAGACCAGTTGGGGCTAGAAAATAGAGTAAATTTTAAAGAAAGCAAAACCCACTCAGGATACCGCCATCCAGAAGTAATCATTTTTACTGTTGGTCTGCATCCTTTTAGGCTGTTTCATACACACCTTGTACACCATCCTAACCTGCTCCAAAATATAAGAACACAATGTTGTTTCAGAGCAACAGTATAATTTTTAATGACTTCATAATGCCCCCATTTTATGCATATGCCCTTACATTACTATTAAGAGATGGAGATTTTTTTAAAGATTATTTCTAATATTTTGGCATACTACATACGCTGAGGTAAATGTACTTGTAATCTTTATATACTTGTTTCATTGAAATAAATTCTTAGACATGCACTTTGCTGTATTTCCCTCAGGAAAAATCGCACTGATCTCTAAGCATATCAATTATGAATGAAAAAGTGCTTCTCTCTTTAGTGTGTATTTTAAATGGTTTTATGTTTGTCTGAAAGTCCAGGCTGTTGAAGTGGGAAGTTAAGTCAAGTATATAAAATATGGGAAGGAGATTGCAGGGTCATTTGCTGTTTGAATAGTCATCTTAATATTGATGTTTTCTGTTCATACTCAAGTTGATTTAACTGATTGGGCTTCTGAAGATGGTTCTAAAGAGCACCTCTTGCCTGGCTGGTGTGGCTCAGTGGTTGAGTGTCAACCTATTAACCAGGAGGTCACAGTTTGATTCCCGGTCAGGGCACGTGCCTGGATTGTGTGTGGTGGTTGTTTTTTTAAGCACCTCTTGCATTAATTTGTAACACAAATTAATGGAATGGATGGCTTTCTTGAGTCTCTGAAGACAGTTGTGTTTGGGGGCAGTAGAGTTAACTACAGTATATACTATATGGGAAATATGCCGTCTCCTGCCTGTATTCGTTTAGAAGGCTGGAATCGGCAAAGCTTGTAAACGTGCAAGTAGCCCTAAGGTGATAAAGGCAATCTCTGCATACCCAGTAGCATATGAATACATCTCCAAAGAGTCAAATATCCTACTGAGTTTTAAGTTCTAGAAGGCAGCAGCTCTTTATTTAGGAGAAATGCTGAAAATTGTAGGAAAGACAGTAGAGGAAAGGATTAACAGTAGCATGGAGCATTTACCTGTTACTTATAGACTGCAATGAACTTCTTAAAAGGACCCAGAAACTATATTGTACATTTAGTAGAACACCTTTTTCACATTTCCTGTCATGAGTATAGCAGAAGTCTTCCTTTGATGGACAAATACAGAGCTCAGTTCTTCATGGAATGCTTTCACTCAGGGTTGGTGAAGTGCAGAGTACTGGTCAGGTCAGTAAAAGCTAGCATAGTTCAGCAAGTCAAGGCACATAAACCAGATAGAATATAAGTTCATGAAAATTCAACACAGTTATGCTCAAGAAGGCATCTTTTAATCACTTGTCTTTTCCTGGGATAAATATGAACCAAGTGATTGTACAATTAAACCTGTATTTGTACGAGCTCCATACACCAACGGATTCTTTTATGAGGGACATAGAAATTAATAAATCATGTTTTGTACTAATTCAAAGGGTAGTTCTAGTGAAGTTGTGTTGTTTTTTTAATTAAGATTTAGCCTCTGATTTTCTAAATAGTGGTAATCTGCGATATCTTAATATAGGTACTTAACTAGATAAGAAACTCAGAAAATTTTCTCAAGCAAGGAACTAAAATACAACCTGTCATCAGGAATTTTTTGACAAAATCAAATTCAAGGCATCTTGGAAGCATTCATTCTTGATAAATCTTTATGTACCTACATAGCTATACCTTTCAAACATACTACCCACCAAGTAAATACTGTTTTGTATACTTAAAAGATATGGAACATTTCAGAAAAGTTTTCAGAAAAACCAAGGACCAACACTAAAAAAAACAATAAATAGCATTCCCCTTAGGATTCGGCATATTTATTGCTGGAAGCAGTAATATATACTGTTGCTCCACTACGTAAGCTCATCAGAAACAGGAGTGATTTCATTCCATGTGGCACCTGATGCAGAATGTAACAAATGCTTCCTTTATGCGTTAATAGATGAATGAAAGGTGGCCACAGTGGAATATGGCAAAGGAGATTGTTCACCTTCCTAATAACCATCCTAATTAAATTTTTAAAAATGCCTTCGCTATGGTTGGCAGTTACAGGGAAGCTCCCTAGTTGTGTGTGTGTTAGCCCCTTCCCTGCTAGAAAATCACTCTGAATATCTTTAACAGTTTAGGCCAGTGGTGAATAAATTGTTTTTCATATAAAAATCTTGGAATCACTTTATATACAAGATGAAAAACAGGATGTTTCAGTATCTGACATTGAATTAAGTTAATTTTTTTGTGTCCTGAATTAAAAAAATAAATTTTGGAACTTCCTTTAAGATAATCATTACTATTATAGTTTCTGTTGATTACTGAGCTGGCAGTGGGACAGATTGACTATGATAATTCAGTAATCCCAATAAACAGGTGTAACTGATTGTGCTGTTTTTTAAGTCACTTTTATTTTTGGTCTCAGCCCAGGAGAATCAGTGCCGTGTCTGTGGCAGAGCGCGTTGCATATGAGAGAGGAGAAGAGCCTGGAAAAAGCTGTGGCTACAGTGTGCGATTTGAATCTATACTTCCCCGCCCTCATGCCAGTATAATGTTTTGTACTGTAGGTCAGTAATGTGTTGAATTTTGGTCTTTCATTTGGGGTTTACATTGTGTTATTTTTGAAGAAAGCTTGGTAATAGCACAGAATGGCTGGAAACCATAAATCAAGGGCCATTCTCAAAATTATTGTTTAAATAGAACTTTGAGCAGTTTTTTTCCTTTATGGACAGCATGATACATCTGCTGGACATTGTAGCTTGGAAAAAATGAAATCAGCTTAGGTTACTAGAATTATATCTCTTAATTCAGAGTTCATCACTTTTTAAATAATTTTAAATATGCAGGTGATTGTTTCTTTTTTTAAATAATGCTGGGGTTATAGAGTTGAAGCATAATTGTCTAGAAACTTGATTCTTTGAACTTTTCTATCCCTCTACTTTAATCAACATAGAAACTCATCTCCATTTGTTGCTGTCATTTTTTTCCCCAAGGTGTGCTCCTGAGAAAATTAGAAGCAGGCATTAGAGGAATCAGTCATGTAATTGTAGATGAAATACATGAAAGAGACATAAATGTAAGTGGCTGAACATTATGATAAGGTAACAATGCTAATATTCTGAATAAAAAGAAATCAAAATGTCTGCTTTGCTTTTTCTTTTCCCACTATTTACATCATCTACCAAAACCATGAACTTGTTCACTAAGATGTTGAACATCTTTTTCTAGTGAGGCCATTAAACCCTTTTTTTTTCTTTGAACGTTCATAGTAGCAAATGTTGACAATAGTAAAATTCTGGAAACAACCCAGATACCTGCAGTATGTACCATCAGATACCTACTGGTGAATCAGTTGGTATATTCACATATTGGGATATTAAAATCATTAGAAAGAATAACTGTAGTAAATGAATCTTCGCAGTGATATGGTATGTGAGAGGAAATCCCAAAGATTATATAAAATACATATTCTCATAAAGTTAAGAGTATTATATAGGTGTCTATAAAATATTTATAGATGAGGTGAAAGCTGTATATATGAAAAGAAATAAAGATTTTGATGATGGTTTTTTGTACTTGGGGAAGGCAAAGTGATGGATGAGAGACCACACAGCTAGAGAAAAGTTTTGTCAAAGTTCTAGCTTTCATGTTCAATGGATACTTTACATGATTAAGTGTCTTGGCCCTTATTTTGTTTGAATGAATCAGCTAGGACCTTTTCAACATTTTTAAGATTTACTTTACATGTGATTGGATAACTGATTTTTTTAAATTATATTTTTTATTGATTTCAGAGAGTAAAGGGGAGAGTGAGAGAGATGATGGTGGTGATGATGAAGAATCATTGATTGGCTGCCTCCTGCATGCCCCACACTGGGAATCCAGCCCGAAACCCAGGCATATGCCTTGACAGAATAGAACCTTGACCTTCTGGATTTATAAGTTGACACTCAATCACTAAGCCATACCAGCCGGGCTAAATAACTGATTTTTGACTTACGATAGGTTTCCCTTTTTTCTAGTTAAAGTTGGTGTGCCTACAAATATAAATTTCACTGAAAAATTTGAAATGAATTCTTTGCTCTCATTTTTTTCTTCCCTACCTGAAGAGCACTTGTTTTAAATCCCATAGCTATTAACCTGTGACTGTTCTTTTAAAATACTGTTTGTAATTGCACCCCCACTGTAACCCTTTATTTAAGCCTCCTAGGTAACTGCAATCTCTTGGGTGTATCTCATTAGCACTGACTTTTTAATGCAATTTTGTTTTGTTTGTGTGTGTTTGAATAGACTGACTTCCTTTTGGTGGTGCTGCGAGATGTGGTTCAGGCTTATCCTGAAGTTCGAATTGTTCTCATGTCTGCTACTATTGATACCAGCATGTTCTGTGAATATTTCTTCAATTGCCCCATCATTGAAGTTTATGGGAGGACTTTTCCTGTTCAAGGTAAATATTGTGTAGGGGGTGAGGGTGAGGGTGAGGGTGAATATCTTTTGTGCTCCTCAGGAGCATGATTGACCAATTTCTTAATTCTGGAGATGAAGAAAATTTCGTTTGTAGATTAAAGCAGCGGTCACCAACCTTTCAGACCTCTCGGACCACCAGTTGGCAACCGTTGGGTTAAAGGACATTTAAAATCCAGGCAAATTAGAGTATCAAGTGCATCATAGCATTCTTGGGGTTTTAGTTAATCAGGAGTGAGTACAGTCTGAGGAGCGAGAACAAGTTTTCATTCACTACATGCAGAGTGTGCATATGTAGTAGCCCAACTTTTAAAATTATTACAGTCGGGTAAATCAATATGATGGTCATGGGAAATACTGTTAAAAGTTTAAGCAGCAGGTTCAAATTAACAAGATAATTTTTGCTTAGAGCCAAATCAGGCAGACTTTGGAAATGACATTAAAGTGAATATTTCAAGGTAAAGTATTTCTGATAGTTAAGATTCTGATAGTTAAAAGTACAATAATTTTTTACTTTAAAAGGTTTTGTCATCACCATTTTTAATAGCTTGGGTTAAAAAAGAATGAATTATGGGGCAGTCTAATTGAGGGCATGAAAATAAGCTAAATAGTTTGCAGTGTAAGTATGAAATAATGAATGTATATTTCAGGGAGCTATTTTTTGAAATTTTAAAATACGAGTAGCTCTGAAGTAAAAGCCAGTGTACAAGAGAACTAAAACTGCTTTGAAAGTATACTGAGATTGAAAAAATACATGGGTGGCAGATGGTAGGAGCCAGGTTTTACTGTTGGAGTGAGAGGTTATAGGTTAGGAGGGAAGGGAGCCATGGGTTACATTTGGGGACATCAGGAAGAACTAGTGTATAGATACATTTGTATAGGAACAAATGGTTGCATGTATTTGTATCCGTACAAGTGGTTAGATACAGAAATAAGTCCAATGAATTAGTACATGGGCTAATATCCATACATGTATTTTCTAGCTTTGTCTGCTGATCAGTCCTAGAAGCAATGATCACTATCAAGGGACATGCCACCATCCAGATGGTATTTCTAGTAGCATTTTCCAGTTAAAGAACCAGTCCTTAGAGAAATGGCTGATTCTAAGGTTAAGGCAGGGGATATCTGAGATGAACCTGGGATATTTTGTAGTGCCAGAAAATGAGGAACAAAAACACCCCACAGTGATGAAGACAAAGGGACTTAGGAGCTAACTGAGAGAGCTCTCAATGACCAAAGCTTGCACTAATTGGAACAAAAAAGTATAGTAGTGGATTATATAAGTATAAAATAAATATTCATGAATCTGTGGATGGTAGGTAAATGAGAAAAAAGGTAAAGACAAATCTCTGATACAGAAGAATTCAAAAAATGTATGTAGATACTCTCTCAAAAAAGTGAGAATTAACTCCCTGTCCTGTAAGTGCTGTGCTTAAAGACTTGTTTCCAAAGAGGAGTATGGAAAGGGGGAAGCAGGTATAACTTTGCAGTGTAGTAACTTGGCAAACACTATCTCAGGTGATCAAGTTGAACATCATCGGGGTAAGGCATGTGCCTTGGATATGTGATGAGAATGGCACTTTGGGCTTTTAGAGCTTAGGGGACAAATGTTTAGATTATGAGACACTTCTGGGCCCATCCTAGAACTTCAGGAGATAATTGATCAGCAGATGTTCCGACCTTTTCTTTAAGGTCCTTCTTCAGAGTATTAACTAAAAGGAACCCATTTATGTGTACATCCTGGACTATGGAATGTTACTGTATTGATATTATTTCTTTTTATATATAACACTCACACCATGGGAGTGTATAACATAGTGCATGTACATAGTAGGCATTCTATGAATGTTTGGTGGGACATTGTATATAGATACCATGGCTGGCTTTGTGGGAACATGTATAAGATACCTGACTCTCCTTCAAGGTTCAAGAAGTGGGAACACTGAGTTAGATTGGGAAAAGAGGTTATTGGCCACTGGAATTTCTTGGCAGTTGGGAAGAATCAGGTTGATGGATATTAGGTAATTTTGAATTATGAATTTGAAAATGACTTTTAAAGACTTCTCCATTCTGAAACTTGATGATACTTACCTGACTGGATTGTTTCTGACAGAATATTTTTTGGAAGACTGTATTCAGATGACCCATTTTATTCCTCCACCAAAGGACAAGAAGAAGAAGGATAAGGATGATGATTGTGGTGAGGAGGAGGATGTAAGTGAATTTCATGGAGACTTCATTATGGGAAGATTGTTGTTATAGAGAAGAGAATGGATTTTAGTAAATATTCGCAGTTAAGTTAGCATTACAGAAAACTTTATAAACTGACCATGATGTCTGTCTGAGTTGATGGCATTCCAAAAAGGTTCATGTGAGTGACAAGCTCTTTTCATATCATGAGTTAAATAATCTCTGGTAAAAAGGTCAAAAAGAAAAACAGTAATATATTTAAAGGTCACAGCACATGGGTCACTAACTAGTAGAAAGGCATAATCTTGTGCCCCACCCCAGATCTGCTAAGTCAGAATCTTTATTTTCACCAGATGTCCAAGTGACCCAGTAACCAAGGTAAACAAAAATATGTTGTAACAATGTCCTCGTTATTGGAGGTTTGTCATTGATTCTAAGGTAGACTTCTTAGAAAAGACTGACCACTTTATTTCAGAAATAGATGAAAGTGATCAAATCCCTGCCTGCAGGACACTCATTTAAAAATTAAAGAACTTTCTATTTGGTATGCAGTGAACCTGGGAATTACACAGGGAAGCATTGTATGCATGGGCCCAGCCAGCATGGCTCAGTGGTTGAGCATCCACTTATGAACCAGGAGGTCACGGTTTGATTCCCAATCAGGGCACATGCCTGAGTTGCAGGTTCAATCCCCAGTGTGGGGCTTGCAGGAGGCAGCCAATTAATGATGCTCTCTCATCATTGATGTTTCTATCTCTACCTCTACCTCTCCCTTCCTCTCAGAAATCAATTTTTAAAAAGTATGTTTTTAAAACAATAGTTATATGGTAATTGTTTAAGAGAATCGTGAGCAGTTCATTAATCAGTAGGGAAAATATTTTAGAAAAACCAAGAGTTTATAGTTAGTCATAAGAAAGAAATATGCTCAGTAGGAGGAGCCATTAGAAGTTCAGAGTCAAATGTTAAGTTTGTATTTGTATTTTAGAACCTTTTTGGAATGCCATCAACTCAGACAGACATCATGGTCAGTTTATAAAGTTTTCTGTGGGAAATATTGGTTAGTACGTAAATCAATATGCCACAGGTTCTGCTCTTTTGGAAATTAAATTTCTTCTGTATGCCAGAAAGGACTAATCAGCTAGAATTAATGAGATTAGGTGTCATTTGAATATTAAGAGCAGACATAGGAGACTTAATCTCATGAGCTGTGGTTAATCAAGATATTCCCAAATATGTCTCCTCCTTTTGCAGGCAAATTGCAACCTGATCTGTGGTGATGAATATGGTCCAGAAACAAGGATGAGCATGGCTCAACTGAATGAAAAGGAAACTTCTTTTGAGCTCATTGAGGCTCTACTTAAGTACATTGAGACCCTCAATGTTCCTGGAGCCGTGTTGGTCTTTCTGCCTGGCTGGAATTTAATTTATACTATGCAGAAACATTTGGAAATGAATGCACATTTTGGTATGAGTCTTTGAATTCTTGCATATATGAGAGTGAAAGTGAATCTTTCTGCTTGTGCCCTAACCACTATGTATAAACAAAATTTAGTGTGTCCATTTTTATACAACAACTAGAGGCCTAGTGCATGAAATTCGTGCACTGGGTGGTGGGGGAGAGGGGAGAGTCCCCTCAGCCCAGCCTGCACCTTCTCCAATCCGGGCCCCTTCGGGGGATGTCCTACTGTCAGTTTAGGCCCGATCCCCAGCCTGATTGCCCCTAACTGCCCCATCCCTCTCCGCCAGCCTAGTCGCCCCGCCCCACGCAGCCTACTGTTGGACATTACTGTGATGGCTTCCCAGACAATTTGCATATTCCTTTATTAGTATAGATGTGCATAATGGATAGCAGTTTTAAACTAGGCTCCTATTTTTAAACCTTAACCTTTCTGTATTGTTATAGGAAGCCATAGGTATCAGATTCTGCCTCTACATTCTCAGATTCCTCGAGAAGAACAGCGCAAAGTATTTGACCCAGTACCAGTTGGCGTAACTAAGGTAAACAATGAACATTACAGTTACAGGGTTGTGAATGTCATAGATATTAAACAAATGTTACCGGTCTTCAAAGAGCTATTAAAAAAAAACTAATCTGTCTAAATTGAGGGAAAAGGGGATATTCTCTCCAAGTTTAGTAAGCTTTTCATTAACTAGTCAATGGCTAAGTGATCAAATTCCTGAAGTGTAATTTTTCTTTATGTCATTTCTTTACAGGTTATTTTGTCCACAAATATTGCTGAGACAAGCATTACTATAAATGATGTTGTTTATGTCATTGACTCCTGCAAGTAAGTTCACAAGGAACCTATTTGCCTGGAATAAATCTTTAGAATGTAGTTTAAGTTCCTGTGTTCTTATACCATCAAATCACTGTGCATTTATATATACTGGGCAGTAAACTAATTAATAATGTCTCTTGTTTTTGATCATCACAAATCAGTTATGGTAGGAAGTAACAATGCTTAGTACTCTTAGTTTCTGACTGATTCCACTGCTCTTATCTGTAGATGTTTTGTTGGCAACTTCCAGGAAAATGAACATCTGTTTTGTGTATAAAGACAGTCAGTATTTAGCACATGACAAATATACTACCTGTAGGACACTCATTTTAGAATTAAAAGAGTTCATATTTAGTATTAAATGAGTATGAGAGATACATAGGGTGGCATTGTGTATAGATTAAGTACTTATGGTAATTGATACACAAGACAAAAAAGTCAAAAGTTTGGTTATATCTGGCCAGCTTGTGCCCAAGTCTTTTCTATATAGTCTTTCCGCCTACCTGACAATAGAAAAAGATTTGCAAATGCCCAGTTTAAGGATTGGTGAATAGTATGCAGCTCCTCTGTGCCATCCCAATCATTTAGTGCTAGCCACCTATTTGTAACATTGAAGGGTTCAGGGTTGTAAAGGATTTAGAAGGACACTGCTGGTGAGGTCATGAGAAGTGCCCCATATTCCGGTTTAGCACATGTCCTTTAGATCAATGATAGTGTAGATCATCTAATTGTCCACTTACATTTATATAACAGATCTACTTAAATGCTTTACATTTATTAATTAACTTAATATTTATATATAAAAACCCTATGAGATAGGTGATGGTATTATAGTCATTTTCAGATGAGGAAAATGAGGCACAGTATAGGTTAGTCACTTAGCCAAGATCATCTAGCTGGTAGTGGCACATATGTGTTACATTGCCTTTTAGTAAGCTGACAGGAGATGCAGTCAAATTCTTACTGGTACTGTTCACAAATAGACATCACATGTAGGTGTGGCCATCTGGAACTCATCCCCCACTTAGAATAATATTAGTTACGTATTGGTAGTTCACATGAGTCCTAGAATTAACTACTCTGTGCTATGTAGGCAGAAGGTGAAGCTGTTCACTGCTCACAACAATATGACAAACTACGCGACAGTGTGGGCGTCCAAAACAAACCTGGAGCAACGGAAAGGACGAGCTGGCCGAGTACGCCCGGGCTTCTGCTTTCACCTCTGTAGCCGAGCTCGTTTTGAGAGGTGAGACCAATTATAGAATAAAGATGGATGTTGTTTTTAACCCTTTATATACCTCTTTCCTACCCTCCCCACCCCCCTTTTTCTCTCTCTCTCTCTCTCTCTGCCATGAATTTAATGAAATCAGTGCATAAATGCCTCCAGTTAACTATATTGGAGGAAACTTAGCTTGGATGACAAGATTGCAGTAAGAATGAAAGAAATCACAAATTGTCAGTGGTTGCATGTTAGATACTGGTTTACTTATAAGCATTTAAAAGGAGAATATATGGACATTATTTTGGTTCTGCATAGCTTTATTACTTTGGAATTATTGCTATTTATAGAATGATTAACTTTCTGGAAAATGTTAAAGTAATATTTTGTATTTATAGATTATTTCTCTCTCTTTTTTTTTTTTTTTTTCACTGTTAGCACATCACCTGTTTCATGATCTCCTCATCTAAGAAATAGAGGCCATTATTTAGATAAAGAAACTAAAGCTTAAAAAAGTTTAGCTGACTGCTCCCAGGCTAAAGTCCAAGTCTGTTTATACCTTGGGCGTTTCCATTTATAGTACACTAGTGGGCCAGTGGTGCAGGACTGGGCAAGACGGGGCTGGACACCCCCTCCTTGGTTCCTCACCCGCCAGCTGCACCTAGGGCAGCACTGCAGCTCAAAGGGAGACTACAGGGTGAATGGGGTCCCTTGCGAGGCTTGGCCAGCTGGAATCAGGACAAAACCTGCTCTCATATCGCCCGAGGGGTCCTGGACAGGGAGAGGGCACTCTGCAAAGTTGCTGTCCGTAGGCAGCTCCTGCGTTGAGCTTCTGCTCCCTGGTGGCCAGTGCATGTCATATGTATCTGCCAGCCGGCCAATTGCTTAGCCTTTTATACATATACTAGCTTTCCCGTTGCAGGAAAATTCCTGCAATGGGATTTCCTGCTGCACTCTACCCCGCCTCCGTTCCTCCCTTGCCGCCCGCCTCGCCTTCTCCTCTGGCCCGCCCGCGTTTCCCTTCGCCCCCGGCCCCGCCTCCACCCCGCCCTTGCCGCCGGCCCCGCCTTCTCCTCCAGCCCGCCTTCGTTTCCCTTCGCCTACGGCCCTGACTTCGCTCCTCCCTTCTCCTCCCCCCACCCCCCTGGCTTGCTTGCTTCTTCGAAGCTTTACTCCCCTTTGCAGCTCTTGGCTTCTTTTGACACTGTCTTGATATGCAAATTAGCCGCCATCTTTGTTGGGGCAATTTGCATACTCGTCCTGATTGGTTGGTGGGCGTGGCTTGGCTGGTGGGCTTGGCTTAGGTGTAGCGAAGGTGCGGTCAATTTGCATATTTGTCTATTATTAGATTAGACTAGAGGCCCGGTGCACGAAATTTGTGAGTGGGGGGGTGTCCCTCAGCCCAGCCTGCACCGTCTCCAATCTGGGACCCCTCGAGGGATGTCCAATTGCCCGTTTAGGCCCGATACCCTCAGCTGTTCTCCACTGCAGTCCTGGGTCCCCCCGAACTGCCCTTCCCTGCAGGCCCGGTCACCCCCAACTTTCCTCTTCTGCTGGCCTGGTGACCCCTAACTGCCCTCCCCTGAAGGCCTGGTTCCCCCCAACTGCCCTCCCCTGCTGGCCATCTTGTGGTGGCCATCTTGTGTCCACATGGGGGCAGGATCTTTGACCACATGGGGGCAGCAATCTTGTGTGTTGGAGTGATGGTCAATCTGCATATTACTCTTTAATTAGATAGGATAAGAGGTCTGGTGCACGGGTGGGAGCCGGCTGGTTTGCCCTGACGGATGTCCTGGATCAGGGTGGGGGTTCCCTTGGGGCGTGGGGCGGCCTGGGCGAGGGGCCTATGGTGGTTTGCAGGCTGGCCATGCCCCCTGGCGACCCAAACGGAGGCCCTGGTATCTGGCATTTGTTTATCTTCTACAATTGAAACTTTGTAGCCTGGGGCAGAGCCAAGCCTTCTGCTTGCTCCATGGCAGCAGCCATTTCTGTTGGGGTTTATGTATCTTCTATAATTGAAACTTTGTAGCCTTAAGCGGAGGCCTGGGCCAGCCAGGGTGTGCGGAAAGCTTGGCTTCCTCCATTGCTGGGGGCAACCCTACCCTCCCGCTCTTTCCAGCTCTGTGGCTGCCACCATTTCTGTTTGGATTTGTTTACCTTCTATAATTGAAACTTTGTAGCCTTGAGTGGAGGCCTAGGCCGGCAAGGGCAGGCGGAAAGCTTGGCTTCCTCCATTGCCTGGGAAACCCAATCCTCCCCTCCTGCTCTCTGTGGCTGTAGCCATCTTGGTTGGGTTTATTTGCATATTAACTCCTGATTGGCTTGTGGGCGTGGTTTGTGGGTGTGGTGGAGTGATGGTTAATTTGCATATTACTCTTTCATTAGTTAGGATAGATAGATATATATAGATGGCCTTTTAGGGAATGTTTGTGGGTGGTATCTATTAGTTAAAAACATCCTTATAGCTCTGAATTACAGACTTAACACATTGCGCGCAGATCACAAGCATTCTCGTGTTTTCATATTACACAGTGTTTTATATAAAAGTTAAAGGCACACCTTAAAATTAAATACCCATTGCATTTTGAAGTTATTTATTACATGTTCTTCCAAGCTAATATCTTTTTAATGTATGATGCTTTGTAAAATGTTTTTTGTACTCATTCAGTAGAAACTTACTGGCCACTGGGTAAAGCTATCAATAAAAGTACTGGTGTGCAATGTGTTAAGACATGTATTTAGATGTATATTTCTGGAGATCCATGTGATGTGTATTAGCTGTAACCAGGGGATTTGTGTGTGTATATTTATGATAGTAAAATATGAGACAGATAAATTTAGGTGACCAGATGTACATATTGCATTGAAGAAAAACTAGAGAGGCTTTAGTTTGCCTTTATACTGGTACCATATGTTTTTCTAGTAATTATGAATGTGGGTTTATTTTAGCATCAGAAGTTAACTCAGGAGACTGCCTGTGATATTTGGATGACAAGTTCTTTTAAAAGGTTAGATTATCCCTTGAAATGAAACAAATACTGTACTCATAACATCTTAGAGTAAAGCAACTATTAATTAGTGATGCATGAATAGAGACCTACAATGAGGAATTTTTATTCTTTTCTCTGTAGGATGAGGAATGAATATGCTATATAGGCATTTGTGTGAACTTGTTTTAAGCTGTTTTGCCAGTACTATTGGAATCATCTGTAATGGTTCCCATTGATCTTCATCATGAACAGTTCATAGGGAATAAGCCTGGATTAGAAGTGTAGAGACCTGGATTTTAATACTATTTGTGCCTAATATGTTTCATGAACTTAAGCATTTACTCTCTTTAGGTCTCTTTATAAAATAAAATTAAGTTACTTGACCGTTTTGTGTCTGTTTCCTCAGTTGTTAAAGATAGTATACTACCTAGCCCATAAGATTTGTTCAAGTATAAAATTAGTTAATAATGTAAAATACTGAGAACAGTGCTTGGCACATAGTAAGCTCTCAGTAGATGTTAGCTATTGTTACTAGTATTAGTTTGTAATAATAACTTATTATTTAAATTTTAAAGGTTAAGATGATCTGTAAGATCTTTTCAGAGGTACTAACATCATATGGACGAGAAAGAGGTTGTGAGAAAATGTCAGTATTAGCCCACATATCACAAAAGGTCTTGCTACTATTTTTAGCCCATTTTGCCAGCAGGCGGGAACTAAGATGCCATAGGTGGGGGTAATAACATTAGCAGTTTGGGATAATTTTTTCATTCTTCTTAACTCCCAGCTGAAAAAGCTATCAGACTCGGTAAGTATAGTCATAGTCATAAGTCCCTCCTCAACCAGTTTAGAGAGTCTTGTCCAGAGACAGTTTTTTGCAGTAAATATAAAACATTCTTTGATAATTGTAAAAGGATGAGGGAAGTGTAGTTCCATATTCCTGATTACCTGCAAAGATTTTATTATATAAATGTATGTATATGCAAAGGAGGATGGTTATTTTATGTTTGTTTTCTCTTAGACTCGAAACCCACATGACACCAGAGATGTTCCGGACACCATTACATGAAATTGCTTTGAGCATAAAACTTCTGCGTCTAGGAGGAATTGGCCAATTCTTGGCCAAGGCAATTGAGCCTCCACCTTTGGATGCTGTGATTGAAGCAGAGCACACTCTTAGAGGTACCTATAAATAGACCTACCTGGCACATGTGAATTATATCACCTGTCTTGTTCTCGCAAGTAACACTTAACAATGAATCAAAAAGAAAATACAGTCCACAGGACTGATGCTAAGGCTTCCATTGTTGTCTTATGTGCTTAGTATTATCAGGATTAACAATGAGTAACCTGAGGTAAAACAGAGCTAATGTCTTATTTTGGGGAAAAATGGAGAAAAGGCAAGATGTCACCTCTTAACCAATATTTAACAGTCAAAACATCAATAACTCATGATATTTTATGTACATCTTTTACAAAACCTACTTTTTCTAATCACACTTCTGATTGAAGCTGTTGTAGTATAGTGGGGGGAAAGAGGATATTGGAGCTGAGTCTAGTACTCATGTGTGTAAACCTCAGACTTGTTCTCAAGATATTTTTCTCAGAATTATCAATAGATGATATTAGACTTTGGCACATAGGTACTTTTAGTATTTATTAGTATATTTATAGACTTCTAATGGACTGTATTCAGTTTTACCACCTACAAGGCCTAATTCTAGTACATCTTCATAATAGGTGCTCCAGGATTTTTGAGTGAAGAAACTTGTTGGCTGGTGCTGGCAGCTGGCTTGACAAGTGATAAAAACTCAAGTGCACTTTCCTAATCTTAATCTATAAAGAAATGTTTCATCTTTGTCTAGGTTAAAGGGTGTTCGTTACTGTTTCTGCTCACAAAGAAATATCTTCCCACAGAGCTTGATGCATTAGATGTCAATGATGAGTTGACTCCTCTGGGCCGAATCCTGGCTAAACTCCCCATTGAGCCTCGTTTTGGCAAAATGATGATAATGGGGTGTATTTTCTAGTAAGTGCTTTGTTTTATTGCTGATAATTAAATGGTAGGATAGTTTCAAAATCTTATTCCCCTCCCCTTAAAAACAGGATGGGCTCAGATAGAAGAAAAACTGAACATTTTTAAGTGGGCAAGTGGCATACTTTAGACACTGAAAGAAGTATGAAATGAGAACAAATAGTAGATGGCCATCTGGACACAACTCACTGGGGAAAGAGTTCTGGTTTCTTAGAAGGTACAGCTCGGGAGGTTGGTTACCTATAATTGTCCCTGAAAGAGAAATAGCATTAGGTAAAAGGGTATGTTTTATCAGAAGTATTGAAGATTAAGAGATTTGGTAAAATGGGTAAGAGAGAATGGGAAAGGAAAACTATACACTAACTACTTAGTCATAATTTATGATAAATATGCATCCATTAATATTCTCAGAGCTCATTATTCTTTCCTGTTCTGCTTCAGGAGGGAGCAGCTGTAAAGTTCTTTGTTAAGCCAATTTCAGTGCTAATAAAGCAGTGTCATAGCCAGTCAAGACGCTGACCCACAGTATACTGTCCAAGGTGCTGGAACAAGAATGAGACTGACTTTTCCCGTCTCCGTTTCAGTGTGGGAGATGCTATCTGTACCATCTCTGCTGCCACCTGCTTTCCTGAGCCTTTCATCAGTGAAGGAAAGCGACTGGGCTATGTCCATCGAAATTTTGCTGGAACCAGATTTTCTGATCATGTGGCCCTTTTATCGGTATTCCAAGCTTGGGATGATGCTAGGTATGGATTTGAAAGAGGGTAGTTGTAAGGTTTGGGTGAACTGTCTCTAGTTTCTAATCTATCTAATTCCCTGGGCTTTAAAAATGACTCTTATACTTATTTTAGAATGGGTGGAGAAGAAGCAGAGATACGTTTTTGTGAGCACAAAAGACTCAATATGGCTACACTAAGAATGACCTGGGAAGCCAAAGTTCAGCTCAAGGAGATTCTAATCAATTCTGGATTTCCAGAAGGTAAGACTCTTATAGTCTTAAGACACATCTGGAGGGAATTTATGTAGTGCACACTATCAGTGCAGTCCGTCTCAGCTTCTGACTTTGACCCTGTGCTTTCTGTGTTCCAGCTATTCTTTGAACTATGGTGGGAATCGGTTTTTCACATTAGTTCAGTCATTTTACTTTTATATTATTTTATTGTTGTTAATCCTCATCCAAGGATATTTTTCTTTTTTTTTTTTTTTTTTAGAAAGTGCGAGGGAGGGGGAGAGAGAGAAACATCTATGTGAGAGAGACACATCGAGTGATTGCCTCCCACACGTGCCCTGACTAGGGTTGGGATGAAGCCTGCAACCTAGATACGTGCTCTTGACCAGAATTGAACCCGGAAACTTTTAGTCCGTGGGCTCTATCCACTGAGCCAAACGGCCAGGGCAGTTCAGTCATTTTAAAAAAGGAGCAAAAGGTTGGGATGCTCAAATAATAATGTGAACGATAGATGCTTGAAAAATTGTAATGCTTTGGGGAATTTTAAATCATTTTGTGAAGAACACTGGTCTAGCTTTCAGTATTCTGAGAATGAGTGATGTGCTAAAATAACCTCAAATAGTGGCTTATGAAGTGATTCATCAATGTGTCCATGTCTTTATTCTTAGACATGAAGTAAACTCTACCATGTTACATTTTAAGTGGCTTTAATTAAGGTTTTTAGTGTGTAGACACTTACAGAGGACTTTGTGATGTGATGTATAAAAAGTAATCCAGCTATCTTCTCTTGATATGAAGTTGAGCTGTTGTACTTTTCTCCCCCAGCTAGATTAATAGCCAGAATTATTTCTTAAGTCATTGAGAACTGGAACATAAATCAAAAGTAGGACCTGGTAGAACCTGGTGGGAAAGATGGCAAATTTTAAAAGGATATGATCTAAACTAACCAAAGTCACACACAGCAAGTGATGAAATAAATTTAACTTCCTACCAAGTACCAATATTTTCAATTACTATAATGTTACTCCCACACTTCTCCCCCAGCAATTTAGTCTTCTGCTGTAAGGTGACTAAATTTGTAATTTTTTTAAATTGAAATCAGAGGAAAGGGAAAGAGCATTTTTTATATGATAGAATCTTTCACAATGGTCTTGTATGCAGATATTATTACCCCATTTTATCAGTGAAGAAATGGCACAGAAGTTTCATCTACTTGTTCAAGTTCATTCAGTTAGGAGGTTTTTAAGACCAGAAATCAGGTTTTTCTAGAACAAACTGTGCTGTGGGCCCTTCAGATGATGGTGAAGTCCTCAGAGTATAGTCTGGAGTGGGGAATATCTTCATTCCAGTGGGTTCCCTTGGATCGTCACTTGTCTGTCCAGAAGAAACATCTATTTAAGACCATCAGAAGGAATACTTTGACTGGTCCTGCCAGTCTCTTATTCGGAGAGTAGAGAATTGTTTTGTTGTGTGTGTGTGTGTTTAAGTAATCATCCCAACCTTATCTTATGGTTGAGTATATAAGACACCTAAGACGTTTTAGTTTTCTTAATGTGGATTCTCAGCAGAATTTTTTCTTGAACTTAATTTGGGTATAAGAGTGCCGAGAAGAGAAGTTAGGCAGGTTGTTTGAAAAAAAGGTTGAAGAGTCATTTCTCATAATGCTCTTAAATAGTTTATATGCAATTTAAGGTTTAGCCAAATATCTGATTTTTTTTTTTTTTTTTTTTTTACTCCATTCCTCTTAACAGATTGTTTGTTGACACAAGTGTTTACTAACACTGGACCAGATAATAACTTAGATGTTGTTATCTCTCTTCTGGCTTTTGGCGTGTACCCCAACGTGTGCTATCATAAGGAAAAAAGAAAGATTCTCACCACTGAAGGGCGTAATGCACTTATCCACAAGTCATCTGTTAATTGTCCTTTTAGCAGCCAAGACGTGAAGTACCCATCTCCCTTCTTTGTATTTGGTGAAAAGGTAAGAAAAGATTAGTTAGAAAAGTTTAGGTTTAAAATTCAAATTGTCTTTACTTATTAACCCTTTGCACTCGCTTGCTTTTTTCTCGATTCCTTTATTCTACTCGGGATTTAATTTTTTAAATATCCCAGATTTTACAAAGCGCGGCAGTAGAATTAAAAATGAGTTTCTTTTCATACAAACTTATTTATTTGGATTTTTTTATATTTCAAATTATTGATAAATTCAAAGAGTAATTTTGAATTACTGTTACCGATGCTAACCGTGTCGAGTCACACTCGACATCCGAGTGCAAAAGGTTAATGTGCCGTGGGCACAGGAGTTTTAATTTTTAAAGCATTGTCCATTATCATTACATAGCAGTTGATTGGCAGTTGGCATGTCAACTCTTACTTCTTGTCTCTTTCTTGATCTGCAGATTCGAACCCGGGCTATCTCTGCTAAAGGCATGACCTTAGTCACCCCCCTGCAGCTGCTGCTCTTTGCCTCCAAGAAAGTCCAGTCTGATGGTCAGATTGTGCTTGTAGATGACTGGTATGGATTTTCAAAAATCAACTCCAAAGTCAGTTTTGAGAATTGTGAGATGTGATAAAATTAGTTGCTGATCTAACTTAATTGTAAAACAAGTAATGGCAAAACTTGGTGGCACCAAAGGTTCTTTATAACTTTGTCATTCTCTTCATTCCCTTTCTATTTTGATAGTATGGCTTATACTTACCTGTGTTTGCTTAAATTGCTGGGGGAGAGGTGTGGGAGTAACATTATAGTAATTGAAAGTATTGGTACTTGGTAGGAAGTTAAATTTATTTCATCACTTGCTGTGTGTGAAATTGAGAGAGATACTAGTCTTTTCTTATGTACCCCCCCTCCCCCCCCCTTTAATTTTTCCATCATTTTTCTCTACTTTAGGATCAGGCTGCAAATATCTCATGAAGCTGCTGCCTGTATCACTGCTCTCCGGGCAGCCATGGAGGCTCTGGTTGTCGAGGTGACCAAGCAGCCCAGTATCATCAGCCAGCTGGACCCTGTAAATGAACGTATGCTGAACACGATCCGCCAGATCTCGAGGCCCTCAGCTGCTGGTATCAACCTTATGATTGGCGGACCACGGTGAGTGCCACAGTAACTTCTCTGTGAACTAAGCAGAGGACAGTAATCTTGCACTGGCCTAAAAGCCCCACAGTATCTGTGAAGCGCAATCCAACAAGGTATGCCTTCTTTGTAGAGTCCATGGTGGCTCACATGATAAAGTGACAGAACCTAGTCAGTCTTCTTTCCACAGTATTGTTTTGCCATCTCCAAAGAAAAAAATGATGGTGCTGGGTCAAATTGCTCCTGCTTCAAATGAAAAGCATCAGGGTTTATCGTATGGAAATAGAAGAACATGGTATCTTAAAGAAGTGTGGGATTTCTTTTAAATGTTTAATTTCCTTTTCACCTTTTAAATATTTCTTTGCCCACAGCTTTTTATTTGAAAACAGCTAAGGTCTACAGAAAAGAATAGTATAGTGAACACCCATATAGTCTCTTAATTTAGGATCACTAATGGTTAGAATTCTGTGACACTTGCTTTCGTGTATGTATTACTTCTTTAGCTTTCGTAATCATTTGTGATTAAGTTGCAGGCATTATGACATTTTACACCAGTATACTCCATATATCTTTTAAGAACATAACTACAGTACCACAGTCACACCACAAAATCTTAAGTTATAATAACAGTAATACACAAACTAAAATTTTATAAAATGAAATGTTTTCTAGTTATAAGCTACTAGTGGCCCGGTGCACAAAATTTGTGCACAGGGGTGGAGGGGGGGGGGAGTTTCCTCAGCCCAGCCTGCACACTTTCTAATCGGGGACCCCTTGGGGGATGTCTTGACTGCTGGTTTAGGCCCGATCCCACAGGAGTTCCACTCATACACAGATTTTAAAAAATACATACATAGCCTTCCAGGTCCCCAGATTTCATATCTAAGGATTCAACCAACCGCAATCGAAAACATTATTTCCTCTCTACAGTTGAGAATCCGCAGATGCAAATGGCTAACTGTATTCATTGTTCTGTGCCGTTTTATATAAGGGACTTGAGCATCTGCAAATTTGGGTATCTTTTTTTGTGGAGGGGGGTTGGTTCTGAAACAAATCCCCCACTGATACTGAGGGACATCTGAAGTTTGAGGGGGGGATTTTAAAGTTACATGTGCTTTGACTGTGTTGGGGGTCAATACCCCCTTATCCCCACATTCTTCAAGGGTCATTTATACTTTGGTCCTCCCAGCAGGTCACATGTATAGAAGAATTATTGAGGAGACTCTTCAAAAATAAATCTGGAAAAGTGTCATATACAGATACAAATGTAGTTATCGATGTATAGAAGAGGAGTGATTACTTTTGGCAGGAAGGGGTGATGATCAAGGGTGCTTCACAGATAATCTCTGTGAAGGACAAATGTCCAGAAACTAGAAAGGAGGGGATAAATGTAAGACCGAGCCCTAACCGGTTTGGCTCAATGGATAGAGCGTTGGCCTGCGGACTGAAAGGTCCAAGGTTCGATTCCGGTCAAGGGCATGTACATTGGTTGTGGGCACATCCCCAGTAGGAGGTGTGCAAGAGGCAGCTGGTCAATGTTTCTAACTCTCTATTCCTCTCCCTTCCTCTCTGTAAAAAAAATCAATAAAATATATTTTAAACAAAAAAAAATTAAGACCGAGTTTAGGATGTATTAATATGATGGAGCCCTGAATTATAATAGGGTTGAAATGGGAGAATAGATTAGACAGCTGTGCAAAGAAATCAATAGGAATTGGTGATGGATTGAAACAGGGAGATCGCAGTGCAGCTAGGGCATGACGGCAGATCCTGGCCACATCCTGACTTGGCCCACTGCTGAATTGGTAATGCTAGTCTCAAAGCTGCATGGGAGAAATAGCTGTTTGGGGTGTTGTTGGCGAGACATGATTTCTGCAATTTTCCATTACCCCTTGTTTTCTTTGTTTGCCACATGAAACATTTAGGCGTAAACAGATTACCCAGACATTTTCAAAAACATATTTCAGAGTTAATGCAGGAAAATATTTGGTAGATAAAGATCAAATAATTTATTCCCAACTCCAGGAACCTCTTCCTAACATATTATTGCTTCATTAGAATCCTATATAGTTGAACTGAGTGAAAATGAACTGTCTTTGAAGTTGTAAGGCTATACTGCCAAAATGGAAGATCTTTGAGAATGAACTAGAAAGAGCTTTAGAAAAACATGGTTACAGTTGATGCCTCCTCCTGTATCAGTTTTGGAGTAGCATATGTATTTCATTTCAGTTTGTACTTGTGCAGTTTGTTTTATTCCCTTTATGTGTTACATTTTCAAATATGCCTAATGTTTATATTTTGTGACTAGTTGAGAAGTATTAAGGATCCTTTGCTAAAGTGGTGACTTTGTGCTTTTCGTAGGTATGGAGATGGTCCACGTCCTCCCAAGATGGCCCGATATGACAATGGAAGTGGCTATAGAAGGGGAGGCTCTAGTTATGGCGGTGGAGGCTATGGCACCGGAGGCTACAGAGGTGGAGGCTATGGCAGTGGCTATGGTGGTGGCTCCAACTCCTATCGGGGAGGCTATGGTGGAGGGGGAGGCTACGGTGGAGGGGGAGGCTACAGTGGAGGGGGAGGCTATAGAGGAGGTTCCCGAGGGGGCTTTAGAGGCGGTGCGGGAGGAGACTATGGTGGTGGAGGGGGCTTCCGAGGATCTGGGGGGTTCCAAAGAGGAGGGGGCAGAGGGGGTTATGGGGGTGGCTACTTTGGGCAAAGAAGAGGGGGTGGTGGCTATTAAAGCTTGGTTATGTTGGGGCCTATGCATAGACAGTAAACAAAAAATGCATGCTACCTATTTTCCCAAGTTGTTTATTTGCTGTTAATAAGTAAACCCATTTTTCACCTATTCTGTGGTTCATTGTAGTTTAAGGAAACCAAGCATATAGACACATTAGTGATTTTGTTTATATTATGTAAAATATAACAATCTATTATAAAAGTACCGGTTTGTATTTTTTTCTTTAAGGAGTAAAGATTTGCCTTAAAATTAACTTGATATTTTCTTGGCTTTACTTTAATACAATAGAAAATAAAATATTACACCAAATACAGGCAATGTAATTATTGATCTTACACAGAATAACTTTACAATGCCAGTTATATCTGTTAGTTTAAAACATTAGAGGACAAACAGTACTGTTTCAAAAGTACATCAAGTGATATCATTTGTAGTAGAATAATTAGCCTTGGAGTGGAGTTGTTTCTCTTGCAACAAATACTGGCCAGTACACTATTCACATAGACCTCTGCATCTGAGTAAGACTACTAACCTAGGCCTGAGCATTTTGGCTTTTTCCCAAGTTTCATTTTTGAAAAAATCTAAGGCCAAAGGTCAGCATTATCTTTTCTAAGTTAGTTTCCAGTGTAAAAATTAAAGAAATAATTTTAATTAGAATTTAAAACGCACAAAACTCTTTGAATAAAGTTTATATTTAGGCAAAGAATAAAGATAAGTTTCACCAATGCATGAAGTTTATATACCAGACAGTTAACTCTGTCTATATTAACATATATTTTTAAGCTAGTTTATTTTATTAGAGACTAGTAGCCCGTTTGCACGAAGATTCGTGCAATAGACCTTCATTCACCTGGCTGCCTGCACCAGTTTTCTGCTGGACCCAGGCCTTGGCTGTGGCTACCGCCTTCTGCCTTCTTTCAGGGTCGGGGCTTGGCCCCGGGCTGCGGCCTTGGCTCTGCTGCACCCCAGCCTCCCTGCTATGGATCATAGGAGCCGACCCCCTGGTTGTTGCCTGCGATCCGTGCAGGCTCCCCGCTGGTGCCCGAGGCTTTCCTGGCCTTGGGCTCCGCCACACCCCAATGTCCCTGCAATGGTTTCCTGGTGGGCGTGGTTGGTGGGTGTGGCAAAGGTGCGGTCAATTTGCATATTTTCTATTATAAGGTAGGATGTTTATACATTTGTAACACTTGACAGTTCCAAAGATTTTTACATATTCCTCATTTGAGAAATAGAGTACAATAGAGATTACATATGCTTTGGATTAGACAGAACTATGCTGCTTTTTGACATGTGGGTGATGTTGGGCCAGTTATTTTGCTTTCTTGTTCTTTTCAGAATACACCACAACCTTCAGTAGTTACTATTGATAAGCCAATGGCTCCAATCTGTTTGTAGATTCAAATCTGAATCTCCAACTCAGATTTCCTTTCTGAGCAGACTACTACCATCTTTAGTAGTGGTATAAGCAGCTGCTTACTGATTATACATTTCTGCTTAGAAATTCCACTGAAATTAAAAGAAAAAAAGTCCATATAGCTGACCTTTGAACAGCATCGGAGTCAGGGGCAGCAACCCATTACGCAGTCTGAAATTCACAACTTTTGACTCCAAAAACTTCAGTTGTCCCTCAGTATCCACAGGGAATTGGTTCTATGTCTTCCAGCCCCTGCAGATACCAAAATCTGAAGATGCCCAAGTCCCTTAAACAAAATGGCATAGAATGCATTCAGTCACCTGTCTGCATCCCTAGAAATACTGTTTTCAATCGTGGTTGGTTGAATTTGTTAATGTGAAACCTGGAGATACAGATGGCTGACTGACTATTGCAAAATTGTGTATATGTAGACCATTGCAGTTCAAACCTGTGTTGTTCAGGGTCAGCTGTACTTCCAAACTGAAGAACACTCTCTAACTCACTCTATGCTCTCTATTATGTCCCCTGTTCAACTGTTACTGGGGGTTTTTTTGTGGTTTTTCTAAAATATATTTTATTGATTTTTTTTTTTTTTTTTTTTTTTTTTTTACAGAGAGGAAGGGAGAGAGGGATAGAGAGTTAGAAACATCAATGAGAGAGAAACATGGATCAGCTATCTCCTGCACACTGGGGATGTGCCCGCAACCAAGGTACATGCCCTTGACTGGAATCGAACCTGGGATCCTTCAGTCTGCAGGCTGACGCTCTATCCACTGAGCCAAACTGATTAGGGCAACTTTTTTTTTTTAATCACAGAAGTTTCAACTACATAATTGCCGGAAGTCACTTTTACTTCCAAAACACCTTTCATCCGCGCTTTTATAAAGCAACAGACTATTCTATTCTGGATATTAATTTGGGTATACAATGATGCAACACCCTCTTAACTGATCTTTGCTGCCTGCAGTCCTATCTGCAGTGCGTTCTCCACACTCAGCTGGAGTAAACATCCCGTACAAATCTATTATCACCCCTCCTGTTCCTGCCTTACATCACGGGTTCCTTCAGGGTCAGGGCTAAACACTTTACCCCTACTCCTACTCTACACTCTGTTCCACCCACCAGCCACACTGCACTTAAGGCCTTATCAATGAAAGCTCCTGCCCTTTGTACATGTTGTGAAAACATGTCTTAAGCTTTTGTGGGCTATGAGGCACCCCTGAGAAAATGATGGAAGCTATGGACTCTCCACAAAGGCATGTAACAAAATTTTTTAATTAAAATTTAAGGTAGTTCATAATCTTGGAACCTATAGTGCCTGATTTGGTTAAATCACTGAAAGTTTAAAATAGGTTTTTCATTTTCCACTTTAATACGTTAGAAAAAGACCTCTGTTCACAAATTTTTTGCTTTCTGGTTATAATCATTAAATTTATAAGATAATATACATGCAATTCCCAACTTGTGTGTCTCAGCTTGCTCCGCTAATCATAGCATCTCTTGTACCTTGTGCTGCTGAGGACCAATAACTGCTTCTATTTCATAAACTGAAAAGAGGTTCTAGCATTTTGGCTTCCATTCTGCACTTCAAATGTGGCTGTGCCCTCACTGCTGCTGGCAAGGCAATGAAGGAGATCTCCATTCCACTGCCCCGTCCCCTACAAAAGGCACTACCTTTCCATCCACACCAAGGCCTCTCCTAATCTCGATCTGTCATCTTCATCTCTAGAATCCTAGCATTTCCATCCCCAGCAACTGTAATGAAATGTCCTTTCAAGTCCTGGATCATAAATCTCATTTCAGTCTTGCATAGGCAGAGACCCATTAGTGCATTCTGTTAAAACTATTTGCCAGTTACTAGTTGGCAATGCACAGTACAACATAGGAAGAAACGATTACTAAGACCCAGTTACCTGTATTCTAAGAAATTTATAGTGGGAAAGCCAGATGTGTGCACACATGAGGACAGCAGAAATACGGAACCATCTCCCCTTGAGGTACTAGATTAGAATTTCTTTTAAATGTACAAAAGATATGCATTGGATATCTGGTCCTGGTGGAGGAAACTTCTTAAATCCCATTTGAGAAGTAGAATTAGGATTTTTCTTACCTTAACCTGGAAAATTGGTGAAGGTAGGTGGTAGGCAGAATAATACCACCATCACCCAAGATGTCCACATCTTAGGTTTCACAAGGGACGTTACAGATGTGATTAAAATTAAGGAACCTGAGTTTGGGAAAATTATCCTGGATTATCCAGGTTCATGTAAGTTCTTAAAAGTGGAAGAGGGAGCCAAAACCGGTTTGGCTCAGTGGATAAAGCGTCGGCCTGCAGACTGAAGGGTCCCAGGTTCGATTCCGGTCAAGGGCATGTACCTTGGTTGCGGGCACATCCCCAGTAGGGGGTGTGCAGGAGGCAGCTGATCAATGTTTCTCTCTCATCGATGTTTCTAACTCTCTGTCCCTCTCCCTTCCTCTCTGTAAAATATCAATAAAATATATTAGAAAAAAAAAGTGGAAGAGGGAGATAGGAGTGGGTGGGGAGATGAGACTGAAGAGGCAGGTGAAGTTCAAAACATGAAAGGGATGCAATCTATTGTTGCTGCTTTGAAGATGGAGGAGGCCATGATCCAAGGGATGCAGTTGCCCACTGGAGGCTGGGAACAGCCCTTGGCTGACAACTGTCAGGGGAACATTTCAATCCTAAAACTGCAGGGAAGTGAGTTCTACCAACCCCCAAATGAGCAAGAAAACACTCTCCTTTAGAGCATCCAGAAAGGCACACAGCCCCAAAACACTGATTTTAGCCCAGCGGGACCCATGTCAGACCTCAGTCTAAGGAACTGTTAATGAACGTTGCTTGACTGTCTAAATTTGTGGTCATTTGTTACAATGGAGGGGAAAAGTAGTGGTGGGAAGGTCAAGGAAGGAGATAAAAATATTTATGAAAGATCAAATTTAGAAAATCATAGGCTTTTGCATGCCTTAGGAATGTGAGAATAGGAAAAAGGAATGTGGGACTGGGAAAAGATTAGTTGGCAGCAACAGGAAGGAGGCAGATGACCAATGAGTGACAAGTTTGCTCACACAAGGCTATTGCTTTCTGCTCTTGCTCAAAAGATCCTGTTTTTTTTCTATGACCTACTCTTCCTAAAGTCAAAAACGGAGGTGGAGGAAGAGGCCTGGAAAGGAAAATCCCCACGCTCAGCATATTCATTATTGAAAGATTGTTTAGGAACTCCATGGGCAATCCCTGGCATTACATGGCACCCAGCTAACAGGACCTTATGTTTTTTTAAAAAAGACTATTCAACGAAACACTGAACAACAACTGCCTTATTCAACACGGCCTCAAGAGAGTCTCTGTGGCAACACAGGGTCACTTGCTAGGTTGTTACAGATAACACAAAGTGAAAAGCAAATTGAGGAAGGAAACATTTAAGTATTTGAGCCTGAGTGCTTATTTCCTTTTATATCCTAAAATCAGTATGTTTTGCTTTGTAGAAAAGACTTCTTAGAAATGACCCCCCCCCCCCCCCCTTTTTGGAGAACACAAAGATTTCCTACCTTCATTTGCAGTTAGGTATAGCCATATTAGATTCTATCCAGAGAAGAATGCAGTTGGAACAATGTATGCAGCTTTATTAGGCACTATCCCTTCTGCTTAGCTGGAATTTTGGCATAATGGCTTGGGCAACCATTGCTATGTTGGACCATGTGCTTTTGAATGAGAACACCATATGATGGTAAAACAAAATAGAAGAAACTTGAAACACCTACTGCCCTACGCTAAGTAGCGAAATGGAGTATCTCCTAACCCTGTACTAATCCCTCTGGATTTACTGAATGTGAGGGAGAAATACATCATTATAGTGTTTACCTCTCATTTTGAATTTGTTTCCTGCAGTTGAACCTATTCCTGATTCAGTGGGGCTATCTTATTTTATTCCAGTTACTAACATAACTGGGAATGAATCAGGAATTAACTGTAAAATTAACATTCTCCACATAGAACACAATGCTGCTTACTGGACTAAGTATTAAAAGCAACATTTAAAACTACATTTGCTTTTGGAATTAGCAGTGATGGTGGTACCATATACCTTTTTCTTAAATATATTTTTTAAATTGACTTCAAAGAGGGAGGGAGCAAGATAGAAACATCAGTGATGAGAGAGAATCATCAATCGGCTCCCTTCTGCCCATATTGGGGATTGCCCGCAACCCTGGCATATGCCCTGACTGGGAATTGAACTATAACCTCCTGGTTCATAGGTCAATGCTCAACCCCTGAACCACTACAGCCAGACTAAAAAAAAAAAATCTTACAATGAAGCATTCAGTGAAAACATTAACATGTTTAAATGTTTTTAATTAAATAAGTTGAATTTAATTAGAATTACCATTTCTGTGGGAGATGAGATTTATTAAACGCTCTGAAATATAAAACTTGAACATAAACCCAGTGCTTTAACTTGTGGCTATTCTGATATCCCCCTTTAAGTTTGCTTCCATTTTATTATCATTCATTTCCAGATTCAGATTTTGCATTACTTTGGAGAGCCTATTTTCATCTTTTTTGTCTCCTGAAGCAGCCCCTTTGTTGCAAGTTTCTGCTACAATAAAAAACTGTTCAGTTGGTGGAAGAATGCTTACTCCATAGCCATTGTTGTTGTAAATATGATTATTAGTCATCTTCAATTTGGGTGCAGGAAGAACCTGTGAAAGTATTCAAAGAAACTAGTTTTTCAATTTCTATAAATATAAATAATGAACGTGTCATAAACTCTAGAATTTATTCTTGGGTGTACACATTTCTTTTAGACAACAGAATCTCAGTTTTGAACAATTTCTTTTCCTTACTGGGTTAATGTAATATTAACTACAAAAATGTTTAATGAGGAAACATTAAATGAGGTTTTTAACTTATTTTTTATCAGTTATTGGTAAAGATAAATGATTCTAGATGGGGTTACAGCAATACTATGAAGCTTTTAATAAGATAGATATGAAAATAAATGATTTAAAAAATGATAAACATGAAAATTTCAATTGATACGTAAACTAGATTTCTATGGAAAAACTTCACTAGCTACACAAGTCTAGAGAGGGCTCTAGAAAGGTAGAATTTATAGGAATGGGAAGGCATTTCACTTATAAATTATTGCCATTAATGTTTTGATTTATTTTACAAAGTTTGAAAGATAAAATATTTTTTTAATATATTTTATTGATTTTTTACAGAGAGGAAGAGAAAGGGATAGAGAGCTAGAAACATCGATGAGAGAGAAACATCGATCAGCTGCCTCTTGCACACCCCCTACTGGGGATGTGCCCGCAACCAAGGTACATGCCCTTGACCGGAATCGAACCTGGGACCCTTCAGTCCGCAGGCCAATGCTCTTATCCACTGAGCCAAACCGGTTTCGGCAAAAATATTTCTTAATATATTTATTATTCTCTTGCTTTACTTTCCTTTTTTTTAAAAAAAAAAATGTATTTATTGATTTCAGAGAGGAAGGGAGAGGGATAGAGAGATAGAAACATCAATGATGAGAATCATTGATCGGCTGCCTCTTGCACGCCCCCTATTGGGGATCAAGCCCGCAACCCAGGCATGTGCCCTTGGCTGGAATCGAACCTGGGACCCTTCAGTCCGCAGGCCGGCGCTCTATCCACTGAGCCAAACCGGCTAGGGCTGCTTTACTTTCCTAAATGTATTCTGCATCCGCTCACTGAAGGATTTAAAACATTTTTATAAGAGCAAACATATACTTTCTCATATTTGAAGTTACTTGCTAAAATTGAATTTAAAATTATTAAATTATAAGACTAAAATTGTTTCCTATCAGCCATCATTTAAGCCATATCTTAATTAATTATATATTCTTTTCCAAATCAATAATAACATTTAGGCTAAATCTTAAGCCTAAAAATAATGTTAGTATCTTTCTAATTATCATTCTCATAACAATTCTATATTAAGGAATATAAGAATACCTTCATATTAACACCACCTAAGATGCTTTTTGAACTGTCATTGGTTCTGAAGTTATTACAGTGATGAATTTCATTCCTTTCGAGAATGGCTGTGCTGCCAGGATACAGTTCAACACCAGCACCCTGTCAATGCAAAGCAAATACAACAGTCAGTAAAACACATTTCTCCAAAATTTCCTTTAGATTTCAAAATTGTAATCCCATATTAGCAATTTAAACACTAAATTACATGAAAATACACAATAGTGCAAGCAACAATTTATTGTGTATATGTTATTAAAATGGGAAAAACTGCTATCTGTGCTAAGAAAATCTTAGGACTAGAAAGAATTGAAGTCGTAGTCTATTACGGTTCTCTCCCACTCAAATGAAGTCTCTAGACGGAGTCAAAAGTTTCTTTAAGCAATTCTTTTCCATTGTAAAAATTTACTTAAATATACTCTACTAAATCCCTCATAATGCTGCTAAAGTCTATTGACTCATTTTAATGGAAAAATCCTCTTAGATTTCTGCTTTCTTTAATCTTGTTTCTCATTGAATTTTCTAGTCATTTAATGATCTTTGTGATTGTTACTTGAAGACTCAAGCTGTTATAACTAACCACATACCTTACAGCAATGTCTAATAGCTTATGAGTACTATTATTTTTTAAATAAACTATCAGATAACTGATTCATAATCTTATTTTGTAGCCACTGATTCCTACATTTTAAAAAAATCACACAACACAAAGTAATAATTTATTACTTTGGACTTAGGCAGTTCGCTTTTCTTAAGTATACTATGACACTCTTGTACTGGTCCTCATTTTACTTTCATCAGCTTCTAAGCTTAATCAAAGATGAAGTACAAAGATGAGGTAACTGTTACCCTTTCTTTGCATAATAAGCTCATTCAAAGTTATATCTATAGTCATAGAAAGCAACAGTTTTAAAATGAAATACCTGGGCACCGATTATTTCACTGTCCTTAATTGTCAAAGAAGCCCCTGTAAGAACACACACTCCTGTTCCTTCACATTTTAATACACAGTTCTCCAGAGTCATGTGACCAGACTCCACCACCACAATGCCATCCACTGTCCCTTGTTGTATCAAAGATAGGTGCATTAGTTTCACATTAGCAGCTTTGGATACCACAAAACTGTCATGAGAAGGTTCAGAAGTAATCATAATTTCTTCTCTCTTTCCAACTCCTGAATCATTGGAACAAAGACATTATTAAATTAGTAGTCCCAAAGTCAAAAGCTCTTTGTAACTCAATAATACTTGCTATTACCAAGATTTTTACATATTTGTAATAAATGATATATGTGATTATTCAGTTATTAAAATTAGATACTTACCTATAATGTAATCTTTTGTCATTTTGATGCCAGATTCTGGGTTTAAAATCAATCTATACCTATGATATTTAACATACTCATTCCACTACTAAATTATATAATCAGTAATCCTCTACATACAAAATGTTTAAGCCTCAAAAAGTATCTTACCATACCTGTTTTTAAAACTATAATAAATTATATTAAAAAGGACTGGCAGAGACTCTTGAATTAGGTTATAAGATTAATCATATCCATAATTTTGCTCTGGAGTAGTCAAAGCAATTTAAATTTAAACATCAATCCAAAAATAAGGGTTGGGTCTTCAAGAAGGCTACAAATTTTTAAAATTACAAATATGATCTTTATTATCCAGTAGTAGTTTTCAGCAAAATACTACTGACTACAGTCATCAAAATCTAGTGAAAATTTTATGTAGGTAGGCAACTTTTAAGTCACCTGTTCTTTTTTTTTGGCCAGACAGTGGGAATATGCATGCTTCAATATAAAAGGGCAGAATAAAGTTACTTATTCAGACCCTTAAGAAAAAGTTAGTATGCTCTGCTTTTCTACTATTTTAATAAGTTTGCATGTGAATTAACCTTTTAAAGAAAATGCTGAATATACTTTAATACAGCCTTACATTTGGGCTTTCCCTCAAAAGTGATATGAAGTGCAGAGGAGACAGATGAAAGTTTAATAAAAATATAGATGGTCCTAATAGAAAATACTGTCAATAGGTTTTCGTTAGCATAGGGAAAAAGCAGTCTCATTGATTTGCTCTGGTACAGTATGTCCAGACAAGGTCACCTGTACAGGCAATATACACATGACAGGTGAGAAAAATCTTAGTTGTAAAAAGGCACATAAGGGATTTTTGTGAAATCCATGTTCTAATTCCTAATAATTTCATTAACCATGCTTGCAATATACAATTTGCCTAGTACACATTGCTATAAAAATGCAAAGGATGCCCTGCTAACCCTTTATAATGATGTCATCAGTCAATAAAGCAAGATTGACAGCTTGATATTCTCCTGGGAAAATAACTACTGTATCTCCACTATAACAACTATCCAAAGCCAAATCCAAATCATCATGCTGTTGCAGAAATGTGTCTGAAGATAAGTCCTTTACCTGAAAAGAAGAAATAAAGCAGCACACCTTCAACAACAGGTTAAATTGAGAGAGGTCATTTTAATCAGTTAACTTACTGGTAATGTACTTTTCCCAAGACTTTTCTTGTATAGGAAGTACTTGAATTATTATTTATTATGTTTGTTAAGTGCTCAAAGTATTAGTCCATCATTTAAAGGAGTGATAAAATTAGATTTTCTTTATGATCACTAATAATTTTACAGATACTAAATAGTGTGTGTTAGAAGTCATATTTTGAATTTTACCTGTTACCTCCTAAACTTCACAATAGTTCTTTGAAGTGAACTATTATCGCTTTAAAAGGTTCAGGAAGTGGAAACTCAGTTTAAGTGGTTTGCCCAAGGACATACTGGTAGAGTTAGTGAGCAGTAAAATCTAAGCTTTAGATCCAGGTCTTTATGATACCAGATACCTTTCCAATATAATTTGTGTTCTAACTCGAACTGACCCTATAATTTTGATAAATCCACAAAATATTACATATTAAATCATAGGACTAAAAAAAGTACTAGGAATTTTCACTTGGGGTAGAAAAGGGAAGAGGGCTTCATTATTAGCACCTTTTAGAGTGAGGACATTTAAAATAAAATTTGGAAGCTGGAAATATACTCAGAAAATACCTATTCTTTTTCCAATAGAAATGGCAATATCATTCATATATCTTATAGGAGTAGGTTAGGACTCACCATAATGGCCTCATTTTTTTTTAATTTAAAATTGAAATTTTTGGTTAATCTGCAATATTTTTTTCCATTTGATTTTAGAAAGAGTGAAAGGGAGGCAGGGGCTAGAGAGAAAGAGAAAGAAACATCAATGTGAGAGAGTCACATTGACTGGTTGCCTCCCACACATGTCCAGATCGGGGCCTGGGATTGAGTCTGCAACCCTTAACTGGGAATAGACTTCATAATCCTTCAGGGTGCAGGCCTATCCTCTGACCACTGAGGACACTGGCCAGGATGATGGCCTCATTTTTACTTAATCACTTCTCTGTTTCTCCTACACACTGTACTCTGTCAGACATGTACTCATTTATTTAACCAAAACAGTTGGGCACCATATGCCAAGCATGATGTGAGGTGGGGGGTGTATGGTAAATATATACCCGTTGCTCTCAAGAAGCTCATATTCTAGTAAGAGACAGACATTCAATAGATACCAACAAAAAGTATTCAACAGTAGTGATATGGGAAAATGCCAGTAAGGGGAAGGGCAGGGTGCTGTTATAGTACACAGCTGTTTAATGTACTCTGGAAGGCTGCGAAAGGCTGGACATGATGTTTACGTTGAGGGTTGAGGATGTGCAGCAACTCTGTGAAAGAATGTTGTCTACACCAAAGTGGATAGATACATGGAGGTGAAGAGGGATAGGATAACTCAGAAAATTATAACTAGCAACTGGGTAGGTACTGGAACCATTTACTGGAGCAGGGAACTCTAGAATATAAAGTCAATGAAGACGGTCATGTATTTAATTGTGGATAGTTGAGTTGAAGTACTTTTGAGATAGAGTGGTGATGAGCAATGGGCAGTGGACACATTTCCAGTTATCAGTATATATAACTGATCAGATAGAGATAAGCTAAATCACTTAGGGATAATATCATGCAGCAAAAGTACCAAGCATTTAAAGGACCGACAGGAGGAGAGGGAAGCATCTAGAAAGGAGAACCAGAGAAGTATAGTAACAAGAGAACAAACAAGAATGTTTCCAGGAGAGCGCTGTGAAATGCTACTGAGGTTGAGATGGAAATATTTACTTTTAGACTTAGAACATTTTCCCCTCTTGGGCTGCTTAAATTTATAGTCTTCCTTTATTTAGGTTTCAACTGAGTTATTTCTCCCAGCCAGCATTGCCAGACTTGCTAATTCAGGCTTATGTGCTCATCCTATATGCATCCTGTATCATAGCATGTATCATTATTTGTTGTAATTGCCTACTTGTTCATATCTCCACCACATTCAGACTTATACAATGTGTGATGTGTGGGTCTGGTTCGATGTTGTATCTTCCTCACAAGCAGGCTTTCTCATATTTGTTTCCCATCCTTTCTATACTACTAGCATAGTGCCTGACAACAAAGGTTAGTACTCGGCAAATAATTGTTGACATTGTTTCATTTAGTACTTACTATATGCCACTCACTAAGCTGGATGTAATGGGGGAAATACAGCATTCCTGAGTCAGGCAAGAACCCTACCTTCAAAGTGCTGCTTTTCTGATTATACACAGCTAAACTTAAATGAACAAGTAAGACTGAAGTATATTTCTTACCATGTCAGTAGTCATCACTTTTGCTACAATATGTGTTATAGTCTTTCCAAAATCTCTTTTTCCTTTCCTACGCCTCAGAATTCTTGGAAAAAAAGGTCCATGGACTCTAGAGTTAAAAACATTTATGATTAAATTAACAATGAAAAAAGATTCAACCTACACTTGCTTAGAAAATAAAAACTTGGCACTAAGCATCTTGGAGAAAAAGGTTTCACTAATTTTAAGCTCCTTGAGAGCAATGAGCAACTTGAGAATAATGATTAAAATATTCATTAGATAACTGAGTGTTTAAACCCTTGAACTCAAATCTTTTCATTTTAATGGTTTGTATCTGAAATCTGCATACAACCCACTACAGTTAATAGCTCACTCCCCTCAATTTCTCAATACAAATAAACACTTCCTGATTGTGCTATCATAACCCACTGCACAGAGCAGAGGTGGGTTATGCCTGTGATACTGAGGCATAAGAATGTTGTAGGATGTGTTTAATTTCAGATACTATGTTCAATTAACAGCTTGTTTTGTTTCAGAGGATAGGGTCTCCGTAGAAATAGTTGGCTGTTGCCTCCCAGAAGAACAATTCTAGCTTTTCTCTTAGTTTTTATATTGTTTGCTACTCAGCACTTCTAATTACTTTTGTTCTTTCTCCTTTCTCCTTTTCTTTACAGTTCCTGTGTTCTATCTCTTAATTGCATTTATGTGTCATCAAGAGAAAGAAAAAAAATTTGAATGTAACTTTCCTCATTCCTGTCAGCCGAAGGGACCCTCCTTTTCCAACAGATGTCGATTTGCCATTAATCTCATTAGGTGTAAACGTTTGTGTTTTCTGCAGCACTTTGTTGCTTGATGCTAAATGGGATGCAGCTTTAGTACCAGTATTTTTCAGGTTTATTGCCTATCAAATATTTTTGTGAAGCTTAAATTTTCAGGAAACTGGTTCTAAGAATTTGCCATGCAAGTTACTAAAATTTGAATTCCAACATATTAGCAATATCCTCTAAAGCAAAAGTTTCATTTAACATTTCAAAATCAAACCCAGTCAACATTTTTATACCTACTTAAGTGGTTTAGATATTGAGAAAGAGAACTACTCATACATTTTTGCACCATATACCCGATTACTAGTTGCTCAAAGAGTAAAGCATCCTATACTCAGGACAAATGTAATACAATCCTAGTTTTAACAACAAATGTACATATCAGTGATTTTTAATTGAATTTATTAGGGAATAATTACACAACAGACACTCATTTTAAATGAATCATTTCATGAGGTTTCATAGGTGTATACACACATTTAACTCAATCACAATAATCAAGATATAGAACATTCCTGTCATACTCAGTGTTGTATCTGAAAACATATTGCCAAACCCAAGGTCACGTAGGTTTCTGCCTGTTTTATTCTAAAAGTCTTATAGTATTGTTTTCCATGTAGGCCTATGGTTCACTGTGAGTTAACTTGTGTGAAATCCTTTTTCTTGTGAGCATGGTAACATGTCCGAGCTGAATCTGGAGATCCTTGGTTCTCTTAACATAGTTTCCCTCTCTGTTGAGATTTTCCATGTACTTATTAACACCGTATTTTCCTCTCATTCTATAATCATGTTTCCCTTTAATTCTTCAAACATATTTATAATAACTGTTTTGAAGTCTTTGATAAATCCAACATCTGGGCTCCCTAAAAATCAGTTTCTATTAACTGTCTTTTTTCTCCCGAGTATGAGCTAATATTCTGGCTTCATTGCATGTCTATTAATTTTGGTTGAACTAGAGATTTGGGATAATATATTTAAGTAACTCTGGATTGTGTTGTTTTTCTGAGGATTGTTAGTCTTGTATTCTACGTGAGGCAGTTTTAACTTGCCTGGTGCCAGAATGCAAACTTTCTCCTTTGAGGTACGCAGCAGCTGGCATCTCTGCTTAGTTTTCTCAATTTCCAGGTTCCTTTTTTAGCATTTCTCTGTCTCACCAATGCTAGCATAGTTTAGAGGTCAACCAAGAATTTGAAATGGCAGAGTTTATGCTCAATTTGTGGATCCCCTTTTGTACCTCTTATTTTCTGGATACCCCACCTGAGTTTCCAGGTACTCTGCTAGCCCTCAACTCTGTCCTGTCACTTTCAAATACACTGCATTTTTTGCTGCCAGAGCTATGAGAATTGGTGATTACCCTCAGACCAAAAGCCACAAATTTCAATTTTTTACCCATTCCAAGGATAAACTTTTCTGCTTGCTGCCTGCTTTTGGTCATTTCATAGTGCCTTAAAATAGTTGAATACTTTTAATAAATTTTGTCCAGATTTTATAATTGTTATCTATGGAAGAGTTTGATTAACTCACTCCACCACTCAGAGAATTAGATTCTCTGTGATTATAATTTTCAGATGAGAGAACTCTGTGTTGCCCTATGCCCTTGGAATCTCAAGTCTAGTGATGATAACTTGTATTCAAATTCAACTTTTGTTAAAGCTGCATTTCTACATCAGTGGATTTCAAAAATC
Source organism: Eptesicus fuscus (assembly GCF_027574615.1). Classification (NCBI taxonomy): domain Eukaryota; kingdom Metazoa; phylum Chordata; class Mammalia; order Chiroptera; family Vespertilionidae; genus Eptesicus; species Eptesicus fuscus. Next base: position 25,109,376 of record NC_072494.1, read on the forward strand.
ATATCCATATTGATTTCCCAAAGTAACCCCAAGGTTTTGTTACACAGGAATCCCAATAACAAGGAAACATCAAAAATAAGCACTGGAATGGGATTGTTAGTGATTATAAAACAGGTCAAATTTGAGAGAAAATACAAAAGGAAAGATTTAGGCTCACAGTTTACAGTTGGATAAGTAAAATGTGGCTCAGAATTCCTAAGGCAAAGAATGAATAAAGGTTAGAACACACAAAAAGTGGTTTAACAATTTTGTATGAAATACAAGTTCTTTGACTCCAAGATTTTCTATTAATTTGGGGACTATGAGCAAGAATCCCTGTTTCCCCTCTTTTAAAAACAAAGACAGAAATATATTTTGCTGCATAACAATGTAAAAATATTTAAACACATTTGGAAGTATTCTAGAGGAGAATGATGCTGATTAAATCTACATTTTTTTATTTATCATCAAAAACAACTTATCAACTTACGTTGGTTAGAAAAGCAGAAATAATGAGGCAGCCAAATTGTTTCCATTTAAAATACAGCAAACTGCCTGGCCAGTGTGGCTCAGTGGTTGAGCATCGACACATGAACCAGGAGATCGGGTTTGATTACTGGTCAGGGCACATGCTCAGGTTTCGGGCTCGCTCCCCAGTAGGGAGTATACAGGATGACAGAGTGATTCTATGTCATCATTGATGGTTCTCTCTTTCCCTCTCCCGTCCTCTCTCTGAAATAAATAAAAACATAATAAAGTAGAATAAAATAAAATAGAGCAAAGTATTACCGGAGGCGTAAATCTTCCCACATTTTCAATAATTCACAGAGCATTACTATCTCGTAGTATTTTTTCCAGCATTCAACAGCCTCTGCTGCAGAGGGATCCTCTTTAATATTGTTCTGATACTCAATGAGCTCGACACGCTTGTTTTTATATTTCTCCAAAGTTTTTTTGAAACGTTGTGCGATAGGACCAGGTATTGTTCCATCTTGTATATCACACCACCTGAAAAGTATCAATATAATTTCAATGCTTATCTTATATAATGTGCTGAGCAAGTTTGTGTGGTTTTTTTTAAAATATTTTTATTGATTTCAGAGAGAAGGGAAAGGGAGAGAGAGAGAAACATCAATGATGAGAATCATTGATCAGCTGCCTCCTGCTCGCCCCCTTCTGGGGATCAAGCCCACAACCCAGGCATATGCCCTTGACTGGAATCAAACCCTGGACCCTTCAGTCCACAGGCCGATGTTCTATTCACTGAGCCAAGCCAGCTAGGGCCTGAACAAGTTTTTGAGTATACTTACAAATTAATTCTTTCTTCAATCAAAGCAGTATAATTGTCACAACGTTCTTCGTCATCCCAGTCTCTCCAAAGAAAATCATAAAAAAACCTAAGATAAATTAAGATGAAAGTGATCAAAAACAGTGAGTACCACATTTAGAATTAAAAAGGCATTCTGATGTAAAAATTCTTTACATAAATTTCAACTGTTAAGAAAAAAAAATTTTTTTTTTTCCTCACTCAAGGACATGCTTTTTATTGATTTTAGAGAGAGGAAGGGGGCGAGAGAGATAGGGAGAGAAAGAGAGAGAGAGAGAGAGAGATCAATTGGTGTATTAGGCATGTGCCCTGATAGGGAATTGAACCAGACACCCTTGGGTATACAGGAGGATGCTCCAACCAAGTGAGCCACACTGCCAGGGCAGAAAAATATTTTTAAAGGACCTTTCAATGAACTACTATTAAAGGTAAACTTTAAAAATTTGATTATCTGGATTCTATTTTAGGTTACTACAGATAAGATAATATTCCTTGAAGTGGAATTATAAATTTCATGTTTCAGATTTCATAGATTTGGGTTATTATTTTATTCACCAAAAAAAGTAATACTTAAGATATCAAATTTGTATATTGAAAGCAGGAAAGCATGAGAAAAACAGAAACATGCCCTCATCTATAGTAAGTTTATGGATGGCTTCTCTCAAATTGTACCAGATTGTAAGAAGCAATCATAATGTGAATGACATCGAGTATTTGTAATGCCCTTAAATGTGAAAGAATGAAATCTGATGTATTTAAGATGTTTAAATATGAACAGAACTTATAACTTATTGCTAGAATTCTTTAATTCAATTTTTGTAAAATGCAAAGTTGAAAATAGCAAATGTTTATTGCCCGTATATAATACTTCAAAAGAGAATGTTTTAACTAAGAGTTACAAATATGTTCATTAAAAATAAATTGAATTAAGTGAGTAAAAGTCAATCAATAAATATTCACAAAGTGCTTGTATGAACAAAATTTACATATTAAACTAAAATGTTGGCTATGATAATTTTAACTTTAAGAAGTAAAATGCTCTAATACCTTACAACTTCCAAGGCCAAAGCAATGTCATGTATATCGGAATCTTGTCCTTCAACAGGGTATACTTCCAAGAGAGGCACACTATGCTCTAGTTCTTCTAAAACCTCATTAACCAAATTCCTTGGAATATTTGCAATATTAGAAGAAAAAGGCTCAGCAACAGAAACAGTCACTCTGAAACAAGATGAGGAGCTCTGGCGTGGTGTACAAGTTGCCTAAAATAAATATTTTAAAATTTTAGTTTTGATTTCTTAAATCAGTATTATACATCATATATTTTAAAATCAAATGGCTGTACTAGGTTATAAAAAATATAATTTCTTTATAATCTCCCACCACCCTCTAATTCTTATTCCTCGGAGACAAACACTTATAATTTTTTAGCTGATTATTTTGACATTTACCTCTTTTTTTAAAAAAATAAGATCCTTATATTGCCACTTACAGTTTGTTTTGTTTCAGTTTTTGGCATATAATCTTTTTTTTTTTAAATATATTTTTATTGATTTCAGAGCAGGAAGAGGGAGAGAAAGAAATATCAATGATGAGGGAGAATCATTGATCTGCTGCCTCCTGCACACCCCCTGGGCATCAAGTCTGCAACCCAAGCATGTGCCCTGACCAGAAATCGAACCGTAACCTCCTGGTTCATAGGTCGACACTTAACCACTGAGCCATGCTGACTGGGCTTAGTAGTCTCTTTCATTTTCCCCCATCCCCATCACATATACCCACACTCTCCTGGTCCTCCAGCTACCAATGTTGTTAAAGCTTAGTATTCAAAATGCCATTCACAGGTGATCCATACAGTGTAAGCTGATTCATTTTCCTTTCCTGAACAAACTTGGTTTCTTAGGAGTCAATAGTAGGTTTTGTTTTTGTTTTTTGCTGTTTTCTGTGAGCCTTTCATTAATTTAACCTCAAATTCCCTAAGTTGTATACATCTCCTTTCAATATGTTCAAAATAACAGGTTATGTTTGAAATGAAATAGCAATTTCATTTTCTTGAAGCACTCCTTTCCAGAGTTCTTCAACCAGTTCCAATCTGAACTGGCTCTCAGGCCTGCTACTTACATAGCTGTTATCTCTTCGCTATCATTCTGGGAATTCCCTTTGCTTCTCTCATGTTGGCCTCTCTGTATTTTGGATCGGATGTCTTCATGTTTCTTCATTTATTTCCTTGACTGAACATCCATTAACTTCCTGAGGGGTACATTGGACATAACTTTTGAGATCTCACATAATTGAAAATATCTTTTTTTCTACTCTTCTGTTCTACCCAGACTCTTTCCATGGGAACTCCATATATCCATATCTTTAGGTCGTTTCTTTTGAGCTGATTCATAGAAAAATCTTCTAGTTTTCATGCCTGAAGGGATATGCCTTACTGCCTGTATTCGAAAAGCAGTCAGGGTGACTCATTTATTTGCAGAGACTTTGTTTCTTTGCTGAGATGGTGATTTCATTTGTTTCATGTGCATTCAGAATTGCTCACTGACGCATACTTTGATGGCTGCTTTAAAATCCTTGTCAGAAAATTCTAACTAACATCTGCAATCATCACGAACGTGCTTATTGTTTATTCCAGTTAAGATCTCCCTGGTTCTTAGAAGTGATGACAAATGATTTTCTATTGAAACCTGGACGTTTTGAGTACTGTGCTATTAGGTTCTTGATCTTATTTAAATCTTTCATCAGTCCTCTTCTGACATCAAACCTGGCACAAAAAGGGGGTTGCCACTTTGGTACTGCCTAGTGGGGATGGAAGTCCAGATTCTTCAGTTGGGGTGGGGAAGGGGTGTTCTTTGTTACTGCTGTTCAGGTTCCCCATTAGGCCTCCACTGATACCAGCACTCTGGCTGGGAAAGAGAGGAGCACCTCATTACTGCTCCCCCGATGCCTCCCCTGACAGCACTGGGAGTAGGGGGGCGGGGGGCGGTCCTGATTCTCCACTAGACCTTTTCTGACACCGCCTTGGCAGGGATGACCGGAGTCTCTCCTTACTGGCAGGGTGGCAGTCCAGGTTTCCTATGTGGTCTACACTGACACTGCGGAGCGGGGCGGGGAGGGAAAGTTCCTCACAGCACTCTGGTGGTGGGGTTAGTCTGCCTTGACACAACTTGGCAAGGGTAGTCTCTGTTTGAAAAGATCGTGTTCTTTATCTATAAAAAACCAGTAACTTACTTTTCCATGGAACACACAATTGTTTTCAGGTAGTATGCAATGCTGTGAGTTGCAAACACAGTTTTTCTCATGATTAAAACTACAGATTTGAAATATCTAATCTGAGGCAGGAGTACCATTTGTGATTGTAAATGTTAATTTCCATACAGGGATAATTGACCTTTAAGGGAATCAAATATATGACATCAAATATGCCACAATATTTAACCTATAGGCATAGAAAAGCAAAATATTATCAGATGAAGGCTTGAAAGTTAATGTATTATATTAAAAGGTACTTTTCATAAGAAAAAATTTCAAATTATAATGGTAGTTTTCTGATCAATTTTTTTTCTTTCCTAATCTAACTAAATATCATTATTGAGATAAATGAAGAAGGGAAATGATGGGAAAAGCCCCAAATTTTTTAAAGGCTAAATTACTAATTTTTAAGAAATAGGTTATTTATTATTTTTACATTATTTGAGCAGTTAAAACTAGGCTAAATACTGTCTAGTATTGTAAATTAGATTATAGTTAATGATAACTGTTTATAAGTAAATGGTGCTAACATTCCCTCTTAACACTAATTTGCTTAGAAATTTAAAATATAAGTAAACTTTTGCCAAATTCTGTTTATATTTCAAAGCTCCAAGTTAATAAGATCATATTTTCACTCAAAAGAACAAAGATCAGGTCAAAATTATTTACCTCAACTAGTATACCAACAAAAGGGATAGAAGCTTCTTCATATTTCAGAAAGAATAACTCAGGGTTAGTCTTCCAGACTCCAAGCCATTTGTCTTTCAACTTTAATTTTTCTGATAGGTAGTTACTCATAGCCTCATCAGCATCTTCTGCCTAGCAAAAGAAAAAAGTACATATTTAAGTAAAATAATATATATGTAAGATTTATATATATTTTTACTGATTTCTATTTTAAACAGAATCAATATACTCTTAAATAATGAAAAACCTGGGAAATAATAGATTTGAACTGAATCTACATTTAATGGAAAATATAAACACAATAATTATATGTAAAAAGTTATTTTCTTCTGAATTTTAATGATGTAATGACAATTATTTTTTAATTTTTTTAAAATATATTTTATTGATTTTTTACAGAGAGGAAGAGAGAGGGATAGAGAGTTAGAAACATCGATCAGCTGCCTCCCGCACACCCCCCACTGGGGATGTGCCCGCAACCAAGGCACATGCCCTTGCCAGAATCGAACCCGGGACCCTTGAGTCCGCAGGCCGACACTCTATCCACTGAGCCAAACCGGCCTCGGCGACAATTATTTAAAATATATTCAGTTCGTAAAAATTTAAAATAGCACTCCATTCTGTATAGCAAATGAGTATATTAAACATTCAATAAATATTTTCCCATTTGATTTAAATTAAATTCAGCTATTTCAAGGATGATGATTTAAGCTAAAATTAAACTCAGTCATTTGACCATGTTTAATTAATGACAATAATTTATATAAACGTTTTTCAATGCCTTTAAGAAACATACCCTTCTCCAATACTCAATATTAAAGTTGATCATTAATACTGTACTAGTTTTATGTTTTTAAAAATAAATTTTTTTCAAATTATAAAATATCAAGATACAGAGAAATTTGAAAAATACAGAAAATATCACCCCTAATCTTGGCAGCCAGAATATAGCCATTGTTGATAATTTAGTGTATTTCCTTTCAGTCTTTTTTCTATGCATATATTCATGAATCAGCGTTTTCTCTCCTGATTTATTTTACTTAACATTATAGCATAAGCATATCTATAGTTCTTGAAAAGATACTTTTTACATGTGCATAGTTTTCCATTACATATGAAGCCACAAGTTCTTTACTGACCCCCTAGTTGGAAATTAGTTTATATATATAAAATTTTATATATATATAATTAATTATATAATTTAAAATTATATATATAATTTTAGAGAGGAAAGGAGAGGGAGAGATGGATCTGCTGCTTCCTGCACATCCTCTACTGGGGATTGAGCCAGAAACCCAGGCATGTGCCCTGACAGGGAATGGAATTGGCGACCTCGATGGGACAACACTCAACCAACTGAGCCATACTGGCCAAGGCAGTTTCTAATTTTTAAGTTTTATAAATATCACTGCAATAAATATCTTGGTACATAAGTCCTTCTGCTTAACAAGCAGAAACATACAATATTTGCTCTATTCAGTATTCTCAGGTACCATATGTGTATGTTCTATACAAAACATCTTTCCACACCCTCAACCGACATGTGGGAACCATTCTTAGGCTGTAAACATTTTTAGTTATTGTAGTGTAGTGTAAATTTCAAGGCTACCAAATGGAATCTTATCCTTATGTTTGTGCACAAATTATTGAATGAATAAACTAAGATGTATACCTGGACATTGATAAAGTCTTATCTTCATTTTTTAGAAGCTCTAGGAAAAACAAAAGAAAGAAAAAACACTGCCAGAGCTGTCTCCTTAACTGATGATTTTTCAGTTTGCCGTAAATCTAATAGTTACTCCTTTAGGTTAGGGCCTGGGCACACCTAATAAGGTATAAATCCTATAAATGCTGAGTAAATTTGACTTTTTTGAAATGCAAGTTTTCTTTGTGCCCTCTGGACCCCCACCACCCTGAGAGTTGGACCCCACTTCCCTTGCTAACCCCCCTCCAAGGGTCCTGCGCTGGGTTCCGGCCCGTTTTCTTCTCATCCTCACCTTACAACCCTGCAGCACCTCGTCGCAAAAGAGCGCCACCTTCTCCTCCCGCCACATGCCCCGCAAGGGGGACACGCAGACGGGCGGCAAGGGCTGCGCCTCCGCCCTCTCCTCCGCCGCCGCCGCCGCCTCCTCCTCTTCCTCGGGCACGGACGGAAGGGGCTCTTCCTCCTCCTCCGCGGCCACCTCTCCCGGGTCCTCGGCCTGAGACACGGGCAGCAGCTGCAGCCGCCGCCGGGCCGCCTCCCGGCCCGCTTTCCCCTTCACTGGGCGAGAGGAGGCCACCACCGATCGCACCGGGGACGCGCTGCTCTTCAGGGTCTCCGCCGCCGACAAGTCCCGGCTGAGCGCGGTGACAACCTCCTCGCCGCGCCCGCCGGGGTTCATGGTTTGGTCCGAGTCCTCAGGCACCGAAGTCCGGGACTCCGACGCCATACCTGCACCCGAGGGCCAGCTGGAGCCGTTGGCCACCTTTCCCGCCTGCGCCGCGCTGGCCAATGGGCGAGCTGCGCCCTCCGAGCCCGCAACGAGCGCGGGGGCTCGAGGGGGTCCCGGCGACGTGAGTTGAGGATGGGGTGATGGAGTGGAGAGGGATGTTGTGGGTCGCGGCTTAGGGAGGGGCGTGGAGGGGCAGTGCCTGGGGGCGGGGCGGGGCGGGGTGTGAGGGGACCGCTCTATAGGTGTCGGAGGGCGGGGCTTTGGGGGGAAGGGCGGGGATAAGGGGCGGGGCGTGTGGGGCCGTCCTATAGGTGTCGAAGGGCGGGTTACGGGCGGGGCTTTGTGAAGGGGCGGGGCGTGAGGGATTTGTTCTATATGAGCTGGAGGGCGGGACTATGGGCGGGGCGTTGTAGCGGGGGCGGGGCTTTGTGAAGGGGCGGGGCGTGAGGGATCCGTTCTATATGAGCTGGAGGGCGGGGCTATGGGCGGGGCGTCGTGGCGGGGGCGGGGCTGAGGCCTGCGGCGTTCTGGTGCGCGGTTCTGAGCGGTGCCCCCACCCCTCTCTCCTTGGAATCACCCAGTGACAGAATTCTCACCCCAAGGTAGGATTTCTTAGGGTCTTACCTTTTCTGGGTGATTGTGAGTCACCCTCCCAGTCATCATGACCTAACAAATGCGTGCGCCACCTGAAACTCCACACACCTGAAAGAAAAGTTGTTTACACTCGGAGGCGATAGTGCATGGAGACCTCTAGTTATTACTAGGGGAAACCCTAGTGATAAATCCAGCGACCTAGAGTTTCCCCAAAACTCTTCACATGGTTCCCAAAATAAATTTTTCTTTACATTTTAAGCAAGGCAGCCACTTTCTGCCAAGAAGGAGAGGTTAGTCTATTTTCATGTGTCTGTTGTGCTGCTCAAAATTCTCTCACACACACAAAGATTATATTATGTAACTGTTAAACCGGAGGCAAATTTCCAGCTAAAGAGTAATTTAATGTGTGCAAACCATGAACACTTTCACAATAAGAGTCTGCTCAAGATAATATATTTTGGAGAAGAACAGAGACCACTGATTTCTGTTATTTTATTCTCACATTGAGCCAATTGGAATAACTTTTGTTTACTGTCTAGCTGGGAAGCGTTGCCCTGGGGCTCACAGTTCCCACAGCCTTGGGAAAACACCTGCCTTCCTCCACGCTCATTTGGAAGGACACTGTGTTAAACTTGGAGTTTATTTTTAGGAAAATATTAGCATTACTATTGTGTTACTAGAGTTCAGGGAATAATTACAACATTCATCATGTTTTGACTCTAAAGGTTTTTCCTCTTGTCGGGAGTTCTGGATTTTGTTTAAAGTGATACCTCACTATATATTTCACTCACCAAAAGTAAAATCTATTACTCTAGCATTTCTTCAAAATGTTTCTTTTTTAAATAAATCGTGGTGGGGTTTTTATTTTTAGGTTCAGAATAACAGATACCACTTGTCCTAGTCAAAAGTTCAAAAACAACTCCCCTCCCATCCTCTGCCTCCCAAAGCAAACAATTGTTAGGAACCTGCTATGTGCTGGGCAATCCATAGATACCAAAGTTATAAAAATAAAAGACAAATTCCTGTCTTCATAATCCTAGTGAAGGGTGCAGATGGTCAATAGATTATTGTATTTAGTAAGTCCCCATTTCCCCTCAAAACATTTTGATATTAACTTTGAAACAAATACTATGAATGGTGGGTGCATGGGGAATCAGCTCTCTTGGAAGCATTGTACCCCTTCGTTTTACCAGAAGAGGGCACTGGAGAGCTTTTGGGCTGTTTAAAGGCCCCCATCCCCAAAGGGCTGGGTGGAGCCTGAAGCATTCCTGTAGTCCTGCCAGCCCCAGCCTCTGACTCAGAAGCAGACAGCGTTTGCTAAAGGACAAGTTTAGACACATTTCTCTAAGGTCTTACACCTCTTTAACCTCAAAATGATGTTCTGCTAAATCCTCAAACTTGGACCGTGTGGACTAACTCCCTGGTACTTGTTTTGTGTTCTGTTTTTGTTTTTAGCAGTTTTTGAGGTAGACATGGGGTTTTAATTTCATTTTACATGACTCACTAGACATGTTTCAGGGCACACAGATTCTACAAACAAGAGGCAATACAGGGTCTGGACAAGGCACAGCCTAAAACCAATGACTAGAGCTTTGGTGGTAAAAAGCTAATGGCCCACACACGTACCTTAATAACTATCAGAAGTCATACACTTCAATCTCGGCAGGAAAGGACACTAAGATGACAATAGCTGATTAGCCTACATGTGGAAGAGTGCATAACATCTAATAGTACAGCAAACATATTTATTTATTTAATATTTATTTATTTATTTTTAATATATGTTATTGATTTTTTACAGGGAGGAAGGGAGAAGGATAGAGAGTTAGAAACATCGATGAGAGAGAAACATCAATCAGCTGCCTCCTGCACACCCCCTACTGGGGATGTACCTGCAACCAAGGTACATGCCCTTGACCAGAATCAAACCTGGGACCCTTGAGTTCGCAGGCCGATGCTCTATCCACTGAGCCAAACCGGTTAGGGCTATTTAATTTTTTTTATTCCATTTTTCAGTTATATTTTACATTCAATATTATCTTGTTTTAGTTCCAGGAGTACATCATAGTGATTAGACAATGATATGCTTTACAAAGTGATCCCCTCGATATTTCCAGGACCCACCTGGCACCATCCACAGTTATTACAATATTATTGACCATATTTCCTATGCTGTACTTCACATGATGTTCGCCATGGGTTTGCCATTATATGGACTTTATGATGTTGAGGTATGTTCCCTCTATTCCATCTTAGCTGAGAGTTTTTACCATAAAGGGGTACTGGATTTTATCAAATGCTTTTTCTCTGTCTACTGATATGATTATATGATTTTTATCCTTTGTTTTGTTTATGTGGTGTGTCATATTAATTGATGTGTGGATATTGTACCAACCTTGCATCCCAGTAATAAATCCCACTTGATCGTGGTGTATTTTTAATGTATTGCTGAATTCAGTTTGCTAGTATTTTGTTGAGAATTTTTGCATTTATGTTCATCAGAGATAGTGGCCTATTTTCTTTGTGGTGTCTTTATCTGGTTTTGGAATTAAAATAATGCTGGCCTCATAAAATGAGCTTGGGAGTATTCCCTCATCTTGAATTTTTGGAATAGTTTGAGAATAAGTGTTGGTTCATTGAATGTTTGGTAAAATTCATCTATGAAGCCATCCAGTCCAGGTATCTGTTTGTCGGGAGTTTTATTTTTGCTTTTGTTTTCTGCATCAGTTTTGTTTATTCTAAATGGTCTGTTCAGATTTTCTGTGTCTTCTTGATTTAGTCTTGGAAGATTGTATGTTTCTAGGAATTTATCCATTTCTTCCAGATTGTCTAATTTGTTGGCATATAATGGTTTGTAGTACTTTCTTATAATCCTTTGTATTTCTGTGGTGACAGTTGTTACTTCTCCTCTTTCACTTCTGATTTTACTTATTTGGGTCCTCTTTTTCCTTGATGAGTTGTGTTAAAGGTTTATCAATATTGTTTTGCTTTTCAAAGAACCAGCTCTTGGTTTCATTGATCGTTTGTATTTTCTTAGACTTTGTTTATTTCCACCCTGATCTTTATTATTTCATTTTTTCTCCACTTTGGGCTTTGTTCATTGTTTTTTTGTTTTTTTTCCCCCTAGTTCCTTAGGTGTACAATCAGATTGTTTACTTGAGACTTTTCTAGTTTCTTTTCTTTTTAATATATTTTATTGATTTTTTACAGAGAGGAATAGAGAGATAGAAACATCAATCAGCTGCCTCCTGTACACCTCCTACTGGGGATGTGCCTGCAACCAAGGTACATGCCCTTGACCGGAATCGAACCTGGGACCTTTCAGTCCGCAGGCCAACGCTCTATCCACTGAGCCAAACTGGTTAGGGCCTTTTCTTGTTTCTTGAGGTAGGCCTGTAATGGTATGAATTTCCCTCTTAGAACAGCTTTTGCTGTGTCTCATAGATTTTGGGTTGTTGTGTGTTCATTTTTATTTGTCTCAGTTATCTTTTGATTTCTTCCTTCATCTCATTGTTAACCCATTCATTGTTTAGTAACATATCATGTAGCCTCCATGTGTTTGTGTGTTTTTCAAGGGTTTTTTTTCCCCCCCTTATAATTGATTTCTAGTTTCACACCATTGTGGTCAGAGACAATGCTTGATATGATTTCAGTCTTCTTACATTTATTGAGACTTGTTTTGTGGCCTAATGTGTGGTCTATCCTGGAAAATATTCTGTGTGTACTTGAAAAGAATGCATATTCTGCTGCTTGGGGTGAAATGCTCTGAAAATATAAATTAAATCCATCTGGTCTAATGTGTCTTTTATGGCTGTGTTTCCTTGTTGATTTTCTGTCCAGAAGGTCGATCCACTGGTGTCAATGGGGTGTTGAAGTCCCCTCCTATGTCGGCATTACGTCTATCTATCCCTTTATGTCCATCGGTATTTGCTTTATATATTTAGGTGCTCCTAAGTCGGGTACATAAATGTTTACAAGGGTTATAGTCTCTTGTTGAATGAATCACTTTATCATGATGTAATATCCTTCTTTGTCTTTTACAATAGCCTTTTTTTAAGTCTATTTTGTCTGATATAAGTATTGCTACCCCCCAACCCACCTACCCATACAGTCCACACACTATAGGCCAGTGGTTCTCAACCTTTCTAATGCCGCGACCCTTTAATACAGCTCCTCATGTTGTGGTGACCCCCAACCATAAAATTATTTTCGTTGCTACTTCATAACTGTAATTTTGCTACTGTTAATGAATCGTAATGTAAATATCTGTGTTTTCCAACGGTCTTAGGCGACCCTGCTAGCGGTTCTCAACCTGTGGCTTGCGACCCACAGGTTGAGAGCCACTGCTGTAGAGCCTAAGAGCATCGGAAAACACAGATATTTACATTACGATTCATTAACAGTAGCAAAATTACAGTTATGAAGTAGCAACGAAAATAATTTTATGGTTGGGGTTCACCACAACATGAGGAACTGTGTTAAAGGGTCGCGGCATTAGGAAGGTTGAGAACCACTGCTATAGGCAATCACACGCTAAAAAACACCGGCTATATATACCCCAGAGGAAATGTCATTAGAGCTATTTCAGGCAGTCATACAAATCAGGTCATTCACTTAACAATTACACTAGAACTAGAATGACCCCGCATTTTTTAAAATATAATAATAAATAGAGACTGATACATTAGAAAAATTTTAAAATATTTTTTATTGATTTCAGAGTCTTCACATTATTGTTTAGGGTTCCTCATTGTCTGTAGAAGTAGGTCTGAATATTTTACCATATCCATTGCTTCACACTTCAAATCCCTTAAAAATAACCAATAATGGAAGGACCCTGACAAAAATGGCCATATGGTAATGCAGGAAGGCTTAGCCCTGAGTGGCAGGGCCGCCAAATAAGCACAGGCTTGGGCATGTGACCAGCAGAGCTGTGTACCTTGAAGGGAGCCCATGGGCTTGGACACTGAGGACATCCATGTCCCCGATGGTGACCTCACCCTTACTCACTGTCCAGCACCGGAAGTTCGGTGAAGAACCTGTTGTCAAAGACTCTGCCTTTGCTAGATTCTCAAGGCAAGTAAAACAAGTCACTAAACCTATAGTGAAATCATCAGATGATTTTCCAACAAGAAGCCCTTCTGCTAGGAGCCTTCTTGGTACCACAAAGGAAGCCAGCATAGGTACAAAGCCAGCACACGTAAGGACAGAAAGGGAGAGAGGCAGAGCCCTGATGCAGTTATGCCTGAAGCCTCGGACCACTTCTGGGCTCTTCAGTTATATGGGCCAATAAACCCCTGTGCTTTTAAAAACATAATCAGTGACGGGTCGTTTATATTGTATATATTAGTGAAGCAAAGAGGCAAGTGTTCAGTAGAACAAGTGAGTTTCCTATTGTGGTTTTGAGTCCCGGAAGCCAAATTTACGGAACATGGACTTTTATACGCAGAGTCACACCAGCGTTCTAACAGTAACACCTTTGTTCCCTCTCACTAGGAGAATTCCAAATCCTATTTCTTTTGGAATACTTACCTTGGATTCTTTGCATATGAATTAAAAATCTAAGCCAGAGTATGTTTTGCTGGTGAACACACATTTCATGGCAACTTATTAGCTGCAGGTTTGGAGGACACACCCACTGCAGGCATCACTCTGGCCGGAGGAGCTGGAGCCCTGGGCCACCTGGGCCATCTGCCAGATCTGGCTGGCCCGCGGACTCAGGCCCCAAGGGAGCTGTGTGGACAAGCACTGTTCCAGGGAGTCACTCACCCTCTTTTTTTCTGTGAATCTGTCGCTGGAGGGAACATACCAAAGACTAAGGGACAGGGAAATGAGCTACATTTTAGATATGTAACTGCCTGACTTAAACACCATTTCTCCATGCCCGGCTCTTTGATCTCGGAGAGGGAGTAAGGATAGAGGCATGCAAGTCATGTCTGTACCTCATAAATGCTGAAAAACTCGAATTACTGAATACTTTTAGCTGGCTTTTGCCTGTTTAGATAATAAAAACCATCTTTAGGTAGCTGGAGGATGAATGTAGTAATGGGGAATTAGAAAACTCCAGGCGAGGCCATTTCAAAGCAGGTTCCAATAGACTTACAAATAAATGCAATGCATTTTATCTCATAGCCTTGAAAAGTTAGTCTCTTTCTGCCCTAACCAGTTTGGCTCAGTGGATAGAGCGTTGGCCGGTGGACTAAAGGGGCCCAGGTTCGATTCTGGTTAAGGTTGCAAGCTCGATCCCCAGTAGGGGGCATACGGGAGGCAGCTGGTCAATGTTTCTGATTTTGTCCCTCTCCCTTCCTCTCTGTAAAATCAATTTAAAAAAATATTTTTGAACAGGTATCTTTCTAAAGAACTTACAATCAGAAGGTAGCTCATGGGCTAGAAAAAGAATGGAATGGTTTAGGGTAGAATGATTGGGGTGGGTGAGGACACCCTGCTACAAAACAATTGAAGACAAGGGCAGAGAGGACGACTGTGGTCCTAAGGTTGAGTTCTCACCCAGTGGGAACACTGTGAAGTCAATCCCTGGCAGAGGGCCATGGTGTGTCCTCCAAGGTGGGGAGAGCAGGGCTCCAGCAGTAGGTTCTTCATCAGACCAGTTTTGCACCAAGGTTTTCAGTTTCGTTCCTGAAAGTGTAGCCTCAAGCCTGTTTTCTCCAGTCCTCCCATGAATTCTGTGAGCTGTCCTGTGAATTGTAATAAGAAATATCCTATATAATAAAACCCTAACATGCAAATCAAGAGACCAGCAGAATGACCGGGTCGTTATGACTCGCACTGACCAGACGCTCAACACAGGAGCTGCCCCCTGGTGGTCAGTGAACTCCCACAGGGGGAGCTCCGCTCAGCCAGAAGCCGGCGCTAAGTCATTCATCAGTCTCTCTTCATGTGTTCAATTGCATTTCTCTGACACAGTTCATCACACCTATTGAAAGATGAAACAGAGGGCCGGAGACCAGGATACCAGGACACAGGCTTTATTTGAGGAGAAGACCCCTGCCGGGCTACCTTCCAAAGGAGAAAGAGCACACGTTCCGGGGGGGGTAAAGGCGCCTTTTGAGGGGAGGAAAAGGAAGGGACGGGGCCTAGGGCACTCAGCACACGCTGATTGGTGGTTTCATGTAAGGCACATGATTAGGGACCTAGGGACTTAGGAATTGGGGCCTTAGGGTATTTGGCAGGTGCTGATTGGTGGTTCAATGTACAGTCCATATAAGGTGCCTTGTTGGGTGCTCAGGAATGTCCGTGCTGCTGGTGGAGTTTACATCATACTCCAGCCATCAGTTGGGGGAAGGGAGGATCTATCACCTATGACATATTTTAAAAATAGGGAATATCATAAAAATGGCTTAAGTCAACATTAAAGTGGACTCTCTTTTAAGGCCCTCCACCTAACTGACCTAGCTGATGCCCATAGCATTAACTCTGTGGCAAGCTGGCCACTCTGCTATGCTTGAGATGTTTGGCCAGAGCTTTTTGTGCCTGTCATACTTAGTGCTTAACCCACGTCTAATTTGACACCTAAGCAATTTGAAGTTCTTCGGTCTTATTAAGTGTTTCCAAAGCATTCAACTTAGTTCTCACAGAAGCAATTTTTATGTTTAAAAATTTTAAATCAAAATGTGTAATTAGATAAATGCAGATGGAAATGTCACCGTGAGATGTTACCAATCGGGAAACCCCTTCTTGAAGGCTGCACCTGCCTAATGTCATGTGATATAACATAGGGAACCGCACACCTCAGTGTTAAAGGCTAAGGTGTCGCCAGAGGAGACCCGGAAGGCCAGCTGAGGAGCCTGAAAGTTGACAGATTCAGACAGCAAAGGAGCGAAGAGGCTGATACCCAAACAATAGCAAGAAATGAAGGAGCTTCTGGGTTTTTTGTTGTCTTTTTTTCTTTTTAAAATCCGAGGTCTCAGGACGTCTTGAACATTTTTGTTTAGAAATCTTGTGTAAAAGTGGACTGGGATGAATTCAAGACACAGTAAGACATGGATAGTATCTTCAAATGGTATTTTTTTTTAGATAAATCTAATCATGCCTTGTTAGCATTCAAAACTCAACCTAAGTCCCACCATACAGGGCTGGATGGAGCACTGTGAACAAAGGTCAAGGGCCTACGAGAGACGGAGAGAGAATGAACACTCTTTGGAAGTTCTTTCTAGCCGGAAAGTAAATTCCCGCAAACAATGGGACTAAACACAGCGTGGTGGTGTGTTACCAAGCACAGCTGACTCAGCATGAAGTGTTCCAATTCACAAGGGGGGTGGGGAGGAGCCCCCGTTTACTTTACCTGCAACAGTACAATTTGGAGGACAATCAGTTGAAAGGCTGTTTTTCTCATTCTGAAGTTGACTTTTGGTTTTGAAGGACCCCCTGGCTTCTCAGGCCATGGAGGCAAAGCACGCTTGTTGTTTTCACTGTGAGGTCACAGGAACTAACTCCCGCGGCTCTCAGGAACACATGGAATAAGGCTGCCTTTGTCAGCGAACTATTAGAAATCGACTGTTGATTAACCCCCGCTGCAGGTCTGATGTTTAACTTCCTGCTGTAAACATTTGCAGGTCACGGCTGTGACTCTGTTTAGGATCTTCATATCTCCTCAGGTGCCAGGGGTAAAGGTATTCATGGCAAACTGCACGTTTGATCAGTGTACGGTATCAGCTCCTCGTGTTGGAAGAGTTGAAAGTGAATTAAACCTATCCATGAAATCAGTCTCTTAGATTCTAATCTATAGATTCCATAATAATGTCAAGAAAAAAAATTTATAACGTCACAATTTCTTTTTTTTTAATACATTTTTTAATTGATTTTTTACAGAGAGGAAGGGAGAGGGATAGAGAGTTAGAAACATCGATGAGAGAGAAACATCGATCAGCTGCCTCCTGCACACCCCCCACTGGGGATGTGCCCACAACCAAGGTACATGCCGTTGACCGGAATTGAACCCGGGACCTTTCAGTCCGCAGGCCGACGCTCTATCCACTGAGCCAAACCAGCCAGGGCTATAACGTCACAATTTCAATATGAAACCATGACTTTTGAAATGGAAAAGTTTGCAGCAGAAAACTACAGCATGTTTTCAAAAACCTTTTTTAAGTTGGTTAAGTTTCTAGGACGCAGTAGGAATGGAAACATTCTAGCAGTTGCTAGATTTCTGGAAAGAATTACCCACTAGGAGATGAACACCTCTCAGCCAGTTAGTGCCCAGCTCTAGGCTATTGTTTGCTGGAAAAGGGGCTATTCATTCATAATGTTGGACTCACTCAGCCAAACAAAGACTCTTGGTGGCTGTTCAGGTGGATTCCAAGCCAAGAAAAAGGGATTGCCTCATTTCCTCAAGACAACCTTTGATCAGTGCTGTGTGGCCAAGCTAAAAAGTTAGATGGAATTTTGAACAACGATTTAATGGCGGTCCGGCCATTAAACATCCCCCACTAAGGAAGCAGAGTAACAAGATAGATGGGGTCAGACAGGAATTTATTACGGAAGTTCACCTCCACTGCTACAATATGCACAGAACTCTTTCGGCATCTGTCAAGGCTCATGAGTATTTTCCAAGTAATTATAAATTACTCACTTTGACAAAACTGAGGGCGTGATAGGGGTTTTAATTCACAACTGTCAAGACTTGACTATCAATACGGGGTGGAGTTTACAGGATGTTGGAGTACAACAAAGACTGAAAAAACCCCTGTCCCCAGGGACCTTATATTCTAGTAGTAGAGACAGACCTTCACCATCTTTTTAAAATATTGTGTTAAGCATCGTGACTTGTGTTTTGAAGGAAATGGGATATCGAGGAGAAAATAACAGTGGGGAGCTAATTAAATAGGATGGTCGCCGAAATCCCCTCTGAGTTGGAGACTTTTAACTGGAGACCCAAAACACGGAAGAAGCCATCTACGGGGGACCTGGTAGGAGGAACAGCGCCGGCAGAGCATTGCACGTGCAAAGGCCCCGCAAGGCAAGGGTCTGGCAGTTATGAAAGGACCCACAGAAGGCCCGTGTGACTGACGCATCAGGACCAGGGGAGAGTGGCACGAAATGTGAGCCTGGAGAGATCCGTGGGCACAGGTCCTGGAGGGAAGCTTTTCTCCACATTGCTGACCATAACGCACAGTAAGAAATTCATTCTGCGTATCAGCACCGTTAACAGAATGCTTACGCAAGAACAGGGACTTCCACATCTGGCTCCAGACGCGGTTACTTCACTGTGTCTTCCAGCAGGGTTGTGCCTAAGCATTCGCACGCTGAAATAATAATACTTCCCTTTTATTTCTTTATGTGACAGTTAGGGCATTATGATGATTAAAATATGCATCTGTCGGTTATACTGACTATGAATTTAATTTGAGAATAAGGGGTATATTACCAAAAATTATCATAAAAAGGGGGCGCTTTTGTCTAACGGGGTTGAGAATCACTGTTTCATCTAATACTAAAGAATTTCTGTTATCTCCACTTAACTCAGAATAGAAACACTGTTAAAGCTATTCTCAGCTGCTTGGATTAGCTCACTGAATACACAGTCTCTCATGGATCCATGCCAATTGATAAATCCAGCCCAACCTAAAGTTATGTTCCTGCCTCCTGATCTAACAGCCTTAGAATTCATCCCCGCACATACTCATGGCCACAGTTGAGACAATATCAATTAGCACTTAGAAGCAGCCTCACCGTCTGACAGATTTAACTCCTGTACACCCAACCTCCCTCCCACCTAAGATGTATTGCAGCAGATATGACATCTGCTAAGACCCTGCTTTCAGTAGACATTTCCTTCACGGTCATTGCAAGTGGTAATTTAAGTGTTTCATCACTGGTGTTTGGTCTACCGATGTCCCATCCTTTCCTCATTATGGTTTTCTGATTCTGTTTCATAAAGGATATGTCATCTTGCGTTTTATGGAAGAGGTAAAAAAAATAGAAATTTCCCTCTGAATAGTGCTCTAGTTGATTTTTCAGAATTAGGTTTTACCCACTCCCACACCTCCACCCCATTGGATTATCAGTCAACAAATATTTATGGGGAATGTATTACATGCTAGGCATTAAGTGGTTGTCAGGGCTATAAGACTGGCATTGTCTCTGCTCCCATGACACGGTAAAGATACTATTTCCTTTCTCTTGTTCTGCAAAACTTTTTCATGGCCCGCACTTAGTTTTTATCTCTTAGCAATTATTCACATATTCCTTATTTCTTTATGAGATGAAATCTTTATATATATATATAGGTCACAGTAGGAATGGAATCATTCCTACTGAATCATTCCTTTTGTATTTCAAAGAGGAAAGGAAAGGGAGAGAGTGATAGAAACATAAATGATGAGAGAGAATCATGATAGACTGCCTCCTACACGCCCCACACTGGGGAATGAGCCTGCAACCCAGGCATGTGCTCTGACAGGGACTTGAACCATGACCTCCTGGTTCATAGGTCGATGCTCAACCTCTGAGCCATGCTGGCCAGGCATGAGATGAAATCTTTACCCATTTTATACTTGTCTTTGTCAACAACAGTGACAGTTGAATAGATCTTTTTATCTGATTCTGGACTATGCCTAAGTGTCTGCTAATTTAATTCAAAGAGTATGTATCTACTGCATACAAAACTGTGCTAAGAGGTGTGGCTAATGAATAATAATGATAATATAATAATAGCTAGCACTTAATGTTTAATGAGTGCCAATCACTTTTAAGTACTTTGCATGCATAGCTTGTTTGGTTCTCAGCTACTCTATAAAATGTTGCTATTATTACTCCCATTTTACAGATGAGGAAACTGAGGCATTAAGGGGCTTAGAAGCTTGCTCAAGGTCACACATCAGTAATTAAATCAGGTGGTTCACATCCAGGCCAACTCTCTTAACCAGTTCTTTGGGGTAAATAAGATACTAAGCTGAAAAATATGACTTGCTTCAAACACCTTGCTATCAAGAGGGAAGCTTTGAAAATGATTATAACTTATTATTCGTTGAAAAAAGAGTCAATCAAGATTCTTGAAATTTTTTGGAACAGCTATCTCAGGTAACTTTTCTATTGTTTTTGTTTTTTTTCTGTTTCACTTTTTTTTTTTTTTTTTACTTTAGTGTTTCACTTGACCATTCATGAAATTGTACTTCTTTGTGTTGACTTTGATCTTATTATTTGTCTTCCCTAGTAAAATGAAGAATTCCTTGAAGGTAGGAGCTATATATTATTTATCTTTTTATCTTTGGCACCTAACAAAAAATGGAGAACCACTAAATATAAGGACTAAATAAATGATTATATTAAAAACAAATAGCAGTAATTATTCATACTTAGTATTTATAAATAAATTTCACCCAAGGGCACAACAGTGTTTCAAAGCCTTTAATTGAATAAATCACAATCATACTCTCATAGGAGAGTTAAATATTACAGTATTATCCTGTTTCACAGTCAAGGGCTTAATTGTCAAAAGGTCAAGTGGCTTACCACAAGTTATTAAGTCAGTCAGTAGAGGAAACAACAGAATCTAAGACTTTCTTTTCTTATTACAAAAAAATGATTCCCCCAAAGTTAAATGAATGCCCACAAGAATACAAAAAAAAAAATCATAACAAACTTTATCAAAACCAAGCAATATTTAAAACACAAACATTAACTTACATTAACTTTGTGTAAGTTATTTTGAAAAGCAATTACGGAGATCATGTTCAAAAACTTCTTTCCACACTATTTTTGTTTTCTGCACATTATTTTAGAAGTAAGGGCTATATCCTCCCATGAGATCTAGAGGGCGGATATGAGATAAGCAACAGATGAGTGAACTTGTTTTGGCTTGAGTGAGGAAGTGTGCTATTCCAGATGCTTCCATGCTCCAGGCACATCGGATCCCGGAGGCAGTAGAAACTGGACTAAGACCCAAAGAAAGGGGGTGGTTTTAGCTAAAAACAAAATCTACTCCTTCCGTGTTTCCATAGACTAGGACTTTTTTAAAAGGAAAATATTATTACAACACTAGAGGCCCAATGCACGAAATTCATGCAAGAGTAGGCCTTCCTTCCAATGGCTGCCGGCACCGGCTTCCCTCTGGCACCAGCTGCCAGCAGGCACCCAGGACCAGGACTTCCCTCGCAGCCTCAGCTTCATCTGGAAGGTTGTCCGGAAGGACGTCCAGTCTGATTAGCATATTACACTTTTATTATTATAGATTATTATAAATGTGTATAGATTAGTTGTTGGCGAACAAACTCTGACAAAGGATGATTCTAGAGTCTTGAATTTCTACATGTAGAAACAGTTTTACTCTTACGTGTGTTCCGATGACTGTTTTCCCTACATCTGTTCATGGTTTCAGAGAAGGTTAAAAACCTCAAATTCATTCTCCACAGCTCCTCCTCCCTCACTCTCCCAGGTCACTTTCCAAGCCCCGCCCACTTTATCTCAGTGGATACTTCTCCATTGCATCTTCCAAGGTTGAGCCTCTTCACCTCTCTCGTGGACTATATGACCGTCTCCTAGATGTTTTTCCTACCTTCAGTCTCACCTCTTTCTAGTCGTTTTTCCTCACCAACCTGATAAACTTATTTGTCTAAAAACCAGTGGCCTACAGGTCAGAATACAACCTCCTTAGAGTATTCATGCCTTCCCCAATTTTTATAACTTACTCTATTTTCTTCTACTTCCCTGAAACCCTCTATTTTAATTACAAGTCTCTTCTTGCCGTTTCCCAGACACCTCCGGCATCTCGAGCTCCTTCATGTTTGTGTCCTAGCACATGATGCTCCCTCAGGCTGCAGAATCCTTCCTCTGGATTCATCTCAAGGTCAACTCCTGGACTTCCTTCAGATCCAGCATAGATGTGGCCTCCCTCTGAACGAGTTCCTGACTCTCCCATGTCATTAATCGCTCTCATTTCATGTCTGTGGCAGAAACTCTTGCTCCTCACTGAATAGCCTTTGGATGCCCACATTTCCCAACTCCCTTCTAATGAGGTAAGGCCCTGTGACTTCGAGTGCAAGTGAAATGTGCCAGTTCTGATCCAAAACACTTAGGAGTTGGTGCATGACCATCCAACTCTTTCTTCTGCTGTTGGCAGTTATGGAGACGGCAACACCACAAGATAGAAATGGCCTGGGCATACCACATGGAGGTAGATGCTCTGGAAAGTCCTTGAACCTGCATCAGACTTCATACACTGAGTGGCCAGATTATTATGATCTCTGAACGCATACTAATCTGGCCACTCAGTGTATATCCTATATAATAAAAGGCTAATATGCAAATTGTCCCCTCTACCAGGTGTTCGACCAGCAGGCAGGCCGGCCAACCGCCCATGTCCCCTCCCCTTGGCCAGGCTGGCCGGATCCCACCCAAGCGCAAATTCATGCATCGGGCCTCTAATATACATACACACACACACACACACACACACACACACACACACACTGAGTGGCCAGATTATTATGCGTTCAGAGATTATACACTAATCTGGCCACTTACTGTATAAGCACAATGTAAACTTGTTGGCTAAGTTGCTTTGTTTGGTGTTTATTCACCACCACATTATAACTTCACCTCTCCCGACTAGATAAACATTCTGCATATCTCTATTTAGCCTTTTATTATGCTGAATTATGATAACATGCTCATTATTTTTCTCCTATACTGTGAACCCTTGGGTCAGACACTATGCTTTATTTTTCATTTAACGGAGTGCTATATAACCCAAACCGAACTTGTTGGAAATTAAACTCAGCATCTTCAAACTTTACCCCCCAAAAATGTTCAGCTTCCAGTGTTTCCTCTCTCAGGAAATGACATCACCATTAACCCAGTCACTCAATCCAGAATCAGGAAGTATTTTTCTTAGTCTTCCTTATCTTGTTAAGAAATACCTAGAAGGTACTTGTCCGCCTCCAAATATGTCTTCAGTTTGCCATGTTTCTCCACCCTCTTCTCCATTATTATCTGTCTCTTGTTGGGACGATAGGCACCAGCTTCCTAAGTGACCCTCTTCCATTGCTCCTTTGCCATTCATTTTTCATCTGCAATAATAGAAAGATGTTTTAAAATGTGCAAATATGATCATATTACTTCCAGGCTTACATAACTTTGTTACTTTTTAATATTCCCATCAATAACTTCCAATCACATTTGTATTTCTTATGTCATATGCCATCTTACTTTATTATAATTATTATTTTTTTTAAGTTTTGCCCTCCTCTTTTGGGTGTTTCGAGACACAATTTCCAACATAATAGGGGTTCCCCACACTAACAAACCATTTTTGGACATCAAGAATTCAACTCAATTCTGACACTGTGTACCCGGAAGCAGCATCAAATTCCACAGGTTGAAGGCTCAGTCCTCAAGGACTGCCTCCTACTTCAGATGTCAGTGGCAAGGCCAGTCTGTTACCCGTCTGACCAACCTGTTACATATTGGAAGTTCCCACAGCCCCTTCTGGGACTTCAGACACCAGTCAGAAGCACCAGTTGTTTCCTGTACTTCTGACCAACTGGCTATAAATCAGAGGTTCCCACGCCCCCTCCTCAGGTTTTATTCATGTGCTGGAGTAGCTCGCACTTCCATGCCCTCCCCAAGCACACCACACTCGCAGCACCTCCACGTGTCCTGCAGCCCAGCAGCTCTTCTAACCCTGTCCTTTCAGAGGCTTCACTGCAGAGGTGTGATGATTGCGTTGCTGACCACTGGTGACTGCACTTCCTCTCCAGAGCCTCTCCCCCTCCAGGGGTGGGGATGGAGGGACTGAATGTTCCAACCCGCTAATCACATGGTTGGTTCCACTGTCCACCAGTCCGCATGCATGCTAGGTGCTTTCCAGCCACCTCATTCACATAATAAAAGACACCTTTATTGCTGTCAACACTTAGGAAATTCCAAAGGTTTTAGGAGCTGTGAGCCAGGGACTGCGGATGAAGACCAAATATATATGACTGATGTGTGTGTGTGTGTGTGTGTGTGTGTATATATATATATATATATATCTTATAAATCACAATATTACACCTCCCCTTGGATTTCAAGTGTGTTCACTTTGAAAGTGTGTTCTGCCTTGCCTATTCACTGCTATAGTTCTAGCTTCTGACACACAACAGGCAGTAAAAAATGTGTTGAATGAATGAATGAATTCACTTGGAACATAGTAGATACACAATGGGTGTTTCTTGGATAGATTAAAAAAGCCAACTACTCATGTACACTCAAGCAAATATGAATTTCAATATGGTCTGAAATGTTTCATCAGTCCAGATTTTAACTTCTAGTACCTTCTCTTGTTAGGCCAGCCCATAGCCCTTTCGGCGTTTAAAATTCTAATCTGTGGTTCATTTATTCACCTTTTTTGGGGGGAAGGAGACTCTTTGCATATTAATTCTTACGCACTTATGTATTTGAGCCGCATAACCTTTAAAAATTTGTGTTATTTTGTAAATGTGCTCGAATAATTTTTACACTTATGTACTCTTTCCTCTTGACTGATTATAAACAAACTTAGAATCAAACCTTGAGCTCCGTTTTGAAACTTTTGCCTGCGCTTACCCTCCCGGTGCCTAGCACTGTGTCCTACATAAGAGGATCACTTAATAACTAATAGAGACTGAAGGGTTAGCCTGCGTGGTGGACGTGAGAAATGCTCAGCACATAGGTCCCTGGAATGGATTCCTGGCTCTGCCTCAGGGTGGAAATGAACTTTAGGGCTGCCATCTAGGGCTTGGGTCAGAGATACAAGGTATCTGGTGCTTATTGTCTTAGTGTCCTTGGGCTCCATTCCAAGATGCATTCTTTCCAACTGAGTCAATTATGTTTGGTGGTCCCATGTTAAATATAAGACACCTTAAAACCAGTCAGTGGAGAAGAAAATTCAGTTTCCCGAAGGTCCTTTCAAATTTATTGAAAACTTTCAATTCCTAAGATAAACTGCATTTATTCATTAGAAATTAGTTAATATTAAGATCTAATTTATCTTTACAACTTCCCTTCCATCTCTCATTGGTACCAATATTTAAAACAAAACCAAAACCAAAACCCTTGAGCAGGACTATAAAAGACACGTCTGGTGGGAATGAAAACAGGTGCACATGTGAATTCATTCTCAGAGGGTCACTGACCATCGCCCTGACTCTGCGTGTGCTGAGGGACTCTCCGTGTGCTGAGGGACTCTCCCTGGCTGTTCCGTAGCTCTAGCGTCTGTGTAATTATATATCTCAGATAAGGGGGTAAGACCTATCAGGAGGGCAGCTGATGACAATGGTTATTTCACACACTCACCTGACATTTACATGATGTTTTAATAATGAGCTGTCTTAAGACGGAAGTTCCAGAGTAAGAAATACCCCAGTGTTTCAGAATAATGCAAAGCTCTCCTGTTCCTTAAAACAATCCTATGCACACAACGAGGCATGGTCCTATACACAAATGAGGGGAAAATACTGTAAACCTTAGTTCTTATATCTTCCATGAAAATGTTAGGATATTACATATGTTAAGCGAAGAAAATTCATTCTGAAATTAAATTTTAAATATTTAACATCATAAAAGCTGGAACATACCTTAGAGCTACAAGCAGACAAGATTTTGGCATCTTGTGACTACATGAGCTTTGCTGAGTAACGAAAGAGTTCCTTTTATTGGTATATTTTAGAGGACAGTGAATATTAGATTGTGACAAACTTGGGCATATTAAGTTATAATGTGTTCCTATTTGGGAGTTCCACAGCCAATTAAGAAAAAAAAAAAAAAAAAAGCAGGCCCATCTTCAGTACACACAGAGTCATCATTTCTGAGATAGAGCAGGCTCACTTTGTATCTACTCTGTGGCAACTGACACTAAGTGAAGGTAGTTTAACAGCTCAGGCTGCCTTCACCGATGTCATAGACTGGGTGCTTTAAACAACAGACATTTATTTTCTCTATGTTCCGGAGTCCAAGATCTGGTGTTTGCCAATTTAGTAAGAGCTCTTCCTGTCCTTGAAGACAACCAGCTTCTTGCTGTGTCCTCACATGGCTGAGAGAGAGGGAGAGAAAGGAAGAGAGAGAGAGAGAGAAGAGAGAGAGAGAGAGAGAGAGAGAGAGAGCGAGCGAGAGAGAGCGCATATGCTTGCTCTCATATGCTTATCTTATAAGGACACTAATCCCATCAGACCAGGGCCCCACCATCATGACCTCATCTAACCCTAATTATCTCCCAAAAGTCCAATCTCCCAGTACTGTCACATTGGGATTCAGGATTTCAACACATAGGGATATTTATGGGGAGGGTCACCAAACATCAGTCCATAACAGTAATTTAAAGTGTTATTTTTTCTTTTCCTTTTAAAAAATATTTTTTATTCATTTCAGAGAGGAAGGGACGGGGAGAGAGCCATAGAAACATCACTGATGAGAGAAAATCATCGATCTGCTGCCTCCTGCATGCCCTGCCAACAGGGATCAAGCCCATAACCTGGGCATGTGCCCTGACTGGGAATCAAACCCTGACCTCCTGGTTTATAGGTCAATGCTCAACCACTGAGCCACGCCAGCCGGGCAAAGTTTTTTGTTTATTTGTTTTTTTCCGCAAGGCACATCTGGCTTTTGGGAGTTACCACGGTGCCTATTTCCAGAGTGTGTTCCTTTTCTTTTATTTACATTTTGTTGGTTTTTCTTCCCCAAATTTTAGCAATTTGCTTTGGCTTTCATGTTGTGCTGTCCTGAGAAGAGTTCTTCGGAAGTGGTTATTTTCTTTTTCTGCTTCGGACGCTAGCTAGATCGACTATTTTCACTCACTTGCCTCATGCAGGGAGTATATTGTATTCCTGCTTTATCGCTTCGAGTATTTTCTTTGCTAACAGCGCGGTGATGTCACAGAGGTCCCTTGTATTCAGAATGTCCTTTCCACAACCCATTCCAGAATGAGTGATCAGTGCTTCCATTAGCACAAATGTCCAGATGCTATTAAAAACAAAACAAGGGTGCCTTATGCCTAAAACGTCCTGACGTGCCTGAAAACTGGACCTCCGAAAGACCATCCGGCTCTTTGAAAGAAAACGGCATTCTTGTATTCAGTGAATACTCTGATGTCAAATTGCTTCCTGGAATGACTTTTTCATAAAATCAGCTTGAGTCACTGGTAATTCTTGCTTTGGAAAAGCATATCCTGTGTGGTTAACAAGTGGGTATAGTGAACCACACACCAAAAGTCAAAGGTGAAAGGTTAGCAGAAACCGCTTATGACTTCAGTCAAATACAATTGGGTTAAGGATTCAAAGTCCTTTTCCTAAAATTGTGGCATGCTAATACTGACAGCAAGTTAAGGACTTCAATATCCATGTCATTTATTGGGTCGTTTAAAAACTACCCTGTGTGGTGAGAGGATTGTTCAGCTTTGCTCTCATTAAGCTTAGTGGGTTATCAGGTGACCGTGTCTCTGGACTTGGACGAAAAAAAAAAAATGGACCCTTTTCCCCACGTGGAACTAACACACATAAGCCTTGTCAGTACAGGGTATTTATGAAGTCCTCGAGTAGTTTACCGTTAAAGTTTAACTTTTTAACTTTAATAATTTAGGTTGCAGCCATGGAAAAAAAAAATAACCCGTGTGCATAACTTAAGGAAAATTGAAGTTTTCTTTCCCCCAGTTGATCTTATCTATAACAGTCATTTCTAGCTGTCATAGCACTCAACCTAAAACCACCATCCATATTTCTAGGCAATAAAAATCACACACCATATTTCTATGCAATGATATTTGTGCTAAACATGACTATTTGCAGGTCATTTCTATTATGCTATTATGTTTTTAAAGTATAAAAATTAGAACGTTATGAGCAAAACATTTACTCAGAAAATAAGTGTCTCATCATTTCTGACATAATTATCAAACCAGAGTGAATGTTAATTTGATGGTATATACATGTGAACTGATGGTTTGGACACTGGCCACGTCTTTGATAAGTCGATAGAGTTTGGGGGGCAGTGATATATAACGGTGAAGACAAAGGCTCCGCAGCCAAACTGCCCATGTTTGAACCTCAGCTCTGCCACCTACTAGCTGTGTGATCTTGGCTAAATTACTGGGCCTCCCTGTGCCTCCATGTGCTCACCTGTAAAATGGGATGATAGTTAACATACCTACTTACAGAGTTAACGCAAAGATTCTATGAGTCGATCACTCAAAATGTTATTGCTACCTAGCAAATTCCAAGTAAACATTTGTTGTTATGCATGTGGCTAGGGGCACTGGCTCTAGTGTCACACACCCTGAATTTAAATCCAGGCTGCGCCAGCAGCTGGATGACCTTGGGCAGTGCCTTCATTTCTTCATCGGAAAATGGGGATAATGACAGATACGAGGACTAGCTGAAGTAATGGAGGCACACTGCTTAGAAGAATGCCTGGCACATTGTAAGTGCCGAGTAAATATTAGCAATGGGTATTAAAACCACACTAGAGAGACCACATTATATTCATGTCTCTTAAATATCAACTGAAAAATGATATCAAGTGAAAAATGTCCCATCCTGTTTCCCAAGCTTGAAGAATAACTTAAGGCCACATATTTTTAGTAGTAAGATAACTCCAAACATCTATCCTGAATATTATATGAATATCTTTTCTTTTCTGGGTCCGTCCCCATGTCATGGAACCCAGGGGTTGTCACTCAGTCTCAAGGGGTCAGTTCTGACGCCTGTCCCTTGCTGTTGAAAGGCCGTTGCCATTTCTGCAGTTCATCCTCAAGGTCCTGGGTCAGAGAGTTCTGGTGCCAGCCCTCCCTGTATAATTTGCGGAAACCACAGGGTCCTCTTTCTCACCTCCCTAAAGCCCAGCGAGGGGCAGACTCCATGATCCGAGCAAGACAATCGCAATAATCAACAGTACATTTCCTAAGGTTCCAGTTATTCGAATGTAAATAACAATATAATAACAAAGAAAACGAAACAATCCCCCAGTGTTTAGAAATTAAGCAACACACTTGTAAGTAACATACAGATCAAAGTAGAAATTGCAACCGACATTAGAATATATTCTGAGTTGAATAGGAACAATGATATGGCACATCAAAACTCATGGGATGTGACTAAAGTGGCATTTAGAGGGTAATTTATATCCTTAAACGCATATTTTAGGGAAAAATGGCTGAAATTCATCATCTAATATTTCATCTCAAGAAGTTAGAACAGGATATCAAAAACTCCAAGTTGAAAGAAGAAAATAATAAAAACGTAAATGAATAACATAGTGAACAAATAATAAAAATTACAAAGCCAAGAGCCGGTAATTTGTAACAATTAGTTAAACTGGTGAAATCTAGTAAGTAAAAAAAAAGAGAGTGAGAGAAAATACCAGTTTTAGGAATGAATAAAGTTCCTGCCATAATTAAAAAGAGAATAAGAATTAATTATAAGTGAATCTATGCCAATAAATATTTTTACTGATTTCAGAGAGAGAGAGAGAAATATCAATGATGAGAGAGAATCATTGATCAGCTGCCTCTTGCACACTCCATATGGGGGATTGAGCCCACAACCTGGGCATGTGCCCTGACTGGGAATTGAACCATGACCTCCTGGTTCATAGGTCGATGCTCAACCATTGAGCCACACAAGCCAGGCATGCCAGCTTAATCTTGATACTAAATCAAGATTTTTTTAAAAGAATATAAGAGAGCAATTTCTCTCATTTACATAGATGAAAAAATCCTAAATATAATACTAGAAACTAAATTCAGTGATAGATAGAAAATAGTGAAATTAAATTTGGTTTATTCCAGGAATGCAAGGTTGGTTTAGCATTTAAAAAGTAATCAATTTATTCAGCATATGAACAAATAATAACATATGATATGTATAATAGAAAAGCTAAATAAACATTTTAGTAAATGCATAAAATCATAACCAATTTCAACATTCATTCATAATTTTTTTTTTAAAAAATCTCTTATTAAACTAGGAATACAGGCATGGGCAAAAGTAGGTTTACAGTTTTTCATATGAAAAAAAAAAAAGTAATACAAGAATAAATGTACCTAGCTCAGTGGATAGAGCGTCGGCCTGCCTACTGAAGAGTCCTGGGCTTGATTCTGGTCAAGGGCACGTACCTAGGTTACAGGCTCGATCCCTGGCCCTGGTTAGGATGTGTGTATGAGGCAACCAATCGATGTGTGTCTCTCACACCGATGTTTCTCTCTCTCTGTCTCTCCCCTTCCCTTCCACTCTCTAAAAAAATCAATGGAAAAATATCCTCAGGTGAAGATTAACAACAACAACAAAATAATGATAATACAAAAATAAATAATAATACAAAAATAAACTGCATTTATTCACAACTATAAATCTGCTTTCCCCCAATCCCTCTATAAAGGAATTCCTTTAATCTGATAAAAGGTAAATATACAAAATGTACAACAAACATTATATTTAATGGTGAAATGTTGAAACGTTTTCCTGTGAGATCAGGAACAAGGTAAAGATGTCTGCTATCATCACTTCAATATTATTATATTAGATGTCCCAGTCAGTGCAAGTTAAGAAGGAAAAGAGCTAAAATGTATTAAAAAGGAAAATAAGAAATAAAACTGTCACTATGCACAGGTAACCTAATTTTGTAGCTGGAAAATCAAGAAGAATTTACAAACCATAGGACATAATAAGTGACTTTAGCAAGGTTGTTAGAAGCAAGCACAGATGTTAGTTACATTTAGGGAGAAGGAAGGGCTACCGATGGTCAGTGGGGCAGGGTGGGGCTTTGGGTTAGGGTAAGATTCTATTTCTGGACCTGGGTAAGGATTACACAAGTGTGTGCACTTTGTGATACAAACTATTAAACTATAACCTTGGAATTGGTGCATTTTTCCTGTATGCAAATTGTACTTCAATAAAGGATGTCTATTAAAATAAAATAATAATATGGGCTAGGAGAGGGAATTCTGATAAATTAAAAAGTCATTTTAGTGTAGTAGAATTATGGGTGAACTATTTAAAGTCTTGCTTTAATTTGGTTGCTACAATAGACAAATTTTGGGTGGGAGGATAAAGCAATTTAACATTTATTCCAATACATATGTAAACTGGAGATGGAGACTCTTGAGTTCTGTGCCAGGACCATCACAATTTCAGCCAGAAAAGCTTTTTAAGCTGGTATAATAACAATCTCCTAAAAACTCTTGCTCAAGAGCTATGAACTTCTAATTTTGAACAATGCAATTTCCAGGCGCACATCCTAAAAACAAAACAAAAAAACCTGTTGCAATATATATCTAAATAATTGAATGAGGTAATGAACCTATGAGGCAAGTAAGTGTTAGGAAAAAAACAACCAAAAATAATAACTTTCCTTTTGCTTTGAAAGAATTGACCTTTCTCTTTTTTTTTAGAGTTGAATTTTTAAATTGAGGTATAATCAACCTATCACATTAGTTTCAGGTATACAACATAATGATTTGATATTTGTACACTCGCATATTGTGAAATGGTCACCACAATACGTCTAGTTAACATCTGTCAGCATACATAGTTAAAAATTATTTATTGTGATGAGAACTTGTAAAATAGACTCTCTTAGCAGCTTTCAACTATGCAACCCAGGATTATTAACTATAGTTACCAGGCTGTTACCTGTACCCTTTCTAACAATATTTAACCATTCAGGGTCAAAACCTAAGGACATTCCGAGTTCCCACAATAAAACCATGTCATCTGCATGTAAGAGATTGTTTCTCTCTCCATCCTCTACAGTGGGATGCAGTGCACATCCGGTTGGTAGAATAAGACAATTTTTGAGATGTGAGGCTCCCTGAACATGTTGGGTCAGGGAGGGATTGAGCTCTACTCTTCACTTTGGGAAATATTTTCTTTTGTTGTCTGTGTAATAAAGTTCTAGTTTAAATTTTATGAATTATGGTAAGTGTCCTTCTTTTCTCTCCCTTTTCCAACTAGTATCACAGTATCAGGGTGGCTTAAATTGCATGTGTGGGGCTGAGTGGGAAGGAGGGACTTTACCTCATACAAGAAGAATCCCGTCTACCTGAGCATAGCCACAAAAGATATCTTATCTTGTTATGCTTGGACTTGGACCAAGGACCCAGGCAAGAGCTATAAACCGAACACAAAGAATCATGTGTAGTTACTGTAACTTTGAAGATGGATATTGTAATTCTCTTCCAGTATCACATTAATTTTCACCTCATTTTTAATTCCCGTTTGATAACCTAAAAACCTGGGAAGTCTGAAATAGCTCTTCCTTTATCCTCTTCTCTACTATGACCTTTAATAGCAGAAAAGGAAACAGCACTGGACAGGGAGCCAGAAAGGGCAGGTTCTCATCTTGACCTTGCCGCTTGCAAGGTTACAGAGATTACTTCATCTCTTTGAGTCTTCGTTTTCTCAACACTGCACAGCTAATATCCCCCGCTTCAGAGGTAATTGCATTTGAAAAGTGTAGAACAGAATTAAATATAGGCTAGCATCATTATAATTGCTATCTTAGGTTACATTCTAAATATAAAAGATAAAGGATATATATAGTGGTGCCTGGGCTTGGGAAGAATACAGGGAAATGAGGTCAGAAAGACGAAGGAATGGAAAAATAAACACATTGGTAATTCTAAGAAGATAAAAAAAAAAATAAGGGCAAAGTTGCAATCTTAAAAGGCCAACGCAACCTTTTACATTATTTTTCTAATTATCTCACACACCTCACTCTTGATGTAGTAGACATCTGTTGTTTTTATTCTGTCCTATAACCTCCCCTCCTTCTGGCAACAGAACCTCTTTCCTTGGAGAAACTGCATTCCCCAAATGTTGTGGTTTTCTGGTGGGCTGCTGAACACCTATGACCTGTGTGCACTTGGTTAGGAATGGGATGCTCAGAGACTGGCAGGTGACCCAAGCGCGGGAAATCAGCATCCTTCCTTGAAATTGTTTACCTGCTTCCTGCGGGGGGAAATCTCTTTTCTCTGGAGTTCTAAGTGGAATTTTTTTTTTTAAGTGGAGCTTTTTTGTCTGTGCAATAAACAGCTACCTTCCTTCATTTTCCCTTTCTGGCTGCACAGAGGCACTGCTGATGGGGCACTAAGATCATCTTTTGCGGCATCTGACCCCATTCCGTCCACACCTTCACATTTTCCTTCTAAGCACCACATCTGTTTACTAGATGATGGAGTTTCTAAGCAGTTAAGAACAGATATGAAAAGGCTCTGTAATTTTTTTTTAGAGTAACTTGATGTAAAAGAAAATACCACACACGTTCACTTAAAAAAACAACACACCAAGCCTAGTCAACAGTGGCTCTCTCAAGGCATCTAAAATATGTATTTTGTCATCACCAAATATCTAATTAGTGTTCAAATCTCCCCAATTGCCTTAACACTTTTTGTTTTAACCTTTGGTGTGTTTGAATCCTGAAACAATGGAGCAAAGGTAGGGGTGTGTGTGTGTGTGTGTGTGTGTGTGTGTGTGTGTGTGTGTGTGTTCTCCTTAAGTCATTGCGCACACTGGCTGGCTACATTTTACCTCTCTTCAAAACAGGCATTTCATTGTCTCTATAACACATCCCCATTGAGCAACAGAATTTAGAAATTAACTTAAAACCTTGCTATGTGCTTTACAAATACCAGATAAGGTTCTGGTCATGAAACTATGGTATAAGTGATAGCTTATGCATAAGTGATAGCTCGAAAGGTACCCTTGGACATGAGAACCCAAAAGGGAGCAGGGACAAGCAAACACTCAGCTTTGCAACCTTTGGGATCTCCTTACCTTTTTGGTGGCAAAAAAGACCCCCGCCATTTGACAATATCTAATAAAATAGTTGGTTTATAAGGCAAATGCATTCATATGTTTATTAAAAATGTCTGTAGCTTCATTTACAACCAACATCCTTATCTTTGTCTTACATGGCTTTGTTTTTGTGTACAATCAAGGCCCCAGTATCATCCCTTCTGGGTATAAATGAATATAT
This sequence comes from Eptesicus fuscus, assembly GCF_027574615.1. NCBI lineage: Eukaryota > Metazoa > Chordata > Mammalia > Chiroptera > Vespertilionidae > Eptesicus > Eptesicus fuscus. The sequence goes on from NC_072494.1 coordinate 25,143,588, forward strand.
TTATTTTGCTTCCCCTCAAGCATAAAAGGATGAAAACATTGCTACGGACAGCCCTACAACTTTCTTCTCCCAAAGAGGAGGTGCCAAGGGGTGAAGAGTTAAACTTTCAGCCCCGCACCATCTCCACCCATCTCATTAAATAAATGAACAATGTAAGTGATCTATGTACTTGCTAAGCAACCTCAGCATCTTGACAAGTCCCTGGTAACCCCTCCTCTCCTCAATCAGATCAATCTCCTTCAAGTCCTTCTCTAGAGTTAACACTGGCTGCAACCATAGTAACCTAACATTACATATTTCATTACTTTAGATACTCATTATCCCTTTCTACCCGGGACCACTGGGTCCCCAACCAGGCATGGCTCCCCGCCCTCCCTGCCCGGTGGGATTATCACTCTCACTTTACTATTAAGATCTTGAAAAGGTTTTTGATTGTTTTTAAATCTGTCCCCTGGAGAACCACTAGGTGCATCCCCTAAGCTTAGGGACTCGAAAGGTTTAAAACCGCCGCCCCAGGCGGTGCGCTTTTACGGCACTCTGCCTTCCCCGCCTGCTCTCGGTCCGCGCCGGGTAAGTGCCCCGGTTCTGATCTGGGACAAAACTCATGATCTTCTGGCTCAGGTTCTGTGAACTGAGTCATTCTGGCACCGAAAATATTCCGTGACTCAGCAGGCCCGCAAAGGAGGATGTCAGATCCAGATAATTTCGAGTCTTTTAAAGGCAAGCTGGGGAACATAAACAACACAGTGGAAGAATTTCGCAGTGGGTGCGTACCCAGGGGAAAAATGTCATTCCATTCCCAGCCTTTTCACTTCCTCCCTTGCCCCTGTGAAGACGACAGGTTACACTTTATAATTTAGAGGCAGGAAATCGCTTCAGAAAAATGCATTTTGATGCTGCAACCAGACCCCTTATTCTCCGGGGACCGGGTCAGCCCCCTAGACATCCCGGCCCTCTCCCCGGGAAGGGGTTGGAGCGGAGCCCGCGCGGCAGGGAGCGATCCCGGGCCGCCGGCGGGGGCTTGGAGCCTGCGGGCCACCCCCACCGTCGGGTCCCTCCCGTGCCGGCCTCCGGGCGCGCCCCGCTGGACGCGAGGACGGACACCTGGCGGGCGGAGGTCCGCGCTTCTGCGGCTCTGGTTGGCGCGGGGCCGGAAGGCCGACCCCGAGCGACCTCACCGTCGCGCCTTTAAAGCCACCTCACTACCCCCGCCCCCAACCCGGAGTCACCCGGGGACGCGGGGTCCGGGGACCCCGATGCCCAGCCCGCGCGGGGCGCTGTGCCTGCAGCCTCCCTGCCCTCCCGGCATGCACCGCCCCGCGCCCCTCCAGGCCCCTCCCCGCCGATCGCGCGCCCGGGCCGAGCGCGAGGTGCCCCCGCCCCTGCCGCCGCCACGAGTCGCCGGGGCGGACCGAGGGCGGGGGAGCAGCGACGGGGGCCGCAGGCGCTGCCGAGAGGAGGCCGGGCTTGGGCTTGCGCCTCCGCCAGACCCCACCCCACCCTGCCGACCCCACCCCCTGCGCCTTCCTCCCGGGGGCGCGCGCGCGGGCACGCGCTCGGAAGTCGGGGGTCGGCGCAGAGTGCGGACAGCGTCCCGGGCGGGTGAGGGCGGCGCGGAGGCGGCGCGCGGGGCAGTGGTCAGCGAGCCGCACGGTCCTCGCCAGCAGCGCGCCCACCCGCCGGTCTCCAGCCGGAGCCGCCGCCGCCACCGCCCGCCCCGCGAGCCCGGCCCCTGGGCCCGGGAGCTCAGCCCGCAGAGCGGCCTCCGGGGGACGCTGCCGGGAGAGGAACGCGCCGTTGCCGGTGCCGTGGCCCAGCGCGCGGGCGGCGGGATGAGGGGCGGCGAGCGGGCCGCGCGGGCGCTGCGGCCCCGGGGGCGCCTCTGGCCGGTGCTGGCCGTGCTGGCCGCGGCGGCCGGCTGCGTCCGGGCGGCCATGGACGAGTGCACGGACGAGGGCGGGCGGCCGCAGCGCTGCATGCCCGAGTTCGTCAACGCCGCCTTCAACGTGACCGTGGTGGCCACCAACACGTGCGGGACTCCGCCCGAGGAGTACTGTGTGCAGACTGGGGTGACCGGAGTCACCAAGTCCTGTCACCTGTGCGACGCCGGGCAGCCCCACCTGCAGCACGGGGCCGCCTTCCTGACCGACTACAACAACCAGGCCGACACCACCTGGTGGCAGAGCCAGACCATGCTGGCCGGGGTGCAGTACCCCAACTCCATCAACCTCACGCTGCACCTGGGTAAGCGGTGACAGCCCTGCCCCCTGCTCCTGCTCGCCCACAGCACGGCGCCCGGGCCGCCCCCACCACCCCCACCCCCACCCCCACCCCTTGGCCCAACCTCTGGGGCCCACACAGCCGCGTGCGGGCCGCTTTGCTCCCCAGCCCGGGCCACACAGGAATTCCCTCCTCCAACTTCACTTACCATCCCGCGAGGGCCAAGATGCTTCCCGCCAGCATCTCTCTGATTGCTTTTCTATTTTTATTTTTTATTTTTTTCCTAACTCGGCCGGATTCTCGCTCCCTTGATTAGTCACTATTCCGGCTGTTTTTGTCCCTCTTCTTTGAAACATGGAGCAGAAGCTCCCACCCATGCGTTCCTCTCTCCTAGCGGGGCCATCGCCACGCATTCTTGGATCAGAGGCAGGAAGGTCCACCTTAAGCACCGTTACCTCGTTGCCATGTCTCCAGGGTCGAGGGTGATTGCTCTTTGCTCTGTTGAGTAAGCTAGAGAGGAAGGGGTCCCAGATTAGGGAATGTGAGGAGACCAAATGCCTGTACGACCCATAAAGCTCTATGTAATTAGAGTAGGAACTCACTTTTAAAGTTATTGCTCCTTACAGTTCTTCAGCCTTAAAGTCACAAAGCGATTTCACTGCTAATCCCAGTACAGAGAAAACAAAAGGAGGTGTCTGCACTCCCTGTAATTGCTTGGGCCCAGTTTTGTCCCTGGGTAAAAAGGCTCTCCTGGCTGTCTTCCTTTTTGCTTTGGTTTCAAGCAAGTGTAGAAACATGTATAAGTGAGCTTTTAGAAATCAGGAAAGGGATGTATAGAAAACTTCATTGGGTGGGGAGCGGGGTGGGTGGGGGGTAATGCATTCGGATGGACATGTTTATCCTCAAGGATCAAACATCATGTTTCAGCTAGATAAGTGTTTCTTCATCACTGCAATATGTAAACAAGGGAAATGATTTACGTTGTTTAACAGAGTAACAAACAACACGCTGTGTGAGAAACCAGCATTCCAGCATTTGATTTGTGGAAGCTTTAATCCCCATTGCCATTGGAAGTCTCGATTTCACCGGGAGCTGGTAGTAATGAACTTCCAGAGAGGGCAGAGTAACAAGCCATTCTTCTGTCAACGCAGGATTATTCTATAAAGTGAATGACATTAATTTGGGGGGCCTTTGGAAGGAATGTTTTGTAGGCAAATGGTTCTTTTGGTAGTGGTTTGGTATTTTTCTTTCCACTGCTCTCTGGTACACTGAACTTTATACAAGTGTCCAGATGCCAGAGGAGGAATATGACTTACAAAAAATGCTTTGAAAAGTGGAATGAAATTACTGTGTATGGAGTGTTAGAAAAGCAGTATTTAGCACCTTTGCTGTGGCAAGTACCATTTTATTTGTAGTCAAGGCATTAGGAAGAGGAAACTTTCGGAAAGTAAGTTCAGAAAGTGAAATTCTGAGACACCTCTTTTTCAGGAAGAAGTAAACTGTGCTGAGCTCAGTTTTTCAGAGAGATTGGGAACGTGTAGAATTAGCAGTTTTGTGGATGGAGCCAGGTGCAAGGCACCTAGGGTCTCAGACTTAGTGGGGCTGCTCTGGAGCTATTTCCTCCTAAGTGTTACATTTTTAAACTTGGCCAAGATCACTTTTGAAATGTATATCCAGCTATTTTTGTTTAAATTGTGACTTGTTAAAATTTCTGTGTTGAATTTAGAATGGCCCACGAAGTCTTATATGATCTATTTTCAAATACTGAATATTTCAAAGCATAAGGCATTGCCTTAGGCACTGCCTTGATGTCTCAAAGTGCCTGAGAGTCTCAGCTGAACATTTCTGAACAAGAATCTCCTTATTGAGGTAAAGGTGGGGCTGTCAGTCTTGCCCTCTGAGTTTTCTGCTGTGGGTACCATGTAGCAAAGGTTATTTGAGGTGAACACAGAGGTGGCTAGATTACTCAGTGATTACTTCTCTGTTACAGCCACCATGTGGTGGGTAAGACAGTATCAGTCCAGCTAGGTTGCTACTGCTGGGAGATAGATGGATTAACTGTGGGTCTTGGTGATTAAAAGGTCAAAAAGAGATTTTAGAGTTCACCTACTTAGGACTCTAACGTGACTTTTTGCCCTAAAAATATATGTTTGGACTTGTTTTTTGCTGTAAGCTTTTTTTTTTTCAGGGTTTTTAAATAATCTTGGTAAATGCAGTTCATAAACTATAGGTTTAGAAATTCTAAGTACAAAAAAAAAGCTAAAGTAGTTTTCAGATGACCCTGTGATTAACTGTAAAAATATTTACTTTAAACTTTTCAGATAGACAATTTCTAAAAACTTGACTAGAACTTATTGTACTTGTTCTTGGGTCAGAAATGATGTCCTGGAGGAAATTGTGTATGGTGGGAAGGGGAGGGAGATTAGTGTGTCTCATCAATATCTCTCCCCTTCTCACTCACCTTCTATCCTCCTTTCCTCCCCCCCCCCCCGCCCTTTTAAATGACAGGATATATGTATACATGCTTGTTATGGTCTATAATTTATGGCAAATAGGCAAGGCTTGATGATGTCCAGCATATTCACTCCCTCACCCCAGTTACTCCATGGGTTCTAGCTAACTAATTATTCCCACGAATTCAAGTACCATGACTGCCTGTGCATCTATTAAATCTCCCCTCCAGTTCAGATTTCACATACCCTCAAACAAGTGATGCATATTGTGCCTTGCCCTTCCGGAGCATGTGAAACGCCAAGTGAGCGGTGTGAAAGAACTGGTTCTGGCGGCCACTTTTCTAGGCTTCCTTTTAATGTTCAACTTTGAACACAGTACACTTTAAAATAAGCAAAGTCAGATTGCACTTAAGTAGTCGCAAGAAGCATACGTGTTTTGGCACCGATCGTAAGTCATTTTTTATTGTAAAAATAACACATGCCACGGTGAATTAAAACAGTAAGTATAATGACTAGCGAGGCTCTGCATCTCCGGTTGCTAAGTTGCTTTAGAGACCACCGTGCACGGTTTCTTATGTAACCTTCTGGAAACTTTTCATGCACACACATGTGTATATAAAATTACATGATCATTTTAACTGCTACCTTTTTTTGGGGGGAGGGGGGATGAGGCACATTTTAACAGATGGCAAGTACAAATTAGATCATTGTACTATTATCATCACTTGCACAAAAGCCAGGAAAATCAGCACTGGTTCTGAAAGTAGCCACGTCTTCAGTAGCATATCCAGGAATCCAGGGTGCAGGGTGCAGAGTGTCTTCTGATAAAATGAGTTAAAGTTGCTGTGGGAACCAGGCACCCTTTTCTGAAAAGAAGTCTTATTTTGCCTTCAACTTCTGGATCTTCTAACATCTGTGTGGATTACTCGATTGCTGATTGTGTGGCTGTTGTGTTTTATAATAAATCACTATAGGTTTCATTAGTATCAGTGGGGTAGCTGATAGTAAGATTGTGGCTGAGGATTTGCTTTTTATTAAGCTGCCCTTTTCATTAACTTGATAGTCATTGTGGATGGAAACTCGGTAGACGGGGGTCTTCATCTTGGAGGAAGGTAGCTTTCTCTCTTTCTAAAAACAATTAGATTAAGGGAGTGCTTATAAAACCAACTCAGTCAAAGTTTATGGAACTCCTAAAATTTACACCAAGACCAGATTCATTCCCAAGCTCCTCATCAGCTTTAGGAACAAATCGTGATTAAGGGATGCATTTTTATCTCTCTAAATATCCTTTCTGTGTATCTAAATCAGAATAATTGATCTCTAAGGATATTACATTTTATTCTGTTTGGTCCTCTGAGTGGCCAGATTATTATGATCTTTGAACGCATAATAATCTGGCCACTCTGTGTGTGTGTGTGTGTGTGTGTGTGTGTGTGTGTGTGTGTATTAGAGGCCCGGTGCATGAATTCATGCATGGGTGGGGTCCTGGCCAGCCTGGCCAGGGGGAGGGGACATGGGCAGTTGGCCGGCCTGCCTGCTGGTCGAACTCCTGGTGGATGGGGACAATTTGCATATTAGCCTTTTATTATGTAGGATATACACTGAGTGGCCAGATTATTAGGCGTTCAGAGATCATCATAATCTGGCCACTCAGTGTATATTTGGCATGAAACAAACAGCGTTTTCTCCCCAGGAAAATCTGCTGGGTAGGCTCTGACTGACTCCGTCAGGGAATGGTGTGCTCCGGTGACTTCACTGTGGTATTTGCGTACCCCGGGGGGACACTATTTTAGATTGTCTCACAAAGGCCTGATTTACACTTTGCAGGTTTCAACTTGAGAAGTGAAGGCGCTCTTCTTTAATGGCCAGGGGTTGTTGAACACAGTTTTAGAAAGCCCTTGTTTTCCGGTTCTGCAGTTCACTGCTTTTTCTGTAAACGCCTTGTCCGTGTTCCTGAAGTATTCAGAAAAGCCTCGCACACATTAGGAGAGAAGTTGGAACTAGAGGCCACCCCAACCCCTCCCAGTAATTTTTGTCATTGGCCACATCTGTGGGAAGGCTAAGGCTTGCCTATTTCAATTCTAAATCCTTTTAGGAAGTTGGATATGCCTTTTGCTATGCACTCCTTCCCGCTGTGCATACATTCTCAGGTTACTGCCAGAGAGTCTGCAAGCATTTTAAAAATACCCACTCAGTACATGGCGCAGTAGCCCATAGGAAGGTACAGGAGATTGACGGTCTCGCCTTCCGAAGTTTAGACTCTGTTAGATGGAGTTTTCCTGCTCACTGTAATGCCGTTTCAATAATAAACCGGGAGTGCCTTTATACTAGTTCACAGTTTGTAAAGCCTCCAGGATATCACGGATTTGATTTTCACAGCTCGGAGCAGGTAAAGGTGAGGATCCTGAGGTGGTGATTTGCCAGCATTCACCAGTAGAGGTAGATTTTGACTCCTTAGTCTAAAGCACTCGCTCCTGGGACTCAGCTTCTTTAACAGATCTCTCCGAAAAACTCGTTTATTCCAGAGCAACTTTAAAATACAAGGTCATGTACACACTGACTCAGAGATACCAGACTCCCTTGGTTTCCCTCCTAGTCCCTCTCAGTTCCTTTTTACTCGTTTCTGGAAGCCTTATTTTTATTTTACTTTTTTTAAATGCTGCTCACTCGCCCTGAATGAACTCTTAATCCCAAGGCTTCATCTCCAGGCTGGCCAGCTCTTTCTCCGGGCCTAAAGACCTGTTGGTCATGGTCAATTTGGCATGTCCAGAGCCCATGTCCAAAACTAAAATTCATCCCCATCATCGTCTTACCCCACTCAAAAGCCGTATCTTCATGCACAGATGAATGTTTAACCCCGAGGCCCTCGAATCCAATCCTTTGCCAAGTCTCCCATGAAAGATAACCACGCTGGACAGGCTCTCCTCAGCAAAGATTACCGTGTTTGGCGAGCAGATAGGATCCACTGCTGGGCGGTGGGTCAGCCTGGCGAGCTGTAACTCCACCCCCCCTTCCCCACCCATCTTTCCCCGCCATCTGCCTAAGACTCCACTCTTACCTCCTCTATCTGCCACTGTGGCTCTGGAATCCTTATCTCTGCCTCTGCCTGACGGTAGCTCCCATGGAATTTCACCTGGGTCACTGCAAAGCTTCCTCGCTAACTGGTGGTCTTTGTGCCTCCGGTTTGGCTCCTGGTATTTGGACAGCCTCACGCTGGACTGAGCGATGGTTCTAAAATGCAAATCTGAGGATAACATTTCCCAGCTGAACATGGTGCAGTGGTTCCTTAAGACTTGAGGATAATGTGCAGACTCCTTGGGGTGGGGGTACAAGATACTTTAGAATCTAGACCTTCTTCATCGCTGGGCTTCAGTTTTGTCATTTTCATGCTCAGAGGGCTGGTTCTTTGCTTTGGAACCCTTCTTCCTGGTTGCTGCCACCTCCGGGTATCCTTCCCCCCGTTTCTCTCTCTCCCTTTTCCATTCTCACTCTCTGGCCTGGATTAGGGGTTCCACTCTGTGTGTCTCTGTCTGTTTCCACTTCTAGACCACGAGGTCTTTGAAGGCAGCATCAAAGACTTCGTCGTCTTCTCAGTTCAGTGCAACCAAACTAACATTAATTAATTGCTTGTTAAAAAAAAAAAGGGGGATTAATCTGCCCCTTATCCTGAAGATGATCAGTTCCCAAGGGCAGCCTTTCAAGCGCCTGTGTGCTGGTTCTGTTACCTTGCCTAACTTGCTTGCTCTAAGGTTTGTAAGAGGGACCTGCTGGGATTTGCAAGCATCTTCTTTCCTGTGAAATGATAAAGTTAGATGTTTGCTCATTTGGGCTTACATTGACAGCTTGCTAAAAGGGGCCTACCAGAAAACTCATTTATAGAAATGTCCCTGAGGTTTTGGAGCATTGTGCCAGACTGTGGTGACACTAATTAAGTATGTCTGCTTTTCTTTCCGCGGTCTCTTCCCGGGGGCCAGCCTAAAATAACTGGGCCCAGTCAGCCTGGTGCCCTGGGCAGCTCCATATTCATGAAATAAAATAAAGCAGGCTTATCTCCTTCTTAGACAATGGCGCTCTCAGACCTCTCCTGGGAGGAGAACCTTGTGGCGAGCCTCGGGGATGAATTAGGGGATTTACAAGATTTCTTTTCAAACTTTAGGATTTATATTCCCTCGGCTTCCTTCTTTTACTCTTTGTTTCCAACTGTGTGGCCGCTTCCTGTCATAGGGAGGGCGACATCAGATTTTTGTTATATCATCTTCCTTGCATTTCTGATATTGTCTTCGGATTTTTTTTTTTTTATTCTTTGTTATTTTATCTTCTTTCTGTTTTGAACGTTTCTGGAAATATTAATCCAGAATCAGCCTCCTTCACATTTTAAAAAATTTTCTTGAAATAAAAAATACAAATGGTCTTGTATAGAGTTTGAGACTCAGTGAATTTTGTTTGATGATAAATCACCGTGGATGTGAAGCTCTCCGCTAACCATTAGTCAACAGAGCGGCAAACCACGGCTCACGAGCCGCAGTTTGCCAACCACTGGCCTAGGGCAGTAACCTGCCCGTGTTTCCAGAGATACTGCAATGACCAGTCTTTTCCCCTCCGTTATAGTTCTAATTTTATGTTCTATGTCTTGACTGGGGTGGAGGTTACATAGGTGTATACATATGTACAAATTCAGAAGTTCACATTTAGTGTTTGTGCACTTCATTGTATGCAAATTATTCCACACACAAAAAAACCAATCATAACACAAAATAATATATAGGTGATTTCATTTGGTTTTGGCTTAAAATAGAAGAACACAGAATCTGAGGCTTGATCATCTAAGATATAGTTCTCTTACTGTCTTTCTACTTGCTGGCATTCATAGGTGATGTCAGAAAGTGAACCCGCTGGTTTTAGTTGCGATATCAGCCGGTTTTAATGGAGAGTGCCTTCAGAAGGGTGTTCAGGTGAGCTTCTCACCTACCTTTAAGCAGGTAATGGTTTTGGTTGATGCTTTGTGGTCTGAAGTGATAAGTTGGTAAGTTTGTGGGTTTTGCTGCTGGTAGATAATCCTCTAAGAATGTGTCTGCACAGTGGTGGTGGGTGCTTGGTTCCAACGTCTGGTTTTTATATGTAAGTTGTTTAATTTCTGTGGTGGAAACGAAATGTTCCACAAATTACGTGTAGCTAATGTGAAGGCCCCGTCTTCTTTCCTTTCTACCAGTGGCTGCTTCACATTGAGCCAGTAAGTCTGCAGCTTGGATTGTGTGGCTTTCTTAGAGAAGTTTATGAAATGTTGTGAAGTATTTACAACTCAGTGAAAAGACCCACTCACTCAAAATGAGTTGAGCTTAATGGACTGGGATTCTGAATAGTTAGTGGACAAAGATCTTATGTAAATAAGGCAGCTGGTGAGAGAATTCTTCATTTATGCCCATTGTAATATGGGATGTGTGGGTAACAATAGATGTTGAAACGTTATATCCTCAAGTAATTTGTAATGTGTCTGAGGAGATGAGACAGAAACATTCATGTGCAGGAAATCTATGGGACAATATAAGCACAGCAAAAATAATTCAGTGGAAACTTTTTGAAGTGCAGAGGGAAAACCTGCAGAGCCCTTTGAATGAAGAGTGAGGAAAAGCTTCTTGGGTCTTGAAGAAAAGACCCAAGAGGGACATGAATGGAGGATTTTCCAGGAAAGGTGAGGTGCTTGAATGAAGGTCTAAAAGTAATCAGATAACGGTGAGGGCATTGTTTGCTTTCCTCAGAGTAGAGGAGACATGGAGGATGGGTTCTGGGGAGATGAGGATCTTGCAAACTAGGTGACAAAAGAAAGGAAATTACCTTCCATTGAGTGCCCCCTGGTTACCTCTTTGAATCCTTTAAAAACAATCTTGAGATCCACTTACTATATCCACTATGAATAATAATATCCACTATGAATAATAATATGAACTAACTTGTAACTTCTCTGAGGTTGGACAGGCTGAGTTTAGGTTGGAATCCAGAACAGACCTGATATGTGAGAGAAACTGTAGGAAGACCTTGAATTGGGGAGTGAAAAGAACTTAAAACCTAGGAGCTGAGCCTGCTGTCTCTGTAGACCTCTGCTTGGGGAGCTCTGGTTTTGGGTTGCTTCTTTCAAAACGGGCTTTGCAATTTTTTTCTTGGCAATGGAAGAATTTTAAATTTGGGGCACTTACACTATTTTAAAGTATTTAATTGTTAATGCCTCTAGGACTTTGTTAGGAATTTATTGAATTTCAGAATGAGATCCTGCGTTTTGTCAGCATCTCCTGACAGGGAAAGTGTACCTCATTGCCCATTTCCTGAAGGGTGGTCGGGGGAATGCCAGCTTATCTCCTTTTTGCCTTATCCATGACACCCCTTCTGGTGGTTGAGAATTGCTGAATTTAGTCCGGTTGCTTATGTTATCTGACATCCTTGAAGATAAAGCAGCCAGGCCCTCTTCAGGTTCTATTTCATTTCCCCTCTGCTCCACGTAAATTCTAACTCGTACGTGGCTGCTTTTTTGTTGTTCAGGTTTGCTAACTGAATAGGTCTAACCACCTTTTATTGATTGATTGATCCGTAACAACGGTGGTCCTAGATTTCTTTGTCTCTGTCGTCAGAGTGACTCCCTTCACCTTCTTTTCTGTATAAGTTACTTTGTAAATCTCTAACTCTGTCTATCGGATCTACCTTATCTATATTTCTATCTGTTATTTAATCTGTACCTTCTTAGTCTCCCCAGAGCATCACTGAGTGAAGGTTCAATCGGGGGACTATAGATATCCTTTAAAAAAAGTGTTTTGTTTTGCTTTGTTTTATTTGCTTTATCTCTAAAGAACAGGGTCATAGTTTCCACTTAGATTTTATATTTTGGGCTGCTCCCCTACTACAGACTATTTCCACTTCTAGAACTCAAGATTCTTAGGATGGGCTGTTCTTTACAAGTATCAGTTGACTGACTAAATTTTAAGTTCTGCTTTCTCCATAGTCCTGCTTAGTACACATGGTATTCCTGTGATGTTATCATACCATCACATCCGAGTGACTGATGATTTTTATTTTTATTTTGTTACTATTTTAAATATCTTTATTGATTTTAGAGAGGAAGGGAGAGGGAAAGAGAGATAGAAACATCAGTGATGAGAGAGAATCATTGATTGTCTGCCTCCTGCATGCCCCCTACTTGGGATCAAGCCCGCAACCCAGGCATGTGCCCTTGACCAGAATCGAACCTGGGACCCCTCAGTCCGTAGGCTGATGCTTTATCCACTGAGCCAAACCAGGTAGGGCTGTGACTGATGATTTTTAAATGTGCACGCTCAGTGTCTTTTCTGATGGGGAGGTTGGGTGGATGACACCCATTGTTACATTTGAGGAATGAGTGTTGGCCTTAAAATTGCCCGAGTTGGTAAAATATAGAGAATAAGTATTTTCTCAGGGCTTTTCTATCAACTCTGTGCAAAGAGAATATAAAGATCTGAACTATAGACCCTTGAACAACATGGGTTTGAACCGTGTGGGTCCACTTACACCTGGATTTTTTTTCAATAAATATATGGTTGGCCCTGTGTATCTGCAGTTTTACATCCTTGGATTCATCCAACCTGGGATCTAAAACAGTATTTTTGATCTATGATTGCAAATCCAGGGATGGGAATCCCCAGATGCTGAGGGCCAACTGTGTGCATTGTTCTAGGCCATGTTATGGAAAGGACTTGAGCACACAAGTATTTTGGTATCTGCAGGGGGGATCCTGGAACCAATCCCCCCAGATACTGAGGGATGGCTATAGTTAAGTTTTGGGGGAGTCAAAAGTTTCTGAAAAGGCGGTAGTGACAGCTTGCTGACAATGAGTTGACTAGGTTCTCTTGAGCTTTCTGTTCACTGGCAGGGACTGGGAAGTTAGGGTCTAGTTGCCTTGGTTTATACTTTTCTGTACAGCCGAGCCTGGTGCTGCTGTTCCTCCCACAGTGGTTTCTGCTCGTCCTGGACCCTATTCCTATAGGACTAATGACTCCTGTTGTTTTGGTGTCACTACGTTTTTAGATTATTATTATTTTCATGCCAGATCATGATCTGGTAGAGATGAGCATCCTGGAATTTTCATTGAAATTGTGTGTTCTTTTTGGAACTGGGAAGAAACAGGGGCTAAGGGTAAAGATTATGGGGAGGAGGGAGTTGGAGACCAAAAGAGCAATTGTCTAATGGCTTTGGCCATGTGATCGCCTCTTCATGGGAAAAGGGTCATGTTCTATGGGGTTGAGTGTCCAGGATTAACGTTTAGAGCAGCCCTGTATATACTTTTGGAATTTACAGTATTTTAGATAAGTTCATGGAATAGAAAATCTATTGAAGACTAAATTTTTAGAACTCTACTACAAATGATGCAAGTTTGTGGGAACATCTGTAATGCAGCTGTAATAAAATTTGTTTACTTGATCGGGATTGCTTTAGAGGCTCACACTGGTTCCTTTACTGCTATTTTCTGCATTTTTGCCGCATGCCAAGAAATAAATTAACACCAACTCCTGGTGGAATTAGGGGTCATTCAGTTTTGTGGCTATTCTAAGATTTTGGTTCTAAACTTATGTCCATTTCAAAGCTCTTCTGTCCTGGCACAGGGCATGGATGGTGAAACCAGGATACCAAAAGATGGACTGATTCTGAAATTAACATATTTTCCAGATGTTTGGAGAATGGAGGCTTGTTTTCTGTGCTGCTTTCTGTGCGTCCTTGTGTGTGTCTCTGTATTTTTATAGGACAGCCCCTTGGGGAAGGGAGGATCTGCTATTTGGATTGGGAAATAAAATAGGTGTTAAATTTTTGTGTGAAAACTTTTGAGTTTGTATTGCCATTTCTGTGATAGATTGAAGAGGCAACTTTGTTCCGAGGAAGGAGCTGTTGGGAAGGGTGGTGTTGGGGCGAAACTGAGAGGCAGTAACTAAAAGCAGACTCGTTCACATCTCTAGTGACTTTCAATTATGAAACGGGCCCCTGACGCTCTGACTCAGCAGCCTTTTCACCATGCCTGACTAAATAGACCTTGTTTTTGAAACTCACAGCAGTGCCTAGCTCCCTGCTGTCTTTTGTTCATCCTGCTAACACACAGCTGTTTTGTTCATACATCATTTTGTGTTCAGCTGCCCGGTTACTTCCTATGGTGAATAATGGACACATGGGAATTTGAACACCCAAGTGTGTGCTTATTCAAACAGGAAGTCTCAAGGAAGCGCAGTATCCTCGTCAGAGGAACAAAAGGTGGAACGGGAAAGGCCATGGTTGATTCTAAGCCTAAACCATCTGCAGGGAAACAGCTGACAGTTCCTGAGATACAGACACTCTGCAGCTTCAAGGTGGGATCCTTTCTTCAGAACTTGATTCATTTTTTAAAAAAATGTTTGGAGTCTTCCACCCTAATCCATGAAATAGAAATAGGAGGTGAACAAAGTCACGTGACAGCTCTACCTGTGGGGAAGCGTTGTGGATCTTAGGAAAGAAGGTGCAACAACTTGCTTTTACCGAAGGTGACAAACACTGTCCCCAGGTATAAGCCCAGACGTGGGACTTCACAGGGACTTGGAGAGCGGACAGGGTGGATGGAAAGATGAAATTCTGCACAGCCTTTGGTCGCTGAGCTGGAGGACTATGAGATAAAGGCGAGAGTGGGTTCTACACAGAAAGCATGCGTTCTAACAGAGCCATGGCGGTGAGGACCATGTGTGGCCTCCGAACATCCTGCTCACGGGTGCACCAGGGGATGGAAAAACCACGCTGGGCAGAGAACTTGCATCAAGATTGGGACTGAAACACATTAATGTGGGTGATTTTGCTCGAGGAGAGCAGTTACATGATGGTTATGGTGAAAATATGACTGTCCCATTTTAAATGAATTGAGAAAGGTAGGAAAACAGAGTGAAGGTGGAGTTATTATTGATGACCACAGCTGGGATTTCTTCTCTGAACGCTTGTTTCATACAGTTTTTGTGATGAAAACTGGTTATAGTGTATTGTACCAAAGACTTGAAACAAGGGGTTATAATGAGAAGAAACTAAAAGATAATGTCCAGTGTGCAATTCAAATTCTTTATGAAGAAGCATTAGCATTAGCATCCTACAAGGAAGAAATAGCGCAACAGCTGCCCAGCAATAAACCAGGAGAGTTAGAGGATAATGTCAATCAGATATTGAAGTGGATTGAGAATGGATCAAAGATCATAGCTCTTGACTTACAAGAATGGCCACTTTATAATCACTCTTAGTATTTCCCTGTCCACATCATATAAATTGTCCAATTATTAGTAAACCCCATTAAAATTGTGCTGCAGAACTGGTAGGTGGGTAGTATAAAGGTTTATGTTTGTTTTTGTTTGTTGTTTTTCCCATGAGAAAGCTGAACAACCTGAAGTGTAATGAATATAATGTTATTAAAGATTGGGACTAAAAACAGTCATCATTTCATGCTTCAATTGCTAAAGAATAAATAAATCTGACCAAATGTGTGGATGGATATCTTTTAAGTTTATCATAGAAGAAAATGATCATGATCTCTTAAAATAAAATTAAAGTCTAAAGATAAAGTAAAAAATGTGTTTACCACCATATACACTCTAGGACAAAACATAAAGCGCCAAAGAGAAGGATAAAAACTGTGGGACTGCAAAGGAGATCTGATTAGAGCTGATCAAGATAAGTGACTTCACGGAAAATGTTTAGATTCCTACCAACTTTGAGATTCTTTGATTATATGATAGAGGACTTGTTAGGACGAGTCAAATCCTGATTTTAGATTTAAAAATGAAAATGAAATCTCTAAAAGAAGGGGGAGCAAACAATTTATATTAAGCAAGTAGGGCAGCGATGTTTAACCTTTTTCCTCTCGTGGCACATACAAAGTAATTACTAAAATTCTGCAGCACACCAAAAAATACATATTTTTTTTGCCATTTGGACCAAAAAAAAATAGGTATAATTTTGATTCATTCATGCCAGATGGCTATTGTTGGCTGTTGTCATTTGTTATTTGACAATCTAAGAGAAAAGAGGTCAGTGTCCCCTGACTAAATAGGTATTTATTGCATGTTTTAAAAATTCTTGCAGCTCACTGGTTGAAAATCGCCGAAGTAGGGTGATGCAAATGCTAAAGAAAAAAAAACATTTTGGGGCTTAACAGGAACAATAGTATTCAAGTCAAAGGAGTATTGGCTGTGTTCATTGTATGGTTGGAACTCTGCCCCCAATTCCAGTTACAGTAAACATGTTTACACAGCATGGGTGCTGTGTCTTTTCTTGATTCCCCTTTTTTCCTCCTTTTGCTTGTTTATTTGGTTATGTCAACCTCATGGCAAATTTCAACTCCGTGAAGATTTTATCTTAATATTTTAATTGATTTTTAGAGATAGAAGAAGGGAAAGGGAGAGAGAGAGAGAAACATTGATGTGAGAAAGAAACATCGATTGGTTGCCTCCTACACATCCCCTATCGGGGTTTGAGCCACAACCCAGGCATGGGCTCTGACCGGGAATCAAATCAGCAACCATGTGGTGCACAGGATGACGCCCAACCAACTGAGCCTCACCAGCCGGGGCTCCAGGAAGATTTTGTTAATTTCTGGTTCCTTCTGCCCCCTCCATAGCACTTGCTATTACGTTGTTGGATATTCATGTATTCATTCCTTTCTAAAAATCAGTAAAACAAACATAGTGCATGCCTATGATGAAAGAGGTGCTATCTTCTATTGTTTTCTCTATTTCCCCATTAGGCTCAGTTCATTGAGAACAAGTTGAGTTTATTGATTCATCTAACAAAACACTTACCGAGTGCCTGTGTATAAAAGGTGCCACAAAGTGCTGGAGACAGGGCAGGGAAGACCTAGAGCTGAACTTCTGGGTGAAAAGCATGCAGTTCAGAGGACCTGACCCAGGGAGGGTTTTATTGCTTTCTTTTTTCGTTGGCTCTAAGATCCCTAGCGTAGAGCATGATACCTTTTTCTCTAGGTGCTCAGAAGTTTGCTGAATGAGTGAGTTCCTATTCTATGAGGCTATGGTCACAGAATGCAGATGCAGGCGAGAATGGCAATTTTGTTTAGATTTTCCCAAGGTGGGCTTTGCCTTTTACATAGGGTTGTCGGAACTTAAGTGGAATGGGATGGCTAGTGCATGGTGTAGCTTCCTTACCAACATCCCTAGGTAAAGGCTAGCCACAGTAGCAGAGAGCCCCAACAAGAAAGCTGTTTAAAAAACGTTTGTTTCCCTTTCACGGGGTGGTCCCGAGGTAGGTGGGCAGCTGGGTAGATCGATCCACACAGATGTTCCTTTCATCTTCATGCTCTGCCATCCATCCCTTGGGGTGTGGCCCTCACGTGTGTGTGTGGTGGAAGTTGGGTGATAGACTCTTCTGTATTCCAAATGGGAAGATAACGGTACTGCCAAGGAGTGTGTGCTTCATTCTCAAGACAGAGACCCAAAGGTGGCACATCATTGTATCATCTGCCACTGGAGGGTGCTTAGTCACCTGGCCACTTCCTGTATGCAGTGGAGGCTGGGAAATGTAGGCTAGCTGGGCACCTGTGCCCAGCCACATGTCTGATACGGTGACAGAGGGAGAACCGATTTTGGCAAGTGGCTCTGGCATGCCAACACTTCTACTCTGGTGATGTCCTTGCCAGCGCTGTGCGGGAGAGCCTACCTCTCCCAGGTTCTGGTCTTCCTGGAACACCTTCTTTTAGAGGCTCCCATTCTGTGGCTCACAGTTTTAGGAAATGGATCTAGAAAAACTAGCAACCTCTGTGGACCCTCACACCCTCGGGCTCCAGGAGAAGAGGCTCTGCCAAAACGGGCGCGTGCTCATCCTGCTCTTCTCAGCGTGCAGCCGTGGCTCCCTACCTTGGCAGAATTCATTTTATCCTGAGACGGGACCAGGCTGGCACTGAGACCTTGCCTCGGCGTTGAGGACGTAACGGGTCCAGGGCGGAGGAGCACCTCCCGGGCAGGATCCTGATTCAGGTGACAGTCCTGAGCATGTTTACCTTGGGCTGTGATGGATGAATCAAGTCCGCTGTGAAATCCAGATGTGTTTTTAGATCGAGAATCCCGGGAGTGATAAAACAGTGCCTGTTGTTTGTGCCACTTACCGGCCACTTGGACATCCTGTCTTGTTCTGGAATCTTTTTTTTAATGTGTTTACCTTTTTCTTGAATATGAGTTCACGGAGGGCAGGAACTGTGTGTAAATTCACTAGATCAGCATTTTAGAGCTAGGTACTTGACTTATGGAATCAGAGTAAATTTAGTAGAATGGGTGTGTACACATAACAGCCACAAGCAGTAGCAGTACCCCCAGCCAAACACTTCCATATTCCTGCAGCGAAATGTATTTACACTTGAGGCTGATTAAAGGCTGCAAGGACCTCACACTAAGTTTAAGTCATGCTTTGTTGTCATATGTCAGGAAAATCCTCTGCTCTTGAGCACTTTTTGAATGTTGGTACATTGCGTCACATTTCATTATATGTTATACCACTTCTATAGATGGTAATAATAGAACTACTAAAGACTATCTCAAAATTTGTCACCCAATAGGCACTTGGCAATTGATTATTATCTAACTAAATGAATAAAGCCCATTTAATAGGAACTTTTATTTGGTCAAAGGAAGAATTTTAACATTTATTTTGAGAATTTGAGTGGATGGGTTATTAAATTACGGCAAAAATATTTAGAAGTACATAAAAGAGCGTTATAGAAATGTTTAAGAGAAGTAGTAGTGGTTGAATTCTAACCAAAAATATCCATTCTAAGAAAAAAGTATTTTTTCCTTGTTGGATTGTGTGTATTTTTTTTGTAAAAATGTGATTTCATCTCCAATACCTGTGCATAGTTTGTTAGGAACCTGGCTGCACTAAAGCCATCTCATTTGAGATGCTTTTTGAATTGGAGTTAATTCTGATTTCTTGTTCTCAGAAGCAGATGTCTGGGTCCTTCCTCTATTCACACTTTTGCATCTCCCCATTTTCCTACCTACTTAGCACAGCTTTGTGTGTGTGTGTTTTTTTTCTGTCCTATTGTTTTAAATCAGTAGTAAATCAGTGTCTCTTGGAATCTTTTATTTTTTTTTATTTTTTATTTTTTAAATATATTCCATTGATTTCTTTACAGAGAGGAAGGGAGAGAGACAGAGAGTTAGAAACATCGATCAGCTGCCTTCTGCACACCCCCCACTGGGGATGTGCCCGCAACCAAGGCACATGCCCTTGACCGGAATCGAACCTGGGACCCTTCAGTCCGCAGGCTGACGCTCTATCCACTGAGCCAAACCGGTTTTGGCCTCTTGGAATCTTTAAAAAAAAAAAAATCATGTTGAGGATGAGTGTATAGATGGTTATAAATGATTTCTTTTACCCGTTGAGTTCTCTCAGCTTGGGTTTTGCTTTCTAAAAGATTGTGGTCTCCTTGAATTACTCTTATTTTTTTCTTGATCAAACTTATTATCTTTATTTGCTCAGGGTCCTTTGCCATCACCCTTTGCCTAAAATATGCCATGTCCTTTGGCCTTGATCATTCCAGTGTTGTTTTTTAAGGAATTTGCCTTCTCAATACATTCTTTGCAACATGCAGAAGGATGAAGACAGCAGTGGGTATTGCACCACCCATTTGGTCACTTGAGCATACTGTCTTGTTCTGGAATCTTTTTCATGTGTATTTCCTCATATGAGTTCACTGAGGACAGGAAGTATGTTTTAAACCACTAGGTCAGCAGGTTAGAGCAAGGTACTTGCCTCACGAAATGATAGGCATTTGCATATGCTTTGTCTTGATGAATCAGAAAACTCACTTCGAAACGGATAGGGAAGCATAGGGCTAAATTTAACAAATATGTGCAGGCTAATTTCCGGACATCGCCCCATTGTGGACAGTAATAATAGAAGACCTGCCCGTGGGTTCCGATGCATTTTCTTTTCAGAACAGGAAAGTGGCTGAAACCAACTATAAACTTGTTCTTTTTAAGAAGCCTCCTCTTCCTTTCCAGGATCCACGATGCCAAGTTCAGTACCTTTCTTTTTTTAGGATGGCAGAGTTTCTCAGACTGAGACTTGAAGAATTTCTGTCTCACTAAGTATAAAGTCCTGCAAAGTAGGTGTTTAAATTCCTTCTTCATGTCATTTGAAGGGTATTACAATGTCACACTTCCCTTATAAATTCTCAATACTGATTGCCAGCAAACCCAGAGGTTATTTCTCGGTGAGGAAATCTGTTGTCACTTAGGCCAGTGGTTCCCAAGGGCTCACCAGTAACAAACGAATCACCTCTGGAGTTTTTTGAAATAAGTTATGTGGATTACTGTGAAGTGCTGTTCAGTATTTACAGGTAAATACAAGATAAAAGAGATAATTATGTTGTTTGTGCAGCCGATTGTCTGTTTCAGTGCACAGAGACCGGAGTAGAAGTGAAAACTTCTTTTTTTTTTTAAATTACTTTATTGATTAAGGTATCACATATTTGTCATCAACCCCCTCCCCCGTTCCCTTCCCAAACCCCCCCACACGCATGCCCTCCTCCCCCTGTTGTCCGTGATCACTGGTTAGGTTCATATGCAAGCACACAAAATGAGTAGAGGAGTACTTCTTCTAACCCTAGGTACCCACTACCCTAGATTTTGTGTTTCATTCCCTTGCTTTCAAAAAGAGACAGTTTTATCATCCCTAGACAACGGATGGCTTGTTGTTTTTTTTTTAGTTTATAAAGATGGTTTACTATGTGCAGGCATCTACTGCAACTTGCTTTTGTCACTCAGTACATTTCTAAAGTGTAATAATTGTAATTAATTCATTTGCACCCTTCTGTAGGATTTCTACTAAGCGATTATACTACAGTAACGTATTGGTCATCCTGTTGATAGACTTCATGTTGTTGTTGTTAGTATGGATAATGTTCTGTGCGTATTCTTACACATGTTTCCTGATGCTCATGTGTGAGAGTCTCTCTCACTGGGTTGCTGGGTCATAATAAGTATTTTCAGTTGTATGAGATCATGCAACTAGTTTTCCACAGTGGATATGCTAGTTGAATGCTCACCAGCAGGGTTAATATAAGGCTGTTGACCCAAATTTAGTATTGTTAGAATTCTTAAGTTTTGCCCATTTGATGGTCTAAAATGATATTTCAGTGGCTTAATTTATAAGGTTAAGTATCTTTTCATGTGTTTATTGGTCTTCCATATTTCATTTTCTGTAAAATGTCTCTCCATGTTTTTTGACCTTTTTTCCTTAGAATTTTTAGAATTCTTTATATATTCTGGGTACTGATCCTCTATCTGTTACATAGTGTCTGTATTTTCTACCAGTGTGTGTGATTTGTCCTTTTTATATTTCTTATGATATCTTTTGGGCAGAATCTCTTAATTTTAATATGATCAGGTGTATCAGTATTTTCTCTGGTAGTTAGCCTTTTTATGTCTTCATATATTTTCTTTTAAGGATCTTCTAAAGTTTTAGAATCTGCCTTTTACATTTAAGTTCTTAATCCATCTGACATTGATTTATGTGTTGTCCTTAACTCCTTGGGCAAACCCCTTTCAAACTTAGTCTTCTAATTTAGTTATATCCCAGCTGTCTTTGGGCCTTTGCTCTTCCACGTAAATTTTAGAATCAGGTCATCAAGTTCTTCTATAACCTCTCTTTAGATCTTGATTGAAATTACATGAACTTTATACATCCATTTGGGTTGAATTGATATCTTGACAATATGGAGTTTCTCTATCCATGAACATAGTATAATTTTAGCCCTTCTTTAATGAATTCCAGTAATGGTTTCTAATTCTCTCTACACAAGCGTTGGCCTTTTTCTGTTAGATTTAATCCTGGATACATTTTATCTTTTATAATTTTTTTCTAAAATTAACATTTTCTACATCTTGGTTGCTGGCATATAGGAATGTAACTGGTTTTTGTATGTTGATCTTATAACCACTTGCTTAATTCTCTGATTAATTCTGATTATTTGTCTTTAGAGTCTCTTGGGTTTTATATGAAGACAATCACTGTAAATAATGTCACTTTTGTTTCTTCTTACCAATCCTTAACTGTTTTATTTATTTTTCTCTTTTCTTTGTCAGTTAGAACAATATACAAAGTTTCTGTTTAAACATTCCCCTTAAATACTGTGATTCCCAAAGCTTTGCTAATTTGAAAGATGAGAAATGTTTTTATTTTAGGTTGCATTTCTTTTGTAATTGTTGAGGCTATTTTTTATTCTGTGGCATAATATTTATTTCTGTAAGCTACCTCACTTCCTTTTTTTGTAAAGAGATGTGGTATTAATACAAATTTTTTTCCAGCTTAGTTTCTGACTTCTTTTTTCTATTAAACCACTGTAAGGAATGTTTTGGGCACAGATTTTAGTGGATTAAAATAGCTCTAAAATATTAAACTTAGTAATACACAGGTACTACTCACTTCTTTGGTAAAATTAGTTACCAAATTAGTTGCTGTCCATACTGTTCAACCTGATAAGTGGTAATTTGAATAATGAAAAGTTTGCTATTTATAAAATTCAGTCAAGACTTGATTAATACATTTGTGTCCCTAAAACACGAAGCAAACTGTCTCCGTGGCAACTCCAGGAGGCACTGATGGAGGGACCTGTGCTTTATTTAGTTTTCATAACTGAATCACTCTTGATTGCAGAGTTTGATAAATTTCTCAAGCTCCTGAGATGTTTTAGGACAGTCTTCTTGGTTTTCCTATCATGAATGTGGGCCATAGACTTTAAGCTCTTTCCTCCCCTTCTCTTTAAAATTTAATACACTTTGAAACCTTATTTATATCTGAGAAATGGATTGAAGTTAAAGGTCTTGGAACAAAGAATGGTGAATCTGTGTGACTTGGTAGAAAGATTGTCTGTACAACGTAAAATGTGATAAATGTCAAGTCTTTTGAGTTCTTGGGATAGATAAGCCCCATGTATCATTCATCTGTAAACCCCACAGAAATGGTTCTCAAAGGAGTTATGGTATTGTCGCTTTAGGGCCATATAGTGGACAGGTGGTGGGGAGGGCCTGAGAGGGGAGAGGGGAGGAGGCAGTCCCACACAACAAAGAATTGCCTGAATCCTGCCCATCTGCGGGATTTCCCAGGGGACATTTGTGCTATTAAAAAACACAGTTATAAAGATCTGAGCCTAGAATATAACTTTGTCTTCATACATAAACACAGAGGTTTTATAACATAATTTTATTGTACATAATTTCTCATGAAAACAAGTACCATGTAAGTAAATATTTTTTGAGCTTAACAAGAGTTTACAATCAGGAAAGTCATTTCACCGCCAACAGTGTCTCTTGGGGTGTTCAGGTTGCCCATAAACACACAAGCAGACCACAGTCTGAGGGATTCTGTGTATGTACTGCATATTCTTACTTAGCCTCTTTTCTAAAGTATCAAATGTTAAAGAAAAGTGTTAACGTTCAGTTGAAATTTGCCTTTACAGTTTTTCCTACATATGGATAGTAACCAACATGTTATTTTCCTATGGAACAGTGAGATAATTAAATTAAGTGGAATATTTTATAAGGAAACAAGCAGATCACGTTGGCAGAGGTATATCATCCTTCCTCATGTTCTCCACTCTGATAGTCTGTAATCTGTCCTGACATGTTATACCTACTCAGTTAAAGCAATATTCCTCTCTGTCTCAAAACATATGGGTGAATCTAGTCTGTGGTTACTTCTGACACCAATTTTCATTGCAGGGTTTACATGTACCCCTGCCCCTTCATTGTCTGTGTGTCTTATACAGAATGGCATCCAATCCTGTTTTTAAAAATTCTAACTTATGTTGTAGTGAGGAGGTACAAGTGTCAGATGGGTTTGCTATGCCTTCTACTGTAGTAATCCCCAAGGTTTTATATATTGAAATGAGCATGTTTTCTTTTAATTCTGGTTTACATTATAGTTTGGGCTACACACACACACACACACACACACACACAGACACACACACACACACCCTAGTTGGAAGTCATATATGTTGTAGATTACATAACTCAAGGATTTCATTTCATTTGGTGATAGTAATGTGGAGGCATTACAAAATGTTTATTATAAAAAGGGTCAGGAGTCTGATGGCTTGAGAATCATCCTGCAGCAGCCCACCTCATGTGCAATCTTCTGTGTCCTGCCTCCGAGTCCCGCCCGCCCCAACCCAGTCTGTTGTACTTGGAAGCCAAAGCATCTTCCTAAAATATCAGGTGTTAGTTATTTACCCAAGTACTATCTTGTATTAACTTTTTGGTTTCACCAACTGGAGACATGGAAAGTAGGGGCTATATCTTAAATTTCTTTGTATCTCCAACATTAACATAGTTCTTTGCAACTGGTGTATATTCCAGAAGTGTTTTCTGATATATTTAGTCTACCTCTCCCTCCTACCCCATTATGGTAGGAAGTCGGAGGAAGTTCTCCATATTTCCTTATAACTCTCCCTATTTGTTGTGCACAACTGCTTTTTCAGTGAGTCTCAGTGGTGAGTGTCATCATAATGTTTTCCATGGTGGAGAATCAAACCCGGGACCCCTCAGTCCGCAGGCCGACACTCTTTCCACTGAACCAAACCGGCTGGGGCAATATTTTGTTGACTTTTGATAACTGTTTTCTCCAGTGTGGAATTTGATTTATTGTGTGAGATTTGTTTTTGTTTCCTAGAGAGGAAATTTGTTTTTCTTGTCCCTAAACACCATACTCTTCCATTCTTACCACATTGTAAAAAAAATCAATCTGGACCATCTCTCTTCTGTGTGAGTTTTTGTTGTTGTTGTTGTTTTTTTACTCTGGATACAGCAAGAGTTGGGGCAGTACCCCTGGTAAATCATACCTGTATTGGGTAGCATTTTACATATGTTTTTGTGCATTGGTCTTCCAAACTCAATATCCTTGCCTGATTGTGCTGGAAATACAGGTCCCAATCAAGATGGTATTATCTACTAATTGATCTTTATCCGTCAGATTTCAAAAAGTTGCTATTGATTACACCGGAGTGTAGGATTTCATTGCCTGTTGACTCTGCCCGTGGATTTTATTACATTGTTTAATCGTTTAAGAGTAATTTTTGTCTGTATATATTTACCCCACCCTTTGTTAGAAATGTAGGTTACTTCAGCTTTGTGACTACTGCCAATAGTGCTTTGATATACTTGTCTAACTTTATGTGCCTTTCTGGTTGTTTTGTTAGGTAGAATTCTTGAATGAAACACGTGAGTATTTGTAAGGCCTGTAGGTGTTTCAGTCTTAAACTTTTGAGTAGCAGGCAGAGTGTATCTCTTGCTCTAAAAATTCCCCATTTCTCCTCTCCTTTTAATGTGAGGTAGTCAAATGAATTTTTCTTCACCTGATGCTTTAAATGTCCAATATTCAGAAATTAGCAAATCAGGACTGCCTAGGATGCAGCTCTGATTTTGGTTGTTATAGTGGATTAAGATGACCACCAATGCTTTGACACTTGTCCCTTTGCCTGTGGGCTGGCTTGTGACCTTGTTGACCCATATGGATAGTAGGTGAGATGACATGCCAGTTCCAGAGAAGTGAAGTTTCTATCTGGGTCTCCTAGAGCCCAAGCATCATGTAGAAGTCTGACTACCCTCCAACCAACAGGCTTGAGAGGACGTGGATAGGCACTCTGGTGGCTATTCCCAGCTGTGTCCAGCCTTCCGTCCCATCCCCATCAGGGCACCATGTATGACCACCCAAGCTGCCAGCTGCATACTACCAAGTGACTTCAGTCAACACCGTGTGGAGCGCAAGAACCACCCAGCTGAGCCCTTCCCAAATTCCTGACTCTCAAAATCGTGAGGTATAAAAACAGTGGTTGTCCTAAGCCACTGGGCTTGAGAGTAGCTTGCTGTGCAGCACTGGATAAGTGGGACAGTTTTGAGCCTCGGGGGTATTGAGTATGAGAGGCTAAGCTTTTCTTTCCCAAGGGGAATTAGCCTCTCTTCCTTCCTGGAATGTTGCTTAAAAAGAACCTGTGGACTCCCTCCCAGCAGAAATTGCCCTTCTCCTTGGCTTCTGCTGGAGAGCAGTGGGAAAGGAGCCAGAGCTATCCCGAGGCTGTGCGTTTTTGCATGAGAGCTGAAGCTTAGCTGGAGTTTCAGACCAGGTTACCATCACTGTGTCTTGTGTCTGAGAAAACAGGCTCTTTTCTGGTCGGTATCCCTGTTGTCTACTGAATGGGAGGCAGGTGCAGGGACCACCTTTAAGCTGATCCCCAGCAAAGCCTTAAATGTGGGGAGCAGTAAGAAAACAAGCTGTGTTCAGATTCTTGGTATCCATAGGCTCCTGCCACCCTCCATCAAAAAGCTTCCCTTCCATTGCCTGCCAAAGAAAGCATGTAGCCCCTGGTTGCCACCGAAGGTACTTACTCTGTGGGCCCCACGCTGAAACCATAGCCTTTATCCCCACCTTTTCCCACACGTGTCCCCAGGGTGCCTGTCCATTTTGTTGGTTTTTTTGTAGCTCATACCTTTTCCTTGCTCTTCTCTCCTCCGTCAAAGGCATCCCCCTTTCCACTCCTCACCCTCTCTCTCCCAAACTGCCAGTTGATACTCTTCTTCATATACTTGGAGGCTCCGATTATCAGCGGCTTTCTATTTCTTCAAGTTTCATTTCTTTATTCCTCCTGCTCATGTCTCTCCCTCTCCCTCACCTTGAGCACAGTCACTGTGGCTTTTTGAGTGTTTGTCTTATAGCCCTTAGGACAGTGGTCGGCAAACCGCGGCTTGTGAGCCACATGCGGCTCGTGAGCCGCGGTTTGCCGCTCTGTTGACTAATGAGTTTGCCGACCACTGCCTTAGGAGATTATAAACAGAGAAGGTCTTATTTATGATATAAAATAGTGTACATTAAATTATTTGCACTAAGTGGAAACCATTTCTATATTTGTATTTTCTTCTCTTTTATTCCAAGAAACTATGTGAAAGCTCTTTAGAGGTCAGTGACCAGAAACTTATGGAATTATTGTCTTCAGAGCATGTCGGTTTCCTTATGCAAACACAGGTAAATGAGGCAAGAGGCGTGCACAGTGCTTACTCTCTTTTTCCTAGTGTTGGCTGCAGTTCTCTGTAATTCTGCTTCCTGTCCAGGGAAGCACATTTCTGAATGTATTTGTTTGACTTTATGGTATAAGAATGCTGCCAGTCAGATAGCTTTACAGTGCATTAAATGTAAAAACTTGAAAAATTTGCTTAAAAACTTGATTTCCTTGCCCATTTTTAGTAGTCAGATCAGTTTTTCCCAGGTATCTTTGACTGTAGCCCATTAAGAGAAATAAGTTTTCCATTACTACCTAGTCAGACCACCTAACTGAAACAGGTTTCTTAAAACGTGTCTCGCCATTATTTCATTTATTGTACTAGGATATTTTCTATTCTATTCTAAATATATATACATATATATTTAAATGCTGGTCTTTGACCTGACTTTTATTTTTTCATTTCAAACTAATGTATTGTTTTAAAAATACTGAGTTGGGTAATAAGTGCTTGAATGGTAAGGGTCTGATTCTGAGGCCAATCAGCTTCCCTGAGAGAATTAATGTGTTTCAAGACCACAGTGATGATGGATCTAAGCAGGACATTTTATAAAGATTTTATAAAGACCTCATGTAATTCACAACTTGCCTTGTATGAACCCCTGACCTTGCTGATCCCGGCGTATTTGCTGTCCAGTGGACAAGTGCCCCGTCTCTCAAGCCTGATTGGAGCCGTCTTATTCCTGAGGGCTCTTCACTATGTTCCTCCCCTCCGCCCCCAGCTCACTGATCTCACCCTCCATCCTGATTCTTTGGTACCACTTGTTTAAAGGGACCTCAGAGACCTCAGAATTCATTTCACCACCACACCCATTTTGCAGAAGAAGAAACTGGAGTCCAGGGAACCGAGGGATTGCCTAAGGTCAGGTTTCCCGCCTCTCACTGGTGCTCTCTCCACTACTCTGTGCACCGTCTCAATTTTTGAGCTTCTTTTAAAAACAAAAACCCAAAGAAACAGGACTAGGAGGTTATGTATGTAGACCCGTACCCCCTAGGACAGAGAAGCCTCTTCCAGATATGCTCCTGCTTGCAGTCTATATACCTGTCTTATTTAGATGGTAGGTATAATATTTGAGTAATTCTGTCTTATTTAAAATTACACCATAGGCGTAATTTACTAAGCACCTACTATGTGCAAAGCTTTGAGGACCCGTGGGCTTTATCAGAGAGTCTGTGCCTTTGGAGAGCTCACAGCCTCCTGGGCTGTTAAGAGGCCGTGGGAATAAGGAGGCCTTCGGAAAAACCTGTTGTTTTCCCACAAGACAGATACAGAGAGACACAGATTGGTGCCCACCCAGTTCTCTCAGCTCCTCATTTGCTAGTGGCAGGTGTGTTTATATTTCAGAGCAGCAGGGCTGCCCGCTTCCTAGCTCTCTGGAGGCATCCAGGGACTTCTATTTTATTCGGTCTGCTTTCATTCCGTGCCCCTCCTCAGCCACCTTTGATGGGTAAACAGATTTCAGGATGCAGGCTAATGTCCAGTTTGACTAGTTTGCCTGTGTCTCTGGAAACTTCCTGGACCATCCCAAACCATACAGAAATTTATTTTAAAAACTTTTATAACAACTTTCAGACCAGCCTAAGCTGGTGGGGTTGGGAAGTTGAAAACATATATTCTACATCACCTTCATTTAGTCTCTATGAAAGTTTTTCTTTGTTTCTCTTCCTACGTAAATACTGTGTCCTAACTAAATGTATATTTTTTTATGTGCAGTTGAACACCTAAAAAGTAGCCAAGTCATAATTAAAGGTCATCTTTAGGATTTGTTCTTGGTTAGCAAATATTAGCAAACCTCATCTCTTTCTAAATATAAACCATCAGTTTATGTCATTGAGTATATTTGGCCATTCTAAAAAGAGACTCTCTCATTCTAACATGGAGAAGGACATTTAGTTTTTTGTCTATGATGTAGTTTCCCAAAACTTCACCACTATTGGCTGTTTGATCTACCCTAAATGTAGTCAGTTCTTGGAAATGTACTTAAAGACGCAATTTAAAGACTTTATCTCAAGCCTGCTGGTTGTGTGGCTGAATGAATGTGAGTTTTGGTTAACAGTTGTATTTTATACCGATATCATAGGGATATTGGGGTTGACTGAATTTTACAATGTTTTAGTTTTCCTACATCTTTATGGCTGTCTGATTCTTGAAATGAACACATTACTTTTTTGTGGTGAAAACTCTGTGGTTATATTTTAATTTGCTTGGCAGGTGTAAATTTAAGTCTGGTCTTGTTTCTTCTCTGCACTATTATCTATTATTTATTATAATAGATAATAGTGAGTGATATTGTTTTTCTGTCCCCAGGAAAGAATGGTGGATTTGGTGGATCTGAGAGTCTGCTATGTGAATGAATCATTAGAAAACACATCTTAAAGTGTTTAGGTTGAAATTTTGTAGTTCTTATACATCTTTTCCATTTTCCTGTAACATTTTCTATGTCTCAATGTGTAAATATTTTATCTCTACTCATACTAATATTTCCTGTTAAACAAATTAAAACTGTTTATCTAGACTTGAAGTATTTTTTTTTATGTCTCTGGGTGTGGGTGTTCTAAGTACCTCCCAGAAAAAACCTCCAGGAATTTTTGCCCACCTACTTGGTTTCCCTGGAGGGCGAAAGAAGGTGATTAATGAAGGAGAGAAAAAAAAAAAACCTCTCACACACAAAAAACCACAAACAAAAAGCTACTTACATGTTTATTAAAGATAAGACCCATCAGCTCCAATCTCAGCTGCCAAGGGCTCTTCACATAAGGTAATATGGATATATTGTTCTGTTTTGTAGCATGTAACATTTTCTTTTGTTGGAATAAAGTCTCAAAAGATGTTCTCGGAAGATAGCTATACCAGGACAGGATCTGTTTTGTTTTGTGTCTCAGTTTGGTGGGTGTTTAACGGAGGCAATTGCTTCCATTGTGTTCCCTGAAGCAGCTCATTGCTTAGCTTGTGATTTTAGAATCTTCCAGTAGTGAAGTGGTCTCTACATCAAGCCTTCACAAGCCCAGCATCCTTGCCCGGAGGAGACAGTATTAGACTAGACTAAGACGCCTGTTCAGAGGTTAAGAGGGGCCTTCCCTGTGGGTGATTTTGTTAACCCAGGCGTGGCTTCCTGCTTTGAGAGGTGTTGTGCTTAAAGGCGGGTGGATGGACCATTCATAAGTTATGTCACGGTGGACATGGCATCCCAGGTTCTATCAGCCCAGTTGCCCCGTTCTATACCCACATTTGTGGTTTGTATTGACCCAAGTGTGTGGTTGGAGATAATGAAGTGATCCGAGAAGCCATCTGATCTAATTCTTCATTTTAGCCAAGGAAAGTAGCCAGGGTAAATTACCTGCCCAGTGTAAGCCAACAATTAATGTGTGGCCGCTGTGGGCATAGAACCCAGGTCCCGCAGCAATCTGTAAGATAGTAAAGAGAGGACACAGATGTGGAACGGGGAGAAGACAAGGAGAGTGCCGGTCAGAATGGATGGAGAGCTCAGAATCTGGAGTCAGCTTGAATACCGTCTACCACTTACAAGCTGTGTGATATTTGGACAAGAACATTTTTCTGGCTCTAGGTTCCTTACCTTAGAGATCTTGTGAGGGTTAAATAAAATGGTGGTGTGAAGTGTGTGGGGACATAGCGAATGCTCCATAATGGCAGCTGTTCTTGTTCCAGGAGTTCCAAGGCAGGAGGGGGGGAAAGCAATGGGAGAAATGTGAGCAGTGTGGTAGCAGGGAGATGTATTAGTCAGGGCTCTCCAGAGGGGAGGAAATACATATATGAATGGAGAGATTTATTATGAGAAATTGGCTCACGCGATTATGGAGGCTGAGCTATCCCACGATCTGCTGTCTGTAAGGTGGAGACCCAGGAGCGCTGGTGGTGTGATTCCAGTCCGAGACCAGAGGCCTGAGAACCCGGGAGCCAACGGTGGTGTCAGTTCCGGCCCGAGGGCAGGAGAAGACCGTCCTCAGCGCAGGCAGGCAGGCAGGCAGGAAGCAAGATGTGGTGAATCCTTCCTGCCTCTGCCTTTTTCTATTCAGGCCCCCAGTGGATTGGAAGATGCCCACCACATTGGGGAGTGCAGTCTACTTTATTGAGTCCCAATTCAAATGCTGAGGCCACCTGGAAACATCCTCGCAGACACACGCAGAAATAATGTTGGATCTGAGCATCCCTTGGCCCAGAGAAGCTGTCACAGAAAAATAACCATCACAAGAAGGCTCTGCTGATGTTGAGGAGACAGTCTTCAGAGCAAACCTTTAAAAACCTCACATCTAATCCGTTTCACTGCTTAGGAATCCTCCTGGGCTCCCCCTCACACATCTAGAAGTTCAAGCCTACGTGACCGTGCTTTCCGTGGCTACTTCTTGTATTTTAGTCATGCGGAGTCTCTTGCAGTTCCCGAACCACGGGATGCATTTTCATTGTTTTTCTTAAGTAGCGGTTGTCCCTTTATCCTGTCCCACCGCTCCCCATTAGTCATCTTTCAAGACTTCATTCAAATTCCATCTCTTGGACCATGGTCCCCTCATTTCCTACCTTTCTTTACAGTGAATCAGTACTTCCATTGTGTTTCCATAGTGCCCTGTACACAACGTTACAGCAATTATTAAACTGTGCCCTAATGATATGTTTACACGTCTGACTCACCCAATAATCATTACATTCCCTGACGTCAAGGTCTTAGTCATCTTTGTATCCCTAGCACTAGATTGGTGCAAGATACTCATGAGATGCTTGTGAATGAGTGAATGAATGAATGAATGAATGAATGGAAACATACATTACTATGATTAGAGGTTATCCTAAGTTGATAGAACAACACGAGCATAGGTAAGGGTACAAAATTAGCGTTCTTTCGATGGGAAGAATGAGACAGTTTAATGGGAAAGAAGGATTTGTTTTGGGAAGTGGGCTTGTGTAAACGAGAAGACATGGTCCCTTCCTTTGGAAGGCTTTCACCGGAAGCAGAAGAGTTGAGCTGTCTTACGGAAGGGAGCCGTTTAGGTTTCTTGTCAGAGCAGTGACATGGTTACATAGCAGAGTTACGGGAAAATTCGCCTCGGGGTGGGATGGTTTGGAATGAGGAAAAGTTTGGATCCTGGAATACTAGTTAAATTATTGCAGCGATCCAGATGTGAGTTAATGAGGGCTGAGAAAGGCAGGAGGAGAGACTTAAAACAACAAACCTCGAGCTCTGGCAAAGTAGTTCACTTTTAGATTTCTCACATTTTGGTTTGCCAAGGTGTTATTTTTTTCTTTCCCTCTTCCCTTCAAAAGTAAAGCCCTTTCTATTTAAGTCTTTGGCATTAGTGGCTAAAAACTCCACCTAACTCTGAAAGTCTATACTCTGATTTTTCAAAGAGGAACAGAAGTTCTTTCTGTAATAACTCTTGTCTCCGGGGTTTTTAAGCATGTTTAAATTTTTATTTATTTATTTCAGGTTAGGCTCATCTCTGCTGGGCTGTGGGCCCAGAAGGAAGCTTGGGAAATAATTTGTCAGTTATTTTGTCATTTACAAGATGTTCCTATAGTCTCGTAATAGATAGCATAGCTTCCTTCTGTCATCCTTGTCGTGGACAGTGACAATCGGAAAACAGTGCCTAAATCTCTTTTTTAAAGTGTCTTTATTGTTGTAGAGTTGACTCTTAAACTGTGGCAGGTGCGGGCACCAGGTGAGCAGGCGAGTTTAGGCTTTCCCTGGCATATAAGTGTGGCATGCAAGGACAGTGACAGTGTGCGCGCTTATAAAGTTTTATGCAAGTGGACAAGCCCAAAAAGGAATTCACATGAAGACAGAGCGGAACCAACCTAATTAAAGACACACAAGTACACCACAGAGATGGAGAAAAGTTATTCCAATGTTTGTGTAAAAACAAATTTGACTTGTCTGCCTGAGTTAATGCATTTGATGTTTAAAATTTTATATGTAATACATATAAGTATATAAGTCAGGGTTCTCCAGAGCAACAGAACCAATAGGAGGTAGATATACACACACATACACAAACATATTAATCATACATGTATGTATAAGTCAATATATGATAAGTACATGCATACATAAATCTCTATATATATACTAATTTATTTTAAGGAATTGGCTTCCATGTTCGTGGAGACTGGCAAGTTTGAAAAATCTGTAGGGCAGGCCAGCAGGCTAGAAATTCAGTTAAGGGTTTATATTACAGGATTAAGTCCAAGAGCTGGAAACTCAGCCAGAATTTCTGTGTTGCAGTTTGGAGGCAAAATTCCTTCTTCTTTAGGGAACTTCAGTCTTTGTTGTTAAGGCCTCCACCTGATTGGATGAGGCCCACCCCTGTTAATCTGCTCTCCTCAGAGTCTACTGATTTAAATATTCATCAGAACTAAAAAATACGTGCACAGAAATACCTAGAGTGGTGTTTGACCAACTATCTGGATACCGTAGTCTAGCCAAGATGACACATAAAATTAACCATCATAGTGTGTATCTTTAATAGCAAGTTTTGAAACATTGTAAGCGTTATAAATTTAAATTTTGTTGAGTGTATTTCTTTGGAAGCCCAGAGCTCTGACAAGAATTAGAAGTTCTTGGCTCTGAGAGGCAGAAGGGTATGGAAAGAGCCAAGGATTGGAGCTGAGTGACTGGGGTTCAAATTCCAGTTCTGCCATTTATAATGTGTATGACTTGGTCAAGTTTCTTAAACTTGACTTTCAGTTTCTTCATTTATAAAATAAGGTGTTACTTCATCAGACTACTGTGGTGATTAAAGGAGAGAAGGATCGTAAAACTCCCCATATAGTGATTGGCATATAGTGGCATTCAGTACATGATGACTTATTATTGTGACTATTATTATTATAGACTTACATTTATATTGCATTTTAACGTTTTCAATTTCCCTTTATATCTTGTACCCTGTAGCCTTATACACAAGTGTCCTATTGAGTATACTGTTGGTATTATTAATAAGGAAAAATGGAATAAAAATATGGCATCTTTCAAATTTATCATTCTCTGTTTTTTAAAGACTATTATGATTGAACAAACTAAAAATAAGTGACATTATGATCTTAAAGTGTTGTATGAAAATTAAATGAGGTTGGGACAATAAGTTTCGCTTATTGTGTTTTTAGTCATTGGTATATAATTTTTCTGAAGTCATAGTTACATTTACATAAATTCTAAGGGTGCGTCTGGAAGTTAATTTATTGTTTTGACACCAGTATTCTTGAAAGGGAACTTTATTGTCTGGAAAATCTTTAAAGCAGGTCATATTCTTACAGATGTTACATCTAGAACCTTGTCTAACTATTGCTGACTTACCGATCAGTTCTGGGACTTTGCTCAGAAATAAAGTAATCTTTGATCTGTAAAGCTTTTAATGTTGTCTGGAATGCTTTTCTTATAAGTGCATTTTTTAAAGTTATGGAAGCACTCTTATTTTGTTTTGTTTTTTAAAGAAGGATTAGTGTGCTTCCTCCTGAAGTTGACCATTTTGTGCATTTCTCTGTTGCTGTGGTTCCACGCTGAGTGTTCTGTAGCTTGTCAGTATTGACCTCAATATTCATAGTGTTTGGGAGTATCACGATAGCAGAGAGGCCTTGGGAAAGGTAGGTTATTGGGGCTTCACATAGGTGATAAAATGAATGAGAAAAGGAAACTTAGCTGTGTATAGCTGTTGCTTCTGATGAATCTCCCAGAAAATGAGTGGATTGGAGTCCATTACCCTGAGCTTCCCATAGCACAGTGGGACATGTGCTTGGGGTCTATTTCCTAGTAACCTACTAAGAAGCTTATGGGCTAGATCGAAAGTACCTGGTGACATTCATTTTCTTACTTGAAAATGGAATAATAATTTTTAAAAAGCCTTTGCTATGCAATCTTATTGCCTAAGAGGATGGTACATTTTAATGGGTTATCTGTTTTGTACTGTGGTTTCTTTTTGTATGAATGACGCTGGATACAGTTGTCCTAATCTCAGATGCTTAAATGAACTTAAAGTGTAAGATAATTATTTTATCTAGATTAAAGTAGCACCTGGGATATAACAGTCCAAGGTGTAAGAAATAGTTAGCCAGCACTCAATTTATTGTACATGCATAAAGAGGGGTAAGTACATCCTTTGGAGTATGAATGAAGAAGAAATGAAAACCAGAAATGTTTTAGGGGTATTGCTACCCCTCGGATTAGTCCCGGAAGGCTAGCAGCAGCCACTAACTCCTGAAAAGGACCTGTCATGTGCAGGCACTATACTAGCATTCTATAAGTTCGTGATCCTCAAAACCACTCTGTGAAGTAGATGCTAAATTGTTGCAGGTGTGAAGTCAGTTTCCTTTGGGGCAAAACGTGTTTCAGAATTCATGAATTTTTTGGATTTTTAGAAAGGCAGTGCAGTGTGGATACTTTGTATTATATATTCTCCCTCCTTGAGCATTTTTGACCAAGTATCCCATAATTGAACGAATGACTATTTCTGTAGTGAAATACAGAAAAGTCACGCATTAGTGGAATAATGACTATAAATAGTCCCATGTCCTTCAGGTCAGATTTTGCTACCAGTGAGCTTTTCTGCCAAAGGAATCTGCTGCTAACTGAAAAACAACAAAAACTGGTTTATGGGAATTTCTAAGTTTCAGATTTGAGGAAAAAGGGACTATGGACCAGTATTTCTATTTTTACAGTTAAGGAAGTAATGGCCTAGAAAAATAATTTTCCCAAGGAGACTTGACCTATACTCATACATTTACCACTTAGTATAGTAGGATATGATCCTTCTGGAATAAGAGCAGATACATACAAATAATGTCATTTAATTTCTCTATCTTTTGTCATCATGACCCCATTGTTTCTGATTTTTTTTATGTGTCAGTGAGTTCTAGAGACAATATAAGTCAATATTGGCTTTTCCACCTCATTCTTTCCCCTCTAAAATGCAGGTTAGAATGTGCATTTTAACCTGGTTTTAGTGCAATACTGGGAAATTTCAGTCCTGCAGCTGAAGTTAGGAGATTTCTCTTCATTGTTTTCTACATGAAATTGTTCCTAACACTTTCAAAGTTTCTTTATAATTTATAGCCTTACTCTGTGGTAAGAGTATTTTTTTATTAGATATTTTCCCCTGGTAGGTTTTTAATTAGCAGAGCCTCTTAATTTTGTCTTTTTTCATGAAATGCGAAAATAGTTTATTTGGCCGTAAACTAGTACATATTTACTGGTTTGTTTATAGAAGGAGCTTGCTCTTTAAGACGTTGCTCTGTTTTTCAGGGTTCAAAACATACCTGCTGGTGTTTTTCTTGGGAATTAACTGCAATATATTTAACTATAATTAGTGTTTACTTTTAAAAATTTCATTTGAATGGGAAAAGTTAAGGAAACTCAGAATAGGCTCATGATGTCAGGGAGAAGATTTGTGTACCTTCCAGCCCAGCTGCCTGGTCTTAATGGGGCTGTTAAACTACCTCTTTCAAAGCCTGGGGTGAAGCCCAAATTACCTAATGCTGGTGTCTAAACTACCTCTGGATAAGCCTGTTCTTCAGCCTCGTACAAGCCCTCACTCTTTGTGGATGCAAAGGCAGGAGGGAGCTATTGGGATGACAGATGTTTAGAAAGAAGCCTTCAGTCTTGGGTAGAGGTGCAGTGAGAGAATGAGAGTCTAGAACGTGAGACTTTCAAGGGCAGAATTAACAGCTGTCTTCCCTTACATGAATACGAAGTGTGAGGTTCAGAATTGTGGCAAGGAGGGTATACAGTTGGATACAGTTGATAGGTTGTGATGGACTCCTCATCTCATGCACCTGGCATGCTTCTGATGGCCTGGACCTCTGTGCCAGGGGTCACGACGGAGCACTGAGAAACTGCATCCGAGCAAGACCCACCATGTTTGCCTCGGGTCACATTGCCAGTTAGAACAGGCAGTGATTGAAATTTGTTAGGATGTGGTAGTAAATTCCAATACCAAAATGCCCACGAAGGCACCACTCTGTACACACTAATAACCAGGACAGATTTACCCCTTCCAACACACAGTGTGCCAGACATACTGAAAACTGCGAGTACTCTAGACAAATGGACCGTTCCAAGCCCACTGAAATCTCTGGACACAAATTATTACAGACACGCAGTATGTAGTACTTCCGATATACTTACCTCTCACGCTCTGGCAAGCTCAGTGCATTGGCCGTCTGATGCAGTGATAGCTGCAAATACACCAAACTCTTTGGGCATCTTGAGTGTCTTGTCCAGATAACCCAAGCATACACTAGGAATCACATGCCCACTTCAACTTAGATGGGGAGAAAGGATCCAGACTGGGATTTCCTTGAGGCCATATCAGATCAATTTGTACCTTCTTTATTTTTTTAAGGGATATAGCAGACATTTATTAGTTTCTGGAACTGAAAGAATTGATCCACTTCAGAAAAGTTCAAGTTTCTCCATATTGAAAGGGTGGGTGGATCATAACACTGGAGATCAATTCTAGTCGATCTGTACAGGTTCCATGAATAGCTAGAGTTCCCTCTCGGACTCCAGAGAGCTGCAGAATGGGGGAGGGATGAGGGAACGGATCCCTCCCCAAAACCAGTTCTAGATCAGCTCCTTTTGGGTGATGCTGAGGCTGTAGTATTCCTGGGGGGAGGTGCCAGGTCCTTGGCCCCCTGGGCTGCTCTGGTCCTTATTTTGATCTCCCCGACTGGTTCCATGGGATCTTAGGGTTGACTTGTCCTCCCACGTCCTACCAGGATAGGAAGGCCTTGTGGGAGTTTCCTCCTTTTCCTTTCTCTTCCTAAGGGCTTCAGTCTGGTGTTGGGAGACTATCTGGTCTCCACTCTGTACACTGGTATTGTCTTTACTTTGCCAGGTTGACATGAAGGGTCCAGCGCCTGGACCTTCCATGGTCTCTTAAGTGGTCTGCCGGTCATCTCCCCTCCTGCCACCACCCTCACACTGACCTTGGGTGTCACTGCTACTGCCCCTGGTCAGCCCTGCTGGTGCAGGGTTAGGAAAGACAGTGTAGTGTGTTCCTAAGCACAGAGTATTTGTGTGAAGCAGGTGGTTGGATTCCTTTCCCACCAGCATAAGCAGGAGAGGTGGCCGCAG
The DNA here is from genome assembly GCF_027574615.1 of Eptesicus fuscus. NCBI lineage: Eukaryota > Metazoa > Chordata > Mammalia > Chiroptera > Vespertilionidae > Eptesicus > Eptesicus fuscus. The sequence continues at coordinate 25,181,414 of NC_072494.1, forward strand.
ATACCTCAGTGACTGTGGGAAGGCTTCTGATGCTGACCCGATCATGGTCACCTTCTCCATGGCGCTCCATGGCCTATACCGAGAGGAGAAACATGGAAGTAGAGAAGACAATAAGTGAGACTAGATAGGGCTGTCCCCGTCTTCAAGAGCGTATCGTTAGAAGAATCTTTGAAGTCACCAGGTGCAGTTTCCCAGGGGATGCAGGAATCCCCCTACGGCACCCCCACAAGGGTCACTGCAGCTTTGCCTGGACAGTTCCAGTGCCAGGGAGAGCACTGGTGAGATTCACCAGTGAGCATCTTCAGGCTTTTACCGTATGCACTTGTCTTAGCATTTCTACAAATCAGGTTCCTAAAGGGAGACTGCTGGTCAAAGGCTCTGTCCATCTTACACTCTGAGCGCTAGTAACAGATTGTGCACCTGTGTGCAAAGCATGCTGCAGCGCCACACATTTATGCAAAAGTCAGTTCCTGGCTCGAATAAAGGGCTTTCTCATAGTTAAAAATGTCCGGCGGCAGATCAGTCTGCTGAGTCCACAGCAGTATGTGAGTGTTCCCGAACAGACAGGATGGTCAGGAAACTGTATCTCATCCAGAAACAGCTGTAATTTAAAATAACAATAATAGGGACAGCACAGTTGGTCTTCTACTTCTCTGGACACTATTCACAGATTTGGCATTTGCAAAATTGCCTATTCACTATTTGTAACCCGAAAATCAATATTCATGTTACTTTCTCTATTATTTGGGGACATGTGAGTTTTAGTTGTAGATGTCTATAAACTGCTTTCTCAAAAATCCCCTTATTGGGCTTCTTTTTTTTTTTTTTTGAAATATTGCGTTTGCTATTTGTTGCCTATAAGGGAATAAATAACTAAACTGCATTAAGAGTTGATTAAGTTAAACTGGAGTTCATATGTTATGTAAAGGTGAATTTTGCCTTTATTTTTCAATAAGAGGTTTTTATCTAAAAAAATAAAAATAAAAAGAAGTCTTAGTGAATATGTTTGCTGAATTTCTTGTTAGAATGTTTTAAAAATATTTATATACCTAGGGTATTCACCTGTCGTGAGAAATGTTCCCAGACCCATAGAGACAGAAGGTAGATTAGGGGGAGAAGGTAATGGGGATGGACAGCTAGTGGGTTTGGGCTTTTTTGAGGGGGGGAGGTGATAAAAGTGTTTTGGAATTGGATAGTGATGATGGTTGCACAGTCTTGTGGATGTACTAAAATCCACTGAATTATAAACTTCAAATGGGTGAATTTTATGTCAATCAAAAGAAGATGAGTGTTCTCAGGGCGCCCATCAGATATAATATACTTGGCACATTAATCTAAATCTCAGGGTCTTTGTGCATTTTTTATTTATACAATAACTATTGAGTTAATTCATTTACCATGCCCTCCGTACTCCAGGGAATAAAGACGTGGAAGATGGAGAGGACGTGCCAGGTGGACAGAGTGGTGTGGGCAAAGTCACGGAGTCCAAAAGGAGAAACTCAGTTGAGTGATGTTAAGTAGTTTGGGATGGCACCGTGCCCGGCACAGAGTAGACTCTTCATAAATAATTACTCAAAGAATGATTGAGAGTATGGACAGGTGAATGAACGTGCTGGATTGTAGGGTGTGTGCAGAACTAGGTAAGAGATACGTGGACTTGGCCATGAAAATCTTTATGCCATATGTTCAGGAACTTTTTAAAGTCCGAGTGCTTTGGGAAATTATTAGAAGTGTGAAAAAGGGGATGGAATGACCAGATTTGTATTTTATAAAACAGCGGTGATTTTATTGCCTATTAAATCATCCTCCCCTAGCCCTTCATGAGGCAAATACAGAGTCATGCAGTTGAGTCCCTGATTCCATTGTTAAACTGTTAGCAAATCATTTAATCTCTGGGCCTATTTCCTCACCTATAAATGAAGCAGTTGCACTTGGGAATTCTTCTCTTCCTTCCACTCTAGAGCAACCTGTGGTTTTAAGAAAAGGGACCAGGGACCAGTGCTTCTGTGGGGCCTCAGAGCTGAGCCCCTTTGGTTGGGTTCTGTGTCCTGGCTGTCAGCATCACTCGAGCCTGCTGTAGCGTTTAGATGACTGAGAGGCATTGTGGATGCTCAGGTGTTCCTGGGGTGCTTTCCAGTTTTGGGGGTGATGGTAGCATCTGTGTGTGCTTCCTTTGTTGTCAGGGTCATTACCACCACTTTTATTTGGATACTTTGATCTCTGGGGTAGCGAGATAAAAGCTCCTATTAGATTTCTATAAGTGGAACCAATGCTATATTTAGTTGGGAATTATGGAACCCTTCTTCTTTGGAGGTGGTGGGGAGACAGGGGCTTAACAATTGCTAGAGATATTAATGTTACTTTGTTTTTTTAAATTGGGGGCTTAAGAAGAAGAAATGCTTTTAATTTAGAGAATTCGGAATTATTATTATTGTTTAGGAATTAGGAATTTTTCTGTACTTGAATTTAGTGGAGTCTTTCTCATTGTAATGTCACCCTTGGTGAATTTCTGGTTAACATGTAAAGAATTATATGGAAAGAATTGTCAGGCAGGTGAAAAGGTAACTGTGAGCAGTGGGTGGGGGTGAGTTAAAGGAGGAGAAACCCTGCAGATAGTGGCTGAAGATGTGGACTTGTGTGCGGATGAATTCCCTGTGGTGGTCTGCAAGTTTGTGTGGGAGACATTTGTTCTCATTTCCTGTCTCATCACACCCTGCCACCTGCTGTGTCGCTATACAAAGTAACAGCACTTTTCAAGATTGCTGTTTAGGAAACCATATTTTATATGTCAGGAAGCCCATGTTTATTTTGTTGTTGTTGTTGCACAAAAGGCAGATCCAGGAAATGTCTCTCAAGGCTCTAAATTTGAAAGTTGTGTGAGTGTGTGTGTGTGTGTGTGTGTACATATAGGTGGTCAGGTTAGGGAATTGGCGATTGGTGGAGGAAGAGACATCATGAGTAACTTGGACCTGTGCACATGTAGATGTTTTGTCTGCACGTGGGTGGAGGAACATGCTCTACATTGTGTTCTGTAGCTCTTACCCTATGGGGTTTCTCACTTGAAAGTTGAAACAGCATCCAGTGACAGCTATAATTTAAAACAATAATAATAGGGATAGCACAGTTGGTCTTTTACTTTTTTTTTCTGGACACTATTCACAGATTTGGTATTTGCAAAATCGCCTACTCACTTGTAACCCAAAAATCAATATTCAGGTCATTTTCTCAGTTATTTGGGGACATGTGCAGAGCAGTGAAAAATGTGAGTCCCCTGATACGCACATTCATAGCTAAATTGCAGGGGACGCTCTGCCTTCTTGTTTCAGCTCCCATACGACAAATGTGTCCTTTCCATGGTCTATTTACTGCCAGGTTTTGCACATTTTTGTGCTTTTGTTGATTTTGCTACCTAAAATGGCTTTCAGAGGTCTAGTGTCCCTAAGCACAAGAAGGCTTTGATGTGGGAGGAAATGCGTGTGTTAGGTTAGCTTTGTTCAGGCACGAGTTTGTAGCAATGTTGGCCATGACCTCCATGTTAATGAATCAATAATATGTATTAAATGAGGTGTCCTAAAACAGCAGCACACATAGGACAGGGTTGATCTGTTGACGGGATGTGACCAGAGGCTTGCAAGAATCTAAGCCTGTATTTCCCCTGGGAGTAATGCTTCAATATTTGCTAAGTTGGTGTTTATAGCAACTTTATAGAACACTAGAGGCCCGGTGCACAAAATTTGTGCACTTGCGGTGGGGGTAGGGGGGAGGTGGCGGGAGGAGGTCCCTCAGCCTGGCCTGCGCCCTCTTGCAATCCGGGAGCGCTTGGAGGATGTCCAACTGCTGCGGAGGCAGGAGAAGCTCCTGCCACCACTGCTGCACTCACCAGCCGTGAGCCGGGCTTCTGGCTGAGCGGCGCTACCCCTGTGGGAGCGCACTGACCACCAGGGGCAGCTCCTGCATTGAGTGCCTGCCCCCTGGTGGTCAGTGCATGTCATAGCGACCGGTCGTTTCGCCGTTTGGTTGATTTGCGTATTAGCCTTTTATTATATAGGATAACTACCAAGAATAATGAAAATTGACTGTATTTAGGGTAGAAGCTTATTGTTCCTACTTACTTATGGTTCAGATGTCCGGGTGAACATGGGGTACTTTTATGCTTTCTAAAAGGTAAAAATAATCTCTTGAGAATTAAGGGAACTGTTTAATTTGGAACTAAGAACAAATACTAGCACACAGGTGAAGCGTGACTTTCTGAAGTCGGTTATTTGGGGGCACCACCTGTGATAATGTGACCGTGGTGAGCTCTGACTGTAGGTAAAATCTTGCTACACTGAAGCCTTGTGACAATTAATTCAAGTGGTCCTTGCAAGGTCCCCAGACAGCTCTGTGGACATGACTGTACAGTAATATTGAGCCCGAGTCACATGCTTAGTTCATGAAGAAGAGGCGGAGTACTTACCTAAAAGAGAGCTGAGCATACAACATTTTTAAAATATATTTTATTGATTTTTACAGAGAGGAAGGGAGAGGGATAGAGAGTAGAAACATCGATGAGAGAGGAACATTGATCAGCTGCCTCCTGCACATGCCTGCAACCAAGGTACATGCCCTTGATCGGAATCGAACCTGGGACCCTTCAGTCTGCAGGCCAACACTCTATCCGCTGAGCCAAACCAGTTAGGGCAACATACAACATCTTTTCCGTCTTCTCCATTATAGAGGATTTGGACACTATGTATTAGAAAAAGTTATCTTTTACATTCTGATGCGTTAATTTTATATTTTAATTCACAATCATTGGAGTCTATAAGAACAAAAATCCTGGAAGTTCTCAATTCAGTGCTGCAAGAGTGAAAGATGAAACTTTACTTAAATATCAGGTAGCTGAATAGAAGTAATGGAAACCTCTTTCACTGCCTACCTTTGGATATACAGATTGGACTTTATCTCATTTAGTTTTTTAAAAGACTTTTTTTCCTCCAAAATTCTAACATAGTCTCAATTCCACTTAAGCCTAAAAGAATTTTACTGAAATAAGGAGTGTCTGCTGTTTATATTTTTCTTGTCTCATGAAAAATATTTTCTAAAACAGGTTATTAAAATGATAGGTACATTTGAGCAAGCGTGAACGGAATTTAAAATTAGGAAGTGAACTCTCAGGTTATCTCCAAGTCCTGCCCAATGTTTGAGTCCTTTCACAAACTTGGGCTCTAAGCGGTTAGCTGTCCGGCCCTGTGGTCTCTAAACTTTCCTGATTCAGCGCATTAGAATAAAAATATTTCTTGGCATACAGCCACAATATATGTATACCAATTTATTTATAAGTTATATACACATATATACGATTGTCATTTATACAAATACAGTAAATGGAAAATGTAAAAGGTTAAGAGAAAGCTGAATATAAATAGAGTTTCCAATATTTTCCCCACACACATCCCAGTGGTCCATCTTGCTTGCTCATCGTGGATAGCAGTGATCTGTGTCCTTCCCTGGAGACGGAATTTACAACTTGTAGAGTCAGCCCCCTTCAGGTATGGCAGTGATTTCTGTAGTCCCGTGATTGGAATGAATAGCTACAGGCATTTGGTAGAGAGAACTCTCCTACCCTTGGAGAGTTTTTACAACTACATTTCCTTTAAAATAAATCCTCAAACTCTGAAATGTTTGGCTTGTAACTCTCAGCTGCCTCCTGTGTGGAGAGGGAAGGAAAGATACAGTACAGTAACGGTTTCTTAATCTCTTGGTGCACTGGGGCATGTGAAATCAGCGGATTGAACATTGCGTTGTCTGGCCAATTTCTATAAATGTTTCTGCAGCTGTCATAAGCAATGTATTACAAAACCTCATTCTGTCCTTTTAGCAGATCTTATAGCTTTTATAAAGAGAGAACCTTCTTTCCTTGGCCAGTTCTTCCCAACATGAGTCTATAAATAGGCCTGCACCGCGGTGAGAAGGCCGGAAGTGAGGACTCTGTTCACCCTGTGAAAGGCTGTGTGCTCTGCGAGTGTTTTTGTGATGGTTAGACACACTTCACGGTAATGCCTTCAGCTCCCTGTTACTCGCTTTTATTTATCCCTGAGTGACGAAAAAGGACATCTTGTCCAACAGAGCTTTGCCATTTTTATTTTTTAGTCTTAAGGAACAAAAGGATGCTGCCATGGGATTTTTGATGAAAAAATGAGAATCATGAGAAAAAACACCTTAGTAGTTATATTTTATTCCACTAACATGTCTAATGACTTTACTAATTTTTTCATCACGTTTTGCCGTCTTTGTCCATCAAACTAGGGCAGTGGTCGGCAAACTCATTAGTCAACAGAGCCAAATATCAACAGTACAACGATTGAAATTTCTTTTGAGAGCCAAATTTTTTAAACTTAAACTTCTTCTAACGCCACTTCTTCAAAATAGACTCGCCCAGGCCGTGGTATTTTGTGGAAGAGCCACACTCAAGGGGCCAAAGAGCCGCATGTGGCTCGAGAGCCGCAGTTTGCTAACCACGGAACTAGGGGAGCAGTGGAGCCAAGCTGGGAGTTGGGGCGGGAAGGCAGGAGGGGTTAGCCTCCGTTCCCTCCTCCGCCTTCGTGCACATCCTACTTGGGCACCATTGCAGACCTCTAGGATGCGACCGTGCGCCCGGACCACCCTTCCTCTGCACCACTTCAGAGCGAGGCCCATCTTCACTCGTTTTTCTGAATTTCCTGCCATCTCAGTTGCCACTTGACCATGTGAATGCACGCCAATGCATGTTTTAAGTTTGATCACTGGTTATCAAAGCTTTGATATAAATTTTGACGGAAAACCCTTCGACATTTACAACATTTGTGGATGTGCCAAAAAATTAAACTTTTCTCGTAGAGACCCCAATATGTTCCTCCTCCATGTCCATCCTAAGTATTTAAACACAGAAAGATACTTTAACTTCATCCCCAACTAGTTAAAGAAGGGCCTGCTGGTTTTAGTCGTTACCAGTGACCCACTCTTCCCACTGTAGTCCCTTGAAGCGCCCTGAAAGGCCAAGACAAGGCTTTTCATGGGTTCACTTTGGTAACTGGTGTAATTAGGAGGCACTTTGGGGAACAGCGTGGGTTGCTTTTTTTTTTTTAATTTAGAACAAAAGAAAGGACCTAACAATGCAAATAGTCTCAAACCTAAATTGCCCCTCTGTTTCTTTCTTTCTTTCTTGAAAAGCAGGCATACTTGCTGAAAGTTTGGGGGAAGCGGGAATTCCTTTGAAGTACCTGGCGGCATAATTCTATAGCATTTTTCTTTTTACATAGTGATCCCAGAGATAATCCTGTTGGGTCGCTTTGAACCCGGAAACTCCTGGAGTGGACGGGCGGACTGAATGCAGGAATGCCTTTTCCTGGGGTCGCTCCCTTTCCTGTCACCTCCCGCCCAGTCCCCGTGCTTGTGTGGACTAGCTCTGACCAGTTCTCTCTTATCCTTTCGCCTGTTACTTGTTTGAGGCCCTAACATGCTCTCTCTTAGGTTTACTCAACCCCGGTGTCATTCTTCCCTTCACCTTTGAAAGTTGTGCTTCGCTTTTTGTTTGTTTGCGTGTTTTCAGGTACATTTTCCTTGATATTTTAGATACAGATTAAAATTATGAAAGATATTGGTTCAGAAAGATTGTTCTTAACAGGAATGTTGTCACTTTTTTTTTTTTTTTTCCACTAGTGATGGGCCCTATGAATTTCTACGTCTGGAGGCAGGTATTAAATGGGAAAGTATGTATCACACTGGAATGTTAATTGTGTTTTTAAGTGCTCTTTAGTCTAAAAGCTCCCGTAATGAGATAAGATCCTCAAATTCCCAAATCTGGAGTTATGGTGAGGAAACTAAACCTTTAATAGATGGAGTCATTTTAGCTCATTCCTGTGATACAGTTAGAGACCACATTGGGAGATTAAGGAGATCATGACAGGTAATTAATGTGAGAAACTGTAAAAAAACAGAAGCTTTCGTGACGTATAAGGTATATGGAAAAAGGACAAGAGTAAATGTTTTAATCTGTGTCCCATTCTCTGGGAGATAGAATGCTCTAACTTTTTACACAACTGGTCTGATGGCTTTTACTAGTAGAGAGAACCACCCCTAGACCAGAGAAGGGCAGTTTGCCATAACTTGATAGAAGAACTGTTGCCTAAGAATGTTCAACTCCCGTTTGCCCCAGTTCTCTGCTTACCAAGCAACCTTCTGATCTCTAATTTGGTCTTCTGTAAGGGCCTGCCCTGTGCAGATATCTGTCCTATTGTTTTGACCAAAGTAGCTTTCATCAAAAATGAACATGTGGTTGTTTATGGGATATGGTTACTTTGGTTAGCACAAGTCACTTCCCAAGAGCCTAATCAGCTGATAAACATTGCATTTCTAGTTTGAAAAGCTGCCGGTCAGATGATTTTGCTTGAAAAAACTAACCAGTGTTCAGTCTTTGTAATAGATGCCATGGAGTTCTACTGAATAGCAACATAAATATTTGTATTACTGTAGTCATCTTAGAATGAAGGATAGCCTAGTGAGTAATGACAGTGCCATGAAAATGTACAAACAAACTTTTTGTCGTTGTATTGGCTATTTTTTCTACAGTGGATATTTAAGGCATCAAGATAGTTTCTGTATTTTCTAGGCTGTATCCTTCATCTTTAATTAGAAATTTATGTTGTTAATGTGATTTTATTAGTGTCATTTATGTTGCTAGATTGGCAAGTTTTTATTTTTTATTTTTTTTTAAAAAACAACACACAATTTTTGTCTTTGCTTATCTGAACTTAAAAATTGTCCTTAGGACAAACTTTTGGCAGCACTAATATTCTACGGTTTTCGTAGTTTTGGATGAAAACTGCCTTTGAAAGGCTATAGCAAAGTTTATTTGGCTTCTAAAACAAGTCTTTTAACTGAAATTTAGTAATGCTCCCTTTTAAATTAATAGACTTTATTTGTAGAGAAGTTTTAGGTTCGCAGCAAAATTGAGCTGAAAGTAAAATACGGAGATTTCCCACATACTCCCTCCCCCATCCACACACACAGCCTTTCCTACTGCCCACTTCCTATGCCAGAGTGGTACCTTTGTTATAATCCGTGAAACAACATTGACACATCCATATCCCCTGAAGTTTCTACATAGCTTACATTAGGGTTCACACTTGGTGTTGTACGTTCTGTGGGTTTGCACAATGTTTAATGACATGTAACCACCGTTACACTATCACACAGAATAGTTTTACAGCTCTAAAAATTCTCTGTGCTTTACTTATTCATCCTTCTCTCCTTCCAAATCCTTGGCAACCACTGATCTTTTTACCATCACCATGGTTTTTACTTTTCCAGAATATCATATAGCTGGAATCATACAATCTGTAGCCTTTTCAGATTGGCTTGTAACACGCATTTAAGGTTCCTTCATGCCCTTTCATGGCTCGATAGCTCATTTCTCTTTATTGCTGAATGATATACCATTGTCTGGATATTCCACAGTTTATTTATGAATTCACCTGTTGAAGGACATCCTAGTTGCTTCCAAGTTTTGGCAATTATGAGTAAAGCTGTAATAAACATTCATGAGCAGGTTTTTGTGTGGACATAAGGTTTCACCTCATTTCGTTTTCAATACCAAGGAGCGTGACTGCTGGATCATATGGTGAGCGTGAGTGAAATTTTGTAAAAAACTGTCTTTCAAAGTGACGGTACCATTTTACACCCCCCACCAACAACGAATGAGCGTAGTAATGCTTTTTAATCCTAAAGAGATTGGGATGCTCAGTGTGTTTTTGATGACTTCCTTATGAGGATATCATTTGGCAGATGACTGTGAAGTGTGAAAGGTCAGGGTAAAAGGGTTGACTGTGGTGTGTGATGTGTGTGCATACACCCTGGTGCCTGAGAAAGGGTGCTGAAGGGCGAGGACTTCCCAACACCTTCCATTTTCCGAATCACCACTGGCCATCCTGAAACTGCATCTTACATTTGGAATTGCTGCTGCAAATGCAGTCAGGTTGCTACTGTGACGATGGCACTGATGCTTCACTGTGTGAGTGTTGATGAAGAGATCTGTGGCATTTCAGGCATGCGCCTGGATCTCTGAAGATGGCTTAATCTGGGGTTTGTTAGGACCAGGGCCAACCATATCCTAGTGCTGGGAGTAGAAGTGAGGACTGTGACCCTGGACAGTGCTCTTCAGAGTCAGGATAGTTTCCTGGCGAGGCTCCCCGGCTCGAGCCTTGATGTGGACAGTATCATCGTTTGTCCTGTTAGTGACATCGTGGAGCAAGGGCTCTCTGGCCTTAGCACAGCTCATGCAAAGATAGTGAAATGCTCAAAAGCTCACATTCCGGCTGTCTGGGCTAACAATTCTGCCAACACTTCTGGCTTTCACAATGACTTGTGTAGGTGGGAGGACTCCAGAGGAAGCAAAGCAAGGTGATAATTTTCTGAATTGGTGCCAGGCAAATAAGAGAAAAAGATTTGTTTTTCTCCCTTTGCTATTCTGTTACCATACTCCCATTCTACCAGTATACTGATTTCTGTACTGATATTTCATTTTATTAGTGTTGATCTGCCTTTAAAGTTGATTTTCCTTTTGAATTCGGAATAAAGTGGGAAGGGGATGGAAGAGTCTCAAGCAGGGCACCCTTCCGCCTGGGTGACTTGTAGCTACTGTGTGGCAACATACGAGGTTCATACCTGACGCATGGCTGGCCTGCCACCCACATGCTACCTGACCTGTGCTGGTGTCTTCAGGGACTGAAAAGGGTGTAGGTACTGCTCTGTTCAATTTTGAAGAATTCTCATACAGAATCCCCCCCTCGGGCTCCCATCCTGTTTCTTTTGAGTAATAACATGAAATTTACCATCTGAATATTTGTAAAAGATATCTGCAAATATTAAGCTATTCCTCATTTTCCCTATTAGAAGATTTTTAAAACAGGTTTTTACCGACTTTTAATATGTAAACATTTTAGGGATATAGGTGAAATAATCAGATGTCTTTTGAAAATATTTACTTGATTAATTTGTGTGTTTAAGTAAAATAAAAAGTTAGGGTTGTTTCCTACATTCTTACATCTTATGGAACAATTTTATTACAATTTTTTTGCCTACATCTTTGACATCATTGATTATTAAAGTTACTTTTTAGCTATCAGCAGTTTCCCAGAGTACATTATGTACATTCATTTCCATGAATAAGTTGTTTATGATACAGTACTTTTCAAATTTGTATGAGATTGCTATCATGGAAATTTAATCTTAAGCCATGTATACTGATTCATATAACAACAGTATATTTTTTTCCTTTGTTTTATATTTGGGGGTTTAATGATATAGCCACTTACTCTCCTGCCTAATAAAGTATCATTTAAAAGGCTTATTATTTATAATATTCAGCACTTTTAATTTTAAAGTTATACCTTCCAGAGATAATTATATAAATCTGGCTTAAAATGTTTGCCTCTAAAAAAAACAAAACCCAAGAAACAAAAAGCCTTCTATCCTGTGTTCTTTATAAACTTCCCAAACTTCTGTTATTTGCAAGCTAATTTGTGTTCTCCACAGTAATTTGTGGTCTAAAATGAAGTAATTGGGAAACTTAGTAAGAACTAGAATATAAAGCAGTTCTCCTCTTTCTGAGAGGATAACGTAGGGGAGAAATTATTTTCTTTGTTCAGGCACATATGATATTAGAACCAGGCCCTGCCCTTACCTGTACATGTTTTCATTTAAGTTCTGGGTGGGTTCCTTCCAGTGAAATGCTGACAGTACCAGGCCCTTACTCAATGTGAACATTCTTAAAATTCATATACGAAAACAGGAGGAACACTGAAGTAAAATGCAGTTAGGGGTGCATCTTATATTGGTTTATTGTGTCAAAAACACCCATTTTATCAATTATTTAGAAGAAGAAATCTAAATTTGTATGTAACTGCTTTTTAGAAGTTTAGGAAACACCCACTTGGGATCAGTCAGCCTGCTTATGCCTTTGCTGAAACGCACACCCTGCTTGCTCTGTGTTGCCCTTTGATTTGGGTTCCACTAGATTGTAAACTTCGGGAGGGCAGAGACACATTCATCCTCACGTATTCTATTCCTGTTCCTGCTTGGAAATCAATTCCGAAAGTTGTTGCCACTAAAAAATGTGTTTATGAGCATGTTTTAAGAATTCTAAAGGCATAGAAAACTGGTGAAAACTGGCTTACGCTCATGCTATCCTTTTGCTCATGTTTTCTCCCACTGAGCCCTTTCCCATCCTCACATGCCTTTCGTTGATTCATACTAACGTTTTTTCTCTTTCGGTCCTCCCTGGACACTTAGGAACTTGAAGTGGTTTGACCCTTAGCATGTGCCCACTTAGTCTGGACTTTTCGGAGAGTTCTAAAAAGGGTTGGACACAGCACTAAGTATAAGCAGGCAAATTTTTTAAAAAATATAATGCCCATATCTGTTCTAAAATCCACAAGCAAACCTGCTTTATGCTAAATGACACATTCAGGTGATATAGGGTGGCCTTGCCAGTGTGTTTCTGTGGAGAGAAGGAAAACAGGGCAAAATCTAGGGACATCGGCTCCCCGGACTCACCAGGGTGGATCCACTGTGCTGCATGGCTGCATTGCAATTCTAATCCGCCTACATGCGGAAGTCAATGGGGTCTTTGTTCCAAACTTGTGGAAGAATGCGGGAGCCAAGTAGTGGTGGGAGTTCAGTGTAGTTCCACTGTTCTGGGGATTGGGCTAATTTTCAAAGGGCTCCAGACATTTACTTTTTCTGGTGAGAGAAGCAAGAGCAGAAAACCCCCTTCTTTCCTGCTGCGGAGGAACTTACTGTGAGACATTGCGTGTCCTTTGTCCCTTGTGGCTAGATGTGGACAGAGATGTTTGATTATTTGTTTAGAGCCTGGAGATTGAAATGCTTCATCGTTTGTGCACTTAGAAACCAAAAGTTATCTTTTCCTCATCCAAAGGCGAAGCCGCTGTGTGAGAACCCTGTGCTCGCAGTCAGTAGAGAAGTCTTACCCTTAAAAATGGGACCTGGATTTCTGTTAGCCTTCGCAGATCATTCAGTATGCGCTCACCGGCAGCTGGCAATCTAGGATTTGACCGGGCGCCTTGTATAGGTTCAGAAAATTACCTAAGTCTTTACAGAACTGACGTTAACTGGAAACCAGATGATATTTCATGTCTCAGATGTCATTTGTCCTTGTGAAATCAGCTCCTACGGCATTCTGGCATTTCTCTGGAATGTAACTCTAAGAAAAAGGGTTTCCGATCTAGTGGGGAAGTATCCTTAGAAATGTCACTGACACATAAGAGTATAGAGTCCAGCTTCTTGGAACTGGATTTTAAAGTTCCTTTTGTCAGAACTGGCTTACGGATGAGAAGCAGATGTAAGGTTGCTGCTTACTCCCTACCTCAGCAGTGCACTCACTTTACATTTTAATTATTCGTGTCTTCCCTTATAGATTGTATGGAATTCCTTTAGGACAAGGGTTGAGTCTTGCTTTATCCTTGTATCTTCAGTGTCTAACCTGGGGGGCATGCAGTAAGTTTTAGCCTATGTTTGCAAAATGAGTGAATTAGTGAATGAATGAACCAGATGGCAAACCAGACTTACCTAGGCCACTCTCTTTCTCTCATAGGGATGCTGCTTATTGCATAAGTCAGACACTTCTCTCCCATTAAAGGGCACCAAGAAAAATGTACCCCAGAGTAAAGAGACAGCAAGAGACAAGTCCTGGTCCTCATTACTCTCTTGGGTATGAGTATGTTGGGAGGGGCGGCGGGGGGCGGGTGGTGAGAGGGATAAGAAACGGGGATTTAAACAAAACATGCAAAAAATAAGTGAGATGATTCCAGGTACTAATAAGTCAATGGAAAAAGTGCCATGAACATGGGGCATTGAGTTTCTCAATAAATACCCAAATGTCTTCTTTTTAGTAGAAATCTTACCCCCAGGACTGGGCATCAGTCCATCTACCCCACAGAGAGGAAATCCTTGCTACTCCCCTGAAGGCTCAAGCATGCTCATGGTGGAAGGACTTCAGGAACCAGAGCTGCTAAACAGAAGGTCTCTGGAAGGATTAGTTCAGGCAGGGCTGGGGGCTTCTGGCCCTCTTAGTGATGCCATTCTGATGAACGGAATTTTTGCCTTTTAGCTTTTGGAAAAAGCTATTTTTTCTCTTTGATCTTGTTAAAGGCTGCTACATACAAAGGCTCTTTTTTTTCTATTGCCCTGTTTTTAAAATAATTGGAAGAAGGTCTTGAAAGGTTTCATCTTAAACTTTATGTCAGTATCCAGAAAGCACTGTTTCATTGTAGAATTCTGACCTGTTGTGTATAGGACATGAGTCAACCGACAGTAAACCAATATTTACTGGTCACCTGTTTTGTACCAAGAGCGGTGCCCAAGAGATTGCAGAACAGTGCTTTCCAGATTGTGGGTTACAACTTCCTAATGTCATAAAATCAACGTAGTGAGCTGTGACTAGCGTCTTCTAACAAATGAAATGGATAATAGGATAGAATATCAGATTGCATCACAGTATTGCATTGTTTTATCAAGCTGGAGTTTCAGTTGTGTGTGCTTGGGGTTACAACGTAAAGTTTCTTTTTTACTGTGTATGATGGTCAGGAAAGCTTGAAAAATATTATTCTTGAGAATATCTAAAAAGTATAGATAGATTTCTTTTGAATAAGTTAAACTCTTGGAGGAGAAAAGAAACTTATACAAAGGAGTAAATACTCAAGTGCAGAATTACACGGTGCATCCTGAAGAGCTTAGAGGATAATACAGGTTGGAAGTGTCATGGAGACAGTGGCACTTGAACTAAACCTGAACTAAATACGGGTGGGGTTTGGTAGGAGTGAAGGCTGGAGGATGAGTTAGAAGGGAGAAATGGTTGATGGAGAAAAAAGATGGCAAGTCTGGAGAGGAGTTTCAAGTTATGTTGGAGTGTTTTAGGGTCTGGCTTGGAGGTAGAAAGTGAAGCACAGTTGTTCAGACTTAGTCAAGTCTTGCAATAATACACCTTGGGAGTTTGCACTGACCTGCACAGGTAACCTGCACAGATTCATACGCTGGGGGGTGATGTGATGGAGGGTGGGCTCGTAGACTGTCTCCCAGCTCCTTCCTACCCCCTCTTTCGTTGTGAAGCTCCTGAGGGAATTTCTCCTAGGTGGGTGTTGGATACCAAGTCTTTGGCATCCGATCAAAGAGAGCCAGGAGGACTTTGGCTGCCATCCAGAATGTAAATAGAAAGGAAGAGCGGGTCCCATTGTGGGCCTTCGAGGCACTCCTGTGGGTAAGGGCTGTCTGTTTGAAATATGGCAAAGGATGGACTTGAGCATTTCTTCTGATACCACCGCTAAGTTTGCTCTCACTGTACAAGGAAAGGCAGATAAGAGAGGCTCCTTTTTGAAGCAACGGGAATCTGACCGGCCTACCTGAAGGGTGCTATGCAAATAATTTGTCATGATCTTCTCTTTGACCTCAATGCCCCCTCACTGGCTGTGGTGTGTGCATAATTTATAAGACAGCTTTGGGAGTGATCACTAAATATTTCTCCTCCCTAAGTAGGGACATTGATACTCTTTACTATTTTCCTTAAAAAAAATAAAATAAAATAAAAACCTTCTTCACTACTTTACTAATTTCCTGAACAGAAATTTAAAACAAAGAAATTTCTGAAATTATGATGTACATGAAAAGGAAAGGGATTTAATAGAAAAAAAGTGCCTTTATACATGACTATTTCATCTGTAACACTGCATACATCAGTAATTTTGATTGACTCTGGTTAGACGTTTTGATTCTTTGTTGTAGTAGATTATCAAATGTTCTAGACTGAGGCTGTACTAGAATGTAATTCAGTGTTTAATTCGAGTCATTAGGACAAACAGGCAGACCCTAGCATCTGGGAGTACAAGGTTGCTCACAGATACTTAGGGAGATTGCAGACATCTCAGATATTCGATGCGGGTGGGGGGCTTAATTTAATCAGCAGTGCGCCAGCAAGTCCAAGCACAGCCCACGAGAGATGAAGAGATGCAGAGAACACGAGCTCTGGTGTCTAAGGAATACTTTGTAGAGTGTGCATTTCCATTCCTATGCAAAGAGGGGGGCAGGGGTGAACGACAAATGCAAAGGGGCCGTATTCGCTTATACTTATTTACAGGGGCATCTGCTCACAATCAGTCGCTTGTGGAAAGAGTGACAGTTGGCAGAGCATTTTCATGATGTAGAATGTCCATCCGCTCAGAAGAACAGAGGCACAAGGAGGCCTGTGTGAAGGACCGAATTCCTTCCCACCCAGCGGACAGGGAGGGAGGTTCTCGCAGAGACTGAATGGGATCCGCTCGCCTTTTCCACTCTGTGTGTGGTTTTTAATCTGTTTTTTCCTGCTGTCCCAGCTCCTTGAATTGATCAGTCGGGTTCCCTCCTTTCATTGCTGTTACTGCTATTAAGTCTCCCCTGGAGCGGGTTGACAGGGGCACCACTGGGGAAATGCTGTGACTGAAAAAGTGTTGTTTTCCTTGTCTTTCTGCTTGATGGCTTCAAGTTCGTGGGCCGTATAAGAGCTAAAGATTATTAGTACAGATTTGACCTTGGAAATGAGTTGAATCTCCATCTCCTCACCTTTTAACTGCTAATTATCTTGCCCCTTCATTTTACCTCTTTTCTGCAGGGCACACAGGCTCAAAATTTGGGCCAAGGAAATCTGAATGTGTCCTCTATTGTCCCCACAAATGTGGAAGAAGGAGGAGGTGCATTCAGAAATTTTACAAGATTAAGAGCAATCCAAATACATTTGATGCCCAGAATTACTTATTGATTCATAGGTACAGTTTGCCGACCTTAGATTCTAAACTACTAACGGTGTGTCCCTAAGGCTTGAGTCTGGAAGGAGATGGAACCGGGGCCTCCAAGTATTTCTGACATGAAAACTAAAAGGTCACCCTATAGATTCAGTGTGGATGTTGTGAGAGAATTTAAAATCCAGAATATCAAGTCTGGAGTTTTGGAGTGTTCTTCTAATTCTTTAATCAATCTACCTTTCTTCTCCCTCCCCTTATTCCTAACCCTCCCCTTCCGCCTCTCTTTCTCTCTAATATCAGTGTGAGTGCCTGATACTTTGCTCTAAAGCGTGTGTGTGTGTGTATGTGTATGTGTGTATATATATATATATATATTACATACCTGAAATTTCTTCTCTGAAAAGTAAATATTTCCACATTAGTCTTTAACCAACAGAATGTAGCACCCTCCCTGAAAATGCCAACACTGCCCGACACAGACTGGGATTAAACAAGTCTAGGCTACTAGACAAAGGAGAAAAAGTGTTTTCTTATCTTTCTGAGTGCACTGAAGCAGAAGTTAACTCTTTGCTTCCAGATTTGTCCCTTGCCACTGAGAACTGCTGTTGGTCTTGTATCATTTTATTACGTACCAGTAATGGTTGGGAGGAGGCCGGAAGGACAGGAACCAGAAGGGATGGGGAATTTGGTTTTGGGGGAATCCCGACCATTGTCTGCATGAGAAGAATAGCACAGCGAAAGCCCCAGCAGTCGGTGGTTTTCTCAGAATCAAACATATATTTATTTCTACTTGCCTGGGAGATAGGGCTCTGAGGACACAAGTTGAATGACTGAGAGATTAGCATGGAAAACAATGTTGGAGAGAGTTTGGGTTCAGTTGGCCCAGTCACTCCAAGCCTCCTTGGACATGGAGTGAGCAGCCCCTCTGGAGCTGAGCCTCTGTATGTGTCCTAAAGAAGATAAACTGCTATTATTCTGGTTCACTGCGCAGGCCTGCACAGTTAACACTTGCAATAAATTTTACCTTGAAATACATGACATGTGAAAGTCAGAGTCATCACCCATAAGCGACTTAGTTGATCCTGCAGCTGAGCACCAAAGGCAGAGGCCTTTTCCTACCTGAGTCTTTAAAGGGTGAGCGCCAGGATGAAGAACAGTTTATATAGCCCTAGCTGGTTTGGCTCAGTGGATAGAGCGTCGGCCTGTGGACTGAAGGGTCCCAGGGTTTGATTCCAGTCAAGAGCACGTGCCCAGGTTGTGGGCTTGATCCCCAGTAGGGGGCGTGCAGGAGGCAGCCGATCAATGATTCTCTCTCATCATTGATGTTTCTTTTTCTCTCTCCCTCTCCTTTCCTCTCTGAAATCAATAAAAAAATATTTTTTTTTAAAAAAAGAGTTTACATTAGGGCCGTATTTCTCAAATGTGCATAAAAATCACCTGGGGTGCCCTTTAAAATACAGATTTGGGGAACCCTCCCAGACCCTACCAAAACAGAACTTCTGGGGGTCGGGCATAACAGTCTGCATTTTTTTCGGAAGCTCACTGGGTGATGCTACCAGGCAGGCTGGAGCCTTACGTGGGCCGGATTATGGGAACGACTGTAGCAGGAAAGCCTAGCCTGGGGCCGGGCTACTGGGGAGGCGCCCTCAGAGCGCCTGTGGGTTTTGGACTGTTTTGGAACCAGATGATTCTTTTTCATCTAGATACTTCGGTGATCCTGTTGATTCCATTGTTTTTGTTAATTCCATTATTTTTTCTTGAAGGAGGCCTTGGGAAAGGTTCTCTCACACACTTCATGGTGGGCCAGAGTGGGTCTCTTTTACCCACTCTTGTCCATTGACACTGCCAGAGAGGGTCCTCACTGTCCAGTGCTAACTGGATCACCCGATCAACATAGCACATGCTGTCTTCCCACCTTTAAAAGCAATTTTTCCTGAACCCCCTCTCCTCCCCTCCATCCACCATCTCATTTCTTTATAGCAACATTACTTGGAAAATTGTCTATATTAGCTTTTGCAATCTCTGCCTCCCCCTTCTCCCCCCCTCCCCAAACATTCTCTGGCTATCATCCCTGTCATTATACTACAAACCAATTGTCAGGCTCTTCAATCCAGTGGCCAGTGTGCAGTCTTCATCTTCCTCAGTTGTTCAGGAGTGTTTGATTCAATCGATCATTCTCTCCTTATTGAAAAAAAATTTTTTAATCTTGGCTTCTAGAATTCTACTCTTGATTCTCTTTCTGTTTCAGTGTCTATTCCTCTGGAGTCTCCTTTGCTGAGTCTTCTTATCTCCCCATCTGTAAAAGTTGGCATGTCCCAAGACCCAGCTGCGGACCCCTCTTCTGCGTTCATTCCCTAGGTGTTTTCATCTAATCCCATGGCCTTTAGTTCGGTCTGGCTGCTGATGTCTTCCAGGTTTCTCTCTCGTGCTTGGATCTCTCCCTGAAATCCAGACTTAAATGCCTACTTGACATGTCCACTCAGTTGTTTCATAATAAGCGTCTCCAAGTTAAAAAGGTTCATAATCGAATCCCCAATTTCCTTTCACTCCATCCCCACCCCCGTTTCTCCCATGTTCTTCATGATCTCAGAAAACAACGGCTTCTTTCTGGTTGCTTATGGGACAGCTTACACCCGACTTCCAATCCATCAGTAAACCAGGTCCACTTTACCCTCCAAATATGGCTGGAATCTGCTCACTGCTCGCTGGTTCTGCCCTGGACCAAACCACCCTTATCTCCTGCCTGGGTGATTGCAAAAGAACCCTGACCAGCCCTCTTGTCCCTATAGCCTCCTCTGTAGTCTTTTGTCAATAAAGCAGCCAGAGCGATCCTTTTAAAATACTAGTCAGATCATGTTACTCCCTTGTATAAAATCCTCCGGTGGGTTTTCACCTCATTCAGAGTAGAAGCCAAAACAAAACAAAACAAAAAACCAGTAGAAGCCAGTCTTACAATGGCCTGTAAGGCCTACATGATGGGCAGGCCCCCCTCCCCTCAGCTTCTTGACCTTATCCCCTGTACATTCCTTCTTGTTCACTCTTATTCAGCCCCACTGGCCTTGTCACCTTCCCTGGAACTTGCCAAGATGCTCCTGCCTCATGGTATTTGCTGCCTTGGTCCTTCTAGGAATGTTCCCCCCCCCACCCCCCACCCCCGCCATGAGTTTCCCTTCTCCCGAATTCTCCGCAAATGCTCTTGTCCACCTCAGGCTATTCCTGGTGACGCTGTATTAAATGGCATTCCTCCCCTTAACTTTGTTCTTCGCCACATCATTTATCATCTGGCACACACAATTTTTGTTTTTATTTTTGCTTTTTATCTATCCTTTACCCACCTCCACTCCCCACTGTACCCTAAGCCCTACGGTGTTGGGCTCTGTGATTCTCTTCCATAGCCCTAGCGCATAGAATGGTGAAATAGTAGGTGCTCAATAAATATTTGTTGAATGAATGGGGAAAAAATGGACATGGAATTATCAAAACCAGTTATGGCTATTAACTGTGCTTGACCTAATGGGTGGATGTGGTCAGAAATTAAGCAATTGTGAAAACTGAGAAAGACAATTTAGTATTTAAGATATTTTATGGTATTTATTTTTTTTTAGGAAAAAAGAAGTATATGATTTAGGGAAATAAGGGGCCAAGTTTATTAGGAGTTAAAGTAATGAGAGTAAAGGCATTCTAGCAAAATGAAGAATGGTGTATTCTAAATAGATCGTCTTGGTGGACTTCAGTTTAAATTCACTTAGCAAATAGTGGTTTAATAAATAAAAGCACACTATTGTTCAACTCTCTGTGGCCTTACGTGTGTGTGGGGGGGGTGTGTGTGAAGGTTTATTAGGGTTTATCTTAGTCTATTATTGCACCATTACATATACAATCTCTCGTTATATATAAGAATCTTTTTTCCGCAATCAGATTTTCTCACTATTATTTTGCATTCTTCACTTCTCTGTTATGGGTGAAAGTATGAGCAGTTCTGAACAGTACATGGATATCACAGAAGACATTACTTCCCATATACTTGTGTGGTCTTTTTTTTCCATAGCTAAACAATTTAACATTTTTAAAATATGGGTTTTACTTATGCAGCTTATATTTCATTGCCTTCCTATTTCTATATTTTATTTCCTTAGTATTATAATTAACTTCTTTGCTTTCTTTAAGTGACTCCATTAAATCCCACTTGTCAGTCAATCCCCTGTAGTTAGAACTCTGTTGTTCTGCGGAATGGATTTTTTGCCTCAGCTCGGGTGAGTGGGAGTAAATGCTGGCTTCATTCCTTTAGCTCAGCTCAAGGATTTCAGGCATGCTTGTGACCTACTAGCCTGAATTAGGGCTGGTATGGAATCTTGTGAGCAGGAGGTTTGGGTTAAGAGGGCATATGCCCAATACTTGGCTTGGAATTTCACTTGGGAATCTTGTCTCTTCTGGTGAAGGTTTCAAATAAAATGACAAAGATATACAAATTAGGATGAATTTATTTTATGTTATGATAATGGCAAATATCTGTAGCATCTAACAGTGATATACACCTATTTGAAATTACTCTTCAAGAGTGTGTGATGTTCTGGCGTTCAGTGAAGAATTCTAATTCTCTCTGTTCACATAACAGCTGTCTGGTGATCTCATATTTGATATGTGTTAAACCAAATCAGTTCTGACCTTTCCATTTGCTGAAGGGTATATGGCATTTTTGGATATCGCAGTTGGGCAATGCGAGCAGAAAGAGTTTATGTTTGGAAGATTGCTACGCTAGGTTAGTGCCATGGTCTTATTCAACAACAGCACCAACTGGTAGTTTTGGGAGATGAAGGTAGAACTGTCTTCTTTGGCTTACACTTTAAATTTGGTGCTTTATGGAAACATCTTGCTTTCCTAAGAGATTATCTTCCCCAAGGCATGCCAATGTATTTCAAAACATTGGTTTTCCTCTAAGCTCCTTTGTCACAGCCGTACAATTATTTTTATAAATAGCCAATGGTATAGAATTTTGTTGGGTTTAAACAAGATTCAATTGGTTGTCATCACTTCTCTTTTAGCTACCTGCGCTGTTATATCTCGGGTGGCAGCTTGGAACTGAAACTCCATATTCCAGCACTACTCATCTTAGCATGTCTTTCTGTCATGGCAGTGACACGTGTGACAGGAAGTGCGTATTGCATGTACTCGGGGAAATGTGAACCATTGAAGCTTTCTCAAATCGTAAATTCCATTGCATTTATTTTAATAAATTCAATTAAAAATGACTATTTTATACCGAGCTATAAAGGTTACTTGTCCTGGGTGTAAGTAGTGCTGATTTGGATGTATTTCCTATGGGATTGTGCCCACATACTGTTGGCATCAAGCCGATTGACAGAGAGGCCATGACAGAGGGGCACTGAAATTTAAGGGAAAGGACTGGGATAGTAAGTTTTTAAAAAGAACCTATTTTGAAGAAGAGTTTTAGGCAGTAGTAGCTAGCTTGTTAACAGGCAGTCAGGACTGAGTTTCCTGGCAGTTGGAATGACTCCATGTACCCAGATCACATTCTGCATGTGCTCATCAGTCCTCTTCCTGCTCACCCATCCTTGTCCACTTGAGGATCCCACACTCAGCATTCACTTGGCCCGGGGTCATCTTGATTGGCGAGGCCGTATTTGGACAATCTGCCTGCCGAGGTGGAGCGATAACAGCTGGAACGCAGCTGTGCATGTTGTCCTGGGAACTCTTGTTTCAGCCAGCAGTTACACCACTCACAAAATGGAAAACCGTTCTCAAATAGTTGCTTTTGGTGACTACTGTTTGTGTTAACTGTTTGGGGGGATCTCGTTTAGCAGCCTAAACATCTATCATCTCTCGTGGCCTTTCCGTGCTACAACCTTATTAAAGTTTTAAGATTCAGAAGATCAAGTCTGACTGCAAGGAAAACAGTCAGTTTATGCTTCTGAGGAGTTCGCCCAGAAGTACAATAGTGAATCAGCGACTCCTAATTGGAGACTTCAGAATGAACTCGTTTTCTTGGTCTAATTCAGGCCACTGAAGGGCATTTTGAAGTTTTGCAAAATTCTGTATGGCCATTGTCGCTCATTACTTCATTGTGAAGAAGGCTGTTGTACAAGGAACTCAGTGGAATTCTTCTGAGCTGCACATAACAGAGAGGCGTTTATGTTCGCCAGAAGTCAGTGCTTGACTCCAGTTCTGAGACAGGAAGGGTTTCTCCCCTGCTCAGCGATTAGAAATACTTCACCACGTAGGAGGCTTAAGCGGAATTCTTTGGCTTGGCCCCGTGTGAACAAAAGGCTGATTCTCGTTGTTCAGGCGGCCCCCTCCCCTTCTCTCATTCCCTCGCCGGCTTGAAGTGTAGGACTCGGAGCAGGAAGTACTAGTTAATTTTGTGTGCTTCATTCTCAACATCTGCACTTGAGGCTTTTTGTTTATGGGAGGAATGTGGCAGAGAGAGGGGGGAGGCAGGAGAACATTCAGAAGCTAAATATTTTCTTGAGGGTGTGTATATCCATCGTTAGTCTTAATGGGCATGCACATGGGGTGAGGGGTGGAAGATGTCCTAGTTGTGTAGTTGCTGGGACGCTTTTCAGACAAGCACTTCTGATTTTCTGAATTGTGTGCTTGGCATCTTCACCTTCAAGTCAGACTGTCTCCTTGGACACTCTTTCAGTGTAACGATAGTATTGTAGCTGTCACTGGACTGGAAATCAGGAGACCTGGTCCTGTTTTCTGCTCATCTACCGATTAACGAGATCATTGTACTTTGTCCGCTGTCAAAGGAGTAGGACAGACAGATACAGAGTAGGGAAGTATGGAGAGAGAGAGAGACAGAGAGACTCAGTTGTATGAATATGAGGTGAGGGGTGGAAGATGTCCTGGTTCTAGTTGTGTAGTTGCTGTTACACTTTTCAGACACGCACTTCTGATTTTCTGAATTGGAATGTTTAATGGAATAAGAAGTAGCTCCTTACTTTCCCAGTTCTTCCTTATTCATGGTTGCAGGTAATCCTGGATAGCACAGACAGCTAAGCTTTGACTCTTCCACTCTGTTTTCTGTATTTGCTTCTGTATTTATTCAGAATAGATTCCAGATTTCTTGAAGTAACTTGAGTCTCCCTATCTTATTGTCCTTCCATTGCACCTATGTAGAAAATCACACCTGCACAACGATGTCCCTACAAAGTCACGACCTCCTCCCTCTTCCGCAGTGTAGTCTCTGCCCAGCAAGCCTTCTTTTTCTCCAGTCATCTCTTTGCTAGTCTCTACACTGGCTCTTAGGAAGTCTCTACACTCTCTTCACATAGTCCCCACCAACATTCCCCCACCCCTTAGCTGACACCCTTGATTTTCACTGCACAGAAATAAAAAGTCATCAGTTAGAATTCTTTCAATGTCCATCCCTTAAAACCTACAAAGTCACTTGCATTTGCATCCAGATAGCAAGCAGGGATGCAGGGTTCCTCCTACATGGAGGCAATCCTTCCACCACCACTAGTCACGTTCTTGTATCCCACCTTTATGAAATGAATAAAAGATTTGACAGTGAAACAGAATGTCAACAGGGTAAATGTAGAGGAGGCTTTCAGAAGTGGCTCCTGTTCCCCGTCACCCTCCATCAGTGACCAAGTTACTGTTGATGTCTGCTTCTTACATCTCACTGGCATCCATTCATTTCTTTTCATCAGCTGTCCTACTCTTAGTTCAGCCACTGTCATCTCTCCGGGATTACTGCCACATCATCTTCACTCTTCTCCCCACCCTTAGTCCTGTTCCTTCCACAGTGGCCAGAGGGATCTTTCTAAAAATCAAACCAAACCATGCATTTCCTGACAAATCTTCCAGTGACTTGCCATTGTCCTCAAATTGAAGTTGCTCTTTAGCATGACTTCTGGCCGGCATATTCTACCTCCTCGTTAGCTCATCTCCAGCTACTCTCTCCAGCTCCAGCCATACTGTCAACTCCGATTCCTCCAGTGATTACGTCTCTGTCCTCTGGGCTTTCACACATGCTCTTTCATCTGCCTGGACAACTGAACCCTGTTTGCTCAGCCAGTTCCTCTGCATTCCTCAGGTTTTGGATCTAGATGTCACCCCCTCTGGAAAACCTCACAAATCTAAATTATGTGACTTCCCTCCACGCTCCCAAAACATTGTGCACTTCCCTGTCATAGCCCTCCTCGCATGGAAGCACAATGTTCCGTAGCGACTGCTGGACGGACTGCAACTCTATGAGCAGTCAGTCCACGTGGCTGTCTTGTGGTGTGGACCGTGTGCACATCCTCCACAGATCGCCCCATCAGCCTTTCCTCTTCCAACGGTGGCTCTAGGTTAGGATGAGAAGAGCAGCTCTGAAAAGGAGGCTGGGTGAGGGAAGGCCAGCACCCGCACGCTAGGTTGCCTCCAGGTTTAATGCTAGCAAGATTGCTTTCTAGGTGTGTCAGCAGTGAGAATGAGCACATAGGCCCGTTTCTTTCGGGGTGTGGCTTTGTGGTACAGATGTTGCTATGGAACTCAAAAGCACCCTGATCTCTTTTGCCTTCTCTCCTTTGATCCAATCTTCTGCAGGTTGGGTTGCTAAAGAAAAATGAGATTGCGATATCATAAATGTAGACAGAGAGAGTAGAAAAGTAAGGGTCATCTGTAATCTAGAGATTAGCGAGTCAGCCTTTGAACATCCTGAGCCACCTACTCCTAAGTGGTTTTCCCATTCTGGAATGTCTTAGATAGTCTCTGGAATGTCCTAGATACTGCATTATAGCCTCACCCTCATGCAAAGGTGATGTCTTGACATTTTTTACATAGTAAAGAGAGGTTAAATTTGCGTTCCTTTAATAGGAGGGTTGTAAACTGTATTTCCATGACCTGTGTCGAGGCAAAATATTGGATTGCATTGTAGATAGAAGATCCTGGCTGTACCAGGTGGTCCCTGGAATAATCAGGCCCTTATGTGTGAACATATCCAGGGTCCTCGTTCAGGAATTTTCTCCTAAACCTTGTTGTCATAATACCTTATATTTGTATAGAGATTTACAATGAGTCAAATATATACAAGATCTTAGTTTGACCTTGCAACAACCCTTTGAAGTGGGTGACTCAGGGATTATCATCCTCATTTTTTAGAGGGGAAAATGGCAGAGCAGAAATCACACAGCTAGTCGTTGAAGGAGGCAGGACCTGAACTCAGGTCTCACGGTGCCCAGTCCTATGTTCTTTCATGCCACATGTCCTTGTGTCCAAGCTCTTATGTGTGTGTGTGTTTTGTGTAGATGGGGGGGGGGCAGTTAATTAAACCAGTCTTTTAAGATCAGGACCAGTTGAGAAATACAATCAGACACGGCTCATCACATCAGTTTTATTATAGATAGACTGGAGTAAAGAACAGAGCCTGTACACATGGCTTCCGTGGTCTTTTTGCTCTTACTTCCTGCCCCCTCCCCTTGCCACCTCCTTTTCCCAATTGAACCCACCGTGACACTGAGCCTCAGATCTGTACCAGGACTGCAGCAGGCCTCCTGCCTGGAGGCAGAGGTGCTGTCTTGCATTGAGGAGTGCAGGAGATGGACTCAGACAGCTAGAGAGAGAGCTGGAGATGCCAGGCCACACATGAGCATCGTTCCCCTGGGGATGAGTGGGTTCCAGGAAGTGAGAAAACGGCTGAAGTCTGCCCTCAGCACTTCTGAGCGTGTAGGGGAGGATTTAGGATGGTTCTTCCTGTGCAGTTAATTCACTTGGGGAGAAAAGACTAGAAGCTCCTTGCATACAAGGACCCCTAACACATGCTGTCCCCCAAAGTGTACAGCCGAGGCCTGAGCTTGTCATTGTGCCCAACAAATACTTGTTGACCAACCTGTGATCTTCACTCTGGCATAGAAGCAGCAAAGAAAAGATAGTGTCAGACCCAATTTCTAAATGAATGAACAGTTGCACATGACCTCTTTTACCCACCCGAAGGCACACTGGCTGGCGACCAAGATACCCTGCCGTCGGATTGGCAGCTGTAGGGAGCTGTCTGATTCAGGGATTCTTCTTCCGGAGGGATGACAGTCCACTAACTCCTCCCTTCCCTGACCAGAGCTCACCTCTCACCTGTTCTCTTTTGAACATGTTCAAACACAACTTCTTTAAGCCACCTTTCTCCTTTTCTCTTTCTGTTTATTCAGCCACTGGAGGAATTTTTTTCTGTCCTACCCTATGCCCTGCCTCCTATCTCAACCACCGTCCTCCCGGTATCAGATTTCTCTTTCTTAATCTGGTCGATAAGTAGCATCGCAGTGCCCAGGATACTCTTCCTGCATGAAGAGATAATATTATCGTTAATATGGAACGAGTTTTTAAACATTTTGAAAGTGCCCAGAATACCCACTTTCAAAAACATTTTTTTCTATCTCTCAGTTAAGCGTTTGCTGAAACCTCAGCATTAAGAATACATGTACTTCCCCCCCCCCATTTTATTTTTAATAGTGTAAGTACAGTACTAACATATGCTACGATTTTTATGGCAAACGAAATTTCAACGACCTATGTCATAAGTAGGCTTTCATGAGCTAACCTATGAACCAGCTATCACTTGTCATTTGTGTGGGAAAACGTGCTCCGTTCCAGGAGCTGACCAGCCTGTCGGACGCGGCCGATGTGTCGTATGTTCTAGAGCCTTCTTAGTCTGCTGTGCACAGGGTGGTGGGTACACTCTTCCTCTGTCAGGTTCCAAAGCAAACTGGGAACGGGGGCTTTTTTTTTTTTTTTTGGCTTCACACATGAGATATGAACTTCGATGTGTTTGTCCCGTAGGAAAGTCTTTTGACATCACATACGTGCGCCTCAGGTTCCACACCAGCCGGCCAGAGAGCTTCGCCATTTACAAGCGCACGCGGGAGGACGGGCCCTGGGTTCCTTACCAGTACTACAGCGGCTCCTGCGAGAACACCTACTTCAAGATGAACCGCGGCTTCATCAGGACTGGCGAGGACGAGCAGCAGGCCTTGTGCACCGACGAGTTCAGTGACATTTCCCCGCTCACCGGGGGCAACGTGGCCTTCTCCACGCTGGAGGGAAGACCCAGCGCCTACAACTTTGACAATAGCCCTGTGCTGCAGGTAGGCACCCGGAGGGTGGCGTGGGGCCAGGTGGTACTCCCACGTACGCACGGGATGCAGGAAGATGGTGGTAATGGGGCCTGTGGTCCCCCAGCAAGACAGACAGCTGGCTTTCCTTCTGCTCTCCTGTGGACTCTCCCTAAGCAAGGGAAAGCAGTTTTGTTCCTGACCCACCCCACCCCCCGGTTGATGTTTGTTCTTACGTTCTCATGCACTTGCAAGTGTGTCCTGGGATATATAAACTTTACAAATTTTTTTAAAGTTGGACCATTTTAACTCTAGTGTTTGTACTTGAAGTGGAAACATTTTGCTTCTGACCTTGTGTAGAGGGCATTTGAACTAATCGATCCGGTTTTCTTGCATCCTTTCTTACCTCTTCATTGATTGGACAAACTAGAAGATATTTTATTAGCAAGAGGGAACAGCTGAAGCAGGATAGTTAAGAATGCCGCCTTCCTTCATTATTGTGCCAGGGAATTCTGATTGGGCTTGTCTGGCACTGTTGCCAATCATGAAAACTCCTCATTGCCTATAGCACTGGTGTTTGTGCCAGGATATAAATTTAGGTACCCCTGGTGTCATGCTTAAGCACTGTCATAGAAACTTTTCCCTATCTAGCAATAGAAAGAATTGTTCTACTGAATGCTGTGTACATATTCCTTATACACCATCATATGGAATCTTTACGTATTGCTTAGATTTCTGTGATTTTTTTCTTATGTTCTGGCTGTTTGCTCATGGAGAGACTGGCGAGCCTCATGCCCACACACTCTCAGCACATTAACACAGAATTGGAGGCACTTCTGTCCTGTGGTTGAAGCAGTGGTTCTTAATGTGAATGGGGGCAGGCTGTTGTAATTGACTGATGAGACAAGAAATATTGGATGTGGGTTTGCAAAAGCTGTGCTCGTTTCATGAAAAGCTATTGTGATTTCTCAGTAGCGGGGGCTTTATGCTTTTATGTCTTCTCATTTTTTCTCTCTGGAATTTATGATGTTCAGGACTCTTCCTTTAATTTGGTTGTATGGTTTTGGACAGTGGCCATAGATGAGATTATATTTCTCTCCGAGTCCAGTTCTTCCTTTCCATGTGTTTCTGTAAGCTGCTGGCTGGGAGATTATACATCTTGATTTTGGAAAACTCTGAGGGTGTAGTGAGCAATGAATATGTTTGCAGAGTCTTTCAGAAAAGCGTTTCTTGCGTTGGCAGTAAGAGGTGCTCAGAGTCAATGGCAGGAAGACTAGCTGACTTTGATAGATGAAAAAGCAGGAGACTGCCTGCCTAGGGGAGGAGTGATCTACAAAGACTCTTCAAGCTGACCCAGCAGGCATTTGCTAGCTTTGTTTCTTCCCACACAAATGATTGGGTTTGACTGTCCTGGAGAGGCAACAGGATAGCCGGTAGGAAAAGGCCGTGACATAATGTTGTGACTGGTTTTCTGGCACCTTCGCTAACTGGATGCCTTGTCAGCCGTCTTGAGGCCGTTTCGCCAGCTATAGGAATTCTGATGTTTGCTGCTCTTGTTCCACAGGAACTCACGAGACTTAATGTGGAAAAAATGCTGTAAGCCTCTGCGGTGGATTTGGTCAGTTGGCATCATTATGCAGAGACATTAACTATGTGTCTCTAGATGTAAGCGCTCTGGCTCTGAGATCTGGTTGCCAAGGGGGTTTAAGCTTCAGCTGATTGGACAGTGAGGAGAGACCAAGCACCCTTTTCCTCATCACCCCCTGTGCCGCCCTCCAGAAGTTATCTCCCTGCCAGGAGGGAAGCCTTTCTTGGTGTCATTGTATATGAATATTACCAAGCATGCATTGATTTAGGGTGATGGTTAGCATTTATTACAGCACTTACCACAATGTGCCACAGTGTGACAAGCATTGTTCTAAGCCCTTCAGATAATATTAACTCAACCCTCAGGATGACTATGGTAGATGCTTCTTTGGTTATCTCCATTTTACAGATGAGGAATCAGAGGCCCAGAAAGGATAAAATAACTTGCCCCAAACAGTTTTAAGTGGCTGAACTGGGACTCAAAACCCAGAAAGT
This sequence comes from Eptesicus fuscus, assembly GCF_027574615.1. Classification (NCBI taxonomy): domain Eukaryota; kingdom Metazoa; phylum Chordata; class Mammalia; order Chiroptera; family Vespertilionidae; genus Eptesicus; species Eptesicus fuscus. Next base: position 25,211,352 of record NC_072494.1, read on the forward strand.
CTTGCTCCAGGGTCTGTCTGCTCTTTTGAAGGTTCCCACTATGAGGGGAAAAAAAGAGGGGGGAGAACCTTAGATTCAGCCCTTGAGAAACTTTTATTCTGGAGAGCTGTGATAAAGGTGAAGGCTATATAAAATATAATAAGCATTAAACACAGATATGTTTAGCTATTTACATTACAGACGACGAAAGGATTCCTAACATTGTGGCCATGAGTGGGAGTTGTTATTGGAGTTCCAAGTTTGGATGCGGTGAAATCATCATCTCTTTCCTTTCTAATTATACTTGGAGGCTTGGTGGAGATTAGCTTTTCTGAGTTCTCTGTGTTCTGTCTGCCAGGTGTTTGGCGTGGTTGAAGCAGTGGTTCTTAATCAGGGGCGTGCCTCCCAGTCTCGCCCACAGCCCTGCACTCGCTCTTGCGTCTCGTTATGTCTCCATAGGTGATTGTAGTGCAGTCCCAGGAGAGGACTTGAAGTGGAGATGATGTCTTGGTTAAACAACCATGATTTATTATTTCTCATTGATTCTGTATTGCCCTGGGCTCACTCGCCGGCAGGTGAGCTGGGAGCTGGGTTTCTCTCTCCCTGTGATCTTTCATCCTCAAGGAGGCCAGTCTGGGCTTTTTCATGTGATGGTGGAATTATTCCAGGAGGGCAAGTCCCATGACAAGTGCTTATCAAGCCTCTGCTCGTGTTACATTTGCAGATGTCCCCTCAGCTAAAGCAAATCACACGCCCAAGCCCAGAACCCATGTGGAAAGGGGCTCCGCAGGGTGGGGACACAGGCAATGACAATGGGTTGGCATCATTTGTATAACAGTCTGTCACAGATGTAAACACCTGACTCGCATTAGCTCAGTGAAAGGGCATTTATTACAAGGGCTTTGATTTCACAAACTCTAGGGGGAAACTGTACAACCTTCATTCTTACCCTTGGCCGTTAAGGTACGCCTACCAAGTTGGTCATCTGTAGTTTCTTCCCATTTGTTCATTTGCTCAGCAAATACCATGCGAGCACCTCCTATACGAGCGGAATGGCAGTGAACAAAACAAAAATTTCCTGCTTACAATTTGGTGATGATGGTGTCAGAAACAGACAATATAAATAAAATAGGGAAGGGAAATCGGGCTTTCAGGGGTGGTAGCAGTTTTAGGTAGGGTGGCTCAGGAAGGCCTCCCAGAGAAGTGAAATTGTGGAGAGGATCAAGACAAAGACTGACTCTGATTGGTTGAGGCCAGTGTAATGATTTAGTGCTTCTACTTGGATGTCTCTCCCAGACCTATCGGAGTGGATTGGCTACGGAGGGAGCGATAGGTGGTGCCAAGTGGGCAGGAGGAGGTAACAACGACCAGCATGTCTTGTACAAGTGGGGAGTCACATGAGCTCTGTGCTAATATCTGATTGGATTTGGGGTGCGGACACAGGGTGGAGAGAAGGGACATGTATTGTGTACCCAGTGTATGCCAGGCATTTAGAAGTATATTTCATTTAAGCCTCTCAATGGCCTGTGAAGAAACTAGTATTATTCCTGCTTTAGGGGACTCTGAGTGGTAAAGTAACAACTTAGAACAAAGAAAGGAAGAGTCAAGAAGGAGAAGAATATCCAAGAAATTAAAGGAACCATTGAGTATTACAATTGAGTTAATGCTAGAAGAGGACATACGTTAAATGATACAGTCACTGTTTAGACAACTTTGTCCCATTTATATCTCTTATCTTTAGTCCCACTAGCTGTTTTTTCTGTTTTTGTTTTCTCACAGGAGTGGGTAACAGCCACCGACATCCGAGTGACTCTCAATCGCCTAAACACTTTCGGAGACGAGGTGTTTAATGACCCCAAAGTTCTCAAGTCCTATTATTACGCAATCTCTGACTTTTCCGTAGGTGGTAGGTAAGTAAACTATTAAACACTTTGAAAGGGATTCGAGCTTTGGTTTAGAAGTGAATGCAGCAACTATTTACAACTGTATTAATAATGTTTTAGTCCTTCTTTTTATTGTAAAAACCAAGTAAGTAGGTTTTCTAAAACCTTGTCAAATCAGGCCCCTTCGTGAATTCTTATTGAGAATATAGTGCAAAGCTCTATAATAGAGAGGCACTGTGAAGCTCTGGAGGAAGTGTAGGGCTGACATGCACCTTCGGATAAGAACTGGACCTTCTAGGATCCTACACAGGTATGGGGCAGACATGTATGAATATGTGAAAAAGTAAATACCAGCATAGCCCCATGTTTTAGATAAAAAGATGCCGTATGCCAGAGAATGCTGCAGAACTGTCAGGCTATAGAAGCAGATGGGCTCAGAGCTGGGTCTTGGATGATTTGGATGAGTGGGAAGGATGTCTGGTTTGGTACAGAAGGATGGGCAGGTCATGAACTAAAGTTTAGAGTTGGCAGAGTATAAGCCTACTTGACTCAAGGAAAATCTCTTATGTGAATTGGTAGAGTTGTAAACCAGAGAGATCGATTGATAGCCAGAGACTTTACACAGCAGGCAAGAATCTTGGACTTACCTCCCCTGTTAAACTCTGAGGTCTCAAGAGCAGAAAAAAAATTTTTTTTTTTTTTTTGCATGCAGTGTTCCTGGGGAGGGGTTGATGCTCAGAGGAAGCTGATGGAAACTGTCACCAATGAGAAATCATGTCATTTTTTGCAGTAGGGCTGTGATTCCACCACAGTGGATCAGGAAGATTAGTTGTGGGCATGTATGTATGAGTTATGAGCAGAGTATGCTCGAGAGGATTTCTATTCTTGTTATGACGCTGTGTGAGCTAGGTGATAGCTGACAAACACCTGGCATTAGGGTGGTGACAATAGAATGGAAAGGAACATTTAGATGCATTTTATTGTGAAGGAAGAATTGTCAGGATTTAGTCATGATGATTGTAAGGTTTAGTGATCAGGAGCATCGTGGTACCATTAACAGAATTAATAAAGATGAGTTAATTGGGAAGACGATGAGTTTGGGTGTAGACATGTAAAATTGTAGGTCACGGAGGACGTCTAAATTTGTGCAGCAGTCAAGGAGTTTGGGAGAAACATGAGAGCTGGAGACTCATCTGGTTATGCTGTAGATGTTCCAGAAATGTTTGGGTGTGTTTTTAAGTGGTAGTTGAAGCTATGGAACCGATTGCTATCTTCAAGGAAGCAAGTGAGGGAAACTCAGCACACCAGAGTGCACGTTGGTGTTCATGGGGATTTCTACAAGCTCTTAGTTTATGGTTTTACCTGCATCTAGGGGATCCTGCAAGGATTCTTACCCCAGAGAGATCCATCTGGTCATGAGGTATCTAAGGTCTCTTGCTGCCCTCAGATCAGAATACTTGAAAATCATTATGGCAGATAATTGCTGACATAATTATTGACTTGCTGTGTGCCTACACAATCCTAGGCACAGGAATAAAGCAACTTCTTGATCCTCCCAGGAACCCTATGAAATAGACATTATCATCTTCCCTATTCTACAGATAAATCACAGGGCGGGGCTCGAGACCCAGCAGCCTGGCTGCAGAATCCATGCTCTTCTTACCCAGTACACTTGGCTGCCTCTTGGCACACACATTTGACTTCAGGAAGTGATGCGGCAGATGTCCTCTGATATTGTTAGGGACTTTCTCCTCGCGTCTGGTTAATGCCCCATCCCCTGTTAAATAAAGTCACATTTTTCCCCCTCCGGTTTAATTTTTCCTCCTACCTGAAAACTCAAACAGCCCTTACCTAATCTTACTCAGCTCCTCAGTTTACAGTTTCGAATGGAGATCTCAAGCATATTCAGAGGTGGTTTCTGGTTCCCTGTGTCCATCCTTTTTCTGCATCCATTTCTGAGGCTTTCGGGTTGTCTCCTGTTTCTGAGTGTCTCTTCTCTCCCCAGGTGTAAATGTAACGGACACGCAAGCGAGTGTGTGAAGAACGAGCATAACAAGCTGGTGTGCGACTGCAAGCATAACACCTACGGAGTAGACTGTGAAAAGTGTCTTCCTTTCTTCAACGACCGGCCGTGGAGGAGGGCGACTGCCGAGAGTGCCAGCGAATGCTTGCGTGAGTGCCCCGTGCGTCGGGCCGTTCGCTTATCTTGAGATCTTCCAGGGGTGGGGGAAGGAATGGGTGACTTGCATTTATGCCTCCTTGAAAGGAAAACAACGAAAGGCAGTGCTTCTTTCGTACTTTGAAAGCGTAGGACGCGGACGTCAGAGGAACATCACAGATGAGGGCGATGGGCTGTAAACATAAACCGTGCTGGTTGTGTGTTTCCTTCCTGAGCACACACACCAGGATGGGAGCAGCATCCTCAGCGCTGGGCACGGTGCTTAGATCCAGATTCCGGGCCAGTGTGGGCAGCTCTAACATATGATTTCTCCCGTTTTCTTCTTTGTCGTCCTTTAAAGTAGTCTTCTTCCGACTGATGCTCCAGAGCGAAGGTCATTGATGAACATGTGTCAGTTACAATGAGTTCTAGACTAAGACTGCCATTCAAAAGCTTATTTATAAAAAATTAATTTTCCTTGATGTCCCTAAAGAGCACAGCGGGGAGAATTTTCTGACTCCCCTCATGCAGAGGCAGTGGCTTTGGGAGGAAGAGTAGACACTAGAATCCCTAGGAAAGGGTGAACTGGAGAAGATAACACGTTGTTTGTTCCTTCACAACGTCTTTGTTTACTCTGAACAGATAGGGAGAGGAATCTCAGGAGAAAGGAACCATGAAACCATATAATTATGACTCGCCAAGGACTTAAAATTTTAAAGCAGCTATAATTTTCTCATGTTCTTATAAATATCCCTTATCATATTCTCTTGGGAATAAATTGAATAAGAAAGCGGACCCTGTGAACTTGCAGGAATTGTTGGCAGAAGCCTTGAGAAAGAATTGATATCTTATGACTAATTTTATTAGCTGCCCAGAGCAGATTTCCTTATTCATCTTTTCTTTCCCTCAACAAATCCCAGATTTGCAGATTAACTTTATAGCCTCCTCCAGCATTCCTAAACGATTGCTTGGGCTTCTTTAGTTATTTTACTGAACTGTAATATCCAGTGTTGGAAGCTACATGATAAAGGCCGGCAAGAGAAAGCATGAACTATTCCTAAGGTGTGCCACCGAAGTAAATGCACACCTGTGTTCAGAAAGTATTCTGTTTAATGACGTGGGCATATTGAGGGTCCGTCCAGGAACATTATGAGAACAACAAAGACACTGGTTCGCCAGCTTACCTCGAGCAAATGAGCTGAATGCTGTAGGCAAAGGACTTTGATGAGGAGCTAAGTCACTTTGCTTTCTTCCTCTGTCCCTTTGGCCCTGTGACCCCTCAGAGAACGTTTCTGAATCTTGTGACAATAGTTTAGTATTGTCCAGGGGCTTGAGCTACGGAAGAGGAAATGACAGCTGCCTTCTCTTTTACCAGCTACTGAGGAGGGAGCCACAGCCTCTGCTTGAGCTGTGGGATAGACAGCGATTTTCAGCCAGGGTGCCACAAGAATTGTCAAAACGTGCTGTACCTGACTGCTTCGTCAGGGCACTGACCTCTCTCCCTGAGGTTGTCAAATCACAAAATGGCACCAGCCAACACAACAGTAGCCATCCAATGTGAATGAGTCAAAATTATTCCTATATTTTTTTATCAGATTGGCAAAATATATATTTTTGGTGTTCCCTCAGCACGCAGTGTGACAGCGGTGGCTGCAGAATTTTAGTGATTAGTTTATGTGTGCCATGAGATGAAGAAGGTTGAAAACTCTTGGGTAAGGACAGTGGAGACCCGGGAATTGTTCTGGCTCATAGTCTCTCTCTAAGCACCAGACTGTTCCAGTGGGGCTGGCTAGGTTGATTGTGGGGTAATCTAGGGAGGCTGCAGGGAAAAGAAACAGCTACTGAAGAAGGGAAAGGGAGCTATAAAAGTTACTTAACACAACTCTTAATTTGGTGACAGTAATTCGAGTTTCTAAAAAAACGTTCAAGTATAATATCATAAAAGAACTGATTGTAAATGAAGGAAGAAAATATGTATATTTAAATATTTTAAAACAACTACTTCCTGAAATAGAATAAAACTTTATTTTCTAAATAAAACTTTTATTTTTATTTAGTGTGCATGATACTGTCTGTAGAATCAAAGATACTTTGGGCAAAATCAATAATTCTGGTAAAAATCATCTGCATCTAAATACAGTGTAATAAAGGGTTTCTGTGACTGCAGATACTTGTTCTTAAACTATGGTTGTGCCCTGTAGGGGGTGGTATCATTAGTTACTTAACAGATGACGCAGTTGGCACTGAGGCTCCCCAGTGGATGGATGGATCTATTGGATCCAGATTTCGCTTTAATTCTGTTTCCGTCTGCAGAAGCACTAATTATAACCCCTTTGTCTCAGGTTAGCCCAGTCTGGATATGCAGATAACCTGGCACCTTGAAAGTTCATATCTTAATGTATTTAAATCATCTAAGGCCTGAAACATTAAGGTGCCTTGAAGCCTGCTTTTACGTTGGCATGTTCTTGGAGTTGGGATTAGGATGAAAGATAAAGACTCAGAAAAATTGTAATTTGACTTGGCTTTTATTTGTATACTAGAGAGCCAGTGCACGAATTCGTGCACAGATGGGTTCCCTCAGCCTGGCCGGCGGTTGGGGCCTATCGGGGCCGTCTGGCCCAGTCCCAGTCAGGGCCAATCAGGGCCAGCCAACCAGGGGGAGGGACCACAGGAGGTTGGCTGGCTGTAGGAACACACTGACCACCAGGGGGCAGCTTCTGCATTGAGTGTCTGCCCCCTGGTGGTCAGTGCACATCATAGTGACCAGTCGACCAGTTGTTTGGTCGTTCAGTTGCTTAGGCTTTTATATATATAGATGAACAATGATCTGGAGATTTCTTTCTAAGCAAAGGAATTCCTTGTCTTTTATGATGGTGCTGTTTTTTATCAGGATGAACATTTTCTATATAAACTCTTTATTGACAAACTTTTTCTTTTTCTTAATGAGCAATGCATTTGGCGGTCATTCTTATTCTAACACCATCTGTCACAGAGATGTGGGAAATTGTGGTTTGTTTGTTTAGTCTTGTAAAAACGCCATTCATAAGGAACATGGATCTCACTTAACTTGTGTGTTTGGCCGACAGCCTGTGACTGCAATGGCCGATCACGAGAGTGTTACTTTGACCCTGAACTATACCGTTCCACCAGCCACGGTGGCCACTGCACCAACTGCCAGGATAACACCGATGGTGCCCACTGCGAGAAGTGCCGGGAGAATTTCTTCCGCCTTGGGAACACGGAGCCCTGCTCTCCGTGCCACTGTAGTCCTGTGGGTAAGTGCCAGGCAGTGTCTGCTTCATCCTGATGGGTTTCAAGACAAAAAAAAAAAAGTAAGCATTTCCTGTAGCCCCAGAAAATGAAGCTGTTTCCTAGGCTTGTGCACAGGTTTGGTATGAAAATGGGGACATTACTATAACATGGAAATTATAACATGTCAATGATTCAGGATCTGCCTGTCCCCCCACCTCCACTCTCTTTAAACCACGTTGGACTTTCTGATGATTTTTGGGTGTGTATAAAACTGGGCGTGGCCTGAGCAATGATTTTTTAAAAATAATTAGCAACAAGATCCTAGGGAGCATTTGAACTCTACTGTGAAAGGTTAGCTGCTTCGTGAGTTCTTCCTTGTTAATGATTTTGTTTAGTCTGAAATCCTTCGAGAGCTTGAGCTGTTTCATGTTAGTATATGTCCACAGAGGTGGTGTGCTCTTAGTCCATTCTGTCCTTGCAAGAGTTTGACCTTTGTGTTTGTTGTGCATGCCGGTGTACACTTAACTTCTAGGCATGACCCTGAGGGAGCCAGTGCTTCCTCACAGAGGAGGGACGGGCCTCGTGTCCAGTTTACCGCTGGGTACAGAGTGACATGTTAGTGTTTTCAACATTGATGTCCATGGTGTTTGTCTGGAAAGGTAAAATGTAATGGCTTACAGGGGTCTGATTTTGAGAGAATTCCGATTTAAAATTTCACCTTTTTCCTCCGTAACCATCTAGAGATTGCATATTGGTTTTCGGGCATTGTTCTTAGTTACCAGTTTTCTTTTTTTGACATGTAATATTGCAGACATGCCGGGTGGTTGACATGCTTTTTACATTTTAGGTTCCCTCAGCACGCAGTGTGACAGCTATGGCCGATGTAGCTGCAAGCCGGGAGTGATGGGCGACAAGTGTGACCGTTGCCAGCCTGGGTTCCATTCTCTCACGGAAGCAGGGTGCAGGTGAGACCTTTCAACACCAAAACAATGGGGCACAACCTAAATGGAGCTGATTCCTAATGATAGACCTGTGGCTTATCTGCAGCCATATAGACATTTCCCCCCAAAATAATTGTCCACGAGATTCAATTCTTCTGGCTGTAATGATGACCCAGGATTGGTGTGCACAGAGATTAAGCAGAGTTTTACATATTAAATGTAATGGGTATTCTTGATTGAAACCAGATCCAAGTATAAAAGTGACATCAGTTAGGTATTATTATTATTATTATTATTATTATTATTATTAACATGTAAACCAACAGGTTGACTTTAAGAGTGGACTTTCTTTGCTCCTGTCCCTTCTCTTATTGTTTTATTCATTTTCCACCCAACAGGCCCTGCGTGTGTAACCCCTCAGGCAGCACGGATGAATGTAACGTCGAGACAGGGCGGTGTGTTTGCAAAGATAACGTTGAAGGCTTCAACTGTGAGAGGTAACTCATTCCTTCTCCAGCTGGATTGTGTTTTCTCTGTTATCATATTTCAAGCACACAAAAAAATGCCTGATTGTTTCTTAATCTTTTTCAGATGCAAACCTGGATTTTTTAATCTGGAATCATCTAATCCCCGAGGCTGCACACCCTGCTTCTGCTTCGGGCATTCTTCCGTCTGCACGAACGCCATTGGCTACAGTGTTTACTCTATAACCTCGACCTTTCAGATTGGTAACTTAGACCTTCCCTTCCTTCCCTAAAATGTATAACTAGACGTACAGTATTTTTTAAGAATCAGTAACTCTTGGAGGATTTTTTTGATGGTTAGCCAACACTTCATGTTATTTGGCTTTTTTGTTCGGGGGTTTTTTGTTTGTTTTTATCATCATATATAGTTTCTCTTTGAAGTTAATAATTAAAAAAAATTTTATTTTTCAATTACAGTTGACATGCAATATAATATTAGTTTTAGGTGTACAGCATAGTGGTTAGAAATTCATATAATCTACGAAGTGATCACCTTGATTAATCTAGTACCAGTCTGACATCATACATAGTCATTACAATATTTTTTACTGTATTCCCTGTGCCGTACTTTATGAAAACATACACATGGGTTTAGAATTCACCATCATTAAATGTTACATAAAATAAAGCAAAAATGTAACTTGAGGGGTATAGCATATCTAGGTACTGTTGTAGGATTCATTTATTCATTGCTGTCTTTCCCTATCCATTTTTTTGAAAGATTTTTAAAAAATATATTTTTATTGATTTCAGAGAGGAAGGGAGAGGGGAGAGAGAGAGAAAAATCAATGATGAGAGAGAATCATTGATCAGCTGCCTCCTGCACGCCCCCTGCTGGTGATTGAGCCCACAACCTAGGCATGTGCCCTTGACCTGAATCGAACCAAGGGACCCTTCAGTCCATAGGCCATCGCTCCATCCACTGAGCCAAACCGGCTAGGGCTCTCCCTATACTTTTTATATGTGTTTGTGGTCCGTAAAGGAGGTGAATTCAGGGTGTTTACAATGTCACAGCACTTGTGTTTTTGTCCTCTGCTTGCAGATGAGGATGGTTGGCGTGCAGAGCAGAGGGACGGCTCTGAATCATCCCTGGAGTGGTCCTCTGAGAGGCAAGACATCGCCGTCATCTCAGACAGCTACTTTCCTAGGTACTTCATTGCTCCTGGTAAGTGAGGCCGGAAAGCAGTCTGGCTGGGGTGTGCTCCTCTGTAGTCTCCTTCTCACATCCTTGCCCCATGTGTCTGCGTTCCAGCCAAGTTCTTGGGCAAGCAGGTGATGAGCTATGGTCAGAACCTCTCCTTCTCCTTTCGAGTGGACAGGCGAGACACTCGCCTCTCTGCAGAAGACGTGGTGCTCGAGGGAGCTGGCCTGAGAGTGTCCGTGCCCTTGATCGCGCAGGGCAATTCCTATCCAAGTGAGACCACTGTGAAATACGTCTTCAGGTAAGGTCCTCTTCATTGTAAAGTGTGACTTGACCGGAAGTGGTTTCTTTATCTGAGCTTCTCAGGCTTCCAGGTGAATGTTGAAGATAAGCTTTGGGGTCCAAGGGGCCTTTGTAAAAGGGAGCCTTCCCTGTGTCACCCTGTACCCGTGTCACCTGCGCTGTCAAACCAGCAGACCGATTTCTGACTTGGTCACATTGGCAGAGCATTACATTGTTGGCGGCCTAAATGAATACGAAAATGCTTTCTCGGCCCCCAGAATTGTCCTTACAGAAGCTAATGGGGCCCCTTCTTTCTCTCCAGACTCCATGAAGCAACAGATTACCCTTGGAGGCCTACTCTTACCCCTTTCGAATTTCAAAAGCTCCTTAACAACTTGACCTCTATCAAGATCCGTGGGACATACAGTGAGAGAAGTAAGTTATGATATAATGTAGAAGAGCTGTTTAACACGATTAGGTAGAAGGATCCATAATATGCAAAAGGATATCTCTAAAGTCCTAATACTATAAAACTTACCCTAAAGAAGTGGTATAAACTATATACATGAATTATGTATAAAAAAGTATTTTTAATCACTTTTAAGAACCTGGAGAAAATTTACTAAATTTTAAATACTATTGTCTTATAATGGATAAGCCTATTCCAATTACATTACATATAAATAGATTCTTCCAAAATTTCTAAATATAGTTTTGCTGGCTCACATGACTTAATAACCTCAATTTCTTTTTATTTATTGTTCTGTAATTCTCAAGTCTTTTATCTGTTGACTAAATTATAAAACACTTTAAATTACTGAATGTACATTTGTTATAATTTGAGATAAACAAAGTTGTTTTAAGTATGCCTTTCAAATTTTTTTCCTATAAAAAATTTTTGCAGTGTTTTTGAAAATTCATCTTTATTGTTGAAAGTATTACAGATGTCCCTTTTAATGAAGACCTCTCTCTGTAGAAAGGTAGAACTGGCACAGGGGAGTCAGTGGTGAGGTGGCACTGAGAGTGGCATCAGCAGCTTGGGGGTGTGGATTTTTTATTATTGAGGCATAATTGACATAGGCCATTGTATTAGTTTCAGGTGCATGAAATAATGATTTGATATTTGTTCGTATTGTGAAATGATTGCCACAATAAGTATAGTTTATGTCCATCACCAGACATAGTTACAGAATTTTTTTCCTCTCGTGATGGCAACTTTTAACATTTATTCCCTTAGCAACTTTCAAATATACAATACAGTATTATTAGCAACTAGAGACCTGGTGCATGAAATTCATGCACAGGTATGCTCTCTAGGCCTGGCCTGTGATCAGGGCCATCTTCCCCAGCTGCCTGCAGCTGGCCCCGCCCCCTGCCACCACCCACCCCCAGTTCCCTGTTTGCCATCAGGTGATCAGAGCCTGCTGGCCAGGGGGAGGAACCAAGAGGTCAGCCGTTCCTGCCCGCTCTCTGGCCACGCCCCTGCCGCGGGTCGCCCTTTGTGTGGGGTGCCTTGGCCTGGCGCCGCCCGAGTCCCCAGCCACCCACCCCTGGTTCCCTGTTTGCTATTGGGCGATGGGAGCCTGCCGGCCAGGGAAAGGGACCGAGAGATGGACAGTGCGCCTCATAGTGACTGGTTGAGCGGTCGTTCTGGTCCTTCTGCCATTAGGGTCAATTTGCATAATACCCTTTTATTATATAGGATAGCTACCACACTGTATTACATCCCCATGATTTATTTATTTTATAACTGGAACTTCGTAAACCACCAATCTCTGTTCTCTGTAGCTATGAGGTAAGTGTTTTGGGTTGTTTTGTTTTGTTTAGTTTCTCTTTTTGTTTTCTTTTTAAAGATTTTGAGTGTAAGTGAGATCATGCAGTGTTTGCTTTCTGTCTGACTTATTTCACTTAGCACAATGGCCTCAACTCCTTGGATGTGACTTTCAAGATGCCTGCATGAATATCCAGATGAAAATGTCCTATAAGTGGTAGTTAGAAACATGGATCTGGGGCTTAGGATAAAGTTTGGACTGGAGATCTGGAATTGAAAGGTTGTCAATGCATGGGCAGTAATTTTTAAACTTGGAAACTTGAAAAAAAGGAAAAAACATGCAATTCTGGAAACAGTTATTTAAGGACCATGCCCTGAGCCTCAAGAGAGAAAAAAAAATTTTGAGAAGGAGAAACCATTAACAAGCTTAAGAAGTTAACACCATTGGATTTTGGGTTGGGTGACTAAGGATTCCTTGATGAGGTGGAGTGTTTTGTGTGTGTGTATGTTTTTTAAGAAGTGTTGAAACTAAAATTAGAGTGCAGTGTCCCAATAGTAATTTGAAGGTCAAGAAGAAAAGTAAAGGTTATTCTTTTAAGAAGTGTGGCTATAAGGGAAGGAAAAAAGATGGATTATAATTTGGGAGTAGGGACAAGATGGGAGGAGGAGTACTTTTAGGATGGGAGCTTTAAGCATGTTTACAGTTGGAAGCACATTAGCCATTGGAAAAGTATCTCATGATCTAATTGTTGAAAAACCCCATAAACATATTTAAAGTTAACTCTTAAGTTCAAGGCAGTAACAGAAGAGATACCCTTCAGCCTCAGGTTGTCAATTTCCAAGAATGATATAAGCAGCCAATGATATTTCATAACATGGGGAAATACACTTGAAAGATAGACTGGCAGAGACAGGAGTGGGATGGAAATGAAAGGGAAACCTGATGACATCATCAGGGCCTGCCTCTTCCATGGGATGCTCCAGCTGAGGCCATCACTGGCACGGTGGGGTTGGACGAATCATGGGTCTAGACCAGTGGTCGGCAAACCGCAGCTCACGAGCCACATGCGGCTCTTTGGCCCCTTGAGTGTTCTAACGCCACTTCTTCAAAATAGACTCGCCCAGGCCGAAAACCGACGTCTGCGCATGGGCCGAGAAGTTTCAATCGCACTGTACGTGCGCGCCCGCACGTGGTATTATGTGGAAGAGCCACACTCAAGGGGCCAAAGAGCTGCATGTGGCTCACGAGCCGCGGTTTGCCAACCACTGGTCTAAGCCATTGTAAGGCTTCCTCTTTTTTTTTTTTTCCCTTCTGGAAAGGGGAAAGCATTGTGATATATGGCATAATGGCTTTGGAATAACTGCATACGTGTTGAAGTAGCCCTGAGTATTAGAACTTGTGTGCTTATTTTTGCTGTTTTGTGCAGGGTGTAAAAAAGTATAATTGAGTGGTACTTGTTGACAGGTGCTTTCCCTGCTTCCTTGTCTTTCTACAATCAGTACCTGCTTTTGTCACAAGAGAACAAAAACAGTTTACTGACTGCAGACCTAAACTCTTCTTGTCCTCCATAGTCTTGCTCTTCTCTCTTCTTGCTCTGGATTATGGTCCAGTGCTTTTCATTTTTTATATTGGTGATTGGGAGAACTGTAAAAGCCACCAATCTCGGTGTGTGTTTAAAAATATGTTTGCTATATTCCAGACACAGCACCAGCTACCGCATGATTATTCTGAATGCTATTTTCTACTTATCTTCTCCAGTAAATGAATTAAACTGATGGCAGCTTGTCTCTGGAAGTTTGGATTTGGTTACCTTTTAATGTTACTGACTTCTCATGAGCTTTTTCAAAACGGAAACCAGTTCAGCGATTCTCTCTCCCACACCCCACACAGGTGCTGGATATTTGGATGATGTCACCCTGGCTAGTGCTCGTCCTGGGCCAGGGGTCCCTGCAACTTGGGTGGAGACCTGCACCTGTCCTGTGGGATACGGAGGGCAGTTTTGCGAGATGTGCGTCTCGGGCTACAGAAGAGAAACCCCGAGTCTCGGGCCATATAGCCCATGTGTGCTTTGTACCTGCAATGGACACAGTGAGACCTGTGACCCTGAGACAGGTGAGCAGATGCTCTTTGGGGGCTGCTCGACCTAAGTTCTCCTCAGCAGACGGGTAGGAAATCCTCATGGTCTCCTTTGTCTGTTTCTCACACCCGCTCTCCAAATAGGTGTTTGTAACTGCAGAGACAACACAGCCGGCCCCAACTGTGAGAAGTGCAGTGACGGGTACTATGGAGATCCAACCGCGGGCACTTCCTCCGATTGCCAGCCCTGCCCGTGTCCTGGGGGCTCAAGTTGTGCTGTTGTCCCTACAACACAGGAGGTGGTGTGCACCAACTGTCCTACTGGTACCACCGGTGAGTCTGCTCTCTCCCCCTGCTCACAGTGTCCATCCTTTAGAAACACTGTGAGGAGAAGGGCTTTGAAAATGTCTGGATTATTTTTGTCTGGCTTAAGGATTACAATTTTCCTCGTAGACAACATTTTGTAGGGAACAGGTTGATTATAGACTTATAAAATGCATATTAGATACTTACAATAGCTAACATATTCACGGCCAGAAACTTTCCTGCCTCGTTAATCCTCAGAACCCTGTGAGGTAGGTTCTGCTATCATCCCATGTTCCAGCTAAGGAAACTGAGGCACAGAGACTCTAGGTTACATGACCAAGCCTGCAGGCTCGTCATTAGAGGAGCTAGAATTTCAACCCAGGTGTTCTGGCTCCAAAGATGATGATCACTATAGTAGACTCCCCCACATAAGATGAAAACCAAAACAACTTGGTTTTTAGTTTGTGGGGCCATTATCCGGGGCTTCTTGATATAAAGTGGTAATTAAAACAATCGTTTTATATCCTTTCTCCAAATTGTTCTTTCAGAGTATCAGAGCCCATCACATTTATTGGGAAAATATGTTCATTTTTTTTTATAGCTTTGGATAGGCCCGTGTTCCCATTCTCTGAGTTTCTTTCTTTCTGATGAAAACATAAAACTAGGTCTTTCCTAGCTACTCAAGGAACTGCCCACCCAGGCTGGCTGCCCGAGGAGACCGAGGCTCACTGGTGATCGTTCCTCTTCTCACATTGACTTCAGCCTCCACGTAATGGAGAAGTTCTGGCCAGGCCTCTGATACAGCCTTGGACTCCATTACAAGCCTTTGTTCCAAAGACATTGCTACAGAGCATAAAAATAAATGAGAGACCAGAACACTGAGCTAATCATCTGTATCTCTTGTATTTCATCAAAACATTCTTTAATCATTGGGAAACATCCAAACACCCTGTCTCCCTCCCTGCTCCACTGACCCCTCCCCAAGCATCAGGGCATTGCAACACAGAGATGCGATCATTTGCGTAAGATGGTTGGGAAAATAAGGAGTGGAAATTTGTGTAGAACTTTATATTTTTTACTCTTTCCTGTTTTTTTAAAAAAATCAGTGGCCCAACAGAGTCTCACGCAGACAGACTTCCCAGCCTCATTCCCCATCACCCACTCCCACGCTCTGCTCCAGTCCTCCTGGGCTTCTCGTCGTCCCTCAGATGTGCCAGACTCTTTCGCCTGCCGTCTGCTGTTCTCCTTTAGAGTGCTCACCCCATTCTCTCCTACCCAAACCTCCCTTTTTCTGGCCAACTCCTCTCTCATCTGGGAGGTGGTGTTGAAACATCACTTTCCCAGGAAGACTTTCCAATGGACCCTCCCTGCCCTCCTACCCCAGGTGCTTAGTGCCTTTTACTCTGCAGCCATAGGATCTAGCAAGTATCCCATGTATAGTATCTACTCTTAGATGTACTTAATATAACGTTTGATGGTAGAGCCCCTTACTCATTTTGTTGTTTCACTGGGTAGATGGCATTTGCAAAAAAAAAAACACAGTTAAGCATAGTGGAGTTGTCTTCATGTCTATACTAAAGGGTACCAATGGTGGATTAAGACAGTTTGGGATGGAGAAAAAGAGATCTTGGGAAATGTTATAAACATGTTGGTCTCTAATCAGGTGTTTCTCACACAAAGCTTGGGAAGTATATTTGTCTCATTAGTTACCACCTGGCTTGAAGCAAATGATCTATAGCAGTTCTTGAGGATGTTCATTGGGGTATAGATGTCATTGATAAACAGCATAGCCCCTGTAAAAATATGCTCTCACTCTATTCCTTTATCCTTCTTTACTTTTTAAAAAAATATATACTTTATTGATTTTTTACAGAGAGGAAGAGAGAGGGATAGAGAGTTAGAAACATCGATGAGAGAGAAACATCGATCAGCTGCCTCCTGCACAGCCCCTACTGGGGATGTGCCCGCAACCAAGGTACATGCCCTTGACCGGAATCGAACCTGGGACCTTTCAGTCCGCAGGCCGACACTCTATCCACTGAGCCAAACCGGTTTCGGCTTTACTTTTTTTTTTTTATATAGCATTCTTTAATCACTTGATATTTTCATGTTTATTCATTTGTTTATTGTCTATCTCCCCTTCTATTCCTCCACCCCCAGTTTAAGCTCCATGAGAGCAGGGACCTTTATCTATTTTATTCACTTTTGTATCCCTGACACTCAGAATAGCGTTCAAAATATGTGTTTGTTGAATGAATGTAAATAATTATTGGATAAATGAATAGAGATTGCAGATATAAGGTAAGATGCAATTCATTTAGGACACTATTGAAGAATATAAATAACTCTTGATAATCACTGAGATTCTAATGTGGTTTGCATTCACATTTAATGTTTAAAACAATCTTTTGAGGTAAATTAATAATAACAGTCTTTTTTCTACCAGTTTTTGAGTGCATGGCATTAGGAATATAAAAGTTACTAATGGTTGGTCCCTACTCTTCAGGGGATAAAAGTATGGAGGGAAGCAAAGATAATTTTAATACATTGTGGTTAATTCAGATGGAGGGATGCATACAATGTGCTAAAGAAGAAGAAAGAAGGATACCTCTCCCATTGCTGGGAGGGATGACAAGGAAAACTAAGGCTAAACAGGCATATAACCTGCCCAACACCGTGTAAATAGTATAGCTAGGATTTGAACGTGCATCCTAGACTCTAAGACAAAGAGTAGATGAGCTGTAGCTGCCAGAGGGTATTTTGGAGTGAGATCTTTCCATGGGCTACCATGTACTGTTTTAGGTTTTCCACCAGATTTTTTAAATTAAGTTTTATTCAAAACAGGTTTCAAAACATTTTAAATGTGGATCCTATCTAGAATAGCTAAATTATCTAATGAAAAAGCAGAACTGAAATGCCGTCTTCAAGCTAATCTGGACAAGGATTTCAGGTGGGGGTTTGGCAACTATTTGTATCAGAGACCAGAAGGCCCCCAGCTTCCTCTCCTCTCTCAGCATCCTGTTTCTTCCCCTTCTGCCCGAGCCCAGCCACGTATTCTGTTCTGTTCGCCTCGTCAGTGGTCTCCGTTAGCCACCTGCAGTGGTCAGTCCTCTGGCCTGCTCTCAGCCACCCTGGGCACTGTAGACTGCTCACTTTGCTCCAAACATTTGCTCCTCTTGCCTTTTTTGACACTTCCATCTCCTTGGTTTCCTCCTACCTCTCTTCTCTTGGGTCTCCTTTGATCACTTCTGATTCTCAACCTCAGGCTTTCATGTCAACTTGATAGTCTCCCCTTAGGTGAGTAGACCCCATCTTTAGGATTCAAAACCTCTCTGTTACAGCTGCAAAATCTGTATCTTCAGCCCTGACCTTGGTGCCCTGAGCACTGGCTACCTGTGTACGTGGTGGCTGGAAGCCCTCCACATGCTCCTCCTCCTCCATTCTTCATCTGTCTCTACCCTCACGAGACCCACATCGAATGGTAGCCTCCCTGGTAAATGCAGAGTATTTGTTCAGAGGCTCCTTCTCTGTGGGATTCTCATGGTTTGGTGACCTTAATCAAAGTTCTCAGCTACTGGCAGGTGGCCTTCTCCAAACAGCTCTTTCTAGGAAAGTTAGAAACTATTAGGTTCTGGTAACTACTCCATCCATCCACCCCTGAAGTCCAGGTTGTGGAGCCCATCAACCCCATGGTTACTGTCCCAGGTGCTACACTCTCCTCTGGTTTCCCTATACTCTGCCCATATCTGGGTAGATCGTATCTTTACTAAATTCTCTTCAGGTCTTGCTGATTTGAATCTGCTGACTCTTTTCTTCTGTGGTCTTGGTTCAGATGACTAAAGGAATCTCATATTTAAGCAAATCCAGCTAAATCTTTGATTTCTTCTTTTTCCTGACTCAACCCTGTTCCCTCTCCAATCTTGGTCATCTCAGTAAAAATACTACCTTGCACCTCGTTGCTCAAGCTAAAATCCTAGGCATATTCTTCATTCCCAGACACAGTCAGCCAGCAAGCGTTACTGGTTCTATGTAAATCTGACCACGTTTCACTTCTTCCGCTGACACCAACCTCATCCACATCACTATCATCTCTTCTTGCTTCACAGAGTCATGAGTTTAGCGTGGTAGGAAGAGCCCTGAATTCTAGTTCTGTCTCTCACTACCTGTTTGGTTGTGGGCAAGTAGTTTAACCTCTCTCCCCGGTCTCTTAGCTATGATAGACGAGGGTGGCAAATGATCTCCAGATTCCCTTGTAAAATGCTCAGATTCTGTGCTGGTTGATGCTGCTCAAACAAGGATTAGCCTTTTATTTTTTAAGAGAATGATCCTACTCACCCTGTTGTATAGGACAGTGGTTGGCAAACTCGTTAGTCAACAGAGCCAAATATCAACAGTACAACGATTGAAATTTCTTTTGAGAGCCAAATTTTTTAAACTTAAACTATATAGGTAGGTACATTGTTATTAACTTAATTAGGGTACGTGGTATTTTGTGGAAGAGCCACACTCAAGGGGCCAAAGAGCCGCATGTGGCTCGCGAGCCGCAGTTTGCCGACCACTGTCCTATACATAGGTATAGGAGATTTATGGTATCAAGGGTCACCTTTCATCTCTTAATATCATCAATAAGGCAAACATGTGAATGTGCCATCCCTTGGGAATGGAGAGGTTAAACTCTGAGCCCGACTCACAAAGCACGTTCAGTGTGTGATTTCAGGTAATCCTCAGGACAGTTGAGCTTGAAGTAGGCAAACCAGGTGCTACTTTCTACTGAGGAACCGGGGAGGTGCCCAAGGTCACAGTGCCAGGACCGCAGCCCAGGTCCTCTGCTCTCCTAGGCTGGTGCCACGTCCACTGCACCATGTGCCTCCCAGTCAGTGGTTACACTAGGCTATTTGTCACCAGGGTAATTTGTAAGCAGACTCTTCATAACCAGTAGCACCGGAAATACCTAAGGCCTTTCTTTCGTAACATCCGATTGTGTCATGCACAGGTAAGAGATGTGAGCTCTGCGATGATGGCTACTTTGGAGACCCTCAGGGGACACACGGCCCCGTGAGGCTTTGCCGGCTGTGCCAGTGCAACGCCAACATCGATCCCAACGCAGTTGGAAATTGCAATCGCCTGACAGGAGAATGCCTGAAGTGCATCTACAACACGGCCGGCTTCTACTGTGACCGGTGCAAAGATGGCTTCTTTGGAAACCCGCTGGCTCCCAATCCGGCAGACAAATGCAAAGGTGATCAGCCACCGGCCAGATGCCGTCCCAATTGTGCTCATTCTGAGAACTCGCTGTGTGGTCGGTCTCTTTAAATATTTACAGTTGTTCGGTCTGAAGCAGCACTGCTCAATAGAAATAGCTACGCGTCACTTACGTAACTTATATTTTTCTGTAGGGACATCCAAATAAAGAGAAACAGGTGAAATTAATTTTAATAATATATTTTATGTAACCTCATATAGCTAACATATGTTATCATTTCAACAAGTAACCAGTAAAAGCACATTATTGAGATGTATGTTTCTCCCCACACCAAGTCTTCGGAATTCACGTGTATTTCACATTTCCAGCATCTCGGTTCAGAGCAGCTACATTTCAGGTGCTCAACAGCCACAGGTGGCTGGTGGCCACTGCACTGGACAGCACACATCTAAAGAGTCTGTTTGTAAAGTTTGCATTTTTGTGTTTCTCTTGGGTGAGTTGCCTCTTTCGCCGTCTCTCTCTTCCCGCCTCAGCCTGCGATTGCAACCCCTACGGGACCTCGCGGCAGCAGAGCGGCTGCAGCCCCGTGACCGGCCAGTGCGACTGCCTGCCTCACGTCACCGGCCGGGACTGTGGAGCTTGCGAACCTGGATTCTACAACCTGCACAGCGGGCAGGGCTGCCAGAGGTGAGGCGTCAGGGGCCTTTGGGAGAAGTGACCGTCGCTTTTTTTCATCGGAAGCGATGAATGTTCACGCGTTGTTCGGCTTGACTCTGTTCAGGAGTTACTCGAGTGCCTGACATGGGAGGCAGGACTGGAGAGCTGTAATGAAGCTAATGGGGGGCAAGGCGGGATGCCGTGGCCCCGGCTGGGTCAGCCTCACCTGAGCAGCATTTTAAAAATACACAAATGACAAGGTCCTTTCAGAGATGTTTAGACTCAGACCTCCAGAGCGGCAGTTGGGGAATTCTTGTTTTCAAAACTCCTGGTCAGGGCCTAGGAGGCGCCACGTCGGAGAGCCACAGGCAGTGGCTTTAGTGGTGGAATAACAGTGTTTGTGTGCTGGCTTAGGAAAAGAAGTTCCGAATAGATTTCCTGAAAATTACTTGAACCTCAGGGGCTCAGTAGTCCTCAACATTCTGTTTTCTGTTACAAATTATATCAGTTTTATGCTGAAAGGGGAAAAAAGAAGTTTGCTTAAAGTCTGTGTTTTTTGTTTTTGTTTTTTTTTAACCTGAGAAATGTCCTGTATTCATTTCAGGTGTGACTGCCATGCTCTGGGTTCCACCAACGGACAGTGTGACATCCGCACTGGCCAGTGTGAGTGCCAGCCGGGCATCACCGGTCAGCACTGCGAGCACTGTGAGGTCAACCACTTTGGCTTTGGACCCGAAGGCTGCAAACGTAAGGGGTGTCAATGGCACCGAACTCTTAAGTCTCCCCTAATTCTAGCTGGGACCGTAAGTCCAGAGAGAACTCTGACAGCCCCCGTCTCCCCGACGGCTCACAGCCAGGGCCGTCCCTAAATCATCATCTTTGCTTTATTCCATGAATATTAATTATCCTTTTCTCAAACTCTGGGGATTGAGAGCCTCTCTGGTTTCTTTGCAGCCACCCTCTTTATGTCTTCTTTTATTATGTTCCTGATTCTTCCTTTTGCCAGTCTTTCATTTTCCCAAAGAAAAGCCTCCCTTTGGTTACTGAGTGTCCCACTGTGCTCAGTAAAACATTTTATTGATCACATTCTTAGTGCAGATGATGAAACTGTGAGGGAGTCTGCTCAGAACTATTTGTTGACTTGCTGGCTGCAGTTGCTTCCCACCCTTGGGGCACTTTTGGTGCAGTTACATGTAAACAGCTGCTGCTCCTTGGCATAAACACTTGCCTGGAATTAGGCCTCAGAACAGTGTGGGGTTTGCTTGCTGAATTCCTTCATTTCTCCTGTGGAACGCAGCATAAGTCATTGACTTTCTGCTCAGAGAACAAAGTGAGGAAACAGACCAGCAAATAATGTAATACAAGCATTAGCTTTTGGGTTTTCTAGCTCCTTAGTGAGAGAAATATTAAACAGCAGAGAGATGACTTCTCCAAGTGCACGGAAAGGGCTCTGATCTGTTTAATAGACTAATTTCTGTAATTATTGAGTGACATGAAACGTGCCCCCCTCCAAAGGATGTACATTTTACTTTAAAATTTATTTTTGTTATAAAAATGTCTGTATTCTCAACTAAGTAGACTTTACCATTTAAATTCTAAGTCAGCCTGTTTAAAAAAAAAAAGTCTACTTATCATGATATTACAATCAGTTTATTGGTAGCCTGAGTTCAGAGAAAATGCACTCTTCCTTCTTTTCCTTATCCTGTCCTTTTTTGCCTTTATTCTGCAGCCTGTGACTGTCACCCTGAGGGGTCCATTTCACTCCAGTGCAAAGACGATGGTCGCTGTCAATGCCGAGAAGGCTTTGTGGGAAATCGCTGTGACCAGTGCGAAGAGAACTATTTCTACAATCGGTCGTGGCCTGGCTGCCAGGAATGTCCAGCATGTTACCGGCTGGTGAAGGATAAGGTGAGCTGCCAACAGTGCACTCATTCATTTATTCATTCATTCATTCACTCACAGTGCAGATGTTGAATGGCCACTCCCTGCGCATTGAGCTCTAGAGAAAAAATGGTGGACAAGGTAGACAACAGTGCCTGCTGTCAAAGACTCAGGCTCCAATTGGGAGATAAATTATAAACATTAAATAAAGAAATCCTAACAGATAAGTGCCCGAAAGAATAGAGACCAAGAATATAATAATAATAACGGGGGGAGCTACTTTATCCAAGGCCTCTCGAAAGAAATTCACTTCAGGTGAGATCTTAAGGATAAGAAGGAACAAGCAAGTGGAGGGTAGGCTGTTCCAGGCAGAGGGAACACGGGTACCAAAGCCTCAACACTGGGAGGTGCCCGGAGCCCGCCGAATGAGGAGGGAGCAGTTTGTGCTGAGACTGGAGAGGGAGGTAGAGGCAGTTTATGTTGCACGTGTTGACCAGAGTAAGGAATTTAGATCCTATACCAAATCGAATGGGAATGTACCGAAGAGTTTTAAGCTAGGAAATCCGACTCATCTTTTAAGACCACTCTGACTGCTACGTGAGAATGATGGCAAAGGGGAAGCCTAGATTGAACTGGATGAACATGTATGTTTTGTGGGGTAAGTCAGTACAGCGGGCAAGCATTGGGAAGGAGGAGGATCAGGATGGATGTTGGGTATTTTGCTTAAGGTAGCTGGAGGCGTTATTTATTGAGATGACTCAGAACAGATTTAAGAGGAAAAAATCAGGAGTATAATTTTGGATGTTAAGTTGAGATACCTATTGGAGAGCCAAGTGGAGATATCAGGAAGGTAATCTAAAGGACAAGGGAGAGGTAGAACTGGAACTCAGCACATAGTGTTTAAAGTCAAAGGAGTGAAGTATAGCACAGGAATAGAGGTGATAACATTGTAATATATGGTGCCAAGTGGGTACTGGAAATACCGGGGAAACTCTTTGTAAACTATATGATTGTCTAACCACAGTACTGTACACCTGAAACTAATACAAAATAATGTTGAGTGTAAACTGTAATTGAAAAATAAAATTTGTATTTATTAATTAAATACAAATAAAAATGAAGTCAATGGAATGGGCATGCATGGAGTGTCTGGACCTCCTTGTTATAGAGTGCCCTCTGAGTTGTATTCCTGCAGGAAGTACAGTTGCGTTCTTCTGAAATACCTGTATGTCCTACCTCTTCCTCTTCTCCCTTCATTATATTTAGGTTGCTGATCATCGAGTGAAACTTCAGGAATTAGAGGCTCTCATGGCAAACCTTGGCACTGGGGGTGAGGTGGTGCCAGATCAAGCCTTCGAGGATCGACTGAAGGAAGCAGAGAGAGAGGTGATGGACCTCCTTCGTGAGGCTCAGGATGTCAAAGGTACGCAGGATCCAACGGGGGGTAACTTCTGTGAGGCAAGGCAGTCTTAATTCAAGGTGAATTTGTATGATTTTATAAAATTCTTTCTCAATTTTTAAACTATTTGTAGCCTTACAAGAACCTGTTAACTTACTGGTTTAAGTAAACATAAAAAATTCTCCAAACACATCAAAAAGGATTAGACATTAAAGTTCTGTTTCATAAATTTTTTTCATTACAACGTGTTCTAAATAGTTTCTTTAAAAATGATTAAAGGTGTGCATTATTTTAAGTAGAAAGTTGTAGCATTGGTTTTCTAACATTCTAGTGAGTAAGAGTTTATGTTAGGCACTGCTTTATTATTTTCTTAGAAAGGACTCTTGTGAGGAAAAGTTATGGACTGTGGGTATTGGCTAAACAGATAACTGAATGTATAACAATATTTACAAAAGCAAAGATTGGAAATTAGTGTCTACTTGGGAAACTTTCTAATTAATTAGCAAGCATATGTGCTAGTATACATAAAAGTATATATTTTACATATTATGTGCATCTTTAATATCATTCCCAATTTGGTAGACCAGTTCTATGTACATTATCTGATGAGACTGGTGACAGGCAGCAAAGGGGTTGACTTAAGATTAAGGAAACAATTGAGTAGATACTTTACTGACTTCACAAGAAACAGTTTTTGAAACTTTGAAAGAAAAAGATGTTAAAAAAAATGTTATTTTAAATAATTTACTTGCTTTTTAAAATCACTTTAGATTTTTACTTCTTACTCTGAATTAGCTCTTTCCTACATTTGGACAAGTTCTTTCCTACAGGTATTGAGTGCCTATCGTATGCCAAGCATTGTGCTAAACAGCAATAATGAAAAGATGAGTAAGGTGCTCACCATCCGGCTGAGGTCACTCGGCTTTGGGGCTCTCCATCTCTGAGATGCCCGGTTCACAGACACTCACTCACAGTAAATGCGCGTTAACGTTATCACACTTGGGACCGCCATGATGGACTTCCATGCTGAGTGCGTGAATCTGTATCCACGTGGGTTAGAGAAGTCTTCCTGTTAGAGTTCAGGTCAACAAAAACTTAATAGATGGCTTATTTCTTATTGTCAGTATCTAATATCTAGAATTTTGACTCCATAAAAAATTATTGATGTAGAGAAGGAAGTAATTGGATGCATCTGCTTTTGGCCGGGTAAATTTTATATGAGAATCCAGAATTTGTTCTGTGAGGTAAATTTTTAAGGAAAATAAAACGAGATGTCAAGAGCGTATGTCCACGCTAGGGTTTTTTTTTTTTTATGTATATATTTGCTTTGATTGTAGCGTTTTAAGTCGTGACTACACACTAGGACTGGGGATATAGTGATGAGTGAGAGAGAGGATCTCGGAGTCAAGTGGGGCAGACAGACACTGTGATGAATGTAACTGGGCACAGTCATGACTGACTGGCTCTGCCGATGGGGAAACTTGTCAGGAAGCTGCTGTGTTTGGAAGAGTAAGGATGACGAGTGCCTCGGATGCTCTGTGAGGTGACGTGTCCCCCCCGACCCTTCCAATAATCCATGCACCTTCTTCTCTGCCTTGCCCTTGCAGATGTGGACCAAAATTTGATGGATCGCCTCCAGAGAGTGAATAACTCCTTATCCAGCCAAATTAGCCGCTTACAGAATATCCGGAATACCATTGGAGAGACTGGAAACTTGGCTGAACAGGCGCGTGCCCGGGTAGAAAGCACAGAGCAGTTGATTGAAATTGCGTCCAGGGAACTTGAGAAAGCAAAGATTGCTGTTGCCAACGTGGTGAGTGAGCGTGATGCTCTGAGGTGGGGGCGGGGGAACCCTTCGGTAATTTGTAGCAGGTCTGTTACAGTCAGTGGAGCGTTCACTCCTCCAGCTAACTTGACTCCTGTGTCTTTTTATGTGTCTCTAAACATGGAGCAAGAAAACCACGTTGCTCACAGTCGTCATGAGACAGTTATCAGGAACTGGATCCAGAACCAAAGCTACATCTGGGTCCTTTCTCTAGCTTTGTTCTTTCTATAGCACTAGGCAACTGTAGTTCCTGTTATCCTTTCCCGAAACTAGAAGTAATAACTACAATCAAGGATGCTGCTATTAAAGATCTCTGAAATTAAGAAGAGGCATTCTTTTTGCTAAATGACACTAACAACAATTTAGTTTTGCCTGGCCAGTATGGCTCAGCGATTGAGCATGGACCCATGAACCGGGAAGTCATGGTTCAATTCCTGGTCAAGGGCACATGCCCGGGTTGCTGGCTCGATCCCCAGTAGGGGGCCGTGCAGGAGGCAGCCGATCAAATGATTCTCTCTCATTGATGTTTTTCTCTCTCTCCTCCTCCTCTCCCTTCCTCTCTCAGAAATCCATGAAAACACATTTTTTTAAAATTTAGTTTTGACACTTGCTTTATTAAAATTAAATAATCCAGTCCTTTAAAGTTAGTGTTTTGTTTATTTCTTCTTCAGTCAATCACTCAGCCAGAGTCCACGGGGGACCCGAACAACATGACCCTTTTGGCTGAAGAGGCGCGAAGGCTTGCAGAACGGTAATGGCCAGACCCCTGTTCGCGGGTCAAGTTGTGGCTTTTCTTGTGGTGTGTTCCCGCATCCTGCACCCGCAAGCTCTTTCCACATCACCCTCCCTCGCAACGTTGGCTCTCTTTTCTGGAATGTTATCAGCTACATGTGCTCTTTTCTTCCCTTCCTTTGAAATTAGAATATTTACTTTGGATATTAGAGTATGATGGCTTGAAGGGAAATTATGTTTGCACATCTGAAAAAAATAACATTGTTAGATGTTTAATTTCAAAACCTTAAAGTTAATAGATAACTAAGAAGCTCGGCAGAATTTAGTTATTTTTAACAAAAATGTTTAATTTTCAAGTTTCAGGAAAAACCATTTACTAAGCCACAGTACATTTGAAAATCAGCCAAAGAAAACAGACCATTTCATTCCTGATTTTTTAAAAAAAATTAAGTGTAATGTAATTTCTTAAGAACACTTTAAATTGTAGAGGGCATCAAGTTAAAAAAAATTTTTTTAAATAAAATTGCTGGAATATATGCTCCGTAAGGGCAGGCATTTTTGTGTTTTATATACTGCTGAAGTCCCCAGTGCCTAAAACAATGTGTGGCATACAGTAAGCACTCAACAACATGTTTGTTGAATGCATTGCAGAACAGCTGTCAACCTCATGGCTGCTTCAGGAAGCCTGAGGTTGGAATTTTATCCCCGGTGTCCAGAGCAATTACATTGGCATTTTGCTGAAATGTGTGCGAATGTGAATGTGTGAGCTGTGTCCTTTAGTTCATAGAGCATTCCTGGTCTCATAGCTGGATTTTCTGATTAAAAGAAGACAGCTGAAAACAGTATGGAAAGCTCCCAAGAAAATTAGGTCTTGGAGATCAATTTATTCCAGTGTACTTCATACGTGAATTTTGAAGGAAAGTTTATCATACCAACATGAACGGCTACCTACTGCAGTGTGACATTGCAGTATAAAACAAAATTTTAGAGCTGAAGAAAAATACCTTAGCGGTTACCCATCTGAAATGCATTTATTTGGCTGGAGAGCCTGTTGATATGTTCCTTGCCATTTGGTGTTGAGTTGCTTTTCTTGGCCAGTAGTGGGGTTGCATGTAAGAAATCTGAATAGTCAAAGCTATTTCAAGACTGTGTAGTAAATGAACCAGAGTAGGTCTGGGATTTGTGTTTATGAGTAGATATAGGCGTTCCTGCTAGCAGACATGGTTTTATATATAAATCACTCTTAAATAATTGTAGTTAAGTTTTTGAAGAAATATAAACATTTGTTCCTATAAATTTTATACCATTAATTTTCTTGGAAAATACCATTTTCTTAGATTACAGAATGCTACTTGTAAACTCAGGCCCACTAAAATGATTGCAAATTTCCAAATGTATAAGATTTTCTAGTATTTGTAGATGCATATATACATTAGTATGTGTAATAAGGTAAGCATTCCCTATGTTCTACTGCTCTCCCCATCAGATAGCTGTTTCATGGTTTATTTTTTCTTATATGTTATACAGCCATAAACAAGAAGCTGATGACATTGTCCGGGTGGCCCAGACAGCCAATGACACATCAACTGAGGCATATAATCTGCTTTTGAGGACACTGGCAGGAGAAAATCAAACAGCATTGGAGATTGAAGAGCTTAATAGGAAGTGAGTGAAATCTAAATGTGGCTTATAGCCATTCAGGTGTTCTTGTAAGTAACACCAGTTCAATGAAAAATCAAATGCTGGCAGACTAAGGGCATGCGTTCACGCACTAAGGTTTCTTCTGCTTGTCCTGCTTTTCACCTGGTCCCATAATTAGAGCTGGGGATGTAGAACCATGGAGATATTATTTGGTCCAATTACTGTAACTGCAGAAAACAATAACAAGACTAGCCATGATACTTAAAACTGCATAAATGAAAACAGAAGAAGAAAAGAATCATAACAGGAAATACACTTGAGTTACAAATATTTAAAAAGTGTCGCTATGAGAAAGTATAAGGTAAACCAAATGTTATGAATAGAATTGATGAGATGAAATGTAAACTTTAGCTGTGTTGGTATTAAACAATAGCAGTTTAAGGCGGCATTTTCTTTGAGGTTTTCGAAATACTTTTGTAGTGATTTAAATGGAAATGAATCCGCTTAATATTAAGATGCCAAAAGCAACTGAGTTTTTCATGAAATCCCATCTCTTGTCCCTTAGGTATGAACAAGCGAAGAACATCTCCCAGGATCTAGAGAAGCAAGCGGCCCGAGTGCATGAGGAGGCCAAAAGGGCCGGTGAGAAAGCTGTGGAGATCTATGCCAGCGTCTCCCAGCTGTCGCCTGTGGACTCAGGGGCCTTGGAGGTATGGGATTGACAACCTGTATGCACAGGGCTTTGGTTGTCACTGTGTCACTCCTCCCTACACACACACACACACAGTTGGGGTAAGAGCTATTCTGACCAGCCCACAACTGTCCACCCATGGACTCACCGCTAAGGCGAGTTCTATTTTAGATACATAATAGAACTGATTGAGGTAAAGAATCCTGTGATTATAAACATTAAATAGCAAAGACTACTTTAGTGATATGAATAGTCACCCCTAAGTCTTTAATATAAATCCAAATTGTAACATATTTGGATTAATTAAAGCAGAGTACACCTAGATCGTCACTCCCAGGCACTACCTGGTTGAGAACGAGAGCGAAATAAAAGAGAATGGTTTAAATGAAAAAATTACATCAGGATGCTCAAAGTCAGGTAAAATATTTTGGAATTGGTAGTAGTATTTTACTTCATCTGTACTCTAATCATAAATCCTCATACCAGGCTCTGGATAAATGGTATATATACAGTATATATATATATTTTAACTTTTAAACTTAAAATTTATTATATTACACTTCTTACATCCACAGTGTTGACTTTATTTTTATCATAAAGGTTTAGGTCTCTTCAGATATGTGTATACTGTATCATTCCACATATGTGAAATTTGAGAATAGGCAAAACTAATTGATGATACTAAAAATCAGACTGGTGGCAGCTGCATTATTGGAAAGATGGGTGTGGAAATTGACTGGAAAGAGATACAAGGGAATTTCCTGGGGAGGAAATATTCTGTATCCTGATTGGGGTGTTGGTTATAGGTAAATATATTTATCTAGATTCATCAAACTAAGCATTGTGCATTTCACCACGTGTAAAGTATGCCTCAATTTTAAAATAAGGTCCATATTTTGATCTATGCTGTTCTTTTAAGAGTACCTATTAAGTATTATAGAGTAGCTAAGCCTACCTCTTCATCTGTTTGATATAAAATGGAATGGTCTTACTTGCTTCTCACAGAATGAGGCAAATAAGATAAAGAAGGAAGCTGAGGATCTGGATCGTCTGATTGACCAGAAGTTAAAAGATTATGAGGACCTCAGAGATGACATGAGAGGGAAGGAGTTTGAAGTGAAGAAACTTCTGGAGGGCGGCAAGGTCGAACAGCAGGTCGGTTTGATTTGCAGGTTGCTACATTCCTTGGGGCAAAATCTGAAACCATCCAAGTGTAAGCTGTGTCTGTAATGTCACCCCAGTAGCAGAGGCAGCAAAGCACGGCATACTCAGAGCAGGGCCTGTGCGGGATGCCCAGGCCCAGCCTGCTGGGTGCTGGCGAGTCTCAGGGTGGCTGCCTGGCTGTGCCTGATCTGTTAGGGGAGAGGGGGTTCCCTTGGCTGGTTTGGCCTCTGATCAGCCATGTGCTTGCAGACCGCCGACCAACTCCTAGCTCGAGCTGATGCTGCCAAGGCTCTTGCAGAAGAAGCTGCTAAACGGGGACGAAATACCTTACAAGAAGCCAATGACATTCTCAACAACCTGAAAGGTATGTGAGGGTCAGATAACAAGGGTCACAGGGTCAGTTTGTATGCTTCCTCCACAAGGGCGAGTTCTTTTTTTTTATTTTTATTTTAACCATGCGATTCTTTGAAAAATAATAGTTATCCCCACTTATCTGTGGGGGATATGTTTCAAGATACCCCCCCCCCATGGATGCCTGAAACCACAGATAGTACCAAACCCTAGATATACATACCTATGATAAAGTTTGATTTATAAATTAGGCACAGTAGGAGGTTAACAACGATAACTACTAATAAAATAGGACAATTATAACAATATACTGTACTAAAAGGAATTGAATGTGGTCTCTCTCAAAATAACTTCCTGTATTCCACATATAGCATGATACCCTAGGTTGGATAAAGGGATGATTCACGTTAGAATGGTTCGAAATTTCTTTTTTTTTCTTTTTTTAATACGTTTTTATTGATTTTTAGAGAGAGAGGAAGGGAGAGGGATAGAGAGATAGAAATATTGATGATCTAGAAACATCATCAATCGGCTGCTTCCTGCATGCTCTCTATTTGGGATCAAGCCTGCAACGTGGGCATGTGCCCTGACCAGGAATTGAACCAGTGATCTCTTGGTTCCTGGGTCAAAGCTGAACCACTGAGCCACGCTGGCTGGGAAAAACTTAGGAGTTGTTTGTTTATAGAATTCCCTATTTAATATTTTTGGACTGTGATTAACAGCAGATAACTGAAACTGTGGAAAGCAAAATCACAGATAAGGGGGAAACTATTGTAGTATAATAAATTCTATATACTGTCATCCATATTCAACAGTTATGGTTTTTACTGCACTTAATTCATCCCCCAATATCCATCTTACCTTTTTTTTTTTTTTAACCCTCACCCAGGATATGTTTTTATTTATTTTCTGGGGGGAAAGAGAGAAACATCAATATGAGAAACACCGATTGGTTACCTCCTATATGTACCCCAACTGGTGATCAAACCCGCAACCTGGGTATGTGCCCTGACAAGGAATCGAACCTGAAACCTTTCTGGTGTACAGGACAACGCTCCAACTGAGCCATATAGCCAGGGCCCACTTTCCTTTTTTTCTGAAGTATTTCAAAGAAAAAAAAAAAACAGAGCTCATGTCATCTCACTCCTGCATACTTCAATATGGAAAAAAAAGGAAACTTTTTTTGGTAGGCTCACTTACTTAACCTAGATATGCCTATTTAGCTAACCTCTCTTGGTAAATGGAGATTACCTTTAATTTTCTCTGCCAGTTGCATCTCAATATTTGTGTTTTCTTTTCTCGCCCAAATTAAAAGAAGAAACGTTCTGAATTCACTGTGTAGTCCTGGATTTGTTTCTGATAAAGTAGCCACAGGCTCTATGAATACTAATGCTTAACACAAGGATGGTTGAATGTAGGGTCCCAGTGTCAGTGGGGTTGAGTTAGAATCGCCAATCCCCATCTCACTGTGAACCCTTGGGGAAATTACCTACCTCTTTAATCCTCAGTTTTCTCACATATAAAAATGGCACAATGCCTGCATCACAGACACAACGAAGCTCTTCACTCAGCACCTAGCACATAGTGAACACAAGGAAACGGCAGTTTTTAGTATTGGTTGAGGTGGTAGTGATGGCGTGCCCAGCACTCTGCCTGAAAATACACTTCTCAGGTAAGAATTTGCCTTCTAGAGCTAGATGTTCATTCCTCTGACTCTCCTGTGTAGAGCTGTGTGCTTTGTTCTTCTGAGATTTCAGTCCATGCTGCTTTCATTTTCTCCCCTGACTTTCCTTGTCTACACTAATAAAAGAGAAAGATGCAAATTAACCGTACTTCGTGATGCCCACCAGCCAATCAGGAGTGAGTATGCAAATTAACCCAAAAAAATATGGCAGGGTAATTTGCATACACAGGTGCCCAGCGGCCGGGGGCGGTCCGCACCGCCCCAGCCGCTCCGGGCCTCTGGGCAGCGTGGGAAGGCGGAAAGGTGGCTCTGGGCCAGAGCAAAGATAGAAAGGTGGCTCTGGGCTGGAGCAAAGCCGGAAAGTCGGCTCCGGCCTGAGCGAAGGCAGTGCCGGCAGCCAGGGGAAAGAAGGCCCATTCTTGCGTGAATCTTCGTGCATCAGGCCTCTAGTTTGTAACATAAAACCCAGTCTCAGTTCCCTGAAAGCTTCCCTTTGGTTTGTTGAGTGTCTAGTTCAAATGCATTCCTTGAACTTGTTTTAGACTTTGATAAGCGAGTGAACGATAATAAGACTGCTGCAGAGGAGGCACTAAGGAGAATCCCCGCCATCAACCAGACCATATTTGAAGCCAATGAAAAGACGAGGGAGGCACAGCTGGCCCTGGGCAATGCAGCAGCGGACGCCACAGAGGCTAAGAACAAGGCCCACGAGGCGGAGAGGATCGCCAGCGCTGTCCAGAAGGTGTGTGTTTGCCTCTTCTCGAAACAAAGTCTTTGCTCATGTGTTTCTTGAGTTATTTTCCTGTTTCTTTCCAGAGACTCAAGAGCCCTGGTAAATGTTTCCTTGGCCTCAGTAAAATGATCTTAAACTAACCTTGTCATTTTTTATTGTTTTTCTTACGAGGCATTAGAGTAGGCAACTCCTCTGATCTAGGAGGGAGAATCATTGAAAAGGTCTTTGACTAAAATTTCTACTGTCTCAGTGGCAGGATCTGAGTTTGTGAGCAGGTAGATGGCTCCAGGGACCCATAGAGCCCCTTCCTACAAAAAAAATTAGGCTCTTCCGAAATCAGGACAATTCTTTGACCTGGACAGTTGACCTTTTTTTTTTCAATCTTGTATAGAATGCCAAGTCAATACATCTTTGAAGCTGCTCATTCAAGCATATTGGCCATACCTAAGCCCCACCTGTTTAGAATTCCTGTAGCTGCCATTGCTGGCTTCTTCTACTCATTGTCCGGCTGGCTTTTTTCCTACCTACAGGTCAATCTACATGATTTATTAGGAGGATTGGTGCTGATTCTAATATTACATATTTGAGAATCACACACATTTTTAGTTTCTTTAGAACAGTCAGTTTCCGCTTAACTGAATTGTATGAAATATTCCTGCTTCAGGATTATGGTCTTTTTGTACATTATGATGAACTGCCAAGTAGAACAAGGCCAGCCTTGAATTTAAAATGTATCCAAGTGAAAGAATCTAATCAATATGATGTGGTGGAAAGTGTGCCCCATTAAAATGTTCAGCATTTGCCAGCTCTGTGACCTCAACTAACAATGGGAATAGTAGAAGACAAAAATAAACAATAAACTCAATATGCAAGTCAACATCCAATATAAACTACTGCCCTATTCTTTCTGGATTGTATTTTTGATCCATTTGACAGGTTAATGGTGTGGGTTTTTTTTTTAACCATTCTTTCTTTTGTACTTAGAATGCTACCAGCACCAAGGCAGAAGCTGAAAGGACTTTTGCAGAAGTGACAGACCTGGATAATGAGGTGAACAATATGTTGAAACAGCTACAAGAAGCAGAAAAGGAGCTGAAGAAAAAACAAGATGACGCGGACCAGGATATGATGATGGCGGGGATGGTAAGCGACATTGACATAGGTGCTCATGGGCAGAAAGGGAAGGGTATTTCATAAAAAAAGAGTCTCTTTCATATGGATTTTCGTTTCTCATTGTGTTTTCTAGTCAGGAATTGGGTTAGTAACTTACATAGAAGACAAAGAATTTGGATGTTCTGCCAGGTGGTTGCACAATTGTCCTGTCCCAAAGCTGCTCTCGGTTAAAATCAAAACATTGTTTTGCACATCTGAGGCTTTAGGGTATTCCACAGTATGTGTTTATATTTTTGAATGGATAATTCATAGAGGGTATAAAGTAAAAAAGGAACAAAGAATGATGCAATGAAAAGTCAATTTCCTTCCTGCTCTTGTTCTCCCAGCCACTTGCTCCCTTGAGGCAAAAACCTGCTTCTTGTGGAAAAGGACATTTTTTGAAGCTGGCAAACCATCCCAAACTTGCATCCCATTGAATGATTCCCCTTTTGTGTGATAACACCATTTGTAACCAAGTTGACTTGGGAATGCACAGCCCAACCAAAAACGGTTGATGCTGTATTTAGTTTTTGAAAGACTTTAATGAAGCCACAGTGGACGCACTCCTTCCCAGTTCCATCTGATCTCAGTCACAGGAATGATAGACATGAACTCATTTCGTTATGCACTTCCAGTCCTGCTAAAAAACAGGCCCTTGGCTGTGGGTCATTTTCGCCTTGGAAGGAGAAATACTAGGCAGTTCATCTAGGTAGAGAAGACGTTAAGGAAGTGATAACAGGAAGCATCCCTGTGCAAACACCCTGTTTTATTATGCATTTTTTTATGGTTGTCTTTTTTTTTTTTTTTTTAATTGTCTTCATTTTCCGTAGCAAGGTGTGGCCCAACTGGAAATTCCCATCTAGTAAAAATAGGTGTTTCTCATCGAGGGTCTCCAGATTTCATCTGTAATCTGGTTGTAGAAACATTAGTTTTAGATCCTGTTAGAAGAAGAAGGCTGTATTTTTTTCTATCTTTTTACAAAAATATATATTTTTATTGATTTCAGAAGGGAGTGAGAGAGCTAGAAACATCAATGATGCGAGAGAACCATTGATCGGCTGCCTCCTGCACGCTCCCTACTAGGGATCGAGCCTGCAACCCGGGCATGTGATCTGACTGGGAATCGAACCGTGACCTCCTGGTTCATAGGTCGACGCTCAACCACTGAGCCATGCTGGTCGGGCAAGAAGACCGTATTCTTGTTAAACTTCCATAAAGGGCTTGGACTCTATTCAAAGGGTGGAAAGAAGATCCATTTTTTGTTGTTGTTCCTTTCGGTAAATAATTTCTAAGGAGCACAGTGCACCATCACATACAGTATCCTGTCTACATTTTTATCAATCCTGAAAAGCCAGCATCGGGCCAGTATTGTGACTTGGTGGTTGGTTTGTGTTTTTTAACCGAAAGAGCACAGGCTCATGGTTGTTCCCAGAAGGGGCAGCAGGGCCAGGGCAGCAGCACTGCTCTCGGCCACAGCTCGGTCCTTCGTGCACAGAGCAGCCTGCAAAGGCTCCGGAGGAACGGCTGACTGTGATTTCCACAGAGATTAATCATTGATTTGTGATTAATGTGAAGGTTTTTACCCCTTGCTTTTTTTCTTTTTCTTTTTAAAATTTTGACATTGTTTCCAAAAATTTAACGTTGTCTTGACCCCAAAACTAAGAAAAACATTTATGTGGCAGGGACTTCACAGCCACTCGCTTGTGTCCTGAGAGATTTATTTCTGAGAGCATCTGTGTTCTGATATTTGGACACTTCCTCTTCCCTGGCCTACTCCTGTGACTCATGCACAAGTGTATTTATTCAGGTTTCCTGGAATTTTCCCAATTATATTTATCTTCGGTTGATTTTTAAAATGTAAATTGTTTTGGCCCTGTGTGTGTGTGAGTGTGCACGGCAGGTTGGGGAGACAGTTATAGAAGAGTGTCACTTGATTATGAAAGTTTTCTGAAGATGGGACATTTCTAATAATCAAGCTCCTAAGAGTGTCCTGAAAGACATGTTTTAGGTCTAAAATGTAGTTTTTGTGCTCATTCTTTAAAAATA
This sequence comes from Eptesicus fuscus, assembly GCF_027574615.1. Lineage (NCBI taxonomy): Eukaryota > Metazoa > Chordata > Mammalia > Chiroptera > Vespertilionidae > Eptesicus > Eptesicus fuscus. The sequence continues at coordinate 25,246,825 of NC_072494.1, forward strand.
ACTTGTTTCTGCCTGATGGATTTTATTATGAATACAACTCCATGTGTTTTTGAGTGAGAGAGTGAGAGAAGGAGATACTGTTGATCTTTGAAATACAAACACAATTAGTGTAGGCATACTGAGTGCCTATTCATGACTGTTATATGTATTAAAAATAGCAACATCCTCAACATGAAGATAGACCCGCCCCCAACCCCCACCCAAAACAAACAAACAAACAAACAAACAAGCCCTGCAGTGAGAGATTGAGGTTTTATGAGTTAGGAAAATTAGATTAGTTGGCTCATTGGGGAAGAAGTGCTTCAAGCAGATGAAAGCATATGGTCAGGACAGGTGTATCATTTATCCTTTCCCCCCCCCCCCGACAGGCCTCTCAGGCTGCTCAGGAAGCCGAGATCAATGCCAGAAAGGCCAAGAACTCCGTCTCCAGCCTCCTCAACCTTATTAACAACCTCTTGGAGCAGCTGGGTGAGTAGCCATAGTGTCTATTAGGGAATCTCCGAATTCTTTGTACTGTTCTTGGGCTCTGATGTAGTTGATTCAAAACCAGACATTATATATGATGCAAATTTTGTGTGAACTGAATCTTGACTTTGGGTTGTATTACTTCAGTTAGTACGTACAAGGTCCTTCCAGAGAATCTGACTAGGTATTGAGTCTGACAGTGGTCCCAGGACTCAACAGAAGTTTGGAGATGGTGTTGCCAGCCAGTGGTGGCTCATTTATGATTGAGGTTTAGGATCCAGTCGAACCGTGATTGTCCTCAGCTCATCCTACTGGCAGAGTCTGTAAAGGATTTCAGTGATGCGATAAAAGAACACTTTCGACTGGTTGTGATGCCACTGCCTGGAATTCTCTTCATTTGCCGATGGAAGGATAATCTGATGAGGTGACACTTATATGTCAAAAGGAAAAAAAAAGGCTTGATTTTTTTCCCAGGAAATAAAAGCATACTGGAACCCTCTTTTCATCCAGCTTGATAGAGAGCAGGCTTCCTATGAGACAGATCTCCTTTGTCACTGGCCGTCATCATAAAGTGGGAAACTGTAGTCAGCACAGCTCTGTACAAGGCATTCATTCATTTCCTAGCCTTTAAAGTTTGGGCAGTGTTTTCTTGGACGGAGTGGGGGTATATTTTTTATCTGTCTCAAATGTCAAGAATAATAAATGGTGTGCGAGCAGATGGGTTTGAAAATGAAAGTTAGCTAAAAGAGGTCGATTTTTGAGGAAGAAAGAGCTGGATTTTAAAGTTCGTCCGACTTGGGTTGGAGTCTCTGCTTTGTTGCCCAGAAGCTGTGCAAACTTGGGCAAATTACTTAACATCTGAGAATCCCTGATGTCACATGGCCTTGTGAGCAGTTAATCAAGCACAGCATGTATGAAGTGCTGACTTGTGTGTGGAAGTCTGCTTCCATTTATTATGGAAGCAGTTCCTTTCCAAAGAACCTCTCTTCCTTGCTGATTTTAAAGTGAAGCTTTGCCGAAATGAGTCAGCATTTCAGCCCTGGCCATTGCCCACCGGGCTCCTCGTGGTGTCTAACTCTTGAGAGCAGGACATGACTCCCAGAACCAGCTCAGCTTCCCTGGAACCTCAGTGCTGAGGCTCAGGGTTCTAGCCCAAAGGGGTTTGTGTATATTATATGGCACTGAAATGACATACTTACATGGAAAAAGTACTAAATGCCACCAGATGACCTTCAAAACCACAGCAAGGTTTAAGGTCCTAAGGCTGGGCACTTAGGAAACATTTCACAAAAACCATTTTCTCAGAAAATGCATCCAGCCCAGTATTCAGTATACGTTCTCCCCCTTCCTGCCGGGTGGGTCGGCCTGGTGCTTGGCTTGCCTTGCGGATGCCCTTGCACGACAGAGACAAGTCCCATTCGCAGGCCGCCTTTTCGTAGTGGCAGCTGCGGGGCTCTGTGAAAAGGCCAGGGGTACTTGTGGAGTGAAGGCATAATCCTTTCTGAACGCGTCTGTTCTCTTCTGGGTCCTCTCTGACTCTACAGGGCAGCTGGACACCGTGGACTTGAACAAGCTCAACGAGATTGAAGGCACCCTGAACAAAGCCAAAGACGAAATGAAAGTCAGCGATCTAGACAGGAAAGTGTCCGACCTGGAGAATGAAGCCAGGAAGCAGGAGGCTGCCATCCTGGACTACAACAGGGACATCGAGGAGATCATGAAGGACATCCACAACCTGGAAGACATCAGGAAGACCTTACCCTCCGGCTGCTTCAACACCCCGTCCATCGAAAAGCCCTAGTGCCTTCCTTCAGGGCTGGCAGGCAGTCCTCCCGCCGGGAGCCACTGTGAGGCCGGGGCGTGCCTCCACACAAAGATGACATTTTCAGACCCCCACTTCTCTGCTGCTCGCCACCGCTGTCCTTTTGAACCAGGAAAAGTCACAAAGTTTAAAGAGAAGCAAATGAAACATCGTGAATCGGGAACCAAGGGTTTTACCTAACAAAGTCTCTCTCCCACTTACGGCGCTCCCATACCCACACTTTCCCTTCCGAGTCGCGCAAGGACGTGCCCTCACGCAGAGGCCTCCTCCAGTGGCGTGCACACTTCGTGGGAACCCTTGCGTGCCGGGGCTGGGCAAGTAGCCCTCCCTTTCTCACTGGTGCCAACAGAACCTCCTCCGCCCCAGTCCTCTCGTTTCTATGAAGGAAAAGTTTGGCTGCTCGTTGTAGCATTGTGATGGCCAGTATAGCCAGCCTATAGCTAAAGGAAATGCATCCACGTCTCCTGCCCCTCCTCCTCGTGAGCAAAAGTAACTAAACCTCCTGTGCCAAAGGTATATTGGTCCTTTAGAAGGTCGAGAGCCGTCACCACTTGCTTTAGCTACTTTGAGTATAGGACACTGAGCCATCCCCGGGTAAGGATGCAATTGTTCACGGCAGTCTCCGGGAGAATATGAGGCCGAACGTCTTCTCCTGTGTTAGCAATTGACTAGGAAGATAAACATTCTTCAGATCCTTGGGCAGCTGATCATTTCAATCTGGATGGGCAGCTTGTACTTGCCACTAGACTTCCTTTGATATTCCTATCAATGGAATCTATGCAGAAGAAATAGGGATATGATAACCACTAAAGTTGTTTATTTTTTTTTCCCCCCCAAATCTGATTCTTAGAGCTTTGTGTTAGTGTGTTGGTATGGGAACTAGTGTTGTTATCTGGCAGAGAATAGTTGGTCCCTAAGATCTTGACAAAACACAAGAAAAACAAGCCCCCGTCTTTTCTAGCGAAGGGATAAAACGTAGGTCAGTTTTTGTTGTCAGGATCCCATGTGTCCATATTTCTTCCATTGGGAAGAGATGACCTATTTGATCCTTAGCCTCATTTTTTTTTTTTTCTTCTGACGTTCCCATCGTCTAGAATTCCTCAAAACACGTGTTTGCCAAATCCAGGTGGCAAATACTTGCCCTCAGTAGTTCATACAGCTGCCAACACCATCTAGTTCCTGCACTTTGTGATTTTAAACCCACTCTAACCCTTCCCTCTGAGTGTCGAGGGAAGACCCTTACGTGGAGTTTCCTAGTGGGCTTCTCGACTTCTGATCCTCAGCTCTGTGGTTTTCTTTTAAGATCACAGTGTGACAATTCCCTGCCACACGGCCCCTTCCTCCTACCAACCTGCCTTTGAGATTCATATATAGCCTTTAACACTATGCAACTTTGTACTTTGCGTAGCGGGGGAAAGAAACTATTATCTGACACACTGGTGCTATTAATTATTTCAAAATTTATATTTTTGTGTGAACGTTTTTTTGTTTTTGTTTATCATGATTATAGAGTAAGGAATTTATGTAAATATACTTGGTCCTCTTTCTAGAATGGCACTGTCTGTTCACTTCTCTCCACTTCTCCTCGTCCCGGGCACAATGTGTCTGATTACCTCCGCCCCTTCCATCCGCAGTTCTCCGGATTGTACCTGGTCCATCCCTTCGCTCTTTGCCTTGTGTTTGCAGCATGCCCATTCTCTCACGCGAACATCAGCCAGCCTGCTTTCCTCCAGCCGCAGCCAGCATCCCAGTCCCTCGCCCCCCGCTCCACTGCAGTCCTGGGGATCCTAAACGGCAGCACGGTGTTGCTCTTAACACCTGCTCCAGAGCGGGAATGCCAGGCTGCCAGGGGAGGGAGGGGTGAGGACATTTTGCAGAAGGATAGCTTCAACATCAGTGTAGCTCTAGCCAGGGATGAGCTAGAGATGCCCGTTCTGCAATGGTTGGAGCTGGATGGGTCAGTCTTGGGAGAGATTGCGTAATCCCTGAGAGCGCATCAGGGAGGCGCTCCAGATAGAGTGGGAGAGCCGCCTCGCTCAGTTCTGCCCCTTCCCATCTCCCCTTGCGACCAGAGGTGGCTTCACGTGGCACACTCCTAAGCCTTCGCTCCTGCTTCTCTCCTGCTCTCCCAGGACCCATGGCTCCTTGCCAAGTTGTCACAGCAGAGTTTCCTAGCTAGTTCCTCTGGTAAAGTGGCCGTTTCCTAATAGACGTTGTGGTCAAGGTTGCAGGAAGAGGCCTGAGATAGACTGCCAGGGTAGCTTTCCATCCAGCCTCTGGGTCAGGGTCACTCCGGTGAGTCTTGGGCAACGGTGAAATATTTTGATTCTGTTGTTGGCTTTTCTTTTTCTTTTCTTTTCTCCCCCATCTGTGTGGTATATTTGTAAGCAGAATTTTATTTTTTAAATAAAAGTTCTTTATAAGACGATACCTTGATTACACCCCTGCAATATAGCCATTGTTTCATTGTAGAGTTCCAGTTATCTGTATTTTACAATTTAATACAATCGACAGGGTGGCTGCTGCGGAATGCTGGGTGTCACAGGGGCAGAGACAGCTGCTCCCTGGGATTCTGTTTTTAATTCCAACTGTGGCCCTTTTACATGTGCCTTCACCTGAGCTGTTTGCCTTCATTTCTACAGTCTTGCTCTCCAGGGTGGTGAATAAAATGCAACACTTGGCAATTTTTATGTTTTAAAAAACCAGTATTTTATTTATAATAAAATCTGAATATTTGTAACCCTTCACATTTGGTGCGTCTTGAGTATGGGGGCGGGGGGCGTGAGATGTGTTAAAAGGTGTTTACTTATTTTCATAAGAACAGTCCTCTGTGTGTGTGTGTGTGGTGTGTGTGTGTGTGTGTGTGTACATTTTTTTCTCTTACCCTTCTCAGATTGGGATACTTCGGTGTAGCCCAGAGGTTGGCAAGCTTTTTCTGTAAAGAGCTAGATAGCAAATATTTGTCTTAGACTTTGCCGTCCAGACAGTATCTGTTACAGCTGCTCCACCATTGTAGGAGAAAGGCCACCATGGACAGCATGGGAACAGATGAGAGTGGCTGCGTCCCAGTAAAGCTATTTACAAACACAGGCCATGGGCCTGCCATCTGTAGTTTACCCCTGGTGTCGTCTCAAAACTTGATGAATGACTACTGAGGACTATTTTTTAAGTTATTTGGGCTTCCTAAATTAGCAGCTGTATGTAACAAGTTGTTTCGTCTTTTGAATACTCACATGTCTTTAGCTAAAGATGGTTTCTTCAGATGATGGGAAACACCCAAACATGGAATAAAAAGAAAGGGTGAGTAAGGAATGTGCTGGACCAGCAGGCCAGGCGTTGCTCATTGTACCTCTGCCTGTCTGGAGGGCTGAGCCGGCTGGAGTCACCTGAGACCAGGTGAGCAGCGTTGGAACTACAGAGACAGCAGGTGGGCTTTGGTTCGCTCTTCAGCGCTGTTGACTGCCCTGCGTTCCCGTGGAGGACACGCCACCTTCCCCGGCTTAGGCGTCATTGTGACTACGTGACCTGTAGTGAAAAGCCGGAGCGCTTCCCTTTCGACTTCCTCTGAGAGCTTTAGAGGGCGCGAGTTACTAGCTCTACACACCTCCTCTTAGTTCATTCGCAGGATCTGGTTCAAATACAAGTACATCCTTTCTAGTGACTGTGTCAGCGGGATGAGTGGGATTTTAAAAACGTGCTCCTATTCCTTTTGTTTCTGCAGTTTCTCCAAAGTTGGTACCAGCGTAATGTGATTCAAAAAAAAAAAAAATCCCCAGAGGCTTACTCTGTAAATAAGCATCGTAGTCCCCAGGGAATCTGAATTCACCAGCTCCGTCCATGAAGCTTACAGCGGGATAATGCCGAAGAGGACCCCTGGGACCAAGGGGTCCCGAGGTAGAAAAGCAGGTGGCACCTTCTCCCTAAGGTGAGGAAAGTCCCGGCCCGAGGAAACATCAGATCTCCGCAGGCCCATAGCTCATGGAAACAAGTGAGAAATGGTCAATGGCAGATAGTTTTGCCCATTCACACTAAGCAGGTTTAAATGAAGTGAGTATCCCTAGTTGGAGTGAAAAATAAGAAACCTTCTGTTAGTAATCTCTCTCTCAGAGGCTCCACTGGTTCAGGAGTCCTCAACTAGCGTGTCCTCTATACGTACTGCGTGTCCTAGAAGGATTGCATCCGCTCTGCATGGATAAATGAAATTCTAAATGCATGCTCAAGAAAAGGAAATATTTAGCAGAAGTCCAAAGAAAAGCTTCACAGTCCCCGATTTGCAATTCAAATGCGAGAAAGTCCAACATTTCAAGTGTTGTATAAATCCTCCATGTCTTTGCTTTAACTCTTCTCTCTGCCTAGAACGAACGCCCTTTCTTTCCTCTTCTCAACACAGGAAAGTCTCCTCTGTTGAAACTAGCCAGTCCTTCCTGATGTCTACCATCCCTCCCAGCCTTGTCTGTCTCCTAGCACGGCCCTTGGGCACATGTTTATTGATCAGGTGTTCCACCCACCTCTACCTCCCTCCCTCTCCCCAAGACCCAGGTCTGTGTCATTCATATTCACACCCTCAGGGCTAGGAGGGTGTAGTTACTCAGGTTGTCTAGATGATATGAACATAGTCATCCTTCCTCATTGCCTTTTCTCCTTATTCCTGTTACTTTTCCCCTGCTATGAGCAGAGAGGGAGGTTTAGAGATACTCGTTAATGCCCTCTCTTGCTTCCTTCCAACAACATTCTGCTCCCTCAACACACTCATCTAAGCAGGGGTTTGCAGGACGATAAGCAAAACCAACTCCTGTCTTTCACCAAATGGCACTGCACACGCCACACACACAGCTAAGCAGCCAACGTCCAGTGAGTGATGTGATCTGTTCCTCCGGCTCCCAGCCACACGATAGCCACTCCCGGTGCCATGGGCGTGGGCCTGTGATTTTTACCAACAGCCTCTTCTGTAGGTATCTCTGGCTCTGGTCCAAGTTATAGCATTAATTCCCTTCCTTTTTCTCTGATTCCTTGGAATGGTCCCAGTGAATTTAAACAGACTGGGATTAGAAGCCTTGTAATAGAGGCCGTAGAGGTATGGTTTATGAGTAATTCAAAACAGTTTGTATTTATTTCTACAAAAAGTGGAGGGTCACGCCTTGATCGGAAATGCAACCTTCTCTTACAGCATGATTCCCACAATAATGTCCACGTCGACTTCAGTGGCTGTGAAATGTGCCTACTTATACCTGTGAGGACCACCCTTCCTCCTATAATCCATTTTTGCTATGGCTAGTAGCAAAAAAATTCTACTTGAACTTAAGGCTGATGTTTTAGGACAGTGGTCGACAAACTCATTAGTCAACAGAGCCAAATATCAACAGTACAACAATTGAAATTTCTTTTGAGAGCCAAATTTTTTAAACTTGAACTTCTAACGCCACTTCTTCAAAATAGACTCACCCAGGCCGTGGTATTTTATGGAAGAGCCACACTCAAGGGGCCAAAGAGCCGCATGTGGCTCACGAGCCGCAGTTTGCCGACCACTGTTTTAGGGGGTCCATTCCATGGAGTCTGCCTTGATACTGAGATCCTTCATCATTGCAGTAACTAAATGTGATCATCAACTTTTGTGCTGTGGCAACTAAGTGTTAAGCATTTCTAGTGCAATTTCTTTCTGAATACTCAGTGCCCGCCTTCTGGGATGTACATTAGTTTTCTTGCTCTTCGCTGTTAATCAATCCCCGCCATTTCTTCCACGGATGCTTCTTCCCTACTGAGCATAGTTTCCAGCTTGAGGTTCATGCAACGTAAGCACAAGTCCAGCCACAGCAGAGCTGTTTGGGGAGGAAGGGCTGTGCTGGTGTGGATTACACCTTCCTGGGTTGCTGAGCCAGCGTCCAGGATGAAGGCTCGGGGGAGACAGCTGTGATTTGGGTGATTACACGTTTAGCCTGGTCAGAGAAGTGTGTGTGTTGCAACTTGCTGATTGCTCTTGGCTCAGACAGTCTGCTCTCCGCGGTCTGGGTCGAGCTGATGCAGAGGCTGAGAACGGGCCAGAGATGCGAGTTTCACCCTGTAGATTTCAGATGGGTCGCCCTCTTTAAGTTCCTGGGGACTTTGGAAGGATTGGCACTATCGAGGTAGCTTGCATTGTATGTCCTGTTTGAAAAGGCACCTTTGTAATTATTTAATTTGCCCCTCATTTGATTAGGGTCTCCATTTGCCCAGTGAGGAAATTCAAGCATGGTCCCCCGCTCCATCATCCTCATCACTACTTCAGCATGTTGCTTTATTCACCTGTGATTTTGGTTTATTTTCCCTTTAAGAATTTTCATGGTACACAATTATTTTCAGTTTCAGCAAATCCCTTTTTTGGAGAAATCAAAACAGAATTTAAAGTATATTAGTAACTTGACCAATATATGGAACCAATTAGTGGCAGAATTATCATTTAGAACCCTATTGTCCTCAAGCAGCCTGGCCCATATACACCACCCAGCTCACACTGCTCTCCTGCTGCCCTATTTACTAGTACGTCCAGGGGTAGAGTGTAAAGCTGGCTCAGCTATCTCTACCTTCACCGAGTTTCCTCTAATGTTAACATCTTAGAGAACCATGGTACATTTATCAAAACTAAGAAATTAATATTGGCAGAATACTCTTAACTATAGTCTTTTGCCTGCTTTTAAACACTTTCTTCTTCAAGACACCATTTTTAAAGTAATACTGAATTTTAAAATAGAAACAGAATGTTCCACATTAATACCCAACCGATGGGTATTAATGTGGAGTCCAAAATAATTTATTTTACTTTCCTAATAGACATAAGACTCCCCAATGTATAACATTCATAGTTCATTACAAATAATGTCATTAAACAAATTGCTAAAATGTCCTTAATGCTTCAAAAGTGATTTTTAAAGATCTATCCTTAAGTAGAATGAACATGTCATTCCTAATAATGTGACAAATTTAAGTATTTATTAGAAATGGGAGATTTACTTATAACAAAGATTACATTAACATTTTTTATTATTACACAATTTCACACTTACAGAAAAATTGCAAGAATAGTACAAAACATTCTTCGATAGTTGACCTGGATTCCCTGAATGTTACCATTTCACTACATTGGCTGTTTTGCTGCTCTCACTCTTGCTCTCTTGCTCTTGCTGTCTGTGGAAGGAGAGTGGGAGAAAAGGAGATAGGGAAGGATGGAGAGAGGGACAGAGAGGGACAGAGAGAGAAAGAGAGAGAGAGAGAGACTGTTTTAAATTACAGGCATGTCGCCCCATTGACCCATAAATACTTCAGTGTAAAGACAGGGAACTTTATTATATAACTACAGTACAGTTGTCAAAACCAGAGAAATTACCATTGATACACTACTATTATCTACAGCCATTGTTCAGATTTTACCATTCGTGGTAAGCAGAATGATGGGCCTCCAAAGATATCCACATGCTATTCCCTACAACCTGTGAATGGATTAGGTTACTCAGCAAAGGGAATTGAAGCTGATTTTACAGTAGATTATGTTGGTTATCTGGGGGCCCAATATAATCCTAAGGATTCTGATAATTGGAGCAGGGAGGCAGAAAAGGAAGTCACAGTGATGCAATGTGATGAGAACTAGCCCACCATTGCTGGCCGGAGGATGGAGGAAGCGGGCAGGGGCCAAGGAATGCGGTGCCTCTAGAAGATGGAAAAGGCGGGAATGGCTTCTCCCCTAGAGCCTCCAGAAGGGAATAGAGACACCTTGATTGACACGAGGAAAATCCCAATCAGACTTCTCACCTACAGAAATACAATAAAGTTGTGTTGTTTTAAGCCACTAAGTTTAGGGTAATGTGTCACACAACCATAAATAACTAATATATTGTTTGTCTCAATAATGTCCTTCATAGAAAAAGAAAATCTGAACTCATGTGTTGCGTTCAGTTGTCATGTCTCTTTCCTGTCCTTCCATCTGGAATAGTTCCTGAGACTTCCTTTGTATTTTATGACATTTGACAAATCTACTTTTTAAACCTTGTAATGTAAGTATTTTCACTTCCAATTGATTTCTCCACTTTCCACAAGATCTTTGAAATACTAATTTCTGTCCACGAGCTGTGAACAGACCAAAAGATCATGGAATAGACTAGACTTTTTATAATTCATCATTACCATCTAATGCTACGAATTTGGCGAGCTTGTCCTGAACGTTTCCTCAAGCACAAAATGAAAGAGAGCCAAGTCACTTAGTGTGAGAGATGCCTTTGAAATTAGGATAACCAACAAATTCACCTGAAGACATCAAAACAAGTTCCGTTTTTACCTTGGGTCCTAGCGCATGGCCACGATTCATGGACAAGTTAGCTGAATGCCCTTAGCTAAGTCACCTTCGCCTGCATTTCCTAGAAATGGGTAAGTAGGTGTAACTACACAACATGTAGTATAACCCCGCAAACTTAAGTTACTGTGGGGCCTGAAGCTTGTACAATTTGGGGCCTTCTTTTTAAAAATATATGAAATCACAAATGCAAAAGTAAGTACGGAGCCGTGAAGGACCCATGGGCTCCATCACCCCCACATGGGAAAGCCAACCACAGTGCACTTACTATATTTATTTTAAGGCAGAGCAGTTGCTTCCTTTATGTCACTGTTTCACTGGGCGTGTGCATGACTGTACTTCCCCTGCGCTGCAGACACCTCAGCCGCTGTCTGGCCCGGAGAACCTGTTTGGTGTGCTCACTGCATGACGACATGGGTGCGGCTCCGCGGGGAGTGCCCGGCCTCCAGAATGTGCCCGGAGGCTGCAGAATCAGCCTTCTGCCAGAGGAAGAAAGGGCACCCCAAGGCGTGCATTCACTGGGGCAGCGGGCAATGGCTTGACGGGGCAGAGCCTTCACTGTCTGCTCCATTAAATCTTTCAAACTCAGAAATGGAAGAGGCAAAACTGACTTCTTTTTTAAAAATATATATATTTTTATTGATTTCTGAGAGGAAGGGAGAGGGAGAGATAGAAACGTCAATGATGAGAGAGAATCATTGATCCGCTGCCTCCTGCACACCCCACACTGGGGATGGAGCCCACAACCCAAGCATGTGCCCTGACCAGGAATCGAACCGTGACCTTCTGGTTGTTCAGAGCTGCTCTCGGGCCCCGGCCTGCTCTAAGCTCACACCATGCTTAGAATATAAGCTCTGGACAGCAAGCGCATAGCCCTGATGTCTCAGCCAGGACTTGGTGCCAGGTGTGTTTTTATTAAAACAGCAACAGAAATAATGCTGCTTCCATGAGCTAAAAGATCTGAACTCTACAGCTTAGCCTTTGGAGTCTATATTTCCAGAGCCTGGGAGATGGTAGAGGAAGATAATAGTGACTTTTATTTAGGGAGCCCACTCTACTGGGGACCCCAGAGTACCCTGTGGGTACTTGCTCTCTTCAGTGGCACTGTGAAGAATATTCTGGTCAAAAGATATTGAGAGGAACTTTAGTTTAGAACTGAAACACCTCAGTTGGTTCTCTGTTATCACAGGAAAATGACTTTTGATGGTTACTCATCTAGTAATAACATAAAGCCATGCATGTCCACCTAGCACGCTGAGAATCTATTCTATGACTTTCTGAAGTAACCCGGGAGAGAGATTTACCACCTATCAATGATTAGCACAGATTTATCCAGGCCCATGCACTAGGGGAACTCTGATTTTTGTTCTTATGCACATCATTACAGTAAGCAATTTTTTTCGCAAATGTTTCCTACTGACTCCTGAGATGAGAAACTGATGACCTGTCATCCTACAACTATATACTGAGAAGCTCTGTGTGAGGCCCTGCCGATGTGGTGGGGATAAAGCAGATAAAACCCTGCCCTTAAGGAATTTACATTCTAGCAGGGGAGACATAATAAACAAGGGGTAGATGAAATAAGTAAGCTAACCATGTAGCACTTAATATGTTCCAGATGCTGTTCCAAGCACTTTATAAATATTAAGCCTACAACCCAATGGGGTGGGTACTATTATTATTATTCGCATTTTATTGATGAGGAAAATGAAGGAGAGAGAGATTCTATTTTGACTACCTGGTAAATGACACAGCCAGGCCTTGAACTCGGGCAAACAGACTCCAGCACTTACCCATATCTCATCCACCACATCATACTGCCTCCAACTAGCATGCCAGTGTCTAGTAGGGTAGAAAGTTCTATGGAGAAAAATAAAGCAGGGGAGGGGCAGAAAGTGTTTGGGGTGTGAAACGGAGCTTGTAATTTTTATACAAAGTGATCAAGAAAGACTTCACTGAGAAGGTGGCATTCAAGTAAAGACAACTCTTATTGCCTATAAGGGAGACAACTCTAAAAGGGAGCAGAAAAATAGGGCAGAAGCTAATGTGTAACATGGGCTCAAGGGAGTTGTTGTTGTTTTTTCAGATGGGAACATTTGAGAAAAGAAAGAAAAGCCAGTGACTCCAGAGAAAGGGTGAAGAATCCTTCTCCAGGGGAAGGGTTAAGTCCTCCCGTCGGCCTTACATGGGGCATGTGACAACAGGGAAGATGAAAAGGAGGACAGGCAGTTGCATGTGGCAGCAAAAGCGTGTGGTAGAGGTTACCTTCTGGTGCTTCTAGCTAGGTCCCTAGCAGAGAGTGACATGGGGGAGGAAGTGTGGGCTGTGGAAAGAAAAGGGGAAAGTGTGAAATAGTCTTCAAGGAGAATAGGAGAACCAATGGACTATGGAGATGGAGTCTGATTGCTCAGAACCCCCTGAGGTTAATAAGCATGGATTCAAAGTTATGACAGTAAGTTGTGCATGGGATTCTAATGGGACTCTAAGGCATGACTGACCATGGCATTTCTAGTGAGTGAGGAGGGCTGCGGTGGCGAGAGGGGGTTGGAGAAGTGCAAAGGTGGTAGGTTGAGTGGACTGTAGGTCCCAGGGGGGAGTGGTATTAAGGTCTGGTCAATAGAGAGACTGACTTTGAAAAGGCAGAGTTGGTGATTAGAGATTAGGTGTTTGAAACTGAAGTTCTGGAAGAGGTACTATTACTTGGAATGGCAAGATCTAAATGTGAATGCAGGAATGAGTAGCCGAGCAGGGTGTGTTTTACCCGATCATTTACTTGGTTAAGCAGTCACATTTTTCTTTCTTTCAATCTTGTGCCTATAGAAGCCACTTTAGTAAATTGTTCAAAAGTCTTATTTCTAAGTGAAACCAAATGAAATCATTGTTCACTGGTAGTCCATAGTCCATGAATGACCCATCATGACTCACCAATGCCCTGGCTCTCTGCATCCTGCACACACACATGACTGGGACAGTTGATGAGACTCCTTGATGGAAAGGGATGGGTCTGAATCCCAGGTGAACATTAGCAAGCGCACATACTTGGGGTTGGTGAAGTACACTTGAGTAATTTCTGTAAAGCCAATGGTTTCACAAGGGATATTTGATCTGCTCTAACCAAATATCAGATTACTGTACTTCCCTTGGTGGTTGCCATGAGCTTCCTGCAAATTGACCTTCTTCTGTGTGTACCTCTCCAGGCAAAGAATTTGAAAACCTTTAAGCTAGACATTCTTAATCAGAACCCTTAATTTGACTGGCTGTTTTTCAGCAATTGAGTTAATTGGGGGGGAAAAAATATCTCAAGAATAAAAACCCATATTAATGATCTCTCTGAAAAATAAAAACAAAAAAAGACAAAGAACTTTCCAAAATTTTGAAGTGAGGTCAAAGGGTGGGCAAAAATTCGGCCTACACTGTCTCCATTAACTATAGCGCTGAAGAGGAAAAATGATGAGTGAATGAGATCCAAGATATTCCAGAAAGATGACAGTAATCACACTTTAGACAATTTGGGGGACACAGAGAGGGCACCCAACATGTTAAGTGAAGGCATGAATACCTTAGTCTGGAAAGTAGAGTGAGTGCCATACTTTAGGGGGAAAAAAATGTTAGCAGGGTTTAATTAACCAGAAACCATAGGCAACCCCAAAAGCTTCATTCGTGAACTTTCTATTTAATCAGGGATTCTCTATTTGCTGCAATTGTAGGAAGTGGGAAATGGAGGAGTCTCTGAACCAGATAGAGTTATTTCTTTTAAAAATCCTCATTGTGGTTACACTGGAGCTGATCAAAGGCTGTTTTCCTTCTGCTCATTTCAGTGGCCTGGGATAATAAGTCAAAATGAAGGCCTGTCCCAGATGGCTGTGGGAGCACAGCAGAACAAGATAAGAGAGGAGTTCACCACTGGGAGATGGATGCTTCTATAGCCCATGCAGTGGGTGGCTTTCCAAAGAAATGTGTCAGAACCACCGCGGAATGCTGCGACCAGGCTGTGCCCCACCTGAAGGGGAGTGAAAGATACCCGGTGAGCACATTAAAGGTCTCTCTGTCTTGGGGTAAACTTTGAAGAAATGAACAAACACCTATTTCTGTAAGCTGATGCTTTGGAAGCAATGAAGACAACAGTCACTAAAGTTTGATCTGACCAAACAGAGGTAGAAATCTGATAGGCTGATCCAACAATACTCATCCCCCATTTCCTTTCAAATGAACAATTCCAAATGCATGCTTTTTGGTTTTACAATAAGTCTTTCTAAGAAAAAGTCCAAGTGGATGTTGAGCTACCCAGCCAGTTATTCTAATTGTAATCATCCTAATTCCATGACATGTCCTTTATTCTCGAGTTGTGTGGTGTGTGTGTGAGAGATTTGGGGGAGCATGCCTATGCTAAAGCAATCTACGGATGTGTGCTTTAGGAGGGACATGGAGATGGCTCCCTTTCTAAGGAGGGGCAGGACTTATGGCTACAGAAGGAACCGCGTGGCCTGGAACATCGAGAACACATTTTCAGGACATGCTGAGGCAACCAGTTTGAACTCGCCAGAGGATTCTTTTCCACTTGGCTCACAGCTTTTCATTCATACTGGCTTTGACCATCCCACTCGTTTTATTTTTAGTTTCTTCTTCATTTTCAGGCCTTTCCATGTAGGGTTAACAAGGACTCTCTAATTCCTGAGCTGGTTTTAGCAACCTTGCTTTTGATATATTCCCCCCATGCTCAGCTTAAGAACACTCCAAGCATTAATACTTGATGGCAGAAAGTAGTGAATGTTAACGACATCGATTTGGGGGAAGCCGGCTTTAGACTATTTTTCACTGGTTTCTTGGTAGAAATTAAATAATTCATTCAAGCAAAGATTCGACTAGGAAAATTACTTGAAGAGAAAAGACAACTCTCCCCTACGGAAGAATTCCAAATAATTTACATAGATACTCTGCTCTCGAGGAGGGAGTGGGTAACTCCCCATTTCTTAGTTGTGGGCATGTGTAGTGACTTCCAAAGAGTCAGATATGGGAAGAGGGAGAAAAGAGTAACTTCACGGGGAGAAACCAGGCAAACAACCTCAGCCAGGTGGTCAAGGTCAATATCAACATGGTGTTGAAATCATGTACCTTTCACCAGAGGAAATAAAAATGGCACTTATCTCCCCAAACCCCACAACCCTAATCTAATGATGACAAAAATATCCGGCAGTCCTCTGCTGAGGGACATTCTACAAAATAGTGACCAGCACTCCTCAAAACTGCCAAGGTCATTTATAACATGAACAGTCTAAGAGACTGTCCGTCAAGAGGAGCCTAACGAAACATGACCACTAAATAGTCTAGTAGCCTGGGTAGGATCCTGGAACAGGAAAAGGACATTAGGTTAAAAAAACTAGCAGGGGAAATCAACCAGCCACCTCTCGATGCACAGGACAACGCCCAGCCAACTGAGCCACACCCGCCGGGGCTTTTATATATATATTAATGTACTTGACTGGAAAGTAAACTCTGCTGCTCTCAGAGTCCATCTCATGCAGAAAGTCTGGTCACGAAGCAGGCAGTTCTGGGCAGCCAGAACCCTGTAAATATGGACTGCGCAGGCTGGCAATTCTCTGAAGAGAAGTATGTTTCAGAGCTTCCACTTTTCCCATTCCGGGCCCTTTCCCCTCATAAAAATAAGAGCCCGTGTTTACCTAGGATACTGTGCTAAGTTTTTAGCCCATGTATTACCTTTCACCTTCACAGCAGCCAACATTATGAAGGAGGTGAGTGTTGTTATGTCATTGTTTTATCCATGAAGAAAAACAGAACCACGCTCACTCTGTCTGTAAAAGTGGGGCTGGAATAAAAACCCAGATAGTCTGGGCCCAGAGTCAGTGTTATTCTCACGTCTATCATTTGTGTACTTTCCTCCCCGCTCACTCCTCGTCCTGGCAGCAGGAGCTTCAACAGGAATTATCCTTAGGCTATGAATGGCCAGAGTCATTTTGACCCGTGGTGTCAACTGTACTGTGTGGACTCTATAGAGAAATAATGGAGTGGGGTGGGTGCGTGAGCAAGTTGGGAAGGCACCTCTCTCTGAAGTCATGCCTGGTTCCTAATTACAACATTGGTCCTGAGCACACACTCAGATCCCCACAGGTACTCGGAGTAACATTGAGTCCTATCCTATAGTCTATTCTAGCCCTAAGCCTAAGTCAATCCCATCTGATGCCTTGGAAACAACCCAACCTTGGGGCATTTTCAAGTGGTTTCTATAATGAGCATTAGCAAACCCACAGGTGTGCCTAAATGAGGATTTGCGAAACTGAGCAGACTTTCCCAACCCTATACTTCAGAAAGGTTGGCTCCCTTTTATTTACAAAATACGGTGAGTTTGTATGTACCAGCCCAAATTCAGAGAAGGGGGCTCTTTCATGTTTGCAAAAGATGTCCGCGAGGCATTGAGAGAGCAATTGGAAACAGCAACTTCTCCAACTCTGGCCTCTTCCAAAAGTGGTGAGAAAGTTCACAATTTACTGAAGACCCTTAGAAAGGCGAGTCCAAGAATAGACCCGTTCAGTAACTTGGTAAATAGAGGGGGCTAAAAAAATAAACCATTCCACCACGACTTCCTGCTGGAAAAGTCAAAGCTGCTCAGATCACTTGGAGGGAAGACTGCGCCTCTGGAACAGGCAGCAGCATGTTTTCAAAGTTCCCTGGGGTGTGGGATGATGACAAGCTTTCTTTCTTTATTTTCCCCCCTTTTGTTATCTGTGTTTTCTAATGTTTCTGCAGTGGACATGTATTGCACCTGTCATAAGAAAAATAAACAAGAAAAGCTATGGAAAAAGAAAGGTCAGATGGCTGTTTTGGCAGGAAATCGCTTACCTAGAAAATCATGACGTAACCCTGGGCAGGACTGGCCCTTCCTGTGACTGGGCAAGGCACTGCCAAGCCCTGGTTTGCTGGAGATTTCTTCTCTGACGGCAGCGGGTCTCGGGGGAACTCCAAGTAGCGCTGTTGGAGGGTTGAAGATCTGGAAGAAAGCTTGGGTAGCCTGGTTCTATGAAATTAACAAGTTTCTTAAAGACAATTCAGAAAAACACGCACACATAAACAAGAATCAAAAGCAAAGAACCAGAGAGCCAAGGTTGGAACACAGATCAATGTAAGGAACCGATATGGATGAATCTAGATGAGACATAAGTCAATGGAGTTCAAAAACGAGGGCTTTCATTCAGAGGCTGGTGTGTGTGCATCTGTTTTCAGCTCTTCTCAGGAAAAAAAACCAAACGAGAAAACACTCCACTTAGGTTGACATGTGAGGGACTACATGTCAACCCAACTTTGAGTCCAACTTTCTCTCGTGGAGTGGCAACATGATTTAGGGGCCTGGACTCAGCTCCAAAGCAGGCCCGTGCTCACCCAAAACAGGGTCTGGCAAACTCTTTCTGTAGACGTCCAGAGAGTAACTATCCGAGCATTTCTGGGTCCGATGGTCTCTGTTAGCAACTACTGAACTCGCTTGTTATAATGCAAAAGTAGCCATGGGTAACGTGCAGAGGGAGAGTGTGACTCTGTTCCAGTAAAACTTCCCAGAGGCAGCTGGTGGGCAGGATTCGGCCCGCAGCCACGTTTGCTGACCTCTGGACTAAGCCGATCACAGTTCTCCCAAACCTCTTGCCAGTGATTACGGCATCTAGGCTAAAACCAATCAGCCTAAAGCATTTTCCTGGAGAAAATTACTAGTTCAGAGACAGGCATATGACCAAAACTGGCCCCATGAAGAGGAAAGATTTTTGTTTGAAGTTTGGGGGAGAGGAGTTTGACCTCGTCCTGCCTATGTGAATAAGGAAACGTATAACCCTGATTGTAACTGGCCACCAGTTTACAGCTATGAGGACAACTGCCTTCAGGTGAAGTGTACTCTGGGTGATGGAAGAGAAAGATAAAACTTGCCTCCTTGATGGTCTCAATGGACCACAGGATAATATAATCCCTGGATTTTCAATTATGTGAGCCTATAGGTATGCTTATTGTAAAAACCACTTTGAGTTGGGATTTCTATTTCTTGAGGCTAAATGCATAGCTGATAGAAAACTTAAAATGTTTATGACTTTCAAAACTTGCAGACACTAAAAAGAGTTGACACCTGCTCCTATAAAAGTTCCTTTCCATCATTAAAAATAAATGTGAAATATAAGCATAACCAATGGACACAGACACCAGTGGGGTGAGGGCATGAGCGGGGGTGGGGGGGGTGGAAGGGAAATGGGGGGTTAAGGACACATATGTAATACCTTAATCAATAAAGAAAGAAAAAATAATAAATGTGAAAAATAGGGAATAAAGCTACACTGGCTTTTTGTTGTTTGTTTTTTGTTAATCCTCATCCGAGGATATTTTTTCCATTGGTTTTTAGAGAGAATGGAGGGGAAGATAGGAAGGGGAGAGAGAGAGAGAGAACATCAATGTGAGAGAGACACATCGATTGTGTTGCTTCCCAGGGCAGGGATAGAACCTGAAACCCAGGTAGGTGCCCTTGATTGAGAATCAAACTCGAGACCCTTCGGTGAACAGCCGACACTCTAACCTCTGAGCCACACCAGCCAGGGCACAGTAGCTTCTTTTAATTACCTAGAGTGGTGGTATGGGCCTTGTTGGAGGCAGCGACGGTTTGATTAAATCTATGAAATATATGGGTTGGAGGACACTTTCTCTGTGATGAGACTAAGAACATGAATGCCAAGAGGCACTGAGAGTATGGACTTTCTAGTAACAACACCCTTGGTCTTAAGCGTAGGTCTCTTCCCTTCATCTTCTTCAAGCTCTAAACTTAAGCAAGTACTTTTCAAATGCACATCTAAAACTGAATGAATGAAAATGATCTTAAACCTTAGGACTTCATAAAAACAGTTTATGAAAAAAAGAAACCACTTGTAAAATGTAAAACAAAATCTTTCATAAGCAACATCTCATTTTGACATTTAATGTTTCTTATACCATTCTTATAGTCATACATCATTCTTTTATATTCATTTTAGTCTTGCTTAGTTGTATGAATTTACAGCTTTGTTGATATATTAAGTTATTTTAATAAAATAAGAGAACTTGAGTTTCAGAATTGTTTTTCTTCCAATCAGTCTAAAACTCACCTTTCTATATCTCACTTTAAATATTAATATGATGGAAATTATATCTTATCTAAATTACCTCTTAAGTATGTTAGGAAAATGACTGTAAGCTGTGGCACAGTTAAATGTAAAAACCTTTTTACAATCTGGTTTTTCTTTGTCAAGACATTCATAGAAAAGCTTGGAAACAGCCTAAAAAAAAAGCAACCAAAACCATCACCAGGGATGGCTACTAGATGTCAAAAATGGGATTTTTCAGCCAGACAGGCCAGGGGACATATAAAGTTTATAAAATCATAAAGTATTGGGAAATGCTAAAATATACTCTTGTTTAGCAAATCCTAAAGTATTAGAACCAAGGACAATTAAGAGGTCCTTTTAATAAAATAAAGAAAAGTTGATTTTATGTAGCAGATAAAAAAACTCCTAGAAAATATATTTTAAAAAGAGAGTTGGTTAAATTTACAGGTGATAGATAATTCCACAATATGCTAATAAGTAAATTTCAGGATATTTTGCACTGTATTCCTGAACATTCATTGAGGGTTAGTGTTATAGAGGCCACCCACTCCCAAACACCTGCTGGTTCTCCTGTGGGGTCCAGCCTCGCTCTGTGTAAGGGACTTGCTCTGAATGGGCATGGCCCTGTGTGGTATCACCCTTCGGGCTCTGTCTTTGTTCCAGAGGGAAACATCTACATTGTGGCTGACTGGCTAGACAAGATCTGGTTCTGAAAGGAAGTTCACCAAATTAATTTTTATTAATGTAAAATTATGTATAAAGTTAATAATCCTTCAGAAAATTCCAACAGGAAAGATTAGAATGTTGATCGTATTGGGTCAGGTACCTCTAAGATGGGTTTTCCATCAGGCCCTGAATGGTCAGAAGATATAAAATTGCCCCCCCCTCCTTTTTTTAATTCGTCTCAAAGTTTCATGTATGTATCTGTACTGCCCTACAATGCCTTTTAATTTTTTTTTTCAATTGCAGTTGACATACAATATTATATTAGTTTCAGGTGTACAACCCAATGATGAGACATTTCTTAGAAAATATTGAGTATAAGATTAAAACTAAGAAGCAAACCTACCAGACAAAAGCCCACAGTTTTTACTCAAAAGGACATTTTCTACCTGGAGCTCAAGTAAAATATGTCCCTTTCTGTGTGTAGACTTTTTCGCATAGGTGTCATTCTAAGAATTCCTGGGGCATATAAAATGTATTCCCTTCCATATAAACAATTCTTCCGAAAAACCAAGGAGTCATATTCTGCTTTTGCTGAGCTTTCTTTCCTAAGTTACTTCCAAGGGTTGTATTCAAAGAGGACCTTGAGGTAAGAAAACAGCAAAAGCATCAGTAGCTTTGGTCAAGCAATGGCAGTTAGCCCTTGCTCGGCTGTGCATTTGCACAATAAAAAGCAGGACATTGAAATAATGTCCAGATAATTCAGGCCTACTAGTACACTACATTCACCGAAAGCAGGTGGGTGGGTGGGAGAAGTGTGTCATTTTGGTTTAAGTTGTCTGAATCACTGCGTTAATTCTACTAAATCTAAGTACACTCAGAGGTTTTCAGGTTAGTGAGGAGTGTCTAGATTTTTCTGCGATTATTGGTAGCTCTTTCCATAATTGCAGTGGTCTAAAAGTCCCACCTTTTAACCGAGGTCTCATCCAATCTGCAGGCTTCCTGAAGTAGAACCACCCAGGAATGTTTGGGGATTTCTGTGTGACCCGGCCCCGGAAATGCTGCGGCTAGGGAGGTAGCTACTGGGATCTGGAGTTCTCTCCGACCGCTCAGACTCTGCACTAGACCAACAATCATTTCCAATTACCCTAAGGAGTTCAAGAATTGAATTACTTAATAAAGTGCTCATACCTGGATTAAGATATCAGAGCAAGGGACCTGATTGGATGATGTAAAAGGAGGTTGCATAAGAGTCATTATACACTGAAGAATTGAAAAAGGTAACGTGAAAAGGAAAATGTGTCCCTAATAACCAAACTTTTATTGCAGGAGAGGAGTCACTGCAGAATATGGTATATAAAAGACTAGGAATTTCATGTTCTATTTGAAATTCTTGTTTGTTTGTTTTTAATGGGAGGGAGGCATGTTTATCCCATGTGAGGCTTAATTTTTTGTATATTGTAGGTCAGTAATAACTCTAGATAGAGGTATTGGATGTGTAAGTAACCTCAACATGAGGATAATAGCAGGACCTGCTTCCTAGGGTGGTGGTGAGGAACACACTCCAAAACCCTGCATTTCCCAGCGCTGAGCTGGGCACATCCAGAACATTCCATACAGCTTCACTGTCAGTACTGTAATTGTCAGCATTATTACTAGATGTTTACAATGTGTTCACAGATTCTTATCTAAAGGAGAGGACTAGGCTCCGAATGCTATATATAGTTTTTCAGACTTTATAACTTCACTTATTAAGGCGAGTTCCAGATGGCCATGAAGAAGCACAGTTAGAAACATGGTTACCTGGACTCCGTTCTGGCTCTGAAAGGCAGGGCTGGGGAGCCTGACCTAAGGGTGACCACCTCTCACCCCGTCACACCTGCAGCCCTGACCTCACCCATGAAGCCCAGCGAAGAATCCTCACTGCGGTGGGCTCCTTCAAATCTGGTGGCCTCTCGTTCAAATCCGAATATTATGGTCCAAGTATTAGAGTGGCCAAGGAGCCACGGGCAGTGTTTATTCTGCTAGTGGCCATTTCACCCAGGAGTGGATGACAAAATTTCAGTTTAAAGGAACGTGACAGTTGGCACACCCCTAAATCTACTGAAGTTGCCTCCCAGAATCTTTCACTCTCTTGGTTATTATTATTTTTCCTTCTATTTTGTTTTCTGAGCATGTGCCCTCTCTTCTCTGGCCCTCTCTATTTGTTGTATAGGTTAAAAAAAAAAAAAAAAGACAAAAAGACTTGATTTGAATATTTCTGTCTGCAGTAACTACACCCGAATAGACGCTAGGAAGTTGTTCTTTGTGCAGAGCTGTGATTGCCCACCAATCCCTGGCCCACGTGGGTCCCCAGCCAACCACAGAAAAAGGATCGCCTCCCCTCCCAAAGTAAAAGGCAGAGCCGGGCCTGGCCCTGGCCACCGCAGCTCCCTGAGAAGCTGCTGTGGGAACGCCATATACGCTTCTGCCTAAAGTGAAAGCTGGCCACTTCAGCCCGGGGGCTCGCTTCAGAGAGCCCTGCTCTGGAATCCGGCCAGCCTCAGAGAATTTACCCGGACGATCCAGGAAACATGAGATTTCCATTTATGGACATTTTCCTTTACCGTTAAGAACAAGAGGAGCTGCCCTCCCCGCCACCTCCCCACCCCACCCCCATGCCCCGATGGCTTTATTTTACATTTAAAAATGCTATGCAGGAGCTGACGTCACGGGCGCTATCTGGGGAGATTAAGGGCAGGGAATTGGGTCTGATGTTGGCATGTGAACAGCCAGTGCTTCAGTTTTTATCATAAGTGAGTGAACGCGGTGACATGCCAGACATTCCTTCTGAAAGTGAACTGAGGTAAAGATGGAACTCGAGGCAAAAATCAACATGTCACTTGCCATTCGATTTGGGAGGTTGGGGTGCAGAGATGACAGTTCTGTGACGTGACTGACACAGCATTGTGGAAAGGAAAGTCCCCTGTGTGTGTGGGAGGGAGGCGGGGGGAGGGGGGTGACTGAGCTGCAAACGAAACAATGGACCGAGGGGACTTCCAGGGCCTCGGCCTTCCTGCCCTGCCCGTGGAAATGCCCCAGGACCTTTCCGTCTGCAGGACTGGAGAACTTCTGCATAGGACATTGTCCCCACGGATCCCAGGGCTTACCCTGTAGATGAATGTGACAACTTGGGGGACGATAAGAGGAAAATTCCAGGGCTGACTTCCTAGAACAGAATTCGAAGACAAGTTTGAAGTGCAGGCCCCTAAGCAAACATTTCAGAGAAGCATCTGTTAAGTTTTGTAAAGTGCCGAAACAGGCAGGTCTCCGGAAGAGGGGTCGCCCTGCAGTTCTTGGGTGGTATTTCTGCCTGGAGACCTGAGATGGCCTTCTGCTTGGAGCTCCTGAGAGCTCATCAGAAGCAGCGAGACTCAGGGTTGGACGCCCTCTGTGCTGTGCTGTGCTGGGCTGTGCATGTCACGACTTATGCAGACGCTGTTTCTGGTTTTGGGTTTGAATTTGCACATTTGAATTAATGTATCATCTTAATTATCAAGTAGATTTTTTGGAGCTTTTTCTCTTATTTTTTATACCAGTTTTATTGAGGTATAATTTATATACAATCAAAGGTATCTATTTTAAGTGTACAATTGGATTATTTTTGACCACTGTCATATTTCAGACTATTTCTCTCATCCCCACAAATTATCCTCATGCTCCACTGCAGTCAGTCCCCTATCTCTGGTCTCCACTGAACTGGTTTCTTTTCTCATAGTTTCACCTCATTTAGAATTTCATGTAAATAGGATCATATAGGATATGTTTTTGTGTGTGCGCGCCTGGCTTCCTTCACTTAGCACAATGCTTTCAAATTTATCCATGTCCTGTATGCATCAGTAGTTCATTCTTTTTTGTTGTGTGTTTTTTCTACATTTTTTTTTTGTGTTAAGGTATACATAATAAAGGTTCCCACCTTAACCATTTCTACATGTACATCAAATTGACTTTCGTTTGGATTTAAAAAAAAAAAGATTTATTTGGGTCATGTGGAAAAGCAAATTGATTTTTGTTGCCTTTTTGAAAAGCATGTGTTAATTGAAGTTGGTCATAAAAATATGTTTACCTCCATCTGACCTTTATAGTTTCCTTGAAATAGAAGATCCCACCCTGCCATATTTAAAATGAAGTTGTAAATGCACAAATTTTGAGCCATTTGTCAGGCAAATCTGAATGTGAAGGAAATCTCCAGATACTAGTATATAGCAAAAATACAAGTTACTTAACAACTTCCAGGTAAATATTTATAGTTAGGACATAAACCTGGATTAGACCAAGAGTTCCACAGAAGTTTAACGTTATGAGTGAATAATTTCAATTAGTAAAAGGTTAAAGAAAAAAAAAAAAACTTCCATCTTTCTCATATATTCATTAGTAACTATAACAAGGAAAAACTGACAGTGCTTAGTGATAATAAAAGCAACAACAACAACAATATTTTATTACAGCTTACTTATATAGTGTATATTCTATGTCTGATGGTGCTCTGAGCTCTAGGTAGGTCATTAACTCATTTCATTTCCCCATCAACGTTTCCGGGTGAGTGTTCTATTATTATCCCCATTCTACAGATGAAGAAACTGAGGCTCAGAGAAAACTAAGTAACCTGCCTTGATGAGAGCCAGGATTTGGCCCTGAGTTTCTGCTCCAGAGCCTTGATGTTTGACTACTAGAATACTCTTAACCCCAGTAGTGCCCTAGAGAAAAAATTTCAAATTAGCAAAGGGGGCTGCTATTGTCCCTGAGCAAGGTAGATTAAGCCAGAAGCGGAGGTTGCAAGCCTGAGCCAGACAGGTCGTTTCGATGTATGAAGAAGCCCAGAACAAGGCCACGAGAAGAGGTAGGAACTGAGAAACACTGGCGCATCCTCTTTACAGGAAAGAGGTTGCTGGCTGGCCTGGTGCCCAGGGGCCTGCTGCCCATTTTTCTAACCCAGGTCCAGGTGACCTCTGGGGGTTCTTTCAGAGCAAACCTGTGAGGAAAACCAGAATTCTTTGTTCAGAGTCCATTGTGGTTTGGCTTTATTGACGTGGGCCAATAGCCCACAATCTGCTTGGGTTGTCATAGATGTTGACAAGTAACCATTGACTGCATATTGAATTCATTCAATATTGTGAATTTGTCTTTTTTTTTTTTTTTATTGTGCTTTGTAATCAGACCTAACAAAGGGTTTATGGACTCTGGAACTAGATTGCCAGGTTTTGAATCTTAGCTTTGCCACTTATTCACAGTGTGACTTGATCTTTCCAAGTCTCTGTTTTATCATCTGTAAAAAGGGGAAATGAATAGTACACCTATTTCATAGTGTTGTTTTGAAGACCAAAAGGGTTATTATGTATAAGGGATTGATAACAGTGATGACAAATAGTAGGTACAATATATGTGTTGGCTATTATCACTATCCAAAAAGGATGATAGATATAAATATCTATCCCACCGTTTAAGATATAATGAACAATAGTGATCTGTGCTAAAATGAAACTGACCTCCCAGATTTATTTCGGGGGGCTTGCTCCTTGGTCCTGCTGGACTGTGGGACATTGCGCAGCCCTGATGGGCGGAAATACAAGGAGCAGAGGGTGCAGGGACAGGAAAGGGACAATGTTGGTCACACCAAGATTTTCCATTCTCTCGCTCTCACTCACTGCACCTAGCACGGTGGGCTTGGATGATACTCACAGTGGGTCTCAACAAACCTCTTCTAATGGGTCCATCGAGAATGGCTACAGAAATAGGGGCTAGGATGTAAAAGGAGTAATAAATCCGGATCCTCTTTCTTACACAATTCAACAGAATACTTATTTGGCACCCAGTGTGAGCTAGATGCTGGACCAGTTATTAGGGATACCCCCTAGCCTTCATAGGGAGGCCCACCTGTCCACAGGGGACTCCATGAGCTGCTAGCCCAAGTGATCAGGAAGTTATGGGGACCCAGGTGGGGGGGAACCGTTGGTCCTGGCCCATGATGGTGAGGGAAGGAAGGAGGTGTCAGCAGACTGGGTGGGCTGGGATCCGGCTGCTGTGTTTCGGAAAGAGGCTGAGAAGAGGACCCTGCTGTAACTCTCCGACTGGCCTGTTCTCCTTGGTGCCTCTTAGACCACAGCTGATCAGGGCTGCCAATTCACTTCTGAGTGTGCGCACTTGAGGCTGGACCTCCCAGTTTGAGGAAGGGGCGGTCTGCTAGCTGCCTCTGTACCCCTGGACCACCCCGGGAGAGGAGGAGGGCCCTGGCACATTCCTCCCCAAGGATCCCTGGGCCGCAGCCTCCGCACCACACCCTTGGCCCCGGCCAGGTGTGCGCGCGGGGGGAGCCCGCGGCTGGGGTGAGCGCTTTTACAGCTCGGCTGGTGCTGTTTGTCTGCCTCCCGAGGGCTGGGTCCTCCTTATTCACAGGTGAGTCACACCCCGAGACGCAGGCTCTCTTCCTGTCAGGACTGAGTCAGGTAGAAGCGTCGATAAAACCACCTGATCGAGGAAAAGGAAGGCACAGCGGAGCGCAGAGTGAAAAACCAGCGGCCCCGCCAGGCGCCAGGCAGCGACCCCTGCAGCGGTGGACGGCGCGCCGGCCCGGCCCAGCCCGCCCGGCCATGCCCGCGCTCTGGCTCAGCTGCTGCTTCTGCGTCTGCGTCTTGCTCCTGCCTGCCGCCCGGGCCACCTTCAGGAGGGAAGGTGAGTCGGTTCCAGGAGGAAAGCTCGCAGTCTTGGGCTGCGAACTGGCCTTTCTGTGCAGACGGTGAGGCTGAATGCACCTCGGAAGATGCCCGCTTCGCCCAGAACCTCTCTGAGCTCCCTCCTCCTCCCTGCCACCCCCATCTGGGCTTTTCCAGAAATATGGGGTTTCAACAAGACTAACATTACTATATAAAGCTGTCTGACTTAAAAACAATTGGGAAGCCAAACAGGTGTGCCAAACCAGGCTTTTCCTTACTTAGAGCATTTCCTTGATTGCTTTCTTTGACCACGGGGCCCCTGTGCAATGAGGAGTATGTTGGTGCCTAAACGCTTTTCTCATTGTGTGTTTTTGCTGGTGGGATTTGGGTGCGAATGCTTTCTGTGACGGAGCACCACAGAGTTTGAAAACGAACCTCTTCCATAATCCTCCTGAAATTCCCGTTTCACCTTTGGGATGGAAAAGGAGCCTTTTTGAGTCTTCAAGAGGCCTTGCTTTTGATTAACGTTACCTTTTATAGTATTTTCATATAGCAATCATCCATCAGGCGTTTATTTGGCACCCACGCCATAGATCATTGGATCTTATCGGGCTCCCAGTGGCTGTCATGTCCTGAGAAGTTCAGCTGATATAAACAAAACTTTCGGCAGCCTAGCAACCATTTACTGTACGCACGTATCAGCTATGACAACACATAACGGGTGTTTTCCTTGTCACTTAGTCTTACCACTGACACTTGACTGGGTAATTACCCTGAGTTTTCATGTTTATATGGCTTCCTGCACCTGATGGCATTCCAGCAATCATTTCAATGGGGCTAAGAGGCATTTTCGCACGTGTGCATGAAT
Organism: Eptesicus fuscus; assembly: GCF_027574615.1. Lineage (NCBI taxonomy): Eukaryota > Metazoa > Chordata > Mammalia > Chiroptera > Vespertilionidae > Eptesicus > Eptesicus fuscus. The sequence goes on from NC_072494.1 coordinate 25,274,771, forward strand.
GAACATGAGATGATGTTCATGTGCACGTGGGATCATCTTAGATATTCCATTTATTATTGTGCCCTCTGGGCAATGCTGGCCTGAAGGGATGTGAATGGCAGGAATATTTTAGCATGTGTTTCAAAGCACTGATACGGTCCTTTTTTTTCTTTTTCTTTTTTTTTTTCTAAAATAGTTTTGGGATTAACTTCCAATCCATCATGACTTCCATTTAAAAAACTCTTTATGAAAATGATCATGCAGGTTCGGTTCCCTCGGAGTTGGGATAAGTAGTCTTAAGCCAGGGGAAAAAACATTGTAAAAGTAAGCATAGTCTCTGAATATTGGAATATACAAGGACTTTTTATAGATCAACTGCTAGAATCTGGTGGCTTAAAAAAATGAGAAAATGGATTTGCACAGAACCACAGAGGCAGCTGTTGGCAGAGACGGAATTGGAACTTGACTCAGGGTTCTTAGACTGGAATTTTTGGGACCACATTACGAAAGTAATAAGGAAACTAGGTACATATTTACCTAATGGGTAATTATTGAAGCAATTTTCCCCTTGGCTATGGTTGAGTATGCGTGCGTGCGTGTATGCGTGTGTGTGTGTGTGTGTGTGTGTGTGTGTTAGCATTAGATAGTAGAAACAAAATGTGTGGGATCTTATCAATTGTTTAATGAAATCAGACTCAAGTGGACAGAGCTTGGACTGTCCCTTCTCAAGGACGGACCAGCTCTGAGCATTCTGTGTAGACCGTTAAGTCAGAAGCAGTGTTCAGGCTCATTTCTAGAACTCCCTCTTCTTTGGGGACAGACTGCTTAAGATATTAGACTCCCTTTCCAACAGGGATCGCCTTGGGGTTCAGTGAGAGTGTGGGAAGTTTGGTGTGCAGGTGGAGCACTCATGCTTGTCCACTCCTGGGATGCTGGAATGCAGCGGAAGTTGGGCTGAAGGGATGGGACTTTGCCATCTCCCTTAAGCCGCCCACATCTGTGCATCCTCTGGGCTGCACCTGTGCGTCCAAAGCAATGACATTGCTTCTAGGTTGTTCCCTCAAAGGTGAAGTTATGGTGTTAGATGTGATCAGCAAGACTTTCAGGGATGGGCTCAGCTAAAGCACACGGTTCAGAGGCAGCCTGACCTGGCTTCAGATTTTATCTCATTCACTTACTCCTCTACTTCCTTAGAAGTAACCTCAGCCACTCGGAGTCTGCTTCCTCACCTGTTAAACGGAGGCAGCAGTACTGCGCAGCCCTGTAGAGCTGCTGAAAGGATGAGAGATGATTGTAAAGTGCCTTAAAACGCCTGGAAAAGTCTAACACCAACACTATAGGTGTCATGAACTCGGATGTGTGGAGATCAGTCAGGAAGAGGAATACTCCCCTTCAGGAACTCACAGTTGGTGTGAGAGAATGTGGCACGTGGCTCCAATGGTCTGGGTCAGAGTTCACATGGGGAGGTATGACTGGAGAAGGGGCTAGAAGGAGACTAGAACTGTAGCCAAGAATCTGGTCCCTAAGAGCCTTGCATGCCAGGCTGTGCAGTTGGGATGGTGTTCTGTAGGCAAAAAAAGGTTGCAGATGGTTTGTAAGCAGGATATAGGCAAGGTCACACTCTCAGAGGCTTACAGGGTGGAGTTGAGCTAGGAGAGGCCAGTGAATGGCCATTGCAAGAGCAAAAATGAGACAGGTAACAGAGACATTTCGAAGGTACAATTGAAAGAATTTGGTGATCCATTAAGTGTGTGTGTTAGGAATACCAGCCCTGGCCGGTGTGGCTCAGTGGATAGAGCGTCGGCCTGCGGACTCAAAGGTCCCGGGTTCGATTCCCGGTCAGGGGCATGGACCTTGGTTGCGGGCACATCCCTGGTCGGGGGGGTGCAGGAGGCAGCTGATGGATGTTTCTCTCTCATCGATGTTTCTAACTCTCTCTCCCTCTCCCTTCCTCTCTGTAAAAAATCAATAAAATATATATTTAAAAAAAAAAAAAAAAAAAGGAATACCAGTAAGGGAAAATTGTGAGGAATGAGTCCAAGATGGATCCAAGGCTCAGGTCGTGTGATTGTTTACACAGTGATAACATGAAAGGAAATGAGGACTGTGAGAGAAGTATGAGATTTGGGAGCAAGGTTGAGCAGTGAAGAGGAGGGATGGAATTCCAGGGGGGACCTGTTGAATTTGATTGAGATGAGAGTAGAGATGTCCAAAGGCCCTGGGTAACAGCTGGAACTATGATTTTGAAGTTTAGAAGAAAAGTTTGAAATATACAGTTGGGAGCCCAAAGGTGGAAAACAAAGCCTTGACAGTAGATGAGAGTACCTGGGAGACAGAGGTAACAGAAACCTCAACCCTTAACAAGGGGATGGGAGAACAATGAAGGAGAATCAGGAGGGATGAGCACCGAGGAGAAAAGAGTTAAGAAAGTGGTGTGTTTTGTTAGGCAACGAGTTAATAAGAGTTTCGACAATGTAGGAGTAACAACTGGTATTCAGTTATAAAAATATGAATATACAAAGACGAGGACTAAAATACACTGTTGGATTCAGCCCTCAGATAAGTTTTGAGGCAATTGTTCTAGAATAGTGAGCTCAGAATCCAAAAGTGTTATAGGTCACCAATGTGGTTTTTCCCATGGCCTGGTACTGGAAAAGAGGTGCTAACAGGTGCTATAGATAGTGGAAAGGACCGTGGGAAGGTTTATACTCTCATGGATTCTGTTATTTAAATTGTCAAAGTAGTATCATGCATAAGAGTGCAGGCTCTGGAGTAAGACTGCCTGGGTTCAAATCCTAGCTCCGGCGTTTACCAGTGCTGGGACTTAGCAAGCTACCGCACCTGTTACTCAGGTTCCTCATCTCTAAGATGAGCACTTTGCACAGTGCCTCTCAAGCATTATGTTTTAGTATTATTGTTCTAATTAACTGTCCTGACAGTACTGAAGGCCCGTGTATTGCCTTCTGAGTTTTAATGGTGAGGTTTTTGAAGGCTCTTTGAATTAACTCAAAAAAGGCGATGAGGCCCTAGCCGGTTTGGCTCAGAGGATAGAGCATCAGCCTGCGGACTCAGGGGTCCTGGGTTCAATTCCGGTCAAGGGCACATGCCCAGGTTGCAGGCTCGGTCCCCAGTAGGGGGTGTGTGAGAGTCAGCCAATCACTAATTCCCTCTCATCATTGATGTTTCTCTCTCTCTCTCTCTCTCTCTCTCTCTCTCTCTCTCTGAAATCAAGAAAAAAAAAATATTTTTAAAAAATAGGTGATGAAGAGCCTTGTGCTTAGGCTGGAATGAGCCCTCAGCTTTACCCAATGAAATAAGTAACAAAGAACCTGACAAGGAACCCAAAGCAGATTAGAATCTCAAGACTGGATTTTATATCATGTCTTCTCCTTGCCTCTGTCACCACCAGACCTCATCACATAGAGACTCAGCAAATCTGTTGCTCTCTGGAATATGACCAAATATAAGATGACCCCATGTGGGATGTTCTTTCACTTCTTAATAGTTAGATCTCCCCCCTCTTCCCCGCTCCTCTCTCACACACACACAAAAAAAATGAATTTGGGGCAACTTAATTATGAAAATAAATATAGATGGTCACGTGTCTCTTTATGTTCTATTTAGGAAATTAGTGACACAAATATATTTAAAGTCACATAATTTATAAACTAATAGCTTAGGAGTATTGGTTAGCTCATTCACATTTCATGAAGTAATTAATTAAAATTCTCTCCATTCATCTTTAGCATTCCCAAAGCCACTTTAGTACAGTTTCCTCTTCACGTTGGACTAGGTGGCTTGAGATACAGCCCTCTCTGAGTCTGTTATTGATGCTGTCATTAGAAAGTACCCCATTTTAAAAACATTTAACAATCATCTTGCCTGGCTGAAGTAGCTCAGTTGTTTGAGCATTGTGCTATGCACCTAAAGGTTGCTGGTTCAATTCCCAGTCAGGGCACATACCTGGGTTGTGGGTTTCAGTCCCCAGTGTGGGCATATACAGGAGGCAATGAATTGATGTCTCTCCTCTCTCTCTCTCTCTCTCTCTCTTCTCTCTCTCTCTCTCTCTCTCTCTTTCTCCTCCCCTCTCTCCTTCTCCCTTCCTCTCTCTAAGCATGCCCTTAGGTGAGGGTTAAAAAAAAAAATCCTTAAGTGTACATTTGATCGATAGCTTGGCTTCTTTCTCACTGATAGGTATCCAAAATATTGATTGAAGTCATTTCAAATTAATGTGTCTTCCCCAAACTATTCTTTAGTTAAAAAAAAAAATCCTTTAAAAAGTGCCCTATGATATGAGAGATTGTGAAAAGACTTAAATGTGACCTATTTTTCCCCCTGAGAGAGAAAAAAATTGAAAAAGAAAAACCTTTACCTTATAGTCAAGTGTACAATAAACAGGAGTCTAGAATGCGGTTGGAGTGTAAGTTAGAAATTTCTATGCAGCTTAAACTCTGGGTGTCCTGAATTGGGGGAGCAGCCACTGGTTTAGCTCCGCTGGTCCGAGAAGCTGAGGAAGAACGCTGATTTGTGATCAGTGTTCATGGGAAAGTCAGGAGCGTGAAATTAAGGTGTCAATCCTGGGAATATTTGTTCCATTTAAGTTTTTTTTTTCTCTGCAAAAAGCTTTATTGTTTCATTTTTTCCAATGCATATAAGAGGGCTTCAGGGTGGTGAAAAAAAATGGCCAGTAGTTTCCGGGAGAGGCTCAGGCAAAAGGCAGACACCAGGGGATGCAGAGGGGCCCCTCAAAGGCCTCCGGGCTCCACAGGCTCCTAGTTGTGCTGGAGGGGGAGCCTTTCCAAGAGCTTCTGACCCAGCCTGGGGGCCGGCAGCCTGCGGAGGGGAGCCAGGTGTGGCCCATCTTCCTGATGAGTTTCACCTCCTCACCCGGAAGTGGTTCTCCAGGAAGTCACAGAGCTGAGGGTCTGCGTGGGCAGAACCAGGGCTCGCAGGTCCACAAGGGCCTGGGTCAGGTTCCTCCCCAAGGCCAGGGCGGCCTCCCTGGCGCCCTGAGTTCTGCCCGCTCACCTGGGGGAGGCCTCAGCGCGTCCTGGGGGAGAGGGCGGCCACCGCGCTGGGTTTGCAGCTTTAAGAGACGCTCAGAGCCCTCGAGCTCTTCTCTGCCAACTCGCCCAGAGAGAGGTAGGTGTGGGCGCCCGCAGAGGCAGGGGGCCAGGCGGTTGGCGGCAGCCTCCACGTGGTGGGGTAATTCTGATAAACTTGGGAGCTCATGGTGGTTCGGCGATAAGGGGTTAACGTAGAAAAGAAGCCCGTGTGTTGGCTGGTCCTGGAGGAGGTTCTGAAGACGCAGGAGGGTGGCTGGAGGCTGGGAGAAGGGGCGTCCCTGGGTCTGTTTGTCCAAATACTGTTGAAGCAAGAGGCAGATCTGGGACCCCCCGAGGGCACTACCCCCATTTAAGTTTCGAAGTGGCTCAACTGTATGGCCTTCCCACCCACCCCCCCCCCCCGCCCCCGCCACCTCCTCCCTAGAGAAATTTGCCAGGACAAGACTTGAATCATCTATTACAGTCTGTAGGAGCCCCATAGATTCTGGAATACTCTAACTTAGTCACAAATTGGGCCTAGTGGATTACTGAATCATTACTGGGCTGCATTCTAATATAACCCCGGGTACATGATGTAATATTTGCATCATATCCGAAGCCGAAAGCTAAATCTTTTCTGTGTCTGTGGGTGACTGCATGTCTGTGTATGTGCCTCCCCAGCAAACGGGTGCTTCTTATGTCACAATTTTGAAAGAGGAAAAGAACGGTTCTTCCTCCAACACTGATCAGTAGAAGGGCCTGAGTCCTCCCTGCTGCGTATCAGAAGACAGGTGGAGTTCAGGTGAGCAGAGGCATACATTAATTACACCCCCTGGACATCTTCAGGCTTCTAGGCCAGTGATTTTTCAAACATTTTTTTCATTTCATGGCACACATAAACTAATTGCTAAAATTCTAGGGCACACCAAGAAACATATTTTTTGCCTATCTGACAGAAAAATAGATATAATTTTGATTAATTCAGAATTTACGTTTAAAATAGCAATAAGCTTTTCAGGGTTTTATCAGTCATTGTTCTTCAATGATTGTTGACATTTTGAATCTATTGATGCATATATGTGTCCAGAGGTATAAGTTTTGGAGTCTTTCTGGGTCATATCTGTTTACGGCTAGACATGATCGGCAAACTGCGGCTCGCGAGCCACATGCAGCTCTTTGGCCCCTTGAGTGTGCCTCTTCCACAAAATACCACGGCCTGGGCGAGTCTATTTTGAAGAAGTGGCGTTAGAAGAAGTTTAAGTTTAAAAAATTTGGCTCTCAAAAGAAATTTGAATTGTTGTACTGTTGATATTTGGCTCTGTTGACTAATGAGTTTGCCGACCACTGGGCTAGAACATTGACAACGCAATCTTTACGCATGCTTACTGCTGTTTCAAATCACTACCCATTGTGCTTTTGGTAAAAGGAGATCCCTAATGTTTAAAGATCGTTTCTCATCTCAAACAGACTGGTCCACTTTGCAAGCAGTGGGTCCAACAGCGACCCAAGCTTCTGGTCTGGCCTCGTCAAGGGGGTTGAACATGGTAGGAGGTGATCTTCACTCAGTGAGATCCGTGGAGACAGGGAGGAAGTCACAGTCAGCTGGACGTGGGGAGTGACTGGGGATGCAGCACATTTGTCTGACCGAGACACAGGACACATGGCTTCCACTCCCTGGGGAAGGCTTCATGGTCCAACCTCTTCTTGGAATATTTTTTACTTCTAATTATGGATCTAAAAATGGTTGGGCTCCTGAAAGGCCATTTAATTCATTTTCTGACTTTAAGCAGTAAATTTTTAATTTATTGTTTTTAAAAGGGTTTATTTTTAGAAAAGAATCATCAAGGAAGATGTGATAAATGCACTCCACACATAGTTTCCCAACATTGTAAATGTACATGAATTACCACTGTTTTTCTGTCAAAACTGGAAACTATAGTGGTGTATAGTTAGCACACACATACCTAAATGTGTGTGTCTTTGTGAAGAGATGTGGTGATAGCAAAAAAATGAAAATAAATCTATGGCTAATCTCCATGTGCAAGAATATATTGTTTATAAAAGCAATGATGGGTTTAAAGATGGAGAATTATTTGGTAACTTTTTTTAAGGAGCCAACAAAACACAAATTTAGGTGATTGAAATACTATTTGTAATGTATACTCCAAAAATGTCCGTACAAATCAGAATTTCAGTACAAATTAGAACTTCCTTTTAAGCTTTTCTTTATTCATTAGAGGCCAGGTGCACAAAATTCGTGCACGGGTAGGGTCCCTAGGCCTGGCCGGTGATCAGGACCGATTGGGGCCTTCCAGCTGCCAGCTGGGGCCTTCCTTCATTCCACGCTGCCCCCCTGGTGGTCAGTGCACATCATAGCAAGTGATCGAACTCCCGTTCTCTCGGGTCGAAATCCCAAGGGCACACTTTGCATATTAGCCTTTTATATAGAGAGATATGCCTCATGCACGATTGCTTTCCTTTTGGTCCTCGTTTTGGTGTCACTTCTACCTGTCCCAGACTCTCTAATTTTCATTATCTCAGCTGCTTTGTAAAAGGGTACATGACACCTTTTGCTGGGCCAGGTAGAAAATGCTTCTTAAGTAGGCTTCTTAGGAATCGAATGTGATTTCTGTATTGGAATGCTTTTCTTTATAGATGAACTTGGGGAAATACAGAAATTGCTATTTATGTGGTCAGAGATGCATGGGGTTACATATAGGTGAATGAATACTTTCACATAGAATCCTTACCATGAACACAAACTGAGTCTCATACTGTAGCTGACACCTGCTGCCTTAAAGTGGAGCCTTAAAGGTGCAGGTGTGAGAGAAGGGAGACTCTTCTGTATCGCGTGTCCTACTCCTCTCTTCCCTTTACCATTGAACTCAGACTGAGCCCTCAGCCTCCTCCTCTGCCCTCAACTCCTTTGCTAGTCAGACAAAAATCAGTGTCCCCAACCTCTCTGTTCACTGGGACATTCTTTCCCTCTCCCCACCGGCTGCCGGAACCTGGTGGGGAGTTGGGGGAAGATATCTCCAGGTGTGGTCTCCTGGTGTCATTGTCACTAGGCTGAGATCTCTAAGTCCACCTGAGCCTTTTCCAAGTCTAGGTTGTAATACAAAGTGCTATAAACTCAGTGAAAATAGTTGACTCCTTTTAAGCCATCATCTTTCAAAAGAAAAATGTGGTGATCTTAGTTTCCTTGACTCTCGATAACTTTAGACTATTTAGAGTTGGAAAGCTTGGCCCACATTTTATCATTCAGAGTGACCCGTATGATTAGAATCCTGACCTCTGTTGTCCTTCTTCTCAGAGCACTTCCCGTTGGCAGCCTCACTCACCCTGCTTGGGCGTTGATGTGTCCTGGAAACAAAAGAATCAGGCAGGATGTGGCACCAGTGGCTCTGACTGCATTTTTGGGAAGGCAGTGGTGAAAACTGTGGGAGAGAAAACTGAATTCAGTTAAAAAATTCCTCATGAGGGACGTGCCAGTTCCATTTTCTTATTCTGATTAGAAGACATATTGTGACAGACCTTAAAAGGATAAAACTAAAGCAGATAGTCGCACATTAAACCTAAAATTCAAGATCAGTTTCAATAAAGAACTTTTCAGATGTTGTTATAAATATTCACCCAAATTGAGTACTATTTTAAACCATGGGAAGAAAAATCTCACACAGGAGGTTTTAAAACTATACAGTACTTAGGAGCATTTTCATCAGCACATGTAAGTGTAATCTTCTCTATATATAAAAGGCTAATATGCAAAGTGTCTCCTCAGGAGTTCGACAGGGAGACCGGGAGTTCACTCGCCTCACTATGATGTGCGCTGGGGGTGGCTGGGAACATGGCAGGCAACCAGCGGCAGCAGGGCACTGAGGGAGCAAGGGAAGGAGGAGGCAGGGAGACAGGGAACCTGATAGGCCCTGATCACCGACCAGGCCTAGGGACTCTACCCATGCATGAATTTTATGCACTGGGCCTCTAGTATAATAAAAATACTCATCTTGTCATTTTGAGTATTTAGAGACTTTGATTTTGTAAATTTATATAATTTTTTTCAATTACAGTTGACATATAATGTTATATTCATTTCAGGTGCAATGAATATTTAAGGACACTTTCAGTCATTGCTTTTGTTCTGAAAATAGGCATTTGTCATCTTTTAAAAAGTGAATACTATTCTCAACTTTAATTTTACTCACCATTTTCAATCGAGCTATTTACATGGAGGTGACAGTTGCTATGTTTGAGCATAAAAGGGTTGTCAGTTTACATGAGGCCAGTTCTTTGACTCCAAGAAAGGGAATGACATTCAATAAGATAAATTAATGTTTAATTGTTAGTGTAACTTCTTTGAACAAACGAAACAGAAAAGGGCGGTTAAGATTGTTAGTTCCAACTCACCTCTCCTCACAATGATGCTTTCCTTTACAAAGGAAGAATTTAAAGAAGCAGAGGGGGTAAAGATACAAAATGAAGTATAAGTGAAATGAATGGGAGAGGGAGAGATGTCTCAGTGGGAAGTGTTAGGGGAAATCAGGCTGGAAAAGTATATAAGATTAGAACACGGACATCTTTGTAAGCAGTGTTAAGGAATTCTGGTCTTTACCCCAGAAGTATGTAAAGGGAAGGCATCACGGAGTTTTAAGAAGAGCAGTAGTGCTAAAATTTGTACTTTGAAAAGGTTTAGTGACTACTGAGTGGAGGGAGGAAAGAGATGTTGCAGGGAATGCCGTTAGAAAGCTATGGCAGGCAAGGGATGATTGGGGTTTGGTCTAGAGTAGCCATAGTGGAGGTGCACTTGGATAGACTTGAGCTAGTTAGTGGGTCGTATCATAAAATGTGGTGGTGAGTAGAGTATGGGCAGGTAAGAAAGATAGAGAACCTATAAGGATAGCTTCCAGCTTTCTGACTTGATGGGCTGACTTTGCTTTTAAACGTGTTTTATGTAACGAGCTTTTGAGATAACCAGTGGGGAATGTAAAGCGGTTGGCTGAGCATGAGGGTCTCAAGCTGAGAATGAAGTCTGGGCCAGGGAAGAATCTTAGCATGGCAACACCTGTCACGGTTACTGAAGGCCTTGGCTTGGGTGAGAGATTCTAGAGTGACTGAGCCTTGAGGAACATCAGCATTTAGAGTTGGGGTGAGGAGAGGAGCCCGCAGACTTGTGTGGGGGTCAGAAGCCAAGAAGAAATCTGACAGAATGGCATCATGCTATTTAAGGGAAGAAAGAGTCTCACAAAAGGAGAGAAAAAGATTCAATGTCCCAGAAAGGGGATGAGAGGGGCACAAAATGCTAGAAAGGAAACACAGGGCACACACCTTCCCTCTAAATAAGGAAGAGAATTGGATGTCATCTCTACATGGTTTATACATGGACTCATCCTTTACAGGTAACTGGTTTGATACCCTTGCTGCTGTTTAACTGCATCAGTATAAGTGCGCACTAAGCAGCAGAAATGGAAGCCAGAGCAGCAAAGCTCTACGTAATAGCAGCCAGCACACACCGTCAAGTTCAAACATGACACTCAGATTCCTAGCTCATGAGCTAGTCGCACACACCAGCCAAGTACATTACCTGTCAAGGCTGCCCGATCTCTGCAAACTGATCTCATGGTCTCCAGCCTGCCTCCCGGCCTCCTGTGCAGCCCTCAGCTTGCTGCCCTTTGAGATGACAGGCAGAAGGTCTTCGAAGCTCCAAGCTCACAGAGCACAGGTGCTCAGGCAGTCCTGGCACAGAAATAGTTCATGTGGTGTAAGCAGCTACCTGGAAGAACATCCCACACTCCTTCTACCTCAAAGTACCATGTTCCTCTGACAATTCTTTCTGTTCCCGTTTCACTGTGGATTTTGTTGTTGTTGAAACATTAGCTTTTTACACTGAATGCCATATATGTAATCTATGTATTGTGTTGAGAAATTTTCATATTGGGTTCCTGGACTCCTGGGAGATTTCTGTATGTTCGAGTTCTTGTTTAGCATTTTTAAGAGTCAGACTTCCTTTCTTCTTTCCTCCTTCTATTCATTTTCCCATCTACCCTTCTATTCATCCATCCACCCATCCATCCATCCATCCATCCATCCATCCATCCATCCATCCACCAACAATCACTGTCCCAAGCTCTGTGTTAGGTACTGTGGGGATACAAACGTGTGAAATGCTCCAGGGGAAGTAAGTCGTGTACACAAATAGTGATGACATGGGAGAGAAAGTGATAAATGCTGGGAGAGAGGTAGGGATGAAGTCCTGTGGGCATTCAGAGGAGGGAGAAGCTGTTGAAGGGTTATTAGCAGGGACCCTACATGATCTGATTTATGCTCTTTAAAAAGATCACTCTGGTTGTCCTGTGGGTTTAAGGAGAGTGGAAGAGGGTAGAGCCCCAGGCAAAGGAAATAGCAATCAGGGCCTGGTGATGGCAAGGAAGAGCTTGGTGCATCCCAGATTCCTGTGAGGGTCTGTGTGGTGGAGCCCAGTGAACAAGAGAGGGAAACAGGAATGAGATCAAGTTACAGAGGTCACCGGAGCCACATCTTCAGGGTTTGGAAAGAAGTTTGCATTTTTAATTTTGTTGTCACTGTTGGAGCACTAAAAACGTGGTGATCCCCTAAATTACATGAAGATGGCAATGAGATCACCCGGGTGAATAGCAGAGCGTGTGTTTTAAGTGTAGAACAGAAGAAAGAGGATCTGCTTAGCACAAACGATTCGGTGTATGCCAAATTGTGAAAATTTCTCGTAATTGTTTGCAGCATTTCCTATGGAAAATTTAAAATGAGGTCTGGATGAACTGCAGCCACCGATGCTGAGTATTCCCAGGCCTGGCCCCAAGTACAACCCGAGGAAATATTTTCGGTTTCCTTCCATTCTCCTAAGGATACAGCTTGGAAACAGCCTTTGCCCCCGCGCTTCCTGCCCCGACCTGTTGGAGCTGTGTTGGAACGAGGGTGGTGGCGGGAAGGGAGCCCGAGGGGTTCCGCACACCTTGCTACCTTGCTCCTTGCTGGCGCAGAGTTTCCAGCTCCCTGGATCTGCGTCTGGGGATGCGATGGGGGTGGCGGTGGGCGGATCAGCCTGTGTCTGGCTGCCTGGCGGGCTTTGCTAAGAAGCACCTTGAGGGTCAGGTGCTGTGATAGTTATTATCATAATAAATGCTTAAGTGCCGAAGAGGGTGCATACAGCTTAGTCAGACACAGTTACCACCCACGCTTTACTAGACTGAAAACATATGTGAAAATCTGAGTAAGATGACTCGGTTTTAGATGTGTTTACGGAGGGCTCGGGGTAAACTTGGTAGAGAGAACCCCGGCCGACAGAGACAAGGATTTCTGGGCATTGGAGTGAGGGACAAAGAGAGGACGGGACAAAACCTTGAAGAGAGGTCCCTAGTTTGGAAAGAGTGCAGTACAGATGAAGAGACGAATAAGAGAAATGGATGGGACCTGGCGCCTATGATAGAGTCTGGGAGAGAGGGGCCCTGCCTGTCTTGATTCCTAGAGCCTATGAGGCTTCAGGTCTGTTCAGGGTCCCAGTCGGATTTGTTTCTGTATTTTCTGGTACAATGATCCCTTAAGGCCAGGTCCCAGATCCATGGTGAAATGAGGAAAATGTGGATGATGTGATGAGTGTTTGACAAAACCCAATATATATTAAGTAAATATATACAGAATATCACATTTGACAAAATAAACCCTTGGCAACTCCCCTTTCTGAAATCTTCTTCACGAAGTCCCAGTGTCTAAGCACCAAGTGCAGCCTCACTGTTAGGCATGAGGCGATGTTTATTAAAGGAATGAAATAGGTGTATAGCTCATTGACTAAGGAGAGAACAAGGAGGGGAGAAAAGGAACAAGAATCAGGAAAACAAAATCGATCAATGAGGCGCTTTGGCGAGAAAGTGGCTTTATCAGGAGGGACAAAGAAAATCTGCAACATGACAGGCAAAGAGTTTGCTACCTTTGTTATATAAATAAGCCATGATAATTTATAATAAAAAATATGGTGCCCATTAGGTAAATGGACAAAGATCATGAACAGACCACTATCAAAATAGAATAAAATAGGAAACCAGCACAGGACACTTTTCAACCCTTCCTTCCTTACACATCTGACCCACCCCCTAATTTTTATTTCCCTTCACCGTTTTCTGTAGCTGTCCTTAACAAATATCAGTCTCAGGATTCTCTCTGTATTTCTTATTTATTTTCTTTCCCTCCAACTTGCATGAGAACTCCAGGAGGGCTGCATCATCTATTGGTTTTGTATACCCTGTTACCCCCTGTGCCTAGAACAGGGCCTGGCATATAGTAGATGCTTACTATCTATTTGTTGAGTGAATGGACTGTTAATAAAAAGGGCATGTCCAAGACCGTTATCTTTACACTTCCATCACTTGCTTTTGTATCAAGGCTCCCTGATGGAAACTAGAGAACATAGTCATGAAATTTGCTGCTGGCCCAGAATTTGAAAAAATATGAAATACATTACAAAATGAAAATGAGAAAATTCTAGGCATAAAATTGAACAAGACTAAACATAGAGGAAGGAAAGTATACTAAAATCCTTTTTAGAATTTCCTCTTGTTTGAAGTGTATTCTAGCCTTGTATTTAGGTCTATTAATCTAAATAAGTCATTGTATTATAAGTTATCAAAAAAAAAAAAATGCTAGTTTTAGACGGGGCTTCTGTGGAGAAAAGCATCCCCTCCAGGAACGGGGAAGAGAGTGTCTGCTAAATGTCGGTATTTGTATTTGAAGGCACATCCAGACATGTGGGAACACGTGGGGTCCTTTGAATGGTACAAACACATCTAGGAATTTCCTGAAGTTTAAGAAAACATTCATTCATTTGTGCATTGAAAAGCATTAAACACCTACTAAATACAGATACTGAACCAGATACCAGGGCTTCATTTTTCCTTTTCTAAAGCACGAGAGTGCTTTCGGCCTGTTTGAAGAGCAGAATCAAGTGAAGATATTTGTCCAGCTTCATTTCAAAAATAAATTAAAAAAATATTTCTGCCAATATTTAAAAATCAGTACATTTCAGACATAAAGCGAAATGTCTCTCTTCTTTAAGAACGTAAGTGGAAATGCTACCTACAGGAGGCATCGTTTCTGTGGCAAGATTGGCTAGGGGGGTTGTACAGCTTCTCCCTTTAGCCCTTTCGGCAGAGTGCCCTCCGCTCCCTGTCGCCTTATTCCTAGCCTGGAAGCACCCTTTGGCAACCAGTGGTGTGCCCATGGTAGTGGCTGGGCAGAAATTGGTCACAGAATAAGACAGACCAGGCACAAGCTGTATGAGGCCCATTTTGTTCAGCTCTGTAGCAGGAATAATCTGAAATTGGAAGCATAAAGATTTTTTTCTCAGTAGTGAGATTAAGTAATAATTGGTTTTCGGGAAGTTAGTCTAAATTTGGGAGACGATTTGAGAGAGGCCATGTTGCAAATGCATCAGTGACAAAAGGGGTCATTCCATGCAAAAGGGCAAACTCCCCTCATTCTCTGGGTGTGAGTGTTCGGAAGATACTGAGCTAAGTGCAGTGCAGCTAAGTGTTGAGCTCAGTGCCGTTTGGTAACTTCAAGGTCCTGCAGACAAGGCTGGACAGAGTGTCTTCATGGATTTATCACATAATGCAGACACAGGAGGCCAATGCGCTCCCCGGACATGAGGCCCATAGGTTCTTTCACTCCAACCAGCATGACCTTGGGGGTTGACAGAAACCCATGTGAGAGAGAGGAGGGTAGATTGACAATAGGTTTGTAACCTGTTGGGCAAGTTCCAGAGTGGAGATGCTGGTTGAAGACCTCCCTTGCTGGAACTGTAATGCATCTCCAAGGATAACTGTGACTTTAAAGGAAGAACATAGTTCTTTCAGAATAGAGCTTGGACAGAAGGAGAGGGAGGTGGTAAAAAAAAAAAAGATAATGACAAGGTTGTCTATTTTTTAAATATTGCTCTAAATTAAATATATCATGAGCTGTCTTTATGAAGTTAACTATCACCAGCAAAAAGTTTGTTCTGAATAAGAAAGGCACAATGAAAAGTTTGTAATTGCAACTCCTCGCCAAAGGCATCCAGGGCACAGAGGGCTGAGTAACCACATAAGGATCATTGGCTGGTGAATGTAGTTCTTTTACGTGCCTGACGATGTACTTGATAGAAATTTCACAGCACATGACAGCTGTGTGGCACATCTGTTCGAAATCCAAAACATCAGTCACACAAGCATTCACTGGGAAAGATTCGCCTTGGCACCAGCTCTGTGAAAAGCCCTGGGAACTTGACTTGAGCACAAATTTAATAGGCTATACATTTAATGAAATGTTAGGCTGCAACCATGGAGTTGTAATACCTGGTCTTGTTGGAAGCGGAGCTGTTCAAACCACACTCAAAGTACTGTAATAAATCTGGTCATTTAAACTAACATACTGAAAATTTGTTCTTAGACGGGTAGTCAAGAAGGAGCTATAGAAATCATCACCTGGGAAATGGTTGGAGGTCTTGGAGGTGTCAGCCTTCCAGCTTAACCTGAAGAAAAAAAGATGAAGGAGGGAGATGCTATAGCTACTATCTTAAGATATTCAAAGGCTTGGAGTGCCTTACAGAACAATGTCTAAAATAAATGTCTGATGAATAAATAGATAAATGAAAAAGAGAGTAGGTATGTGTGTGTGCGGGTATGTGTGTATGTGTGATTTTCCAAGGAAGAACAAGAATACACGGTAAAAATTACAGGGAGGGAGACAGATTTAAGACTCTATAAAAAATAATTTATAACCAGTACTGTCTAAAAAAGAACAGGAGATTGTACTAAATTAGAAAGGATTCAAGAAGGAATTGAATTTATAAAAAGAATGCCTACGTTCAGTGGTAAACCAGACTCTTGAGAAGTGGGAGTCAAGTGGAAAGGTAAGGGTTTTGTGGTTGGGCAGGCCTGGGAGCAAATTTATCTTAGCCCATTTAGCTGTCTGATTTTGAGCAAGATACCTACTCCCTCTAAGCCTTCTGTGAAATGGGGATAGTAAAACTCAGGTTAAAGTGTTGTTGTGAGCTGATGCACTTAAAGTCCTGGAAATAGAGTGGGCCCTGGATTGATGTTAGTTGACTTGCCCTAGATTAGATGGCATCCAAAGTAGCATGTGAGTTCTAGGAGCTGTTGTAAGGAAGTCGCTTAGGAAGCTCCTGAGATTTGCGGAGTCACCTTTGTGTCTTCAGAGCCTGACTCGGCTTGCAAGGGGCAGCTGCTCAGTACGTCTTGGCATATTTGTTGAAGTTATTATCAGTGCTCTGGGTAAGTCATGGCCCTAGGCGCCTCTAGAAACAGGCTCTCAGGAGGATTGCATGATCCATAGACACAGTGTGCCTGGCGAAAAGAAAGTGAGTTTTGGCATCAGACGGGTTCAAATTCCAGCTCTCCACTGGGTCAAGTGACTTCGCCTTTCAGAGCTGCACTTTTCCCATCCGAGGCAGTGCCTGTCCCATGGGAGGGAGGGAGGGAGGGACACAATAGTGTAGGCGAAGGACTAGATATTCTCTTCTCAGTGGGACCCTCTCACCAGCCCAGGGAGGCAATAATGAGTGTACATTTATAAGAGAAGAGCCAGGATTCAGAGAGTTCAAGTAATTTGCCTCAGGAACTAGCAGAACTAGTATTTGATCCAATTCTTTTAACCTCAAGGCTCATCATCTTTCTCTTCTACGTGGTGATGAAACATTTTTTTAGTATCTGCTCTGTGCCAGGTACTATGCTAAGTATTTCCACGTGTTACCTCATTGGCTGTGTAGGTCCCACATGGTGATGTCACTCTGTGAGTCTCTTGAACATCCACAGGGTAAGCTTCCCTAGACACTTGGGAAAGGTCATTCTTTATGGGGATATGGTTCTCTTTGATACGTGGCTTTGGGAGGGACATGCCAGGCACAGTGAGTGGGGGAGGAAATACCTGTCCAGACAGTCATATTATTAGCTCCTCAGCATGGACCATCACTGGAGGAACAGATGTTATGTTGTGTGTCTTGAAAAGATGAAGCCACCAGCTGTTAGACAGCTGTGCCACTGTCCACATGCTGGCAGTCCTCAGGTCTCCAGCCCATACACTTTTTCTATAGGGTTGCATGGGGTTTTAAAAATGAACTTTTTGCAAATATTTAATTCAGGAATTTTCACATAAAAACACTTAAGACTTTTGAGGAAATGGACAGTTGGGTAACCCTGGACTCAGGTTCTCCCACTAGCACTGTGTAACTGCTCCTTCCTTTAGATGAGTGAGAACTCTCACAGTCCTCACCCGGCTCCTTTCACTTCCTCCTCTTACTCCATCAAGTAGCTGGAACTAAGCTGTAGACCCCATGCATAACTTACATTAATAATACAGCACCTGGGAGAATTGTCTCTGTGCTTTTTGCTAACGATGTTTTTCTTTGCCTGATCCCCAGTCTGTGATTGCAATGGGAAGTCCCAGCAATGTGTCTTTGATCGGGAACTTCACAGGCAGACAGGGCATGGATTCCGCTGCCTCAACTGCAAGGACAACACTGGTGGCATTCACTGCGAGCGGTGCAAGGAAGGATTCTACAGGCAGAGAGAAAGAGACCGCTGTTTACCCTGCAACTGTAACTCCAAAGGTAGCTGGGGAAGAGGGAGAGGGAGAAGGGGAGGGAGGCAATAAGGGAGGGAGGGAGAGCGGGTTGGAGGGAGAAGCCAACAGGCCAGGAGAGAGGTATTCAACTTCTAGAACAACTGGGAATCTAACCAGAAACTGTTTTTTGTTTTGTTTTGTTTTGTTTTGTTTTGTGTGTGTCAGTTTCAATCTGAAAAGAAATATGTTTTTCTGAAGACTGAATTGTAGGAACCAGCTGGTGTCTTTAGGGCGCATTGATTTGAATTCTAGAACCAAGAGGCCCAGGAATACTTGTCCTGGCAGATGACAGTCTTTGACCCCTGGACAAAGGAGGCTCACACTCTCCCAGTGATAGCTTCTCATATCTGCAACCATTCCTTTGCCCAGCCTCTAAAACACTAAAGGATTAGAAAGGTCTGTTTCTGGTGCTATGCTAGGCGCTAGGAATATAACGTGGTACCAGTAGAAAAGACGGACAAGTAAATAGTCTTTCCCAGGTTGTTAACAAGAAAAAATAGAGTTAACAAATAGGAAGCACCTAACAGGGTGGCTGGTTCAAAGGCGGGCTGTTTATTGTTGTTTTGCTGAACATATCACCTGGAGCAATATTCACAGAACTGTAGGGAGTTTTGTGCACGCGATGCCCTGGATTCATTGTGGGCAGACAGTAAGACAAGCTAGTAAAAATAAAGAGAAACAGGTAGTTCTGCTGAATAAGTTGAGTTTTTCTTTTTCATTGACCTTATTGTCTATTACCTTGGCAGTGTCTTGTTCACTTCTTTGTTAGAAAGTGTTTAGTAGGATAATAAGATAAATATGAAGCCACCTAAAGGCTATGGCCTAATACGTGGCAGGGACTCAGTGTAGCTGCATGGAACCAATTCATAGCAACAGCTCAACGCATCTGAAAATAGTAGATTGTGGTCCAGCTATGAGTTGCTCATAGAGTGTATTGGGGAGCCTCATAGGAAACAGGGGTGACCCTGTCGTGATACAGACCCATATCCCAGCAACCACTTCCCAGTCACCAGAGTTGCCCTAATGATATGGTTTGAGTCACGTTTGTTCAGCTTGGTGGTGGAGAATCAGCATCCAGAATCTTTTGGATTTAGCAATTCTCCCTAAGAATCAAGGAATTTCATCAAGAAAACAAACAAACAAAAAAAACAACAACAAAAAAATGAATCCATTTGAATGGGCATTTAACCTCTCTGAAGAGCCCACATCCCCTTATGTTATGTAGCTTCACTGTGAGTCACTGAAGTTGGGTCATCCCAGCAAAAAGATTGGTGAGAGTGTAATTAGAAATGTAATTGGCTCTGCTGGAAAGCCTGGCCTGAGGACAAGGTTATTGTCCCAAAGTAGAACAGGAGGCTGCTGCTGCGCTCAGAGAGATGGTGACGAAAGACTGGCAATCATTGCCCATCCAGCAACAATGAGCCTAACTCTTTCTTTTGGGGAACAGCTATCCCAGACTAAGGGTGATCAGCCGGGTAGAAGGTGGAGCCCAGCAATGACTTACATCTTGTACGATAGCTAGCATGCATTACTCGCTTTCTCTGTACCAGGCACTTTTCTAGGTGCTTTCATGCAGTAATTAATCTAATCCCCACAAATCACCTTATGAATAGGATGCTAGTATTATTTCCATTTTACAAATGAAGTAGCAGAGGCTTAGAGAGGAGATGAAACTTGTAGAGCTATGTGGGTTCCAGCCCCAGGTGTGCTGACATGAAAGGTCATAATGTAGAGTATAGCGGTGGGTTTTGGAGCTGGGCAGCCTGGGTTCAAATCCTGGCACTGCCACTACTGTGTGTCCCTCTGGGCGTGCCCCTTAAGGTCTCGCTACTCCCAGTGTCCTCATCTGTAACAGGGTGATCATGCTATTTACATCACAGGATCGTGTGAGGATGAAATGATGTTTGTTAAGCACATGCTAGACAACTCAATACAGTAATGTCATTGTTTTTCTGATTAGGACAGAGGTCCCAATCAATTACATGCCAGCCTAGAAAGAAGCCTCAATAAAGCAATTTGTTAATATTTTATTTATTAACATCCTGAAATTGGCAGTAAATTTTTCAAATATTTTTTAACAGTGGGGAAACTGAGAGCTAGAAGAATTAATTCATGGCCTAACATTTCCCAGCAAGTGATTACAAGAGCTAGTTATAACCCAGGTGTTCTGATCAGAAACTATTCCCTTTTACTCCCTCTGTGTGAAAGAAAAATATCAAAATATCAACAGCAGATAATTAGAGGTCAGGAAAAAAAACATCATGCATATGATTTCCTAAGATCTGGGTAATGCTTTCTGTTTTTCCAGAACACTTTCTCATAATGTGTGTCCTTTATGTATGTATTTACACGCTCCACCCAGCGTTATAAACATGAAGAGACTGAAGCTCCAGGGCCCGAGCTGCACAGATCACTAAACCAGTGGCACAAGATTAATTCCCAAAGTGATTTCTCAGCCTCTTAATCAAAGGATATTTTTCACTTTCAAATAATAACTTCACAAGGGACCTTGTATATTCAATTTCAAATGTCGGAGACTACATCTTCCCAAATAATGCTATCATCCCATGTATGACAAAGGAAGCCAACAGCATGAATAATCCCTAGGCTGTTACAGATTTGGACTTCACATCAGTTTCTCATAATCAGAGCAACTAGACTTATTTTTATGTGATGACTTTGTGGGCTCAGCAATCAGCCTATTATCTTTAATTCTTATAACCACGTGTATAAGCCCAGATACCCTTTTGCAAATACTTTGAAATTCACTGTGTGTGCACGTGTGTTTTTTCCTCCCATGACACCTAAATTCTTGAGATCTGTGTGGACATCAATGATATTAGACTTGTTCTCTTAATTTTACCATTTTTTTTACATACCTATGACCCTGACAGTGGGCTAGTCAGTCTCTAACATTTGAGTTATTATTTAAAACATGTCTTAAATAATAATTACTTAATTATTATTACATAGAATTATTCCATAATAGTCATGTCATTTTTAAATGCAAGTGTATACTTACACCCATTGGGTTCTCAAGAGGAATTATACCCTCTCGGTTTAAATTTTAGGAAATTTTAAATTTTAAACCGAGAGGGTATAATTGATAATTGATAACTGATAATCCTTTTAGAATACCTTCCTGAGTCCTCAAATGCATGTAGACTATATGTTCATAAGTTCTGAAAGTGCTTATTGGGACACAGACTTGAAACAGGAAGCTTTTCTCGTCTGTTCTTGAAACCCAGTTGTTCACAGCTCCTGAGAGTAGCTCTTGATGTAGGAACTGGGACAGGTGCCTTTATATCAATGAGATACTTTGGAAACACAGTGCTATCACTTTGGACGTTTTGGAACATGAAATAAAGTCATCCTGTTCATGGTAAGAGCCTGTGTACTTGGCAAGGCTTGAAGGAGGCCTAGAGATAATGTATAAACTACAATTCTTGCGCACCTACTATGCATCAGATACTGAATTAGGCGCTTTACCTATTTCAGTTCAAAGTCTTAAGACAGCTCTCCAAGGTGCAGGTTGTTATCCCTTCTTCAAAGAAGTGATGAATGAGCAGTTTGCCCAAGGACACAAGCAAATAAGTGGCAGAGCTGGTATTTGAAGTGAGATCTGTTGGACTTCAAAGCCTGGGCTCTTTTCATGACCCCCCCAGCGTCTAGAGCTGTGATCTATATATAATGTCCTAAGGAACACTGCGTTCCTCCAGATAATAATAAGTGTTGTCTGTAAGAATGTCAAATAATGTTTGGAAACACTGGCATTACAAAGTTAAGCTTTATGCCTACTGAATGTATTATGTTATAAATCTCTGCAAGATTTAGTCTGTACTATTTCCCAAACTCTTTGGAACACAGAGTGCCTATTTTTATGAGGTGACTGTTAATAACCCTCAGAAAGGTATTTTATAGAGTACCATTTGGGGGTAATTTGGGTCAAAACCAAAAGCAAAATACAGTCTTCTTCATCCTATAAGATTAATTCATTTCTGAAAAACTGTAGAAGGAGTTTTCCAAAGTCAAAAGCATAAGTTCCATTCATTTGAATAGAAAAAATTATGTTTCTGAGTCCCAGATTGGCACCCATTTGTGTTAAAAAAACAACTCAATTATATTAAAGAGATATTTCTCCTGTTGAATGTTCCTTATTAGAGTATAATTTTGTTTGTTTGTTTTTAGCTCTGTTTACTGTTGGTAGGGCATGGCTGTCTCTAAATGTCAAACCCAACAAACAACCTCTCTTCATTCTCGTCTTGTTAATTGTTCTCTGCCTTAGATCCTGAAAACTATCCTACCCTCCTCCTCCCTTAACTCTCCTGCAAAACTCTCCTTCCTGGCCTTCCTGTGTCCTGAGACTTCCCCTCTCTGGTCACCTCTTTCCTTAATCAATGGGGCTCCATTTCTAAGCCAGGCGCTCACCCTGCCCTCTCTATCTGCTCCCAGAGTGAGCTCATGCTTCCTTGTTTGGCCTGTGAACTTCATCTGCAGCCTCTTTCTTGAGTTCCAGAATTACATTCCCACCTAATATGCCACTAGAAACTCAAGTTTCCTATGTCTAAACTAAACTCCCGATCTCCTCTTGATGATTCAACCCCAGATCCTGCTCTTCCTTTCCCTTCTCTTTGGTAAATAGCATCCATTCCATCTCGTTGTGCCCTCCAAGACGTTGGTGCCACCCATGTGATCCCTGTCTCCCCAACCCCCCATTATCCATGTCCCAAAAGTCACCAAAGTCTGTTCCTTCTACATCCACAGTGGCTCTCCCAGGGTTTCCTTCCTCTTCTCCTCCCCAGACCCCTCTCCTCCAGGCCATCACGTCATGGCGGATTCCTTTCATGGGAGCCTGCTGGTCTTCCCCTTCCCAAGCCTCCCTGCAGATTGCTCTAGAGTTGTCTTTCTAAACCGCAGGTCTGATAGTTCCGTTACCCACAGATGGACCTTTTACCCTTCTGTTGGCATTTAATTCACTGATAGCTAGCATGAGCTAATATATATATAAAGTGCCTAACTCAGCGTCTTGCATGTCGTGGATGCTCAAAAAATGCACTTTAGACTATTATGCCTGAGGGCCCCCAAGTCTTCCAAAGTTGACATAGACTCTAACTCTGGATGTGGCTAATTTATTTCATGTTCCATGTGTGGCATAAAAGCCTTTTTATGGGTATAGATCCAATACCTTTATTGATTTGAATTGTAACTACTAGTAAATTAAAAGTTCATAGAAGGATAACAGATTTTTTTTTTTTCTAAAGGAGCAACTGGTTAGTGCTCTGTTGGCTGGCTAGAGAAGGGATACCCTAATTATCACAGTGGAGCTATACAGGTTATTTTATCAGCCACAGGAACACTTTAAAGTAGGTGAGGTGTACCTCTAGCCAGTTTCCACCTCATTGTTTGGCTCCCTCCTACGTGCTTTCACAACAGCCCTTCTCTTTCTTGGCATGTGTGCATCACTTCAGCGACTTTCTGGGCCCCTTCCCTGTGTCGGGCTCTGTGCTGGGTGCTGGAGACACAGCCGAGAACATGAGCTAACTCATCATAAGCAAGCAGGGCTAAGGACTGGAGTAGGGGTGGGATGGATATTTTAGCTATGAGGGTCAGAGAAGATTTCTCTAGAGAAGTAATATTTAATCAACACCTAAGTGCTGAGAATGGGCCAACTTAGGGAAGTTCTGGGGCAACAGCATTCCAGGCCGAGGGAGCAGCAAGTGCAAATGCCCCGAGGAGGGAGGCAGTTTAGCACCTTCGAGGAACAGTGTGAAGAGCTGGGTGCTGGAGCCTAGGGAAGGCGGGTAGGAGATGAGGTAAGAGAGGTTTAGTCTTGCAGGCCATGGTACAGAGTTTGCATGTTATCCTGCTGATAGCGGGAAGCCACCGGAGAACTTAGACAGATCATATAATCTGAATTCCATGTTAGAAAGAGCACTCTGGCTTCTGTATAGAGACTGGAGTGTAGGGAGGCAGGGGTGAGAGGCGGGGTCCAGGTGAACTCGGTGGCAGAAGGCGAGGTGATGGCTTCCGGAGGTGATGGAGTGGCACGTCTTGTTATCCTGAGCACCCCTTGTCTTCCATCAACGCTTCCTCTGAGAGGACTCAGTTACAAGAGCATGTCTATATGAAATTAATCACAGGGCAAGGACTCTAGTGCACTGAACCGGGTAAGAGGCACACGTCCTTCGTTCCTCTCAAGGCGTGATGCTCCGACAAGAATTTCTGCCCCTCCAGGTTGGTAGAGGTATTTTTGGTTAAGAGGCCTTTTTATCCTCTTAAAAAAAAATCACACCATTCAAACACTAACCCTTCAAAGACGGCTTTTGCCTGCCAGAAATAAGGGAGAATGTGGCTCACTTCCTCTTGCCCACTTGTGCCAGGAGGCCATGCCCATTCA
The DNA here is from genome assembly GCF_027574615.1 of Eptesicus fuscus. Classification (NCBI taxonomy): domain Eukaryota; kingdom Metazoa; phylum Chordata; class Mammalia; order Chiroptera; family Vespertilionidae; genus Eptesicus; species Eptesicus fuscus. The sequence goes on from NC_072494.1 coordinate 25,298,834, forward strand.
CAGATGTCCTCCTGCTGAAGATCTTGAGGATCTGACAAACTTTTAAAAAGCAGTGGCTTACACACTACTTGGTGTTGAAAGGAGGCAGATAGATGTACTAAAACACTTTCAGGAGTAATTTCGACTTATTTCCCGGGAGAAGACATCCTTTGCTGTTAAAACTCTCCCTGGTGGGCAGATGCAAGCTCAGGTGATGTGGGAATTGCTTGAGGGAGCAGGTGGTGGCTATTGCATAGTATTTATTGTCCCTCCAGAGTGCTCTCTAACAGCGTATAAATTACCTATTTCCTCCTCCTCTTCCCTTTCCCCTACTTTGTCGGTTACAGGTTCTCTTAGCGCTCGATGTGACAACTCGGGACGGTGCAGCTGTAAGCCAGGTGTGACAGGAGACAGGTGTGACCGATGTCTGCCAGGCTTCCACACACTCACTGATGCCGGGTGCACCCAAGACCAAAGGCTGCTGTAAGTACCGTGCCCACCATTGCTGCCTCTGCCATGAATAGTGACAATTACATTAACCCTTGTGACCGCTTACAGTTCCTGAGCACCTGTTGTGTGCCAGACACTGCTTTGAGAACTTCATGTGGGTTATCTCAGCCCTCACAATAACCTTAAGAAGTTGGGATCACCATTATACTCATGTTAAAGATAAGAAGTTTATTCCACAAGAGGTTAAATAAATTGCCCCACGTTACCGGGGAAGGTGGATGTAATAGTCAAGCCCAGAGTCTTGGCTCAGGAACCCATGTTCTGCACCCTGCCAATTGCCCCCTTTAGATGAACAACGATGGGGGTAAGAATCTTCAGATTCCTACCTGAGACTTGTTCCAACCCAATGAGCTTGGAGTAGACTTTTGTGTATAACTTTAATCTCCATTAGTTTGAAGCACCTTCTGTCCCTCCTCACATTCTTTTCTGGAAGAAGGTGGAGCGTGCATTATAAATCACACATCCAGTCCGCAGAGATGCAGAGCGGGCAGGGCGCTGGCGTGGCTTAGAGGAGGGGGAGCTTGGCAGTGAAGCCATTAGTTAGAAGGCTGCCTGGGGAGGGTTTGTGTCCCCTTGCCCATATGGGAAGATCCCTCCAGCCATGTTCGGTCTGCCCCCGTCATCACTCTCCCATGTTCTCTTACCCTCTGGGCCTTTGCATAGATTGTTCTCTTCCAGCCTCCCTGTCCCCTTTTCAATGATCTTCAGAGACCCTTCCCTGGGCCCCATCTCCTTTTCGTAACCCTCCTAAAACACAAGTAGATCGTATCACTTCTCTTTTGCAGTCCTCTGTTAGCTCCCTTGCCCACTCAGAATGAGTCCAGACTTCTCATCAAAGCCAGTAGGGCCCTGCGAGATCCTGCCCCAACCTCAGTCATAGTCTCCCCCCCGGCTCCCCACATTCTAGCGCACTAGCCTTCCTTCCCTCCTCCAAAGGAGCCAAATGTAGGTGACCTCGGCCTTGGCCTAGAGCACTGCCCTTCCCCACCCCGCAGCCCAGCCACACAGAGCTTCCTGGGGCTCCATCCCCACCACATCCATCTCCTCACAGAGGCCTTCCCTGCCCAGTCCCCACTCCTCCGTGTTCTGACTCGCTATTCTACTTCAAATCTCTCATTTTCTATATGTGCTCGTCTGTCTGTCTCTCTCACTAGAATCTGAGCCCCATTATGACTCTGTCTTGTTCACTGCTGCATCCTGTAGGAGGCACGTAGAGGGTGTTCCAGCTCGGCTACAGCTGCCCCCTGCGTTACTGTCCCTGAGACTCCCAGACAACAGGGGTATTCCCCATGTCTTAGTATCCCCAGTGCTTAGCAGCCAGTAGATGTTGTATAATGTCCATCAAAGGGTCTAGATAAATAGTACGGAGGGGCTAAGACAGGGAGGAGACCATGGGAATTAAAGGTGAAAATTGGCAAAGAAATCTTCAGGAAGCCTGACAGGACTTGGCAGCTGGTTGGATGAGGAATGTAAGGGAGAGGAAGGAGTCAAGTTCAAGTCTGGGCAGGATTTGGATGGGCTCATAGGGCAGTCAGAGGAGGAGCAGATCAGTAGAGTACAGATGACACTTGGTTTTGGATCCCTGAGATAACTACATAATTGTGTTCCAGACTGAGTGACAGGACCCATGCTTTGACTGTCAGGGACCAGTCACTAGTCAAAGCCCTGGTCTGCATGAGACAAGGAGATTGTGCCAACATTAAATAATGAAGAACTTTATTGAGAAAGTCTTGCCAAAAAAAAAAAAAAAAAAAATCAGCCAAACTCAGCAATTTCACTCAAGAGATATGAAAACATGTATCTTCACAGAAACTAGTACACACATGTTCAATGGATAAACAAAGTACAGTATTCCCACATGATAGGATTTTATTCAGCCCTGAAGAAACAAAGTACTGCTACATGGCATGACATGGATGGACCTTGAAAACATACTAAGTGAAAGAAGCCAGACACAAAAGGCTACATATTGTATGCTTCCATTCATAGGAAATGTGCAGAAGAGGCACATCCACAGAGACAGGAAGCTGACTAGTGGCTGCCTCGGGCTGGGGTAGGACATGGAGCGGGATTGCTAACGGGCACCGGGCTTCTTTTTGGAGTGATGAAAATATTCTAAAATTGTGGTGATGGATGTTCAACTCCGAGAATCTACTAAAAACTATTGTACACGTTAAATGGGTGAATTACATAACTTGTGAATTATCCTACCTAATAAAATGGTAATATGTAAATTACCATCACTCTGCTACGCCCACGATTGGGCCAGAGGGAGGCGCAGGGGGCGGGATGCGGGGTGGCCGGGGTAGCCGATTGGGCCGGCAGGACGCTGAGCTCGCGTCACCAGTGGCGGCACAAGCTCAGCATCTGCGCCATGGCTGTGCTGCGAAACAGAAGGGGCCTCTGGGGCAGTGAGCTCACGTCCTGCCGTGGACCATCAAAAGCGGGGGAGCTGGGTGCCTGTCTGCTCCAGCACCAGTGGACAGGCACCCAGCTCCCCCTTGATTGAAAGCGAAAGCGTGTAGGGGACCCTACACGTGCATGATTCAATCATGCACTGGGCCTCTAGTATCTCAATAAAAGGGTTACCCAAAGAAAAGAACTAAATGAATTAAAATAGCAAATAGATGGAATTAATCATAATAAAAGCAGATGTCACTGAATTAAACAATGGAGAAACAAATACTTTTTAAAAAAAATATCAACTGAACCAAACAGTCAACCAAACTAGACAGCTTAGTGATGAGTTTGGCTTATATTCTGGCACAAAGCACCTCCTCTCTTTAGGGATAGGTAGCAAACAGGTCATGGACCGGCTGCCACCCAGACGACACTGGAGTAGCCCTGGCATAGACAAATGAGTCTGTACAGAGACGGCGAGGCATGAGCATGGACAGGGATAGTTAAGAGAGGCCAAACTGAAGAATCCGATTTGGCTCAGTGGATAGAGCGTCGGCCTGCGGACTCGGGGGTCCCAGGTTCGATTCCGGTCAGGGGCATGTACCTTGGTTGCGGGCACATCTCCAGTGGGGGGTGTGCAGGAGGCAGCTGATCGATGTTTCTAACTCTCTATCCCTCTCTCTTCCTCTCTGTAAAAAATCAATAAAATATATTTTAAAAAAAAAAAGAGGCCAAACTGAAGAGGAAAGATTTGCTCAAGTCGGTGACATTGGCTGATGAGCACTTGATCTTTATGTGTAAAGTTGCAAAGCATTTGGAAACACATCCCTAACTTTTGTTTTCTTCTTTCCCAGAGACCCCAAGTGTGATTGTGACCCAGCTGGTGTCTCGGGGCCCTGTGATTCAGGCCGCTGTGTCTGCAAGCCAGCTGTCACCGGGGAGCGCTGTGATAGGTGTGTGAACGCGGGCCCTATGGACACAGCAGGGAGAGGCTTTTGGCCACTAGCATAAATCATCCTCTAGTGCAATTATGGGAAAGAGACACTTAACAGATGTTGATGACCTTCTTCCTGTCCTCTGTCCTCAAAAACGAAGCTTAAAAAAGGAATACAATTGAGCCCCCAAATCTCACTGGGACTCCATGCGTTTGGCTGTGGCTTTTTCTCTTCGTTTGCACCACAGGAGAGGCACAGGGCCCCCGTGAGTGCCCTTGCCAGCTGGCTCCGAATCCCAGGTGCTCAGCTACCAGGTGGTGTGCAGTGACGAGGTCACATGACTCATCTTGCTCCCAGGAAAGGCCTGACCTAATTAAACACGTTGGGAAAATTCTTGTAAGAGGGAATATCGCAGTGTATGGCCATATTTAACCATCGTGTGCAGAAAAGGACCCGCCCAGGGATGGCATGGTGGCTGCGTGCACACACATGAACGGGGGAGATGTAAGAGCACGCAGGCCCCATGCCAAGCTTGGGCAGGTGGCCCCAAGAGAAGAGACCCACCCTCAGCTGCTGCAGTAGGACATTCCTGTGTAGACACTCCTCAGACCTAAAGCTCTGTCCTCCTCTCCCCGCCCTCTGAGATTGTGGCGAGCAGAGGGCTGTGGCGAGGCCCCAGGGGTAAAGGCTTCCTCCTCATTTCCTCACAAGTAAGAAAGCAGTTCTTTGGCATCCTGCCAATCACTCCTACCTGGGCAGAGGAAATGCCAGGCACATTCCAATCTCTCTTTTCAAGGGGGTTCTTTGCTGCTGAGGTGGGGAGAAGGAAACGCAGCTTCAGAGTTAAAAGAGGAGTCACTTTTTGAAAACGTTTTTAATTTCAAAATATAACACAGAAATAGAGAGCCACAGAAAACCAATGTTGTCAGCACCACCAATTGTAGGAAATAGCCCTCAGCTGAAAATGTGGCATCCCAAGGACACTCACCCTCCTCCCTCCTCCCTCCTCCCTCCTCCCTGGAAGCTATGACTATTCTAACTTCTAGGGTGATCTCTTCCTTACTTTTCTTCGTGGTTTGTTATGCAAATGCATCCCTATAAACACTAGTAGTTAGTGTTGCCTGATTCCCTTCACTTTCCTCCCCTCCTTTGTCATGCCCTCTCTGCCCTTTCTGGACCTCCCTCCCTCCTGTCCGTCCCTCCCTCCCTCCCTCCCTCCCTCCCTCCCTCCCTCCCTCCCTCCCTCCCTTCTTGCTTCTTTCCTTCCTTGTTTTTAAATTTCTTTTAATCTACGGTTTCCTCCATAGAAACCATGATTTTTTTTAAAAACCCTTGTCCTATAGAGAAAAAGCCATGCTTATTTACTTACAGCTGTTCTCTGAAGCATCCCAGCCAACTTGCTTTTCTGGGATTTTGCACAATGAGCATACTCCCGACCTATGGTCCAGTGAGTTAGACCACATGGATTAGAAAGAAACGTGTTTGAGTTTGCATCTTGCCTCAGCCACTTACCAGCTGAATGAACAAGCTTCTTACCCTCTCTTGGTCTCTTCATCTAAGAAAGTTGGAAATAACCATTGCTATCTCATAGGGAAGTGCTGAGGATTAAATGAGAGAGCACACATCAGGGGCCTGGCATATCATTTGAAGTGTTAAATAAATGATACTTGAAACTATCGTTATTTCATGTAGAAGGATGTAGTAAACTTGAACAGAGAAAAACATGAGTCCTCCCTAGCTTCCCCCGCCCTCTTCTCTGTGACCCCAACATCTGGGACTTCGGTGGCAGCTGTGGTCCTCAGAGAAGCCCCTGGAAAGCTCGAGCTGGGAGAGGGGTGGAACTCTAGCCCACACTTTGCTCCTGTAGAGAGTCTCTAGCCATCCTTTGTCCTAGCCTCACCCGCCCCTTTCCTCGCTGGGCCAGAGCCCGGGTACAAGGGGCAGGGATGCTAGCTAACACCTAGTGCTCTGGTTGGGGGAGGGGAGTCAGTGGGGCTAAGTGGATGCTGGGACTGGAGCATTTGCTTTCTTTTCCTGCCCCCCCCTCACCCTTTTGTCCCCATTAAGCCCTTACTCCAGGATGAGTCCAGCTCTGCATAGCCCTGCCCTACCCTACCCCATCTTGCCCATATGACCTCCACTCAGTTCCTCACTAAGAATGGGGAAATCACTAAGTTTCCAAACCCAATTCACACATGATTCTGCTCTACCAGAGGGAGAGAAAGTGAATGTCCGCCATGCTCTGTCACTGGGTGGGGAAGATGGGGGCGGTGTGATTGTCCCCAGGTGGTCTGGGAGTGGGGATGGCATGTATAATTTGTATTTACCCCCTCTGGGAATGAATAGGCCCGGGTAGGAGAGAAAGTAGAAAAATCAGTCATCATATTCTCTACATGGACTAAGAAATAACCTATAATCTTGTCCTGACTTCCAAAACGCCCCTGCAGGTGTCGGCCAGGGTACTATCACCTGGATGGAGGAAACCCGGAGGGCTGTACCCAGTGTTTTTGCTACGGGCATTCGGCCAGCTGCCACAGCTCTGGGGACTACAGCGTCCATAAAATCACCTCTACCTTCCATCAGGGTAAAGTCCTCTGTTTTCTAGAATTTCTGTTTTTAACATTGTACAGGGCTCTGTGCTGACAGATAACCACATGGCCATCCACAGGATGGGAGTCTGGAGTCACCTTTAGCAACTCTCTTCTAGCTTCTAATGTGCATTATTATTATTATAGGCCAATCAGGCAGACTCTAGTATCTTGAAAAAGTTATAGCTGAACAGGTTACTCATACCAGTGTATGAATAACTTAAAAGAACCACTACAAAGAAACCAGGGATTCATTTCCCTGCATTTCCCATCCCCATCTGTTTCAAAACCACAAAGAATCATTCATTGGATTGGGTGCAGGGGGAGGGGCTCTTATGAGCTCCTTCCTGGAATTCACACTCACTAATCATACTCCTTTCACATACATTAAATGAGTTCATTTATGTGAAATTAGTTCCCAAGCTACAAAGCACCTTAAAAATATGGGAGATCCAGATGATTCCAACTCTGAATTTCCCTTTGAACATACTGGACCCTCTTTCCTCACTAAGGCCAGACACTGTTTATGTCAATAAAATAATATTCCAAATTACAGGCAGATGAAAACGTGCTCTCTTCTCACAAGAGACTCAAAGACTAGAAGTCCATGCTGCTGTGGGCGGAGCAGATGAGGTTGAGACCCAAGCAGAGAGGTGCCTGGGGAGTTTTGAGGACTGGACATGAGGGTGGAAATATTAAGAAAACCCCACTTGCTACTCACCGCTAGGACTTTTTGGCAAGCACATCTTGCCTTGTTTATCTCAGTAGATGGTTTGTCTAAATGCAGAGTGGTTTTATTTGTCTTCCAGATGTTGACGGCTGGAGGGCTGTCCAAAGAAATGGCTCTCCTGCAAAGCTCCATTGGTCACAGCGCCACCGGGACGTGTTTAGCTCGGCACGACGATCGGACCCTGTCTATTTTGTAGCTCCTGGTATGTATGGCGTTTGTCCTATAGAAGCCAACCTTTAAGACTAGGAAGTGAGGATAGAGGAGCAGAGTTGGAGAAGGGAAACCATGTCCCTTAGTGTTCAGGGCAGCAGTATCTGCAGCCGACGGTTGGGGCTTCAGCCCAATTTGACGAAGTCATGGCACAACAGAGCAGAATGGGTGCCCAGGCCGTCAGACCCTGGGTGAGGGTCCTACTTTAATCAAAGGGGAAGTTTCTTCTAGGTTTCCCACCAAGACAAGATATAGGGACTGTGGTCAAATCTGTGGGCCTGTTGAGAAGCAGATGGAAAAGCAAAAACAAGGCATTTCTCAAAGTTTTAAGCACCTATAGATTTAAAAATCATCAGTGGTATAGAAAAGCTGGATGGTAAAGCTCTGGTGAGGATGCTAATCCTAGTCACGTCCTTAGCTGATACGTGATTCCTGGAGGAGTTGTCCTCTTAACCTTCCAAATTTCAGTGCTCTCAGCTGTTAAATGGGAATTGAGATGCCTACCTCCAAGTATTATTGCCATCACATGTAATGTTGTCTGTGAAAGCATTCTGTAAACTCTACAGCAGAGGCATCCGGCCCGCGGGCCATGTAAGGCCTGTGAAATCATTTGGCCTGGCCCTGTCAAGGCATTAGGGGTGAGTTAATTAAATGTTTAACCAAATGTAGCAGGCTGATTTTTAAGTTGATAATTCTGTATGGCCCGCAAATGATATAAATACAAATGGCCCATGGCAGAACAAAGGTTCCCCACCCCTGCTCTAAAGCATTAGGTAACGAATGGCATTATTGCCGGTATACCTGGGATGTTAACATACTGGTCTGTCACAGGGCCATGCCATGAATCATCTGATACAGCGGGCGCCAACCTTTCGGACCTCAAGGACCACCCGTGGTCCACGACCACTGATCGAATAGATGGAAGTGTGTGATAATGAGGCCCTTTTAGCATTTCAGTAACTAACCCATCTTTGTAGCCGATGGCAGTGTGGCCATGAACTGTCTCTTCTGACTGGTGGTTTGGGGCAGGGTGGTGGGTGGATAATACAGGAATGGCCAACATTAATTCAGACTTGCTCCCTAGTTTGCTTCTCCAGCTTCACACTGATCTCAATCTCTTCAAATTCTATTTCACAGCCAAATTTCTCGGGAATCAACAGGTGAGCTATGGGCAAAGCCTGTCTTTTGACTACCGTGTGGACAGGGGAGGCAGACACCCATCCGCCCACGACGTGATCCTGGAAGGTGCTGGTCTCCGGATCACAGCTCCCTTAATGCCGCTTGGCAAGACACTGCCTTGTGGGATCACCAAGACTTACACATTCAGGTAAGAAGAGAGACTACCAGTGGGTCGAATAGAACAAGCTGTGATTGCAGTCAAGTTCCTTCCTTCATTCGCTCAGTCATCATTTGTTCATTCAACAAGCTTTTCTGAGCACCTTTTATGTACCAGCCATGGTGTTATGTGCTGAGACAGGACATGACTCCCGCCCTCAAGCCTCTCACAGGCTAATGGGAGAGAAAAATAAACAAATGGTTACAGTGCAGCTTGTAAGATAGATAAGGTGGACACGGGTTTTGAACACACACAGGCAAAACTAACCCACACTGGAGTGATCAAGGAAAGAGTCTCAAGAAGATGTGACAGTGAAGAGCAACTCTCTAAGGAAAGAAAGGGGGAAAGGTTAACAAGGCAGAGAAAATACGTTGAGGGAGGTTGTGATTTAGGGAACTCCAAGTAGTTACGCATGAGTGGAGCGTGGAGTGGGGGAGAGGAACACACTGAGAAGTGAGGTCAGAGAAAGCGGTGGGAGGAGTGAGCTCACAGACAGCCCTGCGTCTAAGGGGGTTGCTCATTCTCCGGAATGGCAATTTTGAATGGTGGGTACAGAGAGGTTGGGGAAAGGGGCTGTGCCTTCTAAGTGCTCAGTATTGATTAGAAGCTTGGAAATCAAGATGAAGAAATATGGTCTTTGTCCTCAAAGAGTTCATGGTCTAGTAGAATATATTAACATGTCAACAAGCAAACATAGTACAGTACAAAAGTTGCTTCGGTAGTGTGCATGCTCGTGGGGACTTGGGAGGAGAGGATAGAGTGCCCAGTTCTGCCTGGAGGAGTCACAGAAAGCATTGCAGAGGAGGCAGCATGTGGGCTGAGACCAGAAAGAAGGGCAGGACTTTCCCAGGGACAAAAGCAAGGCAACTGTGCGTGTCGATATAGGTGAGGGCGTGGAAGGGCATAATACGGGGGGGGGGGGGGGGGGGTGGGGATTGGCAGAGCTGTTTATGGCTGCTACACAGCATGTATAAGGGAGATGGACAGATAAGGTTGAAAAGACTGGGGAAGGACCCACAGGGTGGTGTTGAATGCCATGCCAAGGTGCTGAGATCTTGTCCATGCCTGTAAGATAATGGAAAGCTTACTGAGACACTGGAGGTCAAGAAGTGGTATGATCAGGTGTGAAGGCTGGTGCAAATACCATGTAGAGGATAGTTCAGGTGGGGTCCTTAACTGGACCATCCGAACACACGCACAGTGGTTCAAGCAACAGTTGCTGGAGGCCTAACCCAGGGCAGCGGTAAGGGAAACACAGTTAGAAGGCACACACACAGTGTGTACTTAAATAACGGAGTGCAACGTATGCCAGTGGTACACACACAGCCCTCCTACCTGGAATACCCAGTCCCACCTTCTCAGCCTGGGGCACTTTACTCTCTGAGATTCAGCTTATAGGTTTTTCCTTTGTGTGAACCTTCCAGAATCCCAGGTGAGTTGACAGTCACCTCGTGGCTTTCTATGGCAGCCTGTGCATGCATGTGTTATAGCCCTCGCTGCATTGTGTCATAATGATTTATTCACCTATGACTCCCCTGGCTGGATGCTGACCACCTCACCCCCGTGTCTCTTGTGTCTTCCATCCCAATACAGCTTCTGGCGCCAACCAAGTGCACAGTTAACTTTGTTTAACCAGTGGGTGAATGAAACAAAAGGGTCAGGGTCGTCCCTGGGAGAGCAAATCCAGGAAACAAAACAAAACAAAAAAAACACATGAAAAAGAATAGTTCAGGGGCTGGCGATGTGATAGAGTGAGGCATTGTGATGCCTAATTAGGACGGATTTGATGTAGAAGGTGGAAACTAACTTTTGAAATGTGCTCAGATAAATTATTTAAACAACAAAAACAAAAAAAATGAATGGTAGCTCTTGAGGGTCTGAGTTGAGGATCAGAACTTCCTGAACCCAGAGATGTTTCTAACATGGGGTTTTGCGTGAACGAGAAGAGAAAGGGGTCTCTGAGGGCCTTGGCCCAGCACTGGACGCCACGAACGCTGGAGCTTGCTTCCTACGCGGGGATGCCCCGCCCCCCCCCCCCCCCCCATCACGTGCTGTGGGGCTTGCTTCCCACGGAGAGAGAAAGCTCCATGTTGTGCCTACAAGGATGTGGCTGCTGGCCCTTTGCCTCTTCTCTGAGCAGGACTGTGAAAGGGCTTGGCCGGTCCGGGGCATAATTTGTATCAGGTGTACAAAGGATAAGACTTGAAAAGAGTTGGCTCCTTAAGCCTTTGGGTTTAAATCTTGCAGATTAAATGAACATCCAAGCAGCAACTGGAGCCCCCAGCTGAGTTACTTTGAGTACCGGAGGTTACTGCGGAACCTCACAGCCCTCTGGATCCGAGCTACCTACGGAGAATACAGTAAGTGACCGGGAGAAATGGATCCCCCCCCCCCCCCAGCCCCCTTAGGTTTGCCTTTCATTTGCTTCAGCGCGCTAACGTTCAGCCACCCAAACAAGTAGATAAACTGCTCCGATGGTTTCAATGTTGAGTCTCGGTGTTGAATTTTTCGATTCTAGAAGAAGTCGTTAAAAAGGAATGTTTCTCTCAAAAGAGGTGTCAGCACCAATGAAGGGTGAATGATGCTGCCTTGCTAAAGAGAGTCTCTGAATTTAGATGGAAGCTGGTGATTGGAAGACAATAGACCACACACAGGCCCATTCCCTCCGCTGGGAAACCGTGCCTGTGACGCAGACTCTATCCCTTGGGCAGCTTTTCCTTTGGGGTTACACTCGGTGCCACCACGTTCGCCCATCATCACATAGTCTGTTAGTTCTGTTTATTGAGAATCCGATTGAAGGTATTGAAGTGAGCGTTCCTTCAGCTTTTGGCCCCCGTGTGAAAAGGAACCTCAGCTGTGTGCCCCATTCCCACGTCACCGATGCAGCGAATCAAACAGGACGTAGAAAGGTGTTTCCTCACAACGTATTGAGTCTTTACTGTGTGCCCGGCACATGATACCATATGCGTTGTCTCATCTAATTTTCACAGCAAACACGTGCAGTAGATCGCACTGTTACTTCCACAGCTGAGGAGACACATTCATGCAAAGGTTATGTGACTCGCCCAGTTCACACAGCCTGTGAGGGGGGAGCCAGAATTTAAACTCTGATTCTTCTGACCCCAGAGCCGGTGTGCTCAGTCATGACGGACGGCTCTGCCTCCACGCATGGCCGAGTGAGTGAACACCCCCTGTGACAGTGAGTCAGGAAAGATCAAACCCGAAGAGAGGCCTGCCTGTCGATCTTTATTTACACCTCGCCACCTGCTCTGTCTGACCTGTTCTCTCGACTGCAGGCACTGGGTACCTGGACAACGTGACCCTGATTTCGGCCCGCCCCATCTCCGGCGCCCCGGCCCCCTGGGTTGAACAATGTGTATGTCCTGTTGGGTACAAGGGGCAGTTCTGCCAGGATTGTGCTTCTGGCTACAAAAGAGATTCCCCCAGACTGGGACCCTTTGGCACCTGTATTCCATGTAACTGCCAAGGGGGCGGGACCTGCGACCCAGACACAGGTGAGTGACATGAACACCTGGACCAGGGGGCTGGGCGCAGCCAGTGACTGGGGTCTCCCGCGGATGAGCCAGAACTGTGTGAGAACGCCTGCGCCTGAACTCCTTTCAGAGATGGGAAAGGATTAAGGAACGTCGGGCTGGAGTCGGGGAAGATGGACACGGTGCTCTGTGACACTCAATCCTTTTCATTGTGGAAATGCCACGAGGTTGTGGGAAAGGTGCTGGGTTACAGGAAATGGCTGTCCTGGTTCAGTGCTGGGGGTGGGCGGGGAGTTGGTGTCGAGTTGCAAGAATTATATGGGGAGATCAAAGGCAGTGCCAAGGCCTGGATGAATGTTGGGACACGGACACATGGTGAGGGCAGGGGGAGGGGGCCGGGGGCACAGTGTGAAGCTAAGGAGAGGAGAGGAAGGGGGAGAGTGAGGGGGAGATGCAGGTTCTCAGCCATGTTTAGAGTTGGTACCATGGCCCAGGTGAATGCCAGTGCTCCAACGCATGGAAGAAAGCGTCAGAAAGGAAGGCTTTGGGTACTGAGCTCTGGCCCCCGACATCACCGTATCGCAGGAAGTGTAGAGTTTTACCCTGCTCATGTCCGCGTCTCCATTCTCCCTCTGCCTCCCAGGGGACTGTTACTCAGGGGATGAAAGTCCTGACATCGGGTGCGCCGACTGCCCCCTCGGTTTCTACAATGATCCGCACGACCCCCGAAGCTGCAAGCCGTGCCCCTGCCGCAACGGGTTCAGCTGCTCAGTGATGCCCGAGACAGAGGAGGTCGTGTGCAACAACTGCCCCCTCGGGGTTACTGGTAAGGCCCGCGCCCGCGCCACCTGTCCTGATGCCATGAATTCGCGGACCAAGCTTCTATTCCAAGGAATTTCTAGGGAATTGTAATTACTAAACGGGCTCATTCTAAAGATACGACGATTTCGACGCCCGAGAGGTGAAGTGGGTTGAGGAAGGGCTGGGTGTACAGGGAGGAGACATCTGAGCTGTCTTAGGAGGTTTGTAGTTAGGAGATGAAGTTTTCAGACAAAAGACAAGCTTTGGCTCAGTTTTTAAAAATGAACCAAGGTAAAGAAGGAAAACGGAGTGACCTTGGAAATGTCCGTCTGAAAGGAGAGGTCATTTGCCAGCGGCAGCCTTGGGAGCATTGCTCCAAGCCTGCTTCTCCCACCATCTAGTTCACTCGAGAGCAAGAGCCAACCCCTCGCCAGGGCCTGCTCCTGAGGCTGTTGTTCTGGGGCCCAGGGGGAAAGCTTCTCTAGACGCCACGAGTACTTCCTGCCTCTGAGTCTGGTCTCGCTGCCGATGGATGACCCCCGGGACTTGTCCATTTGTTCCTTCCAGGTGCCCGCTGCGAACTCTGCGCCGAGGGCTACTTCGGAGACCCCTTTGGGGAACGTGGCCCATTGAGGTCTTGTCAGCCCTGTCAGTGTAACAACAACGTGGACCCCAGCGCCTCCGGGAACTGTGACCGCCTGACGGGCAGGTGTCTCAAGTGCATCCACAACACAGCCGGCGCCCACTGCGAACAGTGCAAAGCAGGCTACTTCGGGGACCCCTTGGCTCCCAACCCAGCAGACAAGTGTCGAGGTAGGACTGCGTCCCCAAACAGGTGTGTGTGTGTGTACACGCAAGCTTGCTGGTATGTACACATGTAAGAACGTGCTAATTGGCAAGGCCAGCAGCAGGTCGTATTGCGATGCTACTTCGGTTTCTCTGACCAGCTGGCCCATGAACAGCCCAGATCCATTGCCTGGCGGGCCTTGGACCAGTTCCCCGGTAGCAGGGCTGGAGCACAGAGCTGGCGGGTGTCGAATGGGTAAAGCCAGGTGGGAGAAGTGAACAAGGTCAGGTTTACATTCCTAAGTGGAAGAGGAGATAACGTGGGGCCCCGGGCTCTGCCCAGTCCCAAGGCTGGTAGGCAGGGAAGTGGCTGGCGCACCTGTTACAGGACAGGAATAAACGACTGGCCACTAAGCCTGAACAAGCTGAGGTGGGGCGGGGAGTGGGCGGTAAAGTAGTTTGAGACCCTCTCGGGAAGTCGGTGTCATTGATGCCTAGAAAGGTAATGGTCAAACGTCCCCTAAAGAGACGCGGCTTCCAAGCAGCAGCTATCTGGGGTGTTCCTAATGCTGCTCAGATCAGAGCGTGGATGTGCCGCCCGGGCCTCTGGCTCAGCCCTCCTGTCCCACCTCTGCCCAGGTGACATTCCAGAGGCTAGTTCAATTCCAGGGAGCTGGCCTCGCCACAGACTCACCCCTTGGTCGCAAGGGTTTCAGACCAGGCCTGGTGCCCAGAACTTAGGAGCTTGCTTATTACAAGGTCCAGAGTGGCTCTGGAGGCCCAGGTTGGAGGACACCTGATTCCCCAGGCGTCTGCAGGAGCCCAGAGCCTCCCTTTGACACCGGAGTGTCCACCCCGGAAATGCCCGAGGAACACCGTGCAACCCGGGCTTGCAGCCCGGGGTTTCTACCCAGGGGCACGAATCCCACCTGCCCTGACCCCAACCTGTGGGTTTGCTGTGATGTGCTGGAAAGTACCCCATGATGGGAAAAGCCCATGTGGCATTGGCACTATTGAGTTCCAGTCCAGTTTTTTAACATACCTACGTAGTATTCTGATTCTACCAATTAATTTCTCTGAGCTTCAGTTTCCTCATATGGATGAATAATATTTAACTCAAAGTGGTTGCAAAGATAATACAACAGAGAAAGTATACTGTAAGCTATATAATTCTAGCTATAAGAGGCTATTAATAGGGATTTCACTGGCTTTAAACCATACATTTCTTCACTCAGCTATCTTTTGTGAAGCACCTACCAGGTACCCAACGTAGAGCTTGATACTAAGGTTATAATGATGAGTAATTCAGTCCCAGCTCCCAAAGAGCTCATGTGCTAATAAGGAAGATAGAAATATGTAAGCAAATAATGACAGTGCAGTAAGATATATAATTATTACTACACTAGAGGCCCGATGCACGAAATTCGGGCAAGAGTAGGCCTTCCTTCCCCCGGCTGCCAGTACCGGCTTTCCTCCGGCACCTGGCACACATGATCCAGGCTTCCCTCCGGCCACCAGCAGGCACCCGGGACCCAGGCTTCCCTTGCAGCCCCGGCTTCATCCACAAGGTTTTCTGGAAGGATGTCCGGAAAGACGTCCGGTCTAATTAGCATATATGCTCTTATTATTATAGATACTGAGTATTTTGTGAGCACTGAACATAGAGCAACCCAGAGAATCACTGTACCTCCATTAGAATGATGTCTTGCCTTCTGTTATATCCTCAGTTTTTAGAATAGAATGTGGCACATAGTAGGTACACAATTAATTTGACTGACTGATTAAAGGTATTGCTTTCTTAACTGCATTTCATACGCCAAAGGCAGCAGGACAGAAGGAAAAGGGCATTGGCTCTTTTCAAGTTCTCCTTTGAGCTGGCCATTTACTTGCTGTGTGACCTTGAACAAGTTACTTAACCTCTCTGAGCTCATATTCCTCATCTGTGAAATAGAAGAAGTCAACATCTGGCACAGATTAGTCCCAGAAGAAATGCCGTTCACCTTGTGAGCAAAGTCAGAGTGCCTGCTGAATCTCCAAAAGCCTTATAATTTAACAGGAGGGAAAAATAAGTACCACTAGAAAGGATGGGCTGTAGTAATATTTCTTCAACCTGACACACAGCAAACAAACTTGCCAGATGATTCCCGAAACCTAACTGTATTAGGGATGTGCTTAGAGCCATAGCCCAGAGATGCATCTCACCCAACGTGAATCAGTGACACAGTATGAATGCTGACTTGATCTTCCTTTTATTTTGCTATACCTCAAGTTTCTGGAATTAGCGTGATAGGAATGTTTTGTCTTTTGTCTCTAGCTTGCAACTGTAACCCAATGGGCTCTGAGCCTGTGGAGTGTCGAAGCGATGGCAGCTGCGTCTGTAAGCCAGGATATGGTGGCCTCAACTGTGAGCACGCAGCATTAACCAGCTGTCCAGCTTGCTATGATCAAGTGAAGATTCAGGTGTGCATGCTAACCACCCCTCACCTCATGAGTAAATTCTTTCAGTGTCTACTGGGTGGTTCTGCCATAGCTCTAGGACCCACCTAGTCTCCTTGGGGGTGGAGGGAAGGGTTACTATTTTTTCTTTAAAAATTACTGTATTAAAAAATTATAATAGTAATAACACTTCTGATTTATGTTCTTCCATGTGTCATTTGGAAACCCCTTCTGTAGATACTGTCTCATTTGGTATTTGTGATAGCTCAGTTAAGATGGGAGAAAAAGCATTCTGACCTCAGTTTTCAATGAGAAAACAGTCTCAAAAAATGTGCAGCCTTTTAAAGGCACACGGTCAGGTGGACCTGGGAGTCCCACCCATGCCCCTGACTTTGAGTTCGGTGATTTTCCCACTATAATATGCCACTTCAGAGGATTTTTCCCCAAGGGCTGTCCTTGTAAGACAAAT
The DNA here is from genome assembly GCF_027574615.1 of Eptesicus fuscus. NCBI lineage: Eukaryota > Metazoa > Chordata > Mammalia > Chiroptera > Vespertilionidae > Eptesicus > Eptesicus fuscus. Next base: position 25,315,508 of record NC_072494.1, read on the forward strand.
GAAGAAAAACATAAACACACAAAAGATAAGAGGAGTCCAGAAGATCTCAAGGCTGTCTAAACAGAGATGGCTTCCAGAAATGTCTCATTTATGTTCCAGAGAAGAATGAAGTTGATGTTGTTGTTAATTATTAAATAGTATCTTACTGGAATGAGGAGTGGGGGAAGAAGGGGCCCAAAGAGAACCCTAGATGTAGGACAAAGTCAACTTGTTTTTCTAAAATATATTTTTATTGATGTCAGAGAGGAAGGGAGAGGGAGGGAGAGAGAGATAGAAACATCAATGATGAGAGAGAATCATTGATCAGCTGCCTCCTGCACACACCCCACTGAGGATTGAGCCTGAAACCTGGGAATCGAACCATGAACTCCTGGTTTATAGGTCGATGTTCAACCACTGAGCCACACAGGCCAGGCAGCCTGTTTTAAAATTGACCTATTTAACCATCCCTCCAAAGCACTTTCTTTGTTCCAGGCACTGTTCTAAGCACTATACACATATTTAGTCCAAGTAGTAACTCTATGAGATATTATTATCCCCACTTATGGGTAAAGAAGTGACATGCCCAAGGTCACACAGCTAGTGAGTAGCGGGGCCAGGAGTCCAGGCCTAGAGTCTGAACTTTGGACCACTGTGGCCTGCTACGCATTTCTGGGCCTTTAGCTTTTATCCCCTGGATACCTGGTGTCTGACGATGATGTGTTCCGATCCTCTTCCCCGTGTGGCTTCAGATGGATCAGTTTGCGCAGCAGCTCCAGAGCCTGGAGGACCTGGTTTCGAAGGCTCAGGGCGGAGGAGGAGGAGCACCCAACGCGGAGCTGGAAGGCAGGATGCAGCAGGCTGAGCAGGCCCTTCGGGACATGCTGAGAGAAGCCCAGATTTCAGAAGGTGATGGAGGCCACTTTCCCTTCAGAGGGGAGAGAATGCAGAGTCCTAGAAAGCATTGCCACCCGAGGTCTCAGACTCTTCTGTGGGTACCAGTTCAGCGGGTATCGCTGCCCAGCCCTTGCGGAGGGGCAAGGACTGTCTGTGACATTCTCTGGGAAATGGATGGTGGAGATAAAAGAGCAGCTGCATGCATTCATCTATTGGGTTTGCACTATCTTGCCATAGGCCAGTCGAAGTCCCCTTGTCAGCCCTCTAGTATGATTGATCACCATGCTGACTTCAAAAAAGCTCACCCTCCCTTTCCTTGTTGCTGTCCAGGGGCCATGCGGTCTCTCAGCCTCCGGTTGGCCAAGGCAAGGAGCCAAGAAAATAGCTACCGGAACCGCCTGGATGAGCTCAAGATGACTGTGGAGAGGTTTCAGGCCCTGGGCAGTCAGTATCAGAATCGAGTTCAGGACACCCGGAGGCTCATCACTCAGCTGCGCCTGAGCGTGGAGGAGAGCAGGTCTTCTCTGCACAACACGGTAGGTGGTGCTGGCTGAGGGTGCTGAGACCATGGCTGTGTCGGGGACCCGCCTGCAGGCATCACTGGCTCACTGGCTATTTCTCAGGTTTTCTTGACCATCTGGCAGAGAGTTGGACTTCTCTCCCTTGAAACAGTCACACCTAATTTTGTGTTCTTTAGCGTCCCCCTGTTTCCCATTTTACTGCGCTAAGTTATTCTCCCTGATGCATTTCTTGCTAACCATGTCTTCCTCTTGGGCCTGTCTCTTCTCCCTGCTCTCTGCCTGTCTTCTAGCTTGTTAGCTCCCAGAGGGCAGGATCTGGGTTCATATTCACATTCTCAGACCCTGGCACAGTGTGTGGCTGTGATGTTTGCTGCAGGAATGAATGAAGAAACAAACGAAAGAGCAAATGAAAAGTAAAGGAAGGAGGGCATGGAAACTTGGTTCTGAAAATGGGAAATAAAGATTGTTGCTAGTGAGGCTGGGTGGAGGTGGAAGAGGGTATATGAGGGATAAATGGTAATGGGGAAATTTTAAAAATAAGGTAAAGGGAAAAAATTGTCAGTATGGTTATCTTGATGATGTAGTTTGTAGTATGGTAGGAGAGAGAAATTTGAGCACTTCTATTTCAGAAGAAAGAAGGCAAAAGAATAAAGGAAATTAGAAGACAGTCAGATATTATACTGAGGAAAATTTATTGTAGAAAATTTACAAAACAAACAAAACCCCCCCTGTAATCCCATTACTAAGAAATAACCACCATTATAACTTGATACATAGTCCACTGGACTTTGAATACATATGAAAATATAAACGTGTATATTTTTAATGCATCTCTACCTATCCAGATTTATTTTGAACACGAATTTCAACCTTATTCTTGCCTATACTTCTTTTTAATTGTCATGACCATGGTGACTTGGGACTCTGTGTTGCATGGTGTAGAATGCCGTGGGGCTAATGACAAGTGGTTCTGGCAGGAAGATGCGAACTTGCTTAGGCTTCATGGCCAAGGGCAAAGCCTTAACCCATTTTCCTTTTTCACAGAACATCCCTTCCTCAGACCACTACGTGGGACCAAATGACTTTAAAAGTCTGGCTCAGGAGGCCATGAGATTGGCAACCAGGTGAGCATGATGAGAGGGCACCCCTGCTTCTGACCATCGCTGCCAGGCCAGACTTGAACAACACTGCAGGGCGTTCCCTCCCCAAGCACCATATTCATGACCTCCGGGCTCATTTGTTAACCACTTCCCTTTTCGTGTATGTTGGTGGCCACTAGACATGGTCATTTGGCAGAAGTTGGGGGTCAGGGTGTTCCCAGCTTTTTCTGTGACTCACGACATGGCTTTGGTGTGTGTCAGATGTGAGTCCTTGGGCCCCAAGAAATGAATCCGCCCTTGGAAAAGAACACGCTGCAGCTTTGAGGGACTCCCAGGCTCCCACAGCGAGCCTGGGAACAAGGAGCAACGAGTCTCTGCCAGCCTGGGGCGGGGCAGGGTGTGGGGGGGGGCACGGGCGCTGAGTCTGCAGAGGGGGCCTTCCCCCTGATCAGCAGCTCTGCTGGGCCCCCATGACCTCAGGCAGCTCCTCCGTCCTGCCTGACTGTGCTGCCATGTTGCAGAGCTTTGCCCAGAGCCCACTGCTCTGCTAATCCCACATGGAACTCAGTCTGCACAGGGGGCTGGCTTGGGGTTTTGTAGCATGAGCTGCCTCGGAGTTTGTTTTTATCACTCTCCAGAAACAGGAGGACAAAAGCATGTGGGGGACTTTTATTGATTGGTTTTATCCCCCCTCGTAATGGCCCAGTTTAGAGTTGTAGCACATGAGTAAGGTTACATCCTGAATGAAATAGACCCAGGGTTTTGGGGTTTTTGTTTGTTTTCCCCCTGCAGAAAACAGCTTATAAATGCAATTTTTTATCCCCTCGCTACTGCTCCCAGCCATCCCGAGCCCCACCCCAGGCCTCTCCTGGGTATGCCATAAATGGAAAAGATCGCCCAAAAGTCGATGACACGAGGCCACTCCTGCAGAACACCTCCTGTTTCTTGACAGTTCCTCTAATTCCACCGAACTGGGTCAATTCTGTTTGGCATTTCTAGCCAAACCAGTTCCCGTGCTCCTCTCCCTTCATTTAAATAAAAGGCCTCAAGGAGGCTCTTGCCAGGAAAACCCAAATTCTTCATTTAATTCTTTCAGCCATGAGGAGTCAGCCAGGAACATGGAACAACTGGCAAGGGAAACCGAAGATTATTCCAAACAAGCTCTGTCACTGGCGCGCAAGGCTATTCGGGAAGGAGGCGGCAGTGGCAGCCTGGACGGCTCCGTGGTGCAAGGGCTTGTGGGAAAGTATGTTTCAAAGGGTCCTCACGGGACCAATGTCATCTGCAATGTTGGGACATAATGCAAACTGTTTCTTTAAAAAAATATATAAATATTAAGAGGGACAAGAGAATGAAAGGCTTACTTTAGGGCAAAACAGATACCTTTAAGGCTGGAAGAAGAACAAGTTGGTTAATCTAAGTAAAATGTGTGTTTTTGATTGAGATATTGCATGCTTGGAGATATGGCCACCCTCTGTAGTGTTTAAAGGATGTGAGTATGTGAGTAAACCCACCTAGTGGAATGGAGGATATAACAACAATATATTTATATTATCAAGAATTGGGATATTTATATTATCAAGAATCAGCCCTAGCTGATTTGGCTCATCGGCCTGCGGACTGAATGGTCCTGGATTCGATTCCCGTCAAGGGCACATGCCTGGGTTGTGGGCTCGATTGCCAGTAGGGGGCGTGCAGGAGGCAGCTGATAATGATTCTCATCATTGATGTTTCTATCTCTCACTCTCCCTCTCTGAAGTCAATAAAAATACATTTAAAAATAAATAAGGGATTCCTATATGTGTTTAAAAAATTGGGAAAGGAATTGAATTGTCCTTAGCCAACCTATATCAATTTTAAGGCTTGTGTTTAGATGGTAGAGGAGCATATACTTGACACATTACCTCATGTGGCTTTCCTGATAATCCCAACTACATACTTTTAAGACAACACAATGGATTTTTGCTTTTAATAAAAAGAGTGAATTCTCACAAACTCCTCTATCTTTCCCCTTTGCAGATTGGAGAAAACGAAGTCTCTGGCTCAGCAGTTGTCCAGGGAGGCCACTCAGACTGACATCGAAGCAGATAAATCTTATCAACATAGTCTCCGCCTTCTCAATTCCATGTCTCAGCTCCAGGGAGTCACTGATCAGTCCTTGCAGGTAAGGACATCTCACCTGTGTGCTGATGAGCAGAAGACGAGCCATGCTGTTTTCTCTGGGGGTGGTTCCATCATATCGTTCAGTCATTCAGTTTTGTCTCAATGCTGACCTTTCTTGCTTAGATTTAGGAGGAGTATGTATCTTTCTCATTACCCTTGTCCTTGTTCTTTAATCCCAATCTTGGTATTTGAAAAGGCCTCGGCTCACATTCTGAACCAATTTATGGATAAAGGTTTTATATCTCTTCCCTACTTTTGGGGACTGTTGAAAACTGTGGGAAATTATTACAGATAAAATTTGATACTTATATTTAGGTGAAATCTATAATACTATGTTCAGCCACTCAAAAGACGTGTGTTCTTGTTATTTGTAGTTTTTGTTATTTCTGTCATCAATTCCAAACTTAGATTAAGAAAATTTGGCTTTCTACCTACACGAAAAGCACTCTCAATGGTTCCCACAAAATATATATATATATATATATATATATATATATATATATACACACACACACACACATATATATACACACACATATATATACACACACATATATATATATATATATGATAAAACATGAAATATAACGAAAACAGACACAAAACCTCTTTGAGGATGGTGGTATGGGTGGAAAAGGGGAAGGAGATTAAGGAGTACAAACTTCCAGCTATAAAGTAAGTCATAAGGATGTAATGTACATCATAGGGAACACAATCGAATATCGTCATAGCAGTGTATGGTGACAGATGATTACTAGACTTATTATGGTGATCACTTTTTAGGTTGAATCACTATGGTGTACACTTGACACTAATATTATATGTCAACTACAATTAAAGACAAGTTTTAGAAAGAAGACCTGTTTGATGCCTGGGGGAGATCTGCTTTGGCATTGTGCCTGTTAGACTTTGGGCCCATGTTGTTGTTGTTTTCAAACAATGATGGCAGGTCCTAAGAAGACTGGTGTGGTAACTGATGAGCAGAAAGTTGACTTATTCATTTCCTTTGCTCACAGGAAGAAGCAAAGAGGATCAGACAAAAAGCTGATTCTCTCTCAAGCCTGGTGACGAAGCATATGGATGAATTCAAGCGTGTGCAAAGCAATCTGGGAAACTGGGAAGAAGAAACCCGGCAGCTCTTACAGAATGGAAAAAATGAGAGACAGGTATCTTTTTAATGTGCTCACTCAACAAACATGCATTAAATGCCTGCCATGTGAATAAATATGGGGGGAAAAATAGAAACTCTCTAAAAGATCATGGTACCACTACATACAGAGGAAGTAACTAAGATATAGAGACCTTGATATAATTAGCTCAACTTCACCCACTGAATCAGCCCTCAAATCTAGGAATAGGACCCAGGCCTTGTGGGTCCAATTTTGGTCCAGCTCTGTCTGCTATCTTGGCTTCAGGAAGTATCCAGAGTTTAAAATGATTTGCAAAACTTCTTATCTCTGATAATGGTCTAGAGTTGAGACTGTCTCTGAACGGGATCCTTTTGGGTCATTGGGTTATAGTATTTGCTTTGTCCCAGATTGTGGAGGGGTTTGCTCCAGCACCACTATACTCTTAGGTGAGTCACACAGCACTCTGTTGTCACAAAGAGAAATGTGTTGGAACGATTTTGCTTGCAGGAATGCACTTCCCAGGTATATGTTACATTTACGCTAATCTTGTTCTATCTGCCTTTTTACAGCAATCAGCTCAGCTACTTTCCCGGGCCAACCTTGCTAAAAGCAGAGCCCAAGAAGCACTAAGTATGGGCAATGCCACTTTTTATGAAGTTGAGAACATCTTAAAGAACCTCAGAGGTGAGTAGTTCATGATTCAGGTCCCTTGAGCATTTTAAAAGTGCAACCATGACTTTCCTTTATTTTGAATCCTCATATATCTCTCTAAGTGATAGGTACATTGGGAGTATTAATAGACACTTAATAAATAACTTTATAAAGAAAACTTTTTCATTAATATTTGATGCAGGGGAAAGAATTGAGCTAGATGTCATAAGGCTTGAGTTCCGATCTCTGCTGGACCCCATGACCAGGCTGAGCTGGCTGTGTGGCCATAAGCAAGTCACAAAGCCCAACTTTCTCTTTAAAGGAAGAAGGTTAAGCTATGTGATCTGTAAGGTCCCTCACAGATCCAACATCCCACTACCATACAGATATTTTTCTTTCTCATTCTTTTTGTTGTTGTTGTTGTAGCCTGGTTGGATCCAGTATAGGTCAATTTGTTGTGATTATGGGCAAGCTTTGTCACAGCATCCAGGTCCCAGGAAATTTAGGTTTGTGCCTTAGAGCTTTGGTTAACTTTCAGGCTTCTTCACTAAAAAAAACAACAAAACAAAACACACACCAAAAGAATTCCTAAAGACCTGGGATATTCTTCACAGAAAATCCAACCCTCAACTGCTGTCATTGGCAGCTTAGAGTTTAAGGCTCTGCCTTGAAACTTTGGGCTTCAAAGATCCCATCTGCTTCTGATTTGCTTTGGGGTCTTAAGATTCTTGCAGTGATGGGGACCCGGGTAGGCTGAGTGTCATTTCCTCTTCACAATGGACAAATTATGGTCTTTTCAAGGCTTCCTTTAAGATGCTTTCTCCTGGATAAGAAAGAGCAATAGCCACAACTCCTCCTACCCCTCTCGTTTCCAGGCAGTAATAACACTCTTTCTGGGATTTTTCTTAAAAACTTCAGCCCCTTTCATCTTCATTTGTAAGTCGGTTGTTGTTAAGTTTGTTTTCATCTTCATGGCGATGTTTCCTTACCTTCATTTCAGAGTTCGACCTGCAGGTTGGAGACAGAAAAGCAGAAGCCGAAGAGGCCATGAAGAGACTGTCCTACATCAGCCAGAAGGTGACCGACGCCAGTGACCAGACTCAGCAAGCAGAGACAGCCCTGGGCAATGCCGCTGCTGACGCCCAGAAGGCAAAGAACGCAGCCAGGGAGGCCCTCGAGATCAGCAGCAAGATAGAACAGGTAAAGAGAAATCCAGATGCTGGCCAGCACGAGCAGCTCCAAACACAAGGCTCATGTGGAATGGGAAAGAGCATTCCAGAGCATTCAAGGACCCTTTTGACCTACAGGGCTCAGAGTCCTGTTGTGGTCCATGGTGGCTCCAGATCCACGTGGGCACCCCTTTTGTTGGTTGACTCACAATCCATCATTGACTGAGTGCTAGAATCTTCTATTTTCAACTCCCTTTTTGGACAACACCATGAAAAAAACCACCCAAGATTGTTTTTATATAGACTATTACATTAGTTTCCCAGAGCTGCTGTAACAAAGTACTACAAACAGGATGGCCTAAAACAACAGAAATGTCTTCTCCCACAGTTCTGGAGGCTAGAAATCTGAAATAAAAGTGTCAGCCGAGCCATGTTTCCTCTGAGACTCTGGGTAGAAACATTCCTAACTTCTGGTGGCAGCTGTCAATCTTAGTGTTGCTTGGTTTGTACCAGCATCGCTCCAATCCTTACCTCTATCATCACATGGGATTCTTCTTCCTAGAAGTCTCTGACTCTTCTTATAAGGACACCAGTCATATTGGATTAGGGGGCTCACTCCTATATGACCTCAACCAATTATATTGGCAACAACCCTATTTCAAATAAGTTCATATTGTGAGGCACTGGGGGCTAGGACTTCTTTTGGGCGGGGGACACAATTCAACTCATAACAACGATCATCAGTGTTTTGACTCAAGATTATTACATTCTAGAGTTCTAGGTTCCTTGTCTCTGTGTTCTATGTAAGCTCCACTTCTTTATTTTTCTCTTTTCTCCCACTGTGGGCCAGGCTGTGCTTGGCTGGGGATATGGAGATGAGAAAGACCCAGTCCTTCTCTCCCAGGAGCTTTTAGTAATGGGGAGAGGCAGATTAGTGACACTTACAACCCATACATTAAATGCTCCACTAGGAGTGCTTCTCAGCTGGAAGAGAGCTTCATCGTTGTTACTTAAGGATGACTTCTACAAAGCCAATGCAACTCTAGACAGCCCGGAGGGAACTCTTGATATTTGGACTGGCCTTACTCTTGGAGCACTTGATGACTTGTAAAAATAATCTCTAATTTTAGGTCCCTTGAGGGTAGAGACCAAGTTCATGTGCCTCCCTTATATGGCTTCTAGCACAGAGACATCTGCAGTTTGGTGCTTAATAATAGCTATTGACGAAGATGTTGGTAAGGTTTGTCCTAATGAAAACAAAACTCAAAGCTGTAGCCCATTCATTCTCTGCACCCCGTACTCAACTCTCTTGGGGAATAAAGTCATGCAAAAGACTAAGGCAGCAAAGGAACATGACAGAGAATGAGATGAGTTTCCCACCCTCTGTGTTATCCCAACTCGTTCCTATTGGGTTCACCATTTGGTGATCAGTGCCCTGCGAGGGAAGCAGTGTCTCAGTGCTGACCCTCATAGTCCCCAGGCACAGACCCTCACATTAACTTGTTTGAGGCAGAGCTTTGGATAGGGTATGTCCCCGAGTCTGTCTCTCTCCTTGTTCATTTCACTCTATCAGGGCCTCGCTGCAGCTGTATTTTTTCTGCAGTTGCCTTTGGAATGTTTTTGTGCCTCACCCCTCTTTTTCCTTCCGTCCCTGGCTCCTTTTCTTCTCCCAGGAGATAGAGAGTCTGAACTTGGAAGCCAATGTGACAGCAGATGGAGCCTTGGCCATGGAGAAGGGACTGGCCACTCTGAAGAGTGAGATGAGGGAAGTGGAAGGAGAGCTGGCCAGAAAGGAGCGGGAGTTTGACATGGATATGGACGCCGTACAGATGGTGAGTTCCCACAGCTTTCCAAGGGAGATCCCTTTAAACTTGCCAATATGGAAAACACCCTTCAAGACGAGTTTGTATGTGTTTTTCCTCAGGTGGTTACAGAAGCCCAAGGAGCTAATAACAGAGCCAAGAATGCTGGAGTTACGATCCAAGATACACTTAACAACTTGGACAGCATCCTACACCTAATAGGTAGGAGTACCCCCAGCTCCCAGCCCCATACTCCATGCCTTTTTCTAGAAGACTAACCACGAGTCCCGATGCGTGGGAGTCTCAACTTTCCTTAAGGGTATCAGGAAGTTAGCTTTGCCCAGGACCAGATACTGTACATTTTCTGGACTCTATGTTAGTTAGCATCTCTAAAATGGGTTACTGAGCACATTTGCTCTTAGAGGTGAAAGTCTCTAGGTCAAAGAGCTGAATGTTTATAGGGAAGATATATTGAAGCTCAGGTTGATTAATAATGTCTCATGGATCACAAAGTAAATAGTGGAGGAAGGATTTGAATGGCTTGCAAGTCCTGCTAAGGACTCTGGCCTTGATTCTGAGAAGCTAGTGGACAGCTCTAAGCAGAGGAATACCATCATCACTGTATATTTCAGACAGATCACTGGGTGGCTGTGTAGAGGAGAGTTAAGGCGGGTTAGACAGAAGGCAGAGTGAGGCTGCTCAGGAGATTGTAGAAGGAACTGAGGAGAGAGATGATGGAGCCTTCTCTGAAGCAGTGGAAGTGGTGAGGGGGAAGCTTCTCCCTGTTTGGGAAGTCAGTAATCACTTGCTGACTCTGCTATGTGTCCCTCCTCAAACCACAGTTATACTTGGATGGAAGCGGCGGCAGCAACTTGAGCTGCCTGGTGGATAACCCAGAAGAAATATAAAGGTGGTAGGCCCATGAAATACTGCAACATCTAGGATGAAATAGTTTAGATGGCACGATGTGGCAACAAATCAGTTTTCTCCATAGAGCCCTCCAAAAGACATCTGATTTGAATTAAAATTCTAGATTTAGGTAGAACTGTTTCAGGCCCTCATTTGGCCTGTTTGATCAAGCTTGGACTACAGCAGACAAGCAACTAAGGTATTTGATTAGACACCAGCCACATTCTGGAAAAGGCCTAGTTCTACATTGTTAGTTCCATGGAACAACTTTAAATAGAGTAGAAACTACACCGTAACAAAAATGGATCAATCACCCTGAGTATCATCATCACCCTGAGAGACCAATATTATCTGTGTTGTTATCCTTATGGGTCTGCTTTGTGATCCCATTAGGGCCCCTAAGAGTAAAATACCCTGAAGGGTAAAAAATGCGATCCAGTTGAGATTTTAGCAGCTTTGTTTAGTGTTCTGAAAAAGGTAACGAAACCAAGGGGGGCCTTTAAAGAGAAAATGAGAGAATGGGGAGAGAGAGATAGATAACTATTAAACATTTACTATGTGCTAGGCACAATGCCAGGTACTTTCATGGTATGATATCATTTAAGTCTTTATAAGGTCCTTTGAGGTGGTTTTATTCTTTTATTTCACACAGGTGTAAACTGAGGCTCAAAGAGGTTAATAATGACCCACAGATCCCTCAGCATTCAGTCTCCAGCACTCCTGCTGTTTTGGAGTAGCTCGTGCTGCCTCCCCGTAGACATAGTTATTTTATCCCCACGCTTACTTAACATTCTCTGCATGTCATAGGGACAGACCCTAAATTCGTGAACTCTCTCCTGCCCCAGGTGAAGGATTGGTCCATTTTTGTTATGTGTTGTTTCTACTCTGTTTGCTCTGCTCAGTCCTGGAACAATAGCATTTTAATTGCTCTAGGTATAATAAACCCATGCAACCGAATACTGTCACTCCGCTTAGATATGTGAGGCCACCTGACCTTGACTTTGAAATGACCAAGGGTCGCTCAACCCTATTCAAGCCAAATGAGTTTGGCCTGGTGCCCTTCATGCTGATGTCACTTTTAGATTGCTTACGGGTGAACATACCTGAACAAATGGGACTACGTTTCATATTGGAAGTAAACCAATATCTAGCTAGATTCCCACTGTTTCAGGCCAGAAGGACATCTTGCGTCATTTCCTAACAGCTGGAACCCATCCTCCAACTAGTAAAGCATACCTTGGCCTCTATGAAGCCTGAAGCCCAGCCAGTTTCGACAGGTCCTTCAATGGATAACAGCAAGATAATGCCTAAGGGTGGTTCAGAAAGCAGAATGTGGGGTTGATTCTGATCCTAGGATGAGATCAGTCCCATATGACCTTCAGCCCCTATCTTTTCAGAGCATGAACTGTTGACTCTAACATCGAAGGAGAATTCCAAGCTTCATATTGCTTAACTGGAGAGCTCAGAATTAGACTGTTTACAACACAGTAACTATGCTAGAGCTCTCAGCACTTTTTCTGGATTATTTATAATTTAAAATAAGCCTTTTAAAAATAAATGCATGGCATATTATTAGCTCTGGACAAGTGAAAGAAGAATTAGTTAAAGGTACAGAAGGGCCATGTGGGTTTAAGGGGATCTAACCCACAGCTCTTTTCTGTTAAACTCCTTTTTCATTCCCTCCAATAGACCAGCCTGGCAGTGTGGATGAAGAGAGGCTGGTTTCATTGGAGCAGAAGCTTTTCAGAGCCAAGACTCAGATCAACAACCAGCTGCGGCCCTTGATGTCCGATCTGGAGGAAAGGGCACGTCGCCAGCAAGGCCAACTCCATTCGCTGGAGACGAGCATAGATGGGATTCTGGCTGATGTAAAAAACTTGGAGAACATTCGGGACAACCTGCCCCCAGGCTGCTATAACACCCAGGCTCTTGAGCAACAGTGAAGCTGCCGTAGTGATTTCTCAACTGAGGTTCTCGGGACACAGACCTCAGGGCTCAGGAGCTATCTCAAGTGGGTGGGGTGGGATGTGGATGTCTGAACATGTTGAAAGGCATGCTCAGGTCAACTGAACCTGATTCCATCCCTGAGACCTTGGCCAGACAAATGTCTTATTGCACCAATGTGATACTATTTGCTTTCTGATGCTGGATAATGAGGCAAATAGCATTGAGTAGGAGACTGATCAAGGACCTGGATCCCAAGGGTAGACTGGATGGAAGGACAAAATGTACGGGCAGATGATTGCCTCAGAATGGGCGTAAACTGAGTCCTGGAGTGTGGACAAGTGCTGCTGGGTGATAGCTCATTCATTCTTTGAGTAATGTGACCAAAGGAAAATATTTTATCTTGGCTCATGCATAAAATTCTTCCCAGTGTCAGAACAGAGAGTGAAGTCCAGTCATACTGTGGCCAGTAAAATACTATTGACTCCTAATGTCCAGTGTTCTTGTTGATCAGAGTTCCTCCCACTTACCACCCAGTACATAAGCATGTACTCCAAGTTCAAGCTAGAAGAGGAGAGCAGTGATGGAGTGAGGAGCTGCAAGCCTGGCCCATTTGGAGCAATGATGCCTGCCGTGCCCTGCTACCTTCAAGTTCTGGACCTGAGAGTGGCATCTGTTCTCCTGACGATGCCACGGTATCACCCTATCAGCATTTCCTACTAGCAAAGCAAACACTGGGAATTCACTTTTGGGTTCAAAGTAATAGAAAAATGTAGCTTGGGCATTGAAAGAGGTTCAATATTATCTGGAAGATGTATTAGTCCTAATTCAATCCCACTTCAAACATTAAAAATTATTTGCACCCATGTGTGTTCTCTCTCTCTTTCTCTCTCTCTCTCTCTCTCTCTCTCTCTCTCTCTCTCTCTCTCTCTCTCAAAGAATGTTCCTACTCACACTGGAGCTAGATAAAAGTCACCCTTCCATCCATCCATCCATCCATCCATCCATCCATCCTTACGACATATATTTATTGAGTACCTCCTATATGCCAGGGACTGGGGTACAGTGGTGGCAGTCTCTGCCCTCATAGACTTGATTGTCTAGTGAGGAAGATAGACATTCAAAAAATAAATTTAAACTTACAAATCTGTTTATCACAAGTGGTGTTTATTGCAATCACCCCCTGGTTTGCAACCTCTTTTCTCAACAGGACCTATGTTGCAAGACACTCCCTTGGGGGCACTTGGGTTTTGGCAAGGCTGGGACGGCTCTGGGTGGTGCACATGTCTTTGTATTCCAGCTGTCCCTCTGCCCCTTTCCACAACCTATTGCAACAGACCATTGAGTCATGACAACACCAGTGGGAATTGCTGGAAAAGCCAGAGGCCCTTCCACCTCGGCTCAAAAGACTTGGGCACTGCCTCACCTCTGTATTCCTTGGCTTTTCATGAACATGTTTTTAATAAAGAATAATTCTTAGATGCCTGTGGTCAATTTCTAATTTGTTCAACTCTAAGCCTGGGGTGTAGGTTCCAAAACCATGGAAACTAAAATGCCACAGAAAGAGCAAGGAGTCCTAGAGTCAGCATCCTTAAGTCCTTTTTCTGAGCATCTGTCTGGCCCTTTCCAACCACGAGAGTATTTTGTGAAATTTCACTGGTACTATCTCCTAAGCATGAAGAAGGATTTATTTCTGGAACACCCTGAGCAAGGTGGGGGTTATAATGAATATTTTTGTCTTTTTATTGGCTATAAAATAAATGTAAAATCAGTAGTTTGTGGTACATTGCCCATATTTTCCAATACATACTATATAATAAAAGCCTAATATGCAAATAGACCAAACGGCAGAACGACTGATCATTATGACGCGCACTGACCACCAGGGGGCAGATGCTCAACACAGGATGCCCACAACACACAGGCCCCAGGCTGGCCAAGGCGGGTACCAGCGGGAGAGGAAGGGGCGAGGCCAGTGAGCAGGTGGCACCAGGCCAGCCAAGGTGGGTGCCTGCAGGGGCCCCCTGATCACCCCACCAGTCGCCCCACAGATCAGCCCTGATCGCCAGCCAGGCTTAGGGACCCTACCCATGCACAATTTTTGAGCACTGGGCCTCTAGTTAAAATATAATAAATTAAGATCTTGAATTGGCCATCTACCCAAGTGGCTGAGAAAGGGACTCTGCTCCTGTCCACATTGACCCTCCCTGCCACTGCCAGGTACTGACAGGTCTAATCACTTAGCTTTACCTTCTGTGGAAGTGAATTTATAATCCTTTCTTGACACACCCAATCACATATTCTACAAATCTCTTGCTTTAATTAAGTAGTGCCCAGAAAATAAGGTGTATTAATTCTATTAGATCAACTACTATATCACATAGACCTAAAAATGTACATGACTCAAACACAATAGATGTTTTTCTTGTCCATAACGTGCTGAATGGGGAGAAAGTTGGTAGGATGGAAAAGCCTCCACGTAGTCATTCCAGAGGCCCTGCTATTTATAACATGTGACTTTAAGGGTTACCCTGGAAATCATCTCCACTCCAGTGGGTGGAAGGAGGAAAAGATATGGGAGACACATGGAAGGTTTTTGTGGGCCAGGCCTCGGAGGGGCTGTACGTCACTTTCTCTCACATTCACATCTAACTTACCAGGGAACTGGGGAATATAGGACAATCTAAAAAGGGGAGAATGCATCGTTAGTGATTGGCTATCTGTCTCTGCTGAGTAAAGGGCTAGGCCAGTGGTCGGCAAACTGCAGCTCTCGAGCCACATGCGGTTTGCCACTCTGTTGACTGAGTTTGCCAACCACATATGGGCTAGGCAGTACATATACTAGAGAACTTCATGAGGGACCCAATTACTTACTAATCAAGGAACATGCAATCATAAAAGGACTCCTCAATGAGATAGATTGTTAAGTCATAAGACTGTCTTCCTGACAAGTAGTCCCTAAGAAGAGAGAAAGGCCATGTGACTTAGAGATATCCTACCTGGGGCTTAGCCTCTGTTACTGTGGGACGCGGCTACAGTGTTTGGACAGGTCCAAGCCTTGGACTAATGAGAGGGCACAGTCCTCTCGTGGCCACGTGCAAGACCCAGCTTGGAGGGCAGAGCCCTCCCAGCACAATTATAGCCAACAGCTGTAGTTGTAAGCGTGAACCTATGGACCCAGCACGTGGCCCCACGTGCCTGAGTGATGTGGGCTTGATAGAGTTCAGGTGCATGTAATTGAGTAGGATGGAAACCCACTAGAACATTGTAAACATCTTGACCACGCCCTTACTTTGCCTCGTGGAAATCTGGCTATAAAATAAAGACACGGCTTGTGGGCGCTGTCTCTCCATCAGAGAGGCAGCGTCCCAGCGAGACCCAGCTTTCATTCTCTTGTCTGTCTTTTCTAAGCCTTTCAGCCGCCCCCACTCAGGGTCACCCTTGGCCGTGCTGGCGCGGCACATGTTACCAGACTTGACCTGATCCTGCCATATTGAGGGAGCTTTTTTCTTCTGATTTCTCATCAGTACTTGTAATTTGTAGTGAAAACTTTCCTATACTTCTCCTCTGAGAGTTTTCTGATGAATTGTGCCGACGGTGGGCAATTACTAGTACACACATCATCATCTACTGTGATTCACAGGGATTTCTGTATGGAGATGGGAGTAGAAATGAAACTGCCTATGGACTAGAACTTCTTAGCAGATGTATTTCTGGTCTCATCCCAGGATGTGGTTTCCTTCCAGTACTCTTGGGAGGCTGGAGGGAGGGGGAGGAAGACACTCAGTCATGTCCAATGTTTGGAACAAGTCTCAAGGACCAGGAATATGTTTATCGTGTCATCTTTTAATGTTTTGCATGGTCATGAGAATGTTATGGATTCTCGCTGTGGTTCAGTTTTCCCACCTGGAAAGCAGAGATTGTTGTTGTTGTGTTTTTCTGCTTTAGTTACACTATGGACTATATGAAACTTCCTAGGAAATTCCAAGATCTGAAGCTTATTTATGGGTCATATGGGAAGAAATGTTAGTGTACATATATGTTCATTAAAATATCTATTTGACAAGTTCGTGAAAGTTAGCAGATCAAATCAGTGTTTATACCTTCATTTAAACAAACTCTCATCATTATATACTTTTATGACAGAGAAAAAAGTGTTTAGCTTTGTGCCAAAATAGCAAACATAAATACAAGTCATCAATTTACAAGGCGTTTTGAGCATCATTATCCTATGCCACCAAACCCACATGGATACACACGAAGCTCACTAATCTCAATTTTAAACAAAAAAAAATGCTAAGAACTAAAATGACTTAAAAAAAAAAATAACCACAACTAATCTGACAAATACGTAGCTAAGCCTTAACTGAGCTGACCTAACAGGAAATTAATATTTCACCTTCTGAATCATAGCTGAGATCAGCTCGTAACAATCACCATTTAGACCTAAACCAATACAATGTGTATGTCACAACTAAAAATGGCATTGAACTAAGAGTTACAGCAGGATTGGGCAATTAAGAACTTATTCATTATTTGCTTTTTTACATTGCCAAGACAATGTGTATGTTTAGCAACTTCTCTCTTACTTAAGATCTCCTATGCCAAAAAGTTATTCAAGTTCGTAATTTTTATTTCATAAAGAACTAATTTCATTAAGGAGTCAAAGCTAACCAATACCAGACTATGCAGATTTAGATAGAATCTAAGATTTTATTATTATTTTTTTAGCTGAGAAAACTTAGGCACAGTTCACAAAATTGCTAATTAATTCTTCCCTGCTTCTGACCTTGGGTGTGTTTATAAATACTTTCATATTACACATGTGGCATCAGCTAAAGCAGGCAGAAAATCTCCAGCTCCAAGAACGTTTTTACAGCTGTTGTCATCTGTCAAGTAGGACTATGAAGAAAAAGTGATATATTCTGCAACCCCCAGAGAAGATTCTAGACCAAGACAGGAGACTCCAGTAGCACTGGCTTCTTTATTAACATAATTGAAACATATTGCTGATAAAACTTTTGTCTGTGACTATTCTAAGCAACAACATTTCACTCAAAATATTTCACTGTGAAATGGTGTTGCAACTCAAATGTAGTTTATATGAATGAATTGGTTTCTATAAAGCAAATCTTGCTCTTAAAATGGCCAAATCAATGATCAAAAAGTGACTCAAAAAAAAAGCTTCCCCTTCCCCATGCCAATCCTTGAGACCTTCTGGATCCAGCTGTGTTCTGGGCCCTGGGACTGAGGAGAGAATGTGTGTAACTCAGTCCTAACTAACTGGAACAGATCAATAGGACACTCCCAACTCACACAACTGAGCAGCCACAGGAAGGTGCAGGCTGGATGAATTCACCAAAGCATCTTCATCCTCATGACCACAAGGCTATTCCTAAGGTGTCCTAACTGGATGAGCTATAGAATCGGTCCCTGTTTCCACCCTTTCCATCTCCTCTGTTGGCCTTCCTGCCATAGCCGTGGGAGAGATCTTGAGCTTTTCATACTCCACTGATGGATTTTTGACAAATAAAATAGAACATGCTTCTCTCAGTCCCCTAAAGTGTGTGAACGTGCGTGCGTGAGTGTAGTTTGGGAGAATAGATTTGGGCTGTTAAGATACAAGTTGTTTTTCCCTGTAATTCCCTGCCTTTTGCTGTAGATTGATTATTGGGTCTCGCTTTCTACTTCATTAGAGCAGCAAGTTCTCTTATTCTTCGTGAGAAGCTGGAGCATGAGACCAGAGAACGTCGGGGAAAGGTAGGCCACGCTGAGACGGGAAGAACAGTGTCTCTAGAAGCTCTAGCTCTGGGTTTCAGGCACTTCAGTAAGAGACTTCCCTCCCCTGTTCCTGTGTACATTCAAGGAAAATGAAAGCAAGAGGCTGCCTGGGGGAGGGGGTGGCAAATGAGGTACCAGCTAGTAGCACAGAGCCTGCCTCCCCCCCCCCCCAACTACCCCTCCAACCAGAGGGCCATTCCTTGAAGAGACAGTTCTTGACACAAAGGGTTCTTGCTCATATCAGCCACTTTCAGAAAAATGGAACATTTTTTATTGGCAGACAGAAAATGGGGCTGCAGACCCCTCTTGATATGATCAGCCCAGCCCAGGCCTTTCTCACAGTCTCGGAGCCACGCCAGCCTTGGGTTGGACTTTGTAGGGAGCAGCAGGACCCCAGAGGGGAAGTCAGAACCTGGAGGTTAGCCTATCGGTTAGCCCAGTGGTCGGCAAACTGCGGCTCGAGAGCCACATGCAGCTCGCGAGCCGTGGTTTGCCGCTCTGTTGACTAATGAGTTTGCCAACCACTGGGTTAGCCTATTGGCACCTGGGGCACTAGTTCAAACTGAATCATAGTTCTGGTGTTGACATTAGCTGGGTCACAGCCACAATGTCCTGGACTGAGGGAGAGGCTCTGACCTCCCCCTTAGCAAAGGAAGAATAGGGCAGAATGGGGAATGGGCAATTCTACCCAAAAGGAGATTCACTTTTCCTGTTGTAAAGCTATTGTAACAAGATCCCTGTGATGTACCAAGATAAGACCTGCCCCCTTTTATTCCTAGAAATCTACTTCTATTTTTTCTCCTTAGCTCATCTCCTCTCCCTTCCTGAATCTTCTCACCCCCACACTGAGTGCACAGAGCAGCCCAGTTCTCTCTCGCTGGTTGTGGACTAAATGGGGCTTAACCCTTTGTATGCCATAAGTGTCTATAGGTGCAAGCGGTGGATTTTTTAAATTAAATTCAAAATATCGTGGCGTGTGGGGATGGTTTCCATTTTGGACACATGGCAGTTAACTGGTTAACAAGAGTCCAGCTGTTACAAAGACTAAAGAGACTAAAGTTATCTTGTCGTTCTCAGGTCTGCTCATGTAGATCCTCATAATAAAATCTATCTGTAAACTCCATATCCTTGAGGATGCCATGCCCAACCCCCACCCCAGGGAACCCACTTTCCCATTTTCCTGTTTCTTTGCCTAGACAAAGGCTTTTCTGTCTTTCTCCCTCCAACACTAGTGTCATCTTGAGCATTCTGGGGCTTTCTTAGCCTTCCACAAAGCAATTCTTTCTTGGATTCAGAGAGTTACTTTCTAGGATTTCCTCCAAGCTGTTGAGATTTCTTGATTTCTATGGGGAAATCTAGCTACAGCCTTCCTCACCATCACATTTTCCCTCAGAACTGCCATATACAAAGCCATATATAGGCAGCACCTGGATCAGACATAATTTAAGAGAAAGATGCCAGATAAAGGCTAAGAAGAGTAGAAACCACATATTAGCTGGTTAGTAGCAAGGGAACTGGAGGGGCAGAGGCCATGTGATGTGATAACCTGAGGGTCCGGGAAACAACATCCTTTTGCTAGGCTCTCCACTTGCTGTGTGACTGGGGACCAGCCATTTAATTCAGGGGCTCTCTGCTCCCTCATCTTTTAAAGGAGAATGTTGGATCAACTAATGTCTAAAGTTCTTTTCATTTATGAATCCATGATCCTTAGCCATGAGCACTAAGACCCAAGAATAGAATCTTTCCTTCCCTCTTCTGGAGATCATTTCCATAATCCAAGAGGAATAACACCCTCCTGGATGCTATTCTGCATGCTCTTCTGCTGAATCCGGTTCCCTATCTGGAGACTACTGAAGGATGCTGCAGATGTGAAGTGTGTGGTGGAGACCATTGTTCCTGGTACCAGATCTCACCCAACCCCTCCTGGGCCATAGCTGGTACTAGATTTTGATAAAATTGTCCTGCTGCTCGGGGACCGTTCCTCAAAGACAATCGGAAACCCAAGAGCCAGGGACTGGATGAGAGACACAGGGCACGAGAGAATAATTCCCTCTTGGTCTCCAAGGAGGACACGCACGGGGCCTGAAAAACTAGAACAGAGCCTGTCAATACTGTTTCCAGGGGCGGTGGAGGAAGGTGGGGAATTAGGGAGAAAATGGATGAAACTATAGTGGCTCTTGATGTCCCTCACGATCTCTGTCCTGTGAACCCACTCCTCTGCCAAGCAGATCTCCTCAGATGATGACAATGGTTGCCGGCTCGGCAGGAGATAAGACTGGCCTCAGAACAAGGCCAAGGCTCTGCTTCTCAAGAACTGCCCTCAGGCTGTGTCACCCCAGCTCAGTGGGTGAAGGATCATCAATTTCCACCAGGGCAACCAATTGCTTTCTCCTACGTCATCCTGGACTCACATTATGACAGAGACATGTCCCAGCCAAACAGGTAGTAATTGCAATTAGCAAAGATCCCCAGGATGAGTGAATTCCTAGCATGTTTTTCTTCAGAAGTGACTGCATCATTAGGACGTGGCGTTGCATATGTGCTGCTTCTCGGGTGCAGGAATGTGGCTAGGTATGGCCTCCATCGGCTGAGATGGGGATTGGAAATGCCTGGGATGGCAGGAGACCCACTCTCTGCCATCAGTCACAGCCCACAGGAGTAACTGTATAGATGCCACCAGGAAATTGGGATGGACTGGCTCTGTGGGAAGCTAGGCCCAGAGCCTCAGGAAAATGGTCTGAAACTAAGGAAATGGACTCAAATTCTTCTAAGAACCCCTCCTGTTCCCAGACTTGCCTCCCAGATTTCAGAATGTGAAAGTCTCACTCCTGACCCCAGACTCTTGCTGCTGCTGCTGCTGTAGGGGGTGGGGTGGGGATGGGCGGTGTAGGTAGGTGGGGGGGTGTTGGAGAAGTAGAGGTGGCTTGGCCTTCTTCCCTGGGTGTGGCCCTTACGCACTCACTGTGCTGAGTCTGGCCACAGTTTCCCATCACAGGGAAGCGATTCCACAGGAATGCATCAAGACCACAGACGTGAAGAACCACGGACACTGATTTCATCCAAGTTCTATGAGGCGTGAACAACAACAATCAAAATCAAAACAAAACAAATAAAACAAAAAACAAACAGAAAAACAGAAAAGAAAAAAAAATAGCCCTTTGTGGTAAAGGGCATGCTGGGAAGGCGAGAGCCAGAGCTGCCTCCCCAGAGCATGCTGGGAGGATGGGCACCAGAGCCACTCTCTAGAGCATGCTGGGAGATGGCCACCAGCACATCTCCAAGGACGGCACTTCCCCCCAACTCCCAACCCTACGCCCTCACCCACCCCCAACCCGGAGACTAGAGGAAAGTTTGTCCAAAGATGACTGCGGAGTAAGGGATGCTGAGGTTCTCTGAAGGTCCCCACACTGTGGGGGCTTGAGCCGGCGAACAGGGAGAACAGTCAAGATGAGGAGATGGAGAAACAGAGGCCGGAGAGAAACAGGGGACCGACAGAGACTGGAGGGGCCAGTGTGTTGGCGGAGGACGTGGGGAGAGTGCAGCGGAGGGCTGTATGGCCGCTAGCCCGAGGCATTGATGTACAGCTGGCTCTTGAGGATGTAGTCGATGACGGGCTGGGACAGGTAATCCACGACGTGGCCGTCCCCATGCTGCAGGGCCAGCCTGGATGAGAAGAGATGGTTATCGGTTGGACATCCTTCCCTGAACCCTTTCAGGAGGACTGGACTGCCCACTCTCTTTCAGGGAAAGGGTTACCCAACGCCCCATTACCAGCCTTTGCTTAGGCTAAGTAAGTGGAATCCCTATTAGGAAATGCCCTCTTGTGCCCACAATGTCTCCCCCAACCTGATGACTCCATTTCATCCTGGCTCTGCCAGTTCCTAGCTGAGGGACCTTGGGCAAGCAATTTAAGCCCATCTGTTCTTCAGTTTTCTCTTCCACAAAATGTGGACAATAACTATCTCATTTATTACAAAAATTAAATGATTCATTACGAAACCCACTTAGAACAGCCCAAGCACACCGTAGGCATTTCAATGTTAGCTATTCTTATCTCATTCCTTTGTGTTTCTCTGCACCATGGTCTGTGAAAAGGATTCTCATCGGGGTTCTTCTGATTGACCATTTCCTTTCTTTCCCACAGGAGCCGGATGGAGACGAAGGTGCCCTCTCACAAGCCGGGGGGCTGTGGCGGGAAGGCACCCACAGGTACAAAAGGGCTCCAGGGATGCACCTTGGTTTCTGCAGTTTTGCTCTAGCCTTGGTCTGGCTGCTCCCCATTCTCTCCTCATAGGATGAGTCAAACGTACCTGCTCTTGGTTGAGCTGACAACAGACATGGGATGGTTGATGTCATCCTTCACCACCATGATGTTGTTCTGGGGACAGAGCAGAGAGAATAGGTTGCCAGCCCCCCCGGCCTCGCGGAAAAGGTCCATCTCACAGAGCTACACCAGCAGGGAGGTGGAGAACTCACTTTGTATTTGCGGAGTATTGAGGAGTGATTCATGATTCGGTCTGTGTCAGCTGCGTCCCGGGGTACCACTACAATCCCAAAGTCCCCAACAATCACCTCCATCTGGAGAGAGAGAGTGAAAAAGCCTTTTGAGAGATCATGACCCCAAGCCTCTACCAAGCAACTCCTTAGCGGGGTGCAGGTATCATCCATGTGGAACCCCAAGCTTTAGTCCTACACTGGCTTTCTCAGCCCATCAGTCAGCTCCTTCAAGTAACAACCCGTAACCGTGTTAGTTACGGCACACAGAATATGCGTCATAAATACCCCTAGATCAGTGGTCGGCAAACTCATTAGTCAACAGAGCGGCAAACCGCGGCTCGAAAGCCACATGCGGCTCTTTGGCCCCTTGAGTGTGGCTCTTCCACAAAATACCGCGGCCTGGGCGAGTCTATTTTGAAGAAGTAGCGTTAGAAGAAGTTTAAGTTTAAAAAATTTGGCTCTCAAAAGAAATTTCAACTGTTGTACTGTTGATATTTGGCTCTGTTGACTAATGAGTTTGCCGACCACTGCCCTAGACCAATGAATAAGCGTGGTTCTGCATGCCTGAGCACGATCTCTCCAATTCCTGAGGCTCCTGTTGAGTTCATAATGCTGATGAATAGCATGAATGGCACATAGTCCTATGGTGGACAGCTGTGTGGCAACACAGATCCCGTTGCCCAGCAAGAAAAACCCTGGCCCCCCGGTGGGCTACTGAGAGGGGCTAGAATGCTCCCTGCTCACCCCAGTCAAAGCTGCTGAGGGTCTCAGGGGCATGCATCGGTGTGTGCAGAGGAAGTGATAGGAGGAAGATTATAACGGGGTCACTTCTGAGGTCAGCCTTTGATAGGAGCTTGCTGCCATGTGAGAAATGAAACCTTTTCATTAAAAAAATAATAACCTTTTGCCGAAACCGGTTTGGCTCAGTGGATAGAGCATTGGCCTGCGGACTCAAGGGTCCCAGGTTCAATTCCGGTCAAGGGCATGTACCTTGGTTGCGGGCACATCCCCAGAAGGGGGTGTGCAGGAGGCAGCTGATCGATGTTTCTCTCTCATCGATGTTTCTAACTCTCTATCCCTCTCTCTTTCTCTCTGTAAAAAAATCAATAAAATATATATTAAAAAATAAAAATAATAACCTTTTACATTTATCCTGACTATAGACAACATAGAAGCTTGGAAAACTAAAAAAACAAAACAAACAAACAAACGAAATGACGAAGAAGAAAAAACACACACAATCAGAACCACACCACACAGAAAACCACTAATATAACCATAATAAATGTTTTTCCTCTCTACAAATAAGTGTATATATCCACTCCACATTTGGATTAAACTGAAAAATAAATCACTTTACCTGCATTTTAATTTAACATTATATTGTGAGCATATTCTTACATCACTAAAATTATTTGAAAAGATGAAGCTTTAGCAATCTGTGTACTTTATTGTCAAGTTGTACTATGATATGGCAATAATATATTAAACCCATCTTGTATAATAGAAAGTGTGCAGTGACCTGTTTTTTGCAATTATACATCATAATTTGTTGAAGATCTTTATACATAAGACTTCTACCACATCTCTGATTATTCCTTTAGGATAAGAAGTAAAATAATTAGATGAAAGGATCTGAACTGGACACATTTCAAGCTCTTGAGACATATTACCAAGCTTTCTGGAAACTCGTGCCAATTTTTGTTTTCAAAGAGTCTGAAAGTGATGGCACTTAGAGACTTGGATCTAGCCTGGGCGTATTATTATTGCTTAGATCTTGCCAATTAAGGATCCCAGGTGGGGGGAGTAGGGAGGGGAGGCCGGCTGCTTCTAAGCAAGGCAGCTCATTGAGCAAGACCTGGTTTTGGCAGCAAAGGACCCAGGTTTCTTCTTACAGTTCTCCAAACTAGTGACACCGACAGACATGAAGGAGCACTGTGAAAGGATTTCTGTACTAGTAGGATTCCACTTCTAAGTCCAATTCACTGATGATGTTCATGTGGGCGCATGCGTGCGTGCGTGCGTGCGTGCGCGTGATTGGGTGCACGTGCGCGTGATTGGGTGCACGCACACATGCGTGCACGTGCGCCTGTGCCCTTGGGCTTTCCATCCACTTTACCCTACTTCTGCCATTGCTGACAACTGGAGCTAGAGTTGCAACTGGAGCTCTGTTGTTGCTGAAATAAAAAGTCGGCTGAAGGTGCGCTGAGAGGGAAGTTGTGAAGAGAAGTTAGAGGTAGGTGTAAAATATCAGGGCCCCATGGGATCATGCCATTTGGAAAACTAGAGCATTTTGCAACTTGCCGCACCGATCGGGGGTGTTCAGACCCGGTAAACTGGCACGGTTTAAACTGCCCTATAAAACCCAGGAATGTTAGGGAGAGGCAGGGCAGGGAGTTGGAGGTAGACCCAGCTCCTCCTGCCATAGCTTTTAGAAGGCTGCCCTGGGGTTCACTACTCCGAAGGTAACCTAAGACACCAGTTCTCACGCTTGGCTGAGCATTAGAATTGCCTCCGGTGTTTTAAATTTTCCCAAAGCCCAGTTCACACCCAAAACCAATTAAATCAGAACCTCTGGGAATGGGACCTGGGCATCAACAGTGTTTTAAAGTTCCCCAAGTGATTGCAATATTCAACCAAGCTTGAGAACCAGTGGTCTAAATAAATACTGAGTTAAAACTCCAGGAGAATTGGTACGGAAAGAGAAGAAAGGAGAAAAGGGAAGGAGAAGGGAAGGAGACGGGAGGGGAGGGAGGAATGGGAGGTATACCAGGGAGATCCTTAAGGGCTTGGCTAGGTAGATGTTTCAGGATATCTGGTGTAGGCCGCATAACACAGGATCTGCCTTCAATTTGATTCTGAGAACTGGATGGGTGTTTCATATGCCTGAAATAATGGGGCTATTTAAAGAGAACATCCTCGTTTAAAGCATGAAAACAATGGCTCAGAATGGCAGTCAGGACTCCTGGGGGGATGGCCCTCTGGGTGACATTAGTGCATCTGCTGCTTTCCACTCAGGAACTAATGATCTGAGCACCCAATCAATAACAGTGCCAGGTGGTTCAGTGGGTAGCAAGCAGATGGAGACCGTGCTGCTTGAGATGTTTTCCTTTGCCAGAAACAGGTGACAGACTGGCCCCCTGGGAATCACAGATGGGCAAGGGAGACGGGGTCTAGAGACAAGACACAGCGTTACCACATCAAAGAGGCATGTCTGCAGGCGTGTAGGCCGGAGGCTGCAGACTTTATCTTCTAGGGCTCGGGCTTGATTTTCATGCTGGAGGGTGTTTGTGTGGGTGTGTGCTTTGGGGTGAGGGGAGGTGCCAGGTGCTAGAGTTGGGTGAGGTGTGCTATTGGTCCTATAGGTAACCTCCTTCCTACCCCACCCCAATTCCCTGCCTCTCGCCTTCACCTGGCCTCCGGGACACCACCCTCTCTCTTGGTTGTCCTCCTACCTTCCCTTCTACTCTTGTTTGGTCTCTCATCTTGCTGGTTCTTTCTCATCTCCCTAACCTTGAACTTTGCATTGGAGTCTCCATGCCTCAGTCCTTGGACCTCTTTTTTATCTGTATTCACACCCTTAGTGATTCCATTCGATTTCGAAGCGTTAAAGACACACTAAAGGCTCCCTAATTGATACCTCCAGCATAGATTTCTCTCCCGAACTTCAGGCTCATATATCCAGCGGCCTTTTCAACATGCCCAGTGGGGTGAGGCATCGCAAATTTGATATGTCCATGAGCCCCTAAACGCTCTGACATCGATCATTCATTACCACCTGCCACCCCCCCCCCCCCCCCCCCCCCGCCAAATGTTTTCCCTGTAGCCTTTCATTTCAATAAATGAAAACTCTTCTTACAACCGCTGAGGCCAAAGCCTTGGCAAGTTCCTTGATTCCTCTTTTGCTCTCACATCCCATATGATTTATAAGACAACCTAATTGACTCTGACTCCAAAACAAATCCAAGAACCGCTCATTTTTCACCATTTTCATCACTTCTATCCTGGTCCAAGCTTCCTTTGATAGGTTAGATAATGGCTCCCAAAGATATCCAGGTCCTAATCCCTGGAACCCATGACCCCAAAAACCTTATATAGCAAAAGAAACTCTGCAGGTGTGATCTTGAAATTATCCAGAATAATCTACGGGGAGGGACCTAATTCAATAACAAGTGGCCTTACAAGTGCAAGGCAGAGGGCAATTTAATACAGAAGAGAGACAATGATGTAAAGACAGCAGAGAAAGATTTGAAGATGCTACACTGTTGGCCTTGAAAACGGAAGAAGGGGCTATGAGCCAAGCAATGCAACAAATGCAGCTCTAGGAGTTAGCAGAGGCAAGGAAAGAGACTCTCCCCGGGAGCCTCTGGGGGAATACTGCCCTGCCAACAACTTCGTTTTGTCCTGGTGAAGCCTATTTTGGACTCTGGCTTCCAGAGTGTACGAGAATAAATGTGTGTGGTTTAAGTCACCAAGTTAGCAGCAGGTAACTAATTCACCTCCATCATCTCTCACTTGAGTTTCTCTAGTCCAGTGTTCGCCAACCGGTGGTCTGTGAGACCCGAAAGGTTGGCAACCGCTGCTCTAGTCTCCCTGTCTTCCTCTTGCCTTTTTCAGTCTATTCCAGGCTGATAATGTTAAAATACACGTCAAGTTATGTTGCTCCTTAGCTCAAAATCCTCCAATTAAATGTCACCTTCTCAGTGATCTTTTCATCTAGTCAAAGGCTCCGCAGGGGAGGGATGGTGGGGATGGGGAGAGCAAGTGGAAGGAGCGGACTCTGCTTCCCCAAATTCAGGGAATCCGAGGGAAGGAGGTGAAACATGTTGAAGCAGGAAGCAACCCGGCCTTGGGAGAAACACAGGGGGCAAATCTCTTGGAAGGAATGTGGTTATCATCATCATCCCTCCAGGAGGCTGAATTCCAAGACCTGCCTTGCTGGATTTCAGGGATGCTTGGGGTAGGAGGATGCCCAAAGGTCTGAGCCAAGACCTTTCTGGAACAGAGGGTTGAGCAAGACAGATATGGCTTCATCTCTTGGGTCAATCACTAACTAGTGGGAAACATTACACAAATGATTATTTCAACTGCATTGCTATGAAGGATAAGGCCAGGTTACTATTAAGTGGCTAATATCCTGTAGTGGCTAATGTCTTACCGGTAACTCTCAAAAATTTACCCATAACACATTAGCCACATCTCGTGGTGGAGGCAAACTATCTCGTGGGCTGAACTCCTCCAACCAAGCTTTTCCCAGGTACCCTTTCATTCTTCCATTCGACACATTTTTATTGAAGGTACATGGCCAACTGGCCCCTGTCCTGTTGTTGCTGAAAAGACAGGTACATTTAGTGTGCTCACAGAGCTTACTGTCTTGTAGGGGTAGATCATAAACAGATAAATATTTAAATAAGAAAACATCAGGTAGAGCTAAGGACAATATTGAATATTGGGGCGGGCGGGGGGGGGGGGGAGAAATTTCCCCCTATCCTACGTTCTTCCAGCTGGTCTAGTAATTAAATCTACATATGGCAGATTAACAAGAGAAAATAACCAAATTCAATTACATACTCACGTATGGGAGCCCCACATACATAAAAGTCAGAGCCCCACATACACGAGAGGTTCAAGACGGGAAGGTAAAATGAGGTAGAATGGCATTCTGAGCTACGGAGGAGGTCAGACGCCTTGGTGCTTCAGAGGGGAGTAAGGTCATTCGGCGAAGGACGATAAGAGCAGGTGTTCAGTGATTAAATATTGGCTGTGCCCTCCAGATAGGTCATTAGACTTTATCTCTGGTGGTAATGTATGATGGGCCAAGCTCCAAACTTAAATACTTTAAGGGACAAGTAAGAAAGCTTCTCCCGAGCCCACAGGGTCTCAGTTGCCTTCACCTCAAAATACTGCCCAGGCTAAAGCAGCACATTTAGGAGGCCTGTTCTGAACCCCTTCAAAATCAAACACAATTACTTTCAGCTGGACCCTAAACGGCCAGCAGAGGAAGACACAGGGAAACCTGGGCCAAGAGCAGTCCCAGGGAAGCCACCGTGAGTGCAAGGCCCCGAGGTGGGAAAAGGTGTTCAACGAGAGAAGCCAGATGGACCTGGAGCCCAGAGAAGTGGGGGAAGTGGACAAGGACCAGGTCACACGAAAGACGGGGTTTCATTCCAATTCCAAAGAGCAACCATCAGCGTGTTTTAAACAGAGGCCTTGACTGCTACTAGCAACAGGATCCAATTGACGTTGACTGAGGCAGGCAAGCCTAACTAGTAAGACCCTCTGTAGCAGGGGTCCTCAAACTTTTTAAACAGGGGGCCAGTTCACTGTCCCTCAGACCGTTGGAGGGCTGGACTATAGTTTAAAAAAAACAAACTATGAACAAATTCCTGTGCACACTGCACATATCCTATTTTGAAGTAAAAAAAACAAAACGGCCAAAACACCCGCATGTGGCCCGCGGGCCGTAGTTTGAGGACGCCTGCTCTGTCGGATCACTCTGAGACCTAGGTTAGGGTTCCCGATTCTAACCGTGCCCTCTTCCGGAGGTACTGTACCTGAGCTACATGCGCTTAGGGAGAGCCTCAATAGAATCTCCCCCCCAGATGAGGAGATTCAGGGACGAACCTGGGACTATCCGTCAGGAGGGGAAGAAACAGGACCTGCTATTGTGCCAGGCACAATGTTAGGAACCTTATTTATTATTACATTTAATCCTTACATCAACTCTCTTCTGCGACACGTGCCTCAGTTCTCATTTCATAGATGGGAAAACCAAGCCTCAGTGAGATTTAGTCACAAGTCCAAGGGGCACAGCCAGGAGGTGAACTTGAACTCACTCTAGTCTGCTTTAAAGGCTCTTCCTGCTGCATCACTCTGAGGCACGGTAGTAAGAAGCCAGGAAAAGTCCTTGGCAAGTGGAATGGGGAAACGGAGACGGATAGCTGAACAAACTGATTGACAATTTTCAGCCAGATACTGAAGGTCACCTCCCTGAGAAAAACATCCAGGTCTCAGTTGTATTTCAGCTCCAGGCCTAGAAAAGTAGCAAAACAAGGTGGGCCATGCCAGGATCAGCTGCAAAGACTAATGACCCCGTGCCCTGACACGGACCAATCGGTGGAAACCACGACCCTGAAAGGGCGCACCTGGAAAAGCTGATGAATATTCTATTGAGGCTCTCCCTGAGCTCCCAGCCTTCAAAACCCTCAACGGATCCCAGTGGAAGCTCTCCCTCCCAGGAGCGCGCCCGCGCCTTTTCCTTCTCTCTCTTCTTCCCCCAAAGGTGTGCATCTCCTAAGCTCGAAGGGACCCCAGGAGACTTGCAACCAGGGAGCAATGAGCAGTGGCAGCTCGTCCCAGGCTAACCCCCTGAACCTGTCTCCAGGGCCCCCTCTTCCCTGACTTCTCAGTGAGCCAAAGCAGACCTGCCTAGGCCCATTCCTTTCCTGTGACCTTTTTACAGAACCAAAGCAGCCCCGCCTAGGCTCTCTCCTGCTGCTTCTTCTATCCTAAGCCCTTCCTTGGTTCACTTTCCCCGGCTTTACTAAACATACTCTCAAAATGTGAAATCTTGCCTGCAAAAAGTGAAGCGCTCACACACCACGGGCGGCCCTACGCAGACCCGCTCAGGGCCAGGTCCTCTTTCCAAAAACAACACCTCTTCTAGATCCATTGTGAAGACTCACATTTTAGTGACTTGAAACTTTTTTGGTTTGAAAAGATACTCTGTCCTTTCTCCAGGCATCTCATGGGCTAAGTCCTCTGTTCATTACTCTACATTGCCCCCTGGGGTATGTCATTGTGTATGCTTCTGAGTGGGTCAGAAATGATGCAGGGAGAGAGTGTCCAGCAGAAGCCACACAGTGGGCGACAGGCTTCTGCCACCTGCACCACCCATATCAGCCAAGAGTCGTCTACCTTGGTCCTGGCTCCCGCTTCTCCCCGGCGGGAAGGCTGGGAGAGGCGAGTGCGATCAGAGTCGAGAAGGTGGGAATGCATTTCCCGAACGCCGCTTAGTGCAAATAAAGGAATGATGCTTCCGAGGGGTTTCCCAGGGAAAATCCTCTCCACCCCCCTTTCCAGCTTGACGGGGGGTGTGGGAAGGCAGGGGGTTCCAGACCCAAGTCAGCAGCCTGAAAACGAAGCCAACAGCACCTTTCACACGAGAACCAGAATCTCCCCGCTAGGGCTGAGCCTCCTTCCCCAGAGCCTGTCCATTCAGCCCAGGCCGATCAGTGCGGGGGGACCTAATCCCCAGGGTGGGAGTGTCCGTGGGGCTTCCTGGCCGCGGCTGGACTGTCTGATGAAAACCATCTGAGCCTGAAAAACCAAATGTTTGTCTTTGCTCCATTTGTCCCGGAGCCCAGGGATTTCTTCTGGAGTGGCCATTGCCCCAGGCTCTTCCCCTGTTTATTTGCTTTGGTTGGTTTCCCACAGCTGGTGGATGGAGGAAGCCGTTAGGCCACGGGCTGGTCGGCTGGAAAAATGTCGGCTGCAGCCGATGAGAGCTGGCCTGTGGAGTGCCGGGCTTGGGGAAATGCAAAAAGAAAGACAAAGGAACAAAGCAAAAACACTTTCCTCATTGGCCCGTCTCCGGTGCCTCATGTCCCTTTAGGCTTTCATTCCTTTGGGTTAAATATTGACCCTGGCTCATTTAAAAGGCGAGCGGCTAATACGTTTAATCATTAAACATAATGATTTTGCCATCTTGCTGAAAAGTCAATAGCTTCCCAAACAGAGACCAAGAGAAACCTTCTAGTTCAACCAGCCAGAACCATCTCCCCCAAAAGGTCTTGTTCCCACCCCTGGATCTTGTACAGCCTTCTCTCCGCCTCTCAAGCCCTCTCTTTCCACCCACTTAACCCAATCCTGTCCATCATTCAAAGCCCAGCTCAGTGCTGCCTCCTCTCTGGCCTGCTGTGAATTACACGTATCATTCCTCTCACTTGTCCCGTCTTATCTGGATTAGGGAGCTGGAGATTTATGCAAAATCCTTCTCTGCTAACCAATGGTTAGGTCTTGCACAAGTCAACAATCCATGTGAGCCCTGGTTTTCGTATCTGTAAACGGGAATGGAGATCCCACTTCTCAGGAATGTTCTAGGGGTTAACAAGCCAAGTGTTTATGGCCCGTCTCCCCTCTAGAGAGTAAAGTGCACCCAGGGGGGGACTTGGTCTATTTTGTTTTCTCTGTTCCTCCAGCCCTAGAGCAGTGCCGGGCACATGGCAGCCACTCAGTAGTTTAAAACCAATGAATGAATAACAGCCAACATTGATTGAGTGCTTTTTAGGGTCAGAAACTCCTCTGAACTTTTCACATTTTATTTCATGGACTAGAAGGAATTCATCTAAGAAAATGTAAGATACTTTTAGGTTGCCAGTGCCTCAAGGGCAAATAACATGCTTATGTTTATCATGGTCACTCAATCAGTATGAGTTGCAAGATTGATCGAAGGAAAGAATACTTGAATCAGAGTTAATTTGCCAGGCTGCCTTCCACCATAACCTAATGGACAAAGCAGCTGGCAGCATAAGGTCCTGGACCACAGGTTTTGTTTGGGGGAGGGGAGCGAGCGAGTCTGAAATCTTCCTGCTTCAGAAATCTGTCCATGGCTGACCGGTTAGCCTTTGGCCTTGGTTTCCCACGGACCTTGGTCCCGCCTGGACACCCGCTTTGGTGCTGGGGTCAGGAAGCAGCACAGCAACGACCCGGCCTTCTGGGGGAGACTAGTTCTCTAATAAGAAGTCCGGAAATGCCCGGCCGGCATGGCTCAGTGGTTGAACGTCGATCTATGAACCAGGAGGTCAGGGTTCGATTCCCGGTCAGGGCACATGCTTGGGTTGTAGGCTCCATCCCCAGTGTGGGGCATGCAGGAGGCAGCCTATCAGTGCTTCTCTCTCATCATTGATGTTTCTATTGCTCTCTACCTTCTTCTCTGAAATTAATAAAAATATATGTACTTTTAAAAAGCCCGGAAATGAGCAGGCTAGGGCCGTGGTAGGCAAACTGCGTCTCGCGAGCCACATGCGGTTCTTTGGCCCCTTGAGTGTGGCTCTTCCACAAAATTCCACGGCCTGGGAGAGTCTATTTTGAAGAAGTGGCGTTAGAAGAAGTTTAAGTTTAAAAAATTTGGCTCTCAAAAGAAATTTCAATCGTTGTACTGTTGACATTTGGCTCTGTTGACTAATGAGTTTGCTGACTACTGGGCTAGGGGGCCTGGGGCCTGATCTCCAAGGCTAGTCCAGGAATCTGAGTCTTGATTTCTCTTGGAATCAAGAATGAAAATGCCGACCGCCAGGACACACAAGCAGCTCTTTCGGATTCTATGGAGGATCATGATGAACTTGTATGGAATTTTCTCCCCGGGGACCATCAGGGGTAGGGTGTGTTACTGGTCAGAGGAGGTCAGAATGCTCTGCAGGCTAATGGGTCTCTTTGCCTAACAGGAAATGCCCACGGGATGTGTTGGGGGGGGGGGGGTTGTCCCGTTAGTTGTGTAATTAGATTTCTGGGTAAAGAGCGTTGGCTCAGGAATCCAAAGCAAAGAAAGAGCAAGAGGGACTCCGTGGAGAGCGCGTGGCTGAAAGGGCCTTGGCGGTCCTGCGGTAGAGCAGGTTGTCTCGGCTGCTGCCCAGCCTGAGTGGGGACAGAGTGGCTCCCCACTTCTCGGGAGCTTCCTTTACAGGAGGGTGCAGAGGTTCCTGTTTCTCCTTCTCTCCTGTCTGGTTTCTGAGGATTCTGGAGAAAGCACGGGAGACTGGGATACAAAGCCAGGGCCCAGGACTTGGCCAAGAAGCTTTGTTCTCCTGCTGACACGGGCCGGTGCCGGCTTTGGGCTCCACCAGGTGCTCTGAGACGTGTGGAATGAATGAACGAAACCTGGGCTAGAAGTGAGCCTCACAAACCTCATCCCTGGTGATCTCCTGGGTAGGGACTGAAACTCCAGGCAGGCCCAGAAGAATAAACAGGGCTCACCCGGTGCCCGGTCTTGACGAAGCCCTTCCTTTTCTAGACCATGAGAGCCAACCTTCCCCAAATAAGGGCAGTGGAATAATTCACTGCGCAACCACCGTCTCCTGCTCCCTGTACCCCTCTCCGCCCAACCCCAACCCTATCTCTAGCAGAGAGCCAGCCCCTTCAGAGAGGAATCTGCAGGGCAGACAACAGAATGTCTTTAAATCAGTGGTTTTACACTCGCTGAAGAGGGTTCACCAGATGTCCCGAGGAGGAGAGAGAAGATAGGGATGTAGCATCAGAATAAAAAGAGCTTCCGCTGTCTCCCCCTCCCCCGTACCGGAAAGAAGCTAGGGATCTGTGAAACCCTCCCTCTTCCCTCCCAGGCATCACCCTGGGAGCAAAGCCTCAGAAGAAAATGGGGCCTGGTGATGATAGGTGGGTGGGGCCAGGCGCTGGGCTTCTAGACTCAGCCGGGAGTCCCGTGCCCCAGGTGAGCATAGAGCCACCAGCTTCAGGGCACCAAAGGCCTGAGGAGAGATGTCTGTGGGGACCCTCATGCATTGATATTCTTGTTCAGGGCGAACAGGAGCCTCTCGGGTTCCGCGAGTCAGGGATGACTGAGACCAACTTCGCATCATCCCTGTGGGACAGAGATTTGGAGTTGACTTTTAATTTGGTTTAAACATTTCTGGCACACCTGTGTGGTGGGCTGAGATTCACACTCACAGCTCCTTGGTGTTTTGTTTTTCTCTCGGCCTCAGATATCATGATTCTAAGGATCCCACAGACTGGCTGGGGGTGGAATCGGGGGACTGAGTTGATTGGCTGGGCTGGGTGGGGAGTTAGAGCTCTGGGCTCTAGAAAGCCCACTAATGAGCTTTGGGAACCCCCTTCGCCCAGCTCCCCTGCTGCCTGTGCTGTGGACTGGAGTCCTCCGCACCCTGAACAGGACAGATGTGGGTCCCTGCTGGCCTGGGCCTGCTGGGCCCTCTGGGAGCAGCCAGGCTGGGACCCCCGATCTCTGGGGTGACCCGCCAAGTGTGGACACAGTTGAGTAGGTGAGCGTCTCACTCCACCTCCACTCTCGCATTCCCAGTAAATCAACAGCTATTGGTTTCTCCAATTTTCTGTCTTAACCAACATGCCATTTCAGCACCAGGGGCCCAGGGGAGGGAGGGGCCTGGGGCTCATTGTTCTGGTCTCAGATGGGCAACAGTAAGAGTAGCCCTTCCGGCGGGCAGTTAGAGGACCTGCAGGCAGCGAGCTAACAAAGCCCTGGCCGTGCTTCCAGAACCCCAAACTGGGCACGTTTCAGGCTCCACAAGCCTGAGTCTGCCCTTGGGAAGAGTCCCTGGAGGTTCCCAGGCCCCGGCCGCCCCGGGGACAGCCCCGGACAGTTGCCCGCATTTGCCTGGATTCCTGGCAGAGCTCTGCGGCGATCTGTACAGAACTCTGCCCGCGTCACCTTTCACCTTCACGGCACCTTGTGAGACAGGGCGGAAAGGGGAAGCTAATGAAGCCGCCTAGTCCAGAACCCAAAGGGGGTTAGAATTTCTCTGCGGGAAATCGTTGAGGGCTGGAGGTGAAAGGACTGCACTGTAATTTGCTCCCCTGAGTCTCTCCCCCCACCCCCCTTCTCCTGGGTATCCCACTGCCTGTCAGCATGGATGCCCTTCCCCCGTACCCACGTGTAGACCTCCATGTCTGCGCAGGCAAACTCACTTATTAACATTCATTGGTCAGGAGCTAGGCAGGGCACTATATATAGGGAATCTCATTTAATTCTCCCCAAATCCGATGAGGTAGGCACCATTATTACACCCATTTTAGAGGTGGGAAAAACTGATGCTCAGAACATATTTTGTCATGAGTTGTGTGAGAGTAGAACTAGAATCTTGAGTCTGATCCTATCGGATCTCTCTCTCCAGAGACATATATATGTACGTGAAAAAATTACATATGTATCCATCTTGCCACCTAATACCTGGGGTTAGGGACTGTATTGCATATTTCTTTAAAATCTCCGGATGCGATAGATAACATTCTATAGATTTTATAGATTAACTACAACTGAGGCCCAGAGTTGTTGAGTGATTTGCACAGAGTCACACAGCAAGCTAATAAAAAGCACTGGATCCGGAATTACTGCCTGGGACTCAGCTTGCAGAGGGCTCTCTGTGGGATTGGGGGCATTAGCTCTGGCTCTCAGATGAATGAACTAATGAAAGAACAAGAATAAGTGGCCACGGGAAGAGTGAGTCGTTTATGAATCAGCTGGCTTAAGACCATTGCAGTCAGATCTGGTAACCAAGGACGTCCACTGAGCTTCTAAGTGATGTAACTTTAACTTCCTGGTCCCCTCTAGTCCAGGTCAATGGCCAAAAGGATCCTACTGACCTGTTGCCATTAATGTCTCCCCTCTGGACCCCATTCTCCAGTTGAGGGAATTCTAGGGTGGTATTTACTACCTCTTCAAAAAGAATCCAAGGAAAAGAAAACACTCAATAATTCAAAGGAGTAAAGGCCTTTTTTATCCTTCCCTCCCACCCCCACCTGCCACCAGCAGCACTCTCTGGAGCACACACCTCCCCCCTCCCCACCCCCACCCCTGCCCCCAAGCTCTCCTTGGAGAAGGTATTCTATGACTCAGAGGGCTTCCCCCCAGGGCTTTACAAGAGCAAGAAAGAGGAAGAGTGGGTGTGGCAATGCAGTAGGAGTTACAGCCTAGGGTGGGTGAGAATTTCCTTCCCTGGAAATATGAATGGATTGCCCTCCTGGGAGCTCAGAAGCGGGGAGGAAACTCAGGTTGGGGAGGGAGGCTGTGGGGAGTGGAAGACCAGAGGCCCAAATCAAGTGCCCCTCCCCCCCATCCTTCCCCATGCCAGCTGCGGGCGGTCTTGTAGCCTTGGTACTCACATCTGCCTCGTTCCAGAGTCCTGGGATGCAGAAGGACTCGAGCAGGTCACTGCCACACAGCAGCAAGATCCGCAGCTCTGGGGAGGGGACAGAGTTTGCAAAGGGAGCATGTGGAGACCTGGGAAGCCTTCGACACTCAGCCTTCTTCTCCGATGCACCCAGGGGTCTCCCCCCGGGGGCTCCCAGGCCCCCCTGCACCCTGGTGTGTGCAGTGCAGAAGCCTGTGCTCTCCTCTCCCTCCGCGCGTTCACAGACCACCTGTCTCCTGTGGGAGGAATTACTTCGGGGAGGGCCTGGTTTGCTGGGGACTGAGGGGTTTCTGGGGACAGGGGTCTTGCCGTGCTAAATCAGGGTGGTCCGGCACTCTAAGGCCTCAGGGTCTCTCTCTGTTGCTTCACATCAAACTCAAGTGTCAGTGGCATTGGCTTCTCTGCTGCTGGGCCTTGTCTGGGTTTGTCTCCCATCACAAATGCCGACAGGACGCGGGGAAGGGGAGGCATTGAGTGCACCTGGGGCAGTAGCTGAGCTCGTCAGACGTCCTCCCCTTACGTGGCCCCTGTCCTCAGTTAAGGGCTTGAGAAGCGGTGCCCAGAGAACCCCTCGTCTGACTCCCAGGCACACTCCCCGCTTGTCAGTTGCTTTCCTTCCCTCATTAAGCGCGCTCTGGATTAGCCCAGGGAGGCCCATCGTGGTTTAAAACAAGCAGCAAACTGACTCGCTCATTAAAACCCTGGGGTTCTTGGAGCCACAGAGGAGACATCTCGGCCTGGGGTGGAACTCGGTGGTGTGTGTAGTTCGGAGCCATCCCAGGCTCTCTGTCAGGAGGCCGTGGCTGTGGGCTTCTTGTCTGAAACAGTGAGCCTGCCTGGCTCCGAGCCTTCCAGAGGCCCTGCCACCCCAGCCCTGAGGCTGAGATGGCCTTAGACCCCACAGGTAGCTCCGGGCCGACAGGGACTTTCAGATCGTGAGCCTGTCCCTGCTGCAGGAGTTCCCGGTGGTTCAGAGGAAGGCTGCGTGGGCTGACAACAGACAGGGCAGCATCTCATTGTCCCACTCGGCAGACCATCCTCAGGGAGCCCCATGGAGCCCTGGGGGCTTAACTCCTAACAGACCAACCTCAGGGAGCCCCCTGGAGCCCTGGGGGCTTAACTCCTAACAGACCATCCTCCTGATGTCCTGCTATAGCCTAATCTGTTTATGTGCAGGGACCTTACTTTACCTTTATATCCCAGGGCCAGACAGAGTGACCTCACACAGTAGGTGCTCACACAGTAGGGGCTCAGGACATATGACTAAGTTAACTGCAGACCAGCTGACCACACAGGCCATGCAGGCAGGCTGGCCATCATGGCCTTTGCCCTTATATCTTGGGGGCCTGGGAAAGTGTCGCCCTAGTCAGCGATGCCTCCCTCCCTCCATGTTATGCCATGGGATTGCTGGCCGACTCCCCACCTGTGGAGAGGAACCAGCCTTGGTATGGCTCCAAGGAGCCAGGCCAGGTTCACTCCTGGGAGCTTGATGTTTCTGGTCCCCTTCTAGGAGCCAGAGGGCCAGGTCAGTTCCCTGTTGAAAGGCTGAGGCTCAACCTCCAGGCCCCTGAAAGCTCAGTTAGGTGGCCGAGCCCCGAGGATGTGCTGGCCCTCAGCTTGCTCTCCCTCCGTGGTTCACAACCGCGGGTAATTTTGTCTCCAGAACCTGGCAACGTCTGGAGAGGTTTCTGGTTGTCAAGACTGGGGAGAGGGTGTACTGCTGGCATCCTGTGCGTAGAGGGCAGGGATGCTGCCCGACATCCTACTCTGCGTGCGGCAGCCCCCACCAGAACCTCTGCTCTGTAGCCATGGAAATGAACCTCTCTTCTAACCCCAGCCAGAGCCTCGCTTTCCCGCTCCAGTATAATGTTGGGTTATTATCTTGTCAAAAGCCAGAGCACCGAGAGTTAGAGTGGGGTCTCCACCTTCGCTTGCAGGACCAGAGCAGATGTATTTATCCCAGACACCAGGCCCTCACAGGGCTTGGGATTTCACGTGTGGCCACTAGAGGGCAGCAGTGATTTCTCCCAGTTTAATGCCTGAGACATGAGGCCTTTACAGCCCACGAAGCTTTTGGTCCCGGGTAGCCCCCTCCTCACCTCCCCCTAGAGGGGCAGTCAGCTGGTTAAGAACATGGAGCCAAAATGCTAACTGAGCTAAGAGAAAAATGGCTTTTTCCTTCTCTTGAAGCATGCAAGGGGATTGCAAAAAGAGTTACGAGTGAGCCAGAGGGCTCACAGCACAGAGGTCCGGGGAGGGAGGCCAGCTCCCTCCCACTTCCCCCTTTCACCCCACCGGGGATCCAGGGCCCAGAGCCAGAGTCCGTGCTCTCCAGACACTCTCCCCACCCAGGAATCTGTGCTATGTGAGGCCCAGGCCCCTCGGCCCTTCCCAGCTCCCACCGCACACAGAGGCAGCCGCCACCTGTGCCAGGCCAGGCACATCCATCCTGAGCCCCCGTGGCCACCCAGCTTTCCTTTCTCTGAAAGAAGAATCAGTAAGATGGGGCCAAGACTGCCCCCCGCAAGGCTGCGGTGAGCGCTGGGCACAGAGCAGAGCCCTGTGCAAACCCCCATTGGCTTTGCCTCTCTGCAGGAGGGAGCTCTGCTGGTCACGGAACTTCCCCGAAAACTAGCTCCTGGCAGGTGTGGAACCTTGGGGAACGGGGTGCAGGGCTTTCGCTCCCATCCTGGCCTTTAGGTTTGGGGGGCTGTGGAAGCTAGAGGCCGTGGCCACTGTGCACCTGCCTGAATTGGGATGCACCCAGGAAGCCAGGTAGCACTTTCTGTGGCCCTCAGGGCCATGCCAGTAAATAAAGGATATTAAAATATGGTAAGCTAATTAGGAAGTGAGGAGTTTTCAGTACTCATTACTTCTGTTTTTAACACAATTTATTTAACTGTTACTTGATATGATTTAATTTTTTGTATTGGCTGCATGTAACAACCGCTTCACAAAATTCCTGGAAACCTTGCAAACGGTTCTAGCAAACCAGTGAGAGCTGAGCCCAGTGCACCTCAGCTCAGAGGACAGGACCCAGAAAAGCCCCCGGAAATGATGTCACAGCTGCTGAGCCTCCTGGGAGGACCTGATGTTCAAGTGCAGCCCACCTCCCAGGGTCCCTGAGGGAGGCCATGACCTCCAGCCCCAGCTCTAGACAGAGAACTGCCGGGAGGCGGCACCCGCAGCGTCTTTGCAGCTGGACCTTTGAGACTGAGCGTGTCTGCTGGACGCCAGGCTGCCCCTCAGCTAGAGATCAGGCATCCCGCTGTCCCTGACCCTCTCTGTCACCTGGTACATGAGCTACTCCTGCTGCATTCTGGAGCCTGTCTGCTCTTGGCCCAGCGTCAGATATTTGTGTCCCCCCGTCTCTCTCATCCACTCTGGAACCCTGGAAAGATGGCAGTTTTCTGGTTTGCTCCCCAGGTCGGCCAGCACTCGGTTCCCTCCCTGGGGCAGGTTGGCTCCTTCCCACCTGGCAGCTCAGGTACCCGCCCTCCACCTGCTCTGGCCTCGAGCCTCCACGGCCTCAGCCCAAGGCTGCAGGGAGGCTGTGGGGCGGCTTCCGGCTCCCTCTCTGCCCCTCATCATCCGAAGGTCTTCTGCCTCCTGTGCAGTGTAGTGGGCAGGTCTCTCTGACTGGCACGGAAGCTCGACTCCCACGTCTTCGGATGAGGGAGAGGAGGCTCCGAGGGGAAACTGCCCAGGGCTCAGGCCTCCCTCCGGGGAACTGGCGCCAGTGCAGTTAGGAGGTGAACAGGGGCACCACTGAGACTTGGGTCTTCGCTTGGGACTCTTCTGAGAGTAGACCCGGTAGCAACCCTGGCCCAGGTTTTCAAGCCTCTCCGCGCCCCCACTTTGCCCGTGGTGGAGGCAGGCGGCTCCCCATGCACCCCCCTGCTTTCCCATCCCCACTCACCAATCTCCTCGTACCGCATCACCGTGCCC
Organism: Eptesicus fuscus; assembly: GCF_027574615.1. NCBI lineage: Eukaryota > Metazoa > Chordata > Mammalia > Chiroptera > Vespertilionidae > Eptesicus > Eptesicus fuscus. The sequence goes on from NC_072494.1 coordinate 25,355,900, forward strand.
AGGTTGGCATTCTCATCTAGGAGGAGAGGGGAACACAGAAGCGTTAGGGCCCCGGCTTCCTGGTACCCGAGCTGCAGTCCACCTGGGCTCCTTGGAAGGAGTACATGGGAGGAGGTGAGGGGTGGGGAGGGGGGGGGGTGCTTGCCTCCCTGCACAGGGGGCATCTGCGTAGAGTGAATGGACAGCACAGTCCAGCCCAAAATAGAGAGGGCAGACGTCACATTTCTGGGACGGGCAGAATTAGCCTCGCTGGGGAGCCAGTGACGAACGCACACGCTCATGCTGAGCGCCTTCTGTTTGTTTCTGTATTTTAGGGAAGACAATGTCCTCAAACCGAGGGAGACAGCTTTGAGTCACAAGGAGGCAGCCCTCTCTCCTTAGGGGTTACGTGGCTCAAAGGGCACGCAAAGCAGGCTGGGCGGTGTTTCGCGTGGCAGAACGCAGCAGGAGCCCGAGGCGGAGGTGAGCGACAGAGCCTTCGGCGCGCGCGTGTGCGGGGCCCGCATGGGGAGCTCGGCGAGCACAAAGCCACGGAGGGGCCACTTTGGTCCCCTGCCTCCCTTCCTCCTCCACTGTCCCTCTCCGCTCCTTCTCGAGACGCCTGCCATTGGGGACCTCAGAAATGGCAGGCGTCAGCCCCAAAGCGTCAAAGGGAAGAGGCCTGGACCTTCAGCTCCTCCGCAGAGTGGAACTGGGGGCCCGGATAGTCCCATCCATCCATGCTGAGTCCATGGGGAGCAGCCCAGACCAGAGGGAACTGGGAAAGGGCGTGTGTTCTTCGCCCGCCGCCAGGAGGACAGGCATGCCTGAGCTGGAAGGACCTGAGGGGGGATCCTGGGCCCCCTGAAAACTCCTAGGCATGTAGACACATCCTGTGGGGGTGGGGAATGCGCACATCACCGGGGAGGGGGGACGGGGGGGGCGTCTCCCAGGCAGCCCAGGCCCTGTGGGTCATGCCCTCTGCCTCCCATAACAGCTCCACCAGCACCACCGTTAGCCTCTGTTTTCTCCAAACCATTGCTCTGTAAATGGTCATCCCATAGCAGGTGCTGGATGGGGTGAGGGCGGAAGGGGGGGCGGTTCTTGCTGAATGAATGAAGGGCGGGAGGGGGAAAGAAAAGAGGCCGGACTGGGAGAGCAGGTCCGCGCTCCTTACCCACAAAGGTGAAGCGCTCCACGGGCGGGCGGACGCAGCAGATCCGGCTTAGGCTCTCTCCCACCTTCCCCAAGATCTTGGCTACGGGAGAGAGCAAGACACACAGGGACAGGGAGAGAACCACTCACAACTGGCACTCGGTGAGGCCGGCATCGGCCCCCGTAAACAATGGGGTGCACGGGGGGGGGGGGGGCGGGGGGGGGGCAGGGGGGGGCAGCGGGCAGCAGAAAGAGGGTAGAGAGAAAGAACAGAAATATGACAGCAAAGATTCCTTCTCATTCACAGTCCTAGGCACAAGCGTTTTGAGCCACGGACTGAAGTCTATTACACAGTTGAAAAATCGGAAAATATAGAAGAGGGAGATACATGAAGAAGAAAATAACTAATATACCAATATGTTAATGGTGGTAACCATCACTGATGTATTGGTATATTCTTTATTTTCTATTTTTCAAATGTGTATCATGCGGCTATGTCTGTGTCACATCAGGTGGATTACACCCTGTGGTTAAAGGGCATGTTGGCTGTTGGCTGTTGGCTTATTTATTTTTTTTAATATCATGAGCTTTTACCCACCGCTGAACCCTGACACCCAGATCCAGGGAGCCCAGGCCTGTGGCAGAGGATTCATTTGGGATCATTTCTGCTGGTCATTCCTTCCCATGCAGACGGCCCTTAGAACAATCAGACACCCTACTCTGGCCAAGAGGTATCTGGTTTTCAATCATCTCTCTGGGCTCTAATCCAGACTTTTTTCCCTGAGCCCCCACATGTGGCTGTGTGTGAACTATGGAATTCTTCCCTGTGTACGGCAGACTAATGACATAACCGCTTATGGGCTCCAGGCTGGAAAAGTAATACCAGGATCTGCCTCTGGCAACTGGCCTGGGAGGAAATATTAGAAGGAGCATAGACCTTGGGATCAGAAAGTCCTGAATGCGAATTCTGGCTCTCCTGCTTTCCAGCTGTGTGTTCTGAGGCAAACCACTTCTTCTCTGAATCTCACGTCAATGGGAACGTCCTGTCTCTATCGCAGAATCACTGCATTCGATGAGGACCCGGGTAAAGCACTGAGCACGGTGCGGGCACACAGTGCTAGGTGCTGGGTGGGTGTGGGGGGGGCCCCCATCTCCCTGTCACTGAAGAGGTGGGTAAGAGGGTGGGATTCTGGAGGCAGACGGCCTGGGTTTGACTCCTGGTCCTGCTACTTCCTCACTGTTTGACTTGGGCAAAGTCCTCAGCCCCCTTGGAAGAGGCAGAGGACAATACTCCCTTTTGTACCTTTCATTTCAATTGAGGCAGTTTACATTTTTATAATTTATATTTATATACAGTAGAAGAATGCACACCCTCACCCCGGTGTCTCTCTGTCTCTCTCTAATCCTGACCATTTCTCTCTGATCCTCTATGTTAAGGCTTGTCGATATGGAGAGCAGAGCTCCAGCATCACCTTGTGAAAAATGCAAATGCTCCCCCTCCCAGACATACTGAATCAAACCTGGGGCGGCACGGAACAATCTGGATTTTAACAAGCGCCTCGGGTGATTCTGACGTGTGAGAGCCACTCTGTAGGCCAGCGTTCCCTACCTGCAGTGGGCTTGGCGGGCACATTGCCGTTCTGGTAAATGGGCTGGGTGTTCTCGTTCTGGGGCTGTCCGATCACGGGTGTCATGGAGGGGGTGTTGACGTTGGAGAGGATGCAGCCAGTCACCCGCTGGGGGAAGAGAGGAGTTCAGAGTCCGTGTCATCAGCCAAGTGACTTACGGAAAGCGTTTCTGATCATCTCCAAACGCACATGTGCTGTCCAGTGGGACGTGGTGTTGCCCAGACCTAGGTTCAAGGTTGAGCTCTGCCCCCTTCTGTCTGTGTGACCTTGGACAGTGACTTCACTTCTCTTGGACCTCAGCTCAGGAGTCGAGCATGGAGAGGCAGCATTTCCAGGTTGTGCTGGGAGTGTACGAGGGAGGGTATGCAAGGTGTCTATGGAGTGTCTGGCACGGGGCAGGAACCTGGTACACCCAGCCCGCGCTGGAACCTCTGGGTAACATGCCTACCTACCCTCGCTGCCCGCTTCGTGGGGCTCAAATGAGGTCATGGCTGCACCAGGGCCGTGTGAGCTGGGGAAAGGTCATGTGAACGCCAGGCACTATCGCCATCTGCCGCCTCTCCAGGCCAGAAACGCCAAGGGCAGGGCCAAGCCAGAGCGGTGCCAGGCAGAGCAGGAAGCGTTTGTGCTGCGGCAGGGCGGGGTGGGGCTCTGGGCAGAGCTGGCCCGTGTGAAGCCACATTCCAGCAAGGGAAACGCTGTGTGTATTCAGCACTGTCCTGTGCTGTCCTGCGCTGCTGCTCTCTGGAGCTTTAGAAAACGGAGCAGATACCCCGCCTTCGTCACAGCTGACCCAGGAGTGAGGGGCCAGTGGCTACTGGGCAACAGAAACAACGGATGGATTTTCAATCTGTGCTGATTCCAGGCCCCTTCCCTGAGAGCCAGCATCCCAGCCCCTGCCCACCGCCCGTTCTGGACTACTGAGTGCTGTTGCCAGAGGACCCCCCAAGCTCCAGGGCTGGGGGGACCCTCTGAAGGTAGTGCTGGTGAAGCGGAAGGGACAGTCTGCCCCCTTCTTAATGTTATGTCACCCCCAGATAAGAAAACGCCGCATTCTCCCTTAATAACTGGTCTGGCGGCTGAGGAATTTCTTCGTCTTGCTGCACGCATCCTAGTTCTAGGCTAGGGAAGGAGGGCGGGGCAGGCCGCCTGCCCCAATCTGTCCTCGTCAGTTTCTCAGGTTCTCAGAGGCCTTCCTGAACGAACGTGGCCTTGAGTCACTTCCTAAGCCCCGTGCCTGTCTCTCCGACGGGTCTACTCTCCCTGCCAGAAACACCAGCCTGACGCTAGGACTGGGGAGGCCAAGGGTTCTTAGGAGGCAGCCCAGCTCCTGCTCCAAGCCCGGGGCCATCGAGAGCTACATCCTCTGCCCATCTGTGCCCATCTCTGCTGCAGCTGGGGCGCCTGGCGCAGCTTCTCTGGCCCAGGCGCCTGCCTCTGGGCATTGCCAACAGAGGAAGGGGTGGGGAGCCCAGGCACCTAGACAGCAAAACAGGAGCCGGGCATTATGGCTGGCATACCCGGGGCCCAGGCACGGCTGTGGGTTTCTGGAGTCCTCCCTTCCATCATGATGCCCGAGGCTCCTGGGTGACTATCGGGAGCACAGGTCCCTGTGGCCCCCAGCTGACACTCGTGTGAAAAAACGTGTGTGCAGCCACTGGGATTTTAAGGGTGTTTGTTACCACAGCATCTCTTAGCCTGTCCTGACAGATACACCCTTAGACAGTAAGATGGGGTGTCCTTTGTCACGGAGCAGCACAGGGGAGCGGCCAGTGCCATCCTTTGTCAACCTTTCAAGGGGACCCGAAAAGACTCGGGGTGAGTGGGAAGGGTTCTGAAGATGGAGAGAAGGGACATGGGTTTCCTTCAACTCCCTGGGTCTGGGGGAAATCTTAACGGATGAGGCAACCGCCTGCCTGGACGGTCTGGAGCCCAAAGGCTGCGCGTCTGTTAAGATAAAGCCTGGCTGTGTGGTGGGCACAGAGTGGGGTGGTCAGGGGCCGCGGACAGCGCCCCAAGGAGGAGTCGGCGACAGGCCCTTTGACAGAAGCACAGATGCACTGGCAGGGCTCCCGGGGCAGAACAATGCCGTGGGGTTGTGGTTTGGGGCTGGGAGGGCCCCGCAGCAGGGTCGGTGCAGGTGAGCAGAATGGGTGGTGTCTGGCCTTGGTCGGCTGGCTTCTTGCTTCTCTCCTTTCACAGCGGGAGTCGATGGGTCGGTACTGATCTGTGACGGGTGCTACTGGCTGGTGTGGAACCCGTCCTCACCTGGCAACCCGGCCACAAGCCCAGGCACCCTGCCATGTGCACTAAGCAGCGGCTGTGTGTCCTCAGATACCCTGGCTCACCTCTCGGAGCTTCCTTTACCCACTGACACAGCAGGAGCTGGGACACTGTCTGCCCGAGGGACTCCCTGAGGAGGAACACGGGGGGACGACGGTACAGTGCCCGGCGGGTGTGAGGCCCTCAGCACAGCACCCTGTGCTGCAGGGAGGGGACCACTGGGTCCCAAACAGGTGGGGCAGGAGCACCTGGCTGCTTGTCCCGCCCCCCAGAGGCCCTCCCTTCTCCTGCCTTTCTCTGCCTGGTCTCCTTCTCGCCCCGCTTTCTGAAGTCGTCTGCCTGTGGTCTTCATCCCACCTTGAACTTGCCCCCAGAAGATGAAAACAGCCCCAGGTCAGATCCAGCACGGGGAGCAGGGCAGGCGCAGCCCCGGGGGCCGCGCTGGGTGCCTCACCCACCGCCCTCCCGTGTGCTGCTCGGGGCCTGGTTGGTGAGAAACCAGGGCCCAAACCAGGTCAGGAGGCCAGCGGCACCCTTCCCACAGCCTGCCTGGCGCCTGTGGTCCCCCACCCCTCGGCGCGGCCAGCTCACCTTCATGAGGTCGCGATGGTGTTCCAACACGCTGCAGGTCGTCTGCCAGGTGTCCTGATAGCACTCCCACGGGTCCACCCTGGCACAATGGGGGAGAAGGGGAGGTGTTTCCATTGGTGTCCAGTCTCCCCCTCTTTTCTTATTGGTTCCCTCCAAAGACCGGTGCTCAGGGCACTGAGCAGACCTGGTCATGCTGTGTAGTTAGACCTCAAAGCAGACACATGGGCTTGAAACGCCTCCCCGAGCCTCGGTTTCCCCTCTGCGAAAGGAGGGCTGTGTGTGCTGACATGCAGAGACGCTGACACTAGTCTGCTCAGGCGGAACCCCAGGCCCAGAACTTGGCGCTGCAGGGCCTCGGGGCGGCTACGTGATCACTCTCGGCGCTCATTTTCTGTAAAATGGGGACCAGCAGTAACCCTCTTGTGGGGAGATGAGAAGGGCGTGATGAGCGTTGGATGTAAAGTGCCTAGACGAGCGTCTTGCTTGTATCCTTACCTGCATGATGGGAATTCTCCTGGCCTTATAGGATAGAGAGCCAAGCCCTCACCACGCGGTGGCCGCAGCTAGCTGAGTTGCGGAGTCTGCCCTGTCTGCCTCCCTGCGCAGGGGGGTGCCTTGTGGGCACGGAGGTGGGCCTGGCCGTCAGACAGGGCCGGGCCAAGCCCTCCTGCACACCAGGATGAGAGGGAGCAGGGCTCCAGCCCGACTGATGCATCACTCGGCCTTAATGACAAGCTAAATGAGATGCTAACTTGGGATGTTTCTCAGCAGTTGAGCATTCCCTGCCCACCTCCCACCATGCACACACACCTAAGGTTTTCAGAGAGGCAATCTCGATAACTGAAGACTCAGAGAGTCAGCCTGTCCCCCTATTCCCCCCGCCCCATCCCTGCCCAGCCCTCCCCTGAGATGCACAGACACCGGATGGATCTAACTCAGCAGACTCCCCATGTCCAGGGGCCCTGCTGCACCCAGCCCCACCTCTAGAGCCAGCTCTGAGCCTCAGCTCAGAATTCTAACTCTCCCAGTGCCTGGAGCAGGGCGGGCCGGAAGTTCTCAATCGACATTTAGTGAGTGAATGAGGGATATTCGTTTAGAACAGCGATGGGCAACCTTTTGAGCTTGGTGTGTCAAACTTCGCCAAAAAACCGAGCATAACTCGGGTAGTGTGTCACTTTGAGGAAAAAACATTATTTCACAAATGTTTCATCCTCAGGAGCAGCAAATGTTTCATCCTCGGCATGTGGCCGCCTCAGCGGCCGCGTGTCATCAGAAATGGCTACGCGTGTCAGTGCTGACACACATGTCATAGGTTCGCCATCACTGGTTTAGAATCTTCTAATCACATCCAAGGAGGAGAGCCTGCTGCCCAGTATTCTCCCCACCGGACCCCGTTTCCCCAGCAGGTGATGAGTTACAAGGTTAACAGGCTGTGTTTCTATTCCTGACTTGATGTCAGGCGCGCTGTTCGCTCTCGTGCCCCTTGACGTCTCTGGGCCTCATCTGCCGAACCTCTGTCCTGGGGGGAGGAGAAGGTCTACCAAGAGCATGTGCTCCTCACACAGATCACTGTGCACGATGAGCAAGGATGGATACTTAATTAGCACTGTCGCCTCCCTTCAGGGCTCTCATTCTGGCCCACCCGTCTTCGCCACTAACGCTCTGCACCCCTCCTCCCGAGGTCGGCCTTCCCTCCTCTTCCTCCTTTCAAGGGAACCTCTAGGTGCTGCTGATGTTTCCGTGGGGGGAATGACAGGGCAAATGGCGGGCCATTATTTTTTTTAGAAACGTCATCCACTCATGCAAATTACAGCTGTAGGAACGTTGGGCGTGTAATTAGCATAATTAGCAGAAGGTTGCTTTAATTACACGGCAGGCTCAGTGGATAACGGCTCTGCCATCTTAGTGGAGTGTCCCTGGGAAAGGGAGCAAGCGCTCGCCCCACACCTCTGTCCCACAGTCAACTTGGGTCCCCAGAGACCCCAACTGGGGAGAGGGAAATAGCCAAGGCCAGGCAACTCACCCGGGAAGTGAGGGGGGATAAAAGTAGGGGAGCATTTTGGGTTTTCTGGCCATGACTCACCCCAAACCCAGTGATGTTTTTGGAAGCTTCAAGAATACTCCAAAGGTGTCAGAGCAGATGAGACACTAGAAGCGCCCTCTTTGGTTTCATGGGCCCCAGAACTTGGTTAAAAATGTAAGTTATCAGTTGGGCCACCCCTGAAGGTCTACATAACTATTGCTCTATTGCTTGCACAGGGCTCTGATGAAACAAACAACAGGCCTAAAATGGAGTCACTTGTGCTAAGCTCACATCACCAAACCAGGACCTCATACCTAGCTTAACAGCAATCTCAGCCTCTCCTAGGAGTATTATCTTAACCAGTCCGTCTAGAATTTCCTGGTCAGCTTGAGTGAGATACGTCACCCGATAGCTTCCTCCTGCCCCCAGGTAGGTTACCTCAGCCCGAAACAATCCACTCTCTCTCCCCTGCTGCCTATAAAAGCCTTCCATTTTGTGTAGCTCCTTGGAGATTCTTTTTACTTGCTAGGTGGGATATTGCTTGATTCGTGAATCTTTGAATAAAGCCAATTTGATCTTTAAATCTTTTCAGCTGGCCCGGCCAGCTTGTCTCAGTGGCTGAGCGTTAAGTTATGAACCAGGAGGTCACGGTTCAATTCCCTGGTCAGGACACATGCCTGGGTTGCGGGCTCAATCCCCACTGTGGGGCGTGCAGGAGGCAACCAATCAATGATTCTCACTCATCATTGATGTTTTGATCTCTCTCCCTCTCCCTTCCTCTCTGAAATCAATTATATATATATATATATATATATATATATATATAAATATATAAAATATATATATATACACATTATATATATAATGTATATATATATATTATATATATATACATTATATATATATATATATACACACACACACACACACACACACACACACACACACTCAGCTGCATTTTGTATTTAACAGGGTTACTATCTCCCCTGGCCTCCCGACCCCTGCCCGGACCATCATCTTTCTCCACCCACCCCTGTGAGTCCCAGGGCCACCCGCCTCCGGCATCAGCAGATCAGCCCTACCTGATCCAGTCGGAGTTCTGGACGGCCAGCTGACACATGATGAGACGATGCCGACTCGACACAAGGCCCTGGGAAGCAACAGAGCAATCATGGGGACCTGTGTCTGCTCCCCACCGCCTCCCGAGACACCATCGGGGCAGCCCATTCCCAAAGTGCAGCCATTTTTCGGTGTGACAGGGAATGAGGGTGTGCCCCCTTTACTTGTCCGTCAGACACAAGACAGGCATGGAGGGGCAGAAGGGAAAGAAGAAGAATGAGGGGCAGGTGGAGGAGACCACCCCAACAGGGCCCATAGGTGAGCCCCCACCTCTCGGGGCAGCCATGTGCCCAGCACAGAGATGAGACTCAGGTGCTGCCTGGTCTCGGGGCTCAGTCTGGCACTCAGGGGACCTCCTCTGGGGCCCACCAAGTTGCATGGGGGTGCAAGGGGAATGGCTCCTAGATCGTCTGGGACATGTGGCAGAGATGGAAGGGCAGGAAAGTGAATGTGTAAAATCAGATTATAAAAGGCATGTCTTTTTTTTCCTCCTAAAATCCCAGGAGAGACTTGCCTCGCCCATAACCAGCCACTAATTTGGCATCCATGCCGAGTCACAGTTGGCCCTCAGCAGGTGTGACTGCTTCTCTTCTAATGAGTTTGGACTGAGCCTGGCACTGCCAGCAGCTGCCTGGTCATGGGCAGCTGTTCCAGCTGCTGCCCAACACCAGTCCCTGAGGTCTGGCGGGTCCAGAGATGGGAAGCGGGATGCCTGCTACCAGGCATTTTGCTTTGGCAGGAATCACAGCAGGAATGGCAGTGGGGCAGTTTGATACCAGAGGAGGCGTCAGGTCAGGGGCAGGGAGGCGGGGGGAGAAAAGGGGCAAAAGCAGAGCGCACCTGTTTTCCGTAGGAGTCGTGGACAGGAGAGACAATCCCGCCAATCACAATAAACCTCCCGGTTTTGTGCAGATAATCTCTGGCTCTTTCTAATTAAGAGAAGAAAGCCGCACATTATAAAGAGGAAAGGGGTGGATTAAAGGCGATCATTGAAATCAATACATTCCGCTCTAGAAGGCTTATTTCCGATCTTTCTTGCCATTCAAATAGAAAGTGCCAACTTTCAAAGCACAGGTTGAGGATTCAAAAGGTTAGGGAGCCAGATTTCAGCCCTCAAAGCAAAAGGATTTCGAACTCCAGGGGATCAGTCCCGTTTTAAAGGGCCGCCCCTCGATGAGCCAGCGTCGTTTAGGGGGATTTGAAACAAGCCCCTCACTGACAGCCACTGGAGCAACAGACTGAAACGGGCTCCTCGGATCACGTGCAGAAATCCGGAAGCGCAGGAGTCCTTTTTAAAAAAAGAAGCAGCAGCAGGCTTCGTATGTGAGGAAAGGTGAGCTGGTCGCCTCATCTAGTCACTCCGAAGAGAAAACCCACCAAAACAAATTTACGGAGCCTTCTGCATAATTAGGGGGAATTAACAGTCAGGTCAGAAACCCATCATCACAGCGAGTTGAGGAGCATTCAGCCAGAGAAAAGGGTCGTTGTTTTTCTCCTTAGGAAGGAATTTCTGATGTGGCTTTTTTCAAATTGGCCAGCCACACCCGATTTCCTTTCCATGAGAAAAATTCAGTAACCTAGGAAGGGGATGAAAATTCTGGTCCTCTTATTTCTAAGGGGGTTCGCTCTACAACGCTATCGGGGCCTGAGCGTGTGCCACCGAGGAAATGAGGCTTGGGTTTATTTTACAGGTGAGGGATTCTGTGGGTGAATCTGGGTAGCAAGGCTTGCTATGTGGTAGTTCAAAAGCAAGGTTCCAGGGTGACCCTGCTGGCTCTCTTAAAACTTAAAAAATTCTCATCACGTTTCTTTTAATGTCAAGTCTCTTAGAGTTGCATTTTCAAATAGCGAATCGACTTTATTTCTTAGCACAATTTTAGATTTATAAAATGTGTGAGCAAATAGCCTATAGAGTTCTATATACTCGGCCCCTTACCTTATCTCCTCCCCCACTCCAGGCACACACACCATTTCCCCTGTTATTAGTATTGCCTTGCATGACTGTGGTACCTTTGTTACCCTGTCTGAGTTCATTCTGACACATTATTATTTCTAGGCCACAGATTTACTCTTTGTGTTGTAGAGTTCGATGGTTCCGAAGACCCCCCTCCTTGGGTTCGTCTAACTCGCTAGAGTGGCTCACAGAACTGGAGAAACCCATTTAGTCACTAGATTATGAACTTATTACAAAGGGTTTTAAGGATGAGAATCAACAGCCAGATGAAGAGACATGTAGGTTGAGGTCCCAAACAAAGGGACTTCTGTCCTTGTTGAGCGTGGGGCCCAGAACCTGGAGGAATAGAGGAAATTTCTTCCTTTCCCACAATAAAAACTCAGAAAAGTAGGAATTGAGGGGCCCTTCCTCAGCATGGGAAAGAACACCCATAAAAACCCACAGCAAACATCATGCTTTAAAGAGAAAGACTAAATGCTTTCTTCCTAAGATCAGGATCTAGGCAGGGATGCCTGCTCTCATCATAGCTATTCAATACAGCACCTGAAGTTCTAGCTAGCTCAAGAAAGCAAGAAAAGGAAATTTTAAAAAATAGAGATCTAAAAAGGGGAAAAAAACCTGTATTTGCATATGGCATGAAAATTTACTTATAAATCCCAAGAAATCTACAAGGAAGCTCCTAGAGCTAATAAATGAGTTCAGTAAGTTCATAAAATACAAGATCAATCTAAGAAAAGTAATTGCAAAAACATGTGGAAGTGAAATTAAATGTATAAGACCACTTATAACCACTCACACAAGTGAATGCTTAGGTATGAATATAATAAAATATATACAGAACTTGTACATTAAAAACTACAAAATGCTGGTGATGGAAATCAAAGATCTAAATAAATGTAGAGGTTATTGTGCTTATGGGTTAGAAGACTCAACATTGTAAAGACAGTAATTCTCCCCAAATTGGCATATAAATTTAATGCATTTCCTATCTAAATGTCAGAAAGATTTTTTGGGTGTAAAATAATTCTAAAATTTATATGGAAAGGTAAAGGAACTAAAGTAGTTAAAACCTTTTTTTTTTGGAAAAAAAGAGAAGAAAGTGAGAAAATCTGCCCAAATTTTAAAGCTTATTATATACCTACTCGTAGCCCTGTGCACGAATCTGTGCACCAGTAGCTTGTGTCACCCTCCTGTAGCTCTCTACCACCCGCTTGTAGTTCGCTGCCCCACCCTCCTGCAGATCCGAGATCTGGTGGTTACGCAGTCCGTCTTTACGCCTCACAGCTTAATGGATAATTAGCATATTCCTCTCTTATTATATAGGATAGTAATCAAGACTCTCAGATATTGGCAGAGAGATAGACACATAGATTAATGAAATACAATAGTCTAGAAATAGCTCCACACAAATATGGCCAACTGAATTTTGACAAAGGTACAAAAACAATTCAGTGAAGGAAGTAATGATATGTGCAACAATTGGGATGAATCTCCAGTTCATCATGTTGAGTGAAAAACAGCCAATCTCAAAAGGTTGCATATGTATGACTCCGTTTATATAACATTCATTTATACAGATGAGTGGCTGCCAAGAGTTAGGGATGGGCGTGGGGGCAGGGAAGGGAGGTGGGTGTGGCTATAAGGTAGGTGAGGGCACATGGCTTCTCTCTGTACCCTCTTTGCAACTTCCTATGAATCTATGATGATTTCAAAGTAAAACAGGTTTTAAAGTTTATAGGAAAGCGTGACACACTACAATTCTAAGGTGGCAGTGTGCAAATCCAGGCAGATGGCCAGCAAACTGGTGGGGGTGGATGCTTCTGGAACTTTTGCTCTGATTATCCCTTTCCATTTTTGCTGCTGTCTGGACTCCAAGATTTTGAGTTGTTGTGGCTTGAGAGGTGTTGTTCAAAGCAGTGCCTCTCAAACTTCAATGTGCATGTGTACATTTTCTGGGATCTTGTGAGAATGTCGACTCTAACTGTGTGGGCGGGGCCTAAGATCTGGGCCGAGTTAGGGAAGAGGTGAAAGAGGCCGAATCTTTCAAGTGCAGAGTCAGACCCTGTTTTCATTTAAAATTATGCTATTTTGTTCATCATAGATTTTTTTTGTATGAATTCTGATTTTTAAAAGTATTATTTATCTTGATGACCAAGTTTCGGGGTGCCTCCTTGAATTTTGCAGTGGAGGGCGCCAGCCTCCTTGGCCGCCCCCTCCCGCTGGCCCTTGCCTGAGATTCAGCATTTCTAACAAGCTCCCCAGTGAGTCCAATGCTGCAGGCCTATCGGCTATATTTTGAATAACAAGGGACTAAAGACAGATGGGACAGCCCTTGCAATGTCAGGGTACCCTCCACAGAAGCTCTCTCTTCCACTCTACCACCACCTTCACTTCGCATGACAAGGGCATTTCTGGATATTGGCAGGTAGCCCACTGGCAAGGCTATCGCTACAGCCCTGGAATTTAATTTCATGCCAGGCTTCCCAAGATGTGGTCTATTTTTGTCCATCAGCTCTGCCCCAGGGACAGAGCCAAATCGCTCTATCATTTTACACTCTAGTCCATTTGTTCTCCCTCACTGCTCTCATTCTAATGGAGGAGGAGCCCAAGGTGGCCAGCAGCATTGCTGTGTCCTGCCCTCAATACCTTGAGGATCCACTGTGTCTCCTCATTCCAGGCTACTTCCCTTCCTGATAACCTGGGCTGGACCCACCGGCGAAGATGGACATAACACAGATGGTTTGTCCATTAATAATAATAATACATGAGACAGACATGCCTCATCTGCCTCCGGGCGACTCCGTGAACCCACTGCTGTATGTCATCTCCTCTCCTCTTCCAGGGAGTTAATGGAGGAAACACTGGAGTCAGGGCATCGATACTTACTCAATCTCTCCTTTCCAGCTGAAATTAGAAATGATCCCTTCTGAGTTGCATTCACAGCTGGAGCTGCCTGAATGCTCCTTGTTGGAGAATTTCATAAAGGTGGTCCAGAGTTTTAAACATTCTGAATATTAGAAAGATCAAGCCCTAGATAATAAAGGAAGAAACTGAAGGGGTTTAAAAAAAGCCTCCCTAAGACATGCCACTTTGACATGGATTATGTTTGAGCTGAAGGCAATTGAGACCCTATGACAAGCATGTCAAACTTGCGGCCCGCGGGCCACATGCCTCGTTTATTTGGTCCGTGTTAGCCTTTGAGTTTGACATGCTTGCCCTATGAGCTCACAAACATTCAACGAGTGTTTATTAGGTTCCAGACTCTGTGCCAGGTGCCGCAGGGGACATAGATAAGTAAAAGACACATACCCCACCTCCGAGGAGCTTAGGTGTGCAATGCAGGGACACAGCACACTCTCCCCCGATAATCGATACCAAAATCAATTATCGATGAACAGCAGAGACATGAAGTCTTATAAGACTTTGGGGGAGGGAGTGATCCCAATGGAATGGGGTATCTGGGAAAGCTTGAGGCTTGAACTGGGTCTTGAAAACAGAGAAGAGGAAAGTGTATGAACCATGTATTTTTATTTCCTGCTCTCTGAGGCGATGACCTCTGGGGCTTTGCTGACCCCAGAGGGCCACCCCTCCCAGGGTTAGACAATTCCTAGAGATAATGAATAACTTATACTAGAACCCACCTTTCAAATGCAAACTCACCCAATCAGAGTGTCATCCCTGCTCCCCTCCAACCACCTCCTCTGTCTGCTTTCACACTCAGGGTCACACTATCCCCTTGCCTTAATCACCTCAGGGCCAGGTACCAGACAACTAGGGATAGCTCCGATGTCACAGCATCTGCTGAAATTACCCAAACCAGCCCCTCCTAAACCTGTTTCCTCTGCCTCCCCTGCTCCTTCTTGTGGAAATGACAAGAAAGGCCCTTGCCTACATTTCTCCTTCTCCCTCTGCCTCCTGACTGACCTGGTGCTTACCCAGTCTTACCACCACCCCACCACCACCCCGCCCCCGCAGCATGGCATGTCCTCCTCTTGGGAACTGTGAGCTTCGCTGTCTTTTCAGGGCAGCTGTTTCCTGATCTGTTGGCCTTGCTACACCTCACTAACAGTGAAACCTACAATTCAAAACAGAAGACACTCATTCCAGGGGGACAAGGCGATGTGAGCAGAGGAACTGAGTCAGGAATGGAGTTTGTGGGTCCTCCTGAAGGCTCTAGGGCTTGGCATTCCTTGTTTGAAAAGCAATGAGACCACATCCATCCACGGTCACTAAGGGAGTCTTACCCTCCCCCAGCCAACCTAGAGCACCTTCTGCATCTCCCTCGGGTCCAGGTGCTCCAGTCCCGATCTGTTTGGAAGAAGGGGGCTGGAAGGCCACATTCCTCTGGTGGAAACGGTGGGTGGGTCCCGGTCCTCTGTCTTTGAGTTGTCCAGCCTACACCGTGAGATAATGTCCAAGTGAGATTCCAACTTGAGTCTGAAGGAAGTGTTAAAGGATAGTCTTCTCCCTACCGCTGATCCACGGGTGGGATCCTGGGAGCCCGCCGTGCCACCCCTTAAACGCCATGAGCTGAGTGGGCTGATAGCAGGTTATGGATTTACTCTCCACCCAGAGCCGGCCATGGACAGATGCTTGCCAAGCATGACTACTCAGCAGAACTGGGTGGGGGAGGATGCAGATTCACCAGCACAGCGGCCTCTCCCTTCCTTCATACCCCTTCCCCATGCCTGTAGAAGAAGCAATAGAACATGAAGCCCCTTGAGGTTATGAGGATACAATTTTTTTCTTCAGTAAAAGACAGCTTCTTCGGCCTGTCTCTGACTCAGGAAGGCATGTGATGGGGGGTACATTTCCCCAAGGGATGGAGGTGGTGCCCAGATCTGGTGCGTTCTTCCGCCCAGTCTCTATGGCCAGTGGCTGGCCGGCAGAAGGGCGGGCTGGGTATGAGTGCCCGTGGGGATCCGGCTGAGGTCCCGGAACAGACATGTGCTCAGAGCAGCCCTGCAACCTTGGAGTCTGGTTCTCTCGACCATCTGTCAGTTACCACCAGCGGTCCCCAGCCCCACAGCACGAGCCTCAGGCTATCTGAATTCACAAAAGAAAGCAACAAATGCTTCCCAGAACCCCTTGCATGCCTGGATTTCCTCTAGGTCCTGGGTTTTCACCCATTTGTCTGGCTTTTGCAGCCACTGCCCGTTGCAGCCCTGAACCAGCTGTCACGGAGTAACACAGAGTGGCGGTCGCTCCCTCATTCCTGCGATCTTCTTTGCTCCACCACCCCTACCTTGGAAGGATCTGAGTCCCTTTGTCTTCACAGCTGAGGAATGATTTATGACCCTCATGTCCACGAATTGTCACTTCTGACAGACCGTGCTGGGTGAACCTCTCCTATGCCCCAGTGGCTTCGTGCCACCCCAGAAGTCTGGCCTCCATTCAAACCCTTTCCACTGGAAAAGCTCCCCAGATCCCATCCCCCACCCTTTCCAAAGCAGGCTCTAAGCTTCTTGGAATTCACCCATCGTTGAAAAAGAATTTTTTTTGTTTATTTCTTCAGAAATAGAAAGCTAAATATATGTGTAAAAATATGACACGAACTGGTTTCCTTTCAGTGAGACTCATAAACACATGAGAGAATTATTTTAGAAACCCACAGACTGTAATACCAAATATAACTGGGTGGGTGGGTGGGTGGGTGGACTGGGGCTGGGGATAGAGTGGAAGCTGAGGAATAGGGAATACAGATGGGAAGGGGAAGCTTGACGTAGAAAACTGACCATGGCAAGTCTCTGTCATTGGCGTGGAATCAGGCTCTATTTTTAACTACAGCTCTGTTGTTCCACACTTTATTAACCTTTTTGGATTCAAGTTCACCACACAGGCTTCTTAAATTGTTACAGAAAACCGGAGAAGAACCAAGCAACGCTTAGAGAGATGGAGTTACATTTATTATTATTATTATTATTATTATTATTATTATTATTATTATTATTATTACACGCAGGCCCAGAGAAAAATGTCTCTCAAATTCTGGGCAAAGTCACACAGGAAGTTTCTGGTATTTATACCTTTTTACCTTCTTTGTCTCCCAAATAAGGATTTTTCCGGTTCCTTTTGCAAGTTCTTAAAGGCTTTGAGACCTCAACCAAAGGCTTGGCCTGGCGCCAGCACTGATAACTTCATCCGGGGAAGGTGTATGGCCTCTTCGGAACAGAGAGTAGTCTTATTTCCTTATTATTTAAGCAAGCAAGCATTTACAGAAGCTAAAATAGCAGGGTTAAAATTTCAAACAGCAGTTTTTATATAAGATGGAAGCATCAACATAAGAAGGGGATAATTCAGACTCTGAAGTAGAGATTATCCAGCAAACAGCTTTGCTTTTATCAAGAAAATAGCGGAGAACATTAGGCGGCGATGGGGCCCTCTTTGTAAGGATGTGGTCCTCAGCGGCTATCACGTAGGGCGGGGCTTCCCAAAGGTAAAGGCTGCTTTTCTCCTCACGAAGGTTATTGGAGAAACAGTTCCTTCACAGCTTCCTTATTGGTGTCCATCTTCTCTCTCCACTTCCCTAAGGGTCAGTAGGGTATCTCCCTGGGACAATGGCCCCCTTGCTCAGGGCAACTGACAATCCAGGTTGGCCCAGAACTTTGGTAGTTTTAGCACTAAAAGCTCCACTACCCGGGGGACCTTTCAGTCTCCAGCAAAGGGAGATGGTTGGCCCAATAACAGCCCCCAAAGATGTCTGCATCCTGATCCCCACAACTTGTGAATGTTCCCCTTTGGGGGCCACTTTGCAGATGTGGCTTAAATTAGGAATCTTGAGATGGGAGCCTTCCCCTGGATTATGCAGGTGGACCCAATGTGCTCGCAGACTCGGGAGGAAAGGGGACAACGGGAGCAGAGAGATTTGAAGACGGAGGAAAGGACCACGCGACGAGGAGTGCCGTGGCCGCCGGAAGAGGGAAAAGGCCAGGGAATCTCCCCCAGCGCCTCCAGGAAGAACACACCTGGACTTTAGGACTTGCAGAACTATGAGATCATACGTCTGTGTGGGTGTCAGTCAATACTTTGTGGTAACTGAGTACAGCAGCAATAGGAAACGGAAACAGTTGTTCACCCTGCCCCTCCCTTGGCCAGGGTGCCCAGGGAACCCCTCCACCGTCTTAAACCAGAAGTGGAGAAAGGAAATCGGCCCATAGACAATAGATGTCCATGGGGTGGACTCTTTCGGGGGCACAGAAAGGTCACAATTTTAAAGTAATTCCATTGTTACTTTGGAATTTTCTCTTAAAAGAAAACCTATAAGTAAAGAAATGAACAATAATCTCTTAACACCCCAAAATAAAGCCTTTGACATTTCTTAGATTAAGACACCCATCTCACCTAAGAGGCAACAGAGCATAAATTTAGAGGCTTGAGGTTCAAATCCTGCCCCGGACCTTACAAGCTGGGTGACCTTAGGGTAGTTACTCAACTGCTCTGGCTGCAGACTCATCTCTGAGTTAGAGATAATAATACTGTCTACCTCACAGAGCTGTTGGATGATAGATGCAAAGAGCTTAGCCTAGCACCAGCACCCAGGAAACACAGGCCATACTTTCCTTCCTCGGGAAGTCTAGCGGCTTTCTTGAGATAATAGAAAATACACATATTGGTCTCTACTCCTGGTTCCTAGCACAGAGCTCCTAAAACCCTTGTCATTTCCTAGGTGATAAGAACACTAGCAGCATCTATTGCATTTGTCTTTGTTCTAATGAGGTGACTCTGGATGGCTCCTGGATGACTCCTGGATTGGGGTTGGTGGCCAGAAAGATCAAGCCAGCGGTGTGTTTTCCTTGGTGCTCTCTGGCTCTCTGGCCCTGCCTCCCTTAGAGAGAGCGGACATGCCCCTCTGGGCTTGAGAAGCCACCACTGGAGATGCCGCGTCAATGACCGGACCTCAGTCTCCTTTGGTCCTTACGTGAAGCCGAACAAACGGTTCTGAATGATGTCAGAGAAGCTAAGGTTGGGTGGGGGGCGTGCTGCTCTTGGGCAGATTTTTGACTCACTTCAGAGCCTTCGCTGAGCTCCCGGGGTGTGTGGATGATGGATGGGAGAGAGCTCGGGGACAGGACACATGAGGTTTCTGCTGGGATGGATGAGACTGCTTTGAAAGGTTTCATTTATCTTACGGAACTCTCAGAGCTCACCAAGGATGCTGCTGCGTCTCTCCGAACTGAGCTGGGGGCACGACTCCAGGGGCCACGAGCAGGAAACAATCTGAAAATTGCCTTTAGAATTAGGAGGCAAAATAAGATGCCATTGTTGTATATCCCTTAAGGCAAATTTTTCAAAAATGATACTAATTAAAGTCAGTGAGGATGCGGGCAGTGTGCAGCTAACGCACTGTTGGTGGGAGTATAAATGGATAAAGCCTTTTCGGAAAGCAGTATGGCAGCCAGCATCTGTCAAAATGACAAATGGGCACCGCCTTTGACCTTTCAATTCCACTTCCAGGAATCTGTCCTACAGAAAAAAACTTGCACATATTCAAAAGGCTATTTCACTTTAGCATTATTTATAATAGGAAAAATAAAAAATAAACAGGGAAGAGGTTAGACAAATTCTGGTACATCTAAAGGAATATTATGCAGCCATTAAAAAGAATGAAGTAGGTCTATCAAGTCTGACATGGGAAGATCTCCAAAGTACATTGTTAGGCGGGAGGGTGGGTGGGGGTGATGGAAATCAAGTTATAGGATTAACTATAGCATGGTGACATTTGAATAAAACTATGTGAGTGTAAAATAATTTCAGATCGTCATAATGAGAGCAGTGACGGAAATGAAGCGGGGAGAGAGGGTTCTGAAGAAGTGACATGGAGGCAGAGAAGTGAGTGAAAGACATCGACCACACACAGATCAGGGGAGCAGCTGGTATGAAGTCCCACAGGCAGAAGAGCCAGCTGGTGCTCAAGTCAGGGAGGATGACGGATGGGGAAGGGCCTTGTGAGCAGGGAAGAAGTCTGGGATTTTAGCCCAAGCCCTTGGAGGGTTATAAGAAGAATGATGCACCTTACATCTGTGAAAGCTCACTTGAGTGTTGGGTGGAGAATGCATTGTGGGGGACATGGGTGAAGGCAGCGAGACCAAGTAAGTGATGCTCACACGAGACCAGGTGAGAAATAAATCATGAGCCTACTAATCGCCAGGCCTCCAGCCATTTACCACCGAAGCAAACATGTTAATCTGCATTTTACAAAATGTTTGATAACTAAGGTATTATTTTAAAAACTAAAAAGGCCTACATTAAGTGGAGAGTAATTTTGTAGTAGGGTCAGATTTGTTACAGCTGATTAATTATGCAGATTATTTTGTTATGAGCGTATCTTATCTGGTCAAATCCTTTCCCCAGAATACGGCAATTTATTCAACAAACTGATATTACATTTTATTTTGTGAAACCCAAGAGTCAGAAGGATCCCAGGGATTATGTACAAAATTCCTAAGTTAGGAGTAAAGTCTCACATTCTCGTACTCTTGAGTGGACTACGCATGCGCTTCAACATACTCTTTTCTCTGGTTTTGTTCCTTTTACTTTATATATATATATTTTTTTTCTATTTCAGAGAGAGAAAGGGAGAGGGAGAGATAGAAACATCAATGATGAGAGAGAATCATTGATTGGCTGCCTCCTGCACACCCCACATTGGGATGGAGCCCGCAACCTGGGCACTGACAGGGAATCAAACCATGACCTCCTGGTTCATAGGTCGACACTCAACCACTGAGCCTCACCGGCCGGGCCCTTTTACTTTTTTTAGCTAAAGTTACAGTGCCCCCTAGAAGACCAGACTTTAATTTTTCATTCTAATTTTAAGCGGAGCAAATATTTTTTTTGGGATGAACTTTCTCAGCCCTTTCCTGAAAATATAGGGCGGGCACCTGCGGAAGCGTGGAAATCAGCCTGGGCGGTCCGCGGCTCCGCTCTCGGAATGTCCGAGAGGAGCTATGTGACCTTCCACAGGGCGGGCGGCTCTGATTAGCGGAAAGAGACAGCCAGGATTAGGTAAATCTGCAGTCAGCCGGGTGCGGCTCGGGCGGACTCTCCCAAACATTCTCAAGATACCGGATTTCTAATTAGTCATTCAAAGACCATGGCCTGGCCATCGGGATCTCAGCATCTCTGGGTCAGCTTCCCATATTGCCCTGATCCCAAGAATGCTTTCAAAAGCTTGTGGGAACAGCCAGTGCGGAATGTGGCATGGTTCCGACGTTTCAGGACGAGCACCCAGCGCAAGACAGCAAATCCTGTCCGCCGGAATGTCTGACATCAAATCACAGCGACTTCTCTTCCCCGTCACCCCGAGCTCCAACCCAATGCCTCCAGCCTGCTCTGGCCCATCCCCTGTTTCCAATGGTTTCCCAGGAAGACGGCTATTCCTAAGTAAGTTCTAAATCAATGGCTCACAACTGGGGTTGATTTGTGCACCCCGGGGGACATTTGATAATGTCTAGAGACAATTTTGGTTGTCACCATTAGAAGGGGGTGCTACTGGCTGTTTTAGGGGGCAGGGATGCTGCTAACGACCCTACAAGGTACAAGACTGTCCCCAGGACAAAAAAGCATCTGGTCTACTATGTCACGAACGCCAAGGTTGAGAAACCATGTTCTGGATTAAAAAAAACACAAGGCTCCAGTCTGAAAGGTGAAATGGAAACTAACGGCGCCCACACAGGTGGAAGAATTCCGGCCCCAAGAGAAGAAAACCCAGGGGCGTTGGGACTTCAGTCTCTGCCTTTCTGCTCCTTTAAACACGAGGGACTGTTATTAGAAAAAGTGACCAAGTCACATACCATTTGACCAAACGCCCTGCAGGACACAGGGATTTCCCAGCTGTCCAGGCGGGTTGTAAGAGGTTAGTTAGCCCAAGGTTCCTGCTCACCCTAAGGGGTTGCAGGTCGAGACTTGCCCCGCTTGAGGGAAGGACAGTGATCTGGGACACGCGTCCACTCTCCGGCCTTCTTCCTTCCTTATCCGTCAGTCCCCTTCCCTCTGCTTTTACAAACCGAGTCCCACTCTAGGGAGTCATGCAGCTTCAAAAAGCCCCCTGAGCGGACAGAATGAATGGCTTCTGTGCACAGTAGTTAAAGGGCACGGGATTTTGGAACAAGCAGATGGAGTGATTTAGGGAATTCTTGGCCAAAGACCGAGGGAGACCCTTTCTGCTTGCAGGCGCTAACTAATTAGTTGGTTCTCTATGAAAAGCTGGGGCGGGAATCATTCAGACAAGCAGCAGTGGAAGCATTTCTTAGCAGCCTGTTTTCTAGACTCAAAATGATATTCTATAATAATCAGGTAAAACCAATTGCCCTGGTTTCTTGGCTCTCTGCTGGTGAAGAACTTTTTTCTCTCCTGCAAGTTCAAGTGGCAGGGAGCTGTTTGCACCATCTTGGCAGGAGCGGACACAGAGGCCGGTCCCTAGTCCACCTCCTGCAGAGACCTGTCTCCCCGCTCCCAGCTCAGGGGACGGGAGGGTCTGCTCGATGACCTGATGATGAATAGCTGTGAAATGTATGGTAGTTTCTACTTTTCTTTTCTCGTGCACACCCAGGAAGTGGGCTGCTGCTCAGAACAGAGGAAGAAGAGAGCTTTGCAACACAGCCCACACTTCTGGCCCCTAAACACACGCACACACACACCCACACACACACACACCCTGGCGTTCTGCCCACTTTAACCACAACAAGCTTAGAAATGTATAAGCACACTATGAAGTAGAAAAGGACAGAGAATCATTTTCTCTGCACAGGTTTTTCATAGGTTTTTGTTGCTGTTTTTTTATAATTTTTAAAAAATAAATTTCAGACTTGGAAATGAATTGCAGAAATAGTACAAAGCATCCCATATACCAGTGGTCGGCAAACTCATTTAGTCAACAGAGCCAAATATCAACAGTACAACGATTGAAATTTCTTTTGAGAGCCAAATTCTTTAAACTTAAACTTCTTCTAACGCCACTTCTTCAACATAGACTCGCCCAGGCCGCGGTATTTTGTGGGAGAGCCACACTCAAGGGGCCAAAGAGCCGCATGTGGCTCGCGAGCCGTGGTTTGCCGACCACTGTATACCATTCACCGAGAGTCCCCATTTGTTAATATCTTACATTTGCTCTATCTTTGTGCTTTCTGTATATTCGTATGAATATTACTTTTTAAACTATTTAGGATAAGCTGCCTCTTCGCTCCTAAATGCTTCAGTGTGTGTTTCCTAGCAAACAGGACACGTTAGTGACAGTTAACTAGGCTGAGCACTTGACAAATGGCTTAAAAGTCTGGGCCTGCAAAGTAGGATTTTCCGAGGGCCTCCTGGGATATCTGGGTTCAAATCCTGGCTTTCCTCCTTTCCAGCCGTGCGACCTTGGATACCTTCTTAAGTCTCGGTTTCTTCGTCTGTAAGCCGGTCTCTCTTGCATGAGGTTACCATGAGGATCAAATGAATAAGACAATGCATGGACACGTGTAGCACACGTATGACACGATACTCCGTAACAAAGGTGATTCAGTATTAGCTACCATTACGTCCTTTTCTCTTCCCTTCTCATTTGCTTAAATTTAGACAAACCTGCCGCACTATGTAATTATTGGGGATCATTATTCACCAGCAGTTTTTCCAAACACTGCCCTTTCTCATGAAACTCCCCCCACAGTTGTCATTGGCGGAGCTGGCATGGATGCACGATTTCCCTAATTCTTCTCTCTGCCCACTGCCAGGCTCCCTGCTTCCCCCATACACACGGGTCTCCTGTTCAATTGAACAAGGACAGGTTTAGAAATGGAGAAGATATGCTATGGAATAGAAAAGAACAAAAGCTCATTGCCTGTAATGATTACACTTCCTGTGCTTTCAAGTAGGAAAACCACCATGAACCTGGTGTACCTGAGATCACAAACCACAGGCAGTGCTGTGGGAACTGCCACTGAAGAGAGGGCGATACCTCGCTTCTGGGCGTTTGGACCATCCAGCTGTACTTTCTTTCCCTCGGCCCCCCTCGCTGGGGAGTGGGCTCGTAAGAAAGAAAGAAGATGAAAAAACTAATGTTAAAAACATACTGAGTATGTTCCTGGCACTTTCACAACATGTTGAGATGTTTCCACGGTCCAGCGTTCCTTGTTTGAGAATTATAGCTTTCCCTTTCCAACAACAACCGCCCATAGTTGCTAATCGCTAACGATTGGGAAGGCGGGAAGAATGGCCTGGAAGCAGAAAGCGATGGTTTGGCTCCATCTATTGCTGGGTTTTCCTTTCAGGGACCTGCGGGGTGTGGAGCTGCTGGGAACGGGGTGGCTTTCTCGGAGCCACAGCCTTGGGCTCATGTTCACGAGGCCGGCTCTGCAGCTGAGAGTCAGAGGCAGCCTCAGTGTGTCCCCTGTGGAACCTTCTGTCTGTCTCCAGAAGCACCCATTCAGCCTCCCACGTGCCTTCAAACCTGCCACACTAGGTGCTGGTGGGATAAGGCCCAAGCTCCCTAGGAGGGCGTCTTTGGTCCTTTCAACGTGAACCTTCTGTTACAGCCCTCAAGCACGTCCCCCTTCCCAGTGACACGGACTCACGAACGCACTCATGATGCCTTCACCCAGGAGTTCCCTCTGCCTCAAATGTCTTCCCCAGCTGGTAACACCGGCCAACCCTCGATGTCTAATTCACCAGGCCACCGGCCCTGGCCTTCGGAGGGGGATTGATGCTTCCTGTCCGCAGCTCCCTGCGTATCACCACGATGGGCTGGATCACATTTTCTTCAGAAATATCTCAACACTCTCGGTTAGGACTGCTTTATTCTCTGCATCGCCAGTGCCTGGGCCCACCACACGTTCCGTGATACTCAGTGTGCTCTGATGGGTACAGCTCTCCACCAGACTTTTACATGTGTGTGTAAGAGTGTAGGCAGCTGCCCTGACTGGTTTGGCTCAGTGGATAGAGCATCGGCCTTCGGACTCAAGGGTCCCAGGTTCGATTCCGGTCAAGGGCATGTACCTTGGTTGCGGGCACATCCCCAGTGGGGCGTGTGCAGGAGGCAGCTGATAGATGTTTCTCACTCATCGATGTTTCTAACTCTCTATCCCTTTCCCTTCCTCTCTGTAAAAAATCAATAAAATACATATATTTTTTTAAAAAGAGTATAGGCAGCTTAAAAAGTAGACTTCCCAGCCTGAAGGTGAATTTCTCACATACAAATGTAGTAACTGGTTGAGGGGAAAGTTCTACTTGTGTATATGTTAGTTTTGTGAATTTAAATGCCTAATGTCACCTCCCACAGGTTTTAAAAGGTAAAATAACAAGGCCAAAGGTTTCAATGAACACTTCATCTTAACACATTGCGCACCAGTAGTTTTATTGCTAGCTTTACCCAGTGGCCAGATAAGTTTCTATTGAACAAGTACAAAAAACGTTTTACAAAGCATCATACTTTAAAAAGATATTAGCTTGTAAGAACATGTAATAAATAACTTCAAAGTGCAATGGGTATTTCATTTTAAGGCGTGCCTTTAACATTTATGTAAAACACTGTGTAATATGAAAACACCAGAATGCTCGTGATCTGCCCGCAATGTGTTAATATTCAGCCCATCATTTTTTCTCTTTGTCGCTAGGACACTGGTTTACTTCAACAAGAAGATGCTGATGATAATGAAAAAGAGCACGTTAAATGGACCGGCCTTCGTACTGTGAGGGCCATCTGTACCTGATTCTGAAATCGCTCAGGAGGACATTCAGGTAGAAAGAAAATACATTTGTACATACTTTTAAAAGGGTCCGTTTATATCTCAACAGTTTAAATAGTAAACACCAAGTTCCCCACCAACACACCATTTCCACACTGGCGAACACAAACACGCATCACACATGTTTGTTAACATGTAACCAGCCCAGAATTCCTAGAGGGTACAACATAGAGAGAACATGTGTGTGTGGAGAACATGTGTGTGGGGGGGTGTTTAATTCAATCATTCGGATTGACATCATGTCAAACTGCTTTTAAAGTATCAGGGTAACCCATGAACCCAGCAAACTATCAAGTTCAGAGTGACCAAAGCCTCATCTTTGATGCGTAGAGGTTTTTCCTTCTTCAGGGCTATTGAAATGACACGGCTCTGGGCGAGGGGCTGGCCTGTGTTTCTCTTCTCCGACTCAGTTTCTGCCCATCCTGAGGGCCACAGGTGGGGATGCTCGAGGCAGCTTTCCCCGGGAGTGGGGGGCGGGGGGCGGAGGTGACGTCATGGGCCCAGAGTCACCTCTGACCCCACATGCTGGCGTTCCCAGGGACCTTTCCCCCTGGAGTCTGGAATTCATTTGGACACAGGTCATGTGAGCCATGTGAACAATGAGGAGGGAGGGAGTGGGTGGCGCGCAGAGTGTCTGTGCCCCCCGGGGTCGGTCTCCCTGAGCCTCCTGAGATCAATGGCTGCTCTGTGGGGTGGAGAGGGAAGGAGAGGGCTGGCCCCTCTCTCCCCTGCAGGCTCTCCAGGCTTGAAAAGAGAGCAGAGTCGGCCCCCACACATTCTTTCTGCCCCATTTTCCCTTTCATGTCTGTGAAGATCATGTGCTGAGCCTCGGATTTCCTCCTGGGCTGCCTGTGGGAGCACCAGCTCCAGACCTGGGCGTCCTGGGCCTCCCGGGGACTGTCCCTTCACCTGTGACCCGGAGGTCAGCCCTCTACCCACCCAGCTGCTGCCCTACCCGCCCCAGCCCCGTCCTTAGCAGAGCATCTTAAATAAGGCAGGACTCTCTGGGGGATATTGTATACGAGGCAAAATTTCTTAGAAATAGCCCCTTGTCTGATCCTCCTTCTTCCCACTTGTGGAAAATGAGGTTTTCCCAGCAGCACTGACCCCTCCTGCTGGGCCCCGAGTGGAACTCTCAGCGTCCTTGGCATGCCCCGTCCCAGACCTCCGTGCCCCCCTCATGCCCTCCGCTAGTTACTACTTAGTACCCTGTGTGCATTTTATAACCTTAACCCTGTCTGTGTCTAACATACATTTTAACAAGAGCCCCCAGCGAGTCTCCCCAAACACTAACTCTAAATGGGAATTCCAGCAGCCCCTTCTAGACGGAGCCCCTGGCGCTGGCTCCTGCTGGAGAGGAGGAGGGGGCAGAGCGATGGCCGAAGCGAAGGAGGACGGAGTTAGCTCTGGGGTTTGGAAGCCAGTCAGCTCTGGAAGATTTATTCCTGGCCTGTTTTGGAATTCTGAAACCAGAGCAAGGTCACCTCATCCTCCCCCAAGAGAGGAAATCCCCCCAAAGAGGGTGGGGGAAGGAATTTCTGAGGACAGAACAGGGAAGGGAGGGGTCGGGAGGGGGCAGTAGAACCCCACACAACCCTCCTCTCCCTGGGAAGAGTGCTAAGTCCTTCCTGCCCCCTGAGCCTGTGGCCATGGGCTCCATCTGCTGAGGCTCTGTAGCCGCACACACCAAGGAGCCCCAGCTGCTGGCCTCTGCAGGTGTGGGAGCCCCAGCTGCTGGCCTCTGCAGGGGTGGGAGCCCCCAGCTGCTGGCCTCTGCAGGGGTGGGAGCTCCAGCTGCTGGCCTCTGCAGGTGTGGGAGCTCCAGCTGCTGGCCTCCGCAGGTGTGGGAGCCCCAGCTGCTGGCCTCTGCAGGTGTGGGAGCCCCAGCTGCTGGCCTCTGCAGGTGTGGGAGCCCCAGCTGCTGGCCTCTGCAGGTGTGGGAGCCCCAGCTGCTGGCCTCTGCAGGTGTGGGAGCCCAGGCAGGGAAGAGGGGAGGGCTAAGGAGTGCAAGCCCACCAAGGACGCTGAGATCACCTCTCTGTTGTTACTATTTCTTCTTAATCATCGCATCAGCTCTGCCTTGATGGTATTGTTAAGCACAGTTCGCAGATGAGAAGCTGAGAACTTGCTTCTAAGTGGCAGAATCAGGAGTCACACCAGGTCTGGACATAGAAGCCCATCCACCATGGACAGGTTGTGCGCTCACCCTCCCATAATCCTAACAGGACTGTGCAGTGGAAACTTCTGGAACTAGAAGTCCAGTCCATTAGCTCTGGTCCTAACTCTACCGGAAAATGGTTGGTGGCTCATCTAAAAAAAAATGTGCTCTGCTTACATTTGTTCTACCAATCTGAGCACCTACTGTGCGTCAGCGCACCGTGCTGAGTGCAGGGATACAGGGCTGTATGCATCCAAGTCCTGCCCGGGAGGAGTTTACATGCCAGTGGGGGCAGAAAGACGCATACACGCATCATCCCAGTGCGATGCCTACATGCCCTGCATCTCGTAAAGTACATGCACATATTGAGCAAATCCAAGGGCCACCCAGCAAATCCAAGGGCCCCACATATACACAAGGGCCACTCCATTCACTTTCCCTGAGATGGAGCCAGCTCTCCTGGAAGCAGGGGAGAACCAACAGCAGGATGGGAAACTTCTAGAGTATCTCAGGGCAATCCTTCCCCCTCAGCAGTACCTCCATACAGCACGGTGCGGCTGCCTCCTGCTTCCACCCACTTTCTCCCCTCCCTCTTCCCCTTCTTCCTTGTTCTTTTCCCTTCCTCACTACCTCATTTCCTCCTCCCTCCCTCCCTCCCTCCCTCCCTCCCTCCCTCCTTCCCTCCCTCTCTCCCTTCATTGCTCTTTCTTTCTCCCACTGCTCCATGAGTGTACTAAGGGAGTCCCTGGTGGGTGGGTGCCACCTACAAAGACCTTAGCGGGGAGTTTTTCACAGTCTGACTTGCACCTGTGATGTGAGAGCTCCCATCCTCTCACTCCCATTTTCCTGGCCTTACCCCAACGCGATAGGAAAATCATTTCCCCGTCTCTGTCTATGGAGGGGAATTCCGGACTAACAGTCTTCTCTGCCAAACTGGGGTCAAAGGAAAGGAGATACTTGAGAGAAGCCAGACCAGAGGGATTGATTTCCTCTGGAAAGTCGTTCTGAGTCGTTGGTGAAAGAGAAACAAGTACATCTTGAGATGAGATTGAGATGAGATGAGATGAGATGAGATGAGATGAGATGAGATGAGATGAGATGAGATGAGATGAGATGAGGAAAGATGTGGACCTTCTGAGCTTAGGAAGCGTTCTTAGGAGTATGGAGGGGGGTGACAGTATTTGAGAGGTAGTTGTATTCAAAATGTACCCAGTGAGAGAGTCTTTTTTAAGTGTTGCTCTATTTTCAGAAGACCCTTTTGAGAGATGTTAGTAGAGATTAAGATTTCGTTGTGAATTCCGTTTTGGCTGACACTTGTTTTTCTGAGTCCATCGCCATGTCAGGACTGGGTCACCAGAGCTATCCTCTGTGTGGGTCACACCAACATTCACAGAATTCCATCCAAAGTCACGTGTTCTCACCTCTTCCTTTTATTTCAGATAAAGAAGCAGATTAGGAGCCAGCCAAGTCCCAGCTCTTTTGTTTCTCATTTAATTTCCTGACCAAGGAGTGGAATGGCACACTGGACCGTTCCAAGTGGGAGATTTCACACAGGTACATGGAAATCCAATCATACTATGGCTCTTACTTAAAAAAAAATCCAAACCCCTTACTTTGACCCAGAACCCTGCCTGGCCTGGTTTCTACCTTCTGCACCATCCTCATTTCACGTGTTTTTTTCTAGATCACTAAGTGCCAGCTGCCCTGGCTTCCCTTGAGTTCCCCTGACACTCTAAGCCCTTTCCTGCCTTTAGATATGCTCTGCTCCTCCCCCCCTCCTTTTGGATCCTTCAAAGGATGCTACCTGCTCAGGGGAGTCTTCCCTGACCACTTCCTAAAAGGTTTTCCTAGCATCATCCTCTGTCCCTGCACCTTGCTTCCAGCCTCTTAGCACTTCACCCTGTACTTTTTCCTTTTTTGGGGGGTGGAGGGGACACTTGTTACCTGTCTTCCCCACTAGACTTAAAACTCTCTGAAGGCAGGGACTTTAGCCTATCCTTCCATTGCCATTATGTCCCAGTTCCTGGCACTATGTAGTAGGTGTTTGATAAATATTTGTTGAATGAATGAATCCCTGGACTCAGTCATTCACAGGGTAAATGTGGGTTCAATGACTGTGGTCCCACAAGCAGTCCCCCAGGTTACCTAGAAACCAGAATACCAAGTTCTCTCTCTGGTATATGATTAGGGGCCCCAGGCACAGAGCATCCCATTTACCCATCATCCATCATGATCGACTGCCACCACTGGATAAGGACACCTGACTTAGCCCAGCCCCTTGACTCTCCAAGAGGCCCAGCAAGATGATCTGACTCACCAGTTGCTTAGTGGTAGAACCGGACCCCGCATCTGTGCTTCCCAACTCCTAGACAGAGATCTATCCCCACATCAAGCAGCTTCATCCTAAATTCCATTTCTTGCTCAGTGTAGGTAAAAGGATTTTATTCCCTCTCTTTCAATTGAATGCAAACCCAGCCAACTTGTAAGAGGATGAAAATTCACAGGTACTCTAGAGAGATACATATAATTATCTGCATGAAAAGATGGAAAAATGAAAAGTCATGTTCTGTAAGAGACTCGGGGCAATCTTTAAGGTGTTCTTCAAGCTATTTTAATGCTTGATGGTTTGAGGAAAGCGCATCAGAAACCTCTAGAGAAAATGGCTAAATAAGCCCACGGTAAGACATCTGGGCTGGAGCTTCCTTAAATAAAACATTCCGCCTCATATTATTCCACAGTGGAGCAAAGCAGAGAAGTCTATTGTTATCGTATTTTTTTAATGCAATTTCAATGTGCTTCTAATATTAAAAGAGCCATCACTTTTTCTCTCCTCACACTCAAATCATAATAGTTAAATCATGTGTTATAACCATTGGCTCTATGTGAGCAGTCTGTTTTAGTTCCTTATTATTTGCCCAGAACATAGTGCAATTCTTTACCCATAGTATGTGCTCAAAAACAGAAGTAAACAAATACTTTTGAGCACTTGTTATATCCTGGTTACCCAGCCTGGATGCTAATGGTCAGATGTGGACCAAAGAGACATATTCCTGGATTGAGAAGCTAGAAGACCAATGTTGCAGTGGACGAGGTGAGAGGTGATGGGGGAGATGGAAAGAGCAAGATGGATTTAAGCTCTACATTGGAGGAAGAATGACCAAGTTGGCTGAAGGTTTCCAAGTTAGCTGAAGGTTTGGCCTGGGGGGGGGGGGGGGGGAGTGAGGAGGTAGGTTAGGGAAGGGATTGGGTAACCAAGTAGATGGAAGGGGCCTGGGGAAGGATCAGAGGAGATGAATAGAATTAGTCTCCTCCAATCAAACCACACAGGAGTAAAAGGGTTGGGATGACTATCATCTTTACCATTTCCCAGCAGTGTTCATAGTTCTTTTCTCTCTAATCGGAAAATAGAGACAGAAATTGGTGAGATAACATCTTCCAGTTCACACAGCAAGTTATGGAGATCTGTTGGCACAAGAATCACCAAACCAGCAAGCCAAGTGGTCCATATTTACATGCAATTCTCCTTGTACCTCAACAGTTCATGTACAGCAGAGCTTCCTACTGTGTCCCAACAACTCTCCCAATTCAGATATGTGCACACTGCATAAAGACTAGTATTTCCCAGAATTGTTTACCATGGAGGGTGGTAGGGGTGAGGGGCTGAAGAAGAGAAGGAATGTTTATTTGGCTCACTGTACCTGCACACAAGGTGATTTCTCGGTGCACAAGGACATTTGTGAGTCACTCGGACAGATCTCTTGGGAATGGAAACTGGAGAACTGGAAATAAAAAGTCATTTGGCTGCTGGTTTATTCTCTTGCCCTGGGAGGCAGGTGCTCTCCCACCCTGCTTCTCCCTGCCCCTGCCTACTCCCTCGCTCCCCAGGGTTTCAGAGGAGCTGGCGCTGAACACTACCCTCTCTCCCTTGACATCCTCTCCAACTGAGCAAGCAGCTCTCTTGCCAAATCTCCAGGTCAGATGCTCCTCAACGTCAGCTGCCCCTGCAGCTTCCAGGACAGGCAGGGCAACTGCTGCAACCAGCACTCAGGGCCAGAAAGGAGAGAGGAAGGTGTCATGTGAGGGGTTCATCACCTGGTCACAATACCACTGCAGACACCCCAGCAGACTGGAAAGGATGAGGCTCCAAACATTACAGACCAGGACACTTGGCTTCTGGGCTTCCGCCCCACTCATCTTTTCCACCCTTTCTCACCTCCAGAGATTATGGAGGGGCTATGCTTTCCGTGGACATAGTGTGAGGCTGAGATCAGCAAAATCTGGACCCTCAAAGAGTGTTCTGGAAAGAACTTCTGTGGTGGTAATCTTCAGGTTAGTAGCCTTTCTAGAGGAGTCCTCTTCTGGGATCCATCATCTCTGCTCCCTGTCATACATTCTTGGGCAATGGTCCTTCTGTCCTCTTGTCCTTTCTGAGGCAGAAGGAGATCAGGGCAAAGCCCTGGGCAGCCAGGCTGATCCAGCATGGCCAATGCTGATCTGACCACCGGTTTGCTGTCAGAGCTGGCAACCTTCCTCCGGCTCTAGCCTAGGGGACTTGTCTCCGGGAGCCCTGCCTACTGCCCTTCCCAACCCCAACACCTAGTGCCATTGGAATGACGTGTACCAGTAAACCCCTGCCTCGGGCCGGGGAGATCTTATGGGAGTCTGCCCAGCTTATAGCATCTCCCTGCACTGATCTGAGGACCCACAGGGATGGGAAGTCATCTTGTATAATGTGACCCTACCTCTATGCACTTACAGTTTATTGGACTAGAAGGGCCAATAGGAATTATTTCCCTGGTGTTAAGATCGAAAGAGAAAGAAACAGAGAGACATGGAGACAGAGAGATTTGGTCCTTCTGTGAGGCCGTGGTGGCCATGTGGTGCTGTGAATCTTGAGATGTACAGTCAGCAGAAAGAGTGAACAATGAATGAGATACACAGAAAGAGGCAAGGACGACAGATGGAA
The DNA here is from genome assembly GCF_027574615.1 of Eptesicus fuscus. Classification (NCBI taxonomy): domain Eukaryota; kingdom Metazoa; phylum Chordata; class Mammalia; order Chiroptera; family Vespertilionidae; genus Eptesicus; species Eptesicus fuscus. The sequence continues at coordinate 25,388,476 of NC_072494.1, forward strand.
ATACTTCAAGGATTCCCCGCAGCATTCCAGATTTGGGTTTCTAGCCTTCCTGAGGCCCATTTCTGCCCACAGGGGTTCAAAATTATTATAATAAAGTTTCTCTTCTTGCTAAAGTGACTTCTCTCCCCTCCCCCACACCAACATAGACAAAAGCAACATTAAAAAGTATAATACTATTTTGTTTAATTCTAATATGCACCATCAATTTCAATAATGCTTGTTTGTGCATCTATGTATGTGTGTATTTAGGGGAGAAACACGACATTAAAATAAATACTGCATTTGTATGACTTACTCCAATTTCAGAAATGTTCAACATGAAAAGCATGCATTTCAACATTGAAGAAATAGAACACGTCCATTTAAAACTCTCTGATCCTGACTGTTAATCAGCTAAGATGGTCCATTTAAATCCAATTAAAGCGTGTGTGTCTCCAAGTCATTAGGCAGTAGATGGAATCTGTTGCTGCCTGCGGGGGAGGAGACCTTCTTGGGTTGGCCTTTCGCTGGTCAGGAACTGCACTTGACAGTTTCCTGCTGACCCACCATGGGAATCATAACCAGGAGCTTAACCACGAGGTCCATCACGGATCATAATCATAAGAGGACCTCCCTCTGCAGAACATTATCCAAGTTCTGACTGCCCCCCTCATGGAGGGTCACAAAGCCACATTAAACTGTCCACCTTTCCAAAGGAGGTTGCCCCCCCCGCCGCCCCACCATTGACTTGTGGCCCAGTGTGTTCACTCTGCCTGCATCGTCCTCTGGTAATTCCCAAGGAAAGGTCCAGGTAGCTACAGGGGTGGCCTGGCCGCAGCATGCCTGAGTGCTCAAAGGAGGCCCTGTAGTCATCCAATGTGAGAGTGACATAGAAGGGATCCCATCCACTCCCTCCCCGGAAAGATGTGGAGCTGAGGCTCAGAGAGCTGGAGTGAGTTGCACGGGGTCACTTGGCCAGATGGTGGCACAACCCGGACTAGAACCAGGTTTAGTGATCTCCTGTGCTGTGCTCTGCTCCCTCTATTACCACTCTTCTTCCCACCCAAAGCAGGGAGGCTGGGCATCCAGCAGGGAGACAATGGGAGCCATCGGGAGATGCAGCCTAATCGGTGATTAAGAACCCGGAGCTGGAGCCAGAGTGCCCAGGTTCAAACCCCAGATCCACCACTCCCCAGCGGCAGGGGCAGGGGCTCGGGCTAGCTACCTAACAGCATTATGCCTGGTCCACCTGATCTGAGAGATGGAGATAAAAACAGTACGTGTTGCATCAGGTTGTGTTAGCATTGTTGCAGTTAACGTGAGTCCAGTAGTTTGAACAGTGCCTGGCCTGTAGCATGCTCTATCTGTGTGCTTGTGAAATAAAACCAAGCAGCCTCTGAAGACCCGGGGTTCGGTGAGGAGTCTGGAGGTAGAGCCATCCTGGGACATCCGGTGGACAGAGTCCCACAACACCAGGCTGTGGGACTGTGTTACAGAAGCAGCCAAGCGGAGCCAGAGGAAAGGAGGGTAGGGCGGATGCAATAGCTTGGGCTTCTTCCCACATGTGGCCATCACTTTCCCCACCCACACTCCCTCCCAGAAAACCTCCATGCTCCCGCTGAGCCTCAGGGGTGCCCCTGAGAACACTGCTGGTGGTGAGGCAGGATAGGAAGAAGCCAGGAAAAGTCCTTGGCAAGTGGAATGGGGAAACGGAGACAGATAGCTTAACCAACTGGCTGAGCAATTTTCAGCCAGATACTGAAGATAACATCTAGGCCTCAGTTGTATTTCAGCTCCAGGCCTAGAAAAGTAGCAAAACAAGGTGAGCCATGCCAGGATCAGCTGCAAAGACTAATGACCCCGTGCCCTGACACGGACCAATCAGTGGAAACCAGGACCCTAAAAGGGCGCACCTGGAAAAGCTCATGAATATTCTATTGAGGCTCTCCCTAAGCTCCCAGCCTTTAAAACCCTCAAGACTAAGGTCCTGGTGGGCACGATCCCTCCTAGGGACACACCCCTGTTTTCCATCCCTCCTCTTCTTCCCCCACAGACTTGCATCTCTTAAACTCTCAGGGACCCTGGACTTGCAACCAGGGGAGTAACAGGCAGCGGCAGCTTGTTCTTGCCCTGAATCTGTCTCCAAGGCCCCCTTTTCTCTGACTTCTCAGTGAGCCAAAGCAGACCTGCCTGGGGTCTCCTGTTGCTTCTTCTATACTATTTCCTTCCTTGTTTCACTGTCCCCAGCTTTAATCAATGTACCCTCAAAGTCACCTGGACTCGTTCGTGTTGTGAAATCTTTCCAGCCCAAAGTCAAGAGCCCACACATGCTCGGCTGGCCCTGGGCAGACCCCCTCAGGGCCAGGTCCCCTACCCAGTAACAGTGGCAGTGGGGCCACATGCTGATGGCCAATTACTTCCACTTCCCTGAGCAGGGCCCAGAGGGAGGAGGCGGCTGTGAGCGCTTCTGCAAGTCGGAGACAAACGGCTTCGAGCTCTGAAAGTGTAGAGCTGGGTCACAAAGGAACTGCTCAATCAATGAGGCATTTCCGATTAACCTAGAAACATTTGGGGGGGGTGCTTTCCGCTTTCCCAACCTGCATCTGTAGGGTTAATTTAAACAGGAACAGTGAGGTAAACTCAATTCCCGTTGGCAGTTTCTCCCCCTTCATGTCCTCACAGGGACTGGAGTGAAACAGGCAGAGAAAGGTCTTCACCTCCTTCAGGACTCGGAGCTGCCAATCCGGGTCTAACTGATCCTAACTGCGCAGCAGAGCTCCACTCAGCCTCAGAAATGTGGACGGACCTCCTCTCTTCCTTCCCTTGTTTGGGCTCTCTCTTTCTCCCTTTCCCTTCCCCCCCACCCCCTCTCCCCCTTCCCTCCCTCTCATTTCCCTAGGTTTATTCAAGGTTCAAGCTTGATTTTCAAGCAGAGATAGAGCTGGGGTCCCCGCCCACCTGAACCCCTCACAGCAATTCCAGCGCAAGGACCAAGGCCTGCAAAATCGCGGGGTGCACTGGGCACTCACACTGGGCAGCAGGCAGACATCCGTCACTGCTGCTGTCCTGAAACACTGGTAGAAACCAGAGGAGGGGCAGGGGAGAGGGCTGCCAAGCCTGCTCTGCCCTCACAGCTGGGGACTGGAAGAGAAGGAGGGCCGATGGGGAAGCACCAGGGGGAAGAGAGGGAATTGGGCAGTGAGGAGGCGGCAGGAGACCCAGCTGGGTGGACCAGATGAAAGAGATGGAGACTGAGTGGCTGGCGGAGGGAGGCAGGCTGGGCTGGGCTGGGCTGGGCCGGGCCAAGGGAATCAGGGAGCCTGGAATGCAAACACCTTTTCCTCATAATGAAAAGCCACGAGGCTTTCTTCTTCAACTCCCTTCCTTCCTGGAGGGTTCGCCCTCTCTCTGTTGGGCCCTCCTGCTGCAGCCACCGGCCTGAGCCCAGTGCAGAGCCAGGCTCACGAGGCTGGCAATGCAGGCCCTTCTCCCGCACTCACTCAGGCAACCTCTGGCCGGCGGCACACCCTGCTTGCCCTCCCTTTGGAGCCCTCCTACTTGAACCTGCCTCCTCAGAGGAATAAGCCTGGCGCCCAGGGGCCTTTTCTGAAGGTAAGCCAGCTCCTTTCTGCGTTTTCTGATCTCACCGACGTGGGATTTTGTTTTCAGACTTTATCTTGCCTGTCTTTGGGGGGACAGATAGCTCAGGATGCTCGGCGAATTAAATGATAAAGAGGCAGCATGTGATATTAATCACTGAAAATACCAAGAGCCGAATAAATTAAATCACTCAGTCACGGACACCAGAACCAAAAGGAGGGGAAACAGGGCAACTACGGTGGAGAAGAGACTGGAAAGGAGGTTTGGGATCTGCGTGAGCACGTGGGTTGGGAAGGAGGTGCGCTCAGACACCGTCCACAGTCAGCCCTGCACCAGAGGGGAGGTGGGGGGAAGAGATTCCGAAAAGTCAGAGGCCCTTGCCTGCCTTTGAACTTGAATGGATGATACCACGCTAGCTAAGCCCAGGAGAAAACTCCCTCCCCCTAGAAAGAAATTATTCTGGACCGGAAGGAAATGCCCAGCTTCCCGGGACCTAACCATTTCTCTGGGGATCCAAACCCACCATGGAAAATTCCCAGCCTCTCCCAGGTCTGGGCACCCTGCCCTCCTCTCCCTCCCTGCTGGGTTTTGGGCCTTCAAACCCTCCGCACATTTCTCCTTGTTTGTTTGCAGCAGTGACAGCCTGTCAGGGTTGCCCTTGCCCTGCGGTTCTGAGATAATGGTGGAGGGAACGTGTCACTCAGCCTTATGGCCAGGCTAGGCTGCGATACCCGTGTCACCAGGCAATGCTGGCACAAGGCCGGAAGCATCTGGCTCCCACTGGAAACCCCAGAGAGAAGGACTCCACCTAGCTGTATACATTTCTTTGGGGGGAAAAACAAAACCCAGGAGGCCAGCGCCCAGGGTACCCTCCGGGGGATGCTTGGAGCCGGTAGACGTGGTGGGCAGCTGAGTGAGCACAGGAACACCCCAGCCGGTCTTTAGGCTCCAACTCAGACCCCTGGGGACAGCGGAGGCTCCAGGGTGCCCTGGTGAGGAGCTCTGGGCCCACTTCCTGTCTGCGCTGGTCAGTGGGTCAGAAAGAGGTCACATGACATTGTCCTAAGTTGAGAAAATTAAATAAGTAAAGCACAGATTTGGAAGTAGGTTATCACAAAAATGTGATTCAGCCAGGCCTCCCAACCCCTCACTGCACCGATCAACAGTAACGATCAAATATAACCTACCAGGCACTTACAGAAGCCTTCTCATTCAATTCACTCAGCTGCCCCATTATCCTCACTGTACTGGGCATTCTTCACCCAAGTAGCTCCCAGCACAGCAGGTTCCCTCCTCTTTATTAGCTCCCATTTCTGTTCGTGGCAGATGCCCAACTTAGAAACGTCCACTAGAAACCACATGCTCTTGTCCTACTCTGCACTTACTACCTCCTCACGTTCTGGGTGGAAAAGGTGAAGGGATGAAGAAGTGCAGATCAGCAGTTACAAAATAGTGCTGGGGACGTAAAGGAGAAGATGCTTTAACAAAGAAACAATTACTAATGCTTTCATTCATTAGAAATGTACTGGGCCTGTTTGTACACGGCACTGTTCTAGGTGCTCGAAACACAGCAATAGCATGAATAGAGAGGCCATTCAAACACCCTTGTCCTCACGGAGTTTTCATTCTAGTGAGGAGAGACAGACAACAAACCAATCTCACAGTGAGCGAGAGAATGAGAGAATGAAGGGAAGAAAATAAAGGGGGAAATTCAAACTAATGCTTTTTAAACTTTAAAATCCTCTCACCAGGATTTATGTGTGATTTAGTGTTAGGATTGTATTATAGGTTTTATAAAAATCATAGGCATAAAGAAACTAAGTAATTTACTAAAAAATAAGGTCTCGAATCTAGGTTTTCTTACCATCAAGAATCTTAACCATCTCCTCTCTGCAGCAAAAAAATACATGTTTGAGAAGCATCTATAATTGAGAATTGCCTTCAGTTTGTGGCTATTATAATTATTCCTTTAAGAGTAATGGACCAGGGTGAGCCCAAGTGGCCCTGGGTCTGGGAGAGGCCAAGCGTCCCTGGGTCCGGGTGAGACCATGTGTCCCTGGATCCGGGTGAGGCCTCGTGCACCTAGGCCCGGGTGAGCCCAAGTGGCCCTGGGTCTGGGAGAGGCCAAGCGTCCCTGGGTCCGGGTGAGACCATGTGTCCCTGGATCCGGATGAGGCCTCGTGCACCTAGGCCCGGGTGAGCCCAAGTGGCCCTGGGTCTGGGAGAGGCCAAGCGTCCCTGGGTTCGGGTGAGACCATGTGTCCCTGGATCCGGGTGAGGCCTCGTGCACCTAGGCCCGGGTGAGCCCAAGTGGCCCTGGGTCTGGGAGAGGCCAAGCGTCCCTGGGTCCGGGTGAGACCATGTGTCCCTGGATCCGGGTGAGGCCTCGTGCACCTAGGCCCGGGTGAGCCCAAGTGGCCCTGGGTCTGGGAGAGGCCAAGCGTCCCTGGGTCCGGGTGAGACCATGTGTCCCTGGATCCGGGTGAGGCCTCGTGCACCTAGGCCCGGGTGAGCCCAAGTGGCCCTGGGTCTGGGAGAGGCCAAGCGTCCCTGGGTCCGGGTGAGACCATGTGTCCCTGGATCCGGATGAGGCCTCGTGCACCTAGGCCCGGGTGAGCCCAAGTGGCCCTGGGTCTGGGAGAGGCCAAGCGTCCCTGGGTCCGGGTGAGACCATGTGTCCCTGGATCCGGGTGAGGCCTCGTGCACCTAGGCCCGGGTGAGCCCAAGTGGCCCTGGGTCTGGGAGAGGCCAAGCGTCCCTGGGTCCGGGTGAGACCATGCGTCCCTGGATCCGGATGAGGCCTCGTGCACCTAGGCCCGGGTGAGCCCAAGAGGCCCTGGGTCTGGGAGAGGCCAAGCGTCCCTGGGTCCGGGTGAGACCATGTGTCCCTGGATCCGGATGAGGCCTCGTGCACCTAGGCCCGGGTGAGCCCAAGTGGCCCTGGGTCTGGGAGAGGCCAAGCGTCCCTGGGTCCGGGTGAGACCATGTGTCCCTGGATCCGGGTGAGGCCTCGTGCACCTAGGCCCGGGTGAGCCCAAGTGGCCCTGGGTCTGGGAGAGGCCAAGCGTCCCTGGGTCCGGGTGAGACCATGTGTCCCTGGATCCGGGTGAGGCCTCGTGCACCTAGGCCCGGGTGAGCCCAAGTGGCCCTGGGTCTGGGAGAGGCCAAGCGTCCCTGGGTCCGGGTGAGACCATGTGTCCCTGGATCCGGGTGAGGCCTCGTGCACCTAGGCCCGGGTGAGCCCAAGTGGCCCTGGGTCTGGGAGTGGCCAAACGTTCCTGGGTCTGGGTGTGACCATGTGTCCCTGGATCCGAGTGAGCCCTCGTGAACCTAGGCCCGGGTGAGGCCACGTGCCCCTGGGTCTGGGAGAGGCCAAGCGTCCCTGGGTCTGGGTGAGACCATGCGTCCCTGGATCCGGATGAGGCCTCGTGCACCTAGGCCTGGGTGAGCCCAAGTGGCCCTGGGTCTGGGAGAGGCCAAGCGTCCCTGGGTCCGGGCGAGACCATGTGTCCCTGGATCCAGGTGAGGCCTTGTGCAACTAAGCCTGGGTGAGGCCACGTGCCCCTGGGTCTGGGAGAGGCCAAGTGTCCTTGGGTACGGGTGAAGCCAGATCCTGGGTCCGGGTGAGGCCGTGCGCCCCTGGATCCATCCGGGTGAGGCTGGGTCCCAGGCCCGGGTGAGACCACGCGCCCCATGGATATGGGTGAGGCCACGTGCCCCTTAGTCCAGGTGACGCCGTGCCCCTGGGATCGGCCGAGACCAAACCAGAGGGAGTCAGACCTCCATTACCACCATTTGTCCACCATCCAGAGCTGAGGGGTCAGTGCTGACATGTACACATAAGGAACTACTGGACATCGAAATTGGGTCTCAAAAGAACTGTTGGTCCAGGGGGAAGCTCGCTACAGATTGATTCATTTGCCTGTCAGCATAAATATTATTGCTCGTCTCACATTCAGTTCTTATTAGTATATATCTAGTGACATTTGATCTCGTTCATCTAGAGGAAATGATGAACAACATAGACTGATGAACAAGAACAGAACCAGAAGCAAGGAGGCATCGATCGGACTATCGGGCCTCAGAGGGAGGATACGGGAGGGTAGGGGGAGGGTGGGGGGAGGGGGAGAGTTCAACCAAAGGACCTGTATGCATGCATATAAGCCTATCCAACGGTTAAGTTCAACAGGGGATTGGGGCATGCGTGGGGAGAGGGGTGGGATGGGAATGGGGGGATGAGGACAAATATGTGACACCTTAATCAATAAAGAAATTTAAAAAAATAAAAAAAAATAAAAAAAAAAAAAAAAAAAAAAAAAAAGAGTAATGGACCAAGGATTCAGCGGAAGCTTCTCTCTGCTGGCAACAGTCATTTCCTGCTCCGGTTTTAAATTCTTAATCACGTAGATACCTTGAGCCATCAATATGCTCTATCCATTTGCACTCTTACTGCCGTTTTCCAGAGGCCTAAATGCCTTGTTGCTGATGCTAGATGTCGCAAACCAGGCTTCTTTACAGAGAGATTGTGCTGTGCTCAGATGTTTAATGCCCACGTAATGGGGCTGCTGGAGGGTACACACACTTGGAGGGCTGTTTCTTTATTTGCTAGTGCAATCCAAGGACTGAATGGGTGGTTTTCTTATTATTAATAGCAAACAGGTCCCTTCCCTAAAGAAAGTATGTTACATGAACTATAAACATGGGAATGTTACAAGATAGAAGAGTGGACTTAGATCAGATAGGCCAGTGGTCGGCAAACTCATTAGTCAACAGAGCCAAATATCAACAGTACAACGATTGAAATTTCTTTTGAGAACCAAATTTTTTAAACTTAAAATTCTTCTAACACCACTTCTTCAAAATAGACTCGCCCAGGCCGTGGTATTTTGTGGAAGAGCCACTCTCAAGGGGCCAAAGAACTGCATGTGGCTCACGAGCCGCAGTTTGCCGACCATGGAGATAGGCCATAGCCCTGGAGTAGGGATGCCGGGTTCCTTAGATGAATCGGAAAACAGCGAGACACTCGGTTCTGCTTGAGAGCTAGAGGGACCTCAGACGCCCTCACTTCACACATACAGTTGAAGTTCAGTGAGAGAGAGGGAGGGAGAGAGGTGGAGAGAAAAATGACAATATGGAAATAACATCGGAATCCTGGTTTTCACTCATTAGAGGTACAAGCTTGATCAAGCACTTCACCGAACCTCAGCTTCTCTTCTGTGAGATGGAAATGGGGGAATCTGTCCTGATGACTACCTGGTCCTATGAGAATGACTAGTAAATGAAACAAGATTTGAGAAGCTGTTTCATCACCCCTATATCAATGCTTGGGCTGACGACTGTCCAAGTGGATAAATGAAAAAGCTATAACTAGAACTCTGGTCTCCTGAGTGCACTCCGTCAGCCGGAGAGGCTGCCTCTGGACTGCGCAGCTGACCTCAGAGGGCAGGCTGTGATTTACTAGGGACTCTGGAAGTAGCGTCTGGCTTCAGGAGGCTGAGGAGGAGGAGGGTAGTTGACCGCGATAGCAAGAGTGAGGGCTCCGGAAAGGGCCAGAAGCCCCAGGTCTGGGATTTGGACAGGCAACCTTTTGGAGACTCCTTCACTCTGTCTCAGGCTGTGAACTGGGTGGATGGGGTGGGGAGTGCAGGACTAGAAAGAGAGAAGGAAATGTTTGAGGGGGTCAGAACCAGGTGCCTCTATGTCTTTGTTGGCTGAGTTCACAGGATCCTCCGCCCGTTGCCCCTCCCCCAGTCCCTCCTGAGGGCCACCCTGGGGACAAGCATTCCATTATGGGGAAGCACAGCAGCTCCAGATCCTGAGACCAGTTTTAAGTCCAAGAGCACGGCTTTAGTTCCATTCAGCATTTTTAGAAAGAGTTTAAGGTTAACAGCTCCTGCATGGGAGGTAGCCCAGGTCAGGAGAATCTTGGATTCAAATCCTGGGGGCCACCATTCACAAGCTGGCTTCTTGGAAAGAGACTTCTCTTCTCTGAGCTCCAATTTGCTCCTGCTTAAAGATGGGATAATCACGATACTTCCGTATAGGGTTCTTGGGAGAAAGGCAATAACAATGGTTCCTATTAATTGAACACGTACTGTGTACTGGGCATTATTCTAAGCACTTGGCATGGGTTGTCTCAGTCGTCACAGTGCTTTTTTGGATAACTGCCCTGGTAACCATGTGCAGCAGTCAAATGAAGCTCCCTTTGAGGGAGCACCTTCACCCCTGACTTCTAGGTGGCCCACAGAGAGACCCTGGAGGGGGCTTGTCTTCCAGGGGTCATTAACACCCTGGAACACAAAGGCACGTCCTGGGAGGTGGGGCATGGCTCTTATTAAGGATCAGGGTCCTGAAAACACGAACACGTGAAAGAGGACTGACCCTATGACCATCGACAGAGCCAGTGGGGGCGATTAGAATGATTACAGTGAGCAGAGAGCCTGGTCCCAGCACCTGCCTCACGGTCCACTGTCAGGGGGCCCTCGGGCTAGAGGCTCAGACATTGACTCCCTTCCTGGGTGCTGCCTCCCTGCAGGGGGCCCAAGTGCTGAAGAGCAAACAGCTGTGCTAGCAAACCCAGCCCCCCCCCCCCCCACCGGCTCCCACAGAGGCACATCCTCCAGTACACACAGCTGGTTGGTGCCCTGGAGGTGAAGGGGCTGGTACCGATGGTCTTTTGGATCCTGACACTCTTTCCTCTGCTTGGCCGCTTCTCATGGACAATCTGACTGGGAAGGTTTTCCAAATACCTGCTTGACTTATGTTAAGATGCCTGTCTGGATGCTGGGAGGGATTTGTCCTCCCAGGCCTGGTAAGCTGGGCTGAGGAAGCACAGCCCAAGGGGGATGTGCCAGGTGGTTGGTGTGATTACAGCATCCAGCAAGTGCCCTAATGGAGGAGGAGCAAAACGATTGTGACCCAGAAGCCCCACCTAACAACCTGGATTTATGCTGAGGATGGGGGCGGTAGTGACTAGAATACTGTCCTATATCTGGGGTAGGCTGTAGTTGGCAAAGACTCCACGTGTAATTTCACTAGGTCCTGATGACATGCTATGAACTAAGACAAGACTTGCCCTCCTTTTAATGAAGAACTGGCATTCTGACAGGCTAAGTGACTTCCCTGAGGCCATGCAATTAATGGATAGCTGAGCTAGAACTGGAACCCAGCTCTGTTCATTCCACGGCCCAAGTGTAACTCAAGATCTGTTTTCATTTTTTTAAAAACTGATTTTAGAGAGGAATGGTGAGGGAGAGAGAAACATTGATGTTAGAAATATGGATTGGTTGCTTCCCGTCCGGGATTGAACCTGAAACCTGGTATGCGCCCTGACCAGAAATCGAACCTGCCACTTTTCAGTGTACGGGACAATGTTCCAACAGACTGAGCCACACCGACCAGGGCAAGACCTGTTTTCTTCATGTCTGCCCCTCATTCTCCTTCCTATTTCCATGGATGTCACCATGGGGCCATTGAGGCTAGCCATCCGGGACTCCTCTCTTTTAATTCCCATATCCAAGCAATCGCCAAGCCCAGTCAATTCTTTCTGAATCTCTCATAGATGTCCCCTCTGCTCCTTCCCACTGCTACTACTCGTGTTCACGCTTCATTCATTCCTTCAAAGATGCCTACTGAACAACCACAATATTCCGGTCATGCAGGTCTTCCCAAAGCCGTCATCTGCTCAGAGTGACCTTTCTGGGCCACCCTGTCTAAAGTTGCTTCTCTATGCCAGTCCTCAAAATGCCAGCCTCAGCAGAAGATCAGGCAGCGAGTCCTGGAAATCACTGCAGTTCCTCCTCCTCCTCACATCATGCCTAGGAGAGCCCACGACCCAGGTCAGATCCTTGCCAGGAGAAAGGGACACCATGTGAACACAGCAAGGATGCGTGCTGTCCCGGGTACGTCCGTTGCAAAGAGCAAGGCAGACTGTGAAAGAAATTACCCACGCATCTCCTGCCAGGTGGCGCCTGACCCACGGGGCCTGGCTCACCTGCTTTCTGATCTACACTGTCCTGGGCACTGGTTTCTGGTGTTCAGAAATAGCCCAGGTGACACCTGTCAGGTGGATTATGTTTTCTCCAAAAGACTGAGCTCTGCTGGTTTACGATCCTGAACCATCAATTTAATAATACCAGTCCTGGTCAAGGGCACATGCCCGGGTTGTGGGCTCAGTCTCCAGTGGGGGGGCGTGCAGGAGGCAGCTCATCAATGATTCTCTGAGAATCATTGATGTTTATATCTCTCTCTCCCTCTTCCTTCCTCTCTGAAATCAATAAAAATATATTTTAAAAAGAAAGAAAGAAAAGAGGTGTGGAAATGTTTGCTGCCAAGTTTAGGTGCCTGTTCCTTCAGGCAGCCTGGGAGGAGCCTGGGAGGAGCCTGGGAGGAACACTCACCGCCAACACCTCAAGCTCTTTGCCTGCTCATGAAAGCACAGGTCCTCCTTAAACAGTGATACAGACCGAGAAGGGGCAGGACAGCTCTCAGGCAGCCCAGATGCTGAAGGCAAGGGAAGAGGAAGAAATTTATAATTTGCAAGCATCATCTTTACAGGCCCTGCTGAGAATTTTAAATGCCTGCTCCTCTGACATATTTGAAGTCTGCATTTTATTGTCTGTTTAACTTACTGGGCAAGTCTCCGGGGCGGGCAAGAGCTGTGTCGTTGCATGTTTGTGTCTAGTGCTGAGTGTGCTGTTGGCACTCGGAGCAACTTTAAATACTATGGCTGACATCCACGGTAGGCAGCAGTGGGTGGCCTGGGCCCAGAATGTAAAAGCCAAAGGAGGAATGCCCTTTCCGGGTGGTGTGAAGAGGACAGGAGATTTCCAAAGCTGCAAACGTACATGCTGGGGAAGGAAGGGAACGCCAAATACCCATTTCCTGTTGGAAATGTATCTTGGCCTTGCAGACTGGGGGCCTAGAATGGAGAACTGGAGAAAAAGGCACAGAAATCACCCCAATGCCATCTTTGCTGGAAGATGCATGTCTCAGTCCAAAGTAGGAGGTCCCCTTGCTGAGAATGGCTCTTTCCCAGACTCGCCATGTGACCTTGCCCCACCTGGACACAACCACACACTATGCATTCATTCGATCTACATTGATTGAATCCCTACTGTGCACCGGGCAATGTGCAAACATTGAAAACATAAAGGTATACGAGACACACAGTCCCACGTGGAGCTCTACAGAGGATGGAAAGTGCTATGAATAATTAAATTGAATAACGTGAGAGTCAGGGTCTTCCTTCTTTCCTCCTCCCTCACACACCAAACCAGAGGCATGATGTGCAGTGTCCAGAAGGACAGGGGAGCACCCATTCCCACTCACTAACTGAAGTCAGGGAACTTTCTGGTCAGCCTTGATCAATTTAGGAGGAAAAATTGAGATAAATACATTCAAAGATATCCTGCAGGTTGAAGGCCTTGATGATAAAGGGAACCAGGAAAAAGGGGGAGGAAGACAGAGGAAATGATGGGAGTCTCCTTTAACTACCACAATTACAAAACTCAACGTGTGAGCCATCTTTAGTGAGGAATCTGCATGTCTGACTTTCAAGGGTCAGTCTAATTCGTCAAAATTCGCTTTTGTTATGAGGCTCGATCACAATTCAGCTCCTGGAATACTTGAGTGAATGATATTATGCCTAGATAAGACTCTTGGGGATGGAGTAGAAGGGATTCTTAATGGACACATTAAATGGAGCTGCTACAAGAAATGAAAGAAGAAATAATTATGCCCATTTATTGTGTTGTCTACCACATGCCATGGATTGCATGGGATTTCACTAAATCCATAAACAGTGCTTCTGGGTAGGTACTATTTTCTTTTTTCTCTTTTCCTTCTCTTTTGAAAGCTGAGTGAAATAAGGTTCAGACAAATTAAGTACCTTACCTAGGATCACAAAGCTATTAAGTAATACATCTGGGGTTTGAATCATAAGCTAACTCACTGAGTTCATGATGAAACTGGAGGGAAAACTCTAAAATGTGTCAGCAAAGATGCTAATGAAATATTGTTTTGAGGTTTGGGGGATGGGGATCCTTGGGAACCATGTCCCATCACCATTAGCAGCCAACTTATCATTACTCAAAATTTCCATTCTCCCTTTTAGAATAGTGCCTCCTACTCCAGACCAGGCCTCCTGCATCTGGGGCCCCTTGTCTTGGGGTCTTGCTCTTTGCTCAGCCACTTATATCTTCATCTGTTACTGATTTTATGTAAGCCCTGACCGGTTTGGCTCAGTGGATAGAGCGTCGGCCTGCGGACTCAAAGGTCCCGGGTTCGATTCTGGTCAAGGGCATGTACCTTGGTTGCGAGCACATACCAGTGGGGAGTGTGCAGGAGGCAGCTGATCGATGATGTTTCTCTCTCATCGATGTTTCTGGCTTTCTATCCCTCTCCCTTCCTCTCTGTAAAAAAAAATCAATTAAAAAAATGATTTTATGTAAAATGACTTGCACTATCATGGGAACCTTCTGGAGACAACGCTACAGCTAAAGAAAGGGTCCAAAGGCATGATGGGATTTTCAGACACTCTGACAAGCCCCATGGAGCCTAGAAGCAGACTATTCCCTCCATGGCAAGCCCAACCTTGTACTGACAGCTCTTCATATGGGCCATAGGGTTTAGTTTTTTTCCATTAAAATACCAAACATTCAGAGTCCTGGATGGACAGGAGTAGTTCTGGCTGATTGAACAAGCTTCAGGGATGCTGAGGACACCAACTGCCATTTCTGCAAAGGTCTGAACTTGCAGAAACCAATCTCTGCAGAACTTTGGAAACCAATCAGCTACCTATTCCTGAGCTCACTTACTCTTCGCTTATGTCCCCTCTAGCAACTCGAGAAAAAACTCAGTCACAAGGGTATTGGTAATGTCTTCTGGTTGGTTCCTCTCTTTCAGCCTAGGGTCTTGGTTGAAAGAACTGAGCCCCACAGGGTGGTGAGCTCCCAACTATTGGCAGTGTTCAAGCCAAGGCAGGCCGGGGCGGGGCATTGGGAATTCATGTTCTGAAGTGATGAACTGGGAAAGCTGCTGATTCTGCAGTCCCGGAGGAGGCTCCAGTGGGCGCCCCGTAAAAATATATTTTAAAACATTGAGTACCCTTGGGAAGGGACATTATTAACAATCAACTCCTCCTAAGAGAACATTAATAAATCAGGAGACAAGGCGACCAGGATGTGATTTGAGTGGAAATAATTGCAAATGATATTAGCATCAAGACTATTAAAACCCAAAGAAATGGCCCTTGCTGGTTTTGGGTCATTGGCTAGAGAGTCAGCCTACGGACTGAAGGGTCCCAGGTTCGATTCCAGTCAAGGGCACATGCCTGGATTGCGAGCTCGATCCCCAGCTGGGGGCATGCAGGAGGCAGCCGATCAATGATTCTCTCTCATCACTGATGTTTCTCCCTCTCCCTTCCTCTCTGAAATCAATAAAAATATATTTTAAAAAAATAACAACAAAGAAATGTGATGTGTTACCAACAGGGATATGGTGTGAGTGGACCCCATAATGCCAATATCTGTATTTGCAAATATAAGTATTTGCTTTTCCAGGGCTGTCCTGGGAAAAGAGTAGCTAGCTCAGGGTCATCTGAACACTCTGCTATAACCCAAAGTGTCTGTTGTTGGGCAGGGATAGTTCACCCAGGGGTTTCTGGCACAGACAAGAGATTGTTCAAGGTCATCCTCTTCCCTTTCATCGGAAGCTCTGATTGCTTCATCTCCCAAATACTCTAAAGCACTGGATAAGAGACATGGGAATTCTGGTCACTGAAACAGAATACCCCCATTAAAAAGGCATATATGGCCCTGGCCCATGTTGCTCAGTGGGTAGAGAGTCGGCCTTGCACTGAAGGGTTGTGGTTTACTCCCAGCTCCTGGTTGGGTGTATGCAGGAGGCAACCAGTCCATGTGTCTCTCTTTCTCTCCCTTCTACTCTCTCTGAAAAGCAATGGAAACAATATCCTCAGCTGAGGATAAAAAAAGAAAGAGCATATATGGCCATTTGAGTTTATATGTCAGTTTATTGCAAACCCGGTTATTGTGAGTCAGTCTATGAAAGCTGGACCTATAAAACTAATGAGTCCCAGGAACACGGTGACCAACCAAGGTTCTGCACTTTGGGAGACCTCACCTGAGTAGTCCTAACGTGTCTGTGCTCACCCCTCTCTGACGGAAGCACTTTCCAGCTCTGATAGGCTCTGATTCAAGAATTCTGACTCATCCTGAAAAGGAGCATGAGGGTACCTGCACGGCCCGGGCATGCAGTCTGACCAGATGAGTCAGGGAACATGAAGAGGGGACTTAGAGAGGAGACACTGGACATCTTTCTCTGAGAACAGCCTCCTAAAGAAACAGGAGATCTCAGAGATATTTTGGGAACAGCCAGATCTTTTCCATCCATCCTTCCCTTCTTGATATTTTTCAAAATCAGACAAGTGGGGAAATTTTGTAATGCCCTGAGAAAGACTTTTAAGCTGGTAGAAAAATCTCACTCCATTGGACTCTTCAAGTCCATTGCTCTCTGGGGATGATGCCATGGCCAAGGGGGAGAAACACATTATGAGATGATGCTTCTAGGCTTCTCAGCTAAGCCCACATTACCATGTGGAAACCCACCCAAAGCGCTATCAAATGCCTGGGAACCAAGTGGTCATGGATCTTTCCAATCTGACACATGAAAGTCAAGAACCACCACAGGTCTTCAAAGAGCAGTTGACTCACCCCATATTGCTAGGTTTCTGGTCTCAAAAAAAGGAAGCGGCATTACCATTGCCATGGGAACCTCCACTTTGACTCACTGGTATCCAAACCTCCTGCTGGGAACATCCTATTCCGGTTCCTAATTGCAGCTCATGACCTACTTCTACTTGCTTGAGCAAGAGAGGCCCAGTGAGATACCTGGGGGCCCAAGAGCCCCAAACCCTCGATCTGTAAGTGGCTGCATTCCCTCCAGCAGACAAGCAAGGTGTTTTGCTCCATGGCTCGGCGTTACCCCAGTGAAATAAGAATGACAATGTTAAGCTTTCTCTGATGAATGTTTTAAGAGGTGAGTAAATAAATCTTGAAAGGGATACAGCTTCTTTCTGTGGACCATCCTTTCGGCCCCACCAAGCTTGTCAAATTGTGATCCCAAGCACACAGGTCTTGATTAAACTTGCCAGAACCTCGCCTTCATCTTCCGATGGCCTAGTGCCACAACAAATAGCTTAACTATCCCAAAGCAGTGTCAGATGGGTTTAGACTGGCTTGATGACAAAGAGATGAAAGGAGAAAGTGTGTGTGGGGGGGCGGGGGGGGGGGGGGAGGATGAAGGGTTAGGTTAAATAAAAACTGCCAGTGGATGTGGACACAAAAATGTCATCCCTTTCTCAGGACGATCTCAGACTATCAACCTATTCACCTATAACCATCCTTGACTCTTTCCTTTCCCCCTCTCTCCCGTACATTCAGTCCATCACCAAATTCTATCAATTTTACCTCCAAATAATATCCCAGATTTACCGACTTCTCTCAGTCACTATAGGCACCTTCCACATCCAAGCCACCACATTGTGCCTAGACTTCTGTACAATCTTCTCAACCACTCTCAAGCGAGATTATTTAATTTCTCAGAGCCTTAGCTTTATTATCCATGAAAGGGGGTCATGTCTTTTTCCCAGGGCTGTTATGAGGAACAAGTGAAATGTAAAAGCATCAATAGACACTCAGAAACTTGTTAAACCCTCTCATCACTCCACCCTCATTTTAGACATGGTTTCCCTTAGGAAGGTGCACTTGAACTTGTGAGACTGATTGCAACATGGCCAGTGGACTGGACTGAAGTCTAAAAGTTAGGGACCCCAACAGGAAGGGGTCAGTGAGTTTATTATGAGGTCCCCCTCCCACACAACAATGCCTTCACTTTGGGTTGAGGGGTGACATGGCCCTGCTGATCTCTGCATGAGATCATCTGAGCAAATATAGACCATCTCAATAGCCTGTAAAATGTGAGGACAGAGACCGTTACAAAAGAGAGACTGTGACCCTTTATTCCAGCACCAGAACTCGGCACAGTCTTCACGATTTTGAATAGCAAGACTTTAAGACTGGGTGGCTTGAGAGGGCTGGGTAACATGACATTCAGAGTCTGGCTTTCCCTAAGAGCAAGTCTGGCTCTTGCTTATTAACAGTCTGGTAATGCAAAAGGCCTGTCATTTGTTCTTTCTCTAATGAATGGATAGGCTGTTTAATTTCCTGATGGACAACCTAGTAATTTTAGTCTCCCGTTCCAAGCCTTTGTTTAGCTTTTTCCGTGTGCGTTCAAACAACCTTCTTTTTCCTGCTATCACAGGCTGTCTTTCCATTAGTGCTCAGGTCAGCTCGAAGGCCAGTTCCTGAGTCTAAATAGTCTTCCTTGTTAGGGAAGAACAAGCCCTGAATGAGTGGCCAGACTTGAAATTCCACTCAGTCATTAATACTGCAGTCATTTATTGAGCATGTACTATGTGCAAGACATTGTACAGCGGACCCGCAACACAAAAGGGAATATGACACAGCCTGGGCCTTCAAAGAGCTCATAATGCATTTGATAAGATCGGTATGTAAACAAATATTTACAGATAACATCATCCTACCATGATTGCCCTACAGCGATTTCCACCATTGGAGCACACAAAGGAAGACTTGCAGAAATAGCAGACACTGAAGTTTCACCTTTCCTAGCTCTCCCATGGGCAACCCCACCATCTATATGCAGTCACTGATGGGAAGAGAGAAAAACTTAGATTATCCTTCATTCTATGTTAAAGCACACTCCGAAGAAGGGAACCAACAGAGAAGAAATGAAATAGAAGAGACTTTAAAAATTACTGTTCTAAATAGAAAAATAAAAGGAAAAATCACAGGAAAGTATTAAAATCAAATTGTGGTTTAATTTAGTGATATATAAATAGAAAGCTGCAGGGAGAAATTTAGGCAAAGAGAATGATTTCTCACTCCCATGTCCCCAGAACCAGACCAGGGGTCCCCACAAACATGATCCTCAACCTTCCCTGCATTTCCAGCCTATATAATAAAACCCTAATATGCAAATTGACCAAATGGTGGAACAACCGGTCGCTACGATGCACACTGACCACCAGGGGGCAGACACTCAGTGCAAGAGCTGCCCTCTGGTAGTCAGTGCGCTCCCACAGGAGGAGCACCACTCAGCCAGAAGCCAGGCTCTCACAGCTAGCAAGCACAGCGATGGTGGTGGGAGCCTCACCCACCTCAGCTGCAGGCAGGCAGTAAGGAGCTAGGGGTCCCAGGCTGCGAGAGGGATGTCTGACTGCCGGCTTAGGCCTGATCCCCAAGCCAGCAGGTGGACATCCCCCAAGGGATCCTGGACTATGAGAGGGCACAGGCCGGGCTGAGGGACACCCACCCCCTCAGTGCATGATTTTCGTTCACCGGGCCTCTAATTTATTCATATTTAAGATGAAGAGGTTCAACCAGCAGGTCTTGAAGATTCTTTCTAGTTCTGACAGCCTAGGAATCAGAGTGGGTAGTTTTACTCATGTGTTTATTTTTAGTTGGAAAAAAAGGAAGAAAATGAGAATACCAGGCAAATGGAGGTGTCTTAATGTTTGTTTGGTTGGAGAGGGCAGTGGAGGAGGGAGGGGACCCTTTCCATTGCTTTTATTCCCAATGGCGTGGGCGGAGCCACAGAACTGCAGTGCAGAGCCTATGGAAACAAAGAGAACGCTCAGGAATGATTAAGAATCGAGGACGCCAGCAAACGGGTCCAGCAGCATCATTTTTCTTAGCTGAGAAAATGTGCAACCAGTAGTCTGTGGTAACCGGGCTCTCAGGTGATTGAGAATGGGCATTTTAAGTAAGGGACAATGAGGTGACCAGCAGCCCGGATAGACAGATGTCCAGGAAGTTGTGCTATATAAATCCCAGGTATGTGGCTCCCTGGCGGGACACTGGTTATAATGTTTGTGTAGCAAGGGCTGGATGATGTGGGGTGCCAATTACCCTGCAGGCTCAGACTGCAGGTAAACCACTCCCTCTCACACCTCCAACCGACAGAGCACCTTGGGCCAGCCACCTTCCTTCCTGTCTCTTGAAGAGCTTGTAGTGCTACTCAAAAATAGTAGCTTTGCCCTAGCCGGTTTGGCTCAGTGGATAGAGCATCGGCCTGCGGACTCAAGGGTCCCAGGTTCGATTCCGGTCAAGGGCATGTACCTTGGTTGCGGGCACATCCCCAGTAGGGAGTGTGCAAGAGGCAGCTGAATCGATCTTTCTCTCTCATCCATGTTTCTAACTCTCTATTCCTCTCCCTTCTTCTCTGTAAAAAATCAATAAAATATATTTAAAAAAAATATATACCAAAACTAAAAACTTAAGAGGGGCTGTGAGGATAAAAATATAAACAAGTGCTAATATTTCCTTCCTGCACCCCAGGGGACTGTCTTGGCATACCATTCTGGAGACTGGCGATCTAGAAAAGTGCCATTCAAAATGGACCTCTGGTCCCTCTAACCAGTGTCGGGGCGCAGCCATTTGGCTACACAAGCAGCACAGCAAAGGAGAGTAGAAGCTTCTGCGGTGATTTGACCAAGTAAGTGCATGTCTGCCAGATCTAATGAGTTCCAAGTGTGGCCTTGTATCTCTTTGTTTCTTATTTCATTTTTCTAATGTATCTCTTCATTTACTTATTCAATGAATTTAGTAACCCATATTAATTGGTTTTTTGAAAAAGTATCTACCCACAATGCATTGGAAACTAAAAACAAAATGAAAACCTGATCTTTCGGTGAAGAGAGCTTGGGAAGCGCTAGAATAGATGGTCAGTCAGAGAGCCCTGAGCTGGCAGGACTTTGGGGACCTGTCCCTGCAGAGTGGCAGGGTCCTCTGGGCTCAGAATTGGGGGAGCTTCGCGGCGGCAGTCGACTAAGAAGGATCCTTGGAGGCCAAACAAGCACAGGGAAGTCTTTTTTCTGATGGTTCCCTGCCCTGGAGTGAGTTATCTAAACCTTCTGGGCTCCGTGTGCCACATAATAAACGTTATTGATCTAAACCGAACTGGGCTGTTTGGGGAGAATTGCGTGCAGGAAGTCCGAAGGGACTCTGTCCCCAGATCCAGCATGACACGGGGCATTCTCATTCTCATATTCTCTCATTCTCTCTCTCTCTCTCTCTCTCACTCTCTCTCTCTCTCTCTCTCTCCCCCCCCACCCCCCGTGTGTGTGTGTGTGTGTGTGTGTGTGTGTGTGTGTGTGTGTGTGTGTGCGCGCGCGCGCGCGCGCGCGCGCGTGCCCCCTTCTGCTCCTTACTGTATCACTTACTGGCCTCTGACCTGAACTCTAAGCACTCACATTCTCCCCCTCCCATGGACACTTCATAAATATTCGTGGGCAAGACCAGTGAAAGCATTAAAACACCAGTCTCTTCTCAGGCATACTGTGTTGATGCCATTTAATTGGATGTTTTCCTCTATGGGTTCATAATTCTCTTGTTCTGGCTTAACCACCAAATTCAACCGCACATCAGAGCTGGCAACTCGTGGAGTGAGTCTGTGGGAAATGGGGCAATTTAGCAAGCAGTGTTCCATTTATAACCTCGGTGCTCGACGTGGGCAGCGAGCGCTCTTCCATTGAAATGCTCAGTCACCAGCCCCGGTCCTGACAGCCCCGGTCCTGACAGCTGCCCAACCACACGCAGAGACCCCTCCTCAGGGCATTCCCCAGCCAGGTGACAGGCCCCCTCTACAAAGCTCCGCCCAGCTTCGAGGACCTCCCTGGAAAGGTGAGGGCTGGGGCATGTAAGAGCTCCTGTTTCTGGAACATTTACTATGGGCTCTGTTCTAAGTACTTAGCACACATGACCTCCTTCAAGCCTCCCCCAGGTCCTTGAGAAAGGTACTCTTTCTTCTATTATTGCAGTAAAGTATACATAATGTAAATATACACGTTTAAGTTCTGTGCAGTAAGTACATTCTCACTGTTGTGCAGCCATCACCGCCATCCATCTCCAGAACATTTTCATCTTCCCAAGCTGACACTTTGTGCCCATAGACAAGCCATCCTCTTTCCCTCTGCCGCTGGCAACCACCAGTGTGCTCTCTGTCTCTGTGAATTTGACTCCCCTACAAATGAGAACAGTATTGTTGTTGTCCCCTTTACAGAAGAGGAAACAAGCTCAGACCGCTGAAGTAACTTGTCCGAGGTAGCACAGCTGGCAAACAGAAGACCTGGGATTTGAACTTGGGCAGCCTGGCTTTGGATGGAAGTCCCTTTGAGGGAGACAGTCAGATACCTCATTTCCTTAATGCCTCATCCGAGACACTTGGCTGTACCCCGACCAGAGTAGAAAAGTGTCAGGCCCTCTCTAGGTCCAGGACTCAGGGTGGGAAGAAAAGCTGGGTGACTCGTACCCGCTCAATTTATCCTCTCCCAGTACATGCCATACACATATGCATGTGCACACATACACACACACACACACACACACACACACACACACACACACACACACGGAGGCTGTAGTGGCAAGAACCTGACTTTGGATTCAGACAGGCCTGAGTTCCAGGTGTTGTTCTGAGATGTACTGAACACCTGCTCATGGACCATTTGTCTGACCTTTTCTGAGTTTCCATTTCTTCTTCATTAACGTGGGAATGATAACACCTACCTTACAGGTATGCTGAGAATAAGGGTTAAGTGAAATGAGTTTGTAAAACCATCGGGCACAGTGCCAGATTCAGAGCAGAAACTCAATCACCCTGAGCTCCGGTCCCCTTCCTTCTCCACCTCGCCCCTCCTGAAAAGAAAGCTGAAAGACCTCCATGAACAGGTTGGAGTCCGGCCAGTCCTTGGCTGCTCTGGCCACCAGGTGTGCGGGGACAGAGGGAGAGGAAGAGGCGTGGGGAAGGGGAAGGGGAAGGACTTGTTAATCCTGGGGGAATGAAATCAAATCCCCAGGAAAGTATGTGCTGCCTCTCGCAACTCAAGGATCGGCAGGGAACTTAGAACAACAGGATGCTGGCAGGCTCACAATCACCCTGATGCTGTAAAAATTCCAAATCCCAGCCAGAACGTCCATCCCCTCGGCCGCCGGCAGGCTGGACAGCTCCTGCAGGGCCCAGTGCGCTCCCCACTGTCTCAGCAGAGCCTCACCGTGTGCTGGGCTCACGGGGTGCTCAGTAGATACCCACTGAATCAGTGAGTGAGTGCATGGCATTGGCTGCACTGCCTGCATGTGTATTTGCTTAGGAAGAGCAAACTGCCTAGACAAATGTTTCAGGGTGGATTCCTATGTCTTACACACACACACACACACACACACACACACACACACACACACACGCCAAGGGTGTGGGGGTTTGATTGATGCTGTCAGCCACCACTGGAGGGAGGGGGAGGCCTGAGACAAACTTTCTGAAACCAGATTCAAGGAGTTTTCAAAGGCCTGGAACTCTGGGGTGTTCTGAGCTCTGCCGGAGTCTGCTGGCCGCTGGAGGGCAAGGAAAGGGCGACTGCTGTGCTCCCCAAGTTTCTTCTCTCCTTTGCAAGGAACCCCAGTATTAAAAAACAAAAGGTGAGCTATGCACACCATGCCTGCTTCTTGGACTAACAAGGACATCTGAAACAGGTCAGGGCTCCACAAACACAGGCATGCTTCTCAAGGAGCTGGGCTGCTGGGCTGGGCCCGTGAGGAGAGACAGAGCCTGGCCGTCTGCCTCTCCCCGCATTGGTGGGGGAACACCTGCTTAAACGAGGCCAGAGTCATGCCATTCGTTCCAGAAGGGGCTGTGATTCACATCTGAGCTTTGAAAATGGTGTCAGTTTAATTTAAAGGGGAGATGAAAACAAAATAAATGCTCAGATGCCGACAGTTCTCCAGACCTTCATTTGCATTCGGTTTGCTTTCAGAGCATTTGATTTGTTCTCTTATATTTCCAACTGTGTTGTACCACATGCAAGGAAAAGGGACTTGCTTCGTCTGGATCCTGTGATTGCATTGTTTATTGACATCAGTCCTGGGGAAATGAGGAGCGCTAAGAGAGGAGCATCAGATGGGCTTCCGTCTTCCCTCTAGGAAGAGGGACAGAATCGTCAAGCCCCGAACGTTTGGGGGCTTCAGCCTTCTTCAAACCCTCGGTGCTGACAGTCATGCTCTGTGTCACCTCCCCACATCCTTCCCAGGAGCCAGGCCAACCTTGATACAGATGCAATTAGGAGGCCTTAGTCCCCGCCCTAAAAATAGGATGTCTGTTGATGTTCCCAGTGTG
This sequence comes from Eptesicus fuscus, assembly GCF_027574615.1. Lineage (NCBI taxonomy): Eukaryota > Metazoa > Chordata > Mammalia > Chiroptera > Vespertilionidae > Eptesicus > Eptesicus fuscus. The sequence continues at coordinate 25,412,323 of NC_072494.1, forward strand.
TTCCCTGCATTCAACTTGAGTGCTGACATTTGTTGACCCACAATTTCAAAAGAGGGAAGCATTCCAGCCTGGCTTTTCAGAGACACAGAGAATCAGTCCTTCTAGGACTGGGGGCAGGAGGCCATTTAGGACAACTGCCTCTGTTTCCTAATTCATGTCCCTGCCTAGGTTCAACCTGCCTCTCCTCTGTCCTCCACACTATGATCATAACACCTACGCGAATTCTTCCCCATCAGCTCTCCAGATGAATAAACAAAATAACAGCAACCCACGGGTGAGTGCCATTTGCTTACCCAATCATTGGACAAAGATTTATCAAGGGCCTGCTCTGGGCCAGCACAAGCCAATTCTGGCCAGCTCCCCAGTCCGATCTGCTCCCCATCCCCTCCACTCCATACACCCTACTCTCCACTTCCACTGATCATTTTGCATTTCCTGATCTCGACCTGTTCTCTCCCTCCCCTATGCCTTTGCCTAGGCAGTTCCCTGCTGGCAAATTCCCCTCCTCCACATCCACACATCCACATTCTACCCAGCCTCAAGGACAACTCAAGGGCACTCTCTCTATGAAACCTTCCCAGATCTCCCCGAGTCAGCATTAATCCCTTCTCCGAGCACCTGCCACTCCCCCATCCCCAAGGAAGACAGGGCTGTTCCTGTCTCTGAGTGCCCTGAACACCATGCTCTTTCCACATCCTTCTTATGACTCTATATCGGGGTAGTGTTATCTTTTTACTACCGTCCATCAAAAGCAAAGCTCATGCTTACCCCCCTCCTTCTTAAGTCCAAAACAAAGCAGCCACTCAGAGTATTTGTGAGTAAAGGGCACATGAACACTTTCTCCTCTGTTCCCAAGGCACTCTGTACTCATAATTAGGTCATTGATCCCACTCTGCTTAGCATTATAAATACCTGTGTACATAATAATTATAAACCACGTAAGGGAAAAACTCTTGTCAAATGTATCCTTTTATCTCCCACAGCATCTAAAAAAGAATCTCCTTGCTCAGAGTGGGCACTTACTAAGTAATAAGGTTCTCTTAGCAGAGATTTTCCTCCGGGAACCCCCACCAAGGGCTTCCCAGGATGATAAGGGAGAAGATTCCCCTTGTGGTGCTGGCTGAGGCTGGAGGACAACAGCCCTGGCTGAAAAGCCATCTCCCAAATTTTCTCTAAGGAAGAAACTATCCAGCAGGAAGGACAAGACAATAGTCTGAGAGCACTGGTGAAAGCTCACGGAAGCTAGGGTGAGCAAATGAGGGTGAGAGGGACTCTCCCTCTGATGCAGGGGCAGAAATGTATGTTCATCACAGGGTTACATTTGGAAAAGGGGTAATAACACTTGCCAAAGCCACACCCCCGAGTTCCAGATTGATAATGATTGTCTTCAGCTGAGGCCAATCAGAACATCAGAGAATGGCCCCCCCGCCCCCCACCCCCACCCGTACCTCCACCTCCGCCCCATGCATCTCCTCCACGTGAGCAAGCATCAAGTGAAAATATCGCTGGAAATATGGCTTGGGAGAGCTGCAGAAGGCAGATTCTCTCTGGGTAGCAGTGATAAGGGAGTTTCAAATCCAAGCATGAAGATTAAAAGTCAAGCAGAGGACAGACATTGACAAAAACCCTCTTGTAAATTAGTCCACCCCATAAACAGAAGTTATCATTACAGTAATATGAAGCCGTGGTGCACTAAGGGTAACCACAGCAACAACAAACTTCAAACCCAGCCTACCTTTTGACTAGATTAATATAAATTCCCCAATACTAAAGGTCTACCAAAAGTCAAGGTGTGCTCATTTTTAAGCATAAAAATATATATGAATTGCTTTCATTATCTATGGTATTATATAGCATGTCTGGCTTTCCACACAAAAAATTACAAAGGATAAAGAAGGCAAATTAAAACACAGCCTGAAGGGAAAAAGCAATCCTTAGAAGCAAAGTCATAAATGATTCAGATGTTGGAGCTATCAGATTAGGAATTTTAAATAACAACAACCGATGCATTAAAGCTCTAATGGGAAAAAACAAATAATAGATCATATTGATAATTTCATCTAAGAGTTAAAAACTGTAAGAAAGAATCTAATGAAAATACTAGAAATCAAAAACTCAGGAAGAGAGATAAAGAATGTTATCAGAGGGTTTATCAGTAGACCTGACATAAGTAAAAGAAGAATCAATAAACCAATGAATTTAAAAATAGGTGAATACCCCTGGGTCCAGGCGAGACCATGTGTCCCTGGATCCGGGTGAGGCCGCGTGCACCTAGGCCCGGGTGAGCCCAAGTGGCCCTGGGTCTGGGAGAGGCCAAGCGTCCCTGGGTCCGGGTGAGACCATGTGTCCCTGGATCCGGGTGAGGCCACGTGCCCCTGGGTCTGGGAGAGGCCAAGCGTCCCTGGGTCCGGGCGAGACCATGCGTCCCTGGAGCCGGATGAGGCCTCGTGCACCTAGGCCCAGGTGAGCCCAAGTGGCCCTGGGTCTGGGAGAGGCCAAGCGTCCCTGGGTCCGGGTGAGACCATGCGTCCCTGGATCCGGATGAGGCCTCGTGCACCTAGGCCCGGGTGAGCCCAAGTGGCCCTGGGTCTGGGAGAGGCCAAGCATCCCTGGGTCCGGGTGAGACCATGTGTCCCAGGATCTGGGTGAGGCCTCGTGCACCTAGGCCCGGGTGAGCCCAAGTGGCCCTGGGTCGGGGAGAGGCCAAGCGTCCCTGGGTCCGGGTGAGACCATGTGTCCCTGGATCCGGGTGAGGCCTAGTGCACCTAGGCCCGGGTGAGCCCAAGTGGCCCTGGGTCTGGGAGAGGCCAAGCGTCCCTGGGTCCGGGTGAGACCATGTGTCCCTGGATCCGGGTGAGGCCTCGTGCACCTAGGCCCGGGTGAGCCCAAGTGGCCCTGGGTCTGGGAGAGGCCAAGCGTCCCTGGGTCCGGGTGAGACCATGCGTCCCTGGATCCGGGTGAGGCCTCGTGCACCTAGGCCCGGGTGAGCCCAAGTGGCCCTGGGTCTGGGAGAGGCCAAGCGTCCCTGGGTCCGGGTGAGACCATGCGTCCCTGGATCTGGGTGAGGCCTCGTGCACCTAGGCCCGGGTGAGCCCAAGTGGCCCTGGGTCTGGGAGTGGCCAAACGTTCCTGGGTCTGGGTGAGACCATGTGTCCCTGGATCCGGGTGAGGCCTCGTGCACCTAGGCCCGGGTGAGCCCAAGTGGCCCTGGGTCAGGGAGAGGCCAAGCGTCCCTGGGTCCGGGTGAGACCATGTGTCCCTGGATCCGGGTGAGGCCTCGTGCACCTAGGCCCGGGTGAGCCCAAGTGGCCCTGGGTCTGGGAGAGGCCAAGCGTCCCTGGGTCCGGGTGAGACCATGCGTCCCTGGATCTGGGTGAGGCCTCGTGCACCTAGGCCCGGGTGAGGCCACGTGCCCCTGGGTCTGGGAGAGGCCAAGCGTCCCTGGGTACGGGTGAAGCCAGATCCTGGGTCCGGGTGAGGCCGTGCGCCCCTGGATCCATCCGGGTGAGGCTGGGTCCCAGGCCCTGGTGAGACCACGCGCCCCTTGGGTATGGGTGAGGCCACGTGCCCCTTAGTCCAGGTGACGCCGTGCCCCTGGGTTCGGCCGAGAGCAAACCAGGGGGAGTCGGACCTCCATTGCCACCATCTGTCCACCATCCAGAGCTGAGGGGTCAGTGCTGACATGTACACATGGGGAACTACTGGACGTCGAAATTGGGTCTCAAAAGAACTGTTGGTCCAGGGGGAAGCTCGCTACAGATTGATTCATTTGCCTGTCAGCATAAATATTATTGCTCGTCTCACATTCAGTTCTTATTAGTATATATCTAGTGACATTTGATCTCGTTCATCTAGAGGAAATGATGAACAACATAGACTGAGGAACAAGAACAGAACCAGAAGCAAGGAGGCATCGATCGGACTATCGGGCCTCAGAGGGAGGATATTGGAGGGTAGGGGGAGGGTGGGGGGAGGGGGAGAGTTCAACCAAAGGACCTGTATGCATGCATATAAGCCTATCCAACGGTTAAGTTCAACAGGGGATTGGGGCATGCGTGGGGAGAGGGGTGGGATGGGAATGGGGGGATGAGGACAAATATGTGACACCTTAATCAATAAAGAAATTTAAAAAAATAAATAAATAAAAAAAAAATAAAAATAGGTGAATAGAAATTATCAAAACTGAAACACGAAGAGAAAAAATAAAAAACAGATGAGAGAGATGTGAGACAATATTAAGTCCACAATATTATATATGTGTGTGTTTTGAATCAAAAAAAGAAGGGGCAAAAGAAATATTTGAAAAAATAGACCAAGAATTTTACAAAATTAGTGAAAGACACCAAACTACAACAAATCCAAGAAGTTCAAAGAGAAAACCTGAAGGCAACAACAACAAAAAGACACATTACCTATAGGAACAAAGCTAAACGTTACAACAGACTCATTATCAGACCCATTTAAACAAGATGGAGTGCTATTTTAAAAGTGCTGAAAGCAAAAAAGAGAAAAAAAAAAGTATCAACCCTTAATTCTACACACAGCAGAAATAGCTCAAAGGAGTGGGAGAAATAAAGACTTTCAAACAAACAAAAGCTTGGGAAATTAACTACCAACAGACCTATTTTATAAAAAACGTTAAAAGAAGTTCATTAGGCAGAATCCATGTAGTACAGGTCAGAAACTTGAATCTACATAAAGAATGAAGAAAGAAAAATATTTTTTCTTATTTTTAATTGTCCTAAAGGATACCTGACTGTTTAAAGTAAAAAGTAATACTGTGTTATATTTTTGCAGCATAGGTAAAAGTGAAATATATAAAAAACAATATATAACAACAATGACATAAAGAATGGGAAGAAGTTGAGAAAATACTGTTATAAGGTCTTTACATTTTACTTGAAGTAGTATAATATTTTAAGGTAGACTCAGATTATTTTTTAAATGTGTATTATAAGCCCTAAGACAATAACATAAGTAATAAGTCAATAGAGGAGAGAAAAATAGAATTGCAAAATTAAACCTGGAGAAGGTAGAAATATAAGCAAGAACAATAGGAACAAATAGAAATTAAGAAGCAAGATGGTAAGTTTTAATCCAACCACATCAATATCACTTTAAATATGAATGATTCAGACATACCAGTTAAGTGACAGATAATGTCAGGTTAAATTAAAAACAAAACAAAACAATTCTATACTATCTTCAAGAACCCTACTTTTAATACAAAAGCATAGATAGGTGAAAGGCCAAAGAACGAAAAAAGATAGCCATGCAAACACTAACTAAAAGAAAGCTATATCAATTTCACACAAAGTAGACTTCAGCCCAAGGAATATTAGGGGTAAAGAGAGACATAACAGATTCAAAAACAAAGGCCTGCCCTTGATGGGTAACAGAAGTCACCTGTACTGTCGGAGCTGACCACAAACTCTTAAAGTCTTGAACTCTCTCAAGTATTAACAAAATAGATATTCGTGACATATCATATTAATTCAAAGAATTGTTTAAGGATAAGCAGTGCACCCATTTCTATAGTTATTTCAAATTTTATTTCCTAGTCTAGCCAAGCCATTAGAAAGCTACACACTTGAACTGCATGCACTATTTCAGTCCCTTATGGAACTGTTTTCTTAACTGCACTTTGATGTTCTGCCAGCAACTTGAACTAAGAGATGCTATAAGAAGCAGCCTCATACAGCTCCTCACTGGGTTTAACATAGAGTTATTGTCCAGAAAGCTGGCTTTTAAATCACAGTGTTCTCTTCATAAGGGCCCGTGAGAGAGATTCTTCTCAGGTTTCAGAACTAGGAAAATCTCTATTTCTCTGTTTCCTTTGGCTGCTCAGAGGCAAATGGTTAGCCCATGGAAATTTATGACATGAATTTTTAATACTAACTTTACCCCTGCATTTATTTACTTTCCCATCCTAATTTTCCCTCCATCCCAACTTCCCCACCTGTTTAATTTTACTCTGCTATACTCTTACTCTATTTTTCTTTTAAAATCAATTTTATTGAGGTATAATTTGCATGCAATGAGTTTTAACAAATATTACCACATCATTTTTGTTAGCCATCTAAAAGCCATTTTGAAATAAGTAAAGGTAAAAAAAAAAAAAAGGTATCACAAGACAGTCTTTGCTAAGCATTATCAGAGAGATATTAACAAGTGACTGTGGGAATATAAGAGAGGATGATGAATTCTGACTGGAGGGGTAGTGTGGGTGGGGTACGGACTTCATGGGAAAAACCTTCACCTTTAATTTTAAAGACAGAAATGTAGCAGATAGAAGTAGCAGAAAAGGTAAACTGGAAAAGGAAGTGTAGTGAGTAAAAGAATGAAGCAGAAGAGGCGGGTTTGATTTGGCTGGAGTAGAAGGTGGGCAGGAAGGAAATGAGCCTCGGTCATGTGGCAGGAGGTTCTGAAAGCCAGGTGGTGTCTTCTTACAGTACTGTGCAGGCAATAGGGAGCCATCAAGGTTTTCAGCAGGGAAGCACAATGCTATTGGTTTCAGAAAGATCACTCTGGAAGCCGTCTGAGCACTGGAGGGGGATGTTGGCACTGGAGGTAGATAAGACAGTGGGGAGGTTTCTTCCATGGCCCAGGGGAGAGATAAGGAGGGCCTGGACCAACCATTAGAGAATGAGGGAGGTGAAATGGGATGCCCTGTGGTAGGAAATCTCTAGGAAGGGTCAGGATTCATGGTGGGGGTGAGTAAGAGAGATTGATTATATAGATGACCAAAGGGATAGGCATCCGCATGATTCCTGTTCTGAACATAGATTGACAGACCCTCTCCCAACTTCTATAAGTAGAGAAAGTACAAGTTATCAACCAAAAACTAAGCCCTACTTTCAGGAGCAGGAACAGGGGAAGGGAAATGGAGAGGATGAAGTGGGGAAGGAAACCCAATCTGGGCTGGTCATAGCAGTCAGGTACTTGTAGTTAACCAGAGCCAATAGCATATATAACAATAATAGTACTTTTACCTCAATAGAAAATAAATAACAGTTACTCTGCGTGAGGTACTGTTCTAAGCACATCACATGTTCTAACTCATTACTCCTTACAGAATTCCTACGAGGAGGAACCATTATATACCCATTTAACAGATGAGAGAATAGAGACACGGAGAAAATAAGTCTTGCTCCAGCAGGTCACACAACTGGTTGACAGCAGAATCGAGATTCAAACCAGGCATCTGATTCCAGGCTCTGTGCTATTATGCCCTAAAGTTGAGAAATTATCTCTCACTTGCTCTGAGGTAGGAGGCTCTGATGTTTCTGGCTGAGAGAATAACACAAATGTGAAGGAAGGCACTGAAGATGTTTACGGTGGAGTTGGTGCCATCAGTCACCAGGTATGACTGAACAGAATTTTGGGCAGAATGTTGTATATAAACTGTGACCAAGACCACTGCAAAACATGGAATAGATGCACCAAAAAATATTGTGAAAATCAATGGATGCCCATCTTACCTTATAATAGACAAATATGCAAATTGACCGCACCTTCGCTACGCCCAAGCCACGCCCACCAACCAAGCCACGCCCATCAACCACGCCCACCAGGAAACCGTTACAGGGACGCTGGGGCCGGTGGCTTTCCGGGCGCCTGCTCCGATCGCAGGGACCGGCTGGGGTGCGGTGCGGCCGAGCCCATGGACCGGAAAGCCGCCCGGGGCTTTCCGGGCCTTGGGCGCCAGCCGGGTGCGCCAGCCGGGTGCCTGCTCCAATGGCAGGAGCGAGCCGACCTGGGGGTCTGCTCCTGCAATCGGGTCGCAGGGACGCTGGGTGCAGCTGAGCCCAAGGCCACCGCCCAGGGCCAAGCCCGGACCCTGAAAGAAGGTAGAGGGCAGTGGCCACAGCCAAGGCCTGGGTCCCCGGTGCCGGCAGAAAACTGGTGCAGGCAGCCAGGTGAATGAAGGTCTATTGCACGAATCTTCGTGCAAACGGGCTACTAGTGGGTATATAAGTGCGCTTGTGCATGTGGAAACTATGACCTATTGATAGTGGCTGAGGTTGGCTGAAACAATGGCCTACAACCCACAGGTGCCAGGAATTCCTGGAAAAGTGTTCACCAGCTATTCACATCTAAAAACACATGTATGGAAGACAACCTTGGGAGGAGGTGGGTGAAGGTCAAGTTGAGATCAAACAAACTCAAAGCAGATTACCAGTCCACAGACATGCTGAACTTGCACCTACTCGGTGAAGACACGGGTATGGCCTGGCACCATCACAAAACCAAAGTCATGTGAGATAAACAAACTGATCGAGCCTGGATTTCTTTTCTTTCTTTCCCCGTTTTTCCCCCAGCAAAGCCTCTACATTGTAGCTGCAGGCTCCTTTCATCACTTCTCGTTTGAGATGCGGCCACCCATTCATTTAGGCAACAGATGGGGACTGTCTCAATGTGTGTACATAGTTGGAATATAACAAACATTAAAATCTGCATATGGGCATCATTTGAAATTTGAACCAGCTTTCTAAGATATTGGAATGCACCTTATCACAGGACAATGTGTTGCACTTACTGGTTCATTCATTACTTCTGAGGACCGAGTAGTGAACAGGACAGTCTCTGCCCTCAAGATACATAGTGCCTAGTTAGAGAGTCAGAGGAAGAAAAGGTGCACATGAGGCCAATCTTTGAGGCCCCGAGGGGGAAAGTCCTGGGGCTGAGAGCACAGGAAGGCACTGATCATGATGCCAGGGAAGCTCTGGGGAGGAAGGGACTTCCCTGGTGCCTACTGGAAGGACTATACTAAGGAATTAAAATCCTCGTGTTCTTTTTTTGTTTGTCTAACTCTACCATAGCATTTTGTTACCTAAAGGACAATCTTTTAAGCAAAAAGTATAATCTCACCTAGGAAAAAATTCAGGTGTGAGCAAAGGAATGACAAGACTAGATTATCAATGCGAGAGAAGAGAACATATATGTCCAAATAGAAGGTTTCCAAAAATATCCCTCAGGAAAGAAAGGGTAATCCTATGTAAAATCCTTGCAAAGTCTCTAAAATATTTTTGAGGTGTCCTTTCAATTACTTTATTTTAAACAGCAATGTACTATTGGGAGAAGTTATATTCACCTAAAACAACCACAATCTATACTAAGTGTTGGTGCTTCTAAAAAACATCTGATGAATTCGGTAAAAAGCAAGGCAAAGAAATTTAAGACACGTGTAATAATGATTCCTAGGATATAACCTCACAATAGCAAGGGTTGGAGATTGCATACAAGCTATGTATTAAAAAGTTAAGGACTTTTTAAAAGCAATGTAATTATTTTGAATATTATTTCTTCATAGTTGAGGGCATACTATATTTACATAGTTATGTGTCATGCCTTATCCACTTGACATTATTGCATCAATATTTTGCACAAAATTGAAAATTCTTTAACAATAAAAAATAGCCATTGAGGATGCAGTTCCTTGTGGAGATGATGAATAGCTAGTTGCAAGAAAATGAAAGATCAAAACTCTGCTTGCATTATGCAAATGTACGCTTGTAGCTTAGGATAAAATTTTATTACACAGAGATGCAAAAAGGGCTTTATATCAAACAACTTAGGCAAATGTGACGATATTGTGCTCTGGAAAACTATTAGATGACTCAAAACAGCACTTTAGTAATGACGAAGACATTGAAGTTGAAAGTGCCTGTATGAGTTTGAATAAAACTGATGAAATGTGCATGAAGAAAGGCAATATTTACAAAGTAATATACTATGACATAAAGTATATAACTCTAAGTCTTCAAGAGTAAATATATACATGAATTAAATGTTATTTTAAGTGATATCTATAGCCCTAAAATTTTGTATATTTGATGGGGAAACCCCTATTTATTTTTTTGCATCTTCTCATTGAGAAAATATAGAATACCCTTGATTTGGAATACATACTGTACATAATTAATTCATTTAGGTTTTCTTGACCAATCCCTGTGGAATATCTAAAAGAGAGATACAAGTGGTACAAAAATTGGATAACTCAAAAAATACAGTAGCCTTGAGTTATTTATCATTGGGGTAGAGTCCTTACACTTATACACCTAAATTACAGCGAGAAGAAATCTGGATCCCTAAACCTCCACCGTAGTTCCCCCATTTGCCTATAGCGTAAAGTCTAACACCAACAACCTCAACCTTCACCCGCCTCCATGATTTGTCAGCTAACTACCATGTTTGCCCACCTGTCTCTTGGTCTTAACCTCATGCACTCAACGTTCAGACAGATCAAAACCCCTCTATTTCAGTGCTGGCCTCGAGTGACCAGCTTCTCTTCTTGTTGCTCATGGCATTCTCTCTGGCTAGAGGGCTTTCCCCTCAGGCTCCTGCCATTTCCAAATGTCTACATCTTTCCCATTTCTAAGGTCTATCTCAACTACCCCTGAATTCTTGTCTCTTTCATCTCAAGTAAGAGTAAGCCTCTTTCTGTGATCCCAGATCTGAAGTGCCAAGGGCTCAGTACTGGTGGCCTTTCTGTTCAGGGGATGGGGAGGAGTGGGGGTGGGGAAGTAGAGTCTCAGAGGGCTGGTCTTGAGAGTGGGCACAGTCAGTCATTCCAAATAATAACAAACCCTTAGATAACACCAGGATAATAACAGCTGGCTCTAACCCAAAATTTGCTATGTGACAGGCACTCTTCTAATTACTTTACATAAATTCATTCATTTGACCTTCACAAGAACTCCATGAAGTAGGTACAATAGTACCCACAGTTTGCAGATAAGAAAACTACAGCCCAGTTCAAGTATCTTACTCACGGTGGCCAGGTATACTAGTAAGTGATGGGGATGAGAAACCAGGCACCTAACCACTATGCTTTTCTACTAGGAAAGAGAGAGAGAGAGAGAGAGAGAGAAGAGAGAGAGAGAGAGAGAGAGAGAGAGAGAGAGAGAGAGAGGGCGCGAGAGCGCAGCTGTGAGCAAGAAGACAGGCTGGTCAACAGAGCAATATGGAGGCACACGTGTTTAGTTGGGTGAAGCAACGCTCAAACATCGGGTGGGAGGGGGCATAGCAAAGTGAGGGCACAGGGCAGGAGTTCATCCAGGGTTTTCTCCCCACTCTGGACCAGTTCTGAGACCCTAAAGAAATACACTCCTGCTAACTGTATTGGAAGGTTCATAGTATAATTTAGGTATCTCATTACTTTTAAAATTGCTAATAAACCTGTCCAACCACCCCTCCTAACACACCCCCCCCCATTAACCAGATGCTCCTCAAGAATCCATTGTTCAATTCTCTTACTATAGTATCTAGAGCTGGACTTTGCACACATGGTCATTAATCAAATGTCACAAACAATTCTCAGCTCAATTGACTCTTTTTCATAAGGCAGACATGCATTAAAGGTACTTTAGGAAGATTCCTATCCAACACTTGAAGAATAATTCTCTGTTATAGTTTTCTCTTTATAGCACTTTTTTTTGTTTGTTTTCGTAATGTCTGTTTCCTCCAACTAGTATATAAGCTACATATGGGCAGAGACTTCATTCTAGCTTATCACTGCATTTCTGGCACTTTAGAACAACGCCTGGCACAGAGAAAGAAGTCAGTAAATATTCATGAAGTGAATATTTGAAAAAGAATGGTCTTTGAAAATGCTCCCCAATCCTTGGGGGCCGCCTTTCTTCTTCAACCAAGCCTGAGTTAGGGTGTCAATACTATCGCTTTCCCCTCAAAGCAGGCACAGGTCATGAAGCACAAGGAAAAGAAAGGGTTGTTTTTTTTCTGAAAGGGGTTGGGAGATGAAGAGAAGTGACCTCACACAGACCACAGCATTTTACTCGTTCCCAGATCTCCACCGAGCATCTCTGTCTACAGCAAGCTCCTGGCCCACCAGCTGGCCGTCCCTCTACCCTCCCATGCTGCCCCCTCCGCACTGCAGGTCGTCAGTGTTCTGCCTCCTGGATCTCTATGCACCCCCCTCCTTGGTCCTGAGCAATGTAGGGTCCCTGGTTTACATCCTCAAGCCTGCAGGCCCTATTTAGCAAAGGACATACCCCTTGGGATCCATTGTTTTCAGAAGGAAGCAAGGGAATTAAAAATAAATTTTCTCTTTTACAACTATCTTGATTTTTTTTTCCATCACACACAAAGAATTTAAAGTCAGGCTTTTCCATTTTAAAATTACATGACCTCAGTCAAATTGCATAACCTCTTCACCACCTTGGTCTTCTCAGCTTGTAAACATGGGGATGAAACTGACTGTTCAGGGCCGAGTTGTAACAATCAAACGGGACAAAATAGACAGAAGCACCTGGTGCAGAGTAGGTATTAAAGAACATGTTGCTTCTCTTTTTTTCTTGAAGTAAACTCTCAACTACCCACAAGGACCCATGCACCCAGAAGAGTTGAGCTTTTTTCAGAATAATGCAATTGAAACTCGTTCCCACTGAGAAGGTTGTTTCTAGGTCCCAAGGCCTTGGGAGGCATTAACTGCATGGGGCAGTTCCTGAAGGCAACCCTGGTGAGAGAAGGTGGAAACACTGCTGCATTCTGTGTGGGTGGCTTATCAATCAGAGGTGACTGAAGAGGGTGAGCTGCATGTACATCACTGTGAAAAGAGCTACTCAGAAATGCCCAGGGTACCAGCCAGCATGGGAAGGGAGACGCGCAGGTCTTAATGGCCAGAAGGAATACACTTTAGAGTTTAGGTGAGAAGATGTCACATGCCGAGGTCATCTTCACACCCTAATCCTGTCACCCATCCCTCAGTCCTCAGCTTCCTTATTATGAGGTGGCTGAGCCTGAGATGGCACCCCCTGCCAGCCTTCATTGTTGGCATCAGACCAAGTATGTGAGAGCTCTCCCCACACGCCATGACTTCCGGCTGGTACATCCTACTTGCCCCCCAAATACTTGCTAGCTGCTTGAGTGTAATTGTAATGATACAAATTATACTGAAAGCCAAAATTGAAGACTTTTGGTTGCTGTCTAAAAGATAGATTCAAAGGAGCACTCGGAATTTTTAAGAAGATAAAATAGCGCAGGCTGGGAATGGCTGGCCAGATAAAGCCAAGTCCCTTTGGCAGAGAGAAATGGAAAGGATGGCACACTTATCCAAAACAAAAGAAATAAAGAACTCCTCACCCACGCCAGGATTGACTTCCTAATGGATGATGTCAAGGAGAAAAGAAACCACGTGAGGCTGCGGGACAATTTGAAGGTCAGCCTGGGTCAGGGCACATTTTTTTCTTTACTTTTTATGAAGTCAGTGTTTGAAAAGACCATGACAGTTCTGACAGCTCCCGCAACCTGCAATCACTTCAGTGATGCACAAGTGGGTTTTCATTCCAAAACTGATGCCTAAAAATTGGTAAAAACCTGACCAAGCAATCTGGAAGGAGGGACTGGGACATCTGATACTTTGCAGCGTAGATCAGCACTGAAGAAGTTCTATCACACGAGGACCGTGTTGGAGAAACACCTCCACCACCCCTTCAACTGAGTTCTGTTCCTGCTCCTTTTGCATATTTCCCTTCCCTCTTCAAACCCCAGCACCTCCTCCCCCATCCTCACTCTCACCTTCCTCCCTATTTCACTGAGAGAATGGGAACTCTCAGAAGAGAACTTCCTCCTGCTTCCACCATCACATCTATCCACCTATTTGCATGTGGCTCCATAGTCTCACTTTCTCTCTTACTACTATGGATGAATTTTTCAGTGCTCTCCAGCAAGGCCAATTCCTCCATTTTGCCTATTTGAGAACATTCTTTCAAGATTTCTCTCATCTCTTTCTTGCACTATTACTTTTCCCATATCCATTGGGTGATTCCCATCAGCATACAAACATGATGTTATTTCTCCCATTTAAATAAATAATAAACAAAGAACAAAGGCCATCTCTTGGCCCACGTCCCTTTCTAGCCACCCGCCATCTAAATTTGCTCTCTCCAATCACACTCTTCTTATGCTCACTCCAGTCTAATTTCTTCCCCAATCATCCGAGCAAATCTGCTCTTGTCAAGATCTTCAACGGCCTTTGCTTTGAGACACCAACAATCAGTTCTCCGTGCTCATCTTGCTTGGCCTCCCAACAATGTTTGACATGTTGGTCTTGCACCACTGAAGTACCAGCTTCACTTGACTTCCAGGCCATCACACGCTCCTGATTTTCCTCAGCCTCCCTGGCTGCTCTTTAGAGTCAAGGTTGCTGTCTCTTCCCCATTTCCCCAGTCCCTAAATGCTGCAGTGTCACAGGACTCAGTCCTTGACCTCTGCTCTAATGACACCCACTCCCTCTGTATTCTCAGCCAGTCTTGTGGCTTTAAATATTAACTATATGCTGATGACTCCCGAGTTATTCATTTACTTGTATTTTTGGCTCATGCTGGTATATGCTTACTCAACATCTCCACTTGAATGTCTAACCATCCTCTCAGAAGTAGCATGTCCAAAACTGAATACCTGATATTCCCTCCCATGCCTGCTCTTCCCACAGTCGTTCCGCATCAGTCAATGTCAATTTCATTCTTCCACTGGCTCAAGACAAAAACCTTGGCTCATCCTTCATCCTTTTTCTTTCTCAACAAAGCAGATCATTAACAGATCCTATTGGCACTTCCTGCAAAATATTTCTAGAATCCTATCACTTCTTCCTACCTCTACCTCCCCGATCCAAACTACCATCATTCCTCCTCTAGATTACATGTAGTAACTTCCTAACTGGTTTCCCTCTCTAGTCTCAGCCCCAATGTTCCGGTCTCCTCACTGCAGTCACGATAACTCAATGGAAGGCAGATCATGTAACCCTGCTCTTCAAGACTTTCAGATGGCTCCCCTTCTCCCTCACAGATAAAGTCAAAGTCCTGAAAATGTCCTATGTGACCCCACACAATCTGCCATCCAATATCTCTCTAACCTTATCTACCACCATCCCCCTGTACTCTAGACACACGGATTTACCTTTCTCTTGGGCATTTGAGGGAAGTCCTGACCTTTGCACTTGCTGTTCCCTCTGCCTAGAGAGCCCGCTCCCCAGCATCCATGTGGATTAAATCCCTCATCTCCTTCAAGTCTTTGCTCAAGTGTCACCATCTAGTGAGGTCTCCCCTGATCACCCTTTAAAATTGCAATGCCCCCCCCACACACACACATACACAGACATCCTCTCTATTCCTCTATCCTGCTTTTGTTTTTCTGTTTTACACCTTGGCACTTGGAACCCTAACAGACTACATAATTATTTCTTTTATTTACTGTCTTTCTGCCTCCTGTAGACTTGTAAGTGCCAAGAAGAAGGAGGATTTTGTCTGTTTTGTTCTCTGATGTACCTCTAGCAACTGGACTAATGCCTACACATAGTAGACACTTGAATAAGTATTGGTGGTGTTGGTAAATCAACTCATAGGGAGCATCTACTACTATGCTTCACCCCTTCGACCTTCAAGGAAATCATATGAACCCTAGCCACTGCAGAAACTAACTCATCTCAAGTGGAAGATAAATTCATTCTCAGGCTAAATATACTTTTACTATAGCAAAATTATACCATCTTAATCATCATCATCATCATCATCATCATCATCATCGTAATGACTTTTATATTTAGATTGTGCTTTCTGATTTACAGAATTCTTTCTCCCATGTGGTTGCACTTCATCCGCAGGACAACTCTGCAATTGAATAAGGCAAAGAATGTCGATTCTATTTTGTAGATGAGAAAATAAGCCCCACTGCAGTTACATATCCAGCTTATACATCCCCCAGACAATGAGTGCAACACTGTGATGAACTGAAGTCCCCGGACTCCAGGATTAAAACTATTGCTTCCATACCAGTCGACCTTCAAGGAAACAGGGTGTCCTTTGGAGTACTCAGATGAATTAAAAGGATCTGGAACGCTCACTATCCTACTTTGGCTTTTAATTTGTTCAGTAAATATTAATCAAGTACTTCCTATGTTCCAGCATTGTTCTAAACACTGGGCAACACAGGACAGAATAACACAAACCAGGACAAGATTATGGAGTCTATATTCTTAGAGAATAGATGTCAATAAACAAATAAACATCTCCTAAACTATGTCAGGAGGTGATAGTGCTGTGAAGGGGGTAGGGATAGAGACTGATGGAGAACAAAGCAGATGAGCTACGTTAGAGATGCCCAGAAATAATTTGTTACCCTGACACCCACCAACCCTTCCTCCAGCAGTGGGAGAACAATGCTTCAAATCATTGGGTGGAGATAGCCTGAAAGGTGGCATTACTATACATTTGAATAAGACGTATGTTCAAGATTCCCAATCTAGATGCTAGGGAATAGGGGTGATAGCAAAACCTGGTTGACATTTTCAGAAGAAAGCACTAGGACAAACAGCCCAAAGTCACAAGAACACAGACTCTGCTCATGACCACGAGCTTTCTAACAAATGAAGCTGTCCAGCAATGAAACAGACTGGAAATGAGCTCTCCGTCATGAAAACTATCCAGTAAGTGACTGAATGTCCTCTGAAGTGTCTTCCAACTACAAATCTGATTATTTTCCATTCTTTGGAACCTCTTTTTACCCTAAGTCATCATCCGTTCCAGTGGGCGATGTGTGAGGACAGGCACAAAAACCTGGCCAAAAAACAAGGTTCTCTTGCCAGCCCTCAAAGACAATGAGCAGTCACCTGACTGTTGTCCTAGCTCCTTCCAGCAGCAGCAAGAGCTGACTCTTCCACAGGGAGATTAGAGGCACAGCCTGTTCTAGCCTTACCCTGCAGGACCTACCAGGGGCTCACGTCTAAACAAGGTGCTCTGTCCATCAGGAATGGGCAGGATGTCTTTGCCAGTCACTCTAATCTCATTGATAGTTAAACCACCAGCAACTACAAAAAAGAGCAGAGCAAATTGTCCTGGACAGGCCACCACCTCTCTGGTGACTTCTGGATACTCATCGTAATGTCCACATGCACAGGCCTTTCTGAGATCCCAGCCTGCTCACAACATCTCTAGATGGCAACCATCCACCCTCCTTTGCCTTTGAGCCGTTTCCCAAGTCCTCCACCAACACCGGAAACAGACCTCCAGGGTGATTGCGTGCTGGCCCAGGCAAGACATCACGGGACAGACGCTGGCAAAAACTATTACCCCCATTTATCCATCACTTACTGTGGGCCAGATAGTTTGCTAGAAACACTGTATGTGACAGGATGGCTATGACCTTTATATATGTGGCCACATACATCAACATGCTTGGAGAACCACAGCTGGGCAGAGTCTGACCGGCAGTGGTGGCTTCTGCTTATTGAGTTGGTTAGGCTGGCCAAGGGATTTAAAGAGGTGGGCAAGGTGATGAAGGGACAGCTGGACCAAGGAAGCTAAATGCAGGAGCTGGGGTGGGGGTGGGGGGGCAACCAGGGCATTTTGTAGAAAGGATATGGGGAAGGGGCAGTTGCTAGAGGAAGAGAGATGAACTTGCTGTCATAAGGGGAAGCATCAAATTTCCTCTCCCTAGAGTTGAGTAGGGCATTTTGGAAATTGTTAGTGATTTACACTGTAACCCTTGCTAGCTCTTCATAAAATGTTTGGTGAAATAGACATCACTTAGACTTAGGGTCCGGATCCATGATTTTGCAAGGGGAGCAATAAGGCACTGGGGCCAAAGGTGAGAGCCAGGTTGTCAAAGGAGGTGGTGTTACAATATAGTATTCACATGATTTCATTTAATCTTCACAAGAGCCCAACAAGGTAGTTAGTATCTATGTGTGTGGGGAAGGAGGGTGGGGGCACTGAATAATCTGTAGATACTCTTGCCAACTACAGTGCAAACCAAGGGGGAAAATTTCATATCTGTCCACTCTGACTTTGTGCCTTTAAGGTAGCAAAAAGGTGAGTGTGGCTACTTCATGGTCATTACCCAGGCCCTTTCCTGATTTGCTCCCAATCTTCCTGTTTCCCTCCAGTGGCTCCTGGATCTGAGCTGACCCCCTCCTATTACTCCTCTCTCTGTCCTCTGGACTTGTCCACGGGTCTCTTTGGTGGCCTGCAGAATCCTCTGGCCCCTCCACATTTGGTTGCCTTGGGCAGGATCCCCAGGGCAGTGCAGGCCTCTCTGCACAAAAACCCACCGCCCCCTAACACAGAGCCCAGGGCCCACAGAGCAAGGCAGCATCTAGCAGTAGTTAAAACTGTGACCTCAAGAGTCAGAGCATGTGGATCTACATTTCTGCCCACAGGGCACTTGCCGGGTGGCTTGGCACAAGTTACCTAACCTCTCTGATCATTAGCTTCATGAGAATAAGAATAGGATTGTTTTAAGAATTAAATGAGGCAAGGCAAGGAGAGCACTTAAAACATTGCCTGGCACAAAGTAAGTGCTCAGTAAATGTTAGCTCATGTGTTAGTTAATAGTGATTACTTATTGAAGAGGATGAACCTGCCCCAACCAGGGATGCAGATTGAAGTTGTAACCTAGGAAAATGCCCTTGACCGGATATCGAACCCATGACCCTCCGGTGTGTAGGCCAATGCTCTAACTACTGAGAAACACAGGCCAAGGCTCAAACACAATGTCTTTATG
Source organism: Eptesicus fuscus (assembly GCF_027574615.1). NCBI lineage: Eukaryota > Metazoa > Chordata > Mammalia > Chiroptera > Vespertilionidae > Eptesicus > Eptesicus fuscus. The sequence goes on from NC_072494.1 coordinate 25,430,842, forward strand.
CATTTCTTTTTTTTTAAAAAGAAAAAGAATAATTTTTATCACAATAGACAGAAATAAACAATTTGCATCTAAAAGAAATGTGTGGTGTAAATTACTATAGATTGTATTGAGTGGGGGATTGAAGCAAGTGTAAGGGATCAATGCCAGAAAAATCACATTAAAGTACCTCCATGGCCACGATGGGGGTGGGACTCACTTCTGAGACTGTCCTTACCAGCTCCCCACCACGCCTTCCCTGTCCACAGTTAGAGCTCCACACAACCACAAATGAAACATGAAGAACCAATCTTAACAAAACAAGTGCAGCTGGGAAGAGCAAATTCCAGATGGAGAAGTCATTCCAGCCCTTTTTTATGAATATTCAGAGCCATTTGATTTGCTGGGCAAATGAGGATAGTGGGCCTATCCATCCCCAAAGGGTTCAGCAGGGAGTTCTTTATTCACTACATTTAAATGCAAATGATCACACAATTGCATGACAATACAACTTTTGAAAAGTTGATTTAAAACAGCAGCACAAGGAAAGGATTGAGGGACCAATAAGAAAGGTTTTATTTTAATTTTCTACAGAGGTTAAAGTCAGGCCAAACTGAAGCCCAAAACTCAAATGCTACCGCAGGAGTCAAACTTGTCACTAAATAGAATTCATTTATGTTCCTCCTCTTATGAAGAAAGAGAAGAAGAAAAAAAAAATTATTATTATTTTTTGGTTATCAAATAAAATACAAGCAGGACTTTTGATCGGCATGAGCTTACCTCACACCAAACTGATAACAATAAAAGCAAAAGCCCAGAAACTTGACCCGTAGCCTGTAGCCTGTGCCATACCAAGGGTGGACGCATATCCTTAGAAATACTGGAAAGTTTCCAGGCCATTATTCTGATTTGTGGAAACCCTGGTTGTTCAAAGCCCCTCAGGTTGGGAACCACTGATGTAGGAACATCTTCTAACACAGACATTCATGGCTTTGAATGACAAGGGATAAAGACTTGATTGTTGGAAGTCCTTGAAGAATGGCCCATTGTGTCCAGCGGGAGTCCACTGTGGAGGGGGAGCCTCAGAGACCCGCCATGACGTGAGAGTGAGAAAGATGGGAAAGGCCATAAATCCCTTCCTGTAAAGGCAACGCCAATGCTAACATGTCCCCCACTGTTGACGGGTAGAAGCATTATTGTATTGCTCAAAGATGGAAATTAGACATTGTCCCTATACCAGCTTCATCTACAACTCAAAATGCCAAGCAAACAAACATAAAATGGGAAGGAGAAAGGCCAGCCTGTACATGGAGGTCATATAGACAGAAGCAGTTATGTACAAGCTAACAGTATCTCACTTTGAAGCAAGAGTATGTCTGGGATTTGCTGCAAAAGAATATAAAGCAGGCAGTAGGTAAGGGAACCAGTGAATCAAGATTGGCAATGAATTGATAATTATTGAAGTTGGGTGGGAGGTACATTGAGGTTCATTATATCATTCTGTTTACTTTGCATGTTTGGAAATTTCCAGAAGAAAAATGACTTTTTTGTTATTTGATTTTTTTAAAAGATTCCAAATGCCCAACTTAAATGTGACACCACCCAACTCTGTTGGAACAAATTCTCCACTGGAAAGAAAGAAAGCACTTCAGTCGCTCTCATGGGAGCCCTGGGAAAAGGGCAGTGCTGATGGCATAATCATGAAGGGAGGAGCTAGACAAGATAGGAAGTTCAGAGTTCAGTCCCAAACCAGGACCTTTAAACATGGACAATAGAACCCATTTACAACAGATCAGTCCCTGCAGTGAAATATCAAGGAACTTGATAACTCAAGAATTCAGAGACTTCCAATTTCAGCCTTGACTGGGAACCAGCAAAGTTTCTTTCTTATTCTAAACAACATGTCACTCCAGTGTGTGGTTGACATCATCTCCTATAATTAAGCATGTGCGTTGACTGCAAAGTTCCAGAGGATACCACACCTTGATGATATACCAGTCAGGGTTTTTTGTTTGTTTGTTTTGTTTTTAACCAGCCAGATTTTTAAATAAATAGGATTAGTTTAGCAGCTTAGTCTACCAAATTGATTGATTATTCAGAATGTCAGGATATTTTAGCATGCAGGTACCCATAGCTTGCCTAACCAGATTCAATTAGAAAGAGATAGACGCAGTGCCATAAATACAGTAAGCTACGTCCAATAATAGATAAGATAGCACACAGTAGGGCCACATCAGAATGTTGCATCATGAAATGGATGTAACATTTAAAGAGGGATATAGACAATGAAGATCCATTCAAGGAAGACAAGTGAGGATGTTATGAAGAGTAACACCGGCACTGGATGTCCAGCTGAAGGTACTGGGTCTTATTAAGCCTAAAGAGAAGACTGGAGGAGGAGGACAGAGTAACTGTCTTCAGCTATTCAAACAGAAGAGAGATTAGACCTGCTCCATGGATCTAACGGAAAAGAACTAGGGCCAACGCACGGAAGTCTCAGGAAGGCCTACGTCAGCCCAGTAGAAGGAACAATCTTGAAAAAAGTAAATCTGAGCCAAGTGCTCTTTGGCTCCTTTGGAGCCTAGTGCGTTCCCTGGAAGCTCTCAGGCAGAATTTGGACACACGCTTAGGAAGATGTGTTAAAGAGATTTCACGACTGGATGGGTATCTGCATGAATTTTGGAAAAGCTTTCAAATGGAGATTCTGTGATTTCTGAAAATGAAAACTTCTAATGGACAAACTAAGGTCTTTTGTTCATTTGTTTGAAGTCGAGTAAATAACATACCAAGTTCCCCTTGGCCAGATGCCATGGATATGAATCCCTTTTCAAACTAAGAGTAAATAAAAATAAAACTTAGTTCCTCTGCCATCCTCAAACCACTTTTGCCTCATGGAGAAGCTGTCCTAGAGGCACCACAGATCTAGATAAAGCATCCAGGAAACAGTTTTCATCCTTGACTCTCATTTTTCACTCCTGCCAAGACACAGACTTGATCGCCCTCAAACATGACTTGCAGGCTCCCACTGTGGATATCTGGGCCGGCTAGACTCTGGGATAAGGTTCCAATCTAGGACTCACCAGCCTTCCTACCTTGAGGCAACAATCATCTCAGTTTTGAGGTCCCTGAGTGTTTGCTATTTGTCCTGTGTTCTGACTCTTTCACACTTGAATCTGTTTTTCTGTATTTCCTGGTTCCCAAATTCTTGTCTGAGTTCTGATCACCTCTGTTACCTAAACTTTGACATTATGAATATCCCTAACAGTTCAATCATCCATTCATTTGCTAAATATATCCAGTATCTTCCATGTGCCTAGAGCACTGTAGTAGGCACCTTAGGAAATACAACAAGCCATATGACCCTGGCAGGAATCTACATCTGATAGAGAATATGAAATGTGGGACAGAAATAGCTACAACTCACTGCACAGTGTGCTAAATGCCCTAAGAGAGGTACAAACCAAGTGCCATCGGAGCTCAGAAAGTGGTGAGCTGCTGCAGAAAAACGCGATGAAACTGCAAGCACAGCCTATAAAAGCTGGATGCAATTGGTGTGCTAATTTTTTTAAATCCTCAAATATGAAGGCATATAAAATATTAGCTTTAAAGAATAGGTAGCTGTGAATCAGGGAAAGTATATCTAATGTTCAACCGTAGAGAAACATCCAACATTAGCCAGAGGGGCTAATCAATGTCCAGTGTGAGCCAGAGAGGAGAAAATCATCCCCATTGTGAATATGGCCATTTCTTAAGTCAGCCAGAAAAATTACAATTACAAAATTGGAACTGCATTTGCCGCTCAAACGAGTCTTTTCAGAGATTCAGTTTAGATTGAAAAATTGTTCTTTAAAGAGTTCCTCTGGATAATAGACTTCAACTGCACTTTATATTTTTAGAATCCTTTAGATTCACTCCCCATTCCAATCCCCAGAGGTAGGTTACATCAGGGGTAGGCAACGTTTTCAGTAGACAACCAGATAGTAAATATTTTAGGCTCTCATTTCAGGCAGTTTCTGTCACAGTGCTTGGCTCTGCTGTTGTAGCATGAAAATAGCCCTAGATGATACTTATGTGAATGAGTGTGGTTGCATGTGAATAAAACTTTATGAATACTAAAATTTGAATTTCAAAAAATGTTCATGTGTCATAAAATGTTATTCTTCTTTTACATTTTTTTCAACCATTTAAAAATATAAAAGCCATTCTTAGCTTGCAAGCCACATTTGGCCAGCAGGCTGTGGAGTTTGCTGATCCTTGGTTAAATCAATCACACTGTATACAAAATGATAATACAAAGGCTAAAGGAGACTAAGTATATTCTCAAATCAATAGCTATTTAGTTTATTAATTTCCATATAGAGAGGAATAATAAAGCAATAGGGAAAGACTGAGATATTTACCCGTGCTTTGTAACATGAGTCACAGCATGGGAAAATCACATTATCTATAAACTTCAATTCCTAACTGGCTGGCATGGCTCAGTGGTTGAGCGTCAATCTATGATTCAGGAGGTCACGGTTTCATTCCTGGCCAGGGCACATGCCCAGGTTGTGGGCTTGATCCCCAGTGGGGGGGCATGGAGGATGCAGCCAATCAATGATTCTCTCTCATCATCAATGTTTCTATCTCTTCTCTCCCTCTCCCTTCTTTTCTGAAATCAATAAAAATATATTTTAAAAAACAAACAAACACATAAACTGCAATTCCCTGGGGCAGAACAAGTAAATAATTTTTAAACTGTGCTTAGCAAGAGTGGTTCATGATAATTGAAGCAATTATGTCTTGGGTTTTTTGTCTTTCTTGATTTTATAATAGTGACGATCCCTAAGTTTGCAAAAATTTGCCTCATTTTAAAAATCTTGTAGGTCATGTGATGAACCACAAACTGCTAAATATTTATCAGCACATAAATATTTCAAAAGAAATATGAATAGTTATTGATGTAGTTTAATCTCAATGCTCCATGGAAGGAGGATTCCACCTTTCTTTAGGTACCAAGATGAAGGTTTGGGAAAATGTTGACGAATAAAGCACTTGAAAACCCATCCCCTACCCACACTGGAATGTCACTTGTTTGAGGCTTTTAAATGATATAATAATAAATTTCAAGGTCATGGAGACCCACACCTTTATAGAAAGAGCAGAAATATTCTTGTTTGAGACCCCTGAAAAGATTAGAGCTGAAAACAAGTGTCAAAAGAAAGGATCTCCATGGTCCTTATGCTTCAGACTATTAAGCCTGTGGAAAAGAGAGCTGGGCACATGATCCAAATTCTACAAAATCATGGAAATCACACTAGGGTGCATGGAGTTCACCAAATCCAAAATAGTTGAACAAGGAGGGGCCATCCCATTGAAGTAAAAAGGGGGTACATTTGGAACCTGGGTAAGAACAACTTCCCATCAGAGTAGTTGTTTGTTTGATTGACTGTTTCGGTGGGTTGTATAGCAGTATAATTTTTCACTCAGTTCTTCCTTCAATAGATATGGCCTAAACAATGCACAATGGTTCCAATTCAGAAAATAAAAATAAATAAATAAATAAAATCATGAAAAAAAGAGGACAAGCCCTCTTTATTTCAAAGAGCAATACAGAAATAAAATCAGCAATAACTAACATGTTTAGGTAAAATCATGGTGCTGGATCCCTAATACAGGAAACATTGACATTTGGGGTACAAGCCCCACATCTCAATTGCACCTTCTCTGTCCATCACCCTTCGGGGGCTCACTAAAAGTGCTGCATAAAGTCTGAACTCTGGCACTGTCCCCACCTTTTCGCTGGCTTTCTCTGTCTCCTCCCTCACTCCAGTCATCTTAGCAAGCTCCTTGGAGATCCCTTAACGTACTGTGCAAGTTTGGGGCCTTTCCATACCCTACTCTCAACCCAGGATGCCATTCTGCTTTCTGTCCACAAGACAGCTCCTTCTTTCAAGCTCCCTCTCACTAATACCTGCCCAGATGGCCTCCCACCATGTCTAGAGTGATAACGTCTTCCTTTATTTCATTCTCACCTTTTTATAGCTCTTATGTTTGTCTATTTCCTCTACAGAAGATGATCTCCCTGAAACATGGGAAGGTGTGTCTTTAATTTCCATACCCTGAGACCTAGATGGTGCCTGAGGCATAGTCACAACTCAATAAACATTTGTCGAAAGAATAAATGGCCAATGAGGCCTTTCATGACTCTACCCTTCCTGTGGCAAAAAGAATATGGACTAGGTAAGAATGGTAGGTCATTCTAACATTTTATTCATTCAGACATTTATTTAGCATCCCACTATGTGCCAGGCACTGTTCTGGGAGCCTGAGATACATTAGTGCGCAGAGTAGATGAAAATCCCTGCCCTTTGAGGAGCTCACGCTCTAGCTGGGGAGACAGACACTAAACAATAAACATGACAAAGAAGGAAATAACAAGCTTTGTTAAAAGGTCATAAGAGGAAAGGGGAAAAGATATAAGTAGAGCAAGATAAGGGGGGCTGGGATGTGTGAGTTACGATTTAAAATTGTGTGATCAGGGAACTAGAACCTGCCACGTGGACAACGAGAAGGTTTTATATTTGAACAAAGACTTTGAGAAGGAGAGTGAGTTAGACCTGGGGATATGTGTGGACAGGCCTTCCAGGCAGAGGTAACATTCAGTACAAAGACTCTAAAACCAAAGCAAGGTGGTCAGTGAGATTAGTTAAGAATGTGTGAGAAAGATGTGTGTTTGGAGAGGGTGTGATGGGGAATGGTAGCAGACCATGAAGGTCTTGTAAGCCATTATAATGTCGTTATCTCTGAATAAGATGGGGAGCCACTGGAGGATTTTGAGCAAAGGAAAAAAATTATCTGACTTATGTCTGGCTTCCATCTCAAAAGGATCGCTTTGGCTATTTTGTTGAGGATTGAGCATTGGGACCAGTAATTCAGATAAAAGATACCAGTGGCTTATACCAGGGTTGTACATGGGGAAAAGTGGTTGGTCCTAGCTATATTTGGAAGATAGAGAGCCCCAAAAACATTTGCTGACATAGATGGGATGTGTAAAGAAAGAAGGATCAAGCATTAGCCCAAGGTTTTTGACCTAAGAGACTGGAACAAGGGAAGCACTATATGTATTTAGTGTTATCTAGGGGCCGTACTTCACTTACCCTCCCACTGTTGGGCAAATATTAAAGAAGGTAAAGATGTAGCAGCATGGCTACCCATGTGGAGGCAACATGATGCTGGAGAAAGAGTAGAAAAAGAGTGCTATTTAGCTGCCACCATCCCCAGGGTTAGCCTTTGAGTCTTGCTCCTCTTCTACTTCCTGTTCTTACTCCCTTTTCCCCAGAATAACAAGAATTGTCCTGGCTGGCTCACTTATCCAGACCTAAGAGAATTGTGCAATAGATTTAATGGAAGACAGTTTCATGGTAGTAGCTCCATTATTAAAATGACAATGGGGAGCCGAAACCGGTTTGGCTCAGTGGATAGAGCATAGGCCTGCGGACTCAAGGGTTCCAGATTCGATTCCGGTCAAGGGCATGTGCCTTGGTTGCAGGCACATCCCCAGTAAGGGGGTGTGCAAGAGGCAGCTGATTGATGTTTCTAACTCTCTATCCCTCTCTCTCCTCTCTGTAAAAAATCAATAATATATATATATATTTTTTTAAAAAGAATCGTTTAAAAAATAATAAAATGACAATGGGGATGATGCTGATGCTGATAGAGTTTGTAACATTTGCCATTGCTGCACAGTTCATAGAGGAGGAGGATGTGTCACTGAGGATGGCCTCAGTGTCAGGAGGATGGCCTTAGTCACACCACCATGTAAGCTGTTGACATCTTTTTGAGCTAAAATATTTCCGAAGCTATCTGCCAAACTATCCAAAAACAGCAAATGCATTCCATGCAATTGAGTGATTACAACTGAAAAACCTCTGGCAATGGAAAATTTCATCCCTTGTAAACTGATGCTACCTTTACATATATTGAGATATGGGACATATGAATAAATAAAATAATATAATTCTCTATAAAATAAGTCCCTATCTCCCAGTTCTTATTCTGTTACATCAAATCCTAAATAATTACTTTAAATGTCTTTGTTTTACCAAAATTTGTGTTATTGTTTAAAAACAAAACAAAACTGGTGTTGAAGAAATATGTAATGCATTCCTTTGTGTCCTTAGGATATTTTTGAGCAATTTGGAATGATTTGAAATGCTTTAGAAATGAATGAGAACTGTACTAAAAAGGTTATATTTCACAGTATCATTAAATATATATTAAGGGACCACTATTGGTGTCTGAGGGAACAATATTATAAAATATAGACTTGAATCTTTTTAAAGAAACACTTTCAAAACTGAGTTTTCATTCTCTTTCTTAGTCATGTATAGATTACTTTCACGACTATTGCCTAACACAAAGCAGAGATTATCCATATAATTTTGATAAAATCTAAATTCTTTAACATGATTTATAAGCCTCATAATTTATCATATTTCCACCTACTTTCCCAGATTTATCTCTCATTCCCTTTCTCCTTGAACCATCCTGAACTTTTCCTAGTTCTAATATGTCATGGCTGTCTATCTCACCACCTCAGCCCTTGTGTGTGGTTGATTGCTCTATCTGGAATAAGAGTCTATACAGTCACTTATTTTTTTATTTACTTAACAACTATTATGGAGCATATGTGTGCCTTTAAAATAGGCATTGCAAGCATATTAAACAATTTCTCGATTTCTGACAGTTACTCTCTGCATATTAGTAGCAACTCAAATTCATTTTTCATTTGACTTCTAGTTGTAGCAATAAGGGCTGCATTTCCACTTCCACAACAAATAGAGAGAGCCATCTTCATTACCCTTTGAGAGTTACAAATTGGTTCATGTCTCTTTTCAAAAGACCCAATGGTTCAAAGCAAAAATATTTTGAAATAGAAAAACTGGGAAATTCAATTATTTTGCAATCATCCAAAAACAAGATACATTTCTGCTGTGATCAAGTCCCTCAATTCCTTTATTTTTTTTTTATGGCAAAACTAATCTGATCAGTTGTTTTCTTACTTTTCTATTTAATTTGCTATCTGATTTCCCAGTGGTAGGTTTATTGACAAATTTAGCAATATAAATATAAAAAGAGTTATACTGAAATAGAATCTCTATATACTTATTAACTAAGAAAGTACATGTTTAAAAAACTAGCATAACATTATCTTCTTATGTAATAAGGTAGACCCGTGAAGTAAAACATTGTTAGATCATAGGTTTATTTTTCCAAAAAATTTTTATTTAGCCCTGAAAACATTTTAATTACATTAAAGTATATAGGTGTCAGATATCTCTACACAAATATTTTTTTACTATATGTTTCTAAAGCCACAAATAGGAATAATATCATCTCCCCTTTCAGAGTAAAGGGAAAATTTCATTTTAAAACATTTTACAAATATTGACAACTGTACAAGTACTACTTTACAGAGGTAGTGAGTTTTTAGTTCTGAATGCCACCTCTCTTTTTATTGATAGTCTTTTTTCTTTGGTTAACAACTGCATTTCAAAACACAGCTCTATTAAAAGTGTCTAACGCCAAAGTTCTGTTTAGGTCTTAAAAAATGTTTCCATTACAAATTTCCGGCACCTTAGAGAAACTGTTGATAATTTTATTGCATTCAATTATTTCTGTATTGTTGGGGAGGAAATTTAAAAAGCCATTTAAAAGAAGAAAATAGTTTGTGGGTAATTGTTTTCTTTAGAAGTGGGAAGGAGCTCTTAAGGAAATGCATATTTAGGAATCTCATTTAGTTGATGGCCAATTTGCTTCCAATCTCTATTAGTATATGTTTGAAGGAAATAGAGTTCATGGAATTATGCAGTCAGCAGATTAGTGAGCACTTGTCCCTGCCTTTGGTACAGTCCAGAGGCCTCTGCAAGTGGACTCAGAAAGTCTCAAGTCTGCCACATGCTCTCCATGTCACTTAAGCCACTTAAGAAAGTCCCTTAGCCTCTGAACATCAGTTTTTCATTTGTAAAATGGAGATAAAGGTGCCTTTCTTGTAAGTTTGCTATTAGGAATGTGACACAACGTATATGAAAAGGCTTTGTAAACTAGAAACTACTCTACAAAAATCAATTACAATAGTTATCATGAGTTCAAAGATTCCCATAACAGATTGTTCAAAAAATAGTTGAATATATATTTTGGGTTCTTGTTTCCTATCCAAGTGCACATGTGATAAATCCTTTATTAGGTTATAAGCTCCTAACCTAATTAAATAAAGACTTTTGCACAGTGAGCATACCACCTCCTCCTAACCTAATTAAATAAAGACTTTTGCACAGTGAGCATACCACCTCCTCCTTCCACGTTGTTCTCTGGATTACGTGTGACTAATGGACACTCAAAAGGTTTTATTGACAGATACTCTCTTCTTCCTCAGTTCCAATAACAAGCATATAGTCACTACTATCAAAAGTCTCTTTTCACCTATTCTCTGTCTAAACCTCCCTATTGCAATCCATTCCTTTTTCCACATATTCTATCCTCTAAAGCAGTGGTTCTCAACCTTTTTAATGCCGCAACCCTTTAATACTGTTCCTAATGTGGTGGTGACCCCCAACCATAAAATTATTTTTGTTGCTACTTCATAACTGCAATTTTGCTACTGTTAATGAATTGTAGTGTAAATATCTGTGTTTTCTGATGGTCTTAGGCTCTACAACAATGGTTCTCAAACTGTGGGTCGCGAAGATAATGTTATGCTAATTTTTTAAACATGTACTTTCTTAGTTAATAAGTATATAGAGTCTAAAGCCATGAAGAACTGGCAGGTCAACATTAACTTAATAAAAGCCTGTATCGTTGTTACCAAACTCTCTTCAGACACAAGACAGAATCCTTGGTTTTCTATCTAAATCTGTCCCTCTTGCAAACCCCAAAACAAGCAGAATTAACTACATCCAGGAAGAAGGAGGAGTGTTTCCTGGCTCAGGAAAAATTCCTAGAGCCAAGAAGTTCCAGAGGGAAGTCCATCCCCATCTGGGCAAGTGAGAGGAACACAGAACACCCACACAAAATGGCTAGAGGAAATATGAACAGAGAGAAAAGGAAGGACAAGGCTGAAGACATCAGAAGCAAAAGAAAGTGAAAGTACAGTGTTCCCAAGGATCTGTCTGACACTCTTTAGAAGACTGATAAGATGCTCTGGTCTACCCTGATGCTTAACAAAAAGTCTTTATTTACTAGCTAAGTAGGTTAGTTGGCATTAGCTCCTAATGAGATGCCTTTCAAAGCTGAAGGGGATGGTGAGGAAAGGATGGCTACCTCTCAGTCCCCCTCCTTGGATCCTATACATGTGCCTACCCATCTGCCCTTGGCTCAAAGCAAGTCTGTATTCTTTTTGTGAGGTTTTTAATAAGCGGACCCGGTTCAACGCACCTTTTAGGTTTAGAGAGAATATTTTTAGTGTAAGACACCTCTCCCAGTCTTTGCCCGATATGACGTGGCTTTCACTCAAGAGCCTTGGGAGAGCTCAGCGATCCTCAGGCTCCCGGTAAACACGTGTGCCCGCAGCCAGCTCCGGCACACCCTGCATTTCAGCACCGCCGCCTCTGGATAGCGCCCTGTGGACCGCCCGGGTCGCCTCCCACGGTCACTCATCCATCCCCAGCCCACTCGTTCTCCTCTTCTCCTTTCCCTCAGTGCCAGAAAAAGAAAAAAAAAAAAAGCACCCCCAACTTCTAATCCCTCATTAAGCCTGCTTCCGCGTCCCTCCCTCAGGGTCTAAACGTGCACACCCCCGCGCCGATGAGTCTGGCCGGAGCCGCAGCAAAGCCACTCGTGCCGGAGACCTCCGACAGGCATCGATCCCCTTTCTCTCGCCCCTGCTAATCCCAAACCAGCAGCCAAGAGCCGGCTCGCTCCCTCTCTCTCCAAGCCCAAAGCCTCCAAGAAACAAACGGCGTGATGGTGTGCTCTCTCTCTCACACACACACACCCGCCCCAGATAGCGGGAGCGCGCGCGCGCGCGCGCGCGCACACACACACACACACACACACACACACTCATATACACACACTCGCACGCCGCAAGCCTCCCAGGTGCCGTCGCCGCCTTGGGAAGAACGTCAGCCAACTTGGGTCCAGATCCATCCACACCAGCTGGGGAAGGCCTCTGGCCGCGCCCGCCCCGCCCCCGCCGCCCACCCCCTCCCGGGCAGCGGGTCCCCACAGCCAAGCCCAAGCTGGCCAGCCCCCCCCCCCTCCCACCGCTCCTCTGCCCCATTCATTCAACCACCCACCTTCCGCGGGCAAAACACGGCGCACCACCCTCAAACATTTCCCCCCCTGGACTCCCCCAACCACCATCCAAGCCCTCAATTCATCTGTCACTGGTTGTTGTGAGTGTAATGTTTGTGTCTCGGATGCATATACCTCATTTCACTCCTTCGAGCTTTCCGCCCAGCCTAAACAAACCGCACGTTATCTCCAACCCCCATCCTCCCCGCTTCTCCGCGCCCCAACCTCTGCCCCATCCCGATCCTCATCAGCCAAGTAGCCAAACCACCGCACAGCCGCACCCAAGTTCTCGAACCTCGACCTCCCACCCAGCCCAAGCCGACACTCACCTTCGCCCCTTCCCCTCCTCCACCCCTTGCCTCCTCCCCCCCCACACACACACCCCACACCCGGCCCCCACCCCGAGAGCCGGGTCTGGCCCGAGCAAGTGACGCCTCGAAAGCGCAGTTTGCATCGCCTCCCCGGAGCCGGGAATAGAGGGGCTGACCTCCGACCAGCGGGATCAGCTAGCGCACCCCTCCGAAGGGCCACACGCCTCCCAGTTCAGTCGCCCTGGAAAATACCGGTGCCGGGGACTGGAGAGAGGCGGAAGCAGCCTCGGGGGGGTGGGCAGGAGGACTCACCGAACATCTGAATGTGCCCTTTGGTGATGGGGTTAAAGCTGCCGCAGGCCAGCAAGATAACGTGGGTCTTGGTGGTCTCGGTCATGGTGCGCGGGCGGGTTCCTCGAGCTGGCCCAGGGGGTCGCTTCTCTTTTTGTGTCTCGATGTCTGCAGAGGGAGAAAGGAAGGCGAGGCTCCGGCGTTGGATGCTGTGGACTCCAAGGAGCCGCTCCAGACGCAAACCGCGTCACTCCCCGCCTCCCCTTAACGCTTGCCTCCCCGGCAAGATCCGAGACAGCTTTTGTACTGCTCTGCTCCGTCCTTCTCTTTGCTGCCTAGCTTCTTTCGCGCCTCTCGACCTTCCTTTCTCTCGCCCCCACCCTACCTCATTCCATCCCGCTTTCTTTTTTTTAGTGTCGATCGAGATAAAATGTGGTACCCACGTCCAGAACCATGAATACTTACAGCAGGGTGTGAGCTCCTTCTCTTACCTCCTTCTGATTTAGTTTCCCTCCCTCATTCTAACACTTTTCTGTCCACATCTATTCTCTAAACCCAAAAGCGTTCGATGTTAAGAACTGTGTCTTTCTCTCTTCCTAAGATTTCAAGTGAGAAATGACTATTGTTCAACTCAGGAGTGTTTACTCCTGCCTTTGTTTTGCCCCTTATCTGATGATTTTGAGCTACTGGACTGAGCCAAGAAATAGGGAAGCCCCAGTCCTTCCCCTCTTCCCTTTCGTGGGTTGAAGCAATGAGATCAGATTGGGAGAACATAAATGGGGCACAATGAGCTCAAGTTGTCTTAGAAAACGACTGTGATCTTACATAAGCTGCCAAAAAAAAAAAACGAGGCAAAGATGTGCGCATTCAATAAATGTTTCTTGAGTGCTCACTGTTGTGTTTAGACTTGGTTATAAAATCTGCTGATAAAGCCAAGTCCCTGTCTTCATCGGATGTACATTCCACTGAAAGGAAACGGACAATACACAACCGATCAAGAAAATATTAGATGGCAGTTCTGCAATGCTCAATCAGTGAATGTAATTTACTCTCCGACTGTGAGTGGAGGACAGGGGACCATCAAGTAGTTAGAGAAGGCCTCTCTGGGCAGATAAATTTTAAACGCAAACCTAAAAGACAAGGAGTTGCTAGTACCAATATTCTGGGACAGGTAAGAGTTTATTGTGCCAGTGTGGCTAGAGTACTCATATATGAATAAAGGGGGAAAACCTAAGAGGGAAGATTGGATTTGTGAGCAGGATCCAATAAAGTAGGGCTTCTAGGTTAAAAAGGTAGGGTTTGGCCGAAACCGGTTTGGCTCAGTGGATAGAGCATCGGCCTGCGACTGAAGGGTCCCAGGTTCGATTCTGGTCAAGGGCATGTACCTTGGTTGCGGGCACATCCCCAGTCGGGGGGGGGGGTGTGCAGGAGGCAACTGATCAATGTTTCTCTCTCATCAATGTTTCTAGCTCTCTATCCCTCTCCCATCCTCTCTGTAAAAACATCAATAAAATATATTTAAAAAAAAAAAAAGGTAGGGTTTGGAATAATTTAGAGAGGAATGAAATAAGGAAACCACTGGAGACCTTCCACACGGGGGAAGCAGAATGCTTCCAGGTGCCAACATGCTGGGCCCCAAGCTCTCAGAGGACAGAATTGCCCTTGTCTGTGTATCTTTATTTGGCTGTTGTTCATCTATCACTTAATGTCTTTTGTAATAAGTGGGGTATCTAGTGGTGGTGGTGGGGAACCCATTGAAGCTTTTAAGCAGAGGAGTGATTCATAATTTACACTTTTATAAGACAGTACTGGCTGCTAGGTGGGAAATGGGAAGACACGGAAAGCATTTAGGAAAACCTGCTGGCAGTCTAAGCAAATGGAATGTCTTTGAACTAGGATTTATAGAGGTGACGTTGATGAGAAGCAAAGGGTCTCAGGATAAGTTTTGTAAATAAAGTTTTTGAGCTTTGCAAAGAGATTGAATTTGGAAGGTGAAGGAAAGAGAAATCTAGGAAAATGTCTAGAAATTTGGCTTATGGAAATGAAGAGGTAGAGACTGAGAAAGATGGGAAAAGAAAGTGTGAAAAGCGAGCAAGTGTTCTGTTCTGATATAATAGATAGACCTAATAATTTCTTTTTTAAACTGGCCTTTTAAAAAGTGAGATAATGATTGACATATATCATTGTATTTGTCTCAGGTGTACATAACAATTCTGAACATAGAACTCCACAATACAAATATTTACCTTTCCTGGGCTTCAAGTTTCTTGGGTAAATTGCTTATCCAAGAGTATATAATAGGTGTGCAATTAATACTTGTTAAATCATTCTGACTAGCAAATCAACCCTAATATGTATAAATTTTCTAGTTGGAATACAAGGGTCCTAAGAATTGGTGTATATCAATAATGAAGTTTGCATCTTCCCTGATATGGAATGCAGGTTATTGGGTCAGAAAGAGCAAGATGTTGAAGGCAGGCTGACTTGGGCATGAAACAATGACACTAGCTGGGCAATTAACATGATTATAGTTAAGCAATAAATATTTATTGAGATCTGCCATGTGTCAGGCACTTGATTTAGGGGCTTTGAACAAAACAAAGTCCCTGCTTTAGTAAAACTCACATTTTAGAGGAAAAAACAGGTCATAAAACAATGAATAACCCTAATGGTAATAAATACCATAATGAGAAGGAAGCAGGGTCAGAAGAAAAGGAAAGGGAAATTCTTTATTTAAGGTGATCAGGAATGGTTTCTTTGATAACATGGTATCTGAGCAGGGGCCTGAAGGAAGTGAAGAAATGTTTCACTTGCTAATTGTATGTGTCACTTGCTAATTGTATGGCTTTGAACTAGAGCTGCTATATTACATGCCCTGTGTACTATATATACAGGTGTATAGTATGTATCGAATAAGGCCATGTGTGAGTAAATGACTTTTTTTAAAGCATATTGTCAGTTTTAGGCCAAACTTCACAGTTGTTATGTTCAAAATACGTATTTTTGTGTGTGTTTAGATTTTTTTATTATTTTCAATCCTCACTCAAGGATATTTTTCCATTGATTTTTAGAGAGAGTGGTAGAGGGAAAGACAGAGAGAAATATCAATGTGAGAGAAACACATAGATTGGTTGCCTCCAGCATGCACTCCTCCCATCCCCCACCCCAGGGCCCAAGACTGGGAGGAGCCTGCAACCCAGGTACTTGCCCTTGACCAGAATCAAATCCAGGACTCTGGTCCGCAGGCTGACGCTCTATCCACTCAGCCAAACCATCCAGGACTATTTAGAGTTTGTTATTGATGACTTTGTCAAGGATATTTCTAGAAGTTACAATCGTAGAAGGCAATGGATTGGGAAACAAATAGCCAAAAAACATACTATAAACAAATTAATTTTCAGTTAAGATTCTGAGGCTGACTTATAAGATATAGAAATAGGAATGTCAAGTCTCTTGCATAATACATGTACCTTAATATATAGAGTGAGCTATTCTCAGTAGTGCTTATTTTAACTTAGGTAACATAATTTGGTCCAATATTTCAACTTTCCAACAGCTGGGTAATTGCTTTAGGCTGAAAAAGAACCAGAGTTATTCTCCCACAGCCTAAATCTTGCAATCTGCTCCAGCTAGTTCAAGTTCCAAATGGCTCAAGGCAGACAGTCCAACCCAGAACTTTCCCTGCTATAAATATCTGTTCTGATGGGCAGGCTTAAGTGTCTATTGGGTCTGGTATGAAATGTGCATATGTAAAATCTAGCAGTGTGGGTACTGATGCTCACTTATCTCCCTGTTTACCTAGCTTGGATTAATCATCCATTTGCATCACAAATCAGGATAAAACCATTTCATGTTTATGAAGCTGGGTTCCAAAGTAATATTAGGGATCCTTTATAGGAAGAGCAAAAAGGCACACACCTAGATGTGGCTCCTTCAGTTCCTGAGATAAAGTCAGATATTAAATATTTATTTTATGTTTTCCTGGTAAAAAAAAAAAAGTTACTCTGGGAAATGACTCTGAGAAATCCCATGACTCTTTAGGATGCTCTACAACTCCCTATATTTGCATAGTTCTCTCTCTTTTGCTTTCTCTACTTCAAGACAAACATCTTCAGGGAATAGGATATATAAAGAAAAGTTCAATCAGAAAGAATTACAATGAATAAGAAGTCAAAGTATTCCTTGAAATGACATGTGAGAATATCTCTGCCTCCGTCCTTTAAGTCATCTGAATGAAAAACATGTCTAGCTCACAGGAGTCTTAAATAAAGGATAGGGAACTTAAAAGATGAAAGTTTGGTGGGGTTTTTTTTATTACATTAATACCTCACAATTTGGTCAAGTCAGATCTAACCTAGAATTTTAATCCCATGACTCCCTAAATTTATGAAATGTAGAAATTAACAGTGGTGCAGCCGAGCTTCTCCAAAAACTTGCCAATAATAACCAATTTCAGAGGAAATGGAGGCATAAGAAAAATATGCACCAGTTGGACCAAATGTTAGCTTCAGTCTTCACAGCCCATATTCATTCAGTTGCTCTACTTGAAATGGCTGAAGGTTGGTAGCTGTACATTTTTAGATTTTATGAGTTTCTTGTATGATTCGGGACCATTTCAGAAATCTATAGCAGACACCCTATTCAAACTAACTTAAGCCAAAAAGAACTTATTAATCTACTAGAGGCCCGGTGCACAAAATTCATGCATGGGAGGGGGGGTGTCCCCTCAGCCCAGCCTTCACTCTCTTGCAGTTGGACATCCCTTTCACAGTCCGGGACCCCTCGCTCCTTACCTCCTGCCTGCTCTTTACTGCTTGGCTCACTGCTCCTTAGCACTGCCATGGAGGTGGGAGAGGCTCCTGCCACCGCCGCTGCACTTGCCAGCCGTGAGCCTGGTTTCTGGCTGATCAGCACTCCCCCTGTGGGAGTGCACTGACTACCAGGGGGCAGCTCCTGCGTTGAGCATCTGCCCCCTGGAGGTCAGTGAGCATCATAGCGACCGGTTGTTCTGCTGTTCAGTCGATTTGCATATTAGGGTTTTATTATATAGGATAATTATTGCTGGTCCCTAATATTCTATTTCTGCCCCTATCAAAAGGATTTGCCCAAGATTATTCAGTGCTATCCATGGCACAGGCAAGATTCGAACCAGGCCTGTCAAGAGTCCAGGGCCCCTTCCTATAGCAAGACCCCACACTGCCTTTCTAAAGGAAGATTCATCGATGCAGGACTATGGAGTGAGTGAGGGTCTCTTGACTCTCCAACATGATAACTAACCTGGGTGAGGACCGAAAGACTGCTGTGCCAGTCCACTGTGCAGTGACATTTCCAACTAAAGGCTGAGCCCACTATCTACCCAGACTGATTGCCAGGCAGAGTCCCACCAGTTGGACTTGATATATGTGGTAGAGAAGGCAGCCCTCGCTGCCTGTGATCACCAGCACCTGCTCTGCTTCCTTTCTCACCTGCCCACCTCTGCTGGGGCCTCCCTTCCCCTTCAGCTGTGAGTCAACATGTTCTGGCTCAGCTGGTCTTTGAACTTGCTCTTGGTTCTCGGGTGCCTAAGTCCCCAGGCATGTCTCTTTCCAGAGACTTCCTGGCAGAAGGTAAGCATAGGCCAGTTTTGGTGAAAGTGCTTTAAAATCTTCTTGAGGCCCTAAAAGATCGTTGAGATGGTTTCCGAGATGATTTGAGCAAATTCATCACGGTAGAGAAAGTGTCATTAATGTATAATAGGAGTTCATTTCCTCATATAAGTAGCGCTGAAAGAGTACTTTGAAGTAATCAAAGTTTGTATTATTAGAAATGATAGATCTTTTGCTCTTTCCACCACTCTGGAAAAATGCAGGAGCCATAATATGGGTTGAAATGAAATATGCTACTAAAAGGAGGCAATTTCACAATGCAATGGATAAGTGACTGCCGAGGTGGCTGAATCTGATGCATTGTTCTCTGTGCTCTCCAACAAATCCAGGATGCTGAAAGAAAAGGAAGCATTTCTCATGGGAGAATGACCCAGATGAGATTTAACTGATCATCCTAGAGAATGGGATTCAGAGGAGGAAGAAGGAAACTTGCTCACACCTTTTCCTAAAAGCTCCACTAAGAAAAAAAGGCAAAATGAAAGTTTTATGAACATAAAGTGGGGCTTGGTATATTTGTGTTTGGGGTGTGTGTGTGTGTGTGTGTGTAGGGTAGTATCTTGCTCAGGGAGAGTTTACCTGGAAATATTTGTTATGAGAGATCTGGATATTATTGAAAATAATACAATAAAGGGAAACCAAGGCAGAAAAGTAAGCAATATATTAGTCAAACTTCATATATGGAAATCCATGTTTACACAAGAGATAAGTAAGAAGTGGATGATTATTGATGGGTTTTTTTGTTGTTGTTGTTTTAGATGTTTTTCTAAATAAGATTTCCTAAGTACCAAGATCCTAATTGGGCATCCATGTTATAAGATATAGAAAACTAAGTTATAGTTACATTAAGAAGCCAATATTGTGCTAATTTGCCTAAGTTTCCTTTCATTGCTCCTGTGATTAACCACTCTTCCACCTTGCTCTCCCCTCTACCTCCCCTCTGCCATCTCCCCTCACACACAAAAGATGCCCATGTTAAACATGTCGCAGGGGGAAGTTCAGGAAAAAATATGCTTAAGAAGCTTGGTAGATCCCTTTGTATGCAAAGAATGTATTTATCCCATGTGATTAGTGCTCATTCCCCAAAGCTTCCTCTGAAGGATTAATTCTTGGCCTTTTTTGGTTAGCCCAGTCCTTAATGATAAGTGCAATTTAAAGTGATAGACATACAAGCTACTAAAAGTAGTCTATACTTTTCTATATTAACTAACTCAAATTTATCCTCTTTCTAATTAGTTTGAATGAGTGCCATAGTATACAGCAGGGGTCCTCTATTTTTTTTAAAATGTATTTTATTGATTTTTTTACAGAGAGGAAAGGAGAGGGATAGAGAGCCAGAAACATGGACGAGAGAGAAACATCGATCAGCTGCCTCCTGCACACCCCACACTGGGGATGTGCCCGCAACCCAGGTACATGCCCTCGACCGGAATCTAACCTGGGACCCTTCAGCTGGCAGGCCGACGCTCTATCCACTGAGCCAAACCGGTCAGGGCCTCAAACTTTTTAAACAGGGGGCCAGTTCACTGTCCCTCAGACCGTTGGAGGGCCGGACTATAGTTTAAAAAAAACTATGAACAAATTCCTATGCACACTGCACATATCTTATTTTGAAGTGAAAAAACAAAATGGCAAAAACACCCGCATGTGGCCCGTGGGCCATAGTTTGAGGACGCCTGGTATAGAGATTGCAAATTTATTCAAGAAAATATTTTCAGAGTCAAAAGAAGGGTGCTTGAGATGCTTTTGCTCACTAGACTTAGAAGTTGCCTTTGAGATAGTAGGAGACTGTTGGTTGCCAACTCCCTTCTTCCTTTTTTTAGGCTCTCAGTCCCATCTACCTTTGGAGTCAGTGTAACTGGGTGACCCAGTTCTGGCCAATGATATACCAGGGCAAGTGAGCTAGGGTGAGAGGGGGGATTCACCTCTGGGAATGATTTTTATTCCTGATAAAAACAGAGGTGGGGTTTCAAACAATTTTATGAGGATGTGATCCTGGAGCTACAGCAGCAATTTTGTTACCATAAGCTGACTATCTGAGAATGAACATTGAATACTCAAAGATATTAGAGTCGAAAGGTTTTTTAAAAGATTTTTTGGCTGCTAGAAGGGGCAATGCGGGGGAAAGAGGACACCTATAATACTTTCAACAATGAAGTGGGGTTTTTTAAAGATTTTTGATGGCATCATCAAGCGACATCTCAACACCACAGCCATCTATGTCCAGATAAATGTGCTAATTGCTTAAGCCACTGTTTGTCACATATTCTGTGACTTGCAGCTGTATGTAGCCTGACTGATACAACAGACCTGGCAAAGGAAAAGGCTCCTATATCCCTGCATAAAAGAAAACTCTCTTTTCTACCTTCTGTCTCAACTAGGGTTGCTATGACACAATTTGACAGGGGTATACATTAGCAATTCTGACACTACTTTGCATGTATACTACAGTTAAGTAAAAAAACAAATTTTGCCCTAACCAGTTTGGCTCAGTGGATAGAGCATTGGCCTGCAGACTGAAAGGTCCCAGTTTCGATTCCTGTCAAGGGCATGTACCTTGGTTGCAGGCACATCCCCAGTAGGAGGTGTGCAGGAGGCAGCTGATCGATGTTTCTAACTCTCTATTCCCTCTCCCTTCCTCTCTGTAAAAAAATCAATAAAATATATATTTTTTAAAAATTTACAAAACAACAAGAAACAAACAAACAAGTTTTCTCACTATCAAAGAAAGAAGTTACAAATAAGCAGAGAAGGCTAGAATGGACCCTGTGGTTCTAGATTAACGTTGACTAGAACTAGTATGAACCCACTATCTGTTGTATACACATGGGTAGAAAGATACAGAAGTAAATATGAATTTGTGTGTATATATGGGTTAGTAAACATACACACATTTCCTTGTCTATCAGTTCAAAAAAAAAGGGCCTACAAGCAATGATACCCCATTAGCAATGAGCACCCAGATCTTGCTTTCTAAACATCAACCTCCAATAAAAGAAACCAAGGCTTCTTGAAGAAATGGCTGATTCTATGACTGAACCAAGGAAAATACAAGTCTGGAGCTGCCTGCAGTGCCTTAAAGTAAGGAAGTGCTAAAATAATAAAGGATAGGGCATGTTTGGGGCATATCGAAGACCACTCACATAATGACTCATAGGACTCAGCCTATAGTTACATTAATGGCTAAAATTTATCACAATGACAGAATAATGTTACACAGCAGATCATGAAGGGAAAAAGATACGTTGGAGAAATCTATCAATAGGCCTTTGATACTGTCCCTGCCAGCCCAGGAGGAGACAACACCAGGTGTGCTACCTTCTCTAACAGTGAGCATGCAGGGCCACATGTGTATGTCTCTCCTCAGGAAGCCCATTTGAGACTTAGAGTTGAGGGCTTTTATTAGGGGATAGTCATGTAGGCATTCTCAGACTGGCAAGTGCCAAAATCCCAGGATCTCAGAAGGAAGCAGGTGTTTGGTACCTGAAGTGAACAAAATAACCTTCCCAGTGTCGGGAACTTTCCATGTCAGTATGGGGAACTCTTCACAAGCCAAGTTCCCAGATGCCAGCCAAGGGCAACCTTGCCAGCAGGCCCTTCTAAAGATAGCAGCCGTGGGCCTGAGATGTTAACTCTTTCCTGTACAGGCCGTATAAAAAGGACACAGAAGCCTACCTACCACTCCCCTGACCAAAGATGGCACAATTTGAACAACAAAATAAATAATTGTAGTATAGCATTATAATTCAAAGACTAAAATAGATATCCATGACTTTATACTGATATCAGTAAGTAAATTAGAAGGGAGAGGACTACATCTTTCTTACAGAATAATTTCAAATAAGTGTAGAAGGAAAATTGTAGGGGAAATTGAAAATCACCATTAGAGCATAACAATGATGATTGCTGTAAGCAAGATTTCCTAAAATTAGTAGATGAAACAGGAAAAGCAGAATGTTTGTATACCCTCAAAGTATCTCACCAAAAAATATTAATTATTGTGGTGATTTAAACATGTATCAAAAATTTTTTTTATAATTAGCCTCCCAGGAGCTGAAGTATAATTCCCTTCTCCCTGAGTGTGGATTGGACTTACTAAGTTCTCCTAACAGAGTCTATAAAAGGGAAGAATAGTATCTTTACAATAGAGAAATCTGGCAGACACTAATTGATCCAAGTGTTCAAAGTTTACAACGTTGGTAATAAGTAATGTTGATATAATGTACCCCTGATGTGATGCAATAAAACGGGTACTTCACCTCTGTGATATTATTTCCCAAAAGCCATAAATTTAGTCTAATCATGAAAAAAATATCAGAAAAAAAACCCAATCCAGGGATATTTTACAAAATAACCTGACCAGTACTATTCAAAATTGTCAAGGTCATGAGAAACAAGGAAAGACTGAGTATCACAGATTGAATGGGGACTTAGACGTAATGATGAAATGTAACATGGACTGGATCTTGGAACCAAAAGGGACACTAATGGAAAAACTGGTGAAATCGGAAGGAAGTCTGTAGTTCAGTTAATAGTATTGTACCAGTGTTAATTTCACAGTGTCAGTCATTGAACAGTGGTTATATAACATGTTAATGTTAGGGGAAGCTGGATGAAGGATATCCGTGAACTCTCTGTACTATATTTCCAACTCTTCTGTAAATCTAAAGTTTTTTCAAAAAAAAAAAATTGTAGGCTGGCACATAACAGTTACTATCTGATGTTAGCTTCTCTTGTTTAATTTACTTTATAATCACCCCCAGAGGGCGATAATGTTGGGAAATCTCTTGTTGCTTCTACTCCAAATAAAAAGTGTATTTCTAACAATGAGTGATTTTGTGGCATTTATAAGCTTGGGAAATTTCATTGCCCTTTAAAAGAACAATGTCATGATAGAAAGCTACCAGGCTGAAAGTTAATGCTTTTGGTCTTTTTTTTTTTTTTTTTTTTTTTTTTTTTTTTAGTTGCTGGGGATGCCTTGGTTTTATTGTCCTATCAGTGGAGACTGGTTTCCGGACGGCCAGCATGGCTGGAGAATTGGGTCTGGACTGTGGCCACTTGGAGGCAAGATGCCCCTACACCAGGCCCTACCCTACAAACCCAACTATCCAAGCCGGTGGTCTGAGGCTGTTTGGAAATACATGACCCAGAATACTGAAATCAAGTCAACACTGAAGCCAGAAGTACCCCAAAACGGGACAGTGTAAAAAGTGTGGCACACGTGGGCCTCACTGCTGGCCCTAAGAGTTCTAGTTGTATCCTATTCTTACCTGTGCTTCATCCTACAGTAAAATGTTTCTTTTCCTCTTATTGGAAGAGAGCTTTGTAAGTTTTACCCTGGCGAAGCTCCTTCTTGCTCAGTGGGCTTTGTAAAGCTACTATGAAGTAGTTATTATTTATGTTCCTACCTACTTCCAAAAGGAATCTAATGGATGGCTCATTCTCCAAATAATTTTGCTAACCCTGGGTCTTTATTCTCATCCAGACCATCTGTTCCTCTTCACCATGAAGTCAGAGCACTAAATTTGTGACAGCACCATCATTTCCATGGTAACAGGATGTGGTCTTCATCACTGAATCCTGATTTCCCTCTGACCAGGATCGAGTAGCTGGAGGATGGCGGAGTACACGCTGACATTTTCCATTCTTTTCATGTTTAGCTTCTCTCCAAAGTTCTTACTTTTCATTTTCAAGTCTTATACTCAGCCTAGATATGTGTTTTTGCCTTTGTCCCGTAAATGATTAGATATGCAAGCCAAAAAATAATAAATAATAAGTGGAGAAATCTCTCTCTCTCTCTCTCTCTCTCTCTCTCTCTCTCTCTCTCTCTCTCACACACACACACACACACACACACACACACACTATGGTATATAAACTTACTTGAAAGTGGGATGATTAGCAAATGCTCTTTGCATTCATATAGAAGAAAAGAGAATAAGAAATGAAAAAATCTATTTTAAAGACAAGAATCTTCTAAGCCTAAGAAATTGGCTTTGATGGCTGAAAAGTAGTGGAAGGCAGCTGACCTCATTCCTGCTCAATGCTTTCCCTATCTCGCTTAGCACCATATGACATAAAAGTCTTCCTGTGGGAGCTCAGACCCTCTGACCAAAGGAAGATGGATCAGCAGCTTTATTCATATAAAGGACTAATACCTGGATATTTTGTCCATTTGTTTTAATCTCACACAACTTTTTCTTCTCTCACACAACAGTTACACAATCTTTAGAGAAACTTCTTAGAACATAATTTGCTGTACTATGGAACTGAGTAAAGGGTATAAAATTTTAAGAGAACTAGTTATTGGAGTATCAGAAGAAAATCCCTGATTGGTACATTAACCTAGCAATTTTACAGGACAGTCTGTAACAGGCAAGGATTGTTGTAATGAGGCTCTGCTGGCATACCACATAACATATTTTATGGATATGTAAGATATATTATAAATGATATATAAAGTTATATATAATATATTATATATGTATATTATAGAAAAAGTGAAATATTTGTCGCCAAAAAATCTGGTATTTGTTTTAAAAATGTGTTTACAAATATCATACTGAATATAATATGCTGCAATTTGATGTTATAAAAAGACTTATCCATGTACTGATATAGAGTGAGTTACTTTAACTTCTGTACAGTATTTTGTTGAAAGAATATACCATAGTTTGTCTGCTCCCTATTTATTCATTCATTCTTGGGGTGTTTCCAGTATTTTATTAATACAAACCATATTGTAATTATCCTTACCTATCTTTTTTTACCAACTACAGATATCTCCTATCTCAGTAAGTGGCATCACCAGGCACCAGGCATAGGTGCTTGGCCCAAAACCTCAAAGTCAATTCTGAACCTTTTCCTTCACACCTTGGACCAAGTTGTCTGTTCTGTATCCTAATCCAACCACTCGCAACACTCTCAAATCCTAGCCACCAACATCTCTTTCCTACCACTGCAGTAGCTTCCTAGCCTACCCCACTCACTCCACTTTACACCATGGACTTTCTGTATTTTTTTTTTTTTCAAGATGTTAAGCTCATTTGCCATACCTTCTTGCCTGAAATGCACTTTCCTCAGAACTTAAACATGTATATTGCTTGTTCCCTCGTTTCTGTGAATTCTTAAATTCACCTTCTCAGGAAGGCCTTCCCTGTCCGTCTAGCTAAAATAGTGCCTCCTGCCTCCAGGTCTTTACCCTGCTAACCTTTGCTTCAAGATACTGAACTGGTATGTATCCATAAGTCTGTCTCAGCTTCATGAGAGCAGTCTTGTTCACCTTTTATTCCCATGGTCCTACTGTGATGGTTGGTTCAGGTAGGAACTTGATAAATATTCATTCAGTAAATGAATGTTTCCTTATGCATTTCTCAACATTTCTTCTGAATTATGTATCTAGAGCTGGTGTCTCTGGATCATAGAATGTGTGGACATGGTATTTCCAAGTTGCTCCTATAGGTGGTTGTAGGAATTTGTACCTCCATCTGCACAAGATCTCTCATTTCCATATAACTGATAGCCAACACTTGGTATTGTCAGATTTAGAATTTCCCCCCCAATCTGATGGATGCTTTAATTTACATTTCTCTGATTACTAGGGAGGTTGAGTGTATTTTTTAAACCAATTTTTCTATAGGTTGTTTTTCTTTCTCTTATTGGTAAAAGTAGTTTATATTATCTGAATATTAATCCTTGGTTTGATATATATGTTGCAATTATCTTCTCCCAGATTGTGACTTTCCTTTAAATATTGTTTCTAGGATATTTTATCAAGCAGAATTACTAAATTTGGAGTGTTCAAATTTATTAGGCTTTTTCTTTATAATCTGTGCTTTTGATGGTACATTTAAATAATCCTTCCTTCCCCTGTGATTATAAAGGTATTCACCTATAATTTCTTCTAATGGTTATAATATTTTTATTTTGTTTCAGGTTTAGATCTTTAACTCATCTGGAGTTTAATTTATAGCAGTGGTTCTCAAACTGTAGTACGGGGATAACTGGAAGTCCCAAGACTTTTTCAGGAAGTTTACAAGGTCAACCCTATTTTTGTAATAATACCAAGACATCATTTGCTTCTTTTCACTCTCATTCTCTCATGAGTAGTAGAATTTTCCAGAGGCTATGTGATATGTAATGATGTCATTACTGATTGGGCAACTTATAAACAGCAGAAACTTAGTGCTCAAAGTTCTGAAGGCTGTGAGGTGTCTGATCAGAACACTAATCTCATTCATGAGGGCTCCACCCTTATAATCTAATCACCTCCCAATGGTCCTACCTACTAATGCCATCACCTAGGAGTTAGGATTTCCACATAAGAATTTGGCCGGGGGGGGGGGGCGGGGGGCAACACAAACATTCACATCATCAAACATGGTAAATATCAATAGCTGTACCCCACATAAACAATAATTGTGGGATCTTCAATAATTTTTAAGAATATAAAGGAGTTCTGAGACCAAAAATTCTGAGAACTGTTGGCATAATGTATGGGATAGGGGTCCCATTTCATTTTTTTTTCAGTTCTCACACATTTTTTGTCCAACTATTTGGAGGCATATTATTATTATTATTATTTCTGTTGCAATTGTAAATGGGATCTTCCCCTGTTACATAGGTGTATAGGTTTCTTATTATTTAGGTATATAGGATTGCTATTGACTTTTTGCATTGATCATGATTTAGCAACATTACTCAACACTTAGTCTAATATATTTTTCTTGAAAAGCCTCTTAGAGATTCTAATTAAAAAACAATGTTTTCTGTAAATATTTTGTACTTTTCCTTGCTAATCACTGAACAGCTTTTTTCTCTTAAATACAGGACTAGAACTTGTAACATAATATTTCATTGTAGAGGTTAGAGCAGGCTCATCATGTTCTTGACTCTAATGATAATACTTCTAGTCTCATAATTAATGTTTGTTATAGATTCTTTGTATATGGTATACTCACATCAATAGTCTTTGTCAGATAAAAGATTTTGTTATTAATTATGTTTCTTGACTTTTCATTTTACTTGTATTTATTGAGATAGGCAGCATATGGATCTTTTCCTTAATCTGATAATAGGTGGGTCATAGATAGATTTTAGAAAGGTCTTTGCATTTCAGCTCAACTTTATTTGTGCTTGATGTATTATATTGTATACTCTGCTAGATTTTATTTTATAATTTATTTAGGATTTTCATATCAAAGTTCAAAAAATGAGGTTTGTCTAAATTTTTCTTTGGTATCCAGATTACAGTAAATTCATAAAATAAGCTGAGTAGACTTTACTCCTATTACCTGGAACAATCTGTGTAGATGGGATTGTGCCATTAACATTGGTAAAGCTCACCTGTAAAACCATTAGGCCTGGTTTCTTTGACAAAACATGGGGGGAGGATGGGAAGGACATTACCAGGAGACTTTTGACTACTGACCTATTTTATTAATTATTGATTTGTTCAGACTTTCTATTTCTTTTTGAGAAAATTTGCACTTTTCTGGTAAATTGTCTATTTTTACCTCAGTTTTCAATTTACTGGTATAAATAAGACCACTCAATATTACAAACTTTACAGTATAACTGATGATATTCTTAACAGCTGTTAAAGTCTTCTCATGTGACACTCTTTACATCCTGAAGCAGAGTCAAGCTCTCCCACAGTACCTATCCAAATTCATATCATACAGAATCTGTGAGACAATAAAATGGTTTATTGTTTCATACCACTATATTATGTTTTGGATTATTGGGGGCGTTTTCTGCACAGCAATACGCAGAACACAAGAAGGAGGCATTTAATAATAGCCTCAGAAAGAGAAAATATCATTTTTGTATCCTGGGTCCTTTCCTGCTGATGTCTCTCACCTCCTTATAAGACGAAACCTCTCCTAGCTAGCTCTCTCATTTTATAGGCAAGCTTTCTGAAGCCACTCAAGTCAGTTTTATTACCATCTACATGCTGATGGTTCCTTGATCTACAACTCTAACTCAGATTTCTCTCAAGTTCTCCAGATCCTCAAGATCTCTAAATCCCAGACAATTGCAGTTCAATGTGTCCAAAACCAACTCATAATCTCCACAGTCATACATCTCTCCAAGTGATTTCTCCACCCATGTTTTCTATTTTCATCCAGTTTCCCAAGCAGAAACCTGGGGGGTCTCCTTGATTTCTTCCTCTCCCTCTCTCATATCCAATAAGTGACCAAGTCTTATCATCATATTTCCATTTAAGGAATTTTTATAGCCCAGAATTTATTAACTATCACCAGAGCCATAGCAGTATAATGAATTAAAGATGAGGTTAAGTGGAATAAAAAAAATTAAAATGTCACTGAAGTCAATGTAAAAATAGTTTTGGTATTGCCCAATGGAACATCAAGTTTGAACGAATAAGAACTTACAAGAGATTGTTAGATTTAGTTAGGAGGTTCTTGGTGGTCTCAAGGTCACCTGAGGGGTAAAAGATGAATTTCTTCAGTGTATATAGTAGTTGGACAACTGTCTGTGTTACTTTGTAATTAGCTAGTTGTTAATATTAATCATAGGAAAGGAGCGAAGGGGAGGCCAGACATTATAAGCTTGGTCATCTGGGCAGCTTCACTAAGAAGCTGCAGTTTGACACTCCCCAGGGAACTACTGGTCCATTCCTTGCAGATCACTGGGGAAAGGGACCCACCAAGGGGGAAGATGGATGCTTACGCAGTGAAGTTGAGGTTATGCAGGGAAGATGCTTGCCTGTCAGTCTAATCTGGGAAACAAATCATTGGCTAGAGGGGGAAAATCTGCATACAAAGGAATTACATTGTTCCTCTTGCTTTGCTCCTGCTTCCTTGCACTCACCCATGCTCCCTCCATAGCCAGGTGTCCCTAGAAGCCACATGGCCCAAAGCCATGCAGACCCCACATGCAATGGGCTGCAGCTGGGAACACGAGCTAATCTGGACTGTATTCCATATGGAATGGAGGCTCTGGGCAGGAGCGCTGCTGAAGACGAAGTGGGACTTCTTTTCCTTGGCGGGACAGAGGGAGATGGGACCTTGGGAACTCGGGTTTAATTCCGCAGAAATGAAACTTTCCATGACACCTCATCCTCCTATGGGGGCCTCAGGAAATTCTTACTCCGTGGCACCCCAAGAAGCTCACTTCCACCAGCAACAGGTGGGGGACACAGAGAGCACCCCACTGATAATATCTGGACTGCGCTGTTTTGTGTTGTTTTAAATGTTTTCATTTTCACCAAAATGGGTAAGAGTTGGGTGACATCACACTTTGTACCCACAGGTTAAATTCAAATGATACTTTTTTTTTTTTTTGAGAATAGTCTTCAAAATGACAATGCAAAGTTTCTCATGGTACATACCAGCCTCCTTGAAGTGGCTCATTACATAGAATTATCTCCAACTGTCACAGATTATAGGCAAGGAGAGCCAGAACGTCCCTTCAGAAGACAGGGATTGCTGAGTCTGCAGGCATATTGCAGAGGTCACCAAGTCCCTTCCTTGTTTTTAAGACAGAATGGGAATCTAGTCTCTTCTTAATATCTCTCAATTAAAGCAGATTTTAATAGATAGATGTCTAACAACTGTTACTACCACCAGGCAGTGCAATTCTTGACTCATCCATTTCTTCTTCCTCTTCTTCCAGACTCTATGGTTTCCTTTCTTCGTGTTCTCTTTCCTTACGCTTGCTTCCTTCTCCGTTCAGTTTTCCTGCCTCTCTCTCTCTCTCTCTCTCTCTTTTTTTCTCACCCATAAATAGAAACCAAAAATGTTGAGGTTCCTGACTGGTTACATTCCAGATAAATAAGGAAATGCAGGTTGTTGTATAACTGGGAGAGGTCAGGGGTGTGATCTAAAGTTGAGAGAAGAGGAGGGTTTTAAAGGTAAAGGAAGGCAAAAAGGTTAAGTATAGGTTTCATTTTAGACTTTTATTACATAAAATGATTCTTTTGTGAATTCCATCTAGGCATTCCATCTTTCACAGGTGATCCAAAATTACCAAAGATGGTCAATAACATGTATTCAAAGATGATCACCTTCATTAGTTTTTGTTTATACAAAAGTATCAGTACCCAATATTGCATTAGAGTGAGCCTTAGGAAATGCCTTAGGAACTGTCTATAAGAACTTGTGTGTGTTTTTTTCAACCACCAGGATGTAAAATGTCACTGAATTCAATGTAAAAATTGTGTTGGTATTGCCCAATGGAACATAAAGTTTGAAAGAATAAGAACTTACAAGAGATTGTTAGATTTAGTTACATTTATCTTTAACCTATCTCCTTTTCAATTTCCAGTGTTACTTTCAGGCTCTTGTGATGTAGCAGGTAGCCGAGACATTGTTTAAAAATAATGACCAACAAACTCCTAATAACAACAACAAGAAATCTATCTTACTTTTTGGTTGGTGGGAGATATTGAAAAATATAAAAATAAACAGCCACCCATCAATAGTTTGTCTCACAGAAATAACTGCTATTAATATTTTCTTGTATTTCTGACCATTTCCTAGGCAATTCTATTTCATAATTACATTTATATATGCGGTTTTGTATCTTCCGGGCATGTGCTAGTTTAGAACACTTTTAGTCATGGTTTCCCATCCCTTTTCTGGCCAGTGGAACTGTATATGCTCCTTTTCCTGCTGGGAAATAGAATTTGAAAAAAGTAAACTCTGCAGTCTCCTTCTGAAGGAGACATTAAGTGGATTATCTAGGTGCATGTCTGTTCTTTATCTCAGGGTAGAATGGCTCTAGGGTCCCCTACCACAGATTTATCCTCTATAATTGCCCCCATTTATTTGATTCTCCTCTAAACTTTAAATTCTGAAAGCAAGACTGTATACACATTTCTACACCAGTACCAGCCTATGACCCTTTATGTAAAAAATTCTCAGTATATTTTTGGAGATTGAATGAATGAAAGGAAAAGGAAACACTACAATTCTAGAGGATCTGTAACTCATCAAGCCTTCTCCTCAGTGTCAGGATGCATGCATCTGGATTAAACTTCCCAGAAGTAAAATATAGATTTAGATTTGTCTCGAACGAGTAGAGAAAGATAGGAATTGATCATCAGTGGAGCATCCCCTTTGGACCCTAAACTCCTGACTCTACCTAAGATTCCTACTGTGCTTTAATTCTTACATTTGGCTCTCCACAAATATTTATAGAAAATTAATTTCTGCCGAAACCGGTTTGGCTCAGTGGATAGAACGTCAGCCTGCGGACTCAAGGGTCCCAGGTTCGATTCCGGTCAAGGGCATGTACCTTGGTTGCGGGCACATCCCCAGTAGGGGGTGTGCAGGAGGCAGCTGATCGATGTTTCTCTCTCATCGATGTTTCTAACTCTATCCCTCTCTCTTCCTCTCTGTAAAAAATCAATATAAAAAAAAAAAAGAAAATTAATTTCAACTCTTTCCTCATTTAATAATCATTGTAACATGTAGGCCACTGCTGGCTACATTTTGGAAATAGTGGCATTCCCATATTTGGCATGCCTATAGGCTTGGTCCCACCACAGGGACATTGTTAAAGAACTAAAACCACACATATCCTATTGGACAAAGTATTGGATCACTCGAGGGACATTAATAACAAGCTTACAGCTAATTAGAGAGAGAGAGAGAGAGAGACAGACAGAGACAGAGACAGAGACAGAGACAGAGAACCATTCCAGAGATGTCAGTTATCTGGCTCCTGATGAGCCTCCTTATCCTTTTTAGCTTTGGCAGATCTCATCTCATTCAAACAAAATTGATAATGAACTGAGACATCCTCTGTAAGTAGATGGAAACTGTTTTCTCTCTTAACAAGTTATATTTGATCAAGATGCAATTGGTCATAAGGTTTTGAGGCAGTGTGCTGTGTACCGCTCTCTCTACAAATGCAATTTTACAACATTTTGTGTTTGTTTTTAGAAAATCAAGTTTAATTCCTATTAACTGCAGTGTGAAGTTGAGTGTGTGAAGCTCTGATTCACCTCATTTGCATAAAGAGAGCAGCACCACCTGTTGAGTGCCTTCAAGGTTCCGGGACTGCTAAGTTTATTACATACATTATCTAAGGTTGGAGAAGAGGCAGGCAAGGACCAGATCACATAAGTCATCCAAAGGATCAGTAACTGTATTCTAAGGGCAATGGAAAGCCAATGGAAATTTTAAGCCAGAAAATAAAAATTTAAAAATTTAAAAGCTTAATGTGGCTAAAATGTGAAATATAAGAATACATTAATTTACTGTTTAATGTGTTCTGAAATGTGCTCTACTATCCAGTAATCCAATAATATCAGTATATATATGACAAAAGTATCTAGATTTCTGATATGTAGAATTTTTCTGAGAACTGAGAAGACCCTAGGGTAGTTAAGCAAAGTGGAGCAGTACTTGGGTACATATTCTTAGTATGCCCATGTCTCTTTGCCTTTCATTAATACTGTTTTAACTTGAATTGCAAATGGAGGTGATAAAATAATAAGGGCGGGAAAGGAGAGAGGTGTGCCCGTGTGTACGTCTGTGTGTGTGTGTGTGTGTGTGTGTGTGTGTGTTTTCCCATGGTTTTGGAGAAGAGCAAATTTATGACAATGAATGTCAGTATCACATTTTCTGTGCTCAAAAATAGCAGTCTACAGTATAAAAATCAGGAAAGTGAAAACTACTGGGTAATACAACAGATTTTGAATTGAAATACATTAGTTTTTTACTAGGGATCCCAAGATGGCTCTGGTAGTATTTGGAAGAATAAAGAGATCCATGAACACTAAGGCCCTCGGATAATATAGAGTATTGCAGACTAAAGTTTTAATTTTCTTTCACTTTTTAAAATTGATTTCCAAGAAGAAGGGAGAGGGAGAAAGAGATAGAAACATCAATGATGAGAGAGAGTCATTGATTGGCTGCCCTGTACACCCCCTACTGGGGATCAAGCCTGAAACCTGGGCATGTGCTTTGACTGGTATTGGAACTGGTGAACTCTTCATTTATGGGTCAACACTCAACCACTGAGCAACACTGGCCTGGAAGCAGATAAGATTTTAAGGTGTGATTCTTTCCTAGAGATATGGTCTTATGGGGAGTTGGGAAAAATTCTTGAAGATTAATAAGGTTCTTTTTTTCTCTTGGATTGTGGACTGCATTGCTTCCTGACAGTTCTCCAGGCTCAGTGACTCCCTCTTAGGAGTGAATAAGTAAGTATATACCTAGCAAACTTCTTTGAGAAAGACTGCTGACCCTTGGTCTAAGAAATCATGAGCTACAGGAGATGTGCGTTTAGTTGTCAGTTTGTCAATCTGACTCATTTTTTTCAAAGAGAATGAATCACTCATTTGATTGACTCATGTAGCTCCATGGTACAAGGTGTGGTAGCACAAAGAGCACAGGCCAGCTTCAGGCACATTACGTACCTGAGTACTGCAATTGATCAGTCATTCTTCTCAACATAAAAACACATTTATTAAGTACCTAATTGTATACATGACTTGAAAACATTCTTACTATGTAGGCTAACTATCAGAATAAATTAGCACTTGTTAAGGTTTCGTGGAATAGGTAAGATGTCTATTATTATAAAAAGGGAGGCGGCTAGCTATGTATTAATTGTCAGGTTACCAAAGCTCGGAGTAAATTTGGTAGGAATATTAAGAGTAGCTTCTCAGCAAGTGCTTGATGTCTGGTTGAAAACTGGCCGCGCTGCTTACTTGGGCACAGATGTAGTTATGTTAGGCTGTTTTTCATGATAAAAGGTGTTTTAAGTTTCAACCCTCTAGAATCTGATGCTCAATATCCTGATATTGTATTCTTTTCTGTAATCAGAGTCATGGATAAAGAAATCTATCTTCTTTACCACCCTGCCCCCCCCCTCCAAAAAAAAGAAATCTATCTTCTAGCACCGAATGAG
Organism: Eptesicus fuscus; assembly: GCF_027574615.1. Classification (NCBI taxonomy): domain Eukaryota; kingdom Metazoa; phylum Chordata; class Mammalia; order Chiroptera; family Vespertilionidae; genus Eptesicus; species Eptesicus fuscus. Next base: position 25,465,226 of record NC_072494.1, read on the forward strand.
AATAGATTTCGGTATATGGCCAGACCTGAGTATGATAGCCAAAGATTAAACAAGTTATTATTTAAAAAAAAATTTTATGCTTCAGCAGTTCTAAATTATTCATTTTTGCTTGCTATAAAAGAGCAAGGAGGCAAAAAAAAAAAAGAAAGAAAAATTAGCATTTATCCAGTGCCAGTGTAGGATGTCAGGCACTCATATACTCAGTCACATCAATCATCATTAAAATTGACAAGGAGCAGGTAATAGGTGATGTTTCCATTTTGTCAAGGAAGAAACTGAAGTTCAGAGACTGAGATGGGAATAGTTGGAATGCTTACTCAGGTATGCTAGCTTATGATCTTCCCCTAAAATCACTTAGGCACAAACTGGAAAACTTGAACTCAGGTAGGATGAAATGAAATGAGACAGCTTCTTCTCTTTATTTTGATTTAGATATAATCTGTATCTGCACGGGGGCGGGGGGGGGAGGCAAATAAAATCTATTGCAGAAAGATGCTTGTATTCTACAAATCTGTTGATGGGGAGGGGCAATAGGAAGAGATGAGATTAGGAAATGTACATTAAGCAACAGGTCAATCCTGGGTCCTAATTTTTCTGAGTCCTATTGATTTTTTAAAGTATTTTCAAAATGGGCATCAGTGTCTCATAACCTGTAAAATGTGAATGTTGCTGTCCTGCCTAACTAGACGGACACTATAAAGGACACTATAAAGCTACTGAACAAGCTTTAAAAAGTTATTAGGAAAGTTGCTATAAAATACAAAGATTGTTTATCTTTTGGACCCTCACCTGTGTACCTAAATTACTTTGTTCTTACCTTAATTACCACATCTATCATATTGCATCCTAATCACTTCTCTACTCTCTGGTATCTTGACCAGCAGGTGGTTCCTCCAAGACAAGGACCATGTCTTTTTTTATTGCAGTATCCATAGTAACCTAGACAGTGCCTGAAATATAACAAGTGCTCAGAAAAAGTTTCTGAATAAACAACACAATAAAAGGATTCATTATATATATATATATATATATATATATATATATATATATATATATATATATATATATATATAATTGATTTCAGAGAGAAAGGGAGAGAGAAACATCAGTGATGAGAATCACTGATTGGCTGCTTCCTGCACACCCCCTACTGGGGACTGAGCCCGCCACCCGGACATATGCCCTTGACCAGAATCGAACCAGGTGGACTCTCTATCCACTGGGCAAAACCAGCTAGGACAAGGATTCATCTTTTTTTTTATCCTAGCCTCCTTATTTCCAAAATCAGAAGAGTAATATTTTTCTAGGTTGCTTATCAGGAGTGTCACGATACATGCTCATGTACTCTCATTACTGGAGATAGGGCCCACCAAGAAGGTATCATTATGATGATTACTAAAGGGGTGATTATTATACATCACAAAAGTTTTATTCTGGCTAAAATCATTTTTTTTTTTGAAATCTAGCCAATACATTTCAGGAGAGAAACGTAGGGCGTGTGGGGTAATATGCAGGAATAATCTCCATCTCTGGGCTCTCAGGGTCGAAGAACCAGAGATGAGAGCAACCCCTCACTAGGTGGCTCCCTTTCCCGCGAGTGGGCGGCGCGTGGGCGCGGGGAGGGCGGCCAGGGGCATTGTCCAGCCGCAGTCACCATCGCGCAGGAGGGGCAGAAGTTCAGCTTCCGTCTCGTTCATCGTCATCTGTCTTTGGGATTGATTTCCAAGCAGCCCGTGCTTTCATTTCCTCCAAACTTACACATGATGTTCCAAACAGACGACGGTTGGTCCGGTCTCTCAGTAGATGCAATGTCAGGGGAGGGTCTTGCCTGTCCACCGGGCCTGGAAGACGGCAGGAATCAGGGACTCAAACAGAATCAGCCCATCAAAATCCTGATTTTCACTATCCCCGTGAGGCCGACATTTCTGGAGGGTTTCACACATCCCAAAGGACTTTGGGAGAGCTGCTTCAACGGCGCCACAGGACGAGCTGAAAATAGAATGGATGTCAAATGCCTTCAAACCAGTAGGATGACTTCTCCAGCGGCTTCTCACACTCTCAGTACCACTGGCCCCATTCTCTATTTCTGTTTTTAGGCCCAAACCTGACTCAAAAATACACAGGCATTCAAAAAGATTTGTTCTAATGAAAAAAAAAATGTTTCCCTAGACGCCTCTCATCGGAACTTCGCGCCGGTATCTAGGGATGGTTTTTGTTTTTAAATCCTATTTTCCCCAACCCTTTCCCTCTCCAACCCGAGACACAAGAGTGGCAAGTTCTAAAACACTGCAGACTCGTCAGAGAATGAAGTTCGCAAAGAAGGGAGAAACTCGGTCTCCTTTGGATAATCAAGCGGGACCTCCACTGGGGGGTACAACCGCTAGCGTCGCGCCACCTCCTTGGTCCTAAAAGATGGAAACCCACTTGTTAGCTTCCTAGGATGTGTTCCCTCTCACGCCGGCCTCCTGGCGGCAGGTGGTGGCTCCGGAAGGCCGGAGCGGGGGATTCCGAGGAGGCTCCGTCTACGAGGGAGGGTGTAGGGTGGGGTTTGGGGGATTCCTATAAGACGGAGGGGGGGGGGGGGGGGCGACCCGCTGGGAAAAGTGGAATGTCCCTTCCGCAGGCAGGAGAGCGATCGCGGCTGTCGTGTGCCGTTCTCCTCCCTCAGGGACCCCGCCTTGGCGGGATCCCGCCTCCCGGAGCCCGAGGCTGTAGTGGGGAAACCCCTCGGCCGCCACAGCCCAGCGCCGCCGCCTCGTCCCCCCGCTCCGGCCCGCCGCCTGCCAGCCTTAGGGCCCTGCGTCTTCTTCGCAGGCCCGGCCCTCTCCACGCCCGGCAGTGAGAGGAAGCTATGGAGGTGGTTCCCGCACTCAAGCGGGCGGAAAAGCCCATGGTGAATGCCTCGGGGTCTCCCCCGATGCTGCGGGCAGGGGAAAGGGAGGAGGAAACGAACTTCCCCGCCCGGGAGAAACACCCGGATTCCCAACCTGGGGGAGGCCTTTCGATGTAAGGGAAGCCGTGGGGAAACCCTGGGCACCTTCCCGGGTATCTATTCGCCAAGGGAGGGTCAACCGGTTGGCGCACATTGGTTACCATGACGATACTACAGCTCCAGTTTCCATGGCAGCTGCTTATCCAATCCCGTTGGTTTCCTTTCTCTTCTTCCCTGGGCTCCACCCCATCCCCTCCAACAGTCCCTGCGTGCGGGGGGAGGGGCCGCGGAAAACAAGAAGGGGTCCTTCGTGTCACTCTAGGGCACGAGGGGAGACCGGAGTCCAGACTGGCGGGCGGAACTGTAGGAGGAAGGGGCGCCGTTTCCGGCAGGGACGAGTGGAGGATTGGAACAAGGAAGAGAGAAGTCGGGTGGAGTTGAAAGACGGGGGAAGACTTTGAGTGTGACTCCCCGTAGATTTGGGCTCGATGGTCCCGGTGAGGCTGGGGTTGCCCCCTTGCGCGGGGGAGAGGCGTGGATTGGCCGGAAACCGCCCAGCGCCCGCAGCGGGCTACTCAGCGACCGCACAGCTGCAGCCCAGGTAGCTGATCCCCTGGGGAAGCAGTACCGAGTCGGAAATCACCGAGGGGCCGGCGCCGCTGAAGTCTCGCGAGAGGGATTCCTACTTCCTTCCTCCGCTTCTCCTCTTCCCCCCGCCCCTTCCCACACCCCTCCCCCCTCCCTCCTCCCGGGTCGGAGTGTCCCTGCGCCCCACGGGCCGGAGCTGCAGCGAGAGCAGCTTTCCCCGGTCCCTCCCCTTCGCCTCACTCACCCCCACCCCCCCGCCGAGCGAGGAGGAGCCGGAGGAGAGGAAGATGGCGGCGGCCGCCAGCACCCGCGGGGCCGCGGGGCCGCTCCGAGGAGCCTGAGGAACCCCTAGAGGCTTCGCGGGAAGACGCGGCGGCGGAGGATGAGCCTGCAGAGCGCGCAGTATCTCCGGTGAGTGCCGGGCCGGCCCGGACGGAGGGGAGCGGGCCGAGGGTTGGGGCATGGGAGCCACCGACACAGAGGTGGTATATCCGGGGTGGCGGGGGAGTTGCCGTGTCCTCTCTTTCCCCGGCGGGAGGTGGGGGCTGGAGGGGGGCCCCCCCGCGCGAGGCGGCGGAGCGGGCGCACAGGGGTGTCCAGCCCCTGCGGGTCGGGCTGAGTCCCAGCGAAGCCGGCTCGCCTCGGTGCGGGGAAGGAGGTTACGGAAGCGGGAGCATGTGTGCGCGCGCGCTCGGGTCGCGGGCTCGCTGGTGCGGGCTGGGGAAAGCGCCCGGGGAGGCGGCGGCGGCGACCCGGAGTGGGAGGTGGGTGTGGAGGAGTCTGAGCCCCGTGGCGGGGGAAACGTGGTTGTGGTATGGAACTGGCTGGAGCGGTGCGGAATGGGAAGACTGGGAGGAAATGTGCACACCTGGGATGTGTGGGGGGCTGGGGGAGGAGGACTGGAGGAGGGAGAAGCCGCAGGAAACCGGAGTGAGTTCTTCATTCTCGGGTTGGAGGTACTGAGGAATCCTGCCATCTGTAGTTAGTTGGCGGAGTGGGGGTGGGGGCACGAAGAGAGGTAATGGATGAGGAAGTGAGGAGCGAGAGAGGTACGACGGACGGGGTTGGGTTCCCCTGCAGAAACTGGGTTAGAACCAGTGTAGTCGGGAGATACCATTCTTTAAGAGTGGCGTAAGGAACTTGCATGTCGGAGGTAGAATGACGCATGGATACAGTGTGCGGGTATGAGATGTGTCTGGAGTGGGGTGAGGGTGGGGGCGATTGATACACGTTTTAGGAGTGGGGAAGATGCAGACACATTGGAAGCAAGCATACGAGGGCGAGAGCATATTGAGTGGAGAAGACACCAGCTATTTATTGTGCATCCAGGAAGGTTCCATGGAAGCTGAATTAAGAACTTGGGAAGTAGAGGTACACAAGGGTCAAAATCTTGATGGCAGAGAAAAGTAAGGTTGTTACACCCTGAGATTAATTGGGGAGTTGCTACTGTTTAAAAGGGGAAGGCTGACTTTAAAGTGGGTCCCTTTGTCTTTAGGAGCAGAACCAAGAAAGGCAGGCTTGTTACCACAAAGTGGTTTCATACCTTGCAGAGGAGGAAATTGGATGGGGTAGACGTCTGAAATGAGCAGAAAAGTCACTTGAGTTGTTTAGCGAAGTGAAAGTATTGATTGGTTGAATGCCAGAGTATAACAGGGACAGGGATCCACACAACATGTGTGCCCAATGACTTATTGGGTAGTTGGAAGGATGTCTGTATATCAAGGCCCTTTTTTTCCCCCTCCTCTGATATCTGTTTATTGTTTAATATGTCAGATAAACTTAATACACCTGCGGGAAAGATCTGTGGTAGATGCTGTAGAGGGGTGGGTATGGAAACTGATCATCCGGATAGTCCTTTTAGTTTTAAGGAATTTGCAGTTTAGTATACATTAGGCAAGTAAATAAGTAACAGCACAGAGTGAAAATGGTAAGTGTCATAAAAGATGCCAAGTGTTATAAAAGTCCAAAGGCAGATTACTTCAGCACTTGGTGGGAATCAGGAAAAATGTCCTTTGCTCATTTACTCATTCATACACTCATGATTCATCAGTTATTTTGTTGATCACCTATATAGGAGACCTTATACCAGCTGCTATGAATAGAAAAGTAAGAACTCCACCCACTGCTTACAGAGTTTACAGTTTGTTAGGCTTCAAGGGGAAAATGGCACTTAAAATGGTCCTGAAGGATAAACAATATTGGATTGTTTATCCAATATTATTATTATCCAAATTATTTATCTAATAATAAAAGTGTGGGTTGAGAAGAGTGGAATCCAAATGGAAGGAAACTGAGCAGAGATATGTAGATAGGGAGGTTGGGGGCTTGGAGAGGTGTTCAGTCCAGTTACACAAGAACATAGAGCGATACAGCTGGAAAAACATAAGAGTTTTATAAGTTATTAAGTTTTACACCTTCCTTTTATAGATGAGGAAAGATAGCCCAAAGAAGTTAAAATTATTGAGAATCATATAGCTGGTGTGTGGAAGCTCTGTAACTCAAATGTAGGTCTTTTAAGTCCAAATCAGCTGCATTGTGCAAATGCAGGGGAAAGGGAGGAGGAAACGAACTTATCCATTCTTTCCATAAATATGTTTTGAGAGCTTACTATCTAGGCACTGAGGATATTGTGGTGAGCAAAATGAACACATGAATAGGTTTATCAGGTGGTGACAATACTAGGAAGAAAAATAAAGCAAGAGAAGGTGACCACTTGATAAGGTGCCCATATTTGAGAGGGTCTTGACTCTCATGATCTATAGTTTATAGTTAAAATGAATGGGCAATAGAGAATCTGAGTTGGTTTGTTTAGAAGGAAATTCACACGTTCATAGCTATGTATTAGAAAGATGAACCTGTGTAGTGTAATGGGCAGTTAAGGCCAGAAATAAGGTGATGGAAGTGGGACAAAAAGGTATGATAAAAAGCAGATCGGGAGAGTAGTGGGAATATTAATGGGAAGATCACTTGGCTTTGAGGGGCTTCTGTGTTAATATATATCTTATATTTTGTAAGTCAACATGGTCCAGAAGACTTATCCTTAAGATGTGAAATCAGTGGTAGACAGCTGGAGATGAATTTAGTTCATAGAAGAAGGGAGAAAGAATAAGAGTGAACACAATGTTTGAATAACCTTTATTTTCCAGTTGAACAGGTAAAATGGAGCTGTCGTAAGACCTGGAGTCCCTTAGAGCAACGGTCGCCAACCGGTGGTCCGCGAGGTCCGAAAGGTTGGTCACCGCTGCCTTAGAGGTTCCTCGGAGCCAATCTTTTCTCAGTCTTGCACACCTGTCCTAAGTAAATAAAGCAAGACTTAGGGCTAATAGTAGTCTGGGACAAGCCTTTCTAATAAAGGCTTCCACCAGCCCAGATGTCCCCTCTCCCTCTTAAGATAATCATTCTATTAAAAGTTTGGTGTGGGGAGACTAGAGAATGTCTTCAGGGAAGCATTATGTTCACTTTTCTTTGATAAAAAAGGAACTTGGTTTTTATAGACAACTCAGGAAGGATGCTGGGTATTACCGAATGAGTATAGTTGAGGGTATAGCAGTTATTCATTGTGACTTTGACTTTAGGTCTTGTCTACCTTTGTCAGTATAAGAGCATGACTGGGCAACTTTTAAACTGCATAGCTACAGATCTTCCCCATGTAGATGAAAATTAGTTTTGTCTCAGCTGAATTAATTTGTTAGAGTAAGTGAGCTGGGTGTCTCATATTGAAATTGTAGGGTGGTGGCAAACCCAGGAGCAAGGTGGTAGTTTCAAAAGCCTAAGAAATGAGGATATGAGTTAAGAAGCAGTAGTAAGACAAGGAAAGAAAAGGGATTTAACATCAAGTGAACCAAATTAGTCTTGAGTTGTAGAAATAGAGCAGAGTTGAAAGATAGGAAAAACTGTTTTCTGAATGGGAAAGGAGGTGGTGATCTGGGCAAGAGAATGTGAAACTTTTTTTTGTTAGAAGGGATGTGTCATTTAAAAAAAGACAGCGACTGACAAGACTCCTATCCAAATGAATAAGTTGAGAATACTTTTCTACACTTTATAAAATAAGACATGTTCTTTTTTTTTTTAATGTTATCATTTTTCCTTTTTTTTTTAATATACATTTGTGGGTTTTTTAAAAATATATTTTTATTGATTTCAGAGAGGAAGGAAGAGGGAGAGAGAGATAGAAACATCCGTGATGAGAGAGAATCATGGTGGATCGGCTGCCTCCTGCAAGTCCCCCACTGGGGATCGAGCCCACAACCCCGGCATGTGCCCTTGACTGGACTTGAACCTGGGACCTTTCAGTTTGTAGGCTGATACTCTATCCACTGAGCCAAACTGGCTAGGGCAAGACATGGTCTTAAATATAGGGATTCTAGACTGTCATTGGAAATTTATTACCCAGTTTAAAAAAAAATCAGTATTTTCTCTTGATTTATGACAAAATGGAAAGATTTTTAAAGTCTAACACCTGTTGAGTAAAAGAAAAGAGTGTATTGAATATAGTTCATATGATAAGGGTGGGAGAAGGATGAGAATAGGCCATAGATAAGATAGTAGATGAGGTATAATATCATGCTCTAATAGAATAGCATTTGCAATAATAGAAATACAAAAATTAACATGTCAAATTTGGAAAAGCAGGGTGGGGGTGGTTCTGATGTACCAGACAGGGGAGACATCATCGAAGTTGTTTTGGAAGGTGAGAAAGTAGAACAATCATAGCCATAGGGAACACCAGGGAACATAGGGCAAAGCTTGTTAGAAAAGGTGGCACAGGTGCCACTGACTGACATCTGCTACCTTTGCAGGAGCCAACTGTTCATACTCTGTACCCCTCTAACTTTCCTCCTCTCCTTCACTGTGCTCTTCTTTTTGTCTTTAATTTCTTTCTATGCTGTATGTTTTTCAGTGAGATCTATCTACTTGAAGTTGATCCCTAGTGTTAGAACCCTTTACAGGAAAGGTCTATAAATTATCTGTTGTATTGTCGTTTTTTTATGATAACTTAGTGAAGAGGCTGCATTCCGGTGGCACTTATTTTGTCAGAAACTTTGTTTCTTCCTCTAACCAGAGGTAGAAATAATATAACAGCAACAAGGTTGATGTTTAAATACTAATTAAAATATTCAATATGTTGTAAGAGAAAATATATCACTGTAAATCTTGGAACAGAGGGAGAAGGGAGAGGATGAGGCTGGATAAAGCAGAAGAACCTTAACCTAGCCTGGGGAGAAGAACAGGGATGTTAGTATATATATTCCTCCATTTGGCCTGGGTATTCACCATCTCTGGAAACCAAGAGATTCTAGAGCAAATACTGATACTTATTCATGTGGTCAAGTAGTCTTACCCCTGACCCACTCACCACCACCTCTCACCAAGTACAGGATTTTAGCTTTGGTCCCAGAAAATCAGCCCAACATGGCTGATTTATCAAACATGGTAAAATTGTTTGAAGGAAAAGAAACTCTCATGAGGCTTCTAAGTCTATTTTTTGTTATAATGGTATTAATAGAATTTTACCTGCTTGAATATTGACTGGCTAAATTATTTTGGCAGTTAATTTCTGCTTCCCTTGTGGTTTCAGTTGGACTCAAAATGTATACTTCCTGTCCTAGTGTATGTTTCACTGCTACCCTTCAGCTGTTACAGTTTACCTTCATGGTAGGTGAAGCAATTGCTGAGTTTTTGTTTTGTTTTTTAAGATATATAGTGAGCTCTGGATACATTATTGTAGTTAGTTTTTCATGAGGCATTTTTGCGATGGAGAGTGGTTGAAACTTTAAAAGGACTAGTTTGTTTTATAGTGGAGAAATATTATAAACAGCCTCCAACTACAGCTCTAAACCTGGCTAGCCTTTATTTTATTTTATTTTACTTATTTTTTATTGACTTCAGAGAGGAAGGGAGAGGGAGAGAGAGATAGAAACATCAATAATGAGAGAGAATCATTGATCTGCTGCCTCCTGCACGCCCCCCACTGGGGATTGAGCCTGCAACCCAGGCATGTGCCCTTGACTGGAATCGAACCTGGGACCCTTAAGTCTTCAGGCTGATGCTCTATCCACTGAGCCAAACCAGCTAGGGCCATTTATTTTTTTAATTGGTTGCATGAATGAGTACCTGAAAGTTTAGGTGATTGCTCATGTTTAGAGAATAAATTATTAAAGAGAGGTCTTTCAAATAATAGATTGTTCTCTGTGTGGGTATTTTGATAAATGGTCACCAGATTGCCATTTAAGGTTTTAATCAAGCTATATTTTAATTAAGTTCAGTTGTGTGGATAGACATATCAGTGGTCCAGGAGATTGTTAACTAAGAAGGGTTAATCAGCAATTATAGAAAAACCACAGTGATGGAGTTTTGGCAAACATGTCACATAGTAAGTGAGAACTTGTAACCAACTCCTTTCTTGTTAGCATGTAAGTGGAGCTGAGTAGGAAGGTTGTTTTCACTGAACCTCCCTTAGACCCAATTTTTGCTCAGTGGGAAGAGTAGGTGACTACTAATTGTTTAAGAAAATTTTAGGAGTCTCAGGAGAAAAGTTTAGGAGTCTCAGGTAGACCATGTAGCAATTTTGTTCCAAGTTTTTTTTCTTCTTCTTTGCGTCATTTATAACAGGGTTTCTTAACCTTGACACATACTGGCATTTTGGGCCAATTCTTTGTTGTGGGGAGCAGTGCTGTGTGTTGGATGATTTTAGCAGCATCCCTGGCATCTGCCCTCTAGATGCCAGTATCATTCTCCTCTATTTGTGACAACCCAAAATGTTTCTACACATTGCCCAATGTTCCCTGTGGGTGCAGATTCATTTCCAGTGAAGAACCACTGATTTAGGAAGATATATATGCACAGCATAGATTTTTTTTTTCACCTCCTTTAAGCCACAGATAACTTCTTAGGCTTCTCTTTACCGTTTTTTCTCTTAGGAGTAATAGGCTAGTTACCATGTTTAGACTTTACCCATAAAAACTTGTACATGTTTAAGTGTATTTTTTAATCTCTGTTTTATATTATGGGAAATCATTAAATGCTTACTATGTGGGAAGCACAATTATAGGAGTTTCGCCTTTGGGAAAGTCAGAGATACCAGAGAAAGACGTTTAAGTCCCTAAGAGCAGATGAACTGGTAAGTGCTATGTTAGAGGAACAGAAGTACTGTGTAAGTATAGGGAAGAAGAACTTCCAATAGAGGTAGAGGTGGGTGAGGAAGTGAGGTATTTTGGAGGAAGTGAGATTTGATCTGGGTTTTGAAAGATGGATGGACTTTTAAAAGTAGATACTGGGCAAATTGATATTTCATGCAGGAGGAACATTTCATGGTTCCTTTATTCCAAATACATTTTTAAAAAATTCATTCACTCCCATGTAATACATTCTGGCCAGGCCTTTCTAAGTTTTCCTTAGAAAAGATAGGTTATGAACAGAGTAGAGATGTGGAAGTGGTAGTTCTGAAGACTTTATGGGTGTCGAAAGGGGGACGTGGTTTGATTAGAGTCCTGCAGAATCTCTTCATTGTATTTTGAACCTGGTTTATCCATTCCTCCTTAATATCACTTCCCAGGCCATTTCCCCTGTAGAGTACCATCCTCCTGTATCTTACTTCAGCTCCACTTTCTTTGAAGACTTCTTGTGCACACCAGTGATTTCTGTATTCTTTGAACTTTGTAGCATTTTCTGTCTCTTAGTCATTTGGTACTTAAGATTTCCAAGTTTGTAATGATCTCCTTTTTTTATGTAAGTGGATTATCTCTACAGCTAGACTGAGTGTGGTAGAGACCATGTCTCAGCATTTTTTAACTACACAATGTACATAATAAGTATTGAATGAAGTTTTTATGCTTTAGTTTTTGTAAAACATGGAATACTTAGAGATACTAGTGCTAGGCTCTGAGAATATAAAAACAAATAAACAGATTTTTGTTCCTGGGGGAGATGGATGTTGTGCATGTATTTCAGATTCAGTATAATGAGGCAACTACTATGTTAAACGTTTTCATTTTATTTCATTTAAGAGATGCCGTGACTTTACTGAGGGAAGTGGAACTTCTGTCTGGGGAGTGCAGAGAAAGCTTCTGGAGCTGAACCCCTGGTTCAGTCTTAAAGGAGGAGTAGAATTAGCTAGATGAAGACAGAGGGAAGACTATAGTAGGCAGGGGAACAAAATGAGTAAATGCTTGGAGCAGTGCATTTGAGGAACTCTAAAAGGTTTGGTATTAGGAATGATAATTCTCTTGATGTAAACATCATGATTAGATCAGACTGGCAGTCAGGTTATGTCATAAATTAAAGAGATTTTGATTAGTCACTCTCTCATCCTGTGTTTCCTTTGGGAGTCTAAGGTTCTTTCTACAAACCTGGTCATTAATCTTATGGGAGCAATTTATGTTTGAATGGCTGATGTTGATTGTACATTTCCTATTGGAATAGGGAGGAACAAAAGAAAGATATGTATACAATGCCTGCAGTACTTCCTTTGAAGCATATAAAGATTTAAATTTCCTTACCTTACCTTTGAAAGTAGCTTCATCTTTGGCAAAACTTAGTTATTTGAATCATTATTAAATTACTAGAGGCCCGGTGCACGAAATTCATGCACTCTGGGCAGGGGCGTCCCCCAGCCTGGCCTGTGCCCTCTCACAGTGTGGGAGCCCCGCGATGGATCGCCCCAAATAGGTAGGCCCTGCCCACCCATCCAGGGCTCCTCGATGGATTGTCCCAAAGAGGTAGGCTAGAGCCGGGCTGTTCCGCTTCCGTGGCTCGCGGAGCCTGCCTCCTCCATGCAAGGTGGTGGGGACTGTCTGCCACGACCTGCCTCTGCTGTACGCGCAGCCATCTTGTGACGGCATGAGGGCATCACGGCGTCAGGGCATGACGACCACCTAGGCCAGTGATGGCGAACCTATGACACATGTGTCAGCACTGACACGCGTAGCCATTTCTGATGACACGCGGCCGCTGAGGCGGCCGCATGCCGAGGATGAAACATTTGCTGCTCCTGAGGATGAAACATTTGCTGCTCCTGAGGATGAAACATTTGCTGCTCCTGAGGATGAAACATTTGCGAAATAATGTTTTTTCCTCAAAGTGACACACTACCCGAGTTATGCTCAGTTTTTTGGCGAAGTTTGACACACCAAGCTCAAAAGGTTGCCCATCACTGACCTAGGCTATTATTAGTATAGATTATGTAGGAGAAGAGAGTGTTAGTAAATACATGTAATTCTGAAAATAGCTTTGAATTGATAGGACTTACTTTATAGAATCCTCACCAGTTGAGATCAGACATGGAATGGAGGTAGAGGTGAGATAAGGGGGGAAAGACATTAAGTAAAGTCTTTTTGGATTTAACTTTTAAAGTCTCATAAAAAAATTTCAGACCCTTTTTGATGATTAACATTTTCACAGTTCTTGATGACATTTTTTTTCTTCTGTAGTGTCTGTTTTAAGTGAAATGCATGATTCTAAAATCTATATTTAAAGAACTGCTGTATTGGTGCGTTAATATCCTCAATCTGTTTTCTGAAAACTCCATTGGTTCACCAACCACATAAGTTGAATCTTTTCCCCCCCATGGCTTAGTATTTTACTACTGTATTAGTTAGGCTACTGTATATTAGAATGTGTTTTACTAATAATGCCTCTTAGAAAGGTCATCAATTATTTATGTAGTTTGTTTTTAATCAGGTGCCAACCTAACCAAATTTTCTTTGAGATACTATGTAGTGATGAGATATCTGTAATAAGATAATTAGAGTAAAGTGATGCTGTCAAGTAGTGTAATATATGTAATTTAGATGGTTTCCTAGCAAAGCAGCATGTTTTAGTGAATTGGATGAGCATGGCCTTTGAGTTGAAATTGTCCTAATTTGTAATTAGGTTGTTCCAAGTTCAGATTTCAGCACTGTATAGCAATGTGACCTTGAACCTCTGCTCTGTATTTTCCTATCTATAAACTGACAATGATAGAATTATTGGGGAAATTACTTGAGAAGATGCATATATAAAACTCAACATAGTTCCACATTGGTAAAGAGCCTGATTTATGCATTGTATTCATTTTCTGCATTTCTGCATGTATCAGTATTTGACTTATGAACTTGCTAATGCATCCTTTAAATTGGGTGGTAGCAGTTGTGCCTTAAATAGCTATAGGGTGGTGGAAGGGTCTTTACTGTGAAGTGATCTACTTTATTCTTCAAGGGTACTATTTTGCTTTTTACTAGTACTTTATACTTTTCAAACATTTTTATATAATTTTCTTCTTAGCTCTCCTGTACAGTAACCTTATGTAACTGGATTGGCATTTTGTAGAGAAGGAAAATGATAATGTACCTAATTAGTGGCAGAGTTGGGATTGGCTTTACTTTTATTTTTCATGGACACAGTACATGTCCTGCTGGAAGGATTGGCTTTAATCTGCTCCCTTTTTGACCACTGCACACATTTGGACAGTACTCTTAAAAATGAACTTTCCGTTTTGTTATCTGTGTTTGCCATTGGCACTGTCAAGTAGAATAATGTATGTAATTTAGATAGCTCACAATTAGTGGTTTCAAATTCATATATTAAAAAGCATATTTTTTAAAAGTTAATTTTTTTTAATTTCAAGTGCTGACAAAACTGGTTCATTATTATGAAAATGCTATAATGAACATTCTTGTACACACATATCCTTATGTACACTTGAATGACAGGGTATGTACGTTTAAAAATACTTCCGTTAAGTGTGGTAGGCAGAATAATGTGCTTCCCATACCCCCAAAGGATGTCTACATTTTGTTCCCCAGACTCTAATAATCTATTATGTTACATGGCAAGGGGGAATTAAGGTTGCTAATCAGCTGAGTATAAAATAAAGAGGTTATCATGGATTATTTGGTAGGCCCAGTGTAATCACAAGTAGCCTTTAAGTGTGGAAGGGGTGTCACAAGCCAAGAAATGCACACACCCTCGAGAACCAGACAAAAGTAAAACGAATTCTTCCCTAGAGCCTCCTGAAAGCAACACAGTCATGGTGACACCTAGATTTGACCTCACTGGGACGGGACCCATTTAGGCTTTTGACTTTCAGACCTGTAAGATAATAAATTGTGTTGTTTTAAGCCACTGAATTTGTGGTAATCAGTTAGGTCAACAGTAGGGAACTAATACATGGTAGATATTGCAGAAAATGCATACTGTTTATTCTGGCCTTAGCATTATTTAAAAGTACCTGTATCCTTATATTCCCAATAGTACTGAAGGTTTCTTGCATCTCACTTTTTATTTATTTATTTATTTATTTATTTATTTATTTAGGCAGATTCAATGATGTTTTTATTTGTCTAGCATTTCTCAGAATGCTTTCTACTAAACATTAATTCTCTGAGAAATTCATAGATGTTGCGATTTTCCATATTGTCATGGCAAAAGAAATTTAAGAATCCTGGGTTAAACTGGATTCTTATTTAGGGCTTTTTATATTTGTAACATGCTAATGTGATTATGAAACTTTCAAGAGGGCAAGTTTAGTGTTTTCTGAAAGTTATGTCACAACTCACAAAACTGCTACTTTTTTGGGACACTTATTTGAAAATGTGGCTCTCCTTTTTTTGATTCCTTTATCTCTTAACTCTCTCTGTAATACAATGACCGTCACATATGCCCATATCATATCTTAGACCTTATCATTCTTCAGAATTCTTCTACCTCTAAAACCTTACTTGCAACCATTCCATTTTTACTACAACCTCATCCCCCCCATTAGTCCCACTGTTTCTGTTTAAGTTTTCTAGTATATTGGAATCAGAGGGAGAAAGACCACACTAGTGAGTTGAAAGAGGTTATTAATTAGGAGGTTCCAGTGAGAAATGATGGGGACCAGACTAATGTACATGTTCATCTTCATACAA
Source organism: Eptesicus fuscus (assembly GCF_027574615.1). Classification (NCBI taxonomy): domain Eukaryota; kingdom Metazoa; phylum Chordata; class Mammalia; order Chiroptera; family Vespertilionidae; genus Eptesicus; species Eptesicus fuscus. The sequence goes on from NC_072494.1 coordinate 25,480,631, forward strand.
GAACCCCGTTGAAGTGCTTTTCTTGGTAAGGCATGAGTTACTTTCTTTGGCTTTAGACCCAAATGTGGACACAGTTTCTTGAGGGGTTATTCATTTGGGGTTCACAGATTCCCAAGTAAGGTAAGATGGAAATAAGAAAATAATTTGGAATCTGAGAATTATGGCCATGTACTGTAAAGTGAGTTTAAAAGTGATATAATGCAATACTAAGCTAATAAAATAACCTTCCAGCTTTCTGCTTTCCTGTTTGTTACCTTCACTGTTTCTTCATACCTGTAATAATTAGTCTTTCCTCTCCACTATTTTTGGCAGCTGGTGTGAAGTTAGCTACAAGGGATAGCAGGACTCAGAAATGTGTCATTATGAGTAATTCTCTTCTCATTTTAAATGCTAACAGGGAATTGCTTTCTTTTGTGTGAGGATTTAATTGTTTGTGTGTTGCGTTTGGGGGATGTGTGCAGTATAGCCTGATTTTGTAGCCCTACAGATATAACCGTTAATAAAAATCTTTGTGAAACTTTGAAAGGGAATCATGAGTTAATATCCTTTATTTAAAATTGCTTGGTATGTTATTTTATGATTTTATAAAAAATGTTTTAGGAATCATTTTGACCTGCTTGTTATCTAAAGCAGTGGTCACCAACCTTTCGGACCTCATGGACCACCAGTGGTCTGCAGACTACCAGTTGGCGACCGCTGCTCCCAAGATTTCCTTAAACCAACGGTCACCAACCTTTTGGACCTCACGGACCACCAGTGGTCCACGGATCACTGGTTGGCGACCGCTGGTCTAAAGGGTTTCTTAATGTTTATGCTCTAGACCTCTGCCATATGGGTTCTGGATTAGCTTCCAATCACCTGTAGTAATCTATTACCTGTAAGGCATTTAGTTATTTATTTTTAATGTGTTAAATAACTGGATTATCTTATCTTATTTATTTTTGGAAGATACAGTGATTGTTGCAAAGAATGCTTTTTTTAAAAAAAAGTATATTGCCCAGCCTGTGTGGCTCAGTGTTTGAGCGTTGACCTATGCACTAAGACAGTGGTTGGCAAACTCATTAGTCAACAGAGCCAAATATCAACAGTACGATTGAAATTTCTTTTGAGAGCCAAATTTTTTAAACTTAAACTTCTTCTAACGCCACTTCTTCAACATAGACTCGCCCAGGCCATGGTATTTTGTGGAAGAGCCACACTCAAGGGGCCAAAGAGCCGCATGTGGCTCACGAGCTGCAGTTTGCCTACTACAGCACTATGAGGTCACAGGTTTGATTCCCAGTCGGTATATGCCTAGGTTGCCAGCTAGATCCCCAGGAGGGGAGCGTACAGGAGGCAGCCCATCGATATTGATGTTTCCCTCTCATTGATGTTTTTCTCTCTCTCCTACTCTCTTCCTTTCTAAAATCAATAAAATCACTTTTTTTTAAAAAAAAAGAAGTATTCCTAGTTATCAGATGAAAAATCTTTTAAACTTTTCCTGGAAGGCCTTTGAAATGATTGTCAGTTTGAGAAACCTTGAATTTTTAGGGTCTTAGCCTTTAGATACTGTTTAGTCCAAATTAATAGAAGCTTATTTGAGCAACTTGTAGTCTGGGAGGTGCTGTTAGGCACTGAATATACAAGGTTGAATGGGACAGTCTCTAGAGGAGGAAATGTGTAAACAAGTAACTTCATTATAGTGCATACAGTAATAGAAGTGGGCATTAAGATGCACTGGGAGTGCTTGGCTAAGCCAAGGCCCCTTACTGAAGTTGCTGAGTCTTAAAGTATAAGAAGGTGTTAATCTGACAGGCAGGGAAGAGGGTTGAGTGAAAAAGCATGAATAAGACACTGAGGGCAAAATAGCAAGGAACTAAAAAACTAATTTAGTTTTATTGGGTCATAAAGTATAAAGTGGCGAGTTGTGGGACCTTATATGTCTGTTAAAGAGCTTGGGTTTTGTCATGAGTTATTTTCTTTCAGTCTTTTTCACTAAAGTACAACTGAAGTCACAGGCAATCGGATACATGCTTTGGAAGTATGGAGATAAAATCCACATAAACCTCTTGTATGCTTGAAATTTCTCTTAAGACTAGTGTTTATTATTTTAAAAGTATGAATAACTTTGTCTTTTATTCTATAATTGATTATTAGTGTATCTAGCTCATAGAAATTACCAAATCATTGTTCAGTGAATGAAAATTTAAAAATCTGCCATTACCAGCTGATCTTAGGATTTAAGCATTATTCGTATCACCTATAATTGCTTTACATGTTGTTGTGGTGGGTTTTTTTTAAGTAATTAAACCTGTGGTTTGATTGCTTTACATGTTTTTCCTTCAGTAAGCAGTCCTGTTTGGACCAACCATCTGCTCCTGTGTTCCACAGGGCACTCTCACCTTGGTGTACTACAAGAACCCTGCTGGGTAACTGGTATCTGTTCTGTAGAGATCACTCTGCTTCAGACAGAGAGGGAGATTAGGATCACATTTTTATCTAAAACCAGAATGCTAGAAATACACAAAACAATTTAAAAATGTGTTTTCTAAGAAACTAAATTTAAAAATGAAAAAAGCTTTGATATTCTTTCTTTACCTTTGACATGAAATCATTTCAAATAAAGAGAAAATAATTTAATTTACATCATGTAGCTCTCTGTTATTATGGGTTAACTCATATTTTCCTCTCCTCTATCTAGAATGTCTTAAAACCATTCTACCTTATGAGAAATTGGATGTTCTTGCAGATAGTGGGAGGAAACGTTTCATTTAAGTCCCAGATGAGGACCGGAAACTTGAAATCAGAGGAGCATCTGAAATCAAGTAATATTAGGTAGGATAAAAATTACAAGGGTTTCTACATGTTTGTGTTCCTTTTAAAGATGGATGTATTTTAAAGCATTCTTATTCTAAAGTACTCTTGTATGAACACTAATAGAAGGATTAGAGACTTTCTGAAGCATTTGCTATTAGCCAAGATGGGAGTGGGAAGTGCTAAAGACATTTTTTTTACTTACGTGATTTCATTAAGAACTTTGGCATATGTTTACTTTCTCATGAGTATTTGTATCTTATACTCCAAGGAAGTTTTCAAAACATTTACTAAATTAAGTTTTAAGAAATCTTTGTGTTTATGTATGTCTGAATATATATATATTTATTTATGATAAGCCTAAGGACATGTGCTTCATCTTGTAGGTTATCCTTCCTACATTTTGGGTTACATGTGTAGTAGTTCATTTGAGTGTAGGGAGCATCAGTTCTTGGTTCTGTTTGTCAGCATGGATGCAGTCAGGCCTCCTAGTGTGCTAGATAGAGAAGCCCTCTCTCACCACACGGTGAGTAGTAAAGTCACTTGTCCCAGTAGCTAGTATCAGTGATAATGACAGGATGTGTGAAGGTGCTTGATCTCAGAGATGTGGCTTTTAAGTGAGAATTGATAGTTGCCCCTAGAAGTTGATATCATAACAGCGACACATGTAGGACATTTCTCCACCCCACATTATTCCCAAATTCTCCTAGCACGTTTCTGTCTAACCTTACCTTCCTCTAATTCATCCTGCCTCTTTTTCAAAGCCAGTTCTCGCTTCCAGCCTTATTAAGGACATTCTCATGTCCTTCATCTCTTCCAGAACCATGCTCTATCAATTTTGTTCTCACTTTCTTATATCTTCAACCTTTCCTTAAACTTAGTACTGGTTTAAATCAACTTAAGAATTGACTTAAACTTCTCCCTCCCATTTGTTCCTCGGCCCCCTGCAGTTTGATGTTTTTTCTGGCAAGGCTATTGTTGACCAGTATTTCACGGAATCCAACACTTTCCAGTCCTTATAGTATTTTTCCACTGCTTTTATTTTTTTATCTTATTTTCCACACACCACTCTTATTATTATCTTCTTTTTATCTTATTTTCCACACACCACTCTTCTCTTGCCCTCATATATGTATTTGACAGTTTCTTCTTGTTCTTCATGGGCTCTTTCTTTCATCTGCCCCTTAACAATAAAGATAGGGAGCTAGCTCCATCCCTCTGCCTTTCTGGGCTATTAACATTTACTCTCATGGTTTTATTTACCATTAATGTGCTGATCACCCCACCACTGTATCTCTAGTCTTGCCATCTCCCCTGTACTTGACACTCATCTCTAAGTGCCTGCTTACACAGCTCCACCTTTTCAATCTGGGAATGATTTTAGACTATTTCTTCTGCTGGTGTTATTTCTAGATTTTTTTTTTTTTATTTTGAAGGTTTTCCATACATTTGTAGTCTTCCTTACTTCTAGTCTTACCCTTTTAAAATCTATCTTCCATGTATCTTGTTGTAAATGTTTAAAAATGCAATTCTGTTAATACTATGCCCCTGCCTAAAACGTAGTACTGGTTTCCTATTAGTTAGGTGGTTCCCAACCTTTTTTTGGCCATGCCCCACCTAAGCATCTCTAAAGTCCTGATGCCCCCCGCCCCCCCCCCCGTGACATATAATTATTATTCAAAAAGTGAACTCCTATTCATGTGGAGGAAGCCTAAAAGTCCATAAATTTGGTCTAAACAAGCTTCCAAAGAACATGGCATCCATGAAAGAGTAAAATAAAAGAACAAAAGGACAGTTGAAGAACTAAGGAAGAAATCACTAAGAAATTGTTGTCCCAGCTGGTTTGGCTCAGTGGATAGAGTGTTGGCCTGCGGACTGAAGGGTCCCGGGTTCGATTCCAGTCAAGGGTGCATGCCAGGGTTGTGGGCTCGATCCCTGGTGGGGGACATGCAGATGGCAGCCGATCGATGATTCTCTCTCATCATTGATGTTTCTAGCTCTATCACCCCTCTCCCTTCCTCTCTGAAATCAATAAAGTACACACACACACACACATATAAAAGCCTAAGCGACTGTCCCAACCGTTTGACTGTTAGCTATGACGTGCACTGACCACCAGGGGGCAGACACTCAATGCACAGGCATGGAAACATGGAACAGACTGATGAATCTCAGAGGGAAGAGGGGTGGGGGGGCGGGGAGAGATTAACCAAAGATCTTATATGCATACTGCACCGGTGGGGTCCCTCAGCCTGGCCTGCGCCCACTTGCAAACTGGGACCCCTCAGGGGATGTTGGACTGCTGGTTTTCAGCCCGATCCCCTCAGGCCAGGCCAAGGGACCCCACTGGTGCATGAATACATGCACTGGGCCTCTAGTATATATATAAAAATAAATTGTTTAAAAAATAATATGAATTGACATGAAAAGAGCAAATAAAGTTTTAAAACATAATAGAGAACTGAAATGCATAAATATGTCACAATATATATTTACTGTATATGAGGCCCCTAGAACCATAAGAAATTCAAACAATTCACTCTTAACTCATTCTTGAATTGCCTCCCCTTAAAAATCAAACTGCCCCTCTGTGAGGCATGTGCCCCACGTTGGGAACCACTGTATTAGTTGAAAGACAGAATCTGAGCTCCTTAATATGTCGTGTGAGGCCTCACAATCTGCTGTCTGCCTTGACTCTCTAGTTCACCTCCTGTAGCCTCCTGCCTTGTTTCTACCTGCTTCACTAGCTTTTTCCCTCCTCCTTTTATTGTTGTGCTACTTTCTCTGCCTGGAAGAATAATTCCTTCTCATCCTTTGAGATTTCCAGACCAGAATAGGTCCTTAATTAAACTCTTTACATGTTTTTAAATAATATAGATTATAGTGAATGTTGTAGAGTATTGGAGTGTCAGGAGATTAGAAAATTCATGACAGACTATAAAGTGCCATAGAGAGAAAGCAAGTTAGTATTTTTATTATCTTTTACTGAGAAAAGCTCCTTTAGGAGCAACATTTTCCCTAGATGTTCTTTTCTATGAAATTCAACAGTACATCAGCAATACGATTTGTTTTTTCTGATTAATTCCATGAGATTTGATGTCTTAGAGATCTGTAGATTATGTATGCTGTGTACCTGAGTGTATGAACATACTTGATAATGTTTGACCTGTTATTTTAGCACAAGTAATTATGATTATGTTATTATGCTTATGATAATAAATTATGAATTACTCTTATTATCTCAATACTCCTTAGTACTGTATGGAATTAAGTAAATAAATTAACTTGAAATAAAACCATGGCTTTTATTAAATTTAAAAAACTACTCTAGGCTTGCTTTCCCAAACAAAAGAGGATTATTCACCTTTCCTTAGCAATTGTGAGTTTAGAGGATGTTGGCTTATATTTTTATGATCTCCTCATAGGAGAAAAGGGGGTTGAGAGTTCAGGTAGAGGAATCTTCCATTGTATCTACCCCTGATTTGGAAATATCGTCTATTTTTAAACTGAGAATCTTAATATATGTCTTAATAATATGTTATTATCCTATGTTACCTTGCATTGTTATGTAAGTGCTCTGTATAATCAAGATAGTTGTCAAAGAAGATAACCATTAATTTTAGTGTTTTTCGTCTAGTGACATTTTAAAAAATGGTTATAAAATGCTAACTATTGAAAGCTCCACTTCTGTGAGCTATTACTAGCAAACATTCTAGATTTTTTTCTTACAATCTTGGATAAGAAAGGGACTTGATAATGGTTAGGAATTCGCCTTTGGAACCAAACTGAGTTCAAATGCTATCTCTATTACATACTTTCTAACTTGATCTTGGGCATGTTATTTAACCTCTATCTCCTGGCATTTCTTTAGCTATGAGATGGCAATAATAGTTCAGTGTGAATTAAATGATTACTTTATGTAAAGCACTTAGAGCAGTATCTGGTGATAGTAAGTGCTATTCATAGTGTTAGCTATTTCAGTACCTAGTACATTAGATTGCATTAAGTGTATTTATAGATTTTGATGATCATATCGTCTCAAAGAGTATTGTTTCACATTGTTAACTCTCAACATATTTGATTATCACTGAATGTTTCAGATTTTATTTAGTTTTTAATGACTTCTTATTAGTATAAGTGCTTAATTTCCCATATTGTTTACAGATTGAGACAATATATTGAGTATTTTGAAAACTTTATCTATATATATAAAAGCCTAATATGCAAATTGTCTCCTTGGGAATTCAACCAGGAGACTGGGAGTTCGATTGTTTGCTGTGATGTACACTGACCACCAGGGGGCGGCGTGGAACGAAGGAAGGCCCCAGCTGATAGCCGAAAGGCCCTGATCGGCCCAGTTTGCTGGCCAGGTCTAGGGACCCTACCTGTGTACAAATTTCGTGCACCAGGCCTCTAGTATTTTATAACTATTTAATAATGCTATTTTAAAAATTATTGAAGCCATGATGATTTTAACTCTTAGATTCTTGGTTTATTCATTTCCTTTATTGATCCCTTCAGGTTAAAGTAAGAATATAAAGGAATTCTAGTTGCCACAAATTCTACCAAGAGAAAACATATTAAAACTGTTACCTCTTTTTTTAAAAAAAATATTTTTATTGATTTCAAAGAGGAAGGGAGAGGGAGAAAGAATCATTGATCAACTACCTCCTGCACACCCCCTACTGGGGATCAAGCCTGCAAACCGGGCATGTGCTCCTGACTGGAATTGAACCCAGGACCCCTCAGTCCACAGGCTGACGCTCTACTCATTGAGCCATACCAGCTAGGGCGAAACTTTTTACCTCTTTATATAAGCATTGGATATAGGCTATAAACTGTAATATTAGTCTTTAACAATATTGGTTTTTAACAAGACAAGTAGGTCAACTGAGGTGCACTACTTTTTCTTTATAAAGTAAAATGTAATCAACCAATTTTGTGCTTTGGTATAAGATCACATATCTGTTGACTTGGTTTCTTGTATATTATGCACTGTAAAAAAAGAAAACTAATACTTGTGATATAAACAATTCTTAGTTTAACCCTTTTTCTCACCTGCCTAAATCGATATATTTGGTACACAGTAAAAAAGGAAGAATAAGTGGATAATCCTATATTATAAAAGCCTAATATGCTATGTGTCCGGTCGTCCGTTCAACAATCAAAGCGTAATATGCTAATGATATGCTAAGGCCACTCAACCGCTCGCTATAACATGCACTGACCACCAGGGGGCAGACACTTTGACTGGTAGGTTAGTCTGCTGCCGGGGTCCGGCCAATCAGGACTGAGCAAGAGGGGCCAGACACACCCTGGAGCCCTCCTGCGGTACTCCCTAGGTGGCCAACCTCCCGCATCTCTCCCTGGTGCCTTGGCCTGGCCTGTGCCCTCTCGAAATCCCGGACCCCTTGGGGGATGTGGGAGAGCTGGTTTCGGTCTGACCCCACTGGTGCATGAATCGTGCCACTGGGCCTCTATTGATATATAAACCTAACCTGGTTGAGCTTGATCCCCAGTGGCATGTGGGAGGCAGCCAACTAATGTTTCTCTCTCATCTCCCTCCCTCCCTTCCTCTCTCTCTCCCCTCCCCCACCTTCTTCTCTGACATCAATTAAAATATATTTAAAAAAAACAACAACAAAAAACAATTTGCAAATTCATTTAATAAAAAGTATGACATGGCCTATAAACACTAACTTTCTGGTTACGAAACTATTTTTTACAGTTCTCTTTGCCACAGGTTTACAATATTAACTAATAAGAGATTTCTTTACTCTGAGGAAACTATCGATGATTCCTCGTGTAGGAAAACTATTTGGTGTAGGAACTTACAGATATTTTACTTCTCTTTTTTTTAATCAAGTAATCCCTAGAGCAGGAGAGGCAAATTTTTTCTGTGAAGGACCAAATAAATGTTTTAAGGCTTGGTGGGCCGTGTGGTCTTTGTCTGCTCAATTCTGCCCTTGTAGCAGAAAGCAGCCATAGACAGTATGTAAATTAATGGGCAGGGCTGTGTTCCAGTAAAATTTATTTACAAAAAATAGATGCAGGGTGAAAGGGAATTTCACCCAAGGCTGAAGACTGCCCTAGAATATGAGTTTTACTTGTAGTTCTTCTGATTGAAACTTAGATATTTATTTCCTAACTAGGGGCCCGGTGCATGAAATTCATGCATGGGGGGGGGTGTCCTCTCAGCCCAGCCTGCACCCTTCTCCAATCGGGGACCCCTTGGGGGATGTCCCTGTGGGATCGGGCCTAAACCAGCGGATGGACATCCCTCTTGCAATCTGGGACTGCTGGCTTCTAACCACCTGCCTGCCTGCCTGCCTGCCTGATCGCCCCTAACTGCACTCCCCTGCCGGCCTGATCTCGCCCCCAACTGCCTCTGCCTCGGCCCCCACCACCATGGCGTTGTCTGGAAGGAAGTCGGACGTCCGGAAGGTGGCCAGTTGACCTAGTTTAATTAGCATATTACCCTTTTAGTAGTATAGATTATATAGCAGTGATGACGAACCTATGACACATGTGTCAGCACTGACACGCGTAGCCATTTCTGATGACACGCGGCTGCTGAGGCGTCCGCATGCCGAGGATGAAACATTTGCGAAATAATGTTTTTTCCTCAAAGTGACACACTACCCGAGTTATGCTCAGTTTTTTGGCGAAGTTTGACACACTAAGCTCAAAAGGTTGCCCATCACTGTTATATAGGATAGGGTTGCTTAAATGGGCGGGGGGAGCCTTTTTCAGCAGGAGGAGATGCACTTGGCAGACAAAAACACAATCCCTAGATCTGGACTGATAGCCAGCCATATACACTATACTACCAAACCGGTCATGAAAAAATTTGAACTGCTGTCTTACACCTTATACCAAACAGCTGATGTCCTTAAAACCCCTCCGCAGCCCCCACCTTAGGTTCTGCCTTTGCCCTTCACCCAATTTTGGTTCTGATTGGTTGGTTTCTATGCCAGTCAGCATCAAAAGCTCCGCCTCCTAGGCATCCATTGGCTCCTGGCACTTCACCCAGATTTGGTCCTGATTGGTCGGTTTCTATGCCAGTCAGCGTCTCCGGGCCTATCTCTGGGCCTGATCAAAGAGGTGGGACTGATCAGCAGCCCCGGAGGAGGCCTGGAGAGAAACAGAGGCGTGGCTGCTGCCAAAGCCAGGAGAGAAAGAGAGAGGCAATGGCTGATCAACAGCTGCCACGGACGCTGGGGATCAGACCCTGCCTCTCTCTCTGCAGGCCTCTCTCTGGGCCTGATCCACAGCCTACTCAGCAGTCAGTGCTGGGTCGCCATGGCAACCCAGTACTGACTTCCAGTGTTCCCTTGAGCCTTGGTCGTTATGGACCCTGACACGTGCGCTCGCTCGCTCTCTCTCTCTCTCTCTCTCTCTCTATATATATATATATATACATATATATATATCAATATATATATTGATATATATACATATATATATATATCAATATATATATTGAGAGAGAGAGAGAGAGAGATACTAGAGGCCCGATGCATGAATTTCTTGAAAGAGTAGGCCTTCCTTCCCCCACTACTGGAACCGGCTTCCTTCTGGAACCCAGGACCCAGGCTTCCCTCTGGCCGCCGGCAGGCCCCTGGGACCCTGGCTTTCCTCACAGCCCCGGCTTTGTCTAGAAGGTTGGCCGGAAGGACGTCCAGTCTAATTAGCATATTGTGCTTTTATTATCATAGATGAATAGACTAGAGGCCAGGTGCATGAAAATACATGCATTGGAGTGGGGGTCCCTCAGCCCGGCCTGTCCCCTCTCACAGTCTGGGAGCCCTCAGGGGCGGGAGGTGACCAAGCGATCAGGGGAAGGTGATGCCCCATCACACCTCTGCTGCTGCCACTGCTGGCAGCGCAAGCCTCAGCCGGCCCTGGTTACCTGCACCTTGGGCCGGCCCTGGGCGGCTGGGGGCTGAGGGGACTGGGGGACTCCGGAGGTAGGTGCACAGAGCGGCCGGGCCCACCCTTGCTGTGTGCCTGCCACCCCAGCAGGGCTGAGGGGACTGGGCGCCACCATCTTGTGGCTGTGGGCGCCACCATCTTTTTTTTTTTTTTTTTTAATATATTGATTTTTTACACAGAGGAAGGGAGAGGGATAGAGAGTTAGAAACATCGATGAGAGAGAGACATTGATCAGCTGCCTCCTGCACACCTGCGGGATGTGCCCGCAACCAAGGTACATGCCCTTGACCGGAATCGAACCCGGGACCCTTCAGTCCGCAGGCCAACGCTCCATCCACTGAGCCAAACCGGTTTCGGCAGCGCCACCATCTTTGAGGGTGGGGCAGTCAGTTAGCATATTTCCTCCTTATTGACTGTGGGCGCTGCCATTTTGCAATGACGTAAGGGTCAATTAGTATATTCCCTCTTTATTAGATAGGATACCTATAATAATAAAAGTGTAATATGCTAATTAGATCGGATGTCCTTCTGGATAAAGCTGGGGCTGTGAGGGAAGCCTAGGTCCCAGGTGTCAGAGGGAAGCCGGTGCTGGCAGCCAGGGGAAGGAAGGCTTATTTTTGTGTGAATTTTGTGCATCAGGCCTCTAGTTTTCATATAAGCTAGTTGACTTAAATGTTAGTGTTTAGTTGACAGTACAAAACTAAACCTAGATAAGTCTATGTCAGCTTTTTATGTCATAGAATTTTTATTCTGATTTGAAAGAAATAGAAATAACTTGGACTTTGGTGTCAGAAATAACTATGTTGCACTTAATTGTGCCTAATTGCTGGTTGTGATGCTGGACAAATTGTTTTACATTTCAGAGCTTCAATTTCTTTGTTTATAGATTGGGAATTAATAGTAGCTATCTCCCAGGGTGGTTATATTTTTCATTTAGCTTTCTTTTCATCATTGCAGTTTAGCAAGATTATTTTAGTCATTAGCTTGTGTCTCTTCCAGAACCTAGTAAAGAACTCTGCATAGAGTGAGCACCTCCACTCTTGTCAATCGAGGAATCAAAATCTCTGGGATTTCAGAGTGATTTAACATTTACGTCAGAGTTTTATACCATATTCTCACTTTTGTTAGTGCTTGAATTTTTTACTTTTGCAGTTTTCCTTGGACAGATTACATTATATAAAAATACTAGAGGCCCGGTGCACAAAATTCGTGCACGGGGGCGGGGGGGTGTCCCTCAGCCCAATCTGGAACATTTCTCTCACAATCCAGGACTGCTGGCTCCCAACTGCTCGCCTGCCTGCCTTCCTGATTGCCCCTAACCGCTTCTGCCTGCCAGCCTGATCACCCCCTAACCACTCCCATGCCAGCCTGATTGATGTCTAACTGCTCCCCTGCTAGCCTGTTTGCCCCCAACTTCCCTCCTCTGCCGGCCTGGTCACCCCTAACTGCCTTCCCCTGCAGGGTTGATAGCCTCCAACTGCCCTCCCTTGCAGGCCTGGTGCCTCCCAACTGCCCTCCCCTGCTGGCCATCTTGTGGTGGCCATCTTCTGTCCACATGGGGGCAAGATCTTTGACCACATAGGGGCATCCATATTGTGTGTTGGAGTGATGGTCAACCTGCATATTACTCTTTTATTAAATAGGATAGAGGCCTGGTGCACGGGTGGGGGCCAGCTGGTTTGCCCTGAAGGGTGTCCCGGATCAGGGTGGGGGTTCCCTTGGGGCGTGGGGCGGCCTGATCGAGGGGCCTGTGGTGGTTTGCAGGCCAGCCACGCCCCCTGGCGACCCAAGTGGAGGCCCTGGTATCTGGAATTTATTTACCTTCTACAATTGAAACTTTGTAGCCTGGAGCGGAGCCAAGCCTTCTGCTCGCTCCGTGGCGGGCTTTGTGTATCTTCTATAATTGAAACTTTGTAGCCTTAAGCGGAGGTCTGGGCCCGGCCAGGGTGTGCGGAAAGCTTTGCTTCTTCCATTGCCTGGGGTCAACCCTAGCTTCCTGCTCTCTCCAGCTCCGTGGCTGCCGCCATTTCTGTTTGGATTTGTTTACCTTCTATAATTGAAACTTTGTAGCCTTGAGTGGAGGCTTAGGCTGGCAAGAGAAGGCGGAAAGCTTGGCTTCCTCTGTCGCCTGGGAAACCCAAGCCTCCCTCCTCCTCTCTGTGGCTGTAGCCATCTTGGTTGGGTTTATTTGCATACTCGCTCTGATTGGCTGGTGAGCGTGGCTGGTGGGTGTAGCAGAGTGATTGTTAATTTGCTTATTGCTCTTTTATTAGGTAGGATAGTGTAAAGTTTTTTTTTGTTTGTTTTTGTCAGTGGAAGCCTGGACCAGAATCTCTTGGAATTATAGATCTCCTTTTACTGTTATCTTAAATCTATCCGATTTATATGCAAACAGCAAGAAAGTGAACTCAAAGATTTTATGATGACCTGTAAACTTTTAAGTAATGGCATCAGATTGCCCAGACCTAGTGCTAACTCTGGATGAGAAAGCAGAGGGACTTTTTGCAGTGCCACAGATAGAGCTGCTTACATCCTTATTGTAGTAGATGAGCTCACTTAACTGTGAACTTGTAGTGTTAATTTCTGCTGGGTATACCTGCTTTGTTTCTAACTGCTCTTCTCTTTTTCCTTTTTAGGCAGGCAGAAGTCCTGAAGGCTGACATGACAGGTAGTGGCTACTCCTTTGTTTTTCAGAACTTACTTTATACCATTAAATTAAGTAAAGGGTATCTTTACTATATGACTTGTAGCACTTATTTGCTTTAAATATTTATTGTTTTATATTTTGAATTCTTACTTAGATGATGACCAGTCAAGAATTTTCTATAAGCTGTACTACAAAGGATTGAATATTACCTAATTTACTACCGAGAATCATTTATCTTTTATGAACTATTTATCAATGATTTCAGACATACAGAAAAAAATTCACATACTATATAAACACTAATATCCTTTGGTATTAGGTTCTTTTTTTTTTTTTTTTAAAGATATATTTTACACAGAGGAAGGGAAAGGGATAGAGAGTTAGAAACATCGAGGACAGAGAAACATCAATCAGCTGCCTCCTGCACACCCCATACTGGGGATTTGCCTGCAACCAAGGTACATGCACCTGACCGGAATCAAACCCGGGACCCTTCCGTCCACAGGCCGATGCTCCATCCACTGAGCCAAACCGGCTAGGGCTGGTATTAGTTTCTTATCTTCCTATTTATAATTCCTCAAATTGGAATAATAGGTAAATCTTCAGAAAAATATTTGCAGGAAAACTGCTGACATGTTTGAAGTTGAGTGAGCTGCCTCGCCACATTCCTTTTTTATCCCTTTTTTATTTTGAATAGTAGCCAAGGTGTTTTTGAAAAAAAATAACTGGACTTAGTCACTAAACAGAGCAGATGACTCTAACCCCCAAATGAAGAAATATGGCAATACTCTAGTGATAAGTATGCTCTCCATAATAGCATACGCCATCCAAATATGTAAGAGAAATATGTGATAATGGACCTTGTTCTAATTTTGAGGAATTTAGTTCTGCAATGAAACCCACAAAGAAGAGTTAAATTATTGTGATAATCAGCATATCTGCCAAAATTTATAATTAAAAGGAAATGGACTGTTTCGATGTCTTGATCTCAATTTGTACAATTATAGGCTAATGTTCTCTAAGAATTTGTGGGTAATCTCATTGTCATCTTGTTCAAGGGAAAAAGAAGAAAAAAGTTCCAAACACTTGTTATAGGTTTACTTAGTATAGCACTTAAGTTCTTCCCATCCTATTTAATAATCCTATCTAATAAAAGGGTCTTATGCAAATTAACCATCACTTCTACACAAAGATGGTGGCTCCCATAGCCAGAAGATGGCAGTGCCCAGTCCTCAGCCCCGCGGGAGTCCCCCTAGTCCCAGGGGGCAGCGTGGCTGCTGAGAGCAGACAGCGTGAGCGCCTGGTGGAATGCTTGCTTCGTTGCAAGGGTCCGCACCCGGCCGCAGGTGGGCCTCTGGGCAGCGGGCGCGGAGCGACCAGGCTCCTCAGAGAGCTACTGGTGCATGGATTCATGCACAGGGCTACTAGTTGTTAACATAATTGTCATCATTTCCCATTCTTTGGATATCAGTTTCAACTCTGAGCAACTGTGTTATGCTCTGTGATGGCATTATAAGTACAATCTGAAGTATTAAACACCCTTAGTAAGAATGCCTGCCCAGTAAGATACTAAGTCTGTTCATTTAAATAGTGATCTTTTCCAATTATTTCCCTGCCATTGACGAAGCAGAGCTGAAAAAATGTATAAATATTATTGATTTAATCATTTAATACTTAAGAGCAAGAAGCTGATATTATACCCTAACTTTTTTTTAGTAGCCAGCAAACTCTTGTGAGGATTAACTCAAATATCCAGAAGATTCTTCTTGCAGAATAGGATTATGGTGGCTATAGAAACTAATAGCAGAACCTAAAAACAAGAGTGAAGATTATGCCATTGCACAGCAGCAAAATATGCAACCAGACAGCCTAACAGGCAGTTGGAAATATATATTATAAAGTCCATTATTTAGTTCTACTGAGGCAGCTCACTGTCAATTATTGCACTCATAAGCCTACTTATCGGAAAGGCTAATGTGCCTTTTAGGACTCTGGCAGACAATATGGCCTCAATTTGAAATTTTGTGTAGTAATAGCCTGACTTTCTGATTTCATCTTGCAATGTCTCATTTGGCCTCTTGAGCAGTTTAATCACTGTCTGCTATCAGTCCTCATTTACATTAAATAGCAAGTATGGATTGCTCACAAAAGTGTCTTGGCAAGCATCCTACCAATCATTAGAATAATGCTCACTGTCCTGGTTTTGTTGGATTGACATATATAGAGTAGGAGTAACAGCAGAATGCCCAAACAGCTGCTGGATTATGAGCTGATAGGAAGATTTCATAAGGACAATTGTGAGAATAATTTAAAAATTTTTTTAAAAAGCTGCTTTGGACAAAGAGAGGTATAGTTGTGAGAGTAAACAGACCAACTTGGCAGTCCATCATTTTAAAGAGGGTGGCTAGTGTGAGGGATATGGCTTCCTATGGTATGAATACATAGAAATCCAAACCCAAAACAAAGGGAATACCATTCCTTTTTTTTTTTAGCCTTTTTCATTTCATGTTATTATTTTAAAGCTAAAAGACAAATACAGAAGCATACAGATTTAGTCATTAGTCAAAAGGTGAAAGTCATTTGAAATGCAGTAGTATAAAACTTCAGCAACCTGTGGTATATACTGGTACTTACAGCAGGTTTTTACTTTGGGGAATGGGGAGGGGAAGGAATCATTGGTGTGGTACAATGGTCTTAACTCTCTATTTACCTGTCTACTGTTTTATTTTTGTTTTGTTATTCAGATTCTAAGCTGGGTCCAGCTGAGGTCTGGACATCCAGGCAGGCTCTGCAGGACCTGTACCAGAAAATGCTAGTTACTGATTTGGAATACGCTTTAGACAAGAAAGTAGAACAGGATCTGTAAGTATTATCATTTGGGATGTCCCTGTTGAGATCAAGGATCTCACCAAGACTTTAGGATAGTAAAGAACAATGTGGTTGTTTCTTTTTAACCTCTCTCAGAGTAAGCTTTTTCAATGAAAATAAAAAAGAAAAGATATTATAATACTTGTGATTGGGGGGGGGGGGGGGGTGGGGGGGGAGTTGCGGTGCTAGAGAGATGTTCCGAGTCGGCTCTTATTAAGATCTTTAGGGCATTTCATAAAATAAAGAGGTATTTCCTTCCCCACCCACCCTTAATAAGACTAAAGAAAGGTTTTGTATATTTAGGCTATCTCCACTCATTTTTTCTTTAATATGTTTTTTTATTTTATAGAGAAAAAGGGAGAGGAAAACATCAATGAGAGAGAAACATCGATTGGCTGCCTCCTGCACACCCGCTACTAGGGATTGAGCCTGAAACCCTGGCATGTGCCCTGACTGGGAATCGAACCGGTGACCTCTTGGTTCATAGGTCGAATGCTCAACTATTGAGCAACTGACCAGGCTGTCGCTCAGTGGTTGCTCGTTCTTTCTTTGAGGGGTGAAATGGCAGATAACCAGATTCCCAAGTGAGTAAATAAATGCCTTTTGTGGAAGGCCTTATCTTTTAAATTGAAACAAGGACGTTGGCCTGATGAAAAATTTTAAATCACTTAAGAACATTCTATTTAGTAATGCCCATTTCCCAAAGTTGCAGTGAAGATTTTTTGAGATCTAGTAATAGAGCTTAATCACAACCACTCAAAATCCATATCTATGATATTAGAGTCAAGGATAAGATGTCATCAAAAATTCTAAGGGAGTGATTGACCTCATAAATCATTTTAAAAAAACCAGTGCTCTAGAGCCTTAAAAGTTGACATTGATAGGAGTTAGGTACTTTCCAGGTAGGTTGTAAACCTTTTATCTGTTTGCTTCCTTGAATCAAGCCAGTAATATCATCCCTTCATCTTAGTTCTGTTTTTTCCCCCTCATGTGATTTCCAAGTTAGAAGGTGGCTGTATTTCACCATAACTGAATTTAAAATTATTCTCTAAACAACTCAATTAATGAAAGGCATTTTATAACAGGATTTTGGTATGCTGTATTTCAGCATTGTGTTGTTTCTTATTTTTAAATAGCTAAAATTAAAATGTCAAAAAATGACCTTATATTTCAAGTTCTAAAGAAAACATTAACCCCAAGAGAAACCAACTATTAATTAGAAATAGAACTGTGAGAAATAGATTTTAGGGAAATAAGGGATATAGCTTAATATTTACAAAGCTTTTTTCCCTCTATACATGTCACTTGTTAGGGTACACTCAATTATTTTTTGGCACAATGTATGCACATTTGTTAATTTATTTTTACATTGGTGTTACCACTGTAGTTCTGATTTTGTACTGGGATCCCTAAGTAGGCTCTAACTTTAGTAGCACTAAAAGATTAATAACTAAAGCCACAATCTGATGATTTAAATATTTGGTTAAGTGTTTACTAAGGCCAGTTGGATTCTACTGCGTGTCTAGTCTTGTTCAAAGGGGAGCCTAAAGTTATTTAATTAAGTCACTATCTTTAATGCAGGTTTACTATCTAGTATGTTATAATTATAACAAACAGTTCTTTCTTGTTCTCAGGGGGACCAGTGTCTGCCCAGTGAGTCACTGCTATACAAATAGAATTACATTTTGTTTTCAGCTGGAATCATGCCTTTAAGAATCAGATCACAACACTACAAGGCCAGGCAAAGAATCGAGCAAACCCGAATCGGAGTGAAGTTCAGGCAAACCTTTCTCTGTTCCTAGAGGCAGCTAGTGGCTTCTATACTCAGGTGAGTTCTACATTGTATACCAATTTTCCTAGAATTCTCTTTGTACACATTTTGTTGTTCATATAAATACTTTGTGGCTCTGGCTGGTTTGGCTCAGTGGATAGAGCGTTGGCCTGTGGACTGAAGGGTCCTGGGTTTGATTCCCGTCAAGGGCATGTGCCTGGGTCGCGGGCTCTATCCCCAGTTGGGGGCATGCAGGAGGCAGCCGATCAGTGGTTCTCTCTCATCATTGATGTTTCTATCTCTCCCTCTTCCTTCCTCTCTGAAATCAGTAGAAATATATTTAAAAAACAAAACACAAAAATCCACTTTATGTAACCACTATGTGGGCCATTCAGTTGATCACCTATAATCTCAAGTGAATAAAAATGCCCCAAATTGTATACCATAAGAAGCGAGATCATAATGGATTAAGGAATGAATAGGAATTAAGAAAGCAGGTATAGCATGTGTGGACTCCTTTGAATGAGTTTGGCTGAAGTCTTTTTTTTTTTTTTAAGTATGTTTTTTATTGATTTTTACTGAGAGGAAGGGAGAGGGATAGATAGAAACATCAATAAGAGAGAAACATTATCGATTGGCTGCTACCTGCACACCCCCTACTGGGGATCTAGCCTTTAACTCAGGTATGTGCCCTGACTGGGAATCGAACTGGGGCCCTCTTGATTCATGGGTTGATGTTTAACCACTGAGCCACACTGTCCAGGCACTGAAGTTCTTTTTAAAAAATGCTGCTGTTCCTTTAAGATGCATATTCTAGATTGCTCGAATACTTGAGAATTCAAGAGAGATGATTTGTAATGAATGCTACTAATTATCTTATGAAGAATTACCATATGTAGGAGGGAAAATGAAAATAAATGATTGTATCATGTATAATACAGTATTACTGTTGCTGTTATTATTTGCTGCTATTAAAAAAGAAATGATTAGGGAAAAAAGGTTACCATAAAATTTTCTTGAAGTGCTTGCTCAGGTCTCAGCAGTATGTGATATTAGATACATATGTTAAAGTATACAAGTTTTACTATAGAGCACTTCTGACTTGCCAGGTCTGACTTAATACTAAATCTTGCTATGTTTTCCTTTCAGTTATTACAAGAACTGTGTACAGTGTTTAACGTAGATTTACCATGCCGTGTGAAGTCTTCCCAGTTGGGAATTATCAGCCATAAACAGACGCATACCAGCGCCATAGTGAAGCCACAGTCCAGCTCCTGCTCCTATATCTGCCAGCACTGCCTCGTGCACCTTGGAGACATTGGTGAGCCTTTGGTGTGAAGGAATTGATAATACATTTATAATACATTTATTCTTTTCTTTGGTGTGGTCATAGAGGGAAGCTCGATTTCCCTGTAAACTGAGCATGCAAACACAATTTAGATGGTCATAAGAGGAAACTAAAATATATTTTAAGGCAATTAGATTTTCTCATTGTTTTGACATTGGCAAAGGATCTTGAAGGAAATAACTTTCACATTAAGATTTAAATTTTATTCAGATTTGTGCAGATGTAGGCAAATGATAAATAGCAAAAATGTAATCAAAGTTAAACTTTTCAGAGTGGTGCCATAATATTTCCTAAATTAAGTCTGTACTCGTAGAATTGTGGGGTTTACGAATTATTCCTTCTGAAACCAGATTGCCTTCTTTCCTTCCTGCCAGTGCATTAAAAGCTCATTTCTGTTTCCTTTTAACAGTTAAATTTGTATTTCCATTTTATATATTTAAATCTGGGAATGTTATGTAACTTATTTCTTGTTCATTCCTTTAAGGTGACCTAAAAAATGGTTGTAAAACAAATTAACTATAGGATTATGTTTTGTTGTCCTCAAATAACAAGGAATTGAGAACATTACTGCTTTAAGATCAAAGATTTTAGATTTCTTGATGTCATAAGTCACTAACTCCATGAGGGGTCACATCAAAGTAAGCACCAAGTTCTGCAGGAAGATTCAAGGAATAGTGTATTTAGGTTGTTTTGCTGTCAGTGTATTCTTTGCACACACATACTTAGTATTGCAGTAGGTATGAGGCATTTTTCAAAATCACTTTATAAATAATTGAAAGAAATACATAATTTTCAGATCATCTTGTATAGTGTTTTTTGTTTTGTTTTGTTTTTAAGTGCCATATAACTCACCCCTTCTTGGCCGGCTCCAGGTCACCAGCATAGTCCGTAGTGAGAGCTGGTGATGCATGACACTGGAGGACCTGAAAGTGGGGGCTAGGTAAGCTTTAAAATTGGTTACATGCTGAATGTCCCAAATAGGGAAGGCTGGATGGACACTTCACACACATAATCCTATAGTTAATTTGTTTTAAAGTATTTTTCTGTCTTTAATGCTCTTAAATCAATTTTAATGTGTTTGTTATCTTTAGAATTTAAAACAATAGCCTGTTTTGGAAATATTACCCTAGTTGTTGCTTTCTTTGTTTGTCTTTAAACTACATTTTCTTCTTCCTTCTCTCAGCTCGATACAGAAACCAGACCAGCCAGGCAGAGTCCTACTATAGGCACGCAGCTCAGCTTGTCCCCTCTAATGGTGAGTGAGTCTCTCATGTCAACTGGTCGACAGTGACACTTCATTCAGTACCACAGTATGGTAAATAACTGAAGGCTTATCTTTCATGTTTTAGGACTTTTGGTATTGATTGTCATATTTTCCCTTTTAACCACATTCTATATAACGAAATGAAATTTCTAAAATAACTGTTGTAAATTAAAACAGTATAAATAGAATATCCCCTAACATGATCTAAAATTATTTCAACAACTCTGACTTCCATAATTACTTATAGAATAATTCTCTCTTTAGTACCACCATTTCGGTCCTAGGAAAATTATCTCATTATCTAAAAGGTAGTGGTTTTGTATTTTGTTGGTCCCAGTAATAATTGTTAGTGTGATTCTTGAAGTAGAGAAATTACAACAGATGTTTAATGAAATAAGTCATTCTTGTTAAGCCACATTAAAATTCCTCTATAGATTCTAAAAGGAGACCTTGAGAGAGTCTCAAGCAGGGATGGTAGTCGGCAAACTGTTCGTTTAGTGTTGTCTGTGGCTGCTTTCCCACTGCAGTGGCAGAGCCGGGTAGTTGTAATAGAGACTCTGATCCCCCAAATCAAAACATACTTACTATCTAGCCCTTTCTACCAGTTGTATTTGAACTTAAAGTGCTGTCCACTGGAATTATGTGGCTTTTTAACCTAAACATTTTATGTTTCATTGCTGAAGTGTGATGGTTTACATTATGCCTATTTGTAATGAGGTCGTCATGACATTTACTTTATCCAGTACTCCACCTTATTAATTTAAAGGCTTGAAAACTGATAATTTGTTTTCTGATAGCAAAAGTTGGTGCATCTTTAGTTACTTTAGAATTTTGACTTTCTCCTCTAGGTCAGCCTTACAATCAGTTGGCTATCTTAGCTTCTTCCAAGGGAGACCATCTGACCACCATTTTCTACTACTGCAGAAGCATTGCTGTGAAGTTCCCTTTCCCAGCTGCCTCCACGAATCTACAGAAAGCACTTTCTAAAGCACTGGAAAGGTAGGGCTGACTTTCCCAAGAGGTCTTTGTGTAACCTGGTAGGCTTTACCCCTCAAATTTAGGCATATAAGAAATAATGGCCAGTTCCCTATGCTTCTCTTATACTTGCCTGATTTATAAACAATAATAAATAATAGTTTTCACCAAATTTCGACCAATCAGCAATTGATTTGTTTCCAGTAGAGGAGTACAGGTTGCTGATTACTGCCTCCACCTGAGAGTGTCACATTTGAAAGTCAGTCAGGCGCAAAATCCTCTCTAGGTATTCAAACATTGTATTTTTACAAACTGAAGCCTCCTTTAAGAGGTTTTAGCCACTTTGCTGCTTAAGATTCATGGAAGTTTTTCTTTCATTTCAGCCGGGATGAGGTGAAAACCAAGTGGGGTGTTTCTGACTTCATCAAAGCCTTTATTAAGTTCCACGGCCATGTGTACCTGAGTAAGAGCTTGGAAAAGTTGAGCCCTCTTCGAGAAAAATTGGAAGAACAGTTTAAGGTTAGATTTCAAAACCAGAGAATTTATTGTCTTGTTTAAATAAGCATAAGATTTGGAGGAAGATGACTCCCAGTTTTCATGCCATTACTTAACTGTGAACTGTTGGTAAAAATTAACTTTGAAATTAAATATGAAAGTTTTGCATACAGCATCCTTTTGATTTAAACTAAGGTGCCGTTTATACAAAGAAATACATGCAGCAACAATGGGCTAATAAATAAGTAACTGCCATTTGGCAAAAAGTATCCAAGTGGAAAGAAACAGCTCCTTCTTTCTCAGACCAAGCACATTTATTTTTCAATTTGGAAAGTACTGCTTTTGATGGATTAGATATTTTTAGATACGGTTTCATTACCTATTTTATAGGTATTTCCATTCTGCAAATCAAGCTCATTTCTCTTGTATTTTGATTCATCAAGATTTGTGGTAATTTGAAGGAAAGAAATGAGAAATTTCATTCAATTACTTTACTCAATTATTTCTAGTTACGTATGTGAAAATTATCTTGGGTTAGGTTAGTATATTAAATTAGTTTAAATGTAGTGTATGATAGGTAAAATGTGGGAGGAGTCAAAATTAAGTATTAACTTTATTTTTAATTTATTCAACAAATATTTGACTGTTGTATACCTATCACTATTTTAGTCACTGGGATCAACATTAAACGACATTCTCAATGAGCATTTTTTATTTTGTGGTTACTTCTGGGTATCTTTACACTTTGGAATTGTCTATAATAGCAGTCGCCAACCGGTGGTCCGCGGACCACTGGTGGTCCATGAGGTCTAAAAGGTTGGTGACTGCTGGTCTATAACTTCTTTATAGTTTTACAAATATTATAAAAGTCTCACAATTCAGAGATTGTAGAACTTAATTAAGATACATAAATTAGCCAAATGTAATAAATGTGAAGTAGTTTTTACAGATAATTAATTTTTAGTTGATACTTGTATATAAAGTATAAAAGTTAATTGATTTCAGAGAGGAAGGGAGAGGGAGAAAGAGATAGAAACATCAATGATAAGAGAGAATCATTGATCAGCTGCCTCCTGCACTGCTCCCACTGGGGATCTAGCCCACAGCTCAGGCTTGTGCCCTGACCTGAAATTGAACCACAACCTCCTGGTCCATAGGTCAACACTCAACCACTGAGCCACATAAGCCAGGCATAGTTGCTACTTTTTGTGTGAAAGAGAGTATAGTGAATAACTATAATAAAATTGTTTGTTTTAAAATAAGCTTCTAAAATAAGAGTCCCTTGCAGTTCTCTGCTTCTCTTAGTGACATATGTAAACTTAGTCCATGATTTATAGAGGGCGGGGGCGGGGGGGGGTGCATAAAAGCAACAACTTACTTTGTAATGCCCGCAGCTATTCAGCCTGGAAAGAACAAACAAGTCTCAATGCTTCATTATAAGTTTTCAGATATCTGAAAGATTATTTTAAAATGACATATCTTTGACTTTCCTGGAGTCAGAACTAAATTAAATCTTAGAATTTGAGTAGAGATGTGTAGGGTGTTGCTGAGTACTCTCCTTTTGAGAACTTAAAAGTCAGGTTGACAGCTATCTTCTTGAACGGTGTAGGTGTAGTCCTGTTACATATCGGGATTGGATAAGATGACCTCTTGAGATTGCTTCTAGCTCTCTTGTTCTATGAAAGATACACTCCCCAAACAGGGAGGGTGTGGAACCTACCTTAATGAAATCCTCTCCATGTAAGTTATTCTAGTCTAGAGTCTAGTCAGTTTTACACTTGGTTCAACCTCAAACACTAATATTCTCTTCAAATATATAATTCTGTATGTGAAGTTCTGGTGGGAGTGTGTGGGCAATTGTGAAGTATCATTCCTGCACTCTAAAATTAAACACAGGATGAGGCAGATCTATTTTAAACCTTACCCAGTACTAAAATGTCAGAAGAACATTGTGGAGTGAGATTTTAGCATAGTTGAGTAAATATTCAAAAGTATTTTAAATCCTATATAATAAAAGGCTAATATGCAATTTGTCCCCTCGACCATGAGTTCAATCGGGGCAGGGCTGCCCGCCAACCACTCAAGGCCCTTCCCACCCCCACTGGTCCTACCCCCTGATTGCCCCTCCCCCCCATCCCAGTCCCATCCAACCATCTTCCCTTGTCCCCTCCCCCTGGCCGGCCCTCTCCTATTGGCTCCAATAGGGGCCGGCCGGGCCCCACCCATCCACGAATTCGTGTACCGGGCCTTTAGTTTGTAGATAATGATGTAAACTTCAATGTGTCTGTTTAACTAGCAGTCTTTAGCTACTAAGCAGAAACATTTACCAAGTTGAGGTTCATTGAAGGATTAAGGCTTGGAATTTCAAAACTGAGATGTAAGGCTTTTTATATCTGTCAGATGTATGCTGTTTCTTAATGGTATTTAATTCAGTGTTTTCCTCAATGGCTGTTCAAAGTGTTTCTCAGTAGCAATATGTGTGTTCCTATTTGATTTTGTCTCAGGGGAGAATCTACTTACTTCAGTACAATCTAAGTTTTACAAAAGTACAATTGAATAATTACACATTGACTTCCAAAGGTGTGAATTATTCCTTCTCTAAGTATTTATTGCGTACCTGTTGTGTGCCACGCACTTTTCTAGGCCTTTGGAGATACAGAGGAGAGAACAAGACAAAGTCTGTGCCTTCATGAACTTAATCTTACATTTGCTAGTACCAGGCTACACCATATGCATCAGTGCTTCTGTGCCTACATTAGAAAGTCCTTTAAAGGGTCAGGATTCTGTAATGTAGGACATTGCCTTCTAAAATGAACGCTGCATTGCTGTATTGTAATTGTAAGGAAAAAAATGCTTTTTGAAAAATACAAATTAGTATTCTCATTTATGCCAGTATCATACATTTGTGTAAAGGCTGGATGCAGAGATTGAAAATTTTGTGGGAGAATTCTGGAGAAGAGCTAGGATTTCAAGACATTTTCAGGAAAGGAAAGTGCTTAATGCCTTTGGGAAAGAAGTGAGCATTCTAGATGTATATATGGGAGTGACAGATGGCAAGGAGGCTGAGAGATCTGATAGGGAGAGGAGAATTAAAGTGGAGTGGAATTGTGTTTTTCTCCAATGGTAATGTGAAAGGTCTTGCTAATGAATTATAGATCTTATTCTGTATCTGTTTCCCACCATAAGGCAGTGAGAGTCTCCATTGTCTCCACAAATTTTCCTTGGGGACAGAGGCAGGTTGGCTGTAGCTAAAATGTAGAATGAAGCCAGATGTCATCTTTGTTATCAACTTTGTTAGGAACTTGTGGGGTTAAGAAGGGCGATTAGGTTGAGGCCACCAGCTGAGTGCATGGAGGTAAATTCTTCCTTTTAGTGCTGGTTAGCAGGTCTTTTTGAACACATGGTTATTAAGTAAAAGAAGTTGATGATGAAGGTTATGGATGTACCTTCGGGGGAAATATCAGTGTAATACTTTGTAGAAGTACCTGTAATATGTTAATGATTGCTTTAGATATCATTTGCCCTGTGTTCCAAAGTATGTTCTTGCTATATACCTCATTTATAAGTAAGTTTCTTTAAGTATGTCAGGCCTTTGAAAGAGTAAATTGTATGACAAAATTTGGAAGTCATACATTATGTACCAAGAGTTCAAAAACATGTTTTGAGTCTCTTTATTTGAAATTTTGCTTCTCACTATATGCATGTACTTTTTAGTCATTGGTCCCAATTTGATATTTTAGTGTGTATGCATCTCTTATAAAACAGCTTCTAATGGATGAAGGCATGTGAATTTATTGATGGATACTGAAAACTTGTGAAAAACAGTTCAGTGGTGTCTGGGTTAATTTTTTTCAAGGCGAATGGTCAGCATGAGAAACATCAGACCACATTAGACTCGATTAAAATACTGGGATTATTAAAAGTGGAACAGTTTACTCATCTGTAATTTACTGTAACCCATGTAGCTCTAAATACAGACTGACAGTTTAATTCTTGTGTTGAAGATGGCTCCTGTTCTCGATAACAGTATATGCAGTGTTCCCTATCTTCTTTTACAGAGGCTGCTGTTTCAAAAAGCTTTCAACTCTCAGCAGTTAGTTCACGTCACTGTCATTAACCTGTTTCAACTTCATCACCTTCGTGACTTTAGCAATGAAACAGAACAGCATAGTTACAGCCAAGATGAGCAGCTGTGTTGGACACAGTTGCTGGCCCTCTTTAGTAAGTATTAAATCATTTTAACTTTCTGTTCCATCTTCTTTGGCCTTTTCATCATAAAGCATTAATGCTATATAAAGGAGTGTCTTATATGTCTTAATATTGAATCAGGAGGCCCATACTCTAAATTCTGTTGCTTATCTGCTGACATCCATCGTCAACTATATCTGTAACAATTTTAACTTGGGGGGGGGGAAAGTCTTTTTAGAAAGAAGCTGTGAGACTGATAACACAGTTTCAAATATCTTATGCTTTCTGTATACATTTTTTCTTTTGAGTGTCTTTTCTTGGCATCCTGTGCAAGTGTCCTCTCCAGAACAAGTCTCAGGAGGAATCCTACAATGCCTATCCCCTTCCTGCAGTCAAGGTCTCCATGGACTGGCTGAGACTCAGACCCAGGGTCTTCCAGGAGGCGGTGGTCGATGAAAGACAGTAGTGAGTATCTTAGAGTTTCGTGTCAGCTTTTGTGCTTTGTTTGTTTGATATTCAAAGATATGTTGAAACCACCTTAGAAAACACAACATTTGAACAATGGAAGGCTGTATTTCCCACCCACTCTTTGGAAATTGAACTGAAGACCTCTTTATATGCTTTCCCTTTATTTGTTTGAATTCTTCATGTGAGGCACAATCTTAAGGATTTCTGACTTTTTGTTCCCCCGTCCTTGGTTGCCACCCTGGGGAAATGGCATTTTTCACATTCCAAAGTGAAATGGAGATAAAATCAGTTTGTTTCTTATTCACTACAGTATGCTCCAATTTTTTGTTTAGGAATTAAAATGAAGAGATTTTTACTCCTTTCCATTATTTTCTATACATAACCTGTTTGGTGTTGCCTTATAGTAATGCCCAATTTGAGTTATATTTGTTTGTTTGTTTTAAGCATAGAATATTTCGGTCATCGCCATTTTCTCGCTAATCTCTACTCAAAATAATCCTGACAGTTCTTAGGAACTATTGGTTTTAGAGTGACAAATGAAAGCCTTCAGCTTACCTTTGATTGTGGGAACATTTCCAAGAAGGCTTTTCAGTGAGTTGGAAGTTCCTCTCCTACATATTTTGATGGTGGGTAGAAGGAGAAGCTCTTTGACATTTCTGCTTTGTGTCCCAGCATCTGCACTTTGACCAAGGGCACAATCTTGAAAATGTCCCAGCCACATTTAAGACCCTGTGATCTCTTTACTTAACTCTCTTTTCTTTCCCCCTTAAACCTAACTATAAGTTCATTTACTATGTGAATAGAGTTTAGTAACATAGCACAGCATACCACACATCTCCTTTTCATGTCAGTGTGAGCATTGTAAATAATGTATATTTTTAAACATTGCTTCCTGGTGCAGAATTTTCATTTCTTTATCCAGAGGCTATACCATTTTCCTTCCCTTCTGAACTTTAAAACCCAGTACTTGTGTTTGGTATAGGAAGTTGTATCAGTGATTCTATGAAAGAAGAATTCTGTATTTTACATTTACTTGAGAGTTTTTGTATTTGTGGGCAGGGATTGATTGTTCTGTTTTGTTTTTGTTCCTGCAGTGACCCTTTTGGCCCACTTTGTGCATCCCCATTTCTTTTCTTTTCTTTTCTTTTTTTTTAGTATGTATTTTTATTGATTTCAGGAAGGGAGAGGGAGAGAGAGAGAGAAACATCAATGATGAGAGAGAATCATTGATCGGCTGCCTTTGCACGCCCCCTACTGGGGATCAGGCCCGCAATCCGGGCATGTGCCCTTGACTGGAATCGAACCCGGGACCCTTCAGTTTGCAGGCCAACGCTCTATTCACTGAGCCAAACCAGCTAGGGCTGCATTCCCATTTCTTAGCATGGCAAAATGGTTATTCAGGCCGAGGAATAGTTTTATTTACAAACTTTTTTCCACCCCCTCTTTCTTTAGTATCATGTACTCTTCCCCCTGCCTCCTATCAGATATATCAGGATTTTTATGCCCTTGCAGGTATTTCATTCTATTGTAAATTGTGTTACAATTCATTTTAAAGACAAGTGTGGGATATGTCTCTAAAACTGGAGATTTTCTTTCTATGTTTCTCTATATATCCTTTTGTACTATTTTAAGTGGCATATTCCCATATTTCTTTTTTTAAATATATTTTATTGATTTTTTACAGAGAGGAAGAGAGAGGGATAGAGAGTTAGAAACATCGATGAGAGAGAAACATTGAGCAGTCGCCTCCTGCACACCCCCTACTGGGGATGTGTCCGCAACCAAGGTACATGCCCTTGACCGGAATCGAACCTGGGACCCTTGAGTCCGCAGGCCGACGCTCTGTCCACTGAGCCAAACCGGTTAGGGCCATATTCCCATATTTTAAAGTGCACAAGTATTACTAGTTGTCAACTTCCAGCTTTTCTCCCAAGTTGTGATTACTTACATCTAATTTCTGGAACCTGGGCACCTTGACCTAGCCTTTTTATCACACTTTTCACCAACATTGGTTGTTACACATTCCAAGAAAAGCGTAACCTTTTGCACTCGGATGTCGAGTGTGACTCGACACGGTTATTATCGGTAGCAGCTCGTATGTCGAATTGTATTGAATGTATCAATAATTTGAAATATAAAAAAATCCAAATAAATAAGTTTGTATGAAAAGAAACTCCAGTTTTTTATTCTACTGCCGTGCTTTGTAAAATCTGGGGTATTTAAAAAATTAAATCCTGAGTAGAATAAAGGAATTGAGAAAAAAGCAAGCGAGTGCAAAGGGTTAATGTTGCCTTAAGTAGAACATGGATTGTTTTAAATATTTTTAACACTTTAAGTAAACATTAAAAAATTTTAAAATATTTACAAACTTTGACAAAAATAGCTTGCGTATTAGAAAACAGAGTTTAGAGGTAGGGATATTGTAACAGTGTGTATATTCATCACGTTGACCAGAGAATGTGATTTGACTGGTGTAACCATACATGCTGTTTCAGATTAAGAACTAAAAAGGGGTTCCACTTTTTAGTGATGATGTATGTGAAAGCTCTATAACAGTGATGGGCATCCTTTTGAGCTTGGTGTGTCAAACTTCGCCAAAAAACTGAGCATAACTCGGGTAGTGTGTCACTTTGAGGAAAAAACATTTTTTCGCAAATGTTTCATCCTCAGGAGCAGCAAATGTTTCATCCTCAGGAGCAGCAAATGTTTCATCCTCGCGACCGCATGTCATCAGAAATGGCTACGCGTGTCATAGGTTTGCCATCACTGCTCTATAAAAACATACTGCTTCTCTGGTCATAGTTTTCTCAGTAAATACCAATTTTCAATGTTTAAAACTGAAAAATTATTAAACTTAACTAGTTGTTAAGTTAGGAGCCTGGGAAACATATGCAATAGTATCTCATAGAAATTTGACACTCTGGTATATCTTTCATCTAGACATCTTTGAAAATATGTTTTAGGAAGTCATACAGTCTTTAAAATGCTGAAGCAAGGACAAAAATGCATGAAGTCTAGGTCCTCGAGATAACATTTTCATGGCTGCTTAGTGTTCTGGTTTCTCTTGTGTTAAAATAAAGTCTGCACTATCGCTTTCATTTTCAGCATTTGGCCCTGGCTGATTTCTCTTCTAAATAGTTTCCATCCCCATGAAGAGGATCTTTCAAGTACTAATGGTAAGAGCAACCTCAACCTTGTGCTGTTGACATTGTTCTCCATCACTAATGGTGGGCTTAAGGCCACAGAAAAGCAGGTTTGTGCTTTTATGTGTTTGATGTTAAATTTAATATATCACAAGTGACTTTGAACTCTATCCAGATTGAGTGGGTGGAAATAGAGGTGATGTTCTTCCAGTAGCTTATTCCCTATTTCGCTGCATCTGAACAGGAGCACAGAGAGTGTAGTACCTTCAAATTCTTTCCATTCTCCTCGTTCTTACTATTTAAAAGAAAAACACAAACACACAAAAAAACCACTAATGTAAACAGCATTACTCTGTCAAAGTAATGCCTACTTATCATGAAACATTTGAGACATACAAATATAAGAACACAAGTCACCTATGGTTCTCTCATATAGAGATACGGGATAGTATTGTTTTCTATGGGCCTTTTTGTATGTGTACATACACTGCATGTGTTTGTTATCTAATTCAGCTTTGTACATTTTAAATTTAACATTATATTGCTAGCAAACATTTTGACACATGATTTTTACTGGCTGCATAATAGTCCATGCTATGTATATGCCATAATCTATTTAATCATTATCTATTTGCTTTAAGATTTTTTCCATTATAAATAATTCTACACTGAACAATCAGTAGTTGACTTCTTTCTGATTATATTTCTTCCATTAGATCTATGCTCCTCAAGCATTAATTTGCAAATGAATCTCCTGGGACCTTGTTGAAAATGCAGTTTATGATTCAGTAGGTTGGGATAGGGCCCAAGATTCTACATTTCTTACAGGCTCCCAGATGATGTCAATTTTGTTATTCAATACTTTGGGATTACTGGGTCTGAGGCTATGAAATTTTAAGACTGCTGGGGAGGGGATGGGAGAAAGGCATCATACTGCAACTCAGCACTGGGTATAGGTGAATGTTAGGGCAATGTGCAGGGCCCAAAGGCAACATGCAGGGCTTTGACAGGTAAGTTACTATAAAGAAGAGCAGGGAACTATGAATATCATATAGTTTCTCCAGAGACTTTCCCCCCCCCCACTTAGCAATATTCTGCTAAACAACAGGATTTTAATTAAAATGTTTACAAATCTTGATTTCTACCCTTCTCTAGCTACACCGCTTCCAGAGGAGTTTGAGTTACAAGGATTCTTGGCTTTGAGACCTTCTTTCAGGTGGGTGGCAGCTGGAGGAGGCTGAGTTCATTGCTAGTGGTTGCCGTATTAAAATTATGAGGAATCAGGCTTGGGTGGAAGCACTTTAGATCTTTCTCAGCTTTGTCTTCTTTTCCTAACGGTAACTGAGAGTCCAAGTATTTTATGTAAAATGGATTTATATACGTTATGCCTTTAATGCCTATGTAATACCAATACTAAGTGCTTAAAAAATATGGAGGAAAGAGAAATGCTTCTTCCAAGTGATATTTATTTCCTTTTATACTTTCCTTGAAATCAGAGAGAAAGTCTCAAAATGGAAACCAAATGTAAACCAAAGGATATTGCTTGACATGTTTCATATTAAGAATAAAGCACTCTGTTTTCCCAACCATTTTGTCTCTGTTCCTTCTCTTTAAGAGGAATAACTTCTTACTCCTTTTCAAGTCTAGCCCTTTCATCTGTGTCCTTGATCTCATCCTTTCCTACCTCCCCAAGAACCTTGTTCCATCTATCCATCTCTCTCTGCATTGTATTTTCAGTATCTTATTTTTTAACAACCAATTACTTCCTTTTGGCCTAGTAACATTTAAATATGCCCTATTCTTTCTTAAAAAAATAAAATTTATGCCCTGGCCGGGTGGTTCAGTTGGTTAGAGCGCTGTCCCATGCACCAAAAGATTGCAGGTTCATGCCTAGGTTGTGGTTTTCATTTTCAGTTGGGGAACGAATGGGAGGCAACTGAACGGATCAATGTTTCTCTCTCGAATTGATGTCTGTCTCTCTCTTCCTCCCTCTCTCCCTTCCTCTCTAAAAATCAATAAACATATACTTGAATGAGAGGTTTTTTTAAAAAAAAAAAAAAAAGTAAAATTCACAACCTCAGCTTTCTGTAGTGTGCAGCCGAAACTGGTTTGGCTCAGTGGATGGAGCGTCGGCCTTCGGACTCAAGGGTCCCAGGTTCGATTCCGGTCAAGGGCATGTACCTTGGTTGTGGGCACATCTCCAGTGGGGGGTGTGCAGGAGACGGCTGATCGATGTTTCTCTCTCATCGATGTTTCTAACTCTCTGTCCCTCTCTCTTCCTCTCTGTGAAAAATCAATAAAATACATATTTTAAAAAAAAAGAGTAGTGTGCACTAGTCTTGCTGACCTGCTTCACAGCCAGTTATTTCTCAACCTACTGCAACTGTAAACTCAGTGCCTCTCTCCTAGTTACCAACTTGTATTGACTTCTGTATAATTTTCATCCTATATAATTTTTTTTAGCATTGAGTCTGTTGGTCCCCTTCCTTCATGAAACCTTTTTCTTAGCTCTGGATCATCATTCTTCTCCTACCCTTACAAGACTCAGTTGCATTCTTTCTTTTGTATTACATGCCTTGGAATATTGGTGTTCTCCAGGGTTCTCCCCTTGCCCTTTTCTTTCCATTCTATGTTCTTCTGGGTGATAAAATCAATCCTTTTGTCTTGAGCATTCACCTTCTGGATACTAAGACCAAAATTTACAGTTCTGACTTAGAATTTAGACTCATATTTCTAGAGTCTTATTTTGGTCATGTCACTTTTGACATGATCAAAAGTGAGCTAGTATTTTCCTATTTGGTCAGTAAAATATGATCTTTCTAAATTTATCTGTATGCCGTTATCCAACTACATAAACAATTCTTATTTTTATTAATCTTTCTCACCAAGTCTTTGTAATTCTGTGTCCAAAAGGTCTTTTAGATACAACTCCTCCCATTTATTTCCTTATAGTTCAGGCTTTTATCACCATTTACCTGGGGTAAAAAGTTTCCTAATCACCTTTTCTACTTAGAGTCCCTCTCTTCCTATAGTTTATTTCTATCCTGTTTCCACATTATATATATATATATGTATTTTTTTTTTAAATATATTTTACTGATTTTTTTACAGAGAGGAAGGGAGAGGGATGGCGAGTCAGAAACATTGAAGAGAGGGAAATATCGATCAGCTTCCTCCTACAACACCCCCTACTCGGGATGTGCCTGCAACCAAGGCACATGCCCTTGACTGGAATCAAACCTGGGACCCTTCAGTTCGCAGGCCAACGCTCTATCCACTGAGCCAAACCAGTCAGGGCTCCACATTATTTATTTTTATTTATTTATATATATATATATATTTTTTTTAATGTATTTTATTGATTTTTTACAGAGAGGAAGGGAGAGGGATAGAGAGTTAGAAACATCTATGAGAGAGAAACATCTATCAGCTGCCTCCTGCACACCCCCCACTGGGGATGTGCCCGCAACCAAGGCACATGCCCTTGACTGGAATCGAACCCGGGACCCCCCAGTCCGCAGGCCGACGCTCTATCCACTGAGCCAAACCCGTCAGGGCTCCACATTATATTTTTAAAGTGTAGACCTGATGATGCCCTTTACTAATATAGAAACAGTTGTTCAAGTGGCTTGCTGTCCAAATGCTTAGTTGTTCAGCATACTAGTATTTTCTATCACTATGCAGTGTAAGTTTTCAGCCTTATTTTCCACTTACACCTTCCTCCTCCTCACTAATACCTACCTTTACATACTCTACATTCACTATGTTATCTTCTTGAATAGCTGTGTGTTTTTATTCCTCCAAAACTTTGTTCATGCTATGTCTAGAACATTTCCTTTTCTTCTTCGTCCTTCCCTTACCAATCTGTAAGTGCTCACTCATAACTGGCCACGCTCCATCTCAGATGCCAGCTATGTGAAACCTTTTCAGAACTTATCAGAAGGAACTAACTCTCCTTTTTCGCTTTGCACTCTAATGCTTTCCATAGTGTGTTTTCTGCTTTGCTTCATTGGATTTAAAATCTTAGGGAATATAAATTAAAACAAATGTAGTTAATTACATCAAGTAGTTAACCTGTATGGAAAAATATGAAGCCATTTCAGTCAATTAGAATCATTTGCTTGCCTAGGAAATATCTTTTATAACTTGCTTATATCAATTTTAGGAACTTGGATTTTTCCAAAGGCCACCAAGGTATTACAGGAGACAAAGAGGGTCAGCAACGACAAATACGGCAGCAGCGCTTGATCTCTATAGGCAAATGGATCGCGGATAATCAGCCAAGGTATTTCATTAAATACACATACACAGCCACCTGTGTTTTAGTCTTTGGTATAATGCTACTGATTATAAACTCTTAAGACAAAATGATGGTAACATAGCAAATTATAACCCTGGTGATCATTATACTCTTAAATCTCTCTTTTCCCCGTTACCTACCTATTGTAGAGGAATTGGCCTCGCCCGCTTGTTTATCATGAGCTTCTGCTTTAATTCATAAACATTTATGTAAATCTAATTTGTACATTCACAGTTATGGTGCTTGGTATTGATTGACAGTGCCATGGTGATCAGTTTCAATCTGAACAGACCAGGATGGAGCTACTGGCTAATTAAATACAAAGCACATTGGGTAGTTGGTGTAGTGGAGGGCACAGGTCTTAGAGTCAGATCCGTTTAAATTCAGCTTCTAGTTCTGCCACTTCCTCAGTCTGTGTCCTTGGGATCCTCTGCTTGATTATAACCTGTCCAAAGTCAGTCACTATTTCATAGTCATTTTGTACTGAGGTTCCAGTCATACTGTGAGCATTTAAAGTAGTTGCATGATTGATTGAACTTATTACCTCTTAGTTTTCACACCTATAAAATTGGAGTTATAAATAGCTACTTCAAGGGCCTAATCTAGTGCCTATGTTTAAAATATGTTCAGTATTTGTAGCTGCAATTATTGGAAAACATTAAAAGGGCACGGATATGTGTTGTAGTATTGAATATGATAATGAGAATATGTGTCTCTACATAATTACTTTTTGTGTTACCTGAATCCACATTGTTATTTCCTGCTGTTTCCAAGTCTTTAGGGCTGGGAATCTTTTGACTGTTGGATCCATACACAATTCAATTGTACTGTTTTTTAGGTTTATGTTTTTCATATATGGATTTATTTTTACTTTTTTAGGCTGATTCAGTGTGAAAATGAGGTAGGGAAATTACTGTTTATCACAGAAATCCCAGAGTTAATACTGGAAGACCCCAGTGAAGCCAAAGAGAACCTTATTCTGCAAGAAGCATCCATGATAGAGTTACTGGCTGAGAATGGGAATCCAGGACTGAAATCGGTGCTGTCTACGGGCCGAAATCTAAGCAACAACTGTGACACGGGAGAGAAACCAGTGGTCACCTTCAAAGAGAACATTAAGCTACGAGAAGTGAACAGAGACCAAGGAAGAAGTTTTCCTCCCAAAGAGGTGAGAAGGGACTATAGCAAAGGAATAACTGTAACTAAGAATGATGGAAAGAAGGACAACAACAAGAGGAAAACAGAACCCAAGAAATGCACCTTAGAAAAGTTACAGGAAACAGGAAAGCAGAATGTGGCAGTGCAGGTAAGCTGTATTTGAACTATAAAGCAGGTAGAGGAAGGCTCACACAAAAGGCAAGATTTTTCATTTTGTTCCGAAAGCCTTGACAATTGGCTATTCTAGAAGCTTGAATGCATTCTTCAAATGCTTCATAGTAAGTCTTATAAAGAGCTGTGGTAGATGGTTACTTCATTGACCCTTGGGAATTATCATATGAGTGAAAGAGTCTTAATTTGTTTGACATGTTTATCAGTTTTGTTCAATTTACGTTGTTTGAAATGACCAGTAAGCTGTCAGTTACACAAAAACTTATATTTTCTTTTGAAAATATAATTGCCATTTGTTGATGCTGTAGTGAGAAATTAGGGGTCTTCGATAGACCCAGTAGAACTAAAGTATAGTAAAGCTTGTATAGGTGGGGTTTTTTAGAGTCACTGTACAAGATAAAAGATGAAGATGAAGCTCTTTTCCTTGACATTTGTACCTGTCGCAGCCAGTAGCATTATTAAAACACTTCAGTGTTACACTGGCCATGGGAATTTGTAAAGCAAGAACCCAAGTCTCCTGCTGGGGAAAGAGAAACACTGCTTAGTTATTTGCAGCTTTGGAGGGTGTGTGTGTGTGTGTGTGTGTGTGTGTGTGTGTGTGTGTGTGTGTTTTAATACCTTTCCAAAGAGATACAGATTATTTTATATAAAAGGAAAGGGTTCTTTACTCTGTACTGGTTTTATTAGTGCCATTAATGTGTGAGTAGATGCCATTTGTTTTGTTAACACATTTGGCAAATACATTTGTTGGTGGTAGGCATGAGGAACCTTATATTATTGGCAGCCTCTTGCAAATAAACCACCTTCAATGTGTTTCCTTTGCAGGATTTGGGGGGGGCGGGGAAGGGAGAAATAAGAATATAATAGTCCCATTTTAAGATTAGTAGGGGGAGAAACAGAAAAAACATGGTAGAAATTAAGAAAAGGAACTGAGAAAGACAGGTGCTGCGGAAAGGTAAGGGAAAACCTAAATGAACTATAAAACTGAGGGCTCAGTGCTTTAGGGATAGATCTCAGCATTTCCTGCCTGCTCTACCTCTCTCCTCTAGAACTGTTTCCCAGCACGGTTCAGACTAGAAATAAAATCTCCTCCTGATCCCTCATCCCTCTTACAGTCTGCCTATAGATGAGTAAAGAGCCTGGTAGCAGTCAGTGGATCACCACCCTCTGTACCTCATCCTAAGTTTTCTGTAAAAGTTACCTGTTTTCCCTCCTTTTACTCATCTTTTTTTTTTTAACTCATTTTTTTTTTTATTTATAATTCTTGTCTAAAGTTTTACATGTCTCCTTTTTCCCTGGTTGACACCCCTCCCACCCCCCTTTTACTCATCTTGAGCAGTGCCTGGGGCGTTCACTTCTTCTGCTCCATGTGCAGGACTCAGGGCCTGTTCTTTAGAAAGTATCCTATCTATTCTGAAGGGTGGTAAGGTGCAAGGTGGAGGGTGAATGCCTCACTAGTACCCTTAAGGCTGCCCAGATGAAATTAAACTGAAGGCCAAAGTGGGTCATCATTAATTTATAGTTTATGTATGTTACTTAATGAATTAGAGTAATTCATAAAGAGCCCTGGAACCTATAACAGGCAACTTAAGAACATAGGCAAGTTTTTAACCTGTTGACATTGGGTGTCTCATTTGTAAAACAAATGAGCTCTCAGTCCTTTCCATATTAAATATTTTTATGATTTTGTGAGGGCAAAATAATTATATGAATAAAATGAAGCCATGTATCTTTTATTGGCAGTTAAATCACCTTCTTTGATTTTCCTCTTTTTAATTTAGGGGAATTTAAGTATCTTTAGCGTTTACTTTTTTTTTTTTTTTTTTTTTAATGTAGTGGTGCTTTAAATACTTTCCTAGAGTAGATGCTTCTTTCTGACACATTCAGATTATTATAATTTTGCTTCTGTTGGTCACAGGTAAAATCCCAGACAGAACTAAGAAAGACTCCAGTGTCTGAAGCCAGGAAAACACCTGTAACTCAAACCCCAAGTCAAGCAAGTAATTCCCAGTTCATCCCCATTCACCACCCTGGAGCCTTCCCGCCTCTTCCTAGCCGGCCAGGTAAATATGCTTTGTAATTTCTTCTACTTAATAGCTCTCTGTAGGAGTTTCTATTCATTCATTGAGTAATTCATACTCTATTGGAGTGACATTACTAACTATAGTGTTAAAAGGTAGGAGGAAGGAGGGTAAATTGGGAGACATCTGTAATTCTATCAACTATATATATATATATATATATATATATATATTTATTTATTTTATTTATTTTTTTTTTTTTTAAGAAGGTAGAAGGAAGTTATGTTTTCCTAATACTTATGAAATTATTTTGGAGCCATTTCTCTGGTAGTTTATATACAAGGGCAGGTTTGTTATGAAGGAATTCCTGTCACTAAGCATGATGTTTAGAACACTCCACTTGCTTAAGTGGATAGAAGTAGCAGTCAGTAGTCTATATTTAATTTTTGAAATGACATTAAAGATTTTCATTTGATCAATCTTGACGGTTGACCCCTATATCTTTTATAACTTATGAGAAGATCCCTTCCCCACCTTATCCTTACCCAAATGACTTATTTTTGCCCTTTTTTTTTTTTTTTTTGCTAAGTTTCTTTAGAACTAAAGCTGTGTTCTTTTATTTTAAAGGGTTCCCGCCCCCAACATATGTTATTCCCCCTCCTGTGGCATTTCCTATGGGCTCAGGTTACACCTTCCCAGCTGGTGTTTCTGTCCCAGGAACCTTTCTTCAGCCTACAGCTCACTCTCCAGCAGGAAACCAGGTGCAAGCTGGGAAACAGTCCCACATTCCTTACAGCCAGCAACGGCCCTCTGGACCAGGGCCAATGAACCAGGGACCTCAACAACCACAGCCACCTTCCCAGCAACCCCTTACATCTCTACCAGCTCAGCCAACAGCACAGTCTACAAGCCAGTTGCAGGTTCAAGCTCTAGCTCAGCAACAGCAATCCCCTACAAAAGCCGTACCAGCTTTGGGGAAAAGCCCTCCTCA
The DNA here is from genome assembly GCF_027574615.1 of Eptesicus fuscus. Taxonomy (NCBI): domain Eukaryota; kingdom Metazoa; phylum Chordata; class Mammalia; order Chiroptera; family Vespertilionidae; genus Eptesicus; species Eptesicus fuscus. The sequence continues at coordinate 25,519,167 of NC_072494.1, forward strand.
CCATTCTGGGTTCCAGCAGGTAGGTGACATTGTACCATCCAGCTGAACTAAGGACGGGAAGGCTGAAGTTAGTCAATATTCAGTTAATTGAAAATACTAGTTAGGCTTTCATACACCTCTTAGACTTGTAATGATGATGAGAATATAAAAGTATCTCTTTGCTGATTAGGAAAATGTAAATGTTTTCCTTTACACTTTTGTAAAGGATAGTAGATACTATTCTTTGCTGCTACTACTTGTTAAGTTTTATTGGAAAGTATTTTCTAGAAATAATTGTTTGCGTGTGAACCTAAACTATAGAAGGGAAGTAGAATCATAATCTTGATGAGATGTTAAGAAAGCTGTGACACCAACCTTAAATATTGTTATCCACATAGCACTTGAAACCGGAGGGAGACACACACACTCATTAAACCTCTTAAATAATTGAATTGAAAGAGAGACTCTGAGTTCAGTGTTCATAATCTGTACCCAGATAGCTCTCTGTGTATTGAAAAGCCTGAACGGTAGAGGAAACCGCTGCGTTGCCGAGTGGTGTTGATTGTAAAACCCCCAAGTGCATTTTGTGATTCCTGAGTGTCAGGAACATTACGTTTCATCCTCATCCTGATGACAGGCTTTTCTTTTTCAGTATCAGCAGGCAGATGCCTCCAAACAGCTGTGGAATCCCCCTCAGGTTCAAGGCCCATTAGGGAAAATCATGCCTGTGAAACAGCCCTACTACCTTCAGACCCAAGATCCCATAAAGCTGTTTGAGCCGTCATTGCAATCTCCTGTAATGCAGCAGCAGCCTCTAGAGAAAAAAATGAAGCCTTTTCCCATGGAGCCATATAACCATAATCACTCAGAAGTCAAGGTCCCAGAATTCTACTGGGACTCTTCCTACAGCGTGGCTGATAACAGAGCTGTGATGGCTCAGCAAGCAAATATGGACCGCAGGGGCAAGCGGCCACCAGGAGTCTTCCGTCCAGAGCAGGATCCTGTGCCCAGGATGCCATTTGAGGTGTGTGTTCTTTCCTGTCACAGGCACTTGAGAGAGAGAGGTCTGGGGCTGCGAATCTTTTGAATTTCCCAGTAGCTGTTTCTAAAGGTCACTGATTCGTTAGTGTCACAGAATGCTACTGAGCAGTGGGCACAGCGACTGGTCTCTTCACGGTTGCACAGTATGTTGGATTTGAGGAGCTGAAGGATCCTATTACTGAGTTTAAACTTGATAGTCTGGCAAAGATGTCATGTGCGGGACTCTAACCCACATGTTAGAGAATTCGGAGACAGCTCCCTGCGTTGAGCTGAATCATCTAAGTTTAAAAATAGTTCACTGCACATTTAAAAGAATTGCTTTCTAAGAGGAATAGTCAGCCAGTTATCTTTAATAGTGAAGTTCCCCTTCCTTGCCCTCCTATTCCTGAGACACAGGGATGTGTTTATAACTTGGTCGTTAGCACAAGGTAAGTTAGTCACTTTGCTCCATTGCAGTTTGACTCACGAGCCACTTTTACCTTTTTTTGTTCTGCTCTATCAGTTTTTGCTTCTTTGTATTGTCTTGCTCTTTCTCGCCCACTCTGTGCCAATTTGCTTTTGTGTTTCAGAGCCTTTTCCTTTGCATAATCTTGCTTCACTATTAATGACTTCGTCCCCTAATCATGCCACTGCTCCTTTGTGCTTTTGTCATCCCTATGGCCTCTCACTATGCTCCTTTCTGTCACTAGGACCCCAAGGGCTCCCCTCTGCTTCCTCCGGACCTGTTAAAGAGTCTGGCTGCCTTGGAGGAAGAGGAAGAGCTGATTTTTTCTAACCCTCCTGATCTTTACCCAGCTCTGCTGGGGCCTCTCGCCTCTCTCCCTGGAAGAAGCCTCTTTGTATGTATTTAACCTAATTCTTGCTCTAACCCCAGCTGCTTTTCTGAGATTTTAGAATAGGTGATTTCTTCTTTGGAGGGCATTTCTTTTTTACAGAATTGTAAAGTTTATTTCCCAACGGCCCAAACTGGCCTTCATATGGTAGTAGAACATGGCAAAATGTTTCTGACGGCCTGGTTTCTCCAGACCTTACAGTTGTGACTTTGTTAAGACCATCCTGAGGGCTAGGCACACACAGGTTGTGATGCTGGCAATTTAACTTAGTTCTCAAGTGGCACTTCCATCCGGACCCAGGAATGTCCAGTGTTGTTAATCTTATATAGAATAGTGAGATTTTTTTTTCTCATGCACTCAAAACAGGAAATGAAATATGTTCTAGACGGTTTACTGATGCTTTTGAATGCTATGTGGCTCTTTTCTGTTTGGTTAACTAAAAGCTGTATAAACAGAATGGCTAAAAAGAAGCGTCAGAGTGCCGTAAATGAGTGACTACAGCAATAAACAACTATAATGACATAAAGTGTAAGACTTCATTAGTTGTATCTTTTTAAGAAATCTTCTAGATCCCAGTCTGCAATTTCAGAGAGGATACCATGCTGTACCTGTGCCAGTGTTTACATTATATTTACTAAGATGGGGAAGTAAAAGAAAAATGTGCGCTATGGTTGTTTTTTTTTTCTGTCCTTCACCCCATCTTAATAAAACGTGAAACAGTTCTGAGATTTATTTTCTTCCCCATAGACACTGGGCAAGAAAATGTAAAATTAAAAGGCGTTGATTTTCGTACTAGGAGAAATAAAAGCTTAATGGCACTGGTGACAAGCTGCCATCCCTGGCACTTGAAGTTCCCTTAAGAATTTGGCTTGGTGAGTGGCCATAGAAAGCTCCCATTTCCCCCCCTAAGTTAGGAGAAATAAAACCTCCTAAAAATGGGAGTAGTGGTGCCCTGACTGTGCCTAGAGGTGTGGAAACCCCAGTTGCTGACCTGCTGTCGCTACATGTCGCCTTGCTGCCTTGCTGCTTTTCACGGGTGGCTGGAGGGTTTGGGGGAGGGTCTCCCTCTCTGTCCACCTGCTTCCTGATCCCTTGTTCCTATTGCACTTGCTCCTTCCATAGGAAAGAAGCTCATGGAGCAGTTGGGGAGAGGCATATATTAGTGTTTGTTACACGTTTTTAAAGAAAAACCTTGACTATAACCCTTTCTGTATTTAACATTGTTAATGATATCATGTGTGTGAAAGTGACTTGCATGTAATAGGTGATTAATAAATGCATGTTGACCAACTATTCAATGACAGCAAGCATCAGAGATTCAGCTTTTTTCCTCAATAACTTGACTTTAGCAACTATGTGTTTCAGTACAGGGTAGGATAAAAGTAGGTTTACAGTTGTTTGTATGGAAAATAATACAATAATCCTATCTAATAAAGAGGGATTATGCTAACTGACTGCCATGCCTTCACAAGATGGCGGCGCCCAGTCCCCTCAGCCCCGCCTCATCCAGCCTCAGTCCCCCAGTCCCCTCAGCCCTGCCTCATCCAGTCTCAGTCCCCCCGTCTCCTCAGCCCCACCTCATCCAGCCAGAGTTCCCCAGTCCCTTCAGCCCCGCAGGGGAGGGCAGTTGAAGACATTCATGCCGGCAGGGGAGCAGTTAGGCATCAATCAGGCTGGCAGGGGAGTGGTTAGGGGGTGATCAGGCTGGCAGGCAGAGTGGTTAGGGGCAGGCAGGCAAGTGGTTAGGAGCCAGCAGTCCCAGATTGTGAGAGGGATGTCCGAGGGGTCCCAGATTGGAGAGGGTGCAGACCGGGCTGAGGGACGGATGACACACACACACACACACACACACACACACACACACACCTGCACGAATTAGTCTATATTATAAAAGGCCCGTGGCCCTAACACCGTAACAACCTAAGACAAGGCAATTTCGCGCTCTGGGCTTCTAGTTAATAAATATTAATACAAAAATAAACTCTGTTCAGCGCACTCACTGCTGTAAACCTACTTTTGTCAACTGTAGATAAAGCTGCATAGGGACCATGTTCACAAAACCCGTTGTCAAATGGATTTGTAAGGCTTTTCTTCAGTCGTTAATGTCAGTGTTTTTAAAAACTTGGGAGAAAACAGTGCCAGATCAGTTCAGCATTTTGTCTTGAGATTATTCCAGGGTTACTGGTCTCTGCCAGAATCTCTGTGCTGGGTTAAGAGGGCCTGATCGAGGAGGAGGGTCTGTAACTGCCTGTGGCCACTGGCACTGAGCAGGCATCGTGGCCTTTAACAGATTCACACTCACATCTTATGAGCCTCATGCTGTACACTACGGTGGGTACAAGTGCGCTTACATTATGGTCTTACACTTGGGCTGTATAGTGTCTTAAAATTAATATTAAGGAAGTGGAAGGCATAATCTAACTACCATTTTTTTTTCCGGGTCTGTGAAGAAATCCTTATTGGAGAAGCCCTCTGAGCTCATGTCACATTCATCCTCTTTCCTGTCCCTCACCGGATTCTCTCTCAACCAGGTGAGTAAACAGTGAAGAATCCTGCTTTGTGTTGTCATTGTGGGCTCCCGTGTTCTTTCCCATCCTATTTCAGTATGTCTGCTTTTCTCCCATATATTGGCACCTTTTGGATTCTTTATTTTATCCCCTCTCTCTCTGATTGGGTACACTAGAGACTTGTATCTTACAGGTTTGAATCCTTTAACTTCTCAATATTGAAATCCTTAGGCTCTGTTTCGCCTAATAAATTATTCATACTTTTTAACCTTGTGGTTTACGTAGATAGAGCAAAAGTGTGAGGGAAAGCAAAGGGAAATTAACAGGAAAGCTGAAAGAAACAAATAAAAGCCTTCAAAAGTTTGCCTTAAGTTGAAGGTGTCCCAATCATCTGTGAACCTGAACGTGGCATTTTCTAAATACTTTTTTTTTTATGTGCTTCTGTAACTTGATTGTCATTTCTTTCAGGAAAGATACCCAAACAACAGTGTGTTCAATGAGGTCTATGGGAAAAACCTGACAACCAGCTCCAAAGCAGAACTCAATCCCGCAATGGCTCCCCAAGAAACATCCCTGTACTCCCTGTTTGAAGGGACTCCGTGGTCCCCATCACTTCCTGCCAGTTCAGGTATTAACTAGTCTTCAACACGTGGTAGACCTTGCATTACCAGGAAACTCAAATTGATTAAGAGTTAGAATGATTTTACCATTATAAATATATTGTGTTGATTTTTTTTTTTCTAAGTAACTTCTGAAAGAAAATAGAGAAAAAGCCTGATGAGCTAGTTTACATAACAAATGCCATTAAAAAAGCTTTTTCAGCCCCTCCAGTGTGGCCCAGTGGTTGAGCATTGGAGGTCAAGGTTCAGTTCCCAATCAGGGCACATGCCCAAGTTGTGGGCTCAGTTCCCAGTATGGGGCATGCAGGAGGCAGCGGATCAATGAGTCCCTCATCAGTGATGTTTCTATCTCTCTCCCTCTCCATTCCTCTCCAAAATAAATGTGTGTGTGTGCGCAAATTTTTTTTTTAAGGTTTTTTTATATCCTCAGTAACCAGCAAAACAGCAGAGTTGTACGGGAGAAAAATGGGGGTTCTAAAGGATGTTAGCTGTTTTTTAGTTTTGTTTGTAGACATACATTCTTTGCAGGAGAAACTGCAATTTTTAAAATAGAGGGGTTTTTTTAATGCCCATTTTAGAAATGGAGTCTGATTTAATAGTAATTCTTAATGTTAGGCAGTTATATTTCTCTTGTGGAAGACCAATGGGTACTTACCTGAAACAGGTGTGTTGCATTAGTGGGGGCATTTGACAGAATCGTCTCCTGCTTTGTTTCGTTCTGTTTTGGTCTAGGGCAGTGGTCGGCATACTTATTAATCAACAGAGCCAAATATCAACAGTACAACGATTGAAATTTCTTTTGAGAGCCAAATTTTTTAAACTTCTTCTAACGCCACTTCTTCAAAATATGCTCTCCCAGGCCTTGGTATTTTGTGGAAGAGCCACACTCAAAGGGCCAAAGAGCCGCATGTGGCTCACGAGCCGCAGTTTGCCGACCACGGTTCTAGGGCAAGGAATGTGCCTTGTTATTTATGTTTAGTGAAACAGATTCCTACATCTTGCAGACTCCTTTTGGGGGCCCTTATTTTGCCTTTCTTCCAAAACCCTCTAATTACTTTTAGTAGAATTTAAGTGACCAGATCTACAGGAAACTAGTTCTTGGCATGTTTGTGAAACAGCTTATCTATTGAATGTTCTCTTTTGCTATTTAATAGATCATTCAACACCAGCCAGCCAATCTCCTCATTCCTCTAACCCAAGCAGCCTGCCAAGCTCCCCTCCAACACACAACCATAATTCTGTTCCATTCTCCAATTTTGGACCCATTGGGGCTCCAGATAACAGGGATAGGAGAGCTGCAGATCGGTGGAAAACTGATAAGCCAGGTGAGACCCAAACTTGACAAAAGTAAAATAACTTACTCTGCTTTCCCTGGTTTTCGGCATTTGGCAGTTAAAACGTATTCTTGAATTCTTATCTCTCTTCACCCCTTAGCCATGGGTGGGTTTGGCATTGATTATCTCTCAGCAACATCATCCTCTGAGAGCAGCTGGCAGCAGACCAGCACTCCAAGCGGCACCTGGACAGGCCATGGCCCCTCGGTGGAGGATTCCTCTGCTGTCCTCATGGAGAGCCTGAAGGTGAGTGGATTTCAGGAATAAGAAGCACAATCAATGTTGCTGGTTTCACTCACATAAATAGCTAGGTTATTCCTAAGGCCCCTCCACTTGATTAATAGCTCATATCTAGCAGCGTTCTGGAAACATGGCCTGCCTTATGAGGTTCTTGAATGGGCTTTTGTTTTAAATTTGTGAATTTACTAGTGACAAAGCATTATCTTCAGGGGCAGAAACGCAAAGGTCCTAGTTGCATTCTAAGTTTAAGAACGTTCTGATTCATCTTGGAATGTTTTATTTAAGCCTTTTCTGAACAAGTAAAAGAACAGCACCTAACAGTAAAATACTCTGTGGTCCCACATGGAACTGAGTTTAGTAAAAGACTTGATCTCAAACGTACTTTCACCTTTTCTGGTCTAAAATAATCTTAACAGGCGCTAACTAGTCTTAAGGACAGTCTTTTCTAATAGCAGGATTTTTTTAGGAGGTGGGGATCTTGGGACGTTGTGCCTTTATGTTTGGCTGAGATTGAAAAACCAATCCTTTCAGACAACCAGGCCTGTGAGCTCTGCTGACAAGCTCTGGGCTGTCTTTCAGTCCATCTGGTCCAGTTCCATGATGCACCCTGGCCCGTCCGCTCTGGAGCAGCTGTTGATGCAGCAGAAACAGAAGCAGCAGCGGGGACAAGGCACCATGAACCCTCCACACTGAGGATGGGGTGGCAACCTGGCAATGAGGCTCCATACACCATGGCATGTTGGGTTTGCAGGACTGGCCCACAGCCCCTGCAGGTGGCAGCCCTCTTCTCTGTGTCTTGCCGTTGAGAGGGTGTAAGTGTTCCACCGGCCCGCTGAGTGTGCACGAAATGTCCGCAGTGCAACCAAAAGAAAAACCATCAGGAACTCTCCGTCCCCCCGGGCCTCCGGAGGGAGAGAGGAACTGCTGTTTGTCTCACTCAGTTACCTGATAGCACCGCCTCTCGCCTTCTCCATCGTGCATGTCCCCAGCCACATGGGAAGTGAAAGCTGAGAAGGGAAGGCAGGTGGGAGAAGCCAGTGGGAACTTCTCAGTCCTTTTTTCCTCTTTGGGGAATAAAATAGGAATCCATTAATGATTGCTTTGCTGACTGAGAATGTAGTTGAAATTATTCCTAAACATCTTTTATTATTGTTAACTCTCAGTAGTAAAAAGTCACACTGAATTCTTCCATACACAGATGTGCTGCTTCTAGTCAGTGTGCAGCAAGGAAAGCCCCGTTCACTGCTCCTTGAGAGGTTGGTGGTGACAAGATGGGGGAGCGGACCTCTTCGGCCAGTGGCAGTGTTCCATAGGGAGAGTACAAGGCCTCGCCTTCGCTCAGAAGGTTCCGGTAGGCCCTCTTCTGGCCTGGAGACTCCAGCAGGAAATGCCCTTCACTCTGTAGGTGCTCGAGCCCCACTCGAGGGTGCAGTGTGGGTGGTGGTGCTGGGCTGGACCAGCAGGTGGCTGCTGTAGGGTTTAAATGGACGTTTTTGATTCCTGTACATTTTGCAGTAGCAGAGCAAGCAGTCTCCCAGAAGGTGGGCTAGTCCATTCATGGCCTGGTGTTTTACTAGGTAGAAGCTTTCAGTGTGGTTACTTTTTGTTCGGTTGGTTTTTGTGCCCCTATCCTATCTACTCCCCCGCTCCTCCCAACCTACCTCCGTCCCTTTTCTACCCTATGCTATATGCCAGTCATTGTTTTTATTCCTAATGTGTACAACATCGCAACAAGAAGCAACAGCATGGGGTCCAGCAGCTGGGGCCCAAAAGACAGTCTGAAGAGGAAGGAGCGGCGGCTGTGTAGCCCAGCGGGGCCAGGCCCCCCCACCAGCTGCAATCTCCCAGCCTCCACCTTCAGAGTGAAACTCGAGGCAACATGGACACATGTGCATCATGCACAGAAGAAAACACAACGAAGTCCATTCTGGAAGAGGTGGAAGGAAGGAAAATGAGCTTTTATTTGATATTTATTAGAAGGAAAGAGGACTGAAAATTTTCTTGGGTAGAAACAGAAGGACAGCATTTCTGTTAGTCGTTTCCTGGAAAAGTAATATTTTAAGGGGAAATTATGGAAACAATCTAAATGTCCAATTGCTGTGCTAGTGGTAGGGTTTGTTTTCCAGGAGGTCTCTCCTTTGTGCACGTGTGAGTGTGTGCACGCACACGCCCACCTGCTCTCGGAGGAGGGGTGGTGTGTGGTTAGTGTGGGACTTCAGAGCTGGAAGGCGGCTACAGAGCAAAGCACATCCGGAGCCCGGCGTCACTGGAGTCTGGGCAGCCCCAGCAGTGAAAGGGGCAGAGCATAAGGCGCATTGCTCTTCAGAGAGAGTGGTTGGAGTCCGTGTGCTTACATTATTGCTCTCTCAGTTTGACACGGTGTTTGGGTTTTTTTGTTTTTGTTTTTTCTTTTTATTTTTAGAAGGTCTGGAAGGGTGAAGCCCCCCTACCCCCCCAATCCAATGGCAATATGAAACCCTTTGTGCTTCTCTCCTGCCCCTTTCTGTGTCCACCTTCTCCAGTCCCTCCCTCCCAAGCCTCCTCCCTGCTGCCTTTCCCCACTCTGTGTGTTTGAGCCCCACATTCAGGCAGCTGCAACATTCCAGTGTGTGAACTGTCGCCCATTCTGGCACCCTAGACCAGCTCACCAGGTTCGCCGTCGCTCCCAGGAGCGCCCATGTCCCCTCTGCAGCCCCATTTCTGCATGAGCATTTGGTGTTTGGAATGTTTTCTGATTCTCGGGCGGGTTCCTCACCTTATTCTCCATGTGGAGTAATAAGGAGGGAGAGGAGAATCTTCATCAGAAACTGGTTTTGTGTAGTAAACCTTCTTTTGTGTTTTGTTTTGTTTTGGTTTTTTTGTTTTTGTTTAGGTCTGTCTGTGCAAGACCTGCAGCTGCTGAAATCAGCTTTGCCTTTAATTAAACCATGTTCTCTCCAACCAGATCTGTGTACAGATGGTTTCTTTTCTACCCTAAAATCAAGACTTGGGAACAACTCGGAAGTCATCTAGAGGAAAGCAGAGGTGGTCAGAAATTGGATATGCTTCAGGGTTACTTTTGCTTTTAGTAGCTTTCCAAACCAGCATGCATTAGTATGGAAAGGGGTGGGTAGAAAGAAACTATCAAATTATTTTATTTAATAAATAAAGAATCCTTATGCAAAGGAGTTAACATATCCATCAGTTTTATCCCTAGTTTCTCTGTTAGTAAGGCAATTCAGAGAAAGATTATCATTTGGGCCTATAAAGTTCACTAAGTCTGATTGGCAGCAACAGTAATTAATAATTATTCTTAGCTTTGGGGTTGCATTTCTTCTAAGTTGTGTCCAAAATGTCCAGTGGCAGCCTGCTGGGCCTTCTGCCTAGATGTTGATTCTGTCTGTACCTCACCTACACACTTGAAAAATTATTAACAGGGCCTTATACTCACAAGACGAAAGGAATGGATTAAGGCCAGGCCTAGTATCTATGGAATCCTTCATCCAAGTTAACCCTGAAAAACAGGCCACTGGGTTACATGATAACCAAGGTAAGGCATTCCATTGTGCACACTAGCGTTGTGAAATGTTAACTAATATGATACTGTTAACCAACTGGCTGCCTGAACACAGCTTCTTTTCTTCAGTTAAGTCAGTGGCAAATTTTCCTATTAAGCTCTTGAGTGTTTGTGAGAAGACATGAAGGGATGTAATTCTAGTCACTCCATGGGAACCTCACTCAGTCTAGCAACGAGACTTGAAAGTTAATTTTTGTGTGCGTGCCTCTTGAATTACCTGTAGGTTAGTCAGGCCCCAGTAGTCTGATGGTGAACAGGAATTTATTTACAGTTAGGCCTTAGGCCTGCATTCTGAGTGTCTTGGGTTTTTATTTCTATCACACATACAGAGAAGTGCACCGATAATAACTGCAACTCAGTGCATTTTTCATAAAGTGAACACATCTGGGTAGCCAGTACTCTGAGCAAAAAACATCAGCACCTGGGACGCCACCTCATGCCCTTCCAGACACTTCCAATCACTTCCCCCCTCCTCCCCCCCCCCCCCCCCAAGGTGTTCGTAATCCTAAATTCTCACATCATTGTCTAACAGGTTAAATTTTAACGGGAAAGTAGGTTAGTTGACACTGTACATTGTACCACAGAGGCATCCTAAACCTTACAAATGCGATGGTAGTTTTTTCCTTCCGCTCCGTAGGTTGTGAGGCATCCTAGACTCCCCTGGGAGTGCTGTCCAGGTCTGTGGCTGCACGTTCTTTAACAAAAGCCTTGGGGAAAATGCCAAACTTCCCTTTGCACTCCCCTTCCAGCCATTCGTCGTTCACTGATGAAGGGAAAGCAGAGACTGATTTCTAAAACCAGTACAGGAAAATGACCTCACTTACTGCAGTTTAAGAAGCACTAAGAACACTTAATGTTTCCGTTTTTAATGTGTGTGATTCCTTGCAGAATTAGGGAAGCCACCAGGGAGGGACACAGTAATTCTGAATAGCTGCTAGTCAGACAAAAGTGACCCCCTTCTACTCTCATCTTGGAAAGTGCATACATCCAAAGAACTGTGGTTTGCAGAAGATAGGTATCTTACGGCCTGGTGCAAAGGCAAAAGGATGCCCGCAACCTTCTAATCGGTTAACTCTGGGAATGATGATCCATGGCTTCTGAAGCATAGACATCCTTAAATGTGAATGTACTGAAGTGTCATTTACTAGTAAGTTGCCATTTGTTGCTTCCCTGCCCATTAGAGCAACAAACGGAAAAGCTGCGTACTGGGTTTTGCTCTCTCCAGCTGAGAGCGAAGAAGGAGATTGAGACCACTGGCTCAAGTTTCGTTTGTAGGTTAGTGATATTTTCTGCCTCTGCCCTTAAATTGACTTCTGCTAACATGGAAATTGATTTCTGTAATTCAGGAGTAGCACTTACCCATGGACAAAACCTGGATTATGTCCCCTTCCAGAAACTCCAGGTCTTCTGGTTGGGTAGCCTCATAACTGAAGATTGCTACCACTTGGCTCCCTTCCTTCAGCTGAGGTTCTGATGTCTGGCTATTGGCATCCGATTTCTCACTTTCCTTGGGTTCATCTGGAAAGCCTTGGTCACCCTGAAATAATAAAGGGCCTGTTAGTTTTCCTAACTTCCTGCACAGTGAACATCATCCCTGAAGGATTCTGCCAGAGAAATGTCAGTAGCACCTGGATATAAACTCAGCGGCAGATTTGGGATCAGTGTCTAGCATAGACCTAACACGTACTCTATGAATACTGGCCGGTTGGTTAAATGAAACAAGGTCTGCAGGACCACAGGTAGTTGTAAAATCTTACCTAAAACTCACAGTAATCCTGAAAAGTAGAATAGGTACTATTCTTTTCAGATGGAGAAACAGGTTGAGTCACCAGTAAATGATAGACTGCAAAGTCAAACCTAGGTCTCTGAGTCCGACACCCTTTCCCCAGCACTCACAACACGGGACCTTGAAGAAATGCACGTTTTCAGCTCCATCCCGAGCCTATTAGATCAGATGGGGCTCAGCAGTCTGTTTTCACAAGCCCTCTAGGTAATTCTGGTACTTGCTAAAGTTTGAGAACCACTGCACAGCACCATACTATGCAAGGCCAAGACCATTATGGTCATTTTTGTCCCACAGATGTTGAGGGAAAGATGCCGTTTCTGGAGATGTGAGTCATAGATTTAAGGAATCAGCATTAGAAAGTGTGAGGCTCAGTGCTGTGCTGTGTTAGAAGTACTCATTTCCTAGTGCTATTGGCTCCCACCCTGGCAGGTCCTCTATGTTGAAAGGCAGTACCATACGGTAGAAAGGGCCCAGGAGTCCAATGACTAGGCTTGTATCCCAGCACCACTGCTCCCAGCAGTGTAACCTCTCTCGACCTGCTTCCTCGCCTGAAATCAAGGCTAGAAGAATTACATGAGGGCCTGCTAGATGTTGAATTGCTGCTGAGGAGGGGGGCGGGGGCACAACCTCAGTACCCTCAGGCTCACCGCACTCACCACTGTGTTCTCACACCACACCGTCAGGCAGTAGTTTTTCACCTGGCCCCAGGCAGCCTTCATGCTGTCTTCGGAAAGGGGCACTAGCTCATGGCTGTCCCTGGGCCGATAGCTGGGTGGAGAAAATGAGGAAGAACCAAGTCAGAGAACAACAGTGCAAAACCATCCTCTTCTGTCCTCCAGGCCAGCGCCAGGTCCCCAGCCGTCCCCTAACTGCCACCTGCACGGAGCGCACCTCAGCTTAGTGTGTTCTGGCTGGAGCTCCAGTTTCTTAGACACCATGTCCCGCACCTGGCTATAGGCGAATCCGGGCTGGATCTCCATGAGCACCGTGTACTTGTAGTGCACCTTGAGTGTGTAGAGCATGGGAACACTGAGCTTTATTTCCTGAGGGGAGAGGAAGCAAAGGGAACTCATGAGTGTCTGTGCTTCCTCTTAGCAACCCCCTGGCTCGCCACAGCTTTACTGGATGGGGTGGGAGGTTGTTGAGGGGTCCCCAGGGCATGGGCTGTGAACATGGTGGCACTGGTCTGCCCTTTAGGACTATTTCTGTCATCCAGGGAGACTCTTCCGTTCTCTACCTCTTGAAATAATACGAGGGAAAATGTTACCTTGGGCTCTTCTTTTTCTTTCTGACCTAAACGAAGAAGGTAAGGAGTGAAAAAAGAAGATGAATGAACATTCTTGACCAGCCCCTTTCATACACAGAATGAAACCTCTTAGAACAGGGCACCCGACTGCATGCCCTTCCATCTCTAGGGTAACTAATAACCTTATTGTGGGGGAAATCTGCCTCTGGGGGCATGTGAAGAGCAAAGCCGTGAATATACAAAGGAACCCAGTCTCTGCTTCCAGGGAGCTATGGGTCATTATCAAAGGACTGCCCATCCTCACCGACCCATGGGGTCAGCAGGGTTGAACAAGTGGGCTCCAAAGCAAAGACAAACGGACTGTGAGGTGAGCCAGGGGCCACAAGAAGAAATGTTAGATAGAACCACTGATTTTTACCTTGTCCTTTATTTTTGTGTATGTTTTCAACGTGTGTAATATATTGATATGGCTATATGCATATCATTTATATACAAGAAGTATTTATAAAAACGCTATAGGGGATTCATCATAATAATAAAAAAAAGATCAGTGATCTCAAACCAAGCTTGACTATTAAAATCACTTGGGAAGTTTTTTGTAGAAATACAGATTCCTAAGCTAATTCCAGGTCTAAAAAATCAGAATAAAGAAACCTAGGGATTTATACTGTTAAAATCTTCCTAGGTTAATAGGTGATCCCCGATGGGCCCCTACCCTAGACAGAAAAACATACAAAAAAGCTAGCAAGGATATTTTTGAGGATAATTGGAGTAATTGAATATGCGATATACATTCTATAAAATTAATGTTAAATGTCCTGGGTTTAACAGTTGAATTGAGATTATGGAGAGAATGTCCTTGCTCTTAGGAGATACATGCTGAAGTGTGGGGGTGAAGTGTCATAACTCTGTAAGTGGCTCAGTCATTCAAGGGAAATATATATGTGTGTGTATATATATATGTATATATATATGGGGGGGGCAGGGCAAGTACACGGTGCAAAGTGTTAGCAGTTGGTGACTTTAGGTGAAAGGTATTCTGGTATTTTTTTGTACCGTATTTTCAACTTTTCAGTGGTTTTGACATTTTTGTAAATAAAAACAGGCGTGGGGAGCGTCCAGGGGATTCTGATGGCCTGGTGGGCGTGAGGATCGCTGCATCTCCACCAAACGCTCAGAATCGGCTTAAACAAGCCCGTCCTGCCGAGCAGCGCTCTCCACTCAGCGGGAGGGCCTTTGTCCCGAGGGCTCTGCAGGTTTCTTTTCCAGATAACAGAGCTCCTGAGACCTTGGAAAAGAACCATCCCGACCCCCTGTGGTAAACGTGCAGTTACTTCACCGTGGTTTCAGTACTGACCGAGGGGTTTGGTGACGACTTAAGTTGGGACACACGTTGCCCCCGCCCCCCAAAAAAAACCACAAAAAAAACAGCTCCATTTACCCAGGCCCCATGGGTGTTCTGCAGCAGGTAGGGGAAGGGGCATCTCTCCTGTGTGCTGGGAGGGTGGGTGGCTAGAGCAGGAGACGGGGCTCTGGGGCTGAGTGGCCATGAACTGAGTGGCTTGCTGAGAGAAAAAGAAACCAGAATTTCCTGCAAGCAGCTTGGAGGGTTCCTTTCCCGCTCGGGATGTCGCTCCAAGAACGCTCACCTGGTGACAGCTGGGGTCTTCCTGGAGCACTGAAACTGGGCGGAGCTGGGATGTCAGACTCCGGGGAGGCGTCGTCCTGCTCGGGACAGGAAGAGATGGTGAGAACTTACATCCCCACCAAGTTCTTAGGCCAGAGCAGGAGTGGGGGAGGGGAGATCCGCAGACCCCCAGGGAAGAGAGCCAGGTGCAAATGACTTCCTAAAGGCAGGAGTGCTGGTGTCGTGGAGGGGAGGGGGAAGAGAGGAAGGAAAGTGGGTTAAAAGGGGAGGCAGGGTGGGCAGGAAACAAACCACAGTAGAAATAAGAATCCACCCTTCCTCAAGGGCCCTGCTACCTAACCCTCATTTACAACTTTTCCAGTCATCTGGATGCCATGATTCCAACCAGGGAGGACCCAGCCCGCAGAGGACACCTGCTGCACTGCCCAGCCATCTACACTCTGCTCAGGCCCAGCAGGAGGGCGGGCCCTTGAGGGGCAGTGGAGGGGCTGGTAGCAGCTCCAGAGCAGGGCTCTAAAGCAGATCTTGCTCGCTCTCTCTCCCTTCTCCCCCCTCTCTTTGTGGCATTCCACCAAGCAACACTTATTTTTCCAGGTGCAGAGGACATTTCTGGGAAGACCTAACCTTCATATGTTGTGGGCATTGGGTCCCGTGACCAGGAGGAATCACAAAGGTGGGTGGGCCCAGGCAGTCCCAAAGACCTTCTGCTCAGCACATCTGGGCTTTCCCCTCATCCCAGGTTCCGCTCTGGACGGCTGGTGCCACTCCAGGCGGCTCAGGGTCCATGAATCTTTCTTCGGTGATGGTGACGTTTCCCACACTGCTCTTCCCCCTCCACGAGGAGGTCCGTCAGTGGGTGGGGGTGGGGAGATGTGTCAGGCCTTGGTGCCTCTTACCTGGGACTGCTGCTGAGGATGGATCCGCAGCTCCACGGGTTCGAGGAAGTTGCAGGGAACAAGCCCCTTCTGCAAAGAAGGTAGCAGGTGGGGATACTCAGAAAGCTCTGCCGTCATCTGCCAGGATTCCATACCCCCAAGCCACCCCCAGGTCCCCTGAATACCTGCCCGTTGAACATGACCGTAGCCCAGTTGTCGTTGCCCTTCTTCAAGACAAAGACGATGTTCCCGGGCATGACCTGGAGCTCCTCCGGTGTCTCAGGCACAAACCCGAACAGCACACGGTGAGCCTCCCCTTCCAGGGCCCTGAGGGGTAGACACAAGATCCCATCCACTCTCTGGCCTGGGGCACATCCCCTCCACTGTGGGTCAAGCATAGTGGACCTGGAGCCGGGAGACTGCTCCAGACACCCTCTAACTCCACGTCCAGCTGTCTGTGTGACCCCGAGCAGGCAGGTGCCTCCCTGGGCACCGAGAGGGCGCGGTAGGGAACTGTACGTGAACTCGCTTCACAGCCATCCACGCAGTGGGACAAGAATGAAAGAAAACCGCGTGGGTATAGAGGCCCTGCGGTCCTTGCCCTCCCTTCCCTGGGGAGGAAGGCTCCTGGTGTGCCTGGCCAGCTCCCCTGTCCGGGCCGGGGTGGACCAGGTGAGGGTGCAGGGGATGGCACCGGTGGGAGGCAGGTGAGAGCCAGCTGGGTAAGCAGAGAAGCCACCTGGAGCCAGTGTGGGGTCAGGCAGGCACTCGGAAGGGGATGAGGTGCCTGCAGGGGGAGCTGTGAGGAGTAGAGGTGTGTGTGGAAGTACTGAGGCTGCCCACTCTGAGCTACTCGAGGTCATTTCCTCCCTTCCTACGTAGCTCTTCGGGGTGCTGGGGCGCTTTAGCATGTGTGACCAAGAGGCCGGCTTCAGGTGGCGATAGTTTCACGTTCCTCCGCTCACTCCCCGCTGGCGCTGTCCCCTCGCCCTTCTTTTGTTCCCAACCCTTGTGTCTATTTACACAGCGGACACAGACTCCTCCAGCAGACAGTTAGGAATGAGCTCATCCGGGCCCCCATTTTTATAGTTGCTTTGGAACTTTTTTCACTCCATTTTAAACCTTCTTCGGGTGGGGAGCAAGGCTGACTTCCTCACGGAGATGCGGTTCTTCAGAAAGCTGTGCCATTCTTTGCTTTTCATCTTACAGGAGAAAGACTTCTTTTCCTGGAGTCCTTCTTCAGAAAACGTGCCAACAGGGAGTGAAAACAGCCCTTCTGGCTTCCATTCCGCTTGCCCGACTCCAGAGCTCGGCCCCCTGCAGCCCGAGGCCAGCGTTCCCCCGCTGGGAGGGGTGGCTGTGTCCCATGGGACCCCACTGCCATTCAGCCACAAGCCCTCCCTGGATGGTGGCTGTGCACATGGACCGGGGGACACAGGGACACCACGTAGCCGGAGCCAGGCCCCCAGCATCTTCTGCACCCCCCTCCACTCCCATCGGTCCAGGCTTGGAGCTTGGCTCGTCTGCATGCTGATCTGACCCTAACTTACCTGAAGATCTCGGGGGTTTTGGGTCTGGGTGGAGGCTCCGCTGCCTGTTGAACATCAAAGAGAGATGAAGACGGGCAGGACAAGAAAGAATGAAAGAAAGAAAGAAAGAACAGACTGTTAGTGGTCACTGGAGCCTTCTTCCCGACCAGAACACCAAAGACTGCATTTGTGGCTCCATCAGAACCCCGTCTTAGGAGAGGCACAGGGCGCCCTGACCGAACACTGGAAAGGAGCGCCCCCGCCCGCTCCCTGGCCAGGATTCACCCGCACAGCAGTTCGTCTTGGGCCAGACCTGGTTCTGGGGAAGTTGGTCCGTCACAGAGCAGCATGGCGTCACCAGGATGCCTTTGACCTTGAGCTCTGCCCTTTGTTGGGACGGTTTCCAGAAGCTCTGTTCTATAATTAATGTCTGCTCTACCACATGACTCTCGTGGGTGTTTAAAATCGACTCCAGAGCCACCGGCCAGGCGAGACTCTCCTTTCAATGTGCGTTTCCTGTTCTACACCGAGCGCCCCGGAGTCCAGTTACCTGGCACCTGCTCCTCTTGGAGTCGTCCGGCTGCTTGAAGCCCAAGGGACTTCTGAGAGGTTTCCCACAATGGAGTGTGAGAAAGATCAATGAATCTGGACCCTCTGTTCTCCCCTGCTCATCTCAGCCTCCGGGCCTCAGCATTGATCACATTCGGGGCCAGCGGTCACCATTCTGACCCTGGCAGGCCTGGCACTGCCCTCGGAGCCCCACCCTGTCCGTGCTGACCAGCGCTCCTGCCCATCATGGGTCTCTCACAGCAGAGCCTGACTCCTGCTCGGCCTGTCTTACCCTCCCCCTCACGAGGAAGCTCTGCCTTCGCATGGACCCCTTGCCATCCAGTCCATCGGGGACCACAGCTCTGAGCCCAGCTTGGGCGGAACATGGTTCACTGTGGGCACCCTCTCTGTGTTCCCAAGGGAACCCCCTGCACACAGGCCGATGGGTGCCGTCAGGAGAGCTCAGGGCCTCAGGCCCCAGCCCCCAGGAGGCCCCTACCAGCCGCTGTGCCTGAGAAGAGGACTCGTTCAAAGGCCTCTGTCAGCTTGCATTTCGGTTTTCTGGGAGAACAGTCGAAGCTTCAGCTCTCCTAGACCTTAGAGAAGTGGGGACTGGCATTGGGGGCAAGCAGGAGGGTTGGTTTCTTGAGGACTTGAGGCTGGTTAAGCCTCCAACTGCTTTATGCCCCACCCGCCGTGGAGCCTGTGACAGGAATGGCCGCAGGACCCTCAGGGGCACTGTGAGGCCAGTGGAAGGGGCCCTTGAAGGGAGGCAGCTCGGCGGAAACGCCCTCCCCAGGGGAGTGTCACAGAGCACTCTGGGGCCTTGGTCCACGGAGCAGAAAGGACCCTCACCTGCGGCTGCAGAGGGGCAAATCCCGAGAAACTGTCTTGATCCACCACAGATGCCACCACCTGAAATCGAGGAAGGGGGGTGTGAGGGCTCTGCCAGCACTGTTTCCCGATCTGCCTATGGCCCCTGAGATCCCCTCCTTCCTCCCACTGGCTCGGTCCCCAAGACCAGCATCCTGTGAGTCACCCTGCGGCCCCCGCCCAGGTCAAGCAGAAGGGAGGAACGAGAGGATCCTGGAGAAAATAAACTAGAAGCATCTTTCAGCAAGACCCCACGCTATAAACAGTCTCTCCTTGCCACCCCAGAGCAGAACCACGTGGGGTGTCCTTTTCAGAGTCTCCCCCCCTCCCCTCCCCCACCCACCTTGCTCCGCAGGGCCCAGGCCTCAGGAGACGCCAGGGAAGCTGAGAGCCACCTACCGTCGCCTTGCCCAGGTAATCCTTCTTCACCAGCTGGGCCACTTGCCTCTCATTCGGTCGAAAGAGCCTGCCCACCGGGATCACCACCGGCTCGTACAGCTTCTGCTTCTGCAGAGCACAGTGTTTCCTTACCATAAGGCACAGGTAACCAGGCTTGCCCGGCTCCCTCCCCGAGTGCGTGCAAGGATACAGCGAGATAACCTGCAAAAGCACTTTTCCTGAACGTGTAGGGATGGAACTTGTTATTGTTTTAGGGTCCCAGGTAGGTGTCACCTTTCGCTGAGGGACTGTGTGGACCTGTTGGTGTTATTTGCCCAGCACCCTTTCCTAGGGGAGCTGCCCCTCCCCCACTCTGTGGGACTTGGATGGGGCTGTCACTCAGAGTGTAGGAGGCACCACCACCACCACCACCGCCACCACCACCACCACCAGACTGGCTCAGAACAGTGCTCTCCTGGGACCAGTGTCTGCTGACATGGGCATGTTTGTTATTACTTTTTGTTAATCCTCACCGAGGACATTTTTCCACTGATTTTTATAGAGAGTGGAAGGGAGAAGGAGAGAGAGAGAGAGAGAAACATCGATGTGTGAGAGACACATCGATTGGTTGCCTCCTGCAGGCTCTGCGACCAGGGCCAGGGATTGAGCCTGAAGCCGAGGTAGGTGCCCTTGACTGGAATGGAACCCATGACCATTCAGTGGCAGGCCGATGCTCTAACCTCTGAGGCAAACAGGCTAGGGCGGGCAGTCATGCTAAGACAGACCTGGGCCCTCTTGTTCCCAGCGTTTTAAAAATCTGATTTAAAAGGAGCTTCATCCCACATGTGCTTAGACAAGCTATGGATAACTTTCGGCATTTGTTCATATCACCAATGCATTTTTATTGAGAGCCACCTCATGTGCCTGGCACCGCACCAGGCTGCCAGGCCTCTGCCCTTACTTGGCTCCAGCCCGCTGCTCCCCCTGTGTGCTGCCACGGAGCCCCACTTGGGGGCAGCCTGGGCAGGGCTCTGCTGTCCTATACTCCAGGCCCGTGGTCAGCAAACTGCGGCTCGCCAGCCACATGCGGCTCTTTGACCCCTTGAGTGTGGCTCTTCCACAAAATACCACGGCCTGGGCGAGTCTATTTTGAAGAAGTGGCGTTAGAAGAAGTTTAAGTTTAAAAAGTTGGGCTCTCTAAAGAAATTTCAATCGTTGTACTGTTGATATTGGGCTCTGTTGACTAATGAGTCTGCCGACCACTGCTCCAGGCTTCGGCTTACAATCACTTCCAGATTCAGAATCCTGCGTGGAGTTACACCCCCAGACGAGTGTTCCCCAGGACTCAGAGGAAGTAAAAGCACCACGTCCACGGGTTCTCAATCCACGTGTCCACTGGAACAGACCCAGATCCAATGACGTCCTCCCCGCACCCGCATCTCCCGCACGCTTACCCACACACACTCCATGGCTTTGTCAATTTTGGAATGTCTCGGCTCAGACTTCATGCTCATAGCCAGTGCCAAGTGTTCTTCGGCCTTTTTCCATTCCTCCTTCTTGGCGTGCATGAAAGCAATGTTATATAACACCTAGAAGAACACAGGCCACACCGTAAGACAGGGCTGCTCCAAATTCAGGCACCAGGAGGAGCCGGCATGATGCTCCTGGGACGTTGCCTGGGGACCTTTCTCCCCCTCCCAGCTCTCCTGGGAATGTCTGAAATAGACATCCATCTTGCTACAGGCTCATGCCCAGCACACGGACGGTGTTGAGTGAACACCACGTAATGCATAAATCCAACATCGTGTACATTTTTTGACAGCCAAGTAGGTCAGGAGGAAACAACTATTGTGTTGCTTTAGGATCAAGAAGAGTGACAGGCTCAAGACCCCTTGAAGAGCTGGGAATGAAATATATGGCCTCTCAAAACACCGCCTGCCGCTGAGCCTGGGCTGAGAGACTGGGCAGGTGCAGGGTGGGGAGGAAGAGGGTTCCAGATGCATCGTCCTGCTCCAGCACCCGCAGACTCTGCCTGGGACACGGCACTAGCAAGACTGCCACAGTCACATGGGAATGAGGATGCGCTATGGGCCACGGCTGGGAAGAGACTCGGCCCAAGCCTAGGGCAGGAGGCGGGAGGGAACAGCCCATTCACCAACAGCCATGCTTTTCCAGGTCTTGGGTTGGGTGGTAGGTTTATGAGTCTTATTATTATGCTTCACAACTTACACATAGAATCACATCTTTTAGATGCATCAGCAAGATAAAAAAACAACCCTCCCCCCCCCAAAAAAAATAACACACACACACACACACACACAAAACACACACAACACACACCACCAAACTCCCTTCCCAGGTTATTTCTGCACCTCAGTGAGCAGTTGCCTCCTACATACACACTTGGCTGGCCCCGCCCTCCCTTGGCAGTGTGAGCAGGAAGAAAGGAGAACTCCAGGCCCTTTACAATTTCCTCTTCCATCTCAGCCCCCTTCTTTTTAGACCTTTCCCACACCGGGTTGTTATGACTCCATGACTGGAAAAGGTTGGGCCTCCTTTTAAAAAGGATGGTGGGGTTTCTCAGAGCCCGGGTTATACCCTGGGGAAGGCAAGGGGATTTATAAGCAGCGAGATGCCTGGAGGGTCCCAGGTGGCAGAGGGGCCTTGGACCCTGAAAAGCCCAGCGTCCCTTGCAGAGAGGTCTACACCCAGCATTTCCTGCCCCAGGTCATCTCAATGCCAATTGCAGGAAGAGCTTCCTCCCATGGAGCCCTGCTTCAATGCCACTGTTTCATGGTCCTCTCTCTAGAGCAGCGGTCACCAACCCGTGGTCCGCGGACCAATGGTGGTCCGTGAGGTTCAAAAGGTTGGCGACCGCTGCTCTAGAGCTACTTGGTCCCCCAGCCCTTAAAGCTACATAAGGGGTTCTCACTCTGGGGTGACTGGCCACACCTCGCGATGTTTTAGGTTGTCACACTGGAGGTGGGGGACGACTGGCCTCTAGTGAGTAGAGACCAAGGATGCTGCTGAACATCCTACAATACACAGGGCAGTCCCCTACAACCAAGAACCATCTGGTCCAACATACCCACGGTTGAGAAACCCTATTGTAGCAGCTGGTCAAATGGCAGGCAGTTCCCACCGCTAAGCCTCATTTCCCTGGCCTGGGAGAAGTGAAGGAAGGCCACCCTGCGGCAGGGCTGGTGTCCCCGGGGGCCTGGGCAGCTGCTGACGCTATTATTAGCCCTGGGCGACCCTGGAAACACTTGGCTTCTCCCGCTGGAGAAACTAAAACAAGGGGACTTTCTTCAGTGATTCTTCTAAATAAAGATCTGTGACATTTGCAGGGATTGTAGTTTTCAAAGCTAGTGGAGTATTTGAGATGTAAGAGGGGCGTGGGGAGGGTGGGTTGGCAAAAGTATGCCAACTTTTGAAATCCAAGTCATGTTTCTCCCTTTTAGTGAGACAGAGATTAAGTTCTCCTTCTATGGAGAACTTTCCTAAATTGGTGCGTTGAGCTGTTCTTTGGCCGAGAGGGAACCGACTTGTGTGAAAATATCCCCACGTCCTCTTTGGGTATCAACCAAGGACATGAGGCCAGAACCATTAATAGCAAAGAGCATGGTCCGTAACTCAGGAACTGAGCAAGGTCACGGCAGGTCCTGCGCGGAAAGCGAACCCGGGATTTGGATTTGTTAGTATAATGCTGGGCGAACAGCTTGTCCACCTGAGTGATGCCAATTATCATGGATACTTTCACAGGCCCACACGCTCCTGCCCAGGCCGGGCCCTGCCTCCTCACCTCACAGGCAAACAGCTTGAACTGCAGCCCCAGGATCTTGTAGTCTATCAGCTGGTTGCCCCGGAGCTGAGCCAAGGCCTCCTTCAGGTCTTTAATCGCGGAATCATATCTGCAGGGCAGAGGGAGAAAACAGACCAGTCCCGGGCCTGGAGGAAAAACTACAGAATTAAATGTGTCTGCATCCCTTTCTCTGGCCACCTCCCTGGGACAGAGCCTTTCTGTTCCTCTAGGTTTGTGCCAACCCTGAGCCCTAGTTTTCTACAGAACTCAGGGTGCAGGTACCCGCCACCCCCCCTGAGGTTGACACAGGGACGCCACTCAGAGAGGCCCCTCTCACAGCCGCTGGCATCTCCCTCCTGCCCAGAGCCTTCTCCTTGGCTGCTTTTGAGTCCAATTTAGCTCTTGGTTTTGTGGTTGCTTAGTCTCCCCCCCCCCCCCTTTGGAAGAGAGAAACCACCTGGAGCAGAGAACATGTCTAACTCTGCTCTGCAGATCCCTGTGCTTGCTTGGATGGGCCTTGTGCGGACAGCTCGAGGTGTCTCAGGGCCGCTGTGGTGCAATCGTGGCAGAGAACGGGGCTGGTCATATCAGCAGTGCCCACGGTGGTGTGGCCAGGACCAGACCACATGTCCTCGGCCTGCCCCTGACCTCTCAGCCCTGGTGGGAGGGAGCTGTTGCTGACCTGCCGGGTGTGGGGTTGGGGAGCAGGGGAAAAAACAAGCTACCCACACCCCTCAGGCCCCTGGCCTAGAAGGAACAAAGCTGGCTGCTGGTTGTGGCTCCCACGGGGCAGCTGAGCCACAAGTCCCCCGGCCATGACCTAGAGCTGCCATGTGTGGCTTTTCTTGGAGGCAAGCCTGGGATTTGGCTCCGGCGGCTGGGGACCCGCAGGAGGTGGTATGGTGTGAAGACGCCCTCGGACAGCGGCCAGGAGACTGGGGCCAGACCCATCAGCTCTGCCACCGACCAACTGGGAGATTCTGGCAACTTACTGCCCTCGGGCTCCGGATGCACAACATAAGGGGTTATTGTGTACCAGGAGCATATCATATTCAAGGAGCATGGAGTATGAGGAGCTTGCTGGTAGGTGGTCCCGGATCTAAATTCTGGAGACAAAACCACATGGACTTGACTCCTGGCTCTGCCACTTACTATCTAATGACAAAGGGCAAGTTGTTTAATTTCTCAAAGCCTGTCTCCTCATCTTCAGAGCTCCAAAGCTCTGGCAATTGAATTCACACGCCAGCCATTTAGTATTTGCTTCGTTAACACCTAGACCAGTCGTCGGTAAACTCATTAGTCAACAGAGCCAAATATCAACAGTACAACGACTGAAATTTCTTTTGAGAGCCAAATTTTTTAAACTTAAACTTCTTCTAACGCCACGTCTTCAAAATAGACTCGCCCAGGCCGTGGTATTTTGTGGAAGAGCCACACTCAAGGGGCCAAAGAGCCGCCTGTGGCTCGCGAGCTGCAGTTTGCTGACCACGGGCCTAGACTGTAGTATTATCAGGAGGTAAAAACACACCGTTGCAGAAGCTGGAACTCTGACCTCAAGGAGCTGGAGCTGGCCAGGAGGGTGGCTGGCCAGAGAGTCCTAGGGGAGGTGGTTGGGAGAAGCTCTAACATGCCCTTGTTTTAAAGAGGAGTGTAAAACCTATGAAAAGCGTGCAGGCCATTCCCTACGAAGCAGGAAGCATTTCAAGACCCTAACACACCCTTTTGGGACTCCTGTTCCTTCTTTCTAAGCTGGAAGATGGGTGACGATTCACTGAGCCACGGAGGAGGGGCAGACGGAGACGCAGGTGTCCAGTTCCTCCGCACATGCTGTTCCAGGTGTTCCCTGCCCGTGCCGGAGGCGCCCGAGGTCCTCAGAGGGCACCCTCGGGGCACTGTCTGCATTAACCTACAACATGCTTCCTCCTGGCAAGAGCGCTGGCGAAGCAGATGGATTTCAGCTGGGAAGTGACACCGTCCGGGTCACCCGGTATTGAATGACCCCAACACATCCAGCTCATACTTCTCCAGCCCCTGGGCTGTCTAAAGATCTGGGCCCGAGGGAGGAGGAGGGAAAGAACCCGCCCATTATTCAAAGCGCTTGTTCAAACACAGGGAGAGGCGACCTGCTGAAATGTCTGTTTACCTTGAAAGCAGCACCCCACTGCCCGCAGCAGGCCTCTGCTCCGCCCCCAACTTGCTCCCCCCCCCCCCCCCCCCCCCCCAGTGGGCCCAGGGGCATCGGCCTCATAGCTGGGCTAACCCTGCATGGGGTCTGAATCAGCTCAGTGTGAGGCCCCAAAACAGCGTGCAGCCCCGCCCGCCTCCAGCCGCCTTCAGTTCTCTTTGGTGCCACTTGGAAGGCACAGGTACTGGCAGCTTCTGCGGGTTCCCAATGACACCCCGGCTGGGCGCCTTGGCTGGGCTGGACCCGAGCCCCCGCGGCCCCAGGGCAAGGTTGCCTTTCACAAGCTCTGAGCCTCAGGCGTTTGTAATCCTCATTTCTGTAACACTCCCTGGAAAGGTTTCTTAGTAACTGCTGTGTCCCCGATTGTTCCCGTTCTATCCGTGCCCCATGCCGTCAAGAGTCCAGGATAAAGGAGAGGTTTAGCAGCTGAAAAAAAGTAAAAATGTCGAACACCTCTGTGACGGGCTGGAGGTCACAGTTTTCGGTGTCAAAGACTGGCTGCAAGACAAAGATGGCTGTGTCAGCAACATCTAGGGTCTCTTGCTGTCCTAGCCCCTCAGATTCGTAAGACCCAGGGTCTGAGCACCTACGGCTTCCTTCCCCTTTCAGATGACAGGCTGGCCAGGGCCATCCCTGAGACACACCTGCCTTCTCAGACATGCGCCCCAATGTTGTCCTGGTGGCTGGGAAATTAATTTGGAAGTGGTTCTGTGGTAGGCAGTTAGACACACATGAGCAGAGCAAGGACAGTGGGCCAGGTACAGAAGGTCACCAGGACTGAAAGCCCTGGGTGTCTAGCAGAGGACAACTGTAGGGTGGGACCTTGTCCCCAGGGTGACCGTTCCTCCCCTAGCCTATCGCTGGTCATGCCGTTTGCACCCCCTGACCTCTCCTCCCTAGAGATAACATCTAGGCCTCAGTTGTATTTCAGCTTCAGGCCCAGAAAAGCAGCAAAACCACACCAGTGACCCATGGCTTGACCTCAGGCCCAGCTGCACTGAATAATGACCCCATGCCCTGGAGCCCACCAATCAATCCGTGGAGGCTCAACCCTGAAAGGTCACACCTGGAAAACGGCTGAATATTTTATAGAGATCTTCCCCGGGACCTCCCCTAAAGTCTCCACCCTTAAAACCCCGGAAATGGAGGCCCCTCCCGGAGTAGGCCCCTGCCCTTCCCTTTCTCCCAGGCGGGTCACCTTGACCTTCCTCACTTCTAGCTTTAGCTCTGTAACTTGTTCCCTACGCCCATTTCTTCTACAAATTACTTACTTCTGTGATTTTCCATATATTTAAGTCTGGGCTCTGAAATCCTTCCTAGCCAGAACTCAAGTCCTGAGGTTGCTGATCCCAGGGCCAGCCTGACCTCACCGGTCTAACACCTGGTGCCGCGGCCGTTCTCGCCACCCCCAACAGTTACAACCGTTCTGGTGAAAAGTGAGGCCTAAACCAGGGCAGTGCTGGTGGGGATGGAGAAGAATGGGTGGATTTAAGAGGTCCACTTGACAAGGTGTAGGAGAGGAGCTATCCTGGGTTGATCTCAGGTAGAGATTTAGTAGCCTGATGGCTCCAGATGGAGGCCGATGCAATGGGAGAAGGTGGGATCCCTCAGAGTTCAGGTATGGGTTTTCAGGGGACATTGACCCCCCGAAACTGCCGTGTGTGTGTTTCTGGGAAGATAACCCATGCAGTTTGCCATTTAACAACCTGGGAGAGGAGGACACCAAAGCCTATGGACTGCGCGAAAGAAAAGGAGGCGACTTGAGGTGAGAGCAGTGCCCCGTTTATATTGTTTCCTCCACGGATTGCTGTTGAATCAAAGATAACATTTGGTAGATTTCTCTCTCAGATTGGACTACTATCAATCGCATGCTAATTAAATCCTGGGTCTTATTTCTAGATCTTTCTGAGATCTTTCTGACTCCTCTCAGAAGCCAAGCCTTTCCGGCTCAGGGATTTCTGGGCATTTCCATGTAGAAATTTCTCCCGGGAGCATTTCCTCTGGTCAGTGACTCTCCTCATTATAAGCTGTTAGAGCTAATGAAGGGATGGCCTGCTCGTCTGTCTTTTAAGATTAAAGATTCGATTCGCTGGAGGGTTTGTGCTCAGGCTTCCCTGCATCTTCTGTCCGCTCAATCCCAGGCTTTCTGTCCCCAGATGGCCTCTGTGGGCTCTTTCTTTCGGGAAGACGCTACTTCCCTTGCTGACTCAGATAACTGACGGCATCTGCATCTTGGAAGTCTGAGCAGCTTGTAGTTGCCCCTGGCAATAGCTGAGCAAGTGGCGTGACACCACCCACATCATGCTCTGACAGTTTCCACCGGAAGTTCTTCATTAGCCTGAGCCAAAATCCTTTCCCCTAGAGCTGTGCCCACTAACGGAATGAGCGATTTCTACAAACCTTCTAAGTGAACGCTGAGAATGTTTCCTTTGTTATTTACATACTAGAGGCCCCGTGCACGAAATTCGTGCACGGAGGGGGGTTGTCCCTCAGCCCAGCCTGTACCCTCTCCAATATGGGACCCCTCGAGGGATGTCCGACTGCCCGTTTAGGCCCGATCCCGGTGGGCAGTCAGATCCCTAAACGGGCAGTCGGACATCCCTCTCACAAATCCAGGACTGCTGGCTCCCAACTGCTTGCCTGCCTGCCTTCCTGATTGCCCCTAACCACTTCTGCCTGCCAGCCTGACCACCCCCTAACCACTCTGCTGCCAGCCTGTTTGCCCCCAACTTCCCTCCTCTGCCGGCCTGGTCACCCCTAACTGCCCTCTCCTGCAGGGTTGATCACCTCCAACTGCCCTCCCTTGCAGGCTTGGTCCCTCTCAACTGCCCTCCCTTGCAGGCCGGGTGCCTCCCAACTGCCCTCTCCTGCTGGCCATCTTGTGGTGGCCATCTTGTGTCCACATGGGGGCAGGATCTTTGACCACATGGGGGCAGCTATGTTGTGTGTTGCAGTGATGATCAATCTGCATATTACTCTTTTATTAGATAGGATAGAGGCCTGGTACAGGGGTGGGGGCCAGCTGGTTTGCCCTGAAGGGTGTCCCTGATCAGGGTGGGGTACCCTTGGGGCGTGGGGCGGCCTGAGTGAGGGGCCTGTGGTGGTTTGCAGGCCGGCCACGCCCCCTGGCAACCCAAGCAGAGGCCCTGGTATCTGGAATTTATTTTCCTTCTACAATTGAAACTTTGTAGCCTGGAACGGAGCCAAGCCTGGGGCTCCCTCCAAGGCCGGCAGCCATTTGTGTTGGGGTTATAATTGAAACTTTGTTGCCTCAAGCGGGTGGGCCCGGCCAGGGTGTGTGGAAAGCTTTGCTTCCCCTGTTGCCGGCGGCAACCCTGGCCTGTTCTCTCAAGCTCTATTCTGCCGCCATTTGTTTGAATTTGTTTACCTTCTATAATTGAAACTTTGTAGCTTGAGTGGAGGCTTAGGCCTGGCAAGGCAGATGGAAAGCTTGGCTTCCTCTGTTACCTAGGAAACCTTGCTCTATGTGGCTGTAGCCATCTTGGTTTGGGTTAATTTGCATGCTCGCTCTGATTAGATGGTGGGCGTGGCTTGTGGGTGTGTCAGAGGTATGGTCAATTTGCATATTTGTCTATTATTAGATAGGATTTGTTATTGAGGGAGGGAATGACATTGAGATTAACTTTGATTTTCTATCTAGTTATCTTTTTTTACTAATTATTTTGTGGTGACTGTAAACACACCAAAAAAATACAGACAGGCTGATAGAAGAAAATGGAAACCCCTCTAAGCTCATCTCCCCCCCCCCCCCCCCCGCCTCTCTCCCCCCACCCCCCGCCCCAGAGAGAATTGCTGACACGTTTTGGTCTACGGCAGTGGTCGGCAAACTCATTAGTCAACAGAGCCAAATATCAACAGTACAACGATTGAAATTTCTTTTGAGAGCCAAATTTTTTAAACTTAAACTTCTTCTAACGCCACTTCTTCAAAATAGACTCTCCCAGGCCGTGGTATTTTGTGGAAGAGCCACACTCAAGGGGCCAAAGAGCCGCCTGTGGCTCGCGAGCCGCAGTTTGCCGACCACTGGTCTACAGCCTTCCATAGACACTCTTTGAAACAGAAGTGGGCTTGTGCTAGCCATACTGTTTTGAAACCCGGGTTTTAATTAACATCTACTATGAACTTTTCCCTATATTAATATGTATGCTACCTATTTATCTGTATCAACAGATTCTTGTACATATAATGTTAATAGTTTGTTTTCTCATTTTGGTGGCTGAATAATATTTCATTGAATGGATTGAACGAGGCTTGTGACAATACATTCTGCAGGAACGAAAGAAGATGTGGTTTCCTGAGAATCCTCATAGTGGGGCAGCTCAGTACCTCCCAGCAGTGGGTCAGCAGTGTGTTCCCTTGATGGCCGGCAACTCACCATCAGCACCGTCCAACCATGCCCCGTAGGGATGCTTGTGCGGTGCCACAGCAGCTGCATCCCCAGCCTGTGGTGGTTCCGTGGGCCCACTGTGAGCTCTGACACAGCTGACCTGCCCCCTGGGGAAGCCTCGTGCTGACGGATTGCATAACTGCCCAGGGAAGGTCCAGCCACGATTCCCACCAGAGGCTGGGGAAACACTTCTCCACTCCCCAGGCCAGCAGCCTGAGACCCTCGGGGTTTCTCCGCAAACTCCCCCAGCTGGTGCCGCACCAGGCCACTTACTTCTCCATCCGGTGGTAGAGCATCCCTCGCTGGAAGTAGGCCACCGCCAAGTGTTTGTCTCGGTTAATGGTTCTGGAGAAGGCCTGCGGGAGAGGGAGGGTTCACCTGGGTCCCAGGAGGAGCTGGCGGTGAGGAGGTGTGGGACGAGCCAGAGGTTGAGGCAACCAGGGTCATGAGAACGGTGGTGTCTTTGCAGTGACACCGGGACCAGAGCGCCCTGTGCTGTCACTTCCTGATGGCATGACGTGAGGCAAGTTACCTGATCTCCCTGAACCTCAGTGTTCTCCTCGGTGAAACGGGGATATTAAAATCTTTCAAGAGTACTGACAGGATTACAATCATAAAAGTAATTAAATATTAAAATAATTAATATGTTAGATACAGTGTTCTATTTGTTTATGATATACATTTATTACATAAGTATGATGCAATTAAAATAATAACAAATATGAGTGCATATAAAATGCCAGGAGTAAGGACTCAATCAGGACATCGGAGAGAGGGAGAAGGCAGAGCAGAATGTAGGGAGCGATCCAGAGTGGGGACAGGAAGGCATGGAGGGAGCCCAGAGGTGGGTGGTGGCCTGCCCAGCCTTGCCAGGAGCCCCTGCTGGCATCACTGCCAAGCCCCTCTCTCTCAATGTGCACTTTGCTTCCAGCAGCCCTTAGAATCTGTGGTGCTATGTGCTCAGCCCCCTGGCAGGCCCCTGAGAGGAGGTGGGGGGTCCCCCCTATGCTCCTGTCCGCCCACTCTGGACCTGAGATGGATTTGTCAAGTCTACAAGGTCTTCCAAGAAGCTTCTCTCCTCCCTCGTCTTTGCTCACTTCTGGTCACAGTGAGGACGGCTCTGGGAGGAACAGGCTCTTTAAGGGACCCGGGGAGCCAGTTATCTGTCCACAAGGCCTTGCAAGTTGTGGCTAAAGGTAAAAACGAGAACTAACATGCACAACCTGTTGTGAAGTATTGTGGCATTTCCACATGCGATGCCTCACTTAACCTCAAGAGCAGGGGTCCTCAAACTTTTTAAACAGGGGGCCAGTTCACTGTCCCTCAGACCGTTGGAGGGCCGGACTATAGTTTAAAAAAAAACTATGAACAAATTCCTATGCACACTGCACATATCTTATTTTGAAGTAAAAAAACAAAACGGCAAAACCACCCGCATGTGGCCCGCGGGCCGTAGTTGGAGGACGCCTGCTCAAGAGGTTCAAGAAATGGACTCGCTGAGGACCCCAGGCCCAGGGAAGAGACAGAGCTGAGGTCTGACTCTTGGTCTTCTGCTTCCAAACTCCGTGCCCTTCCAGCCTCCCACCACCAATCCACAAGGTGATGCTTGGGGAAAAAACATTTGAAAAAGATGCTAAAACACCCGACATGGGTGCCCCGGGCAGACATCACTAATCAATCACTGCATCATTCCCTTCCACCAGCCTCAGAATCTTTATTAGTAAAAGAGTGCCCACCTCATAGTCCTGTAGGTGAATGGTCACATAGGTGACACCTATTCTACTTCAGTCCCTCCCCTCGACCTCGTGGGCATAGCTCACCACACTCGGGGGTAGAGCTCACCACACTTGGGGGTAAAGCTCACCACACTCGGGGGTAAAGCTCACCACACACGGGGGTAAAGCTCACCACACTCGGGGGTAAAGCTTATCACACACACGAAAGTCTTGGAAAGCCAGCAAGAAGCGTTTTTGCAGCAGGTGTGAGGCAGTGAGATGCTGAGCGTGGACAGCAGGAGTTCACAGGAGGAAACATAGCCAGGGAGTCTTCATATAGGGGTCAGAGAAGGATTCCAGAACGATGTGGAGTTCAAGGTGGAGAAGAAAGGAGAGCGGGACCCAAGGTGGATCCCAGCCTGGCTGCCCCTCCGCGGTGGGGCCTGGGCCGCTCTGGTTCTTACAAAGCTCCCAAGAGGTTTCTCAAGTGCAGCCGGGGCAAAGGCAGGGAGGAGGCGGGAGGTGGGGGGAGGGGGGCGAGGCACCTTCACTCGCTGCTGGCTCACTCACTCACCCACCTTCTCTGCCGCCGCCCAGTTTCCCAGGACTGTGTGCATGCAGCCGATGTTGAAACAAATCCTGGAGTGGGGGTCCTGGACTGCGGAGAAGGCGTCCAGGGCTCCCTTCCAGTCCTTCTTGTCGGCTGCCAGCACCCCGTCATTCCAGAGGCTGATGGCCTCAGCCAGGGACATGGTGTAGGGGGGAAGAGGAGGCTGCGAGCCGGCAGGAGACAGGGAGAGGGTGGGGGGCTGTCCCCAAGCTGGGCAGCCCCAGGCCTTCACTTGGCGGCCTGGTGCTCCAGTGGGGCCCAGCCTCCCTTAAGACAGCTCCCCAGTGTTGCAAAGGCGTCAGGAAATGTCCCCACCTTTCGGAAACTGATGCACAACCCTGCCACGAGGGAAACAGAAAGCCAGAGAGATGGGCCAGCGGGGGCGGAGTGTGGGAGAGGAAGTGCATCAGACACTGCCCTGATGGTTCAGTTCCTCAAAATGCTTCTGCCCGGCTGCCCGGCTAGTCCTCTCAGTCTTCCGCCCCCTCCTGCCCGCCGCAGCTTCGGTCAGGGCCCCCCGCCCCCCAACCCCCCCCCCCCCACACCCCGCTCAGGGCAACCTGGGCCAGTCCGGGCACCTCCCTGGGCCCTGATTTCCACACCCTTGTTGAATGAGGGTGTTGGCTGAGAGGACAGTTCTTTCCACTCTTACAGGAATGCCTTGCTCACGTTCTCATAACCTCATAGGCCGTCTTGAAATATTTGTATTTTTATCTTGAGCTAAAATGAGCAATTAGCACATTTCGGTGGCAGAGGGGTCTTGGGTGTCCATCTGGGTCTGAGATAACTTTTAGGAACG
This sequence comes from Eptesicus fuscus, assembly GCF_027574615.1. Taxonomy (NCBI): domain Eukaryota; kingdom Metazoa; phylum Chordata; class Mammalia; order Chiroptera; family Vespertilionidae; genus Eptesicus; species Eptesicus fuscus. The sequence continues at coordinate 25,551,680 of NC_072494.1, forward strand.
CTTAGGAAGCTCAAGAAGGGCCAACATTAAGAGCCATATATGAGGGTGAATTGTGACTTCTCCCATCCTTGTGTGAAAACAGGAGAGACCAGGGCTCTCACTGATGACTGATGCGTTTACTAGTCTCCAAAACAAACAAACAAAACATTTCATAGTCCTTTCTTTGCTGACCTAAAAAAGTAAAAATCAGTAAAAGCTCCCAGAGGAACAATTGTGAGTAGGGAGTAGAACCAGTTTGCCTTACTAAAATCCCGGCTTCTTGTTAATATTAGAGAAAATGTATGTCTAGGAGGGTCAAATATTTACTCTTACTCTGTAGCAACGGAAAGAACTTGCCATTCATCACCCAACTTCTCTGAGAGCCTGAAAATAAAACTTAAACATGTACGTTCTATAGGATTGACGGGATTGAAGGCATGAGAACTGAGAAGACACGCATCCGTTCCCCGTGTTCGGAAGGCCTTCCCACCTCACTTCTTTGCCTGGCAAACTATTCATCCAGAAGGCCCAGGGAAATGCCACCGCCTCTCTGAAATCCAGCCCCACACCCCAGGTAGTAGAGATCATCTTCCCTCCTTTGGACCGCCTGTTCATCCTAGGCTCCCCAGCTCCAAGGCTCAGTAAGGGATGGATGAAGGAATGCATTCCAGAAACAAGTGAGAAATCACTGACCAATGCCTGCAGGTGGCAGTGATACTGGGAAGAGATATTGCTTGCCCATCCAGTAAAGAAGTAATCAAAACCCGATTAGCACATTGATTATTCCTAGGAAAACTAAGTGGTTTGTAGCTAATTGGTGATAAATGGTGAGTTATTTTGTAGCTAAGCTAGACTTTATTTAAACTTTCCCCCCTCTTTTGAATTTATTATCTTAGCCTGCCACACAGAACTCTCCTTAAACTGACCCCCATGACTTTTCCAGCCTTATTTCCCAGAATGCCCCTTCACAAACCCCTACAAACTCCACTGCTTGCTTCTCTCCCTCAGGCCTTCATTTCCTGCCTCTCTGCTTCAGCTCCTGATGGTTTCTCTCTCTCTGGACTGCCCTTCCCATGTCTGCCCCTTCAAAGCCACCTTGCACAGCTTTCAGTGTCCTGTTCAAATATCCCCTTCCTTCAGAAGTCACCCTGAAATCTGGCTCACCCACAAAATCTGGGAATAGCCACTCCTGTCATCTCACCTTCTGAACGCCTATGTGGCACCTAAGTGGGGTTCTGTGTGTGCCTGTGTGTCTTAGAACAGGCTGTGCCCACCCTGGTATCCCCCAGATGCCATTCATACTCAGTTCTGTCCACTTTCCCGCCATCTATCCTGTGGCCAATCTATCAGATGGACATATAGACTCCTAACATCTTGCCTTTCCATCCATTCATTCTCCACAACATGACCAAACTGATCTCTTAAAGACACAGTCAGATCACGTCATTCCCTTGTTTTAAAACCTTCAGTGCCTTTGCATTGCTCTTAGAATACAATCCTTCCCCTGGTACGAGGAGGACCCTGTGTGCTGCTCCTTCCATGCTATTTCAGCCTCTTCCAGGGCTCCGGGTGCCCTGAGCTCCTTTCTTGCTCTCGAAAGAGCTGGCCTGTTCCCTCTGCCTGTGCTACTCACCTTTCACTGCCTCCGAGGGGCCTTTCCTGTTCTATGACCTCACTGAGCTCACCCTGCTCTCTCTCTCTCTCAGCACGTGGTGCTCTCTGGGCACGGTGCTAGTGACCATTTGTAACTGTATACTCTCTGCAGGTTGTTTCTGTCCCCCAGTGCAGACACAGTCATGATGACTGGCTTTGATTGCAACACTCACGGAGAGGGTGGTAGCTGACCTTTTCAGCTGCCCTTTGCTTCCCTTCCTCCTTTCGGTAGAACCCAAGTTCTGTTCAAGTCTCTACTTTCCTGAGGCCAACACTGCCTCAGGGAGTGGGGTTCTGATTGGCTTAGGCACAAACATGAGATGAAATTCGGTTAAAAAAAAAAAAAATGGGCAAAGGACCTGAATAGACACTTCCCAAAGCGGACATACAGATAGCCAAGAGACATATGAAAAAAATGCTCAAAGTCACTGATCATCAGAGAGATGCCAATGAAAACAACAATGAGGTATCACCTCACACCTGCCAGGATGGCTTACATCAACAAGTCAACAAATGACAAGTGCTGGTGAGGATGTGGAGAAAAGGGAACCCTCGTGCACTGCTGGTGGGAATGCAGACTGGTGCAGCCATTATGGAAAACAATATGGAGTTTCCTCAAAAAATTAAATATGGAACTGCCATTTGACCCAGTGATCCCACTTCTAGGAATATATCCTAAGAAACAGGAAACACCACTCAGAAAGAATGTATGCATGCCTATGTTCATAGTAGCACAATTTACAATAACTAAGATCTGGAAACAGCCCAAGTGCCCACCAGTGGATGAGTGGATAAAAAAGCTGTGCAACATTTATACCATGGAATACTAGGCAGCAGTAAAAAAGAATCTCTTACCCTTTGAGACAGCATGGAGGGAGCTGGAGAGTATTATGCTAAGTGAAATAAGCCAGTCAGAGAAAGACAAGTATAACATGATCTCACTCATATATGGAATCTAATTATCAAAATAAACTGATGAATGGAATGGATCCAGAGACATGGAAGCATGGAACAGAGTACAGAATCTCAGAGGGAAGTCGGGGGAGGGTGAGTAGGTGGGAGGTGATCAACCAAAGGATGTGTATGCATATATGCATGACCTATGGACACAGACAATAGGGTGATGAAGACCTGGGGTAGGGGGGCGGGGGCAGGCTGGAGGGGGTCAATGGGGGAACTAGGGGACATACGTAATACTTTCTTTTTTTAAAAAATATATTTTATTGATTTTTTTACAGAGAGGAAGAGAGAGGGATAGAGAGTTAGAAACATCGATGAGAGAGAAACATTGATCAGCTGCCTCCTGCACACCCCCTACTGGGGATGTGCCCGCAACCAAGGCACATGCCCTTGACCGGAATCGAACCTGGGACCTTTCAGTCCGCAGGCCGACGCTCTATCCACTGAGCCAAACCGGTTTCGGCCATACATAATACTTTCAACAATAAAGATTAAGAAGAAAGAAAGAAAGCAGAACACCTCAGCTCCCGCTTTGTTCCCGAGTTACACAGGGAATGAAGATATAGACCAAGGGTCCTCAAACTTTTTAAACAGGGGGCCAGTTCACTGTCCCTCAGACGGTTGGAGGGCCGGACTATAGTTTAAAAAAAAACTATGAACAAATTCCTATGCACACTGCACATATCTTATTTTGAAGTAAAAAAACAAAACGGCAAAACCACCCGCATGTGGCCCGCGGGCCGTAGTTTGAGGACGCCTGATATAGACAGAGGGTGGTGAGAAAGCTGAGATTTTCTTTAAAGAAATTCTAGTTATCATATCCATATATTAAGTCCCAGGAACCGAGCCACTTTGGAAGTCTGATCCCTAAAACCTTGTCAATCTCTGAAGTTCCATAAAGACTGGGAATGGATACCAGAAAGCCAGGATGCATGAGTAAGTGTGGCTCTAGTTTTCCAAAGGCATGAATTCCAAAAAGGACATCAAATGAGAAGGCTTTCCTGATAGGTGGACCAGGAAGGTGCCATATGCAAATACTGGAAAGCTATGCAGCCCAGGCATTCCTCAGACAAGACAATTTAGATGATTTGATTGGTTGAATATTTTGTCCACAGTCTTCTTGATGTGTCAACTTGCACTTTTAACCTTTTTCTAAATAACCTGGGTCGTATTTACAAATTATTTAAAGCTTGGAGGGGGAGAGTCAAGATGTACAAAACAGAATCAGAATTAAAATATTGTCTGGTTCATACTTATTTACCAAAACCCCAAGTTGAAATTTGATAGGGGTAAATGTACAGATTTATTCCTAGGTTAAAGAGGCAACTGCCAAAACTCAGGAAGAAGACAGCTCTTAAGAACAATGTGCTGGGAGAAGTCTGGCCGTTTGGGTTGACGGCAAGCTCAACACGAGTCAACCGCATCATGTGGTTGCCAGCATAGCTAATGCAATCGGAGGCTCCCTGACCAAAAGTCCACCAGCTCTCACGTCAGACGGTTCTTGACTCAAGCGCTCACCCAGTGACCCGAGTGATCTCTGCTGGTCAGCTCAGGAGCCTGCCACCGACTCCCCAGCCCAGAACATGCGGGCACACACCCTCTTCTATGCACAGGACGGACCGTCTGTCATCTTGGGCTCCCATCCTGACCAGGCTGGTGTTCCCATCTCTTTCCCCATAACTCTTAGCTGAGATGAGAAAACACTGCCTGGAAGGCCCCCAGGTTCAGTTCCTGATCTCATCTGGTCACAATTCAACCGCCAAAGCAGACAGAGCTCATGCATTCTTCACAAATGCTATATCATGGTAGGTAAACACTGTCCTCGCATGAAGCCGTCCGCGTCCCTTCCAGAAGACCCTAGCCTCTCCATTTCTCGTAGGGTTCAAAGTTCGAGGCCATACACAGAGTGGGGGAGATCTGGAGTCCTGGGTTCGAATCCTGGCTCTCCTCCAGCTGGCTGTGGGTCTTCCAGCCTCTTGCAGCCTCACTTTCCTTATGTGGGAAGGTGTGTTGTGGGGAAGGAGTCCTAATACTGTCAAGTGCTTAGAACACAGCACCTGCCTACTTGATCACTGGGACTGTTAAAATTCAGCTATTTTGAGGGAATTTGGGGAAGAAGGAGAAGTCAGAATCTTTGGTCTGCCTAGCGCCTCTCCCTTTCAGCACTTCTTCTCCAGAAAAACATGTATCATGGCCGCCGGAAGGGAAGCCGGATACAATAGGGTGTGACCTGTGCAGTCACACAGGGCCCCAGGCTTGGAAGTCCTCCATGCTGTCACCATCTCGAGGTTCATAATAATTCTGAGCAAGAGGCCACCTTTTCATTTTGCACAGGGCCCTGCAAATCCTGTACCCACACGTCCTGTATAAAATGTCACACACACACAAGGTCTGCTCCTTCCTACTGCCATCGCGGACAGACTGTCCTGCTGCTCCTGCAAGCTGCTGGGTGGAGCCCAGCCCAGCGGGACCATCTTTGGCACCTAAAACATGGCCACTTCTGCTGTGGCCTGGGGCCCCCTGTGCTGACACCTCTGGCTGGGTCCTGTCCCAGCCTTCCTCCGGGACATCATTCCCAGTGTCACTCGAGAGGAGAGCATTTGAGAGCCTTGCTCCAACTGCCCCTAGGATTTCTGGGAGCCTCAACTGCTCAGAGCCAGGGTTTGGAGGTGCCTCAGTGACTTCTGCCCCCATTCCCGCCCTTGAGTTCCATGGATACACTTAACCATCTGTGGTCCCCTCTTATCCTGTGTTTTACCCAAGAAAGCATTGTAGGGTCAGGAATCCTGGATTCAAACTCCGGCTCTGTCATGTACCCCTGAGTGAGCTTTCATAAGCCACTTCAGTTCTCAAGAGCCTCAGTTTCCTCATCTGAAAAATGGCTATAAGAACGGTGCCTAACTCGCTGATGTATCCCAAGACTGAAATGAAATCTCTATATATAAAAGCCTAAGCACCGTTAGGACTAAAGGATCTAACCGCTGGTCGCTACGTTGTGCACTGGCCACCAGGGAGAAGACCCTCAATGTAGGAGCTGCCCCCTGGTGGTCAGTGCGCTCCCACAGCCAACCTCCCACAGCTGGCCAACCTCCCGAGGTCCCTCTCCCCGGCCAGCCAACATCCTGCGGTCTCTCCCCCACTGCCGGCCAATCGGCCCCCCGATCACTGGCCAGGCAGAGGGACCCCACCTCTGCATGAATTCGTGCACCTAGCCTCCAGTGTTATATAAAAGTGCCAAGCAGCTGCTGAATGCAGTGGGTGCTTTCGGATTCCACATGGGCGGGCAAATGAACAAGCAGTCTTTGTTTTCTTCGTGGGGCTCTCGCCCTCGGTTCTGACATTCCCCCTCCTCCGTCTACAGGCTGAGTTGAGCAAAAGTCTCAGTGTGCTGGGTGCCACATCCTCTGCCAGACACTCGGGCGCTCGATTCCACCTCTGTTCAAATGCCAAGCAGCTTTCTCTGGGCTCCTGGTTAGTCTGCTCTCAGCTTTGTAGCCATGTCCTCCCTAGAGTTCCTAGCACATGAAAGTCTGCAGAGTGGTTTGTTAGACTGGGGCACCATTAAAGCCACAAAATTCACGACACCCAGTCCAGGGTTATTAAATGCTGTGGAAGTCCCCTTTTACACAAACACTTCCTGCTTTAGAATCTATGGTAATTTTCCACTAACCAGAGTTTTTCTACTTCCCTCTCTCCCTCTTGGGGTTGTCTGCTTATGGGGAGCTGTAGCTAAGACATCTCTTTCTCCCAGCATCCAGACCCTCTCCTGCTCTCTCCTTCCATCCCTGTCCACTGGGACAATGACTTCGGGAAGGCACATGGGAAAGCAAGGTGGAGATGTGGGTCTTAGCAGAACAAGGAAACATATTAAGAAGCTACAGTGCCCGGCCGGTGTGGCTCAGTGGTTGAGCATTTACCTATGAACCAGAAGGTCACAGTTCGATTCCTGGTCAGGGCACCTGCCCAGGTTGCGGTTCGACCACTAGTGTGGGATATGCAGGAGGCAGCCAATCAATGATTCTCTCTCATCTTGATGTTTCTCTCTCTCTCCCTCCCTCTCCCTATCTCTAAAAATCAGTAAAAATATATACACATATATTTTTAAAAAGCTATTGCAATATTTCAGGCAAGAAATAATGCTAAGGCAGCGCTGGAAGAGAGGCAGAGTATGAGTAAATGCCCGAGATGAGGAGGCCTTACACATGGACATAAAGGAGAGGAGAAATCAAAACGAAAGAGTCTGGTGCTTCCAGCTGGAGTGGCTCCTTGGCCTGTCCTTGAACTCCCAGCTGGAGTGGCTCCTTGCACTGGCCTTGAACTCCCAGCTGGAGTGGCTCCTTGCACTGGCCTTGAACCCAGCAGGTTCTTTCAGATCTTGGTCGGTTTGTAGTAACACCTTGCCACTGATGAAACGTGTTCTTTCTTCTCCTTCCCGAGCTCTAACTGCCTTCCTCCCAAACAGAACTGAGCAGCCAAATTAAGCTACCTCCCAAAGTTCGGCAAACAGGCCAAGAAACGCCGGGGGTCCCAGAGCTGAGGTCAGTGTCAAGTAGCAGGGACCCCGAGTTCTTCAGAGCCCACTGCAAGCGCTTGAGGTCTGAGGCACGTGATTTCCAGAGCTTTCCACACGCACTTCCTCTCCTCTGGACACGAAGTCTGGGTGATGGATGTGTCTCAGGCAGGGCAGCGTGGAAGGGAACTAATGACTGCAATAAACCGGCAGCAGCCCTCCAGGCGAAGCAGGAAGGGCATGTGCCCACTTTATCAGGAGAAGGTTAGGGAACAGAGGAATGACAGCAATGAGCAGCTGGGAGTATCGAGTTCTCAGACCTTCATCCAAGATTCGCTGAGCCTGCCCAGCCCCTTCACCTACAACCTCTCCTCAGTGTTACTACCTGTTGGCCATTCTAAAGATAAGCCGGCATTTGCAAGCTTCCCCCTGAGGACGAGGACGTATCTAATTGCTGTAGCCACAGAGATGGACATCCTTCAGGGGTCGGGGGGTGGGTAGGCACTGGCAACTAACTCTAATTCTAACAGTTATTCTCTGTTGAGTTCCTACTGTGTGCTGAGGAAGCTTCAAATACCTGCTGTGTACCATTGACTCCTACCAACATCCTAAGTGACCAGGAGGAAGCCCGGGCCTTTCTGACTCCAAAACCAGTTCACGCTCAGTAAAGAGAGTGAAATCGCCACCTCAGAAGCATTTCAACTATTCTGAATACCCTTTGGCAATGTTTTCCTTTCCCAGAATCCAAAGATGTCAACGATATTTCAGCTGTAAAATTAGTGTTTTATTTTTCCTGGGGGTGGAGGTGGGGGGGATTGCTGGGGGGAAAGGAGGGAGAGGAGAAGGCATGGAGATTTTAGGGCAGGTTCTGGGGGAAGATCTCTAGAATATTCAGCCGTTTTCCAGGTGTGTCCTTTCAGGGTTGAGCCTCCACGGATTGATTGGTGGGCTCCAGGGCACGAGGTCATTATTCAGTGCAGCTGGTCCTGAGGTCAGCGCTGGAGTGCCTGGTCTGGTTTTGCTGCTTTTCTGGGCCTGGAGCTGAAATACAACTGAGGCCTAGATGTCATCTCTAGGGAGGAAAGGTAAGAGGGTCCAAACCGAATGACCAGCGATAGGCTAGGGGAGGAAAGGTCACCCTGGGAGCGAGGTCCCACCCTACAGTTGTCCTCTGCTAGACACCCAGGGCTTTCGGTCCTGGTGACCCTCTGTACCTGGCCCGTCGTCCTTGCTCTGCTCATGTCTGTCTGTCTGCCTACCACAGAAGGGTAGGCTTTTTGAAAAAAACGAAAAAGCTGGCTCGTGGCATTTCCATGGCAGGGTACGAGCAAGGGATTAGAAGGGAGACAAGATAGGTTTCGTCGGAGCGGAGGGCGGTTGCGTTCTCGTGGTGGGCTTAGCCGGCGTTTGGTTCTGGCCATCAGGCCTCCTTGGGATCAGGCCGGGGCAGCGGGGCAGCCCCAGCTCCACGGCTCTTCTTATCTGGTGTCCTTGGGATCCTGGACCCAATCTAGGACCCTCCAGTCTATCAGAAATTGAGTCTCTCCTGATATGAAACCCATTATGGGAGAAGCAAGCCCCAAGAAGCAGCTGGGCTGCGGGGGCTGAGGGCAGAGGCGGGTAAGGCCGACCTCAGGAGCTGGGGAAGAGGCGGCTGGGGGTCGAGAAGGTGGGGGCTTCCAACTCAAGGGCTGCCCAGGGCGCTCTGCATGGCAACCTTGACCTCTGAACTCTTTAAAAGCTTAAATCAACTGGACATGTTTCCTCACCCCCTGACCCCAAACAAGTTCCTGTAAAGGCAAATAAATATCAAAATAAATACAAATCAGCCAGCTTTTAAAGAGACATTTGGAATTTGGGAAACCCTAGCATAGTCTTTGTCAGCTGTGGTGCTTTTGCCTGCAAGGACCTGGCCCCATGGGCTCAGCCTCAAGCACATTCATTGCAGCTGAAGGGGGCAGAGCCTACAGCTCCATCCACCCCCTCAGCCATCGCTCTGGGCCCAGGCGGCTTCTCAAGTCCCCTGGGGCCAAATGACAGGCCTCAGAACTCCCCTCCGGCTCAGGCCCCAGGTGTCCTTGGGATCCTGGGCCCTGCTGGTGGGACTGGGGGTTGTGAGTGACTCCCAGCTTTCCTGAGATGCTTCGTGAGCCTACAAATAAAGTATTGCTGAGGTCATTTGTCAAAGTCAAATGGAGATAAACTCTTAATTAGATTTTCTCTGCCTGGGGAGGAAGCAGGCGAATCCTTGCTCCCTGGGGCTTTCATTTTAATTCTGTGTCTGAAAAATCTGCTCCCACTGAGCTGATTTCAGGCTCCCTAGCAGAGTCCTCAGACAAGTGCTCACTCTGGAATCAACTCCCCGAGTCGCTATAGCAACCTGGGCACCAGCTGGAAGACCCAGAAACTCAGCAGAGTCCTGCTTGTCAGGCCTGAACGGCCACAAACAGGAAGTGTCATTTTGGGGGGTAAAGATTGAATTCAGAGGAATAAAAAAAATATGTTTAGTTGACCATAAAGTAGCTTTAAAAATCAGATGCTTGGCCAGGCAGTGTGGGTCAGTGGTTGAGCATTAACCTATGAACCAGGAGGTCGAGATTCAATTCCCAGTCAGGGCACATGCCCTGGTTGGGGGCTCAATCCCCAAAGTGGGGTGTGTAGGAGACAGCTGATCAATGATTCTCTCTCATCATTGATGTTTCTATCTCTCTCTCCCTCTCCCTTCCTCTCTGAAATCAATAAAAAATATATATATTTTAAAAAATCAGATGCTTTCTGACCCAATTGGGCCTTCATTATGTTTTGATGTCAAATGTTTATGTTTGAAATTTAGCAATTCAAGGTCCAGCAATTCACTCATTTTGTTCAGGCAAAAAGTCACAAGGATGAATCTCTGAATTAACTGTGTGCTAAACCTCAGGATAATCATCTTCTCATCAACCTGTGTACTTGTTTTAACTGAGAGAAGGAAAAGGAAAACTGAAACCCAGGGTTGGTGTCAAGCTTAGTTAAGGCTTCAGATGATGACAAAGCCCCAGTCTGCATACTCCAGTGGCCTCTTACGCAGAGGGGAGGTCGAGATCCTTGCCCCAAAAAACTTACACGTGATTGGAGATGCTAAGAAGAGCTAGTGCGAACATATCGGAAAAAGACCAGGCCGTGTGAAAATCAGCTCTGCCTGTGTGGGCTGCACACCATTTCCAGCAGATGAAAAAGGCTTATGCTTCAGCTCTTAGGACTCTGAACAAATAGATTCCAATAAATTGTGCCTCCTTTCAGAATTAAAGTGTTCCAGCAGATCGGCTGCTCTAATATGTTATCTTGGGTGAACCGAAGGGAGCCTTTTTTCATTTTTGGCTGTTGATCAGCCAGCTGGCTTTTAATAAGATTTTCCATGCCTCACCCTAGACGGTTTGGCTCAGTGGATAGAGCGTCGGCCTGCGGACTGAAGGGTCCCGGGTTCGATTCTGGTCAAGGACACGTACCTCGGTTGCAGGCTCAGGGCCCTGGTCAGGGCATGCGGGAGGCAACCAATCAATGTGTCTCTCTCACATCGGCATTTCTCTCTGTCTCTCCCTCTCCCTTCCACTCTCTCTAAAAAAGATCAATGGAAAAAATATTCTCGAATGAGGATTAAGAATTAAGGAAAGATTTTCGGTGCCTCTTACAATGCCTGAAACGGTAACAACAGCTGTCTAGCTCTCAAATGACTCTTCTCCGTCAAGTTTGCTAAATCTCAAGCCAGCATTTGATTGGTTATCATTATTGCTCTTGATGGAGAAACTATTTCCCAACCATGGAAGCATCTAAGACAGAATTTCTGCACTTCAGATTACTTCATCCTTCCGTTCACCAAGCACTCATTTGAGGAGGCAAAACTATAGAATCTTAGGTTCATTTGCTTCCCATGAACTTGAAAAAAGCACACAAAAAACCACGTGTTACCTTTGGCCAATTGATCCCCCAGTTCAGCGCTCAGAACCGAACCATCCCTGCTCGGGGTGAACAAGAGGGACATTTCCACATGTGGGGGAGTCTCTGGTTAGGATGGGGTGTGGGGAGGGGAGACAGAAAAGGAGTCCGGGTGTCCAAGTGGTAGATCCTGGCTTGGGGAGGCCCTTGTTCCTAGCTTCTCTTTTCGGCTGATCTGTAACAGGCCCCCAGGCAAACTGAACCCTCTTTCACTCCTCTGGTTCCTGGGTGTCCCCGGGAGTCACATTCAGGGATGAGGAAGTAAAATACCAAAGGAGCCCCATGGCCCCGTGGCTCTCTTTTCCTAATTTGGTGTGACCGGCCTGGACACGGGGGCTGGGAAACATGTCTTTCTTGGCAAGGGCAGAGGGGAAATCTAGGACCTTCTCTTTTCCCGTTCAGGTCTGCGCTGACACTCTGCATGAAAATCTCCAGGGGACTGGACCTAAGCCATGACTGTCCCAGTTAGAACACACATGTGATTTTAGGCTTGCAAAATGTATTTTCGTGGTAAGGGTGATGTAGAATGCAATAAAAAAACATCCACTCCAGAGAACTGTACTTTTGTGGCAAATATGCATTTTCCACTGATATAGATAGGCGAAGATAAGTCTGTAGAGAGTTCCTCCAAACTCTCTATTTTTAGTTCTCTGAGTTCGAGGCTCATGTAGATACTTGAAGTTGAAAGCTTCAACCTTTTCTGAAACCCCCAAACTTTTCCAGGGGTGTCATTTTCTCCCTCGGAGACGTGGCCCTCAGCACCTCTCCGATGAGTCCCTGTCCAGCTGGCCTCTCTCCTTTCTTTATCTTCTCAGGGGCGGGGAAGGGGGAAGCAGGGCAGGGTGGTGGACCGGCCATCAGAAATTCACAGCATCACACCAGCAGATGTTGTTATTGTGGAGCTGCTTGTCTTCTGTTCCTCCATCCCTTGTACTGTTGACTGTCAACAATGGGTGCGCCATTGTTGGGCAGAGGGCTCCCGGCCAACACGGCAGCTCACTTGGTACAGGCTGGAACTCAGGGCAGAAGGCCCACCGTGTCTTGTTCTCTGAGAAGAGGTGTGCGTGGGTGGGGCCGATAGGATTTACTATGGGACCTGTCTCCTGGTGCCTCTCCCTGCCTCTCTCTCTGGAAGCATGATTTACAGGTAGTGAAGTGCATGGCTCAATGTGTGTATGTCCATGTCATCACCAGAGTGCTTCCCTTTTATTAAAAAAAATATTGTTTTATTAATTTCAGAGAGGAAGGGAGAGGGAGAGAGAGATAGAAACATCAATGATGAGAGAGAATCATCGATTGGCTGCTTCCTGCATGCTCCATACCGGGGATCGAGCCTGCAACCCAGGCATGTGCAACCCAGGCTGGAATCGAACCTGGGACCCTTCAGTCCACAGGCCAATGCTCTATCCACTGAGCCAAACCGGCTAGGGCCAGAGTGCTCCCTTTTTATGGGAGATGGTGACTGCAGTCCTGTAACTGGGACCAATACAGCCTGGATTTGTGCACAAAATGGTCTGACCTTGGGTGTCAGCTGTTGATTGGGGTTTTGGGCTCTGAATTCCTCAGCTCCTCCACCCTGGCTCAGATTGCTGGGTCAGAGGGCTGCCTGCACCAAGGACCCTGCCTGGCCAGAAGCCCAAGCAACCTTCCTCCCCTCCGCCTGCTTGGGAAGGAACTTGATCACCCATTGACCTCTGTAAAGTCCATGATGGAGTATCAGTGGGTCTGTGCCAGACTCAGCAGTCACATGAATGTCCTGTGGGGATGAGGAGTCTTGTGGGGCATCTCAGTGTCACCCTGCTGGTGGTGTGAGCTGAGCTACGTGGGTGACGCTTCATTTCCTGTCAAGAACTGGCACAGAGACAAGAAGCAGAATCGGAACCTGAGTCAGTTGAGAATTGATGGGAGGTATTTTGACTGCGGCCATGGCCTTTGATAGAGGAATTTTTCTTCTGCTTTGAGATGCTCCCATAATTAATAGGATCTTGGGTCTCCTCAAAAGGCAACAAGACCAGTTTATCCAGGGACTTCACTCTGAAAAAGGGCTGACTGTCAGCTTTGGAAAAGTTGACATAGGTACAATCTTTCTGGAGAATAATAAGCTTTGATTCAGCATTCCACTTCTAGAAACCTGTTCTGCTGAAATACTCAAATATGCAAATACCACCCCCCCCACACACACACATTGCAGCACTCTTTATAATAAGTAAGACGTTTTCTAAAAATCAAATGATAAAATAGATTATGATAGGTGTATAGGAAGAGAATGAGCTAGATCTGCATGCGTTGATGCTAAAAAATGGCTAGCCTACTGTGTTAAGTAACACAACACAAAACAAACACCTAAAGAAGAGTTTGATACCTTTTTGATAAATGAGTAAGAATATGATCATAGCACATGTGTTGGAAGTATTGACATTGCTTATCTCTGGGAGATGGGAGGAATGCTAGGGGACTTTTATTCGCAGTGGTTCTCAACCTTTCTAATGCCACGAACCTTTAATACAGTTCCTCATGTTGTGGTGACCCTCAACCATAAAATTATTTTCGCTGCTACTTCATAACTGTAATTTTGCTACTGTTAAATTGTAATGTAAATATCTGTGTTTTCCGATGGTCTTAGGCGACCCTGCTAGCGGTTCTCAACCTGTCTCGACCCACAGGTTGAGAACCGCTGCTGTGGATATAATTGAATGGTATGTATGCCATAACTTTACCCTTCTGAAACCCGGCCTTCTTCCTGGGCCCCGCCGTGTCCTACTCAACACAGCAACCCAGAGTCTCACAATCAAGCAGTATGTGTCTTGCCTAGATACTTCCTGACCCAACATCTGCGGCATGTCACTCATAAGTGGCTGTGTCTCAGCAGCAGCTGTTTTTCCTCTGGCTAGAATAAACACTGGGTATTATATCCAAGTTTAGGAAGCTTGTTGTTGTTTTTTGAGGACCAAGAAAAATTGAAAGCAGTGCTCAATCACTTAATTGTACCATGGTATCACTTAATTAACTTGATTTAATACCAATAAGGAACAGGATTCTGGAATGCCGACTAATTGTGTGATTTCTGATATCATGGTATTCCTTTTATGTGGCAAACTCCTATGTAGCCTTCAAAACCCAGTGAAATGGGTTTTGCGGCTTTCCCCTAACATTCAGTCTTGGAGAGGTAATTACTCCACATCTGAGAGTCTACCTGACTATTCCCTCCTCTACAATAGCTTGTTCCTTACAGAATAGCAGTTGCTGCTTGTGAGTCTGTCCTCTAGAATCTAGGTCCTGAAAGATAAGAATTGTATGTTACATACTCTATCTAGCAGGTGGAATGTAGATATTTGATTGAACGACATTAGAATTGTACCTTAACGTAGAAAACATTTTGGGTAGTTGTAGCTATATATCTTTTTTTAAAAATATATTTTTATTGATTTCAGAGAGGAAGGAAGAGGGAGAGAGAGAGATGGAAACATCAATGATGAGAGAGAATCATGGATCGGCTGCCTCCTGCAAGTCCCCCACTGGGGATCGAGTCCACAACCCGGGCAAGTGCCCTTGACCGGAATCGAACCTGGGACCTTTCAGTTCGCAGGCCGATGCTCTGTCCACTGAGCCAAACTGGCTAGGGCTGTAGCTATATCTCTTAAGAAAAATACCCTCAAGTCCTGAGAAAGGCAGCCAAACTGGTCAGTTAGGAGCTGTGTGGGACTCTCGCATGCGGACAAACTAACCATGACTTGAACTCTAAAAGCTATAAAAAGATAAGTAAATGTAATTATGTGAACATGAAATAACTTTTTCTTCATAGCAAAAACCATCATAAAGTCATAAGATCAACTTAGAGAACATATTTGACATTTCTATTGCAAACAGAAGGCATATCCCTATGATAAAAGGAGCTCTTACAAATCAGAAATGAAAAGGCCATCAAATGGTCAAAGAAAACACAGAAAAATGAAAACATAAAAATACATAGGAATACAAAAGAAATATAGAAATACAGCCAGCTCTTAAACATATGAAAACATGCTCAACCTCGTGCATATATGTACCTTGTTTAACCTATCAGATTTCCAAAGACAAAAATGTTTGACCACAAACACATAGGGAAGGCGAAGAGATGGGAAAACAAGCATTCTCCTACACTGACGGAGGAAGGGTAGTTGATATGACTTGTAAGGATGGCAATCTAGCAATATCTGTCAAAATGATAGATGCACGTCCTCTGACCTAAACACTTTTAGGAATTAATCTATAACTAGGGCTTACAACATATGTGAAAAGGCTTGTGCAATGTTGTACAATGTTATTCATTTGTAGCAGTGCTTGTAATTGCAGAAGATTAGAAATCACCTAAATCAACAGGGAAACAGGTAAGTTCCAGTACATTTATTTTTTACAATAGAATACTATGCATTCATAAAAAGGAATAAGGATGTTCTTTATGTACTGATAGGAAATTATTGCCAAAGTATACTGTTAATGAAAAAGCAAGGCACAGAACACTATGTATAGTAGTCTAGTATTTATAGAAACAAAGGGGACAAGAATTATATAGGTATTTGCTTATAAATGCATACACAATAGCTGGGAAAATGCCCAAGGATTTACTAATATTTGTTGATTGTTAAAAGGGAAACTCGTGTGGGAGGAAAAATAAAAATAAAATATTGAAGCATAGGAACAAATTACTTATTTGAAAATAATGAATAAATAAATAAAATTACAAAATTATATGCCCGTGAATACACTGACCTTTGACTTGGTCATCAAATTGAACCTTAATGTAGAGGTATTTCTGGAGTCTTGGTTCAATTTTTGGATAAACAGAAAAAACATGATGTTATTCAGTGGCCTTGTCCATTCCTGGCATTCATTACCCTAAGAACTGGCATGATTAAAAACTTGTAAGTATAAATGGAGTAAAGAAAGGTGATATAAGTTCATGGATACTATTTCCTAATTTTTACACGTAAGGGAAACAAAAGGTATTGGGACACATTTCTGATCTTAGAAGGTGAAGCTGAGTCATGGAACAATGAAAGCTGTTTGTTCCATGTAAATACCCATGATGCCACTGTCAGCCAGAGGTAAGCTGGAATTCTGCTCCTCAGCTACATTCTCTGGCGACTTGCTTATAGCTACATAGTATAAAGGCTGCACATGCTACCTATGGTGGCTCTAATTTCCGCCTAAATCTGATGAATCCTCTACCTAAATGTCCACATTGAAGTGAATTGGTTTGTGACTAAACTTGATTGGATATAAGCTGTTTGAACCCAAGTGGAATTATTTTATTCTTCGCTTAGTTTTCAATTTGTGCTTCTGATATATTGTCCTGCTCAGGCACCCCAGGACCTGTGCATATAATCATTATTATGCAACCAATAGATATTTGTTGAGCATCAGCTATGTCAAGGGACTGTGGAGAATGAGTAAGACACAGCTACTGGGACTTCAGGAAGGCTGTATAGTCTAGCAGAAGGGTCGAGAGGGTATGTCCTAGAGCAGTGGTTCTCAACCTTCCTAATGCCGCGACCCTTTAATACAGTTCCTCATGTTGTGGTGACCCCCCAACCATAAAATTATTTTCGCTGCTACTTCATAACTGTCATTTTGCTACTGTTATGAATCGCAATGTAAATATCTGTGTTTAGGCGACCCTGCTAGCGGTTCTCAACCTGTGGGTCGTGACCCACAGGTTGAGAACTGCTGCTGTAGAGCCTAAGACCATCGGAAAACACAGATATTTACATTATGATTCATAACAGTAGCAAAATTACAGTTATGAAGTAGCAACGAAAATAATTTTATGGTTGCGGGTCACCACAACATGAGGAACTGTATTAAAGGTTGAGGGACATGAGGAACTGTACTAAAGGCATTAGAAAGGTTGAGAACCACTGTCCTAAAGGAAACATGTCAAATTCGAAGGCTAACACGGGCCAAATAAATGAGGCATGCAGCCCGTGGGCCACGAGTTTGACATGCTTGTCCTAGAGATTATTAGCTCAATGCTGGGGCTGAAACATATGGGAGTCTTAGCATGCTGGACTGAAGTTCAGGGGAGTCACGTATTATTCAATCTTTGTTTGATGTATATGGTCCTTACGGAACTGTTACATAGAGAAATAAGAGATGTAATCCTAGACAATTTATGTTTATTATTTCTAAACATCCAAGTAACATAAATGATGAAGGAAAACAGAAGTGTAAGCCTGAACTCTGCGGCGTCCCGTGTGGTGTGGTTGGCTCGTCCATGTGGGGAAGTGGCACCACCTTGAGGCGGATGACATGCTGTATCTTGATTAGTAATAGAGGCACCTGCATTTCGGTACACAGACCATTTCGACCCTGGGGTCCTCACATATTCTCTTAGTGGTGCTGGGCCAAGGTGGAGAGGGGGTGGGGGAAGGTCCATGGCAGAGCACCCCTTTCTAAACCGTTTGCAAGTCCATTAGATTTGCTTTTTATCGGACTCGTCTTCCCATCCCCAATCGCTTTGCCACTCTCTGGCTCTTTCTGTCTGCAAGGTGAAGTGACTGGTAAATCTAAAGGGAGAATAATGTATTTAAAAATTAGCCTGAGATTTTGACTTATTCACTCAACTGCTAGCCAAAGCAACCCATGGAAATAAAATCCAGCGTTTTCTCAGTTTAGAAAGAAGCCATTCAGACATGTTGAGTCCGTTGGAGAACTGTGGGAGGGCATACCTTTAAAGAACCTGCCTGAGCACCGCATAGTTCAGTGACGGCGAACCTATGACACGCGTGTCAGCACTGACACGCGTAGCCATTTCTGATGACACGTGGCCGCATGCCAAGGATGAAACATGTGCTGCTCCTGAGGATGAAACATTTGCGACTAGAGTCTTGGAGTTAGTTTTTTTCTCAAAGTGACACACTACCCGAGTTATGCTCAGTTTTTTTGGCGAAGTTTGACACACCAAGCTCAAAAGGTTGCCCATCACTGGCCTAGTTAATGAGCAGGAATGACTCTGAGCGCCTAGGAATGAGCATAAGATGAACTAACGGGAAAACGAGGCAGGAGGCAGGAAGTGGGAAGGGCGGAGGGGGACAACAGCAGGTGAGAACCTAGCCAAACCCACACAAGCCGGCCACAGGCTGGCGGCACATGATGGGGCCACACACACAGTGCACAGGTATGTGTTGTGGGGTTGGTGCCTGGGGTCCTTACCCACACAGGTCCATGATTTCGAACCCAATTTCTTCAAGCCCAGAGTTATCTCAGGGGTCCTGCCTTCCTCAGGATTTCCCCTGCAAAAACTCGAATCAACTGGCTTTGAAACCAGAATGAGGGTGGGCAGAGACGAGCGTCAATGGGCGGTACCTCTAAAATGGAGCCCCAGGCCATTGCAGTGAAGGTGGCCAGAGCGGTTCTGAGGAATTAACTAGGCAAGTAATTTTTTTAGTTATGGCCAATTATCTCTTCAGCGTGGCTAACGAAACGAGAGATTGTGGCTCTGGTTCTTGCGAAATGGAATTATGGCGAAACTAATTAAAATAGAAGCTTGAGCTAAAAAGACATCGTTTATGGAAACGTGGAAAAGAGAGGCCCTATGAAAAATACTGAGTAAAGAGGAAGACACGAGAGAAACTGCCTGCTTTGAGAAGCCAAACCCTCAGTCAGTTTTCTCTCTTCTAGTGGAGTTATGAATGGTATGGGTAATGACCTCTAACCTCACCACTTTAGAAATCATCAAAAGGCAAGTGAAACTCGGTGAAAAAATTGCTATGCCGAATGTTGTAGCACCTCTCCAAAGCTTTCCTCTGACTTCTACACCTGTCAACGCTTGCCTCTCTGAAGCACTCTCAACAGCACCCTGCACACATTAAGGTTTGAGATTTCTAGAGAAAGCCCCCATCCTCATTTGTCCCTCAGCACTGAACTTGAGAAAGAAGCGTGGTATAGCCTTGGAGTCAGGCAGATGGGAGTGGGGTCAGATTCGGGGACCCATAGACTGTGTGATCTTACATACATTCTCTGAGATCCAGTTCTACTAGTAAAGATACAATAATACAGTGGGACTGGCATGGTGCTCAATAAAGGGTGGCCTTTGTGTTTAATTCACCTGCTCGCACTCAGAATCTTGCTTTGGAAATGAAAAGCCATGTTACGACCTCATGCCGGGAAGTGGCTCTGGCTGCCTGCTAATTGTGTTATATTTCATGAAGCTGTGTAACTGTGGGCCACAAGGCAGGACTATTGATGTTTCAGTGTTAAAGAACTACTTTTAAGCAAACATTCTCAACATCATGGACATTTTAATAAATGATAAAAAAATAGTTAAAGGATAGAATGATTCAGACCCGTTTGTTATAAGTGAGGCTCTTTATTGCTGATGTATGATGCTTTCCTTCTTATAAAATTTAATTTCCCATTCTTTTACTACTATAAAAGGGATGAGACTAGTGACCATCAATGTGTTTCAGCTAAAAAAAAGGATTTCCTATAATCCCATGACTTTCTTGAATCTCCCATAGACATACACTTTATTAAAAACATGGTCTTAATAAATAACTTTCACTGTCTAGAACTTCATGTTAAAAACATTAAACCATAGGAGGAACAACAATGTGCTTCAACTTGCTCTTTCCCGCCCCCTCTGTCCACATCAGTTGCAGGAATCCCTTCTGCCCCTCCAGGCCTAGGTCAGACTGACCCATCTCACTTTACTCCAGTCCACCCCGACTTCGCTGTTCCCCAACACTAACTGCACTCACAGTCAAATACTAAATTGCATGACATTAATTTAAAAAAAAATCTTTACTGTTGAAAGTATTACATATGTCCCCCTTTTTCGCCCATCGACACCCTCCAACCCACCCACGCCCCCACCCCAGGCCCTCACCACCCCACTGTCTGCGTCCATGAGTTATGCATATATGTGCTAACGAAAAAAAAAAAACCATTGAAACCTGTAAAGAATTTTAGTGAGTTTATTTGAGCCAAACTGTCCACATATGCCGGGAAGCAGAACCTCAATGAATTGAGATAATGCTCCAAGGAATGGGGGGTTACATCTGTATTTATACATTGCCATCAAAGGAGGGACATAGGTCGGCTACATGAAATTCATTGGTGATGGATTAAGGAGGTGGGATAAAGTCAAACGGTGGGAAACCCCTGGGATTGGATAAAAAGTAAAATGATGGACACATACTTAGGTGGGTACAGGAACAATTAACATGATAATGAAGGAATTTGAAGTATCTGTCCTGGCGCCCACCACATTTGGTTGTGCCCCAGGGGCTCCAGCAAAAGAAGGAAGTTACAAGTTACCCAGACATCTCACAGATATGTTATCTTAGAGGCAAAAAGGCAAATGGGCTCAGGAAAGATCTAAGTTGATCTTTGTCAGGGAAAATATCGGCCTAGGACATGACTGCCCACTATAACCTGTTTGTAGTTAAATATTTAATTTTCAGACCATCTTTTGTGGTTACTTTAGGTCTCTGAGTTTTCAAGACTGCCACACAGGCCTCCCCTGAGCTTGTCAGGTTAGCAGGTGGCTTCTTTCGTTCACATATGCATACAAGGGCATGGCATTAATTTTAAAGTGCTTAAATCTTCTCAATTAGGCTGAGAGCAAAGCCCTGACATTATTCTTCTATCATGTCCAACACGATCCCGGGGGACACAGGAAATGCTTAGAAAGGAAGCATTTTGCTAATTTGCACCATCTACAGATTTCACTTGTGTGTTAATGGATTTCCTTAAGACATACTTCCCATCAAGTGTGACTGTTACCTAAGTGGTGCTGTTACCCAATGACCAAAAAAGGGTGTATGTGCCATTTCCCCCTTTATTTATTTTTTGAAATGTATTTTTTATTGATTTCAGAGAGGAAGGGAAAGGGAGAGATACAAACATCAATGATGAAAGACGGTCATTGATCAGCTGCCTCCTGCACACTCCCCACTGGGGACTGAGCCCGCAACACGGGCATGTGCCCTTGGCTGGAGTTGAACCTGGGACCCTTCCATCCACAGGCCGACACTCTATCCACTGAGCCAAACCAGCCAGGGCCATTTCCCCCTTTAAAAAGTGGCAAAGACAAAACAAATAACATGGCTAAAATGAAACAACAAAACCACTAAGATTCCAGTAGAAGAGAATGGGAGGTAAAGGGCCAGTTTGGGGCAGAAAGTGCTCCCTAGCCTTTCTACCCATTTCCCACAATTCATCCTGACTATCCCCTTCCCCAGGACGCACTGTGCCGTGGTCAGTATAACCTGGGCCGACATCAGATGCAGTGTGGAGCCAGTTGGTTCCAGCTGGCACCCATTCTGCACATTGTGAAATGTTTTTACTATCTCCCCCGAGTAAAGCTGATTGACTGGTAGATTTTGAATGCACTCATTCTTGTGACTATAAAACTCCAGAGTTTTCCCCAAAGTGCCGTCTTGAAAATGTCATAGAGGAACTTATGAAAAAGTGTTGCAAAATCGCTCTTGTCTTCACTTTAAAGGGTGTAAGTGGTTTGGCTATACCCACTTGACTACCTCTAATACCTATTGCTTAGCTTCTCCTAACTCACAGCTCTGAATTGCCTGTAAGTTTCTGAAGCTTTAAAGCCAAAATCCGGTGCAGTGGGAAAGCAAACAGGTTGCTGTGAGTAGGTAAGAATAAGAAACAGATCTGAGGCATCAGGAACCGTTCAAAAGCTGGAAATAAATGACTGTAGCTGCTTGACTAATTTGCACATTGTAGTCTAGGTCTTTTTTTTTTTCTTTTTCAATTGTTGACACTATTGCAGATGTCCCCCTTCCACCCTGCCTGCCCGCCTTCACCACACTGCTGTGTCCATGGTCTGACCTAGGTCCCTAGGCAGTGGTAATATGGTGTTCAGCTGCATTGAGAGCTTTGAAACCACTCCAAAGGCTGTGCTCTGAAGTCGTTAATGATTCTCTTCTCTACTACCTTGTATTTGAACAAAGTAGCTTTATTTTTAAATATATTTTTATTGAGTTCAGAGAGGGAGAGGGAGATAACATTAATGACTCTCTTCTCTACTACCTTGTATTTGAACAAAGTAGCTTTATTTTTAAATATATTTTTATTGAGTTCAGAGAGGGAGAGGGAGATAACATTAATGACTCTCTTCTCTACCACCTTGTATTTGAACAAAGTAGCTTTATTTTTAAATATATTTTTATTGAGTTCAGAGAGGGAGAAGGAGAAGGAGAGATAACATCAATGATGAGAAAGAATCATTGATCAGCTGCCTTCTGCACATTCCCCACTGGGGATCGAGCCTGCAACCCGGGCATGTGCCCTTGACCAAAATTGAACCCAGGATACTTCAGTCCCCAGGCCGATGCTCTACCCACTAAGCCAAACTGGCTAGGGCTGAACGAAGTAGTTTTAGAAACCTCTGTACCAAACTAGTTCTTGACAAGCGTACAATAACCTGGTTGTAAAATAGGAAATCTTTCCCTTTAAAAAACTATACATTCTTAAGTACTAGAGTTAAGAGTTAGAAAAATAAATTAATCAACACTGACATTTTTATTTTTTTCAACTTTATAATTTTTACAAAACAAAAGGCAGTATCAAAAACAGCAGAGTTTACAGGATTTCTGCACCAGTTTTCACGTAAGTCAGTGATTTCGGTGTCCAATGTAAATACGAAGCGCAGGCTGATTTCCCTCTTGGTCATGTGCACTCAGGTGGTTGGATTTGGAGCTACTGAATAACAACTTTTTATAAGCACCGGTCATTTTTTTGAGAACTGATTTGGTTTGTCCAACAAGTAAACACTTTTTGCTGTGTGGCATTTTCTTCTTTTAAAAAACACTGAGCTAAAATACACAATGCGTGTGTGTTTGGATCTGAACCAAATCTTTTGAGATCCTAATTACCCTGAAGAACACTGAAGACATTTATAGGGCATATTAAATACTGGTTCTATACCGCATCAGGTTAAGGCAGCTACTATAGTTCTAAGGAAAACAGCATTTCATTCAGAGGCTGCCCAGAGTTTGAACTACGTCACAGTTTCCATGTCCTTTCTGATGTGGACTAGTTTTCCCAAGTAGGGCCACATTATTGGAACAAAAGTTTTATGCTCAAGCCCAACAGGCTGTGGTATTTTATGGAACATTAGTGTCGAGCAAGACTCCTTGCTCTGGACCCTGGTGACCACAAAGAAATCGAGAGGCCATGATCGCTGGGTGCTGAGAGGAGGAGCATACTTAAACTCACATAATCTGGAGGCAGACACAAAGCTGGAACTCGGTAGTGGTGTTCACCTACTACTTGTTCCAGAAACACATTTTGCTTAAATAAGGGAAGTATGGTCCAGTTTTGTAATGTTAACAGCTGCCAGTCTCTCAAACATGTTTTTATAAGGATATTTCCTGGCTAGCAATGAGTTAGCAAATCGGCATCAAATTCTCATCAAATTTATCACTATTAGTCAAAAACAAAAACAAAACCCAAAAAACACCACCAACAACAAAACCCCCCACCAGCCAACAGAGGTGGTTAAACCTGGATGTAAATTATACTATGTACAGACTGGTATACGTATCACTGAAATAGTTCTGACAGCATGACACCTGTTGAAAAATTGCCTATATATTATCCCAATTTTCATGAAAGGAAAGTGGATATGTAGTTTTCTTCTTTACAGATATGAAAGAGGAAGCAAGAAGGCAAAGCTGAGAGAAACAGATGCTACCCAAAGGGCAGTGGTGGCATTTGGTTGTTTTGGTCTTTGTACCAGCAACTCCCACACCCACAGGAGAAGCCCAGTTCCTGCTGGACTACACGGTTCTCCGGGCAGTCAACACCCGAACGATGGACCCCACTCCTCCAGCAGCAAGTGCCTGAAAACAAACCAAATGTAAGTGTAAAGAAGCAATTCTCATACCAGGTAAAACATTTTTCTTGAAGAAGGTTGAGTGCAGCTATTGATTTTAAACTCACTAATTTTCATAAATATTTCTTGAGCACCTATTATGCACCAGGCACTGTTCTTGGCACTGGGGAATAGTAATAAAACCTTTAGAGGCCCTGACCTCATGCATTTACATTCCAAAGAGATACTAATTTACATTCTAGTATGTTGTTTTCAAATAACAGTTTGTTCTTAAAGATCTACAGCATAATGTTTTTGCCTA
Source organism: Eptesicus fuscus (assembly GCF_027574615.1). Lineage (NCBI taxonomy): Eukaryota > Metazoa > Chordata > Mammalia > Chiroptera > Vespertilionidae > Eptesicus > Eptesicus fuscus. The sequence goes on from NC_072494.1 coordinate 25,575,896, forward strand.
AAACAGGTGCTCAAATATTCTGCTCTTATTCTCGGCAGAATAAATTCCAACTGGGATAAACCAATCTCTGTTCCATTTAGTCAGTCAGGATTTGTCAGATTTTTCTTCCCCAAGCTAAGAATTACTATTTAATAGCTAAGAGCTTCAGAACTTTGACTTTACCTTGAAGAATTGGAAGTCATGATTAAGCATTAGAAATCTGAAGCTCTGGTTTACTTGTGTTCAGAAAACACTTACTGAGAACCTTTGTGTTTTGGGTACTGTGCTAGATGCTGGGGATACAAAAGTGAATAAAAACAGCACCTTCTGGTCTACTTGGAAGAGACAGATATATAAAAAGATTATTTTAATATTATATAATGTATGAGGTGACAGAGCTATGCTTTGGGCGCTATAAAAGCAGAGGAAGGCACATATCTGAGGTTATAGAGAAATGTGGAATGAAATGTGGAATGGTCTGGTAAGGCTTCATGGAGAAAATGATACATTAAATGGATAAGTAGGTGGCAGACTGACATAAAGGGTAAGGAGGCACTCAGGCAGAGAGAAGATCATGAGCAAGGCATAGAGGTGTGAAACATTCTGGTGTGTTCAGGGAAAAGGTAGGTCCTGCTGGAGCATAAGGGGAAGAATGACACGTAAGGTGAGGCTGGATTGGGAACCTGGACTTTATTTTTCAGGTGACTGACAAGGGTAGATGTGGATTCTAGAGACAGCATTCTGGTGACTGGGTGGAGAATGGCTATGAGGGAGGCAAAACTGGTAGCTGGGAGGCCAGTCTGGGAAGCGATAGCAACAGATTGGGAGAGATGCTGTGAACAGCTGCATTGAAGATGTATCTGGGTATATGATTTGAAAAGTATTTAGGAGATAAGACTGGAAAAACACTGGTGACTCATGTTAGAAAAAAAATGAAGCCTTAATATGTGCCTCAATGCCCTAGCCAGTTTGGCTCAGTGGATAGAGTGTCGGCCTGCAGACTGAAGGGTCCCGGGTTTGATTCTGGTCAAGGGCACAGGCCCGGGTAGGGGGCTTGATCCCCAGTGGGGGATATGCAGGAGGCAGCTGATCAATGATTCTTTCTCATCATTGATGTTTCTGTCTCTCTCTCTCTCGCTCCCTCTTTGAAATCAATAAAAGTATATTAAAAAATTATGTGCCTCAATTCCCCCACTACTAACAGGGAATAATAACATCTTTCTCTCCTTGTATTTTTATGAGGATTAAGTGCATTATCCTACCTAATAATAGACAAAAATTTAAATTAACTGTACCTTCGCTATGCCCACAATTGGCCAGGAGGCGCGGGGGGGGGGGGGGGGGGGAGGGGGGAGGGGGCGGGACTCAGGGTGGCTGGGGTGGCTGATTGGGCCGGCAGGACGCTGAGCTCATGTCGCCAGCAGCAGCAGCAGCAGCAGCACAAGCTCAGCGTCTGCGCCATGGCACAGAAGGGGCCTCTGGGGCAGCGAGCTCACGTCCCTCCAAGGACCATCAAAAGCGGGGGAGCTGGGTGCCTGTCCGCTCCGGCACCAGGATGGCAGGTTAGACCTAGGGGACCCTACACGTGCATGATTTACACGTGCATGATTTAATCATGCACTGGGCCTCTAGTTATTTATAAAGGGCTTGGCAGAGTGCTTGGAATATAGTAAGTGCTCAAGTAGTGTTTGCTATGACCCTGAGGTGATACTGGACTAGGTTACTTAGGTTTTAAAGCTGGCTCATCTTCTCTAACTTGAGAGCTGTTGTAAGGATTAACTGAAACAACAGTACAGTGCCTGGCAAACAGGAAGTGTTCCATGAATAGGATGACCATACAAATTATTCTCCAAATTGGTACCCAGAGTAAAGGGGAACTATTCATTATTTATGCTGAAACAATAGGTATAAACTGGGGCTGTCCTGAGAAAAATGGGAGTTATGGTTACCCTATCCATACATGTTAGCACTTTTATTTGAGAGTGTATGAGGGATAAAGTGACTAGAGAGAGGCTAAGCAGCAATTTTTACTACCTATTCTTACCTTACATGTATGTATTTTCACTCAGAAAAAAGCTTCTGAAAAACTGAGTTTTGGGAATTGTAAGATTAGAGAATATACACCCCTGATTTTTAAAACTGTGGTAAAATATATAACCCCAAATGTGCCACTTTTAAACATCCTTAGATGTAAAATTCAGTGGCACTAATTACATTCATAATATTGTACAGACATCACCACTATCTATTTCCAATACTTTATCAGCCCAAACAGAAACTCTGCCCCCATTAATCATTAACTCTTTATTTTGCCTTCTCCCCAACCTCTGGTAACCTCTAATCTACTTTCTGTCTCTGTGAATTTGCCTATTCTAGATATTTCATATAAGTGGAATCGCACAGTATTTGTCTTTTTGTGTTTGGATTATTTCACTTTGCATAATGTTTTCAAGGTTCATTCATGCTGTAGCATATATCAGAACTTCCCTTTTTTTTGGATGAAAAAATTTCTATTTTATTCCACTGTATGCATGTACCACATTTTGTTTATCTGCTCCTCTCATTGGGTTGTTTTCACCTTTGGCCATTGTTAAATAATTCTTGATTTTTATTACTTATTTTATTTTCAAAGATTTAATTCCAAGTTCAAGATTATGTTTACTAAATAATAATCATTAAATAAAAGTGTTGCAAATCAGACTCTCTTAGGACCAACGCTAGTAAGCATAAATCTAAATTTTCATTTTTAGGCATTTATTTGTAATAACAGAGAGATATAACCAAGAAGTCAGAATTATTTTTAGGCAAGAGGGGTTGTCATTGTTATTGTCCACTATGAAGGAACCAGTCATATGGATTTATAATTCATAACTTACCTTTTCATGCCACTGCAATAACACAGCGCTGCTATTGTCAGAGGGGCTCTCAAAGCCTTTGTAAATATACTTCATGAGGAGATCCACCCCATTCTTGTCCAGGGACTGAACTGCCTTTTCAATATCATTAGCTTTAAAGGAGATGAGCACCTTCAAAACAATGCTGCCTGCCCGATCCTGAGGGTAAATAAGTAACAGAACAGTTAGACATATGTGTGTGGGGTTACAGTTTTGCAAAGGCCGCCCTGAGGCGGTGACATGAAAGAGGAAACCGTGGGATAGCTGAGGAAAGTATTTCAGACAAGGAAAGAACACGTGCTGTTAGTGTGTGTTCAAGGAGTAGCATGAAGACCTAAGGTGGCTGGGGTTGAACCGTGGAAGAATAGCAGGGCAAAAAGTGAGAGAGGATGTGGGGAGACAGGTGATACAAGCCCTGCAGGCTACTGTGGGGAGCTTTGTCTTTCAGTCAGGGAAACGATGTTGCATGGTTTTGAGAAGAACAGTGGCACAATCTGTCTTACATTTGAACAGGATCACTTGGCTGCCATGTTGAGAATAAGCTGGGGTGGGGTGAGTGGTATCGGGGACAAGGCAGAAGCAGGAAGACCAGGGAGGAAGTTATTGCAGTAATACAGGCTGGTTCTGGCTCGCATGGTAGCAATGGAGGTGGTCAAAAGTGGTCAGATTCCTGACATAGTTGGAGGTAGAGCAGAAAGGATTTGCTTAGAGATAGATGTGATAATCGACCAATTTATTCTATCCAGATTTTTAAAAATCTCTGAACCATCCTTCAGAAATAAGTTATTGATGAAACTTATTTTAAGTTTCGTGTTTATAGGCAAGAGACTCTCGATGTAAGAGATCAGCAGAGAGCACTTGTCTGTGACTCACCTTCACCGCCTGACTCTTGGTGTTGATAGGGGGGTTTTTCAGGGCTGCCTGCAGGGCAGCCGTCATGTTTCCTGTGGTGGAGGTTAAGGGGATAGCAGCAAAGGGCGACCCTCAGGGAAGCACTGCAACTACCAGGAACCACTGGTTCGTAAGACTGGACTTTATGCACAGGAAGAACAATCACTGTGGCCACTGTGTTCAATATTGGAAAATTCAGCATTTTGTTTTCAGGTATGTCAATCAAAGATCAAATACTGAAAACAAAAAAGGACATTAGATTTGTTTTTTAATAAAACAAAGACTTTCCTCCTTGGTTCTAATTATCAAATGAATACCTTACTAATCTCTCATCTTCTAGTAAGACACATATGGAAATATTATTCAGTAATATTTATAAAACACTCTAAACTATATATCAGAATTATTAGGCCCCTAACCTCAATCAAAACATGTCCATTTTATGTGATTCTAACTGGAAGAACAAAGATCCAACTTTTCTAGAATTATATTCTATATTAATTGACATGCTGGTAGAAAATGCTGGTAGATTAGCAATCTGAATGACTTATATTAGTAATCTCTCGATATGGATGAAAAGAGGCATTATAGAACATATCCAATGACCCTTGGGTGATAACTCTGTTTGGGATATTTTCTCTCATATTTCATTAAGGCTATTCAAACTGTCTTAGGCCATACCTATTAAATGTAGTCTCTCTTTGAAAGCACCAGTGAGTTAGCACGTATGGCCAATCAGACTGTCAGAATGTACAGTCATTCCCCTAAAAGGAAAACCACACAGAGCTCACTTGTTCCTCCATCTGTGAGTGCCTGACCAGCATTTGTCTCTTCTCTTTGTAACACGAGCAGAAAAGACAGCGTCTTTATAAGCAGATCCACTATCTGGATAAAGCAGAATCACTTAGGGGTCATCTCATATCATCTAAGATTAGTTTCGCAAACATCATTCCTTCATCACAAAGAATGTTTTTAGACAGAATAATGTTCACCACTTGTTTTCTGAAGAAAGAAAACCTATGGCTGCTGGTAAGCTGTTATTTTCAAGGCTTAATTGACTTCTAGGGAAGTAGCCTTTTGCATGTAGACTGGCTCATTTTTAAGACCCCAAACACTTAAATATTTAAATAATCCAACGTAGCAACAGCTGACTGTAAAAGTTGTGGAAATGAAAGAAACATCTGTATGTTGATACATGTTTAAGGCTGTATTTTAGGTGCCTTTAAGACCAAATGTAGTTCCTACCAAATATTATCACTCATCTATTTCCCCATTAGAATTAAATAGGACATTGATGAGGAAAGAGTCTACAAAGCCTTCGTTATGAAAACACCCAAGAATAACTAGAAATGAGTGGATTTAGTAATTGAGAATCTCTAAAACTACAGCTTTGGCTATTGCAACATTTACATTTTTCTAAAGAAAAGCTGATGCAAATGTTCAAGGTTATGAATATGCAAATATGCAAAAAATCCAAACCCAGGAACTGACAGCCAAATTTTAACTAAAATGGTTAACGACTTCATGATTATAAAAATGGGCTCTGCTTTGTACAAATGGCTCATCATCTTCTATCTCATTCACTGGGGTTTACTTTAAATATCTTCAGGGATTCCCCACATGCACTCTGTCTTCTTTCTACCGTCTTTGTGCAGCGGGCAAAGCCTCCAAGCTTCCTTCTCGGAGTTTTGGTTGTTTTGTACTCATACCCCTTCCCCAGTTAACAAATTCTGCGCCAAATACCTTAAAAAAAAAAAAGGAAAAAAAAAAAGCCCCCAGGCTGGAAGGACAGAGGGCCTTCATTCAGCAACCGCCCAATCTCTACTGGCAAGGAATAAACTATCCTAACGCTACCAAAACAAAACCATCACAACAAAATACAAAAATCACGAAAGGAAGATGCCCATCCCTCCCCGTTATAAATTTCTGGAGCTAATGTGAGCCCAGTAAACAGCGTTCCCGGAGGAAAACGTCGCCCTGATCAGTCCTGATCAGTCCAAGGTGCCGTCCGAGCGCCGCGAGGGCGCGGCCGGGGGAGCCAGTGTCCGGGAGGCAGGACCCGGGCGCCACCTGAGGAATCCCGGCGTGGAAGGCGCGCGGCAAGGCAGGTGTCCGAGGGCTGGCCCCTGGGGTCTCGGGAGAGCCCCGGTGAGAAACGGAGAGCCCAGCCCTCTCGGGATGGGGACCCCAGACAGGTTCCAGCCGCCAGCCGCTGGGGCAGCTCCGCCGCGCCCGTTCCCCCAGGAGGGCCCGCCCCTTCCACCCAGCAGCGCGGGGTCCCGGGAGAAGGGCGGGGTGGGGAGGGATGGGGAGGTCGGGGAAATGCAAGGATATTGCCGCAGGCAGGAGTCCACCTCGCCCTCGTCGGGCCCGACCTGCCCGTCGCCCCCATCTTCCTCGTCCACGAACTTGTTCTCGTCGTACTCATCCACGTCCACCTTCCGGAACCGGGCGGACGACACCGTGTTCTTCGACATCCCCGATCCCGAGCGGTGGCCAAGGCCTCCTCTAGCTGCAGTCTCTACCTCGGCGGCGAGCCCAGCCTGCCAGGAACCCGAAGCCTGGTGCCTTCACTTCCCTCTTCCGCTCTGGGGCGTCGCCGGCAGCCCCGGCTCGGGCGGTTCTGGGCCTGCGCGCTGGCCACGCGCCTTCCGCCCGGGGTTCTCGCCCAGATCGAGCCTCCCACGCCGCCCGGCTCTCCCCCGGGGAGCGCGCGCGAGGGAGGGAGCCGCGGGGCGCAGTGCGCAGGCGCGGACTCTCCGCAGAGAAGGGGCGGGGCGGAGCGCAGCGCAGGGGGCGGGGACGGGGGGCGGGGCAGAAGGGAGGGCACCAGGCGGTGCCGCGGACACAGCTCAGAGGCCATTGGGCGTACCACCGAGTCACGTGACCCCTAGGGGTTTCCATAGAAACGCTTCTCTGCGGTCCAGTCTCGGAGGTCTCAGGTTGGCGGCGATGGACACTGGGGGCGGGTGGCCTTGTTTTTTGCTGTCGCCGCCGCTGCCAGCGGTCTCCATCCGGGTCCTGCGCAAGGTCCGGCTGGGCCGGACTTGCCTATGAGGTGGGATGGACTGGTTGTCAGACCGAGTCCCCTGCAGTTGGCAGGAGTATGGGGCGCAGTGATGCACGCCCCGGCGCCCAGCATCCTTCTACTTGTCGGAGACATTGCTTCGGACCTTGCGCTGCCCGCGGCTGCGTGCCCGAGCGGGGAGCCCCTTTCCCGGGCTTGCAACCGCGCTGCGTGCCCAGCGGGAGGTACCAAGGACGGAGTCCAAAGGTCACATGTTATCCGTTGGTGCTGAGTGACAGCACCGCGGCGGCACCTGCAGAACCTGCATTAGGTATCGTGTCCATTGGGAGGGAGGGGAAGTGTCTGGGCAGGGGTTGGGGTCAGCTGGCAAAACTGGGGTGAACCTGTGGTATGTGGGGTAGGGTCGGTCACTGACATTTTAAAATAAGTGGTTATTTGGAGCAAGAATGCTAGAAAAGCTATGATATGGGCGAGTTACGTTCTCCGGTGCTGAGGGCGAACACAATGTGTAAGAAGGAGTGGAAACCAGATCTTTAAGATTTATATTTGTGATTTAAGGTTTGTATGATCCCTTTAGGCCAGCTTTTTATCTTATTTGACATCCCCATTTCTGAGCGCAAAGCTCTTACTGAGGAGGGAAAGGCACTAAAAATGAGGAAATGGTAGTTGTGCTGCATGTATAACAATGAAGTATAAATATTTTCAGAATAAAATGAACTTGGACATTTGGCTGGACACTCAGATGGCTTTATGCTTTCCTGACATCCTATCAGATCTGGTTTAATTCCACCTCTAGCAGAAGGCGAGCTGTTGCCCTGTTAAGGATCCCAATCCTTGGTTTCCTGTACCGAGTACATTGAAAAGAGCACTGGGCTTAGATTTAGAATTCTGGCTTGAGTCTTGACTCTCTCACTTGATCGATTTGATTGAGGGATGGCAGTTAAACTTTTGACTCTCAGATTCTTCACTGCTCAAGTGGGGTTAACAATGTGTACGTAACAAGATTATTCTGAGGGTAAGTACAGGAAAGTGTTTTGCAGCTCTAAAATTCTACATAAATATGAAATGCATGTTACCTGTACATTGATTTTGGTACCATTTAATGAATTACTTTATGATAATTGTGTTTTCACCTTGCCCCCTGGAAGAGATGGAAGGATTCTGGAGGGCAGAGGCTGTCTTATATTTCTTTTGTATCTTCCTTTGGGTCTGGAAGGTACTCAATACACTCAGGTACTCAATTATTCCTGATGAATTGAATAAAATGTAAAAGGCATAGCAGTTTGAGAATCACACTGAGAATAATGAACCAGTAAAAAGAAGAGAAAAGAGGTCAGTGTCAAATATTTGTTGGACATATATGCATACATATGTGTGTATGTGTGTATATATATATATATATATAAAGGGAGGGAGGGAGGGAGAGGAGAGAGAGAGAGAGAGAGAGAGAGAGAGAGAGAGAGAGAGAAATAGAGACAGAGACAGAGACCCCTCAGGGATGCATTTTCTTTGCTTGGGAGGAAGAAGTAATGTGGCATTTTTCTTTTCCCAATTAAATTACTTTTCTAAAAGATATTGAGGTGACAAAGCAACATTTCTTTAAATTAACATTCAAGTTAATGAACAAACATGCTGGTAAAAACTCCCCCAACGACTGTCATAAGACAGCAAAGGAAAATTTTTCTACCTGTTGGTGGTCTTTATTTTAAAAACATCTTATACCAAAAGAATCAGATCATTACTATGGTGAATGACATTATATAACTTAGAATAAATATTTTTAATATTCTTTTTTTCAGTTTCATTTTTTTGCTAACTTTAGTAAGAACTGAACAGATTATAGTACTTTTTGTTCTCCTAAATCAATATATTTTTGAAGAGAAAACTGAACATTGGAAGCACTATTGAGAGCAAATGGAAACAAGAATTCAAGAGCTAATACATCCCTTCTCTTACATTTCTATTCTTTTGTATTAGGTCTTACTTAGGAAATTTCCTTCTTATCTCATTTTAGAACTGGGAAAGAATCGTGGAGTAGAAATCAACTTAAGGGAATAAAGAGGGTAATTTAAAAAATCGAGTTGCTCAAGGGTATAATTGTTTTTGATTGCTCAGAATTTTGCTCTGTATGTGTTAAATACAATTAATTCTCAGCCACATGATGTGTATTACATTTGAGATGTAATAGTGCCAAAAAAATGTGCTTTTCCAATGCAGTGTTTTTTATTGTCTCACACTAAATACCTTGTACATAGTAGGTACTCAACATTTCTATTTAAGCTGACAAAATAATTTTGGAATCATATATAGAGATTGAGGGTTTTTCTTTTTTAAACCTCACCTGAGGATCCAAGGATATTTTTTCATTGATTTTTTAGAGTGTGGAAGAAAGGGAGGAGGAGGAAAGAGGGTGTGGGTGGGGAAAGAGAGAGGGGGAGGGGAAAGATTGACCTGGACTGGAGAGAGACACCTCAATTGGTCACCTCCCACTCGTGCCTAGGGATCGAACCTGCAACCCAGGCAAGTGCCCTTGACCTGGAATTGAACAGAACCCATCTGTCCTCAGGCCAATGCTCCAACCACAGAGCCAAACTGGCCCGGGTGAGATTGAGTATTTTTTAATCTACACCTTAATTACCTCCCTAAAGCATTAAGGAAATTTCTGTGTATGTGAAGAAACCTGTCTTTAATTATCATTTCATTAGAAAATATACATTATTCTACTTCCTTGCAAATTACAAATTTCTTATGTTAATCATGGTACTTCATTCATTGTAGATAACAGTATTCTCCCTATTTTAATTTTCCAAAGAAATGCTTATCTTTGAAATAAAGGATCCATAGGGCTTTAAGACATTTTTTTTTTTTGTGTGCAAATAACTTGGTTTGGTTCATTACTAAAGTAAGACTGAATCAGAATTTTGAGGTTAATGCTGCATGAGAGTATATAGCTTCTTTTTATTTTCTGTGATGATGCAAACAGCAAAAGATCATTTTAGTTAGAAAGTATTTTGATAAAATTATCCTATAATAGGTTTTTCCTTTCATATATTTTAATCCAAGTACTCTTATCTACATTGTGCTTCTTTTCCCCAGACTTGCCACTAAATACTTAAGAAACCAAGACCTTAAATCCTGCAGCGTGGCAGGATTATTATTTGAAATGGCAGTGAACTCAATTAATCGAATATGTCAAACGTGTTATAAATATAAAATAAATAAATTTCAGTTCTGGTAATGATGATTTAATTTCATGCTTCTCTAGCAACATAATTACTACAATAGAAAAATATTTTTTAGCATATTACCTATAGACTATATTATGGTTTAATGACTTTACTTAATATCAAATGAACTGGTTCTGTGTTGAAACCACCAACTTTGAAAACATCAAGTTTTTTCTTTGATTAATTTTAGCTTTACATAATTTTATGATTACACATTGAGGTAGAGTAATAGGATGGACTATTTTACAGTGAGACCTTTATTTCTTTATATATCAGCACTTCAAAGACTGAAAAATTTAAATCTGTACTCCTGTATCAGGAAAAAATTTTAGTGCTAAATGAAAGAATAAATCTTGTGTGTTAAACATTTTTGTCAATGGCACTATATCTCTACTTTTTTTTTTTACCTGCGTATGATAATATAAAGGGAAGCTATGGATTTAAAAATTTACTTATTCCATATTCCTTTCCACTCCTGGGATCTGTTATTAATGATAACATTTCTTGTCACAATATACAAGCATAATATTTGAGATAATAACAATTTACATTTCCTTTTCCAATATTTACATCACTTTTATTTTTCTTATCTTATTGCATTAGCTAGACTTTCAAAACAGTATTAAAAAATTGGGGAACGGTAGGCTTCTCTTCTTTGTTTCTGTTGTAATGGAAATGTCTTTGTTATTTTACCAGTTTATATTTTCTATTGCTTCATAATCTTTAGGCATGATGATGGAAATTATCAAATACTTTTTGGGAGGATCTAATGATAAAAATCATGTAGTTTTTGACCTTTTAATTTATGAATGTAATGAATTATATTGCTATATTTTTCTGTACTGAACCATTCCCACATTTCTAGAGTAAACTCTATTTGGTTACTATTTTAATTGCTTGTTAAATTCAAGTAGTATTTATTTTATCTATATGTATAAATCATATTGGTTCATAATTTTCTTTGTGCTGTCTTTTTGTGGTTTTGATGTTAGGGTTAGTCTAGCTTTGTAAGATGAATTGAGAAGATTTCCACCTCTTTTTTTTCTGTACTCTGGAATTTCTTTGAAAGTTATAGAATGTGCTCACAAAATTATCTGGGCTTGCTAATATTTTGAGAGGTAGATCTTTGATCATATTTATTTTCTGTGGTTATCGATTTGTTTGGCTTTCTTCTTCTTTTTGTCAAAATTAGAAGTTATATTTTCCTAGTAAATCATGCATTTCATCTAGATTGCCAATTTATTTTTTATTTTTTTTTGTTTTTTAAATATATTTTATTGATTTTTCACAGAGAGGAAGAGAGAGGGATAGAGAGTTAGAAACATCGATGATAGAGAAACATCGATCAGCTGCCTCTTGCACAACCCCTACTGGGGATGTGCCCGCAACCAAGGTACATGCCCTTGACCGGAATCGAACCTGGGACCTTTCAGTCTGCAGGCCGACGCTCTATCCACTGAGCCAAACCGGTTTCGGCTAGATTGCCAATTTATTGACAAGTAGTTGCAAAAAATATTTTCTCACAATTATTTTAGTTTCTTCCATGACCATGGAACAATGGTTTTTCTCATTGCTGCTATTAAATATTTAAGCAAAATATTAAAATCAACATTTTTTCTCCTCCTAACCTGATTGTCACAAATTCTAGAAACATACTTTTACTTCTTATAGAAAGTAGTCATCTCAGACTATAGATGAAATAATTTGTCTTGAATTCTTTTGAAAGAATTTGAAAGATCTTACAATTCCTATCCTCTTCTACTATCATCCTATTAATATTTTATTAATAATAGCAACCACTTGATGAGTGTTTATTGTTAGACACTTGGTGAGCAAGCTCTTTATTGTACTTATTTTATTTAACCATTTGTACACCATAAGGGTCTATAGACGCCAGCGGCAGACCTTTTTAAATTAAATTCAAGGTATCGAGTGGCAGTTAACTGGTTAATCCTCAGATTAGCTCTAGGGCCTAGGAATTAAGTGTTCCCATTTTATGAATGAGAAAATTAAGGCTCAGAGAGATTGGGTAATTCAGCCAATGATAACTAGCCAGTAGCAGACTGGTATGGGAAACAGAACAGTCAGATTCGGAAGCTTTTGTTTTTAATCACTTCATGGAACTATTGCTCTGGTAAATGCCATGTTAGAGCAGATAGAGTTCAAAGGAACCTTAAAAATGATATTGCTCATGTCTCTTGTTTTAAAGACAAGGACATAGAAGCTACTTGCCTAGGGCCATGTATCTTCATGCTCTCTTAATAGTCTCTTGTTTAAGGCTTGACAGTATTGGCTTGGACTCATGACTTGTCTAACATTCTTCTTCCTAGTCCCAGTCTTATCGAACCAGTACAAAAAATTTAACTGCCTGAACACTTTTCTATAGTTCTGGCAGCATTTCTCTCTTCGTTATATACCAGGTTCATATTTGAAACACCTGCCTGATAGGATGATTGGATTAAATGAGTTATATATGTAAATACTTCGAAAAATGACATGTAGCTCTCAGTAAATGTTAGGTAGTAATATTATTTTACAAATTTTAATTAATATAGGCTATCATGCAGCTTTCCTTAAAACTCTTGGAAATAAGATGAATAACATTCCATGTTGTGAGTTAAACATTTTGGTTTGCATGCACTATGAATCAAAAACGAGATGTAACAACAGTTTAAAGAGATAGGATTTGCTCCCAGGCCAGCAGGATTAAGTTGTAGCTTGATGAACATTCTGGGCCCACCTACTAGTAAATACTGTCCATGGACAGGTGCCCATGTGTATATCACACCATTTCATTTCCAGTGGCGGATGTCTAACCCTGGGAAGCAGAAGCTGAAAGCACTAACATTTGAATCACTTAATGAGCTCTTCTCACCCTCAAAGTAAACTTCTAATTATAGTAGCTTCTCATGTAGTTTGTCTGCATGGTAAAAGCTGTGTAGGCCGGACAACTTGAATATGTGGTTGCATATCCAGTTGTAGGTCTCACTGGAAATTAGTACATTCGCTTTCTGCTTTTACTTATCATTCTTGGGAGCTCTGTTAATCCAGGTCTGCTCCTGGTTAATAAATCCATTCTCTCTGTATTGACTAAGTAGTAGCTGAACTTCCAAAACTGAGAGTCAAACCCTGGACCATGTTAGATTTACCAAGGTAATGATTCCCTCCCCCACCCTACTCAGTGTCTTGGGCTATCCCTCCCTGCCTTTTTTAGATCTCTCAGTAACATTCCTCTTCCTAGCCCCAGTCTTATCTAACTAGTACAAGGTTTAAATGCCCCAAGCACTTTTCTTTTCTATAGTTCTTGCAACATCTCTCCTTTGGTTATATACTTGGTATCCAGGTGCACATTTGAAATACAAATTCATCATAAATTTCAGACTGTGTTTCTAACTGGATCCTTTATAGCTTGATTGATATTGTGGTCTTCTTTACCACTTTGGAGATAGATTTCTTGGCAACTAATACTTTTTTTTTTTGAGGAGTCCACAGATGCCTAGCATTTCATTTTGTGAGTTAAACATTTTGGGCAAGACTCTCCCACTGCAAGAAGCTTCAGAGCCTCTCCCTGGCCTCCCAGACTTGCTGACGCCATTAGCGGAGTTGCCCACCTGGATCTACTCTGATAGTGATCAGAGATGCTGCATTTGTCATGTTGGGTCTTTTTTTTTTTTTAACTCTACACCCCAAATTGTTGACATGGTTTTATGATCTACTAAACTTTAAAAGTATCTCTTTAAATAACAATTAATATATATCCAAAGAAATAATTATCCTATATACACTGAGTGGACAGATTATTATGATCTCTGAATACATAATAATCTAGCCACTCAGTGTGTGTGTGTGTGTGTGTGTGTGTGTGTGTGTATATATATCTCAATTAGAGGCCTGGTGCATGAATTCGTGCATGGGTGGGGTCCAGCCAGCCTGGCCAGGGCGAGGGCACATGGGCGGTTGGCCAGCCTGCCTGCTGGTCGAACTCCTGGTCGAGGGGACAATTTGCATATTAGCCTTTTATTATATAGGATATACACTGAGTGGCCAGATTATTATGTGTTCAGAGATCATAATAATCTGGCCATTCAGTGTAATAAAGAGGTAACATGCAAATTGACCCTCACGCCGTCACAAGATGGCGGCACGCACAGTGGAGGCTGGGTTCCTGTAACACAAGATGGCTGCACCCACAGCAGAGGCAGGGCTCCCGTAACGAGTGATCAGCAGGGACCTAAGGCTGCATGGTGCTGGGCCAGGGTGGGGGACCTGTGGCTGTGCTCCCTGCCCACCTGGCAGGGCTTGACAGGGGACCTAAGGCCGTGCCCCCCGCCCGGTGGGGCTTGACGGGGGACCTCAAGGCGCACTCCTTGCCCTGGTGCCAGGCCTGGGGACCTCAGGCTGAACCCTCTGTCCTGGGTTGGGGGACCTGAGGCTGTACCCCCCACCCCGGCGCCGGGCTGGGGAACCTCAGGCTGTGCCCCCCTCCCAACATGCTCTGGGGGACCTGAGGCTGTGTCTCCCTCCTGGCACCAGGCCGGGGGACCTGAAGCTGTGCCTTCTGCCCACGGGGCTTGTTGGGGGCCCTGAGGCTATGCCCCCCCGCCCAGTGGGGCTTGACGGGGGTAGGGCCGGCTGGGTCTGGATCTCACCCAATGGGGGTGGGGCCGGCTGGGTCTGGGTCTTGCGTGATTTCGAGGTGTGTGCGGGTGGGTGGGGACTTGACTCTGGGTCCTATGGCATGCCCCAGACTCTGACAGGAGGAAGATTTTCATATACATTTTACTAATTTTCTTTCATCTCTGCCACTTCTATTATAGAGAAAGGGCAAATAGCAATATTAAAATATTTCCTCTAATTAATTCTCTTTTAATGTGCACAAATTTCATGCACCAGGCCACTAGTATTCTCATAAGTCTATAAAAAATTTCAGGTTAACAATAGAAATTTCTTTTAAAATTTTTATTTATTTTAATCATAACAGACATTCCTATTTTAAACATTTTTCTTTTTTTTTAAGAGGTAAGTGAGGCAGCAAATGTGATTTAATGCACATGCTCAGAGGGTTAAAGAGCACTCCTAGAATTGTGTTTTGAACAAGAGTTTAAGACAAGGTATAGATATGCACTGGTGAAAAAGAAGTGGTCAGAAAAAAAGAGAACTAGAACCAATTATGCACTGGGGAGCTATGTCAGAAGAAGGAGGAATGGATGCTAACAACAACAAAAAGATATGTCTATTGCAGGAGAGTTAAGTGGCCACTTGGCTGGAATGGAGAAGAAATGTTGGGGAGCAGGGATTGGTAAAGTTCTGAGATGTGGATTCACAGCCTTGCTGCCCATATTTTGCCTGGATATGGTGCTAGATCCTAAAGGGAAACTAAATAAGTGAAAGAGACAGCGCTTGACCTATAGGAATTTACAATCTTGCTGATGAGACAGGGCAACAGGATGGTAGAGGAGTAGCCTTGAAAACCAGTGAGAGGGGCTTGGATATTACATGGTATGTGAGGGAAGGAACCTTGGAGAGTCTCAGGTGTCACCTGCCTCTATCATCCACTCAGGAGGCATAGGTCTGAGCTGGGAAAGATCAAACCCAGCACGTGGCTACATTTCAAAAATCAATTTTTGTAGCTATAGCTAATCAATTAGCAAAAGAGCTTTTCCCCCACACACAAGTATTTTGAACCACTTCAGAAAAAAACAAAAAAAGCTGCCTAAAATCTTCTGTCCACAACGAACAAGTAATGGAAAATCACTGGTTTGCTTTTGCAAACAGTACTGAGTGTAACTTCAGGCTGTTTTCCAACTTTATAGTAAATTTTAGTACTGAAACCAATTTAGGAAGCTGTTTGGTCCATAGGCATTTTCAGTGGCAAGGTGATATGGGTAGACCGGAATAATGACATTTTCTTGTTTACACCAAAATATTAGCGAGGTACTAATGGCTCCACTTGGGTACTGTCATTTTCAAAATAAAGGAAAGATAATAAGTTGCTTATAGAAACATTTTGAATTATGTTTAAAATAGTGTAGCTTTATAATAGTTAAGCTGGTAAATAATTCAGGTTTTGCCTATAGTGTATCATACCCAAGAGAGAAGGTTTCCAGATTCTTGTTGGCTATCTTCTAAGTCTTCGGTAGTTGTTTGCAGGAATGTTGGTTTTATTTCTTCCCTTTCTTTTTCTTCTTCTTTTCATCTGCCTTGCTGCTACTTCCAGACTGTTCTGTGATTGCCATTGTCTCCACTGGCATTGCCATGGGAGGCCTTCTGAGGTCCTTGGTTTCCTGGGATGACATCAGAGGCATGTTTAAATGCCTTACAACATTCCTGGGTTTATACGGGCTTTGACCCACATGGATTGGTGGTAGGTCTCGGAAGGGCACCAGCACAAACACGACAGGAACCCTGAGGTCTGGTGTCAGATTGGCTTGTGATTGTCCACTTGTCACTTGAGGAGACTGTCCGGGAAAGGCATTGATGAAAGGGTAGCTTTCTAAAGCCGCCCGAGCTGTTACATTCGGATCCTCTTTTGTCTGGGGGAGAACATCAGTGAAGTAAGGTTTCACCCCTGTGATGGCATTGATTTCATACGCATTGTGCCTGTCCGCCAGTGCTCTCCCAGTCAAAATGGGTTGGGAAACAGTTGATCCCAAGACACCGCTCACAAAGTTGTTGAGGAGAAAATGCCAGATCCCACCACTTATTGGGCTCAAAGTGACCTTGGGCCAGAGACTAGCTAGGCTCCGGAGAGCTTCACGGTTCCAGGCCGAGGCAGGAAAATCAGGGTCAGTGTGATAGAGCTGAGAGAAGTAGATACTAAGAGTGACATCTGGGTACGTTGTCAGGAAACTGTACATCTTGCTGATGCAGCAGTGGTCAGCTTCATTACAAGGGGAGTGGGTGGAATACAGAATGATGTGCCGGATGCTGTCGTTGTGGTATATGGCCCAGTCAAAATAACCATTCGTCTCAAACAGCATTGATTCTGGATGGGTATTATTCGAAGTGCAACTGCTCGCGTGGCCCTTTTGCACCAGGCTTCCAGTAGAAGTTTTCAGTTCATAAAATGTGAGGTGTTTTGTTTGAGGATAGGTTGGTCCATAAGGGAATCCAAAAATCTGGTAAAATTCTGTGTAGGAAACTCTTGCTTCTTCGCCTGTCCGAATATGGTAAGGACAATTAGAGCAATCTAGAGAGAAGCTTAGCCAGTAATAAGGTTTTACTATGGTTCCACGATTTGCTAGGTATTCCTCATATAATGGCTCCATTGCTAGTTTTAGCGTCTTCTAGCTGGAATCCTAAGCAAGGAAGAGAGAATATATGTAAAACCAGTGCAGGAAGAACTAAAGACAGCACATTAATTTACTGAGTCATATTCTTCTTTAAAGCAGGTGGCATAATAACCATGGTAGCATTTTGAGTCTAAAGGATAATGATATATATCCACAGATTAGAAAGCTCAGGATTCAGCTTTGTTGAGACTCCTAAGAAGGGGGAGGAGGCAAAAGAGAAAAGCATTATACATTACCTGTTTCATAGATTCTGAGGCAGTAGAGCAAATGGGTTAATGGTGCAAGTTCTAGAAACAGACCTGTTGCAAATCAGGGCCCTGCCACGTACCAGCTAAGTGATTTTTGGCAAGTTATTTAACATCAGGGAGCTTCCTTGTCTGTAAAATGAGACTCAGAATAGTTCCTACCACATAAGGTTATCTTGAGGATTGAATGATAGATAAATATACAATGTTTTATTATGGGTCCAACACATACTAAGGTCTTGATAAACACTTAGCTCTCAATAGTAATAGGGTAAGTCCTAGGGTTATCTAGATGATTCTTGTTTAGGGAAGTCCAAAGAAATAAACAGGATTTTGCATTTGTTTGTAATGTTCTTTGTCTCTTTTCCAAATATGATAGTGTCTGGCATATCATGCAGAGGTGTTGCATGTGCTTGCATCTCAAATCAGCTATTTCTTCTAATCATCCTATATAATAAAAGGCTGATATGCAAATTGACCGAACAGTAGAACGACTGGTTGCTATGATGTGCACAGACCACCAGGGGACAGACTCTCAATGTAGGAGCTGCCCCCTGGTGCTCCTACAGGGGGAGTGCTGCTCAGCCAGAAGCCCTGAGCTGGGTTCACGGCTGGCGAGTGCAGAGGCGGTGACGGGAGCCTGTCCCGCCTCCGCGGCATTAAGGATATCTGACTGCCGGCTTAGACATCCCCCGAGGGCTCCCAGACTGTGAGAGGGCACAGGCCAGGCTGAGGGACCCCCCTACCCCCCCCCCCCAGTGCACGAATTTTGTGCACTGGGCCTCTAGTTGACAATAAGTTGGAAGTGGTTATCCTTTTGGGAATATGATCATGGAATCTCATGGTAGTTGCTAGAGACTTCTTCTTTTTTTTAATAAGTGTTTTCTCTCTTTTTTTATAATTGTTTAAAGTATTACATATAGTAGTACATATATCTCCTTTTTTTTCCCCATTGACCTTCCCCCAGCCTCCCCTACTCCCTGTCGCATGCCCTCATCCCACCCCTACCAGAAACTTCTTGTAGAAGTCCCAGGTGAGTATTCTTTGGGTCATAGATATGCATTCATCAACTTTTGAGCGTTTTATTTCCAGTGGGTGGGTCTTGTTAGAGCAATTTGGAAACTTTACTATTCTAAAAGCAATAGGGTTCTTAGGATATTTCAGATAGTTTCTGGAATGTTAAAACTGAACTGTTAAGATCTTTAGGTAATTATTTTTCCTTTAAAAATATTTCTTCAGTTATGATTATTCCAAAGCAACAACATAGACATTATAATATAGTTTTAAAATATTGTAAAATAACTTTTTATTATGTAAGTGTTACATGTTTCTTGTGGAATTTTTTTGTAATACAGATACATAAAGGAAAAATAAAAACTCATGCCAGTTTGTATCAGTTTCCATTTCCATTACCATTGACAGGTCTATTCCCTCCAGTCTTTTTGCTACGTGTGCTTGTTATGCCCAACATAAATAAAGCCATGTTTTATATTTGCTTTTTCACTTAGTATTGTGTCATGAACATTTTCCTATGTTGTTAAAATTCTTCAAAAAGCACAGTATCCACGCCTAATTAGTGTCTTATTACATAACTATAGCATTCAGGTTCTTGCCTATTGTTATTATTATAAGTAACACTTTGATGAATATTTCTTTAAATAAATTGTTCATATAACTGACTCTTTAATGTAGATCACTAGAAGTCATATTACTAGATCAAACTTTCTCACATCACTTCTTAGGAGAATTACATTCCCAGATCCCCTCAGTCATTGCTGTATTTATCTCCAGGCTGAAACCTGCAGAGTTCCTTGTATAATCCCATCTTGGGCAGAAAATATTTTAGGGTCACAATCCAGCTCTAGATGTAATGTGACCACTTTACTCATGTCACCATCATCCTCATGGCTAGTCTCTCAGCAGTAACCCTGGGCACCACACCCATCATACTCCAGACTCCTCCCAACCTCTGTCATGTCAACTTAGTCCGCAGGATTGGGGGGTTGCCTCAGTTTCCTCCTAAGCATTGCATTTTCCTGCTGCAACGGAATTCCTGCCCTGAGGCTTCCTAGACCTGGCACAGCTTTTCCTCGGGGCCCTGGACTCTTTCTGCTTAACCCTTGGCAACAGGCGGACCCCCTGGGACCTGACACCATCTCACCCTGATCCTGAGCGTTGTTTTCTCCCAGCATCCCTGCTCTCTCGGTCTTACCCATGGAACTGTGTCTCTCTGAATATCAAAACTTGCTGAAACCAAACCTAAAGTCTCACTCTCTTTTGACCATTGTGCCCTGGATCTGGCCTGCCATTGGGTGGCACACCTGATAGCCAGGTTACTACTCAAATTACAATTTCAATTCACCTATAGAAACTTACGGTAGATTGATTTGGCTAAAATATTATGGAAGCGGTACCAAGAGGCCCTTTTCTGCTTTTTTTTTTGGGGGGGGGGAGGGTGAGTGGAGTTAACTCTATATAATGGTCCCAGAATCACCCTTTTGGGACGCAGAGGTCTTTGTGTCTTTCGAGATAAAGGCAGCCTGGAAACCCCAGCACTCCCTCCTTTGCACTCTTCCTCTCCTAAGGCGATTTTAGCAGCGGATGGCGCATCATTACCATCTGTAAGGAGGTCTGAGGACTGCGGCCTTCCTGTGTCATGGAGGGAGCTCTGGAGTTTCCTTCTTGCTGATAGTGAACTCTTCAGTGTCACCCAGCCGTGACTCCCTCTTGGAGAGGGCTTCACTTTTTCAGTCTTCATTTGGGATTGTTCTTTGATCTCTCTCATCTGAAGAGGAGCAGGAAAGAACTCCTGGCCCCTTTGAACTCTGGCACAATTTGTGGTTCATATCAATTAGCCACCGATCACAGACTGTCTTGTATTGTTAACTTTTGGAGTCTGTCCTTTCATTCTCCCCTAATCAGGCAGAGACATGGTCTGGTTAGCCCAGGACCTACCTCAGGAACCTGGATTGGTCACCAGTGGGTTGGCTAAGACTTGTTTCCCCAGCATCCTGTGTCCCTATCACCTAGTCCAGTGATGGGCAACCTTTTGAGCTTGGTGTGTCAAACTTTGCCAAAAAACTGAGCATAACTCGGGTAGTGTGTCACTTTGAGGAAAAAACATTATTTCGCAAATGTTTCATCCTCAGGAGCAGCAAATGTTTCATCCTCGGCATGCGGCTACCTCAGCGGCCGCGTGTCCTCAGAAATGGCTACGCGTGTCAGTGCTGACACGCGTGTCATAGGTTCTCCATCACTGCCCTAGTCCTTTTCTTTCTTTTTAAAAAAGTAAATCTTTATATGGAGTTGGGGGGGACGAGAAGAGATAAACCAAAGAACTTATGTACTGGTATGCATAGCCCATGGACAGGGGCAATAGGGTAGTGAAGACCTGGGGGTAGGGGGTAGGGGCTGGGAGGAAGGGGGTAAAGGGGGAGGGGAATGGGAGATATCTGTAATACTATCAATAATAAAAAATATATTAAAAATAAATCTTTATTGTTGAAAGTATTACATATGTTCCCCTCCCCCTCCCCCTTGACTCCTTCTAGCCCACCCTCCTCCCTCCTCCCTGCCCCCTGCCCCAGGCCTTCACCACCCTATTGTCTGTGTCCACACCTAGTCCTTTTCCTTCTGCTTTGTCTGTGCTTGGGAAACGCAGGTCTATGGGCAGTGAGGAGTAGAGGCCTGCATAACCAGCTCTGTCATCCGGTTGTGAGTGGCCCCTGGACTGCGGCCGGCCGTGGAGGACAGCTTGCCTGACTTTAACATAAACGAGACAGTTTGCTTTATTTTCACCAGCTAGGATTCGCGAGCGCTGCTAAAGCACAGTTTGCACTGGAGTAATGGGAGAATGGAGTTTGCCTTTCCCAATCTGTGCGCAATCTGTTAGCAGCTAAAACCAAATGCTAGCAATTATAATTACCGTCATTTTGTCTCCAGGCTTGGATCACACTCCAGGTGTTCTGGGAGATGGTCCATTTTCTTCTTTCCCTCTTTAAATTCGAGGCCCCGTTTCAAATAGCTTCAGACGACAGTTGTACTGTAAAGATTCACCTTTTGTATCGGTTCAGGACTCTTTCACGCTGCCGTGTGTCTGTTAGTTCGCTTGAACTTTGCTGTCCCAAGTTAGAAAGAACTTGCCGAGGTGTGGCTGCTTCTAAGAACACTGTTGAATTGGTGCCATGGTAACGTTTGCAAAGTAGCTACTGCTAGGATACAGCTCTGACACTTAGTACTTTATTTGCATTTCAAACCACCTGTTCCAAAGATGAAAATATCCATGAACACATATTCCCAATCTGGATAAAAGTATAACATTTGACTGCTTAAATGAAACAGCCTCCTGGCTGTTAGAATCAAGTTCTGAGGTCATGCGTCTCAGCACCTCTGTCCTGATCTAGTATAGGTTCCAGGCTTGGTATCTGGACAAGATGTGTTGTTTCTGTGGCCTGTGGAGGCTCCAGGGCCTCTCCTTAAGCGGTTTCCCTTCAGTGAGAGGGAGGCACCTGTGAGAGGAAGCAGACTTGACTTCCCCAAAGGGAGGCACTCTCTACTAACAGACCCACCGTCCCCGAAGGGGGAGCTCTTTATTTTGCCCAAACCTGGGTTATTACGCACTAGCAGTTTCCTTCCTCCTACATGTTCCCTGGGAGGCTCTTGCTAGTGATATGTGCGTGGTTCCCTCCAGTTTAAGACACAGATGTGGCCCTTTTTCTGCGGCTGATGGGAGAGCCACTCGTCCTTGTCTGTTCTTTCTTCTGCCCCTTAATCTCCCCACCGTGTCCTAGGACACTAGACATGTGGAGCGCCATGATTACACTCTTGGATATTCCCTCTCTTCTCTCCCTCGGGCCACTCTGAAAATGACCCATCCGGGAGGTGGAAGCACCTAGAAGGCTTCCTGCGCAGCCTCACCAAGTCTTACTTGTTTCTCATGGTCAGACTTCCAGTCTCCACAACAGCAACAGTCCTCCTCCTCCAGAGGGCGCCTTCTAGCTTTTTATGTTGATGTTGATCTCTGTGCATTTTTTTTTCTTTCTTTCTTTATTGACCTTACATATGTGTCCTTATCCCCCCATTGTCCATCCCCCCCCCACCCCGATCTCTGTGCCTTTTAAGGGTCTCTAGTCTCTAGTTTATTTGTTAACTCCTCAGCTAGTTATTTTTCGTTCCACTTTCCTTCAGGCTTTCTTTCATACATGCTCGCTCTACTGCATCCCACTCCTTCCCAACCAGTTGCCACTGATCACGCCTTTCCTGTTCCCACATCTTGCTTCCAATCTCATAGTATCTCCTAACTCAGTTAACTTGTAAATATTAAACCAAAAGCTGATCCTCAAAGTTCACCTTTCATTTAACTTAATAAATGATATTCCGTTCAGAACTATTAACTAAAAAATGAGTCTGTATCCACTAGTATCTTTTTACCAATTACATTTTAGGGTGATTTTAGGTATAGGCAAACTCCAAGTAGCCACCATTTAAAAAAAGAGCTCTATTAAAGTATAATTTCTAAATAAAGATTGTATATTGTTAAGGTGTACAACTACATCTTTTGATATATTTACACATAGTGAAATGTTCACAACAACCAGTCTAACTAACATATCCATCACCTCATAAAGTTGCTTTTTAGGGTGTATGAATATGTAAGATCTGACCCCTTAGCAAATTTCAAGTATTCAATACAGTATTGTTAATGTAGTCATCATACTCTACATTAGATCTCCAGAACATACTCATCTTGCATAACTGAAACTTTATACCCTTTGACCAACACCACTCCCCTCTCCCCTCCCCCAACTCCTGGCAACCACCATTCTCCTCTATGATTCTATGAGTATGACTATTTTAAATCCCACATATAAATGAGATCATGCAGTTTTTATCTGTTACTGGTTTTTACACTTAGCATAACATTCTCCAGGTTCATCCATGTTGCTGCAAATGGCAGGATTTCCTTTTTTCAGGCTGAGTAATATTCCATTGTATGTATATACCACATTTGCTTTGCCCATTCATCTGTCAATGTCTTTTTGGTTGTTTCCATATCTTGACTGTTGTGAATAATGGTGCAGTGACTATGGGAGTGCAGATATCTCTTTGAGATCTGATTACAATTCTTTTGGGAAAATACCTGGAAGTGGGCTTGCTAAACCATATTGTAGTTCTATTTTAATTTTTTTGAGAAAACGCCATACTGTTTTCCATAATGGCTTCACCAGTTATATCCCCACTAACAGTATACAAGGGTCTGCTTTTCCATATCCTCAACAATACTTTTGTCTTTTTGATAATGGCCACTCTTGCAGATGTGAGGTGATATCTCATGGTGGTGTTGATTTGCATCCCTCATGATTAATGATACTTGCACCTTTTTATATCTCTGTAGGCCATTTGTATGTCTTCTTTTGAGCAATGTCTAATCAAGTTCTTTGCCCTTTTTAAAATCAGTTGTGTGATTTTTTTTGGTTTTTTTTTTGCTATTGAGTTGTATGAGTTCCTTATATACCTTGCCTCTTACCCCTTATCAGATATGTGGCTTGCAAATATTTTCTGCCATTCTGTAGGTTGCCTTTTCACTATGTTAAGTTTCATTTGTTGTGCATATATATTCCCATATATATTCTCACTTGTCTACTTTTGTTTTTGATGCCTGAGCTTTTGGTGTCATATCATTCACGTAGCAGTAACAAACTATATTAAACTGATGAAAAAGAGCAATCACAAAATAAAGACCTGCAGAGAATTCGGTAGATTTCATGACGCTCACTAAGTAAGGACTTAGGTGGGAAAGACGGGGTAAGTGTTAGTGTTGAGGGGAAAGGGAGAGCTTGAAGCTTTGGGTCATAAGCCGACTGGCCACAGGGTGGCAGCACAGTCTTAACAGCAAGGACACTGGTGGATGACCCTTACTTTGCTAAAACCACAAGACTTTTCAGAATCTCTCCATGTTGTTTTCCCCTAGGGCTGTGGTCTGCAAACTGCGGCTCGAGGGCCACAGGCGGCTCTTTGGCCCCTTGAGTGTGGCTCTTCCACAAAATACCACGACCTGGGCGAGTCTATTTTGAAGAAGTGGTGTTAGAAGAAGTTTAAGTTTAAAAAATTTGCCTCTCAAAAGAAATTTCAATCGTTGTACTGTTGATATTTGGCTCTGTTGGCTAATGAGTTTGCCGACCACTGGCCTAGGGAAATGAAAACAGATGTTTAGAATCAAAGGTAACTCCTTAACTTAAACTGAGGGAAAGTGCAGGGTGGAGGCAGCATCTTTATTCCCGGAGGTATAAATAATCTAAAAAAGGTTTCAGACCATCTGTGGGGAAGGACCAATTTAGTTTCCAAACTACTAATTTTGTAAAATTCAATGAAAATGATTTTATAGGAAAAAAAATCAACAAAAAATACATAGAAAATATGAGCCCATTTAAAAAATTAGTTCAACAGATAAAGTGTATACGCTTCTTGCTGATACACTTCAACAGATAAAGTGTATACAGTTTCATAATTACATTTCAACAGTTACCTATTTTTGTGAAGCATCTTGTTTAGTTCAGCTGGCTCTTTTTTTATTTTTTTTATAGAAGGATTTTCTCAATGAAGGAGCAGTGTGTTGCTTTATGTTCTGACACAAGCTCCTTAATCTGTGAGCTATTCTAGAACCTTCTATATAAGATTTAAACTCTAAATCACATTTTCTGATATAGATCATACAGGGTTATCTCCTATTTCTATAAAAATTTTTAAATAGTTACTCTTAATTTCTCTACTTATCTTGCTCACACTGGTAGCAAGTATGGATGGGCCCTGGTTTACAGACTTAGCTTTGAGTGACATTGCTTTCATGTCCTTCTTGTATCCCACTTAAGTCACTATTAGAGAGTGCTTTTACTTCCTAAATTAACTAAATTTTATTTATGTTAATTCCTCTAGCTAGCTTATATACAAATGATGAAGAACTTAAATGAAAATATCATTTGTTTAACCAATTGACATTTACTGAATGCCTACTCTGTGCCAAAAATTTTACATGCCTCATATCCGGGTAAAAAGAGCTGGGTATTATTACAATTTCCATTTTACAGATAAGGAAACTGAGGTTAAGAGTGTTTAATATTCAAGATAACATAGCTAGTAACTGGTAGAGCTGGGATTTGAACCCAGAGCACTTTAAAACTTTTTTTCTTTATACCAGGGTCCATTCATCACATCCTACTTTTTGAGAAAATAGAAAATAATTTCAAGTTTGTGACCTAGTCTTAAGATAAATGGGAAAAATAATATTTTAAAAGTGAGACAATGATAAAATCAAGGAAGAGAAGAAAATGTAAAAAAAATGATAAGATGATAAGTATGTAGGGGGAGACAGCTGAACATGTTTTTGGCAAGAGGAAAGATTTAAAACACTGACTTTAATGAGGTATAATTTACATATTATAAAATACACCCACTTGAAGTGTACAGTTTTTTTGAGTTTTGACAAATGTACGTTCTCATGTTACCACCATTGCAATAAAAATATAGAACATTTCCATCAACCCCAAATTTCCCCTGTGTCCCTTCCTTTCCCATGAATCACCCTCCCACATGGCTTTAGGGAAGTGCTATCTTTTTGCTGTTACTGTAGATTACATGTGTTTTTTCCAAAGTGTCACATAAATGGAATCATAAAGTATTCTTTGGCACTTTCCACTTGCTTCTCAGGATAATGTTTTTGAGATTCATCCATGCGATTGTATTTATCAGTTGTCTGTTCCTTTTTAATATTGAATAACACTTCATTGTATAGATGTGCTATAATTTATTCATCTGTTCATGGACTTTTGTATTGTTTCTAGTTCGGGGCCATTATGAGAAACCTGTGAACATGTTCAAGTCTTTGTGTAGACCTATGCTTCCATTTCCCTTGGACAAATACTTAAGACTGGAATTTCTAGGTTGTATAGCAGTTGCATCTCACCTTCTAGGAACTTTCAGGTGGTTCAGAACAGGTCTCCCTAAGCTGTGTCACCTTGGCATCTGAATCATTTTGAGCTGAAGGCGATTGAGACCCTGCGGGATCACAGGAAACTTTTATACCTCCCTTAAAGAATTTAAATTAGGGGCCTTTCCCATAGTAAGGATTATTACCAGAGATAACTTCTTATGACCTATGTATAGGGCAGGGAACACATCTCATTCCTGAACATCTGCTCTTCTTATCGTCCCGTGAATAGCCTCCCTCCCCTCTGAAGCCCCCAGGCGCCTGACCTCATCCTTAGCTCAAAATGTCATATACCCTCCTTTTACCTCTCTGTCCCTGAATTTCTTACATATGTGGGTCTCTGACTCACTCATGTGTGTCAGGTTCCCATACATGAGTATGTAATTATATTTGGTAATTTTCTCGTGTTAATCTAATCTGTGTCATGTAGGTTTAATCAATAGACCAGCTGAAAGAAGGGTAAAGGGAAATTTCTTCCTCAACACTGCCAAATTGTTTTCAATAGTTATTTGTTATTTTATGTTTCCATTAGCAACATTAAGGTATGGAAAGATATTCCAGTTGCTCACTTCCTTGCCAATACTTGGTATTGTCAGTGAAAGGAAGTATTTAATTTATCAATTTTAGAAAAACCAGTTTCTTTCAAGCTTGTCCTCTGATGGGGAAGGAGTGAGCACTGGATGGGATTCTGCAGTACTTCTGTTTCTTCATTTGGATAACTAATCCCCAATAAATTTTCATGGTCACCATACATATCAACAAATTTCATATTTAAGTTATCAATGCTTTCAGTTCCTTCTGTCTCAGTCTCTTTCAAATGAAGTCATTAACAGTGCTGAAATCAATGCTGAGTTGAGCTTAGCTCAATTTTGTCTTTTAATTAAGACAGAATATGTGGAAGCTGAGAGAAAATATTGTGGGCTTAGACTCAGTAGAGGATATGGTGAGCTCTGAAAATCCTCCAAGTAGAAAACTGCCATCTCATGAAACATTTCTCTCTTTTGAAACATCAATTAGGTATATGTTGACCCTTCTCATTTATCCTATGACTTTTAATTTGTCTGTTGTGATTCCTATTATTCATTGAAAAATACGTTTTTATTGATTTTACAGAGAGAGTAAAGGAGAGGGAGAGAGAAACATTGATGTGAGAGAGAAACATTGATCGGTTGCCTCCTGCACGCACCCCGACAGGGGACCAAACACAAAACCTGGGCATGTGCCCTGGCCAGGAACTGAACCTGCAACCTTTTGGTGGACAGAATGATGCTCAATCAACTGAGAGACACCATTATTTAACTCTCAGTGCTGTATTCCTGGTATTTTCTCTGGGTCAATCATCTTGTTCTCTACTTTCCTCTACACATCTGGTAATCTACTCTTTAACCCACTTATTGAGTTCCTTAAATCAACGACTATATTTATCCTTTATAGTTTTATTTTGTGTCTGTATTTTCCTCCATTTTTATATTTTTGGTTTTCCCCAAATCTTTAATTATTTCAATGTTATCATATATCTGTAACAAATAATTCTATTAGCTAAAGTTCCTGGAGGCCTAACTTTGCTTTAGTTGTTCCTCCCTACTCTTGCTGATGGTGGATTGTTCCTTTGGGTGCTGTAAAGTGTTGTTTTTGAAGTCATGCTTGGTGGGGATTCTGTGTGGCCTGCACAGAAGCATGTCTCTCTAGAGCGAAGGTTCTCAATCTTTTCTGCACATTAGAACTACCTAGTGAGCTTTTAAAAATTAGGGCGGCAGGTTGAGCCCCAGATCAGTTAACTCAGATACTCCAGGTGTGAGATTGAGGCATTAGTGTTTTTAAAGTTCCAAAGTCAATGTTGAGAATCACTGCTCTGGAGAGAATTTGACTTTAATTTTCACAGGCACTACGAGTGTGTTTCCAGCCCTGGATCACTTTCATAGCTATTTCTCAGCTCTGGGTTCCTGAACTACATAGGTAATATAATTTTTTTAACAGTAAAAATATTCTAATAGAGAATAGCAACAAAGCCAATTTGATTCTTTTTGTTTGTTTCCCCCCCCCAACAGTTTTTAGGAATAATTGACAACTATAATTGTATATAATTAAAGTATAAAATGTGGTGGTTTTATATACATATAAATTGTGGAATGATTACCAAGAACAAGTATTTTAATGCACCTGATAGTTAACTTTTTTATTTTTTTGTGGTGAGTATGCTTAAGATCTACTCTCAGCAACTTTCATGTATATAACAAATACACAATACCATATATAACAAATACACATATATTTTTTAATCTTTATTGTTCAGATTATTACAATTGTTTCTCTTTTCCCCCCCCCCATAGCTCCCCTCCACCAGGTTCCTACCCCACCCTCTGCCCTTACTCCCCTTTTTGTTCAGTCTCTTCCCGCACCCCCCACTCCCCTTTTCCCCCGAGAATTGTCAGTCCACTCCCTTTCTATGCCCCTGATTCTATTATATTCACCAGTTAGTACTGTTCATCAGGTTTTTTATTCCCTTGATTTTTAGATTCACTTGTTGATAGTTACCTATTTGTTGTTCATAATTTTTATCTTTATCTTCTTCTTCCTCTTCTTAAAGAATACCTTCAGCATTTCATATAATTCTGGTTTGGTGGTGATGAACTCCTTTAGCTTTTTCTTATTTGTGAAGCTCTTTATCTGGCTTTCAATTCTGAATGATAGCTTTGCTGGGTAGAGTAATCTTGGTTGTAGGTTCTTGCAATTCATTACTTTGAATATTTCTTGCCATTCCCGTCTGGCCTGCATAGTTTCTGTTGAGAAATCAGCTGACAATCGTATGGGTGCTCCCTTATAGGTAATTAACTTTTTCTCTTGCTGCTTTTAATATTCTCTCTTTGTCTTTTGCTCTTGGAATTTTAATTATGATATGTCTTGGTGTGGTCCTCTTTGGATTCCTTTTGTTTGGGGTTCTGTGTGCTTCCTGGACTTCTATTTCTTTCATCAGGTGGTGGAAGTTTTCTGTCACTATTTCTTCAAGTAGGTTTTCAATATCTTGCTCTCTCTCTTCTTCTGGGACTCCCATAATTCTTATGTTGGTACACTTGAAGTTGTCCCAGAGGCTTCTTACACTATCTTCAACTTTTTGTATTCTTTTTGCTTTTTCAGAGGAGTGTTTTTTGCTTCTTGGTATTCCAAATCTTTGACTTGATTCTTGCGATCCTCTAGTCTGCTTTTAGGTCTCTGTATAATATTTTTTATTTCAGTCAGTGTATGCTTTATTTCTGGTTGATCCCTTTTCATGTCCTCGAGGTTCTCGTTTAATTTATTGGCCTTTTCTAGGAAATTCTTTAAAAACATTATAACCGTGGTTTTGAACTCTGTATCCGGTCTTTTGCTTTCCTCCATTTCCTTTAATTGTGGCCTGCCTCTTTGTCTCCGCATTTTAGCTGCTTCCCTGAGTTGATGGAGTTGCTTTGTGTGTTAGATGTCTTAGCAGAGCCCAGTAGCTCAGCCTCCCCAGTTACCTGTGGTGGATCCTCTTGGTGCACCCCTTTGTGGGCTGTATGTGCAGTCTTGTTGTAGGTAATCCTTGCTTGTTGTTGGTATCACTGGGGGGAGTTGATCTCCAAGCTAATTGGCTGTGAGTATCAGCAGTGTCTCCACTGGGAGGGCTTCTGTGCTCAGCTTGGATGGGGCGGAGTCTCAGGGTGGAGACAAGCTTTGGTTTCCCGTCAGCCCCGCCCTAATGTCCCGCGGTGATGGCTGCACGCACCTCTGAGAAGGCTGCTCTCAAGTTTTGCCTGCTGCCAGACAGGCCTGCCTCTCCCAGATGGGCGCTGGATATCAGTGTAATAGGGAGGCTTTGTTTTCCTCCGTAACGAGAAAGCCAGCCTTGCACTTGGTGCCCGCCCTCTCCGCGCACCGAGAGCAAACCAGTCGTGTATTCAGCTGCCTGCCCTCTCTGAACCTCCACAGCTCCCGAAGCTCGGCGTCCCTTTCTCTTTTATTCTAGTTGTAGAGCATCCGCTCAGCCAGCTTTCCGGTGGTTCTGGACAATGTCTGCTCTGTTTTCCAGTTGTAGTTTCAAAATTGTTGTGGTGGGCGACAATTAGGTGTTTACCCTGTGCCACCATCTTGGTTTCTCCCCACAATACCATATTTTAATAGCTATACTTTAGATCTGTAGAATTTATAAGTTTGTACCCTTTGACCTACATCTTCCTATTTCTCCCTTTCCCCAACCCTTCGTAACAACCACTCTATTTTGTTTCTATGAAATCAGCTTAAAAATATATATTCCACATATAAATAATACCTTGCAATATTTATTTATTCTCTGTCTGGCTTATTTCACTTGGCATAATGCCCTGCAGTTTCATCATGTTGTTTTTTATGGATGAATAGTATTCCATTATATATATGTGTATATGTAATAGATAGATAGATAGATAGATAGATAGATAGATAGATAGATAGCATTTGTTGACTGTGCTTTTAGTATTCTTCCCAAAAAAATTATTGCTAAGACCAATGTCAGGGAGCTTTTCCTATGTGTTTTCAGGTTTTATAGTGAAGCCTTTAATCCATTTGGCTTAACTTTTATGAGTTACGAAAAATAGGGGTCCAGGTTCATTGCATCTGAATACTCAGTTTTCCGATACTATTTGTTGAAGAGACTTTCTTTCCCTACTGTGTATCCTGATGTCCTTGTCGAAGATTAGTTGACTGTATATGCATAGGCTTATTTCTGAGCTT
The DNA here is from genome assembly GCF_027574615.1 of Eptesicus fuscus. Lineage (NCBI taxonomy): Eukaryota > Metazoa > Chordata > Mammalia > Chiroptera > Vespertilionidae > Eptesicus > Eptesicus fuscus. The sequence continues at coordinate 25,607,160 of NC_072494.1, forward strand.
TCTATTCTGTTCCATTGCTCTATGTGCCAGTACCATATTCTTTTGATTACTACAGCTTTGTAATATAGCTTGAAATCAGCCAGGGTGATATCTCCAGCTTCGTTCTTCTTTCATGGATGGATTTGGATATTCAGGATCTTTTTTTGGTTCCATACAAATTTTAGGACAGTATTTTCTATTTCTATGAAAAATACCATTAGAATTTTGATAGGGATTGCATTGAATTTATAGATCACTTTGAGTAGTATAGACATTTTAACAATATTAATTCTTCCAATCTAACAACATGGGATATCTTGCCACTTATTTGTGTTTTCTTTAATTTCTTGCTTCAGTGTCTTATGGTTTTCAGTGTATAGGTTTTTCAATTCCTTGGTTAAAATTTATTCCTAGCCGAGACCGGTTTGGCTCAGTGGATAGAGTGTCGGCCTGCGGACTCAAGGGTCCCGGGTTCGATTCCGGTCAAGGGCATGTACCTTGGTTGTGGGCACATCCCCAGTGGGGGGTGTGCAGGAGGCAGCTGATCGATGTTTCTCTCCCATCGATGTTTCTAGCTCTCTATACCTCTCTCTTCCTCTCTGTAAAAAATCAATAAAAAATATTTAAAAAAAAATTTATTCCTAAATACTTCATTGTTTTTGATGCTGTTGTAAATAGGATTGCTTTCTTAATTTCTTCAGATAGCTCGTGGTTAGTGTATAGAAATGCAAATGACTTGTATGTTTGTTTTTTAAATATATATTTATATTTATTTATTTATTTATTATTTTTTAATCCTCACTGAGGATATTTTTCCATTGATTTTTAGAGAGAATGGAAGAGAGGGAAAGTCAGAGAGAAATATTGATGTGAAAGAAACACATTGATTGGTTGCCTCCTGCATGCACCCTGACCAGAGCCAGGGCCTGGGAGGAGCCTGCAACTGAGGTATGTGTCCTTGACCAGAATTGAACCCGGGACCCTTCTGTAGGCAGGCTGATGCTCTATCTACTGAGCCAAACCAGCCAGGGTATGTATGTTGACTTTATACTTGCAATTTTACTGAATTTACTTATTAGTTCTAACAGGTTTTGGTGTAGAGTCTTTAGGTTCTTTTGTATATAAGATCATGTCATCTGCAAACAGAGGTAATTTTACTTCTTCATTTCCAATTTGGATATCTTTTACTTATTTTTTTTGCCTAATTGCTGTGTCTAGGACTTCCAGTACTCTGTTGAATGGAAGTGGTGAGGGTGGGCGTGCTTGTTTTGTTTCTGATCTTAGAGGAAAGGCCTTTAACTCTTCACTGTTGAGTATGATATTAGCTGAGGGCTTGTCATATACGGCCTTTATTATGTTGAGGTGCATTCCTTCTCTACCTAATTTGTTGAGAGTTTTATCATGAAAGGATGTTGAACGTTGTCAAATACTTTTTCTGCATCTATTGAAATGATCATATGATTTTTATCCTGCATTCTGTTAATATTGTGTATCACATTTATTGATCTGTGTATAATGAACCATCTTAGCATCCCACAGATAAATCCCACTTGATCATGGTGTCAGACCTTTTTAATGTGCTCTGGAATTCAGGTTTGTTAGTATTTTGTTGAGAATTTCACATCTATGTTTATCAAGGATAATGGCCTGTAATTTTCTTTTCTTGTAGTGTCCTGGTCTGGCTTTGGTATTAAGATAATGCTGGCCTTATAAAGTGAGTTTGGAAGTTCCTCTCTCTTCAATTAGGTAATGTAAATTTGAATCTTATGCTTGGGGAGTGCTCCCCCAAACATCTATGTTGAGATAGCTTCCTTGTCATCTCTTTTTACTGAGAAACTAGCCATGTGAGGACTTCTGGGGGCTGGAAGGGACTTGTTCCACGTCACATTGGGCAAACCCAAGGCTTCGTCATCTATTTCCACAGGGCTATACAATCCCAAGCTTCTTGTTTACCAGTATCAACACAGCCTAAATGTCAGTGCCAGTGTAACATATCTGTGTTTATGTTCTTCTCTGGTTTTGGTTTTAGAATTTCCCTTACTTCCCTGTGAATCAGCTGTATTTTTGAATCTTTGTTATATTTTACCCCCCAATTCTAGGTTTTTCTGCGTACTTAGATTACAGTATTGCTAAAAATACAAGTTTTGCCATGACTGTGAGTCTGTAGCTTCATGGCCCTGCCCTGCTCTCATGTTCCCAATGTCTGCCTGAACCAAGTATGAGCTTGCTGTGTCTTTGGACATAGTGCATTGGGTTTGCAAGCATACACCTGGCAGACAGACATCTGGAGCTAGTATGCGTTTCCCTGGACTGGGCCTGGCCGGGTCTTGGCTTCGTCTTGCTCCAGCTGGTCTATGTTGCCAAGGTCCCAGCATACTTTGAATTCCAACCTACCTGAATTATGTCAATTTCTATTCTTTTTCTTCTGTTTCCAAGTCTCTGTCTTCTGAACTTAAGTTGCCAAACTGAAGTCTGGTTTCAGTTTATTTTCTGGATTCATCTTTCCACAAAGGACTCTATCCCTGATTTGAGAGTTTGTAGTGTGGTTTATAACAATGTGGGAATGGGTCCAACTCAGGATTCAGATTTCTAAGATGCCCAGATGATCTTAACAAAAAGCTTCTAACGTTCCACTTCATTTAAAAGAATACTAAGCTTATTGAGTATGTGAATTTGAAAGATTTTCTATTACATGTTGAGGATATATAGTATTAATCAAGGTTAAACACTGAATTACTAATTTTGTCAAAAGGAGGAATTTACAGTTGAGAATACTTCGATTTACTTTTATTTGCTTAATTCGTGAGTAGCCATCTCCCTGTATACCAAATACAACCATCTGTGTGGGATTGTGGCTGGTCTAGTCCATACACCCTTTTACTTTGAGACCTCCTAAGAAAACTGAGTTTGGTAAAAACTATTCAGAGAACTCTTGTCAGTGTTGAATGGAGCATTTATCCTAATTTTCCTGCCATGATATCACGATCGGTGAATTTAATTTTCATTGGTTTATATCAGGCTTACTTTCAAAAGGGATTTGAGGTGATATTATTGTCTGCTGACTTACTGGCAACATTAAAAAGTATTATTTCTGTATTACTAAACAGTAGGCCCTGTAAAGACAGGGACCCAGCTCCTCTGTTCACCTGCTGCATTATTAGCTCTGAGGGCCATTCATGGCCTATGGCTGCAGTCACTGAATAAATGAATGAATTGGTGAATGGTAATCTCCATGCTAGCTTTACGAGATTTTCTATATCACCTATTTTTCTTTTACTGTTGGTGAGTTGAGAAGCTATTTTGAATCTCTTTTCAAAAGAGCAAGATGCTTTAAAAAGAAAATGTGATGTTTGAAAGGGCACGATGATTTCCTAAGGCTTTTGATTTTGGAGAAGTGTTTTAGCTTGGTGAAGATCCGGGCCTGGCACTGGCTATTTATCGGAACAACAGAAGGAGTAGAGGGGAGCATTTGCAAGGGTGAGGCGAGAGACCTCACTGTCACTGTCAGCCCTCCTTTACAAGCCTAAAATAGTTCCAGAAATGGCTGGGCTGGGACACTCGCCATATTGACATTTCTCGTTTTTAAGTGGAAAGACCGGGAGACTTCAGTCCCCAAGTGGACAGAAGAGCCTTTATATATAGGTCGTTAGCACATTATAGAGATGAAAGGCTAAACCCATAATTTGCTCCTGGCCCCTCCTGCCCTTAGGCTGTTAGTGGCAAATTGCCTTAGCAGAGCTGAAGACAGAGTCTTTCCTTTGGAGAACCTTGTTTCTTACCATGTAAATTATAATTATAATCTGAAAGTACACCAATGTTTGATTTAAATATTTTTATATTTACATTTATATTTATACATAGTTTATATATTTAAAACCTCATTTCAAGAACTTGTTTTAAAGCAATAGCAATTGACAAAAGGTATAAAGTAGAGAATACCCTAAATTGGCTTGAAATATTTAACATTTGAAATGTTCAACATTTCTCCAAGAACTTTGTTTGCTAATAACAATGATTCTTTTTAAAAATTATTATTTTTAGAGGGAAACATATATTTGTTGTTCCACTTATTTATGCATTCATTGGTTGATTCTTTTTGTTTTTTAATCTTTATTGTTGAGTTTATTACAGATATCCCTGTTTTCCCTCCTCATTACTGTGCCCCCACCTCCACCCCAACCCAGTTCCCACTCCACCCCAGATCTTTGCCACCCTATTGTCTGTGTCCATAGGTAATGCATATATTGCATATAAGATCTTTGTTTAATCTCTTTCCACCTCCCACTTCCCCACTTCCCTCTGAGAATCGTTAGTCTGTTCCATTTCCATGCCTCTGATTCTATTTTATTCACCAGTTTATTCTGTTCATTAGATTTCTTGTTCGTTTATTTGATTTTTAGATTCAATTGTTGATAGGTATGTATTTGTTGCCATTTTGTTGTTCCTATTTTTGATCTTTTTCTTTTTCTTCTTCTTCCTCCCCTTATTAAAGAATACCCTTCAGCATTTCATATAATACTGGTTTGGTGGTGATGAACTCCTCTACTTTTTCTTATCTGTGAAGCTCTTTATCTGACCTTCAGTTCTAAATGATAGCTTTGCTGGGTAGAGTAATCTTGGTTGTAGGTCCTTGCTATTCATCACTTTGAATATTTCTTGCTACTCCCTTCTGGCCTGCATAGTTTCTATTGAGAAATCAACTGACACTCTTATGGGCATTCCCTTGTAGGTAACTAATGCTTTTCTCTTTCTGCTTTTAATATTCTCTCTTTGTCTTTAGCCCTTAGCATTTTAATTATGATATGTCTTGGAGTGGTCCTCTTTGGATTCCTCTTGTTTGGGACTCTCTGTGCTTCCTGGACTTGTAAGTCAATTTCTTTTACCAGGTAGGGGAAGTTTTCTGTCATTATTTCTTCAAAGAGGTTTTCAATATCTTGCTCTCTCTCTTCTTCTGGCACCCTCATAATGCAAATGTTGGTATGCTTGAAGTTTTCCAAGAGGCTCCTTACACTATCTTCATATTTTTGGATTCTTTTTTCTTTTTTCTTTTCTGGTTGGGTGTTTTTTGCTTCCTTATATTTCAAGTCATTGATTTGATTCTCAGAATCCTCTATTCTGTTGAATCCCTGTATATTATTCTTTATTTCAGTCAGTGTATAATTAATTTCTGACTGGTCCTTTTCTATTTTTTTTTTTTTGAGGTTTCTAGCAGATTCTTGAGTAACCTTATAATTGTGGTTTTGAACTCTATATCCACAGTAGTTTGCTTTCTTTCATTTCTTTCCTTTGTGACATGTTTCTTTGTCTCCTCATTTTTGCTGTTTTCCTGTGTTTGTTTCTATGTATTGGGTAGAGTTGCTATGTCTCCTTGAGTTGGTAGAATGGCATTGTGTAGTAGGTGTTCTGTAGGGCCCAGTGGCTCAGCCTCTCCGGGCACTTGAGCTGGGAGCTCTAGGTTCACCCCTTTGTGGACTGTGAACACAGTCTTATTGTAGACTTGACTGCTATTGGTGTCACTGGGAGGAATTAACCTCCAGGCCAATTGGCTGTCAGGACCAGCTGCGACTACAGTGGGAAAGCTGCTGTGTAGGAGGCACCCTTATGGAGCAGGACTTGCTTCAGTGGGGCTTTGGTGCTCACTGAGTCTGCCCTTTGAGTGGGTCTCTTATGGATGTGTAGAGTTATAATCTGGTATGGTCTGACACTGACTACTGGGTACACTGGCTCTTGGTCTCCAGGGAGGTACAAAGTCAGTCACTGCCTGGGGCCACCCAGTGGGAGCTATAGAGAGATCAACAGATTCCTCCTCTTTGTATTGAGTTTGGAAGTGCCCAGATGAGGCCCAGCTATGAAGCAAGGCAGGCTGGTGCTGGTGTTGGGTCTTGGGCCTTTTATTGATAGGTTGAGAGATTTTAGCTTGAGCAAGGACAGGCCATTCATATGCAAAAGCCGCTGCACACAGCTTGGGTGGGGTTGTAAATTGAATGAGGGAGGATCTTAGGGAATCACCAGGGCTGGAGCAAACAGAAATGGCTGCCAGTCAGCCCTGTGACCAGGGAGGCCCCAGACTAATGGGATCAATAAAAACAATGATACCTGCGAGCTCCTCTTTCTGGGAAAAAGCCGCCCCGAGTTCCTGTCCCAAGCCGGACAATCCAGTTCCTGCTCATGTGTGTCTGTGTTCCCCAGAGCCTCTCCCTGGTGATGGAGCTCAGAGGAAGCAGGATCTTGTAAGTTCAGTTCATGGTGCTGGCCTTTTAAGAGGAACAGCTGTGTCTCCAGCAGCCTCTGTGTCACTGAGCCCCAATCTGCACTGGTTTCTACAGTCTGTAGTTCTTACTGCTCATAGGGACTTCTTTTCCTAACTCTGGGAACCTGGGCTGGGGGTCTGGTGTGGGGCTGGGACCCCTTGCTCCTCCTGGCAGCCTCTGCAGAGATGATTTCCCTCCCGATTAAAGAAGCAGCACACATGGGTGCCAGACCAGCCCGTTTCGCGCCTCCGCATCTCCTACCAGTCTCAGTGTGCTTTCTTCTTTACTTCTCTAGTTGTAGGACTTCCATTCAGCCAGCTTTCCAGCAGTTCTGTATGATGATTGTTCTGTATTTTAGTTGTAATTTTGATGTGGTTGTGGGAGGCAGTGAGTACAGGCGTTTACCTACACCACCATCTTCAGAATCTCTCAGTGGTTGATGCTTGTGTATGCCCTGACTGGGGATTGAACTCAGAACCTTGGCGTGTCGGGGGGATGCTCTAACCAACTGAGCTACCCAGCCAGGGCCAATAACAATGATTCTTAAATTTATTGTAAAACCTGGAAAAGAACTCAACTCTCTGGATATGAGTCAGCAATGTCATCTAGTGCTTACTACCTTGAATTACAATTGGAAGTACCTACAAGGGACATGGGAGACTAAGAAATCCTACTCTATGTTCAGTGACTTACATGTTAAGACTTTAAGTTTATATAATTAGAAAGGGTTTTTGTTTTTGCTTCAAACATGGGAAAGACTACAGTTTTCTTCAAGGCCTCCTTAGTGTTGAATTTTTAAAAACATAGTAACATTAAAAACCACAGTTATAATTTCATAAAATTACTTGAAATCTTGCAGCAGCAGGTCTCTAATTGTTCTAATGAAACCTGGGGTTATAGGTTAAATTAGGTACATCTATAACATAAATAGGGTAAGCAGATGTAAATAAGCAAAAGAATGACAAGCGTATGATCAGACAATAGTTTTGTTTCCTCCATACTTATTCTATGTTAACACAGTAATTTTGTGATCCTTAATATATCTGCTACTGTAAAATATTCTTTCCAACAGTTAACAAATACTGATGGTTTCAGTCAGAAATGAATGTACTCATTAGTTTTAAGCTTATAATAGGTAAGTGTATGGGATCTTTGAGATTTCTAGGATAATTATATTTTAAAATCTCAGCACTTGTAAGAATATCCACCTGATTCTTATTTTACTTTACCAGTACACATTAGTCTCTAGAGGTTAGCAAGAATCACCATCTAGACCAGTTTGATCAGTCCTTTGGTAATTCCAAGACTCACATAGGAGCTCCTTGGAAATAGTTCACAAGTTGCTCTTTTCCCCCTATTTGTTATGTCATGCCAAATCAATGTTATCTTCAGAAATTATAACTTTTTGTTATATTACCCTTTTGTGTAGCTTTCTTTTTCTAATTTTTGAAAGTAATATATGCTTATGATAAAAATTTCAAATATTAATTATCCTCTATAAACCAAGCCCCTGGAAATATTCACGATTAATAGCTCAGTGTACTATTTTTAGTTATATTTGTTCATGAAAACCTTTTCTCTTTCCAGTGGAGCAGAGGTAGGGGTGCTCGATCTTAATTTTCCCTGGTGGCACTTTCTTCCAAGGAATTTGCTGGCAATTTGTTTTCCAGCTCTGCTAAGGTAACTGGTAATTTATTACCACGGTCAGGAAATTTGCATTTTCACTTCAGTTATTACTGTTCCTGTCTTTCTGTGGTGTTTAATTTCTTAGGAGCTTGACAACAACATGTATTTGTGCAGTGCTGTGCCAATTTCCTAGCATGTCCGGATATGTGTCAGCCCTGCATAAAAAGGTTAGGAAAGGTTGAAGTCTTGCCTAAGTTAGCTAATATGTGGCACAGCTGTCATTTGAACCCTCTGATTACATGTCCTAAGAAGAACTCATCTGGTCTCATGACCTTAAGTACTACCTAAATTCTGATGATTTTCAAATTTGTATTTCCAGCCCTGACTTCTCCCTTGAGCTTCAGACTTGTATATCCTACTGTTTTTTTTTTTTTTAAAATAACATCCCTAATTCAGTGGCATCATAAACTTGACTGAGCCATAAGAGTATCCTTGCCCAGCCCAAGTGGCTCAGTGGTTGATCCCCAGTGTGGGACGAGTAGGAGGCAGCCGATTGATGATTCTTTCTTCCTCTCCCTTCCTCTCTGAAATCAATAAAAAAAATTTTTTTTAAAAGAGAATCCTTGTTGTCTCTACTTCTATCTTGTTTCTTTCAAGCTCTTTTCCATCTTACCTAATGGCATTGGCCACTCATTTGCTCATGCAGAATTCTTAGAATAATTCTCAATTTCTCTCATCCTCAAACTTGATATCAAATCCATCAACAAGTGCTAAATCTAACTAGATTTCACCAATTTTACCTTCATCTCTTACCTGGGCTACAATGATTGCCTCCCAACTGGTTTCCCTGCTTCTACTCTGTCCCCATTTCCTTGTTTTATTTCTTTGTTATACTTAACAATATCTGATATTATTTGTTTATGGGTTTGTTGCCTATCTTACTCCCTTTTGAATGTAAGCTCTGTAAGGCAGAAACTTGTCTTGCTATCACCGAATCCTCAGGGCCTAGAACACTGCTGCCAACAGGGTTTCATGTTGAATGAATTCATGAAGGAATGAACAAATGAATGAATGAAAGGAAGAAATCTGGTGTTCTTCCAGAAGTCAGGGATTTGGGAAAATTACGCCTTTGCTGGTTTTCCTAGGGCTCTTTTTAGAAAGTGTCAAAAGACTTTTATTTAGTAACTAGAGGCCCAGTGCACAAAATTTGTGCATGGGGGGGAGGGTGTCCCTCAGCCTGGCTTGCACCCTCTTGCAGACCATGACCCCTCAGCGGACATCCCTTTCACAATCCGGGATCCCTCGCTCCTTACTGCCCGCCTGCTCGCTCCTTACCGCTCAGCTAGCTGCTCCTTAGCACTGCTGCGGAGGCAGGAGAGGCTCCCGCCACCACTGCTGCGCTAGCCATCCATGAGCCCGGCTTATGGCTGAGTGGCGCTCCCCCTGTGGGAGTGCACTGACTACCAGGGGGCAGCTCCTGCATTGAGCATCTTCCCCCTGGTGGTCAGTGCGCATCATAGCGACTGGTCATTCTGCTGTAATGGTAGCTTAGGCTTTTATAATATAGATGTGTTCTTGAGATTGATATTAGAGTCTTATAGTCTGAAATTTATTGGATCATTCGGGTCTTACTAAATGCATCTTGTGCTTCCTGAGATCTTTCTAAGAGATTTTCAGCGGAAGCCTGAGAAGGAAACCAATCATCATGTTTTCTGGCAGAGGCCGGGCCTAATAAATTAATGGGAAGGCACTTTTGCTGGTTGAGAGAGGCATTCAGTAAGCACGTTCACAGTGATATAAAAGAGAAAACAGAGAAGTGAATGAAAACCATCCCTATTTGCTTTGGATTGCCCTTCCTCCAATGAGGTTAACTTTGAATAAAGAGGAAATCGACATTGGGCTGATTAATACATTTTTAGAACTGGGAAATTAAAATGAAGGTCTAAGGATCCTGAAATACTGTATTTTAAAAAAATCAGTGATTCTATAAGAAATGCAGAACAAAATGATGGAAGGGTTGAGAGAATTATTGGTCATCCTAAATCTGGTTTAATGCAAAAGGTATTTTTTTTGACAAGCACGAGTTGGACTTTGGACTTTGATTCTACTCTTGCCAATAGTTGGCCACAGGTCATTGGGCGCGTCACTTCTGGAATCTAGGTTTGTTATGTCTGTTGGAGGTTTAAGATGATTATATGAAGTGAATCCTGAGGAAGAATTCTTATAAGAATAAAGCACAACACAAATATAATGTGTTATCCTGATTATCATTATCTTACCCTTCTAGTATGAGGTCTTCATTCTCTTGCTCTTTTCAACTTTGGGGTTCTGGGACTCCAATGGCTATGAATATCTGAGATCTGAACTCAGAGTTTCATGGCACACCTCAAAATAGTTTTAAATGACTTTTCTGGGAAATGTTTGCTAGTTTGTTTAATTGGTTATGTATGTGTATCTGGGACCAACAACAATAAAAACACCATTTATGTAGTACCATCATTGAGACTTTATTATAAATTTGTGAGCATCCTCTTGGACCTCAGATATGAAGTTTTCTTTGGCTATATCAGGGGAGAGAGAATGAAGGCTTTCAAGCCTTTAAAAGCAATTACAGGCTCAAGTTTCTGAAAAAATAATGTTTGCCAGGAATGGCACCTCTGCAATGATCTGTTCATGACTTTTTTAAACTGTTTTTTTTTAAACAAAAAAACCAGACTTTTGATGCATTTTAATACCATTAGTATTTCTTAAGTAAAATTAGTTTAGCAGTGTTATTAATTTTTCTTGAAATGCAAGGCAGGAAAATGAGCCTGAAGCAGTATTGTTGCATGTGTTTAAATAACTCTCATTTCCAGATATTAGAAGGCATGTTTTTAAGTGTTCTGGAGAAAAGTAATTTTTTCAAGTCCAAGAAGATTGATTTGTTTTAGAAATACTGAAGATGCAATATGTGAATCATATTTGGACTTTCAAGCAGGATATTAAACCTCACAGTGAAACTGGTTCCATGGCTATTAAGGCCCAAGGAGAGGTTTGTGAAGCCAGGAGACAGAGACTGCAGCCCACTTGGAGAAGGACATGATACAGGAATGGAAACACTGAATAAATAACTTTCAAACCATTCTTTCTTGATGTTATTTTATCCCTTGAAGGCAGGCAGAGCATTAAAATTAAAATCGTATTTAAAATCTTCACTATAAAAATATGTTACCTAATAAAATGAATCTCGAGTCAGTCACATGTGTCTCTTTCCAAATCCAAAATACTGAATTTATTTAGAATTTGAAGTTCATCTTTTCTAGGCAATGCACTTTGGTTAATCTTTAAAAATAAATCCCTGTTACTCAGTTCAAGTGAGTAATCCTGAGATAAGCTGGCCATGTCGAAATGGGCCTCATCCAGGGGCTGACTAGAGAAACTGAGGAGGGGACAGAAGGGACCTGTTATTTCCATGAGTTTGTGCTTTCGCATTTGCTGTTACTCTCTGGGGATCCCTTTCCCATCCTAGCTCATCTGGTGAATTCATACTAAATCAACATCCACTTCAAGCTTCCTGTTCTCAGCGATGACTTTACTAACATCTCTAGATAGATAGTTGTCTACTCCAGCGATTTTCAACCTTTTTCATCTCATGGCACACATAAACTAATTCCTAAAATTCTGCAGCACACCAAAAGTTATATTTTTCCCCGATCTGACAAAAAATAGGTATAATTTTAATTCATTTACACCTACTTTTTTTCTGTGGTTGCCTTATGTGAATCTCTGTTACTGCATATAGCACACCATAAATAATTTACTTACCTATCTATCATTTTTTTATCTCCAGTGTCTAACTTAGTGCCTGACATATTGTAGGAACTTAATAAGTGTTTGCTAAATGAATGAACACAATGGCAAGTGATAACCCCTGAGATCAGCATAAATCTAGATTCTACTCAGAAAGATGTGGTTCTTGCCCTAGTTAGTTTGGTTCAATGAATAGAGTGTCAGCCTGTGGATTGAAGGGTCTCAGTTTGATTCCAGTCAAGGGCACATGCCCGGGTTGCGTGCAGGAAGCAGCCGATCATAGATTCTCTCTCTCATCATTGATGTTTCTGTCTCTCTCATCTTCTCCCTTCCTCTCTGAAATCAATAAAAATATATTAAAAAAAGAAAAGAAAAGATGTGTTTCTTGGCCCCATCCATCCCCTTGGGCAAAGTGGCTGTGGTGGGACAAAAGCTATCGGGAAGATACTCAGATGGGAGGGTTGATCATTCAGTAAATATTCATTGGGTTTCTGGCACCCTGACAAATGTTGTGGGGGAAACTGTGGAGATGTAAGGTATACTGTCTCTGTTTTCAGGGGGTTACCAGTTAGATTTAGAGGTCTAACTTACCTGTATAAATCATTTAGAGGGAAGTTGAAAGCCAAATCCTAAGACTTGGCTTTTTGTGTATCAGGAAGCCAGAAAAGGTAGAAAGCCATGTGAGTTGAAGGAGGTGGGAAGGGCTTCATAGGGGAGACACAAGTTAATTTGGGATCAGCAGTGTTGACCAAAGGAAGGGCTGAGAAGGTGGCAAGCCTTGGGCCAGGGGAGAGTTGAATGGTTGACTGTGTGGGAATCAGCCTGTGGAGCAGGGTTTCCTCTGGGGACTACAGACGCTTTGTATTTATGGCTTAGAGAGGCTTTGAACTCCTGGAAGTCTTTGTAAAATGTTGTTCGTATATGTATATGTATATGTATATGTATATGTATATGTATATGTATATGTATATGTATATGGCTTTCCAGGGATATGGTTCAGCTTTTAAAGATGTAGATGTAGAATTTTAAAAGAATGCTAAATTTCGTAATTTCAATCATTTTAACCATGTCTTTTCATGAGGTCTCAAAGAGAGGGAAAGGGGAAGAATTCAGGGACCCAGGAGGTAAGGGAAAGAGAGAGAGGAAGGAGATTCAGGCTAATGCTTGAAGAGGCAAAATAACAATACAGGTATTAATATTTGTCAATGATATTTTCCTGAAAATGTGTCACTAGCCATAAGACATCTTTAGCTGATTATCAAAAGAGATCTAAGCAATGAAGGCCAACATTCTGGGGCTAACATTACCTATTTGAGAGAAATCAAATACTTAGCTAAAAGTGAATGAAAACTTGTCCCATTGTTGCCTAAAAAATATAGTAGATTCAAAGGCAGACAGATTTATACACTTGGCTGGGATTTATTTATTTGTTTATGACAGTATTTGAAATTTAATCAACTAAAGTTGGTCTTTTAAAGGGTTATTATTTTTAACCTTTTGAATATAAGGATTTCTCTCAATGAAAAATCTATATTTTATCATAAAAATTGAACATAATGAACTTGACTTATTATTTGTCAGCGGTACAGATTCTTTTAATATTGGATGCTCAATATACATAGAGAACATTCATACTCATTTTCAGCCATTGCCAACTGACAATTTACAAAAACTAACACATCAGGGACAGGAATGATGGATTTTCACTTTCTCTTTAGTGAGCTTTTCACTGTCAAAAACATGCTTTGAACTGATAGCTCTGTCATGTCACAGTGTGAGTTAATGAGGAAGAAGGAGGTGCATGAAAAAAAAAAAATCTGTTCATTTGTTCTTTGGCTTGTTCCAAGAAGGATTTTAATGAAGAACTGCTTTATATTATTGGTTTACTAGAGGCCTGGTGCACAAAATTCGTGCATGGGTAAGGTCCCTAGACCTGGCCAGTGATCAGGGCTGATTTGTGGGGCGACTGGTGGGGCTATCGGGAAGCCCCTGCCAGCACCTGCCTTGGCTGGCCTGGCCCAACCGGCTCGCTGGCCCCGCCCCCTGCCACTACCACTGGTTGGGGCCTGCAGGCTGGGGGCAGCTCCTGCATTGAGCGTCTGCCCCCTGGTGGTCAGCGCATGTCATAGCGACTGGTCCGCTGTTCAGTGGATTTGCATATTAGGGTTTTATTATGTAGGATGGAATTGGTAAGAGTTCAGTAATTGAGGTGCAAAGAAGTTGAAAGTTTCTGCAAAGAAATAATGCAATGGGGATTTTTCTATAATTCTTTTTTAATATATTTTTATTGATTTCTTAGAGATAGAGAGTTAGAAACACCGATGAGAGAGAAACATCGATCAGCTGCCTCCTGCACACCCCGCAGTGGGGATGTGCCCAAAACCAAGGTACGTGCCCTTAACCGGAATCGAACCTGGGACCTTTCAGTCCGCAAGCTGATGCTCTATCCACTGAGCCAAACCGGTTTCGGCAAGGGATTTTTCTATAATTTTTTAGGAAATTAACTAATTTGAGAATGAAGATAGTAATGTTGAAAGAGGGAATAGACATATACACCTCAATTATAGCTCAAACATCAGTATAAGCCATATTTTTTACAAGAATTCAGTTTAATTGAAAGAGCTGAGCAATTTGATGATGCTGGAAACTTGTTGAATTAGATTTAAAAACCTAAAAATAGTATGACTGCTTTCAATTTAATAAATGTTGAATTTTAACAGTCTTAAAGTCAAATATTAAGAAAGATGTTATGTAAACTCTCAGACCATATAATTTTGTAAGGAATAGATCTTTATTTAACCCATAAAGATGCCATAGTTTTCTAGGCTGCCTGGTCCCAGGTTGATGTTGGCTGGAATTAAAGGTGCAGTTTCAGATACATCACCTTTTCTAGTTTTATGCTTACTAACATAAATTTAAATTTAATTTAAATAAATTTTAATAGGAGTTAAAATAACTGCCATAGAGGATGCTTAACTTTTAAGCTATAAACAATAGCATTTCTAGTTTGGTTGTTTGGGAATGTGGAACAAAGAAATTATTAATGATCTATTTGTGAAGAGCAGATCAGTGGTTGCTGGGGTTAGAAGTTACTGCAAAGGGATAGCGCCTGGAAGTTTCTCAGGGTCATGGTACTCTTCTATATCCTGATGGTGATGGTGTTTACACATATCTATATATGTGTTAAAATTCATAGAACTGTACATGAAAAAAAAGTCCATTTTACTGCATGATAATTTAAAAATATACAAAATAAAGAAGAAAATGCTAGTAGGGAAATAAAAAACTCTTTTTAACACATAAGAGGCAAATGATGGATCAAAGTATACAAAAACAGTCCTAGAGGGCCACGAGAGAGCAGGGGTCTTAAAAGTGTGTGGCTTATATTTCTTAGCTCTTTAGGTTGGTGGAGGACACACTTTAAAGTTGTTATATGGACTGGATTTAAGAGAGAATGGGAAGAGTGAGCCTTCTTAGGTTAGAGTTATATGGTGATTCATTTTTCAAGCTTCAACCCTCCCTCCCTCCTCCCTTCCTTTTTTTCTTAAGTTCATGCTATCTGACACAATGAAATAGCATCCTAGAGAATGTGGAAAGGACATGAAATGAGGGGGGATGAGAAGCTGGTCTAGTTCTGTTCCAATCCAAGGGTGGACAGGTGAACCAGAATAAAACAAAACTAGAAGCCCTGCTGCTCACCAGAGCACACCTATGATATCCAACCCAACCTGTAGGCCTCCCTAGGTCAGATGGTATTAAGTACTAGAGGCTCGGTACATGAATTCATGCATCGTGGGGTTCCTCGGCCTGGCCAGCGATTGGGCCAATCAGGCTGTCTTGCCCAGTCCTGTTCGGGGCAATCAGGGAGGCCGGGGAGAGGGACCGCAGGAGGTTGGCCAGCTGTGGGAAGTTGGCTGTAGGAGCACACAGACCATCAGGCGACAGCTCCTGCATTGAGCATCTGCCCCCTGGTGGTCAGTGTGCATCATAGCGACCAGTCGTTCGGTTGTTCAGTCACTTAGGCTTTTATATATATAGATTGTTTGGGACCTGAGCATATGGTTTGAGTTAGAATTGAGCCAGGTTCCAGAAGTTGGGTGCAGTCAGGAGGGCCCTTGGAGTAGCCCTTAAGTTGATCTTGACCTTTTAGTGTTCTTCGGGTTGGACTACCCAGGATTACTCTTATCCAAAGATAGCTTTTCGTCCCCTTGAAAGAATAAATGTGTGTCTTGGGCCTGAACAAAATTGAAACCAGTCTACTAGAGATTTTGAAGGGCTATTAAGGCAAGGCATGGACAACATAGCCTCTTCTCTCACTATTGTCTCTTTTCCTTCTCATTTCCTTGACAACCCGACTTCCAATTTTCTGAATGGGTGTTTCTTTGGTCATTTGCCCAGGAAACGGCTCTGGATGAGGGAGCAGAGGAGAGAAAGGTTAACTTCTATTTCCAAGAGCACTGGCTGCATGGATTCTTGGATGCAGCAGTCCCCGGGAGAATGTGGTGTGGCTGAGCCGTGGCTAGCGCATGGAGCTCCACACAGGCAAGAGTGGCCTGAGCAGTGATGACTGTGTACAACAGCTTCCTGAGTCTACTAATACTATATTGAGTGAATAAAAGATTGGTTTGAAGTTCTTGACTCACATTCTTTATATTAAATATTGGTAACCATTTTTTCCCCCAGTCTTTTCTCTAGATTATTCTGGATTTAAAAACTAGCTATGAGGTAACGTTAACTGAATTTGTTGACATTTGCCAATCATGGCCACAACCCTTGCTTAATATCATTTCAACATAAAGCATTTGCCTTTCAGCTAGTTTGAAAATATATTGTAGTACATTGTTGGTAATAGGTTTGTTGGAGTTGAATTGTTGGCTATAGGATTTGTGATTTGAGTTCCTATGGTCATATCATAACTCAGTTTTGCAAATCTTGGTACCATTGGGACTGTGGAGCTATTGTGTCTGACTTAATTGCCTATTTAAATGTAAGGCTAGAGCTAAAGTGAAAAAAGCAGATGGATTTAGAAGAGGAGATCGTTCTGTTTTGAGGTCATGTGTAAAGCCAAGAAATTCCTGGAGCAGCTCTGACAGGGATTTCAGGAAAATAGGCTTGTAATGTTTCCACTTCTCTCCGCTTGCAGTCTGGCTGAAAATGTAGTAAGATCAGCTTTTTTCCAAAGATCTTGGTGTTTCTGCAGCTGTTTTCAGAAAGCATTGAAAATGAAAAGCAAAGCAGTCCACAGAATTGCAAGTATCCATGCCCCAATCACCAAAGCTTTCGGATGATCTAAGTGGGAAAGAGTTGAAGCCGCATAAGTGAAGGTGTGCATGACACAGTGCATGTGTGGAGGCTGCTCTTTCAGATGTGACATCATGCTGATGGCACCTGGAAGCTGTGGGGCGAGCACTGGCTCCACAGCGAGCGTGCCGAAGGTCCTTTATAGGAGCTCTGCACGTTATGGTCCCGCTGTCTGTTGTTTTAGCTTCTTTTTGTTCTGTTCACTTGAGTCAGCTAGGCCATCTGTGTAGCTCAGTAACATCTCACACTTTCCAATTGGTCAGGTAGTCCAGTGTTAATATGTCACTTACTATCACTGCTGAGGCACTGCATTTCCTAGTACTTTTAAAGCATTTTTTAAGGAATCCTCCTAGTATTATCATTCTTGGTCTATATAAAAAGAAACTAGGGTTCAGAGAATTTATGTGATTTGTGCAAATCCTGTAAGTAGACCACTGGATCATAAGAACTATATAGAACAGTATATTTTATATCGTTAGCTGCCAACTTTAAAGTGGTTAAAGCTCCCTATGTAAGTAATGTGTATAAGGAAGTTTAAAACAGTAGAAATGATTAGACTGTAAGAGTGATTTTAAAGTATTTTTGGCAAATGAAACTTATGTAAAAGCTCAATATGTTAAGCTAGAGACTATTTTATTAGTATGAATTTATTTTACAAGTTCTATTTTCTTTTTAAAAAATATATATTTTTTGATTTCAGAGAGGCAGGGAGGGAGAGAGAGAGAAACATCAATGATGAGAGAGAATCATTGATCAGCAGCCTCATGCAAACCCCCCAGTGGGGACTGAGTGCACAACTCAGGCTTGTGCCCTGATGGGGAATCGAACCATGACCTCCTGGTTTATAGGTTGATGTTCCACCACTGAACCACAACAGCTGGGCGCAAGTTCCATCCTATCTAATAATGGAGTAACATGTAAATTACCATCACTCCGCTACGCCCACGATTGGGTGGCAGGAGGCTGGGGGGCGGGACTCGGGGTGGCCTATCCGGCCATTGAGAGGCACAGATCCGCTGCCACCGAGGGGGGCTACCCTGCTGTTGAGAGGCGCAGGGGGCGGGACTCCCGCCCCCTGTGCCTCTCAAAGGCCAGATCCGCGGCTGCTGAGGGGGCCTGCCACGGACACCCAGCTGCGCCTTTCAACGGCAGGGTAGCCAGGTGTCCGCGGCAGCCCCCCTCAGCGGCCGTTGAGAGGCGCAGGGGACGGGAGTCCCGCCCCCTGTGCCTCTCAACAGCGTAGCCCCCCTCAGCGGCCGCGGACCATCGAAAGTGGGGGAGCTGGGTGCCTGGTGCACCAGCGGACAGGCACCCAGCTCCACCGCGAAAAGTGAAAGCGTGTAGGGGACCCTACACGTGCATGATTCAGTCATGCACTGAGCCTCTAGTTTTCTAATAACAGCCTACTTTCAAGTTAGCCAGTAACGCTAATAGACTATTTATGATGAACACAAATATTTGAAATCTGGATTTGTGTAGTCATTTGAAGCCTCAATATCTGATATATTTTTAAGTTTTGTTGATTGCCCTCATTGAACAAAATTCTGACTAAGGTAAATTCTTGCAAATGGGTATAATTTTCTTACCATCTAAGCCTACTCAGAATAATATTCAAGCAGATTGACCCAGAAGCTTGAAATATGATTACTAGGAAGGTTTTGATTCAGCTTGAATCACCATGTAACTCTAACCTAAGAAGGCTCACTCTTCCCATTCTCTCTTAAATCCAGTCCAATCCCATCTACTGAAATTGCACTTGTCAAGACCTCTGTGTAGCCAAATGTGTTCATAAGTCCTCAGTGTTCACCTATGATCACTTTCTCCACTCTCTCCTGGGGGATGTGGTGGGGATGGAGGCAGAAGAGAAGTAGAAGACATTCATAGTTGACACCTCTGATAGCAAATAGATTCTATTACAAGTCACTTTATCTACCCAGAACTAAATGGTTAGTCACAGGTGCAGAGTGCTGCGTGGTCTTGTGTAAGTCAGTTTTCCCATCCATAAAACCAGAATAGCAGTGCAGGTTTACTTGGCAGGGCTGTAAATTAAAGTCCCCTAATTCATGGTCATCAAATATTTTCCAAATTTGAAGAGTCATGGAAATGAGAAAAATACTTACCAAGAGACCCCTGAGGGGTTATGCTTGTTTAAGCTGTCAGCCATTCCTTGGGCAGTGGTAATTTCCTGGCAGGAACTGGCCTGGAGGGGCCTTGACAGACATTGCACAGAGCAGCTAAAGAAGGCCTGATTGACACGTAGATATTATTTTATCTTTGTAAAGCTGCACTGTGAGGCCTGGCACAGCGGGAGGAGGCCGTGAGGTATTCACTTGACAGCCTGCCATTGTCAACTCTTAGGGGAGGGAGACGTCAGTGCCTAGAAGGACAGGTTGTGAGTGGTTCATTTTTAGTTCAGCTGCAACAACTCCTGCTGGTGACTTAATACTGTGATTGTGGAACTCTGTCTCCATGTGTACTCGTGTGTGTGTGTGTGTGTGTGTGTGTGTGTGTTTGTGCGTGCGCAGCTGCATGCATTCATGTGAGCAATTCCTATTCACTCCCCGTGGGCCACATTTTTCATGGGTTTTCGAGGCTTGCTATTAAGCAGATTGTACTAGGATGACCTGTTTTTTTGGACAAAAAAGATAACACAGTAAGTCATATAAAAATTTAGCTTATGTCTCATTATTGTGGGTGTAGGCTGATAGCAAAGGCAATAGGGAATGGTGGTCTAATTTGGACCTTAATCCCAATTCCTAAAGCAGTACGGGCTTGTGGAAATCAAGTTTTCTGGTGCTACAATAAAGAAATGTTTTGTGGCATTCCGTTAAAAGGAACAAATTGGGAAGGACCCTGTTGAACCTTAGTTTTGCCCCTGCAAATTATGAATGATCTTGGGTTCCAAGCCCTAGGATATTCATCCCCCTAATCAAACCAACTGTGACGAGGTGGTTTTCCTCAATCAGTATTTGAACAGTCTGCAGTACAGAAGACCTACATGGCCTTCCTTTGATTTTGATGATTAGATGCAATGGGATGGATGGAAGTTTTTATTTTTTTTAAAGTTTTAATATTTTTTTATTGATTGATTTTAGAGGAAGAGAGGAAGGGAAAGAGAGAGACACTGATTTGTTGTTTCACTTGTTTATGCATTCATTGGTTGATTCTTTTTTAAAGAATATATTTTTATTGATTTCAGAGAGGAAGGAAGAGGAAGAGAGAGATAGAAACATCAATAATAAGAGAGAATCATCAATCCGCTGCCTCCTGCACACCCCACACTGGAGATCAAGCCCACAACCTGGGCATATGCCCTGACCAGGAATTGAACTGTGACCTCCTGGTTCATAGGTCGACACTCAACCATTGAGCCACTCTGGCCGGGCCATTGGTTGATTTTTGTATGTGCCCTGACTGGGGATTGAGCCCACAACTTGGGGTATCAGAACGATGCTCTAACCAACTGAGCTATCCAACAAGGGCTGGATGAAGATTTTTAAAAGAAGTTTTATTACTTTAAAAAAGAAAAAAAAGAAGTATAGTGTCCCCGTTTAAAAAAAAAAAAACACCACCAAAACCCTTTGAATGAAACCTTATCTTATGAATTCTAGGACAAGATTGTGATTTCCATGAATGCAGGAATTTTGCATGTTTATTCATCACTGTATCCCCAGGCCCTGGAACTTATAGAAGGTGCTTAATAAATATTTGTTTAATGACTGAATCATAATGTCATAAGTGCTAAAACCTTAAGCCACAAGAAATATGGGGGTTGTTTCTACCACAGTGATTTTCTACGAAAACACTACCCAAACTCTCTCCTCACCCCTTTCCATAAATATTTTTTTTGAATGAATGAATATCATGGGTGGGGAATCTTTCCTCTTTTTGGGCAGATGCTCATTTATTTTCTTGCTTCAGTGATTATTTTATAAGATGTCCCCTGTGATGTTTAACTTAACCTAACTACTGGGTTTTTCATTTTATTTTTCTCTGAGTCACACTCAGCCTGTGCCAGAGAATAATGAAATTCAGCTTCCTGATGGTCACAATCAGTGTTCGAAAGGGGTTTGTCTTACTCTTTTTTAAACTGAGGGCACTTTGGTGTAGAAGATCAGACAGAGAACCTTCCACCTACTTCTGCTTTGATAGTATATAAAGAGACACTCAGTGCCACAAAATCACAGAAACAAAATTAAACAATTAAGGGAAGACGATGCTTTTGGTGAAATATCAATAAACAAACAAAATTTTAGAACCAATGATGACCTTAGCCTAATTATGCAATTTAAGTCCCTTGGTTTACACTGAGGAAGCCAAGACCCAAAGGGGCACAGAGCAAGAAAGTATAGGAATCTGAGTTAACACTCACTGTGCTTTCCCACAATATTGCCACAGCAAGCCACAGGGAGCTAAGGTATTTTTATTTTTATTTTTAAAAATGACTATATAGCAAACGATTAAAGCCAGAAACAAGAGTACAGATGCTAACAGTTTTTATATTTGCACTATATAGCCCCCAGGCCACCCAAAAGAACTCCCTGGCCCCTCATCAGTGCCTTTTAGAAAGTACCTGAACCACTGCTGAAAGGCTAGGGATTGGGAGTTGGAAGCAATGTGGTGGGGATGGGCAGGGACTGAACTGCGATGGGGTGAGGAAGCTTGGGTTCTGATTCTGATTTTGTTGCAGGAAAGAAACTAACATTTATTGGGCCACGGCTATGATATATTCTTCTTATCTTGTTTAATCCTAATTACCATCTTTGCCAGGAGGATATGGTCACCTGAAGAATGAGGAAACCGAAGTTTAGAAGGGTTAGGAAACCTACAGAAATTAAGGTCATACATACTACCCAAAAGTTACTGCTCAGGTTCCCCTGATAGGCCTCAACTGTGAAGAGAAAGTATTTGAATGAGTCCTGAGATTCCTTCTAGGTCCCATATTCTAGAGGTTCTGTATTTTTATCCTGTTCTCTTTACTGATGTTTGGCTTTGAAGATTTAACTTAACTCCTTTATACTCCCTCCCCCACCCCAGCATTGTGGACTGATACAGGGATTGTCACAGGCCCATCTCCCAGGGTAGTATGGCAACAGATCGCTGGACACTGCGGAAGTGTTTCCGTTAGGCGTAAGCCTTGCTTCTCAGGGTGCTAGGGTCTCGCTAGCATCTTAAATAATTAGGTGGTGCGTGCTATTGACACTTTATTTTCACATTACAACATCAAAAAGCTAAGAATTGCTACTCTTTTAGCAATTAGTCCATGCAACCTTTAGCCCATAGGCCAAACTGTTACCTCCATATACTAGAACTATTACCTTGTCACATTTCCAGAAGGTTGAAGTGACTCAATAGACCAAAGGAAAGGAAGGGTGGCATACTATATAAAACGTTGTGTATTAGTTAGGGAAGGCTAACAGTTATAACAAATGGACTCCAAAATTTATGATGGCACAAGCATAATAAAAGTTCATTTCTTGTTCATAAGAAGGATAGGACAAGTTAACAAGTCAGTTGAAAGAGGCCTTTCATCTTTAATATTCAGTTTCTCAGGTCGTCCTGGGGGTTGTCTCCATGCAGCCCCTTGGAAGAGAAAAGAGCTTGGGGAAGTGCCGCATGGAGGATTTTAGGAGCACGTTAGGAATGGCTCACATCGTTTTCATCCGACTTCTTTGCTTGGAACGCAGTCACCTGGCTCCATCTAACTGCTAGGGGGCTGGGAAGTGTGATCCCTGAAAGGAAAGCCCACTTCCCAGCACGGACCCTACATAGTGGATGAGGGAACACGGGTTCTCAGAGGAGAGCTAGTCTTCTGTCACACCCTGGACCAAGATCAGAAGATCTGTGTTCTGGTACGGGCTTTTCTAGTACTGGCTGCTAATGTTTTCTCCTCCATAAAGTAAGAGCGTTAAATAGTTGATATCCAAGATATCTTTTACTTTAGAATTCTGTAGTTTTTATATTACTCTTAAAGACAATCTTGTTCCATGTGAAGGCAGCTAGTTCTTTGCCTGGATGCAGTGAAAGTCCTGGGTTGGTGCAGCAAACCTTCTCCCATACTGAACCTCATCCCGGCAAAGCTAGGAGCCAAGTTCAAGGGCTCCTTTGATCCTTGTTTTGCTGATGTGGAGGCTGACGTTCAAAGGGTTGAATGAGATATCCAAGATCACTCAGCTGGAAGAGTCAGAGCTTTCATCGATAGAGCTGCCATTACAAGTGCGGTTTTTATCATTCTAAAGTGTACTCTTTTGTCAGTCTGCTATATTTCTTTTTTTTTTTTTAAATATGTGCTTCTCTTCTCTAACCCAGACTCTCAGGTCAGAGGTCATATTGTGTTTCTCTTCTGAATACTAGTGCTCTTGGCCCAGCAGTCGGTGTTCATTGATTGACGGGCCACGCAGAGTGAGTGTGAGACACTGGCTGAGAAGGCATGCACTGTTGCTCTTGCTCTGACTACACGTGGTCTCTTGTCTTCGTAGGTGAGGAGATGAGCCTTGCTGAGGAGACCAGAGGGTTTTCCTTCTCTCTCTCTCTCCAGTGCACATGTCTCCCTCTCCAGAGCGTGGTGAGGTACGGGCATGAGGAGAGAAGCCTCCCCGAGGAGGAGCTGAGGGCTTTATTTCCTGATGCCCTGGTGTGGCTTTTTCTTTTCTTTTTTAAGGCCATGTTGGCTTATGTGACACACCCGTGGTTTAGAGGGAAGAAGTAAATGTCTGCAAAGGAAAAGAGAGCACAGAGCAAGTTCACATGGTCTGGCGGAGTGAAGAGAAAGAAGCTGAATGCAGATGGCATTAGAAACAGAGAGGATTTAGCAATACCTGAGGGAAGGCGTGAGAGGAGAAACAAAGATGAATGCAAAGTGTGGTAGAAAACTTAGCCTTGAAAAGAAACTGAAGTCTGCCAACAGCAAAAGGAAGGCTCCATGAAGATATAGAGCAGAAGGAAAAATGTGAAATGAAGTAAGGGAAAAATACAGCTGATAAAATCACCAGGGAGATATAGCAAGGCCCTTAAAGATCATTAATGGAAGTTTAATGCCAAAATATTAGAGTAAAAAACCACTCACAAGTATGGAGCTTGCCTGCGTGTGGCTTGTAAAAAACACCACAGAAGAGCCAACTCCTTTGCCTCTGGCACCCGCACAAGCATGTATGCCCTGAAATGAAATCTTTCATATCACTCCTGTGCTCCCACTTCAAACACAAGCTTCATTACCATTTTTAAATTTTCTTCCCACTGACCCAAAACCATATAGGCACCTGTAAGAACTGACCCAGAGGTGCTGCCAACATGCCGAGATCTGCATCTTCGGGCTGCCCCCTTCTGGCAAAGGATCAATTTGCTTAAGTTGTTCATTTCCCCTGTCATACTACCCACTCATCCATATTACAAGTGCTTAGTAATTGGCAGTCTCTCTTTATCATTTGAAGTCCCTTTCAAGTCAGGCGCTGTGGCTGTTTTGTTCATGTAATAGTCCTACTAGTTAGTGTGTGGAGAATGGATTGGGTAGGGAGGGAGTAGGAGTTTATGTAGAGATAAATGGTGCTCGGAAAACTGGACAGCCAGATGCAAAAGAATGAAACTGGACTA
Organism: Eptesicus fuscus; assembly: GCF_027574615.1. Lineage (NCBI taxonomy): Eukaryota > Metazoa > Chordata > Mammalia > Chiroptera > Vespertilionidae > Eptesicus > Eptesicus fuscus. The sequence goes on from NC_072494.1 coordinate 25,631,696, forward strand.
TACATAAAATGAACTAAAAACTAATTAAAGAGTTGAATGTAAGACCTGAAACCATAAAACTCCTAGAAGAAAAACATAGGCAGTAAGCTTTTTGACATCAATCTTGGCAATGAGTTTTTGGATCTGAAACTGAAAGCAAGGCCAACAAAAGCAAAAATAAACAAGTGGAACTATATCAAACTTAAAAGCTTCTGTACAGAAAAGGAAATCATTGACAAAATGAAAAAGCAACCTACTGATTGGGAGAAAATTTTTGCAAATCATATAACTGATAATTATATATAATTTTATATATAAAATATACTTATATACAATACTTATACCTATATATTATAAATTACATAACATCCTATCTAATAAAGAGGGACTATGCTAATTGACCATCATGCCCTCACAAGATGATGGCACCCATAGCCACAAGATGGCGGTGCCTAGTCCCATCAGCCCCGCCTCATCCAGCCGGAGGCCCCCAGTCTCCTCAGCCCCACAGGGGAAGGCAGTTGGGGGCGATCGGGCTGGCAGGGGAGGGCAGTTGGATGTGATCGGGCCAGCAGGGGTGGGCAGTTGAGGACGATCATGCCGTTAAGGGAGCAGTTAGACGTCAATCAGGGTGGCACGGGAGTGGTTAGGGGGCTATTAGGCTGGCAGGCAGAGTGATTAGGGGCAATCAGGCAGGCAGGCAGGCAGGGGAGTGGTTAGGAGCCAGCAGTCCCGGATTGTGAGAGGGGTCCCAGATTGGAGAGGGTGCAGACTGGGCTGAGGGACACTCCTCCCATGCACAAATTTTGTGCAGTGGGCCTCTAGTATTATCCTACCTAATAAAAGAGTAATATGCAAACTGACCCTAACTCCGCTATACCCACAAGCCACGCCCACCAGCCAATCAGAGTGAGTATGCAAATTAACCCAACCAAGATGGCTACAGCCACGGAGAAAGTAGGAGGGAGGCTTGGGTTTCCAAGGCGATAGAAGAAGCCAAGGTTTCCCCTGCCCTGGCCGGCCTAAGCCTCCACTCAAGGCTACAAAGTTTCAATTATAGAAGGTAAACAAATCCAAACAGAAATGGCTGCTGGCCACGGAGCGAGCAGGAGGCTTGGCTCTGCTCCAGGATACAAAGTTTCAATTGTAGAAAGTAAATAAATTCCAGATACCAGGGCCTCCGCTTGGGTCACCAGGGGGCATGGCTGGCCTGCAAACCACCACAGGCCCCTCGCCCAGGCTGTCCCTTGTGTGGCCCCAAGGGAACCCCCACCCTGATCCTGGACACAAGGGCAAACAAGCTGGCCCCCACCTGTGCACCAGGCCTCTATCCTATCTAATAAGAATAATATGCAGATTGACCATCACTCCAACACACAATATAGCTGCCCCCATGTGGTCAAAGATCCTGCCCCCATGTGGACACAAGGTGGCCACCACAAGATGGCCAGCAGGGGATGGCAGTTGGGAGGCACCAGGCCTGCAAGGGAGGGCAGTTGGAGGTGATCAACCCTGCAGGGGAAGGCAGTTAGGGGTGACCAGGCCAGCAGAGGAGGGAAGTTGGGGGCAAACAGGCTGGCAGGGGAGCAGTTAGACATTAACCAGGCTGGCATGGCAGTGGTTAGGGGGTGATCAGGCTGGCAGGCAGGTGAGCAGTTGGGAGCCAGCAGTCCTGGATTGTGAGAGGGATGTCCGACTGCCCTGGGATCGGGCCTAAACGGGCAGTCGGACATCCCTCGAGGGGTCCCAGATTGGAGAGGGTGCAGGCTGGGTTGAGGGACACCCCCCTCGCCCCCGTGCACAAATTTTGTGCACCGGGCCTCTAGTATAATTATATATACGTATATGTAATTATTTTAGAAGATTAAATATATTTATATAACATGTTATATATAATTTTTATAATTATATCTCTTATATAATCATATATAATTTATAATATATGAAATAATATATAGAAAAACTCATACAACTCAATCTACAAAAAAATTCTAGAACCAGTAAGTAATTTTAGCAAGCTTTCAGGATACAAAATCAATGTGCAAAAATTAATTGTATATTTATCTATTAGCAATAAACAAATAGAAATTGGAATAAAATATAAGACAATATTATTTGCAATAACATCCCAAAGTATGAAATGCACAAAACTGCTATTCTGAAAACTAGGAACATTTCTATGAGAAATTAAAGACCTAAATGGACGATTTACCATGTTTATAGCTTGGAAGACTTTATATTATTATAATTTCAATTCTCTTCTAATTTGATTTCTAGATTCAATGAAATCTCAATAAATTAATATTGCTATTGAATCAGTATTGTTAAAATGTCACTTCTCTTCAAGTTGATATATAGATCCAATGAATCCCAATAAAAATCCCCAGCAGGCTTTCTTGTAGACATTTCCAAACTTATTCTAAAATTTATATGGAAATCTAAATGCCTAGAATAACCAAAAAATTTTTGAAAAATAAGAATAGTTAGAGGACTTACACTTACTGATTTTGAACACTATAATGCTGCAGTAATCAGGGCAGTGTGTTATTGGCATAGGTTTAGATGCATAGATCAATAAAACTCATTAGAGAGTCCAGAAATAGACCAACATGTATGGTCAATCGATTTTCAACAAAGATGCCAAGGTAATTCAATATGGAAAGGATTACTTTTTCTACAAATGCTCCAAAACAAGTTTCTATCTATGTAGGAAAAAAATGAACCTCAGCCCTTACTTTATCACCCACCAAAATTAACTTGAAATGGACCATAGTCCTAAATGTAAATGCTAAAACTTTTAGAAGAAACTTCATAATATTCAGGTAGGCAGATATCTTGGATAGGAAACAAAAAGCATGAATGTAAAATGTTTGAATTGGGTACATCAACATTTAAAACTTCTGCTCCTTATAAGATAGCAGTAAGGAAATGAAAATGCAAAGACAAGCCTCAGACTGGGAGAAATATTATCAATATACATCTGACAAAGACCGCTTTTGAGAATATATAAAAAACTCTTACAATCAGTAATAGAACCAATACAAACTACAAAAATAAACAAACTTTTAGCCAAAGTTATACAGAGATTGTATATCCATTAAAAGATGCTCAGTATCATTTATTATTAGGGAAATGAAAATTAAAACCACAGTGTGATATCACTACATATTCATTAGAACATTAGAGTGGCTAAATTAAAATGACCAGCAATACCAACTGTGGTGAGGGTAGGATGTAACCGGAACTCTGATACACCGCTAATGGGAATATAACATTTTACAACCATTTTGGAAAAGAGTCCTGGAAGTTTCTCATAAAGTTAAATATATACTTACCACATGACCAAGCAATTCCACACGTAAGCATTTATCTAAGAGAAATGAAGGGATGTGTCCTCACAAGAGTTGTACACAAATGTTCCTCTCACCTTTTTAAAAGTAACTCAAACTAGGAACAACACTCATGCCCATCAGTAGGTGAATGTATCCATGAAATATTTGGCAATGTCAATTGGCCATATATATGTCTTCTTTGGGGAAATGTATTTTCACGTCCTTTGCCCATTTTTTGATTGGATTGTTTATTTTTTGCTATTGAGTTGTATAAGTTTCTTATATATTTTGGAAATCAACTCCTTATTGGATATGTCATCTGTGGATATAGTCTCCCATTCAGTAGGTCATCAATAGTCAGGGGCACTGACCTCTTTTCCCTTCAATTGTCAAATAAAAAAAACGACAATAGCCAGCACAATAGCCATCCAGTTTCAATGAATCAAAATTATACCAATTTTTTTGCTCTGTTTTTGAGGACAAGGTTTTGGAGACAGTGTAAGGAAACTGAATAAAGGCGTCGGCAATTTCTCCACCGTATAAAGCCTTTTTCTGTATTGGGCACAGTGTCAGACAGTCCTTATGTTATATTGAAGCTGTGATGGGGCACAGAGGGTTAAGAAAAAAAAAACCTATGAAATGAGGAGGCACAGTGGGTTAAGGAAAAACCTATGAAATGAAGAGAAACAGAAGATTTGACCCAGAGGAAGGTGCTTACATGGTCAGGCCCAGCTGAGAGGATCATGGAGGAGTTTAGCTCACGTCACTACCTCTTTTCCCTAAGATGATGATGGGGAAAAGGAGAGTGAGTGTTCAGGTGGCTCAGTGGCTCAAACTGGGAGCCTCATATGTCACTGCTATTGTGTTGCTTTAGTGTATCTGAAGTCCTGCCTTTCTATTTCAATTTCCTTTTTAGTTATGTGACACCAGCTATGACAGCCTGTTATAAATGGAAAGCTAGCGTTGCCAGATTTTAATTTGGAGAACACACAATTTATTTTTGACTAATTGGTCCAGTAGGAACAGGAGTAGAATCTAAACAGCTTGGGAAGTCTATGGCCAGGCAACAGAGAAGGGGAGGAATTTAATCAACAGGCGGCCTGTTGGCAGATTTCTAGGCTGACTTAATCGATGTGCTTATTTCTCAGGTAAGGACCTCACAATTATTTGGACCTGATTTCACTATACTTCATTCTTTTTATGATGTTATAAAGTAACTAGTTTGGAATTCCTTTTCAGGCCACACCAAAGAATCCTATATAATAAAATGCTAATATGCAAATCAACCGAAGGGCGGAACGACTGGTCACTATGACACACACTGACCACCAGCGGGCAGACGCTCAACGCAGGAGCTGCCCCCTGGTGGTCAGTGCACTCCCACAGGGGGAGTACTACTCAGCCAGAAGCCGGGCTCACAGCTGGCGAGTGCAGTGGCAGTGACAGGATCCACTGCAGTTGGACATCCCCCAAGGGCTCCCAGATTGCGAGAGGACACAGGCTGGGCTGAGGGACCCCCCCAGTGCATGATTTTCCTGCACCGGGTCTCTAGTAAAAAAATAAAACCCCACACTTCCTTTTTGTCCTGACTGAAGTGGAGAAATGAACAGTGCCTAGAAGTTGTGATTCTGAGCTTAAGCTTCACTCGAATGTAAATCATTTTTAGACTACAATAAAGTTAGCAATTAAAACCTCTCTGGTATCCAGAATCAGTGTCAGCCACAATCACATTGGAGCAATGAACCCGAGACTGCACTCACCAGAGCTGTAAATCATAAACCCATCACCCTCCGGAGCAGGAGCAAAGGGAAGAAGTCAGTGAGTACTGTAATAGGTTCCATATGCTTTTTAAAGAAAGTCTTAAATAGTACCTAGACTTATGGATCACCGTACTTCTGTAGCAAAATTTTACATATGTGAATAAGAAGTGGGAGACACTGTCAATTTTTTGCTTCTGTTTTCTGCTCCTTTTTAAAAATAGTGGAATAATTGTTTATTTAGCTCTGGAAGGGCAAAGCTGGGGAAGTGAAATATGTTCCAGAGGATGTGAAGGAACTGGCAGAGTGGAGCATGAGGGGATGTGGGGAGCAGCTGACTCTAGGCTTTGGTAGCTAAGGAAGTACAGATAAGGAAGCACAAATTTCAGATAACCCTCTTGGCCTTTCCCCTGCTACTTGAGTGCAAAGAGTTAGTGTTTCTCTTTAAGCATTAAAGTTACAAAGCCATGAATAAATATGGCCACGATTCTGTGAAAAATCTGAAAGGCCATGGCAGAATGGAAAAGGAAGCTTCATTCCAAATGAGACATATCTATAGTCAAAATTGGCATTCTGCTGTGTGACCTTGAGCAATTAACTTCTCTGAGCTTCATTGTTACCTGAATAACAATTTAATACCTCCCAGAACTCTCCATGTAATGCCCTGTGCACATCTCTCTTCTAACACTTATCCTATCATTAAAAAATGTATCCTATAATTTTGAAACATCTTTCTCTTCATATGATTTCCGATGTTTCAGTGATTAGGATTAAGAGCTCCCAGTATGTAGGCTGATTAAAGGAAGACACATACTTATTTATCTTTATTCAACTCTGCCTCACGCACACCTTGAATGATGATTACGCTATAACTAAGTAAAATGTTAGGGACTTCCCCTTCCCTCCATGTGCATAGCATGGTGCTGGGTAAGGTTTAGGCAATCTAACGGCCATGTCCCTGGAAGTTGGCCATGTTGCGGCAGTAGGTCATATTGGCCCAGTGACCCCCTCAGCTAAGAAGGCAGGGATGCAAAATTTGCACAATTGCTATTGTGCTAAGAGGTCTGACTCCAAGACACAATCTCATCAGGTTTCCACTCTGGTTTATTGCAAATAGCAAGGTCAAGCTGTGGCAATGAAAAAGAAATGGAGAAAGTGGAAAGTCCTGTAAAAGTTTCAGGAGGGGAAATTAAAAGAGAAAAGAAACTGCAACCCAGTTGGAATGAAATGGTGACACAGAATGAAATGATCCTATTTCCCCTCAGACGGATGCTGCAATGGATTTTATACTGACTCTGAAACTCAAACCGACACCTAACCCAGTACTCAAGCCCCGCATTCCATCCACCCTTCGTGTGTTGGTATTGAAATTGAGACATTTCACAAATTTGGCTATCAAATACTGTGTGTGTGTGGAAAAAGGGCAGATAAAATGGGCCAATTAGACCACAGTCACATCTGTCCAAACTCTAACCCTTAACCTTAGTGAGAACATAATCTAGGATCAAACGCAGAAACCCTGCAGATGTACACAGTCATTCCATACAGCCTTTGAAGAGGCTGCGATGGCCGGCTGGCACTGTTCTGAAGGCCTGATGAGAAATCCAGCTTGGCCCTGCTAGGAATATTTTCAGTTTTAAAGAAAAAGGAGGTTCTAATTCAGTAACTATTTGATATATCCCAGCAAGGTTCTCCCCATAGGCTGAGTTGAAAACACCCCTGACTCTGTTGCTATGTAAAGCAGTTTTCAAATATGTTTCAGAAACCTCTTTGAGATTTGAGAATATAACTTGGTTTTATTTAGGCTTAAGATTTTTTGGTTCAACCCCAAAATAATGTGGGGTTCTATCTTTAATGGACCATGGAGGGTACATTCAATAGCTGCCTCTCATGCAACAATCCACATGAATGCAGGACCCATTCTCTATGGTGCACCCTATAGAACATGACATGAGAGGGAGAAAAAGGAAGAAACAAGAAAAAGCAGATGGTTTGTTCTTATAGAGTTAGCTAATAGACTATTTGAAAACAATTGAAAATCATTAACAATAATAATTGCACCTTTTCCAATATATGTGGAACATAACTGCATTTACTCAGGAAAATGTCATTATGCTATGGCAAGTTCAAGTGTTTGGGAGGGTTTCTTAGAATTCAGTAAGCTATTGCTTTGACTTTTAAATATATATATATGAATTTAAATTAAAACTTTTTTTTTTATTGATTTCAGGGAAGAAGGGAGAGGGAGAGATAGATAGAGAGATGGAAACACCAATGATGAGAGAGAATCTTTGATTGGCTGCCTCCCACAAGCCCCTTTACTGGGAATCAAGCCCACAACCTGGGTATGTGCCCTGATGGGGAATGGAACTGTGACCTCCTGGTTCATAGGTCGATGCTCAACCACTGAGCCACACCAGCCAGGGCTTCTTCTTCTTCTTTTTTTAAAAATTTGCTGTGGGTACACAGGTCACCAGGGGATAAGCCCACAAGATTTATGTAAGAGTCAGAGTCGGGAAGCAGCATCTCTAGTGGTTCCTCTTTGATTTCATTGTCTCTTAGTGTTCTTCTGTTCACATGGTGATGGAGCTTTTGATCCTACGTGGAATGGGTTTGCCAGATTATATCACAGATGCAGATGAAAAATGCTGAGAAGAAAGTAAAAAATGTAAGCCAGTGGTAGAACTCCCCCTAACACAAGGCAACACAGATCCCGCCCTTGCCCATGCTGGATGGATATTGGACCCATTCCTGTGTCCCTCGCGCCACTTATGGCATTTAGTCCTATATCAGAGGTCAAGGTCAGGGAAGGGACAGCATAGTTAGATGGAAATGAAGATGCTGCTCTAAATATAAAGCTTTCTGCATCTAGTTAGTCTAGCAAATTGGTGTCTGGGTATTCAGCAGTACCAACTAGATATAATCACTACTGTGGGAAACTAATCAAGAGTCCTCTATATGGAGCAAGATGTTACCTGACCTAATGAAAGGAATTATAATTAAGAATACATGATATGTGTAGAAATCATGGTTTCCTTGCTGCTTAGAGACTGAGGGGATGAGGGTTGGCCTTGCGCCAGGTCACCACACATGCCTCTCCCAGAAGTGTTTTCTTGAAAGAGATTTTCACCCAACATGACCTATGGCCTAGTAAAATGACTGTAAATAAGTAGAATAGACTTCTGGTTTTGATAAAGTAAAAGATTGAGAACAGACTGCTCTTTAACCTGACATGTAGAAAGGTCAATCTATTTGGAAGTTAGTTTACAATGATTTTGTGTGTTAACTGATAAACTCAACAGATATCCTTCCCCTGCACCTAACATTATTAGGTTCTTGAATTTCTCCCATGAGAAGCCACCTCTGAATCCTTTCAAGAGCTCAGATTCCTGGGAATTTAGATATTCAACATCAATGGACATGATGCCATTCTATAAGTGCAGTATCAACTGTGAAAGCAGAGCAGTGCAGTGTGGTAGTGAGGGCATAACGGGGTTATGGCTAGAGAAACACTCTAGGGCTTGTTCCTTAATATCTCTTGATTTGAGCTTCTCCTGAAGCTGTTTTGAGGATGAACTGATGCTTATGAGGTGCAAGCCCAGAGCCAAGTGTAGGTGAAAGCTAAATTCATTGTGGTGGGTTGGAGCAGGAGGGGAATGTTAAGGATGTTGCTGTCTTGACTGTTGGGACCTAAAGGATGGCTCTGATCTGAATCAGCTCGACTGCCTTCAACTTAAAGATAACATTTAGCCTGTGACTACTGAAGTGGATGGTGCTTCCCTAAGGGCTTTTGTATTTTGCCCTCGTTCAGCCAGTTAGAGCTGGAGTCATAGAATTGTGAAACACTTGAGTTTGGGACAGTCATGTGATTTATAGTCTCATCTCACTTTATGCTGAGCTTTTTATTGTAATAAAAATGCAGGCCATAAACTTTTTAGTTTGATGTAGTCCCATTTGTTTATTTTTTTCTTTCGTTTCCCTTGCCTGAGAAGATATATCTGAAAAAATATTGCCTATGTTTTCTCCTAGGATTTTTATGGTTTCAAGTCCAACATTTAAGTCTTTAATTCATTTTAAGTTTATTCTTGTGTGTGGCGTAAGAAGGTGGTCTAGTTTCATTTTTTTTGCATGTATCTGACCAATTTTCCCAACACCTTTTATTGAATAGACTATCTTTACCCCATTGTATGTTCTTGTCTCCTTTGTCAAATTTTGACCATAAAAGCCCGAGTTTATTTCTGGGCTTTTTATTCTGTTCCATTGATTTATATGTCTGTTGTTATGCCAGTATCATGCTGTTTTGATTACTATGGCCTTGTAGTATAGTTTGATATCCGGTAGTATGATTCCTCCAATTTTGTTCTTCTTTCTTTCTCAAGATTGCTGAGACAATTTGGGGTCTTTTGTGGTTCATATACATTTTTGGAATATTTTATCTAGTTCTGTGAAATACGCCATTTAAAGGAATTGATAGGTACCTTGATAGGAATTGCATTGAATCTCTAGATTGCTTTGGGTACTATGGATATTTTAATGATGCTGCTCATATATATGTTTATTTCTTGGCTCTCAATTCTGTTCCATTGGTCTGTGTGTCTATTTTTCTGCCACTGTGATACTGTTTTGATTATTGTAGCCTTTTAATACAATTTGAAATCAGGGAATGTACATCCAGAAAGCAACATATTCCTATCCATGAACACAGTATATTCTTCCATTTGTATCTTCTTCGGTGTCTTATAATTTTCCAAGTGCAGGTCTTTTACATCCTTGGTTAAATTTATTCCTAGGTATTTTATTTTATTTTTAAAATATATTTTTATTGATTTCAGAGAGGAAGGAAAGAAGAGAGATAGAAACATCATTGATGAGAGAAAATCATTGATTGGCTGCCTCCTGCATGCCCTACACTTGGGATCAAGCCTGCAACTTGGGCATGTGCCCTGACCAGGAATCGAACCATGACCTTCTGGTTCACAGGTTGACGCTCAACCACTGAGCCACACTGACCAGGTGGTATTTTTTTTTTTTTGGGGGGGGGCGGATGTAATTGTAAATGGGATTGTTTTCTTAGTTTCCATTTCTGATTGTTCATTATTGGTGTATAAAAATACAGCTGATTTCTGGATGTTTATTTTGTATCCTGCTACTTTACTAAATTCATTTATCAATTCTAGTAGGTTTTTTGAGGGGGGAATCTTTAGGGCTCTCTACATACGGTATCATGTCATCTACAAATAATGACAGTGTTACTTACTCTTTTCTAATTAGGATGCTTTTAATTTCTTCTTCTTGTCTGATTGCTGTGGTTAGGACTTTCAGTACTATGTTGAATAAGAGTGATGAAAGCAGATATGCCTGTCTTGTTCCCAATCTTAAGGGAAACACAGTTTTTGCCCATTGAGTAGGATGTTGGCTATGGGTTTATCATATATGGCCTTTATTACACTGAAGTTTGTACCCTTTAGTCCCACTTTGCTGAGAGTTTTTATCATAAACTAGGGGCCCAGTGCATGAATTTGTGCACCTTGAAAGGAACTGTGGGCCATGAGGCTGCGGTGGGCACAGGGGTAGGTCTCGGGCCATCCTCCATGCCCCTGCTCAGCCCCTCCTGCCTCAGCCCCCAGTGCCCTGTCGGCCAGCAGGCAGCCCCTCTCCCACCACCGCAGCTCCCATGCGCTGACGGCGCCGGCCCCGCTCACACCTGCTGATGGCACAGAGCAATTGGGGCCAGCACTGTCAGTGGGTGCAAGTGGCGGCTGCTGCCCTGATCGCCCCTTAGGAGCAGGGGGAGGTGGAGAATCCCTCAGGAGCGATCAGGGCCAGCAGCTGCCACTCACTCCTGCTGATGGTGCCAAGCGATCAGAACCGGCGCTGGGCACCAGCAGCAGGTGCAAGTGGCGGTTCCAGTCCTGGCTGCGGGTGCGAGTGAGGCCGGCGCCAGTAGTAGGTGCGAGCAGCGGGTCTGGTGCCAGCAGTGGGTGCGAGCGGAGCCATTGTTGGCAGAGAGTGCGAGAGGCGGCTGCTGGCCCTGATCGCCTCTCAGGAACAGGGGGAGGTGGAGAAGAGCTGAGGGGTGATTGGGGCTGGCAGCCACCTCTTGCACCTGCTGACAGCGCCAAGCAATCGGGGCCAGTGCCGGGCACCGGCAGTGGGTGCAAGTGGCAGCTCTGGCACCAGCAGTGGGTCTGAGCGGGACTGGCGTCAGCAGCAGGTGTGAGCACCTGGAGGGACCTTGGCGCACGGGAGCAAAGAATTTTTAGTAACTACCATAGGCTTGCCCCAATGACAGCAACGGGCACCCTGCCTTGGTCTGGCACCTCCGCTCACCTGCTTCACCATTCTGGCACGGCCGCCGGCCGCCATGTTTCATGCTCTGCCACCTACTGCAGATGCCCACCATGTTCCACGCATGCCCCCTGGTGGTCAGTACACGTCATAGCGACCGGTTGTTTGGTTGTTCTGCTGTTCAGTCTCTTTGCATATTAGGGTTTTATATATATAGATGGGGCTGTATTTTTTTTTTTTAAATATATTTTATTGATTTTTTTACAGAGAGGAAGAGAGAGGGATAGAGAGTTAGAAATATCGATGAGAGAGAAACATGGATCAGCTGCCTCTTGCACACCCCCTACTGGGGATGTGCCCGCAACCAAGGTACATGCCCTTGACCGGAATCGAACCTGGGACCCTTGAGTCCGCAGGCTGACGCTCTATCCACTGAGCCAAACCGGTTTCGGCAGGGGCTGGATTTTATCAAGTACTTTTTCTGCATCTATAAATGCGATCATGTGATTTTTATCCTTCAGATTGTTTATGTGGTATATCACATTTATTGATCTATCAGTATTGTATTAACCTTGAATTTTCAGAATAAATTCCACTTGATCATGGTGTATGATCTTTTTAATGTATTGCTGGATCTGGTTTGCTAATTTTTTTTGAGGATTTTAGCATCTATGTTCATCAGGGATATTGGCCTACCATCAACAAAGTGAAAAGACAACCCACTGAATGGGAGAACATATTCACCAATGATGCATCTGATAAGGGGCTAATATCCAAAACTTAAAAAGAACTTCAACACCAAAGAAACAAACAATCAAATTAAAAAATGGGCAAAGGACTTGAATAGACACTTCTCAGAAGAGGACATACAGATGGCTTATAGATAAATGAAAAGATACTCAATGTCACTAATCATCAGAGAAATGCAAATTAAAGCCACAATGAGATATCACCTCACACTTGTCAGAACGACTATCATCCATAAATCAACAAACAAGTGTTGGTGAGAATGTGGAAAAAAGGAAACCCTCATGCACTCTTGGTGGGAATGCAGATTGGTGCACCACTGTGGAAAGCAGTATAGAGTCTCCTCAAAAAATTAAAAATTAAAAATGACCCAGTGATTCCACTTCTGGGAATATATCCGAAGAAACCCAAAACACTAACTTGAAAGAATATAGGCACCCTATGTTCAGTGCAGCATTATTTATAATAACCAAGATTTGTTAGAAGCCCAAGTGCCCATCAGTAGATGAGTGGATAAAAAAAGTTGTGGTACATATACTCAATGGAATACTACTTGGCCATAAAAAAGAAGGAAATCTTACTTTTTGCAACAGAATGGATGGAGTTGAAGTGTATTATGCTAAGTGAAACAAGCCAGTCAAAAAAAAGACAAGTACCAAATGATTTTACTTGTATATGGAATCTAATGAACAAAATAAACTAACAAATAAAATAAACACAGACTCACAGAGAATAGACTGACAGCTTTTAGAGGGAGTAGGATTGGGGGATGGGTGAGATGAAGGGGAAGGGATTAAGCAAAAAACAAAACAAACCCAAAATTGATAGACACACACAACAATATGGTGATTACCAGAGGAAAAAGGTGGTGGGGGGAGGTAGAAGAGGGTAAAGTGGGGTGGGGGGGGTAAATGGTGATGGAAGGAGATTTGATTTTGTGTGTTCAGGATATCTGAACACACAATACAATATACAGATGATGTATTATCGAATTGTATAACTGAAACCGATATAATTTTATTAACAAACTAGAGGCCTGTTGCATGAAGAGATTTATGCAATAGGCCTTCCTTCCCTTGGCTTCCAGCACCGGTTTTCCTCCGGCACCCGGGACCCAGGCCTCGCTCCAGCCAGAGTCTGCCTTCTTCATCTTTGCTACAGACTCAGGCTGGAGTCTGCCATCTTCGTCTTTGCTGCTTCGCTGCAGACTACAGCTGGAGTCTGCCATTTTCATCTTTGCTGCAGTCTTGTCTTTGCTGCAGCACTCCGTGCCCGGAGCAGCTGTGCAGCCGCCATCTTTGGCCTTCTAATTTGCATACTCACTCTGATTGGCTGTGGGTGTAGTGGAGGTACGGTCAATTTACATGTTTGTCTATTATTATGTAAGATGTCACCCCAATAAAAAAAATGCAGGCCATAGGAAATGTAGTCCCTTAGAATTCTCTCTTTCTTAGAACCTGAGGGATTCTTCCTGTTCTCAGCTTCTGATCTGTTTAGATATCCTCTCCCTCCCCCATGTCTGTTTTGCAAATTTGTTTCCAGACTGCCTGGGCTGAATGGAGACCAGGAAAGGAGCCCAGCTGTTTTCCTGGTGTTGGCTCTCTGTGCTGAGCAGGAATTGCTGAGCAAAAGAGCAGCATTTCTCCAAGGAGGTTCACAAGGGTAGTACAAAAACAGTCTGGTTTTGTGTTTTTTTTTAAGGCTTTTTAAAAAATAATTCTTAAAAACTTCTGCCAAGTACTATCAGTGAGGGGGAAAAGTACATAAAGTCTGAAGTGCAGTTGGACCAGCCTTTAAAAAATATCAACTTGAATGAAGCAGGAATGTCTTGCATTTCTTTAATTTTCTACATTTAACAGGAGACAGTTGCAGTCAGAGAGAGGCACTTCGGACTCCACAGACTCTATTGTGCAACCTCGCTCAGTCTTGAGTGAGACAGTACATAACTAAAATGCCTTTCAAAATGATTGCCCAATGATTGACATTTGTTCCAAATACATCATAGTGGCAAATGCTTAATCTTTTATTTCAGTAAAGGTTTTATTTTTTTAATGGAAAAAAAATAAAAAAATTTTAAAGATGATTGAGCTTTTTTTTTTTTTAAATGAAGCAATAAATTTATGTCTAGCCTTGCTCTCAAAAAGCTGGCAGTCTAGCAGGGGTGACCAGAGTAAGGTGAGGAAAGCAAATAGACTAGAAGGCTGCTGAAAGTCCGAAGAGGAAGAGGTAACGAGGATCTGTTTACCTCCTAATAGATTGACATATACAGTCACTTTAAACTCAACCAACTTCTAGTATTGCAGTGAGGGGATTTGATATGCCTCCTTTCCTCTGACAAACACTGCCCAGCACTGGGAATCTCTCTATGCCATAGCCTCCTGGAGTCCTTTCCATCCGACATCTGTCTGTGCCCCAGTCTTTATTTCACACAGGAATCCTGGATCCCAGAGAGCTGCTTTTGTCCTGTTTTCAAGAGGAAGAGACTGGGGAGACCACTATGATGTACCCCCACAATTGGGAAGGCTGTATCTTAAGACCTTTTTGGATTCCCCAATTCGTAAACACCACAATGACCATCATGACTAGAGAAGTCGGCCACTGAACCAGTATCTGGATGCTAAGGATTAGCAAGTGCACCAAACACCAGCTTTACAAAGCCTTAGCAAACTTACAGTTGACAAGGTGTCAGAGCATCTTGTGTTGTTCTCAAGTAGTCAAAACTCAGATGTTATATGCATGAATGCCAAAGGGCTATTATATTATCATATTGTTTGTCTGACTTGAATAATGCATAATGTGGGAATAAATACACAATATGAGATAAATCACAGCCTCATTTAGTAGTGTAAAACCCTCAGCTGGACCAGAAAAATAATTCAATGCTTATTAGTTTTGTTTTCTACATTTGCGGGGAGGTGGATGCTTTATTTTATAAATGTAAGGGATCTCAGCAGTCTTGCAATCTATCTGTTCCTAGTGAAGATGAGGAAACGGAGGCTGAGAAAAGTGAACTGGTTTGCCCAATGGTTACATAGAGGATTTACTGTAGCCTCCTGATTTGAACCCAGTCTTCTGACTGGAATTTCAGTGCTTCTTTGTATTATGCTATTCTGAATCTTTGAGTAAATGCAAAGACTGTTGTTTATTTATTATTAGTTTTTAAAATAATTTTTTTATTTTTTAATTACAGTTGACATATAATATTACATCAATAGACTTGTAGGTGGGAGAGTTGTAGGTATTAGGAGATAACTGTAAACAAACCTGTCTTATCTGGACAGGAGCTCAGGTCATTAGGAGGAAGAATGAGGATGAGAGAAGATAAGAGGAAAGAATGGACAGAAATGCCAGTAATCACTGGAAGATACTGGAACGGGGCAAATGCCAGGCATTTTTAAGATTAGAATAAATCTGAGTTGAGTTAAAAAATAAAAAATAAATTATTCAGGTAGAAGCAAGAGTTTGTGTGTGTAAAGCAGAAACACTGTATGATTAATTCACATGGTGGGATCTGCAGGGGCAGGAGAAAAGCATGGTTCTAACAGATAATGATAAACACCAACCCATTTCAGCAAGGTTCTGAATATTAACACTTTTTCCCCAAAAAAGTATGTAAAGAAGAGAGGGAGGAGGAAAAGATAATGATATAGAGGGATGTCTCATACATTATTTACTATCATCAGAAGGAAAGTCAAATTCAATAAAGTACATGTTGATTTATCAAACAAAATCCAGCATGGAGTTTAATACAATAAATACAGATTTCAGTAAAATTGTACCCTAGTACTTATTATTATTTTAAATCCTCACCCCAGGACATGCTTAATAATTTTAGCAAGAGGGGAAGGAAGAGAGAGAGAGAGGGAGGGAGAGAGAGAGAGAGATAGGAAGAGAGAGAAACATTGATTGGTTGCCTCCCAATGTGCTCCAACCAGGGATCAAACTCACAACCTAGGTATGTGCTCTGACTGGGAATCAAACCTGCAACCGCTTGGTGTAAGGGACAATGCTCCATCCAACTGAGCCACACCAGCCAGGGCCCTAGCACTTACATTTAAAGCTATGGTTTAAAAATGTTCATGGGAGTTATGGATAATTTTTATCAAATGGCAGAAACAGACACTGGTAATGTTAAAATTTTGTGTTCTTAGCTTGTCACTTAATACTTACGATTTTAAGATTAGCCCCTTAGGAATTGCTCATTTACTTTTGGTACTTATTGATCATTTAGGATATGAAGCTGTCGTGAGCCCTCTGTTACGACCATAGAAAATACGATGGCCATTAGTCAATGATTATTTTTGAAGAAATGGGAAAAATGCTATTATATTATACATGTTATATCATAAGCATAGTGTAGTAAATATTTTAAAATAAAAATACAGACCTTACAAGCACAAATTTTAAAGATAAAAATGTATTTAAGGAAATACTTTCTCATTGATAATACTATATTTTTGATTATTTATATATTTTTATTATTTATATAACCATAATCAAATTATTAGTTTCACTAACTTCTGTTATCAATTTCTGGTACGATAGCTATAATTTATAAATATTGATTAGAATGGTGTTTGGATATAACCTAACTTTAAAGATATTAATAAAAAACCTTTCAGCTTTGGTGGACATGTTAGGGCTCTGGGATTTGATTTGATGGCACAGTGACCTCAACAACCCTTCCACGGCTTTTCTCATCTGCAGAGTGTTTCTCAGGGTCGAGCACAAGCACCTTCCTGGCCCTTGTGTTGCTTCTCATGCAGTAGAAACAGTGGATAATCACAAACCTTTTACACTTACACAAACACAGTCCTCAAGCGATGGTATTTTACATTTTTGAGCAGAATTTTGCTTCCGTGTTACCTGATCAGATATGTGCCTTTATACACATACAGCTTCCTTTTCCACTCCACCTCCAACTGAAGTGTGATCTCACCATTCAGTGGTTTAAACAAAGGGTCTGCTGTGGGTTTCAGGTGTTTTAGTTGACAGTCTTCAAAACTGATTTCCAGAAGAGCTCATAGAGCTCATAAGGTTTATGATATTTTTAGACAAATTATTGAATAGAATTGAAGATTCTGCCTTTTAGTTTTACAGTGCGTTCACCTTGCCTGTTGCAGGAGCTTGGATTAGTGGTGCTTGTATGGAAGTTGGCCTGTAAGCCTTGACTGTGTGTTTTAAGAAAAAAGGCAGTAGGTCAACTCTAAGATATGCAGCATGTCAGAGGTAGAGAAGGTCTACATATTCCTCCTGCTTTATAGACTCCAGTATGTAGACTTCCGGGGAAACAGATAGGAAACCTATAATGCATGTTTAAAGAAGGTATGGAGTGGAACTTACGATTTGAAGAGAGAAAAGGTAGGTAGGTGGCAGGATGGGCTATATGATATGTGGGGGCCAGTGAAAAATGAAAATGCAGGGCCATTTGTTTGAAAATTCAAAATTTTAAGACAGTGACAATAGAACATTCAACCAAGTATGGGGCCCTTCTGAGCTCAAGGCCTGTGTGACTGCACAGGGCGCACTCATCAAGCCTGCCCTGGCCAGAAGTTGAGATGAGAGCAAAAAGAAAAAGGGATAATCTATTTGTCCTGTGTTTCCCTTCCTCTTTCTATCCCACCCTTATCTATGTACTCATCAGATGTGACCATCTGTGCAGGGGGGACTGTGGGGCCAATTAGCTAAGACACTGACACTTTAGTCTGTGGGGAGGGGCCTGAGAGAGGGGTTGTATTACACCATGATGGGGACGGGGATGGGGGTTGAAGGTCTTCTGAACTGACTTAGGACAGAGAGCATTATCTTGGAAACCTTACAGCTTTCTAGCAATGTATTAAAGCTACTTCTCTGAATCTAACCTTTCATTGCTGTAAAATGGTGATAGCTACCTTGCAGAGTAATTGTAGGGATTAGAGATCATGCAGAAGATACCCAGCATGGTGGCTGGTATGCAATGGGAGTGCAATAGATATTTCATGTATAGTCTTTTTGTGTGTGCACGAGTGAAGAGATGTATTGAGTGAGGCTGGGTGAAAAGGCCTTCAAGTCTCAGGGTGGAGGATCTCAAAATGCTTGAAGAGCCTCATAAGAGCTGGCTGCCTCTCTGCATCCATCCTTAGTTCCCAAGTGCTTTGGGATGGCTTAAAACTCCGAATTGTATCTTCTTCCCAAGCAGGGCAAGGAACGATCTGGGGGAAGTCAGTACACAGTAGAGTTCAGTCCAACGCTGAAAATTTGCCAACTTTCACCCACGCTGCGGAGATGAGAAAGCAGCTGTGGGCAGACACCAGTGAGGGTATGGGATCGCTGGGATACATTAGGCTTAAAGATGTCCCATTGTTCACCCTGAGATTTTGTAGTTTGTGTATTTTATCCTGTTACGTTTCCATGATACACAAAGGACTCAGCCAAAACCATTTCATGTAGTTTTCCCACTTTGTTTTGATTTATTATTTGTTGTTTACAGTGTTATCTCCAATAACAACAATGGAATTTCCTTTCCTACTAACCTGGCCTGTTTCCATTTTGCCTGTTTATTTGAATTTCCTTTTTGGACTGAAATCTCCGCATGACTCTGCTTTGTTTATTTCCTTGCATGTACGTGTCAGCGGCATTTATTAGTATGTCCACTCAGAACAACTTTGTTCATTAATTATAAAGGTCCTGTTTCCTGGTTCCTAGGGGGAGTGTCTGAAGTGCGCCAGCTTGCTCAGTAACTGTAAGTCGGTTTGGGTTAGCGGCTTCCTCATCACTGCTTTCTGCAGGCAGACGGCTTGCTCTCCATGGCTTACAGATGAAAAGGGAGGCAGCAAAGTAACTCCACCGCCGAAGGCCCTTTTCTCAAATCCGCTGACTTAACCCTGCCCACTTATCAGTGTTGATTTCCATTTGCTTTTATTTAGGCAGTGTGCTATGTGAGGACCTGCTTTTTGCAGACATGCTCAATTCCTTGAAGATGGGTCCGTGAAACCTAGTCTGTAGTTAACAATAAGCAACTGCAGCTCGCAGTGCTAGCTGCTTGGGAGTGTACGATGAATGTTAGAGTTGGCCCTTTCTTATGAAGGGCTTACAGCCAATAACAAAGTTAAAGAGGTAACTTGACTTATCCATCTGTTACCTGAATATATTAGATCTGGATTCTCATGATTGACTGAATTAACCAATTCATCAAACATTTATTTAGTACTTACCCTGTTACATGACACCACATCTAGTGTCAAGATGCTTAAAAGGCCAGAAGGTAGAAATAGAATTGAAAGCAAATAAATATAATAAAGTCTTGCAGGTAACCTGATGGAAATCTGTCCAGAGTATACACAGAGATTAACAAAGGAGGAGTCTAGTCTCTTGGGGGTGGGTGGAGAGGAAGCGTCACCAACAAAGACAAAAGGTACTGGATATATTTGAGGTCCATAAGTACTTTTTAAAAATATATATTTTATTGATTTTTTTTACAGAGAGGAAGGGAGAGGGATAGAGAGTTAGAAACATCGATGAGAGAGAAACATCGATCAGCTGCCTCCTGCACACTCCCTACTGGGTATGTGCCCGCAACCAAGGTACATGCCCTTGACTGGAATCAAACCTGGGACCTTTCAGTCTGCAGGCTGACACTCTAGCCACTGAGCCAAACCGGTTAGGGCTATAAGTACTTTCAAATGGCTGAAACAGAGTGGCTAAGAAGGCAGGAGGGCGTGGTGGGAGAAGGCAGGTGGAGGAAGGCAGACATAAAGGGCTTTGAATGTCACATTAAGGTGTTTGGATTTTATTCTCTGGGAAAAGTTTCAGGTAGGTGGAACATCATCATTAGATTTTCTTTTTAGAAAAATTACCCTGAGAAGGGCAGATTCAGGGGGACCTGAATGGAGGCCAGAAGATTCCTTTGGACAGTATGGTGCTGAGCAGGCATGATGTGATTCTGAATAAGCCAATGGCAGATAGAAAGATATCAAGGAGTAGACTTTATAGAATAGCTATCAATTTTAAATATTGTTTTTATATAGCAACTGCTGATGAAACTGGAGCTCAAGAAAGTAACACAGCCAATAAACATAGAAGAGAATCTTCCTCTGTGCTTCCATTTGCCATTAGGAAATGTGGTTATTGTCACACTATCCTATAACACTCTATACAGCGATTACTTGTATACAACCCTTTCTGCCCCGCGGCACTAAGCTTCTTAAGGTTAAGATTCAAACTACCGAATTATTTGCGTATGCCCAGCATGGAGATTCGTATAAACAAGTGTGCAATCGTTTGATACCACGGCCAGTGCTTCTTGCACGTGCACTGCATGGCATGCAGTGTGGGAGCATCCCTCAGGCTCATCTTACAGCCACCCATTTCCACCTCTCCTCCGGAGGGGCCAGAGCCAGGGGACAAGCTGAGGATGCTTTTTACTTTGCTTTCACATTTACTAGTATATCACTTCATTCATCGTCAAGATGCGTCTCTCCCTCCAGAAGCCTGTGTTAAAATACCAAGAACAAACATTGAAAATATAAAAAGTGGCCGTAAAAGTTGACGCTTTTGTGATACTGTTGTCTGTGGTCTCATTATTCACAATCAAGCATGATAATTTGCTTCTCTCTCTCTTTTTACGTTACTTAATGTTTTAACCTAGATCACACTTTATTCTCCACACAGGTCCGTGATGCCTCCCGCCTGGCTCTTTCAAGATGGAGGGGAAGCCTGTGGGAGAGCCTACTCAAGTGGTGTCTAAATTCAAACTTCCCATCAAGGTGGAAGGCACAGGGCACTGGCTGGAGGAAGATCATGCTCGAATATGGGACGTTTTAAAGACAGAGGAGGTAAGACAGCCCTAAGTAACACAGGTGGTGCAGTGGTGGATTTTCTTCCCCTTGAGGCTGTAATTCTGAGTGTAGCCAGCACCACAGGCACTTCTGACTGGAGAACAGTGAGTCAGGGTGATGTCCCTTGGACATTAATGGCTCCACAGGGATTCAGCCAACAGAGATAGCACTTAGGCCTTAAAATGTACACGTAGACATTCTTCTTGTCCAATCCTACCAAATCTAATTGGGAAATAAAATCATGGGCAGAAAGTTGATAACGAAGGATCAATCATAAGTGGAAGTATATACATTTGTTGTTTGACAGCTACGCGATCAGTTAGGGCTCTTTGGTTGCAAGCAACAGACATGAACTCTGACTAATTTACAAGAGATGGGAAGTCATTGGAGGATGGTGGGAGGCTCACAGAATTGATGAGTTGTTTGGAAAAGTAGGCTTAGAAGTAGGTCAGGAACCAAGTCAGTAGGAACTGCTCAGGGTACTGCTCCTGGTATAAATTCCAAAGGGCTTCCCACCCTCTCCTCATTCTCACATTTCTCTGCTCAAGATGCAAAGCCATGGGGGAGAGAGGCTTACTGTCAAGCTTAGTCATATGTTTTTCTCTTCTGTAAAGAGAGAAGGATGCTGCCATGAGAAATCATTATACCAAGTCCTCACAGCACTTGTGTTTAGAGTTCAAATCTCACTTTTTTTTACTTAACATGTTTCTAAGTTTTTAAGATTCAGCGACATTAATATATACTAGAGGCCTGGTGCATGGATTCGTGCACCGGTGGGGTCCCTTGACCTGGCCTGTGGGGATCAGTGAACCTCCGCATTGCCACACCCCGGTCTTACCTGCCAGCTTCTCAGGCTACAGCCCACTGTCCGTATTGTTGATCCTGCACAGCATGAAGTAGTGTGTGAAGCGGCAGGCAGCTGGGGAGGAGCCCAGCACCCAGCACTGGGCTGGGTGCTGCGCCACTCCCGCTCATCCTGGCCCGCTGCACCTACCACCCGCCCCCAAGGTGCTCAGGGGGAGTGTCCGTGGGAGAGGCTCGAGCTGCTGCAGCTGCACTTGACAGTCGTCAGCCCAGCATCTGTCAGCTGAGTGGTGCTCCCGCTGTGGGAGCGCACTGATCACCAGGGGGCAGTTCCTGCATTCAGCATCTGCCCCCTGGTGGTTAGTGCGTGTCATAGCTACCAGCTGGTCATCTGGTCATCTGGTCCTCTGGTTCCTTAGGATTTTATATATATATATATAGATAGTATTAATTTATTAATTCTCACTGTTGAATAATATACCATTATGTGGCTATACCATGATTTATTTATTCATTGTTATGTTGATGGACATGTCAATTATTTTCAGTTTTTTTGGTCATTATAAAGAATGCCACTATGAACATATTTATACATGTCTTGTGCCCCAGTGTAAGAGTGTTCCATGTGTTAGAATTTTTCTAGTTTAATATTTATTAGATAATTTTTGAGTTGAGTATGTACAAGTTCTATTTTACAAGTTATTGCCATATTGTTTCCCAAAGTGGTACCAATTTACACTCCCACTAGCAGTGCACAAAGTTTTCCCTATTCCACATCCTTGTCAACTTTTGAAATTGTCAGATTTCTTAACTTTTCTAATCTAGTTGTTATAAAATAGAATCTCGTTTTTTTGCTTTTTTTTTTTGTCATTTCAGTTTCATCTCAGATCATTTTTCTTTTTCCTGTAGAATTTACTTTTCTAAGATTCTAACTATAGCAAAAGTCTTTGTTTGTTTGTTTGAAAATGCCCTTATTTCAAGTAACCTCTTAGAATAAATAGTTTACATAGATATAGAATTCTAGATCACTTTCCCTCAGTACATTGAAAATATTACATTTTTCTCTGTCTTCCACTGTTTCTGTGGTAAATTAGCTGAAGTCTAATTTTATTTCATTGGATATAATGCCACTTATCTCTATTTAGATTTCCACTTTTTTGCTGTTTTTCACTTTTATTCTTCTGTGTTTAGGTGTGAATTTCCTTTTATTTAACCTCTTGAAATTCATAGAGCCTCCCAAATATATTGGTTGGCGTTTTTCATCAGTTTGGAAACATCTCTGTAATCTTTTAAAATAATTACTTTTGCTTTATTTTTCTTTTGTAACTCCAACAGTATTTGTTTGCTTTTCTCACATTTTGATCATATTCCTTAAATTCTCTTTCAAAGTTACTATCTTTATTCCTCTCTGTGTTGCATTTTGATGAAATTTAGATGCATCTTCCAATTCACTAATTATCTCATCAGTTATATCTAATCTGCCCTTTAACTCAACCAATGAGTCTTAAATCTCAGTTGTATTTTTTACTTCTAGAAGTTCTGTTTTCTTTTGAAATTTTCTAGTACTTTTTTTCCTCCTGCGTTCTATGCATATTTTTAATTTTTAAGACTGTCAAGAACTGCGAAGGGTCTGAGATTTTATGCTAGTTGCAAGTTAGCTCGCCACAGTTGTATATATGCTGAAAGAAGACATGAGACTTGAATCAGAGGCAAAAAAACTTTACTAATCACTGAAGAAGCAGTAGCCAGAGTGTCAACATGTTTGTTTTGGTTCCCTATATCCTAAGTCCTATAGGAGTGACACAGAGAGCTACCTGCACTTGGGAGGATCACTGATCTTGGGGAACTTGCCAGTTTATAGTAGACAGTAAACAAGGCTATCCTTTCTCCAAGTGGGAGACATTATCTTATCCTTTAAACCTTAAAGTTTAAGGTTACCTGCTGCAAACACAGGCCTGAAAAATGGTCTCGGTAAAGATCAGCCAGGCCTTGATTTTTTTGGCACACCAAGCAAGACATGCAAGAACAAGAGAGACATATGGAGGAGTATTTCTCCACAATATTAGATACAATGGTTTTCTGATTTGCGTTGGAAATTATAATAGCTATGAGTCTTATTCTACTATATGTTCTTTGTGTTGGCTCTTGCACATAGTGTTTTATTTCTTTGTGTGTTTTATGATTTTTGACTGTGGGTTCACCTTTCTTGGAATGAAGGGAGTTTTCTCCAGAGAGAACTTGCAATTACTTCTGGGAGCATTACCAGCTGGAATTCACTTTAAAGTACATTCTTAGCTTGTGGTTTTTCAGACCACTCACTGTGAATATAGGCTGGAAACCTATGGATGGGTATGCTTGTCGTAATTAATTCTAAGGGGAAATGACTCCCCCCGCCCTTCCCTATTGCTACTCAATACCATATTTCAAGATAAGCTACTTTCCTTCTTCCAAGTTCACCTTAATGTTGAAGGAATAACATTTTGGGGTTCCAGGTTTATGCCGTGGGTATTCCCTATAGATTTTCTCTATTGAGTCAATCCTGGACTTTGTCTATTGTTCCCTGTGTCCTTTAAAGTAATAAAACCTATATTAGTTAGAGTAGCACTAATGTAACAAACACAACAAAAAAGTATGTGCTTAACACAATAAATGTTTATTTCTCAATCACATAGTAGTCCAGTTTAGAAGAGAATGCAGCCCTGGCCAGTGTGGCTCAGTGGATAGAGCGTCGGCCTGTGGACTGAAGGATCCCAGGTTTGATTCCGGTCAAGGGCATGTACCTCGGTTGCGGGCACATCCCCAGTAGGGAGTGTGCAGGAGGCAGCTGATTGATGTTTCTCTCTCGTTGATGTTTCTGGCTCTCTATCCCTCTCCCTTCCTCTCTGTAAAAAATCAATAAAATATATTTAAAAAAAAGAGAGAGAGAATGCAGCTTTTTTCCATATGGTGATTCAGGAACTCAGACTACTGAGCAATCCAATCAGGACCATGTCCATTAGTTTTAATTGTACTTCACTTATAAACCCTAAAGCACTGACATACTACTGGACACAAGTTGAAATAAATACATGACAATTGATTGATAAATCATTTTTATAGTAATTATGTAATCCTGTAATCATAATTTCATGGTAATATGTTGTTTCTCTAAATTATAACACCAACCAAAATATTGCCATCTCTGGGTACAAAGGTGATTCATTTGGTTCACTCGTGAATAGCACTAAGTGGTGATGATTATTGCTGACTGAATTTGCATTGAGTCATCCACAATGTGCTGGACTTATCTGTGTCCAGTGTTTTCCATTTGTGAAAAGGTTGCCAAGATAAGCAATGTTCTCCATGGCTGTGGAACAGAAATGTTCTCTGTGTAAAATGAAACTAGTGAATGCCTGTATGGAGACTGGACACATGACCTCTTCCTCTCTATCCAGCTCAGGAATGGGGCCTCGCATTGTAACATCCCATTTTTGGAGGAGGAAATAGTAATGTGTTCATCATGCATGCTTTGGAGATTAAATCATATTCATCCGAGGCACAGGAAGAGAGCGAATTAAAAAACACACACTGGATGACAGTTGGGACAAGCAGTGGGAGTGTATTGTATTAATCTTTGAAGAGTCAGCTCTTTGCTGAACTTAAAGGCTGTGGTTTGGTGACACTAGGGTTCTTCTTTGTGATTCTGAATGAATTTCTTTTTCTCTCTGCCACACATAACATGAGGCAAAAGGATGGAAATGTCCTGCCGAGGAAGTTATTAATATAGAAAAACGCTTTGAAGTATTTTTACTGAGTGAGTACAGTAGACATATCATCAGCAATGAGAAATGGAATACTGAGACTGAACAATATCCAGTAGGGTCTGTAAGGGAGGGAAAATATCATTTACTGAGCACGTACTCTGTGTGAAGAACTGTAGGTGGCACTTTCATATTCATCAATATATTTAGTTGTCACAGCCATAGGTACATTTTTCATAAAGATTTTGAAGATTAGAGGTTAAGGCCCATGCCCAAAGATACATAGCTAGTCAGTGGCAAAGTAGGATGCAAATTCAAGTTTTTCTGTCTTCATTTTATACTCTTATCTCCTGATTAAGCTGTCTACCAAAATTGTTTACATCAATCTGATTCTATATTTGGTTTTCCCACCGAGACTTCAGCTCATCCTGTAAGGGAAGCATCCTCAGCTCGTTAAATGGTACCAATCTCGCTTTCGCAGAGCTCGGCCCTGCAATGTCTGGTGTGAACAAACACTGACCAACGTGCCTGCTGAGTCATAACTTTCTTCCATTTCTCAAAGGGTTGTCCCAGTGCGTGTGACTGGGCCTCCCTTCCCAATTCTCCCATATAGTATCCTAGTATCTCATGGAGACTTCACCCTGTCCTTAACTCTATTCTATTTAAAGGGAGTCTAAAACTCTGCTAGGCTCTTTGCAGCTCTCTTCTGCATAAGTGAGCTCAGTTTCATGTGCCCCAAGCTATTGATGGGGGTTCATTTGTGAACAGTCTGATTGCTTGGACCTGGATATTTTCACCCATTCCCTGAACTCCTGTTGCTTCCTTAGACATTAAAGGCTGCCAGAATCACATCAGAGTATTCCCATGTCCTTGAGACACTGCTCACTGAACAGTCAGCTGTCACCTTGGGACACCCACCCCTGTTACTGGGAAGTCTCAAGTCTCTCTAGCTCCATTTTACCCACTTTGTATCTTCTTATTTTTTCCATTGACTCTTGGTGCCAGAGTTGCAGGTTGCCCAGTGTAAGACCATTGAGCTATGGCATGATATTTTCACTACATTTCATAGTCTAAACCTAAGGGAAATACTCTAGCTATCAAACCTTTCATTATAGTTGCATTTTAGTGTTGGTATTAGATGGCGCTCACGTGTGACCTTTTTAAGGAAGACATTCTTGAGCGCCCTGGTCAGGGTTGGTGACCCTCCAGTGTAGTTCCATAACACCTCTGCTTATCTGGCTCATAAGACTTATCATAGGAATGGTACTTGTATGCTTGTATGTTTATATATTGCTATCTCTCAAACTAGAATGTAAGCTCCTTGAGCGAGGGCCTTTTTCATACTTATCTATATATGTCCACAATTACAGTGTTTAGTACATAGAGGCCCTTAGTCAATATTTATTGAATACTGAGACTTAGAATAGAACTCTAGAACAAGACTTGCTGTGTGACATCATTACATTTCTTAATATTTCTGTATTTCAGTTTTCTCGTCTATAAAAAGGGCATATTAATAGGGTTGTCCTGAGAATTGAGTTATAATATGTAAAGTACTTAGAACAGTGCCTCTGATATAATAAGTAATAGATGTAGACTTTTATTATTGAGTCAGATGGGTAGAGTATTGGCCTACCAATTGTACAGTACTTGATTTTGACCACTGCTATCTGAATTCAAGATTTCCTCCACATTCTGGAAGGTCCCTTACTCCTAGATCTTTTCTCTGTTTTTTTTTTTTTTTTTTGTGTGTGTGTGTTTTTTTGTTTGTTTGTTTTTGTTTTAATATATTTTTATTGATTTCAGGGAGGTAGGGAGAGAGAGAGAGAGAAATATCTTTATCCTGGCTGTTGATTCAGGTGGCTCAGATGACCATTTGAATAAGACAGGATTGATACATAAAGAACTTTCTCCTGTAAAAAATCATAGACTTTGCAAACAATATAGCTGTTCTGTTTGAGTTCTAGAACAAACCCTGCCTTTACTTTGCATTTTGGTACAGAGAGTAAAGGAAACTCCAGGTAAATTTAGAAAAAGGAAGGAAGGAAGCAAGCAAGCAAGCAAGGAAGGAAGAACAAAAACAGATTATTTTTATGGAGATTGCATTCACGGGGTTTTAGGTCTCCAAGAAGGACTTCGCAAAGCAGTTCTTTCAGCCCAGTGTTTTCCAAAATGTGTTCACCATAAACTCAGACTCTCTTTATATAATTGATTTCAAAGAGGATGGGAAGGGGAGAGAGAGATAGAACATCAATGATGAGAGAGAATCATTGATCGACTACCTCTTGCATGCCCCCTACTGAGGATCAAGCCCGCAATCCAGGCATGTGCCCTTGACTGGAATCGAACCTGGGACCCTTCAGCCGACGTTCTATCCACTGAGCCAAACCAGCTAGGGCTCAGGGTCTATCTTTTTTCCCTTGAAAACTCCATCATGTCAGGGCAAGGTTGACGAGTCAGAAGAAGCAGGGGCTGGAGAGAGAAGAGCTTACAAACAAATCATTCCCAGGAAAGGGAAGGGAAGGGAAGTGTCTTCTGTCCTTTGGACTTAACTCTCCTTTGAGGGCAAATACAAGGAAAGGATGACATTATTTAAATTTTTCCTTGGATTACAAATGTGTAGGGTATTGGGAGAGGCTGCACTTCCTCTCATGACAGTGGGCCCTCCTTTCTCAGGGGCTGGGAAGAGGAAATAGGTGAATACCTTTACTATAAACTCTCCCCCCATGACTCGGCTTCTGAAAAATTCACCTGCTTTACTTGATGAGTGACCCTGGTCTGGGAATCTCAGGAAATTTTATAGATGAAGAAAATTTTAGAAAGGTAGAGGTTTTGTTATGTCATTGATAGGAAGGGATTAGCATTCTTTAAAAAATTGCATTTGATAACAGTAACCCCAGTGCTTTGGTTTTTCTCTCTGTTTAGAATGACCTTCCTTCCCCTTTTCCTAGCTAACTCCTACTCATCCTTCAGACTCTGGGAATTTCCCCTGATCTCTGCAGACCATTTGTGCCCCTGTCATTTTTTTTCTTTCTTTTTTGTTAATCCTCACTTGAGGATATTTTTCCATTGATTTTTAGAGAAAGTGCAAGGGAGGGGGAGAGACATACACAAAGAGAGAAACATCGATGTGATAGAGACACATCGATTTGTTGCCTCCCACAGAGGCCCCGACCAAGGCTGGGGATCAAGCCTGCAAACCAAGGTATGTGCCCTTGACTGGAATTGAACCTGGGACCCTTCAGTAGGTGGGCCGATGCTCTATCTACTGAGCCAAACCAGCTAAGGCTGTCGTTTTTTTCTGAACTTGGTTTTCTTTATGTATATTTATCACTTTATTTGACAGTCACTTATTTTATATTTTTTTCCAGTATACTGTGAGCTTCTACATAAGGAACTTTGTCTGTCTTATTCAAAGTTACATCACTACAAAGTTACATAATTACATTGTTGAGATATTTGTTGAATGAATGAATGAATGAATGAACAAAGGAATGGACAGATAAGGAACATCGCACGTATCGGTGCTATCCTGAGAAGAACACCCAAGTGACAGAATTTCTGGGGTCAGTGGTGTTTTCTCTAATGTCATAAAAGGGCATATGTTTTATTCTGTGTATTGTACTTGCCAATAGTAGGAACCATTACAATTTTACTGGATTTCTGAGAAATAAACAACATATGTGTACAGTAAAAATACAGTGACAATAAAAGCAAATAGCCTGATGAAAAGAGTCCTCAGTAAACAATAACCCATCCATCCACTCATGTTTACCCTCAGGATTAAACTAACTTACGGTTGCCTCAGAACACTCTTTTTAAATAGGATGGATGCAATGCCAGGACAAATCTAAATTGTTTCCACAATAAAAGCGTTGATCAAGGAAGAGAAAAATGGCAAAGAGACTTGAAACATTGTGATGGAAGAATCATGCTATGTCTGGGTGGGAGGAGAAGTTATTTGTAAGGATAATTGAGGGTGGTAGATCTGGGAAAGCAAGAACAAGCCAGGATTTCAAATGGAAGTTTAGAAGTATCATCCTTCACTAAGAGAAGCCCAAACTGCTGACAGTACTGTCACAAAGAAAGTGAGTGATTCCCAAACATTCAGGACTTATGGAGAGAAATGTAGCAAGGCCCTCCATACAACGTACACATACAAGGACACGTCATCTCTTTTGGACAGGGACCAAGGTGTCATCCATCTTCTGAAGGGAGGCCAGGACCACCAGGAAGAGGTGCAGGGGCCGACCTGCGCCAGACCCGCACTGAAGAGCCACACAGGTGCCAACCAGGGAGTCACCATTAGATTTTGAACTGAGAGCCAAGAAGATACATGGAGAAAAGAGCCAAACTATTCATCCCTAGGTTTCATTTTTCTTTAAATTGTGAAAACAAAAATATAGGGCCCTGTAGAAATCATAAATGACAGCCAGTTTTTAAGTATAACTCTTAAATATCTAGTCACCTTGTAAAATCTTTTCCCACCACAGCCACAAGCTTCTAGTCGTGGTAGGACCAGGAGAAACTTGAGGGGCCATCTGGTATGAATGTAGCTTGTCGTTTGTCATCCTTGATGACAGAGTGTGTGTGTGGTGGGTCTATTCAGCCGAGAGAGTGTGTGTGTGGTGGGTCTATTCAGCCTATTGGTGCTATTTTCTCATTGCCTCAGTGTTTGCATGTTTCTTTTGCAGTGGAGAATGTCCATTACATAACCACTTTAGTTCTTATTCTTCAGCTAAATTAACAAGAATGCTTGTAAATAAATGCGGGGCCCTGGTTACCTTATTTTTTTGTACATTCATGAGATAGCACATGGCTGATAGTAGGCACTTAGTTACATTTTTAAAATGAATGAAGGAGTTCTAGCCAGTTTGACTCAGTGGATAGAGTGTCGGCCTGCAGACTGAAGGGTCCCAGGTTCAATTCCAGTCAAGGTACCTTGGTTGCAGGCTCCCGGCCCTGGTCGGGGCATGCGGGAGGCAACCAACTGATGTGTGTCTCTCACATCAGTGTTTCTTTCTCCTGTCCACTCTCTCTAAAAATCAATGGAAAAAATAGCCTTGGTTGAGGATTAATAAAATAAAATAAAATAAAATGAATGGAGGAATTACATATATGGTTCAAAAAGTGCAAGTTCCTTCCAGCCATGGGTAGGATTTGAGGATCTAGATAATAAAGGGGAAAGCCCCATGGGCTTTTTGGATTTAAATAGAATTTGGTTTAGGCATAGTAGTGACATTTACCAGATGTATTTTTATCTTGGGTGGTAGTTAATCTTCTAAATCTCAGTTTCTTCATCTATAAAATGTGGATAATAATATTCTTTTGAAGGCAATATGCAATGCATATGAACCATTTAGACAATGATTGGCACATAGCAAGTGCTCATTAATGTTGTTTCCATTTTTCTCTCTCTAGTTAACTCAGGATTGATCACAAAACCATTTGAGTTTGGCCCTTTGAAAATAGTCTTAAATAAACTGAAAGTAATATGCACAATGTACAGCTGTTAACATTTATTAATTCCAGAATGGTAGTAATGTGAACATGATTATATATTTCTGTGTTTCTCTGTACTTTTACAGTTCTATAATTAAACATGTCAAACAAGACAAAAGGGTTACTAAAGTGACAAATATCATTAAATAAAGAAAGCATCTCAAATATATTAATGCCTACTTTAGTAAATGTAGAATAGTGAATTGGGGCATTTATCCAATAAGTATTTGTTGAATAACCGCTGTGAATAGGGCTGATATAACCCCTGACTCATGGTTCAGTGGGGAATATAGATTCTTTTTAAAAAGGCATCATACATCTGATCAGGGCAATTAAAAGGAAATACAAGGTTATAAGGGAGCATGTACGAGGCACATTTTATCTGAATCTGTGAGGTGTTAGGAAAAGCTAAGAGTAATTAATAAATTGCAGGAGTAAGTGACGATGAGGGTGGGGAAGGAAGTCCTTTGCACATGCAGAGGGAAAGGCATGTATGTGCAAAGGTGTAGAGGCTAGAGGAAATAGGGAATGAAGTTCAATATGGATGGAAGACAGGGTTCCAAGTAGAAGATATAGGGGAGATAGGCTTGAAAGGAGGGTGGGGTCAGATCAGGAAAGGCCGTGTAAGCCTTTACCTCCTGGTAAATAGTTCATCCACCAAAGCTCCTGTTGGTGGGGTCTCCATTTTTGTACTAACGTTGTTGCCGATCAGGAACTCAATGCTCGAAGTTTGACAGAATAAAGTGTTCTGGGAACCTTGAAGTCATGTTGCTGCTGTTTTTAGTGGACAGAAACGTACTCTTAACTCCTTCAAGTGCATAAAGTGAGTATAGTTCTGTCTCCTGTACATTTTCAACCTAAGACCTTCCATAGATGGATGGAAGCTGTCCCGACTTGAAGTGCACCCTTTCTGCCTGCCCTCAATAGGAGACTGTTAGCAGTGGCTGTTTAATGTCCTCCTGGACCTACAGAGAAGCAGACTTGAAGAAAGCCTTTTGGAACCTAACTTGTCAGTAGATGAGCTTTGCAATACAAGGTTAGCTTCACCATATTTTTCTTAGACTGCTGATGTCCTCTTATATCAGATGGATCATGTTTGTGTTCCTGGTTTTGAGGTTGCCAGAGTCTTTGAAACTGATAAATAATTTTACAATCTGGATGACTTTTGTTGCAACAAAACCAATGGCATTTGTCCCATGCAGCTAGGACAAATGCAGTTTGGTTTGGAGAATCTGGAACATAGTTGCACGGGGCAGAGATGAAGGGTAATTACATCCTAATAACGGTCATTCACATTATCAGGTCATGTTCAACCACACGACCATTACACATCGTTTCATAATGGAAAATAAATGGGCCAGACCATTCAGTATACACAAACTATCTGGTAACTTTGCCAGGGACCCCTTAGGGAGGGAGTTGATAGGAAAACTCACAATCCAAGATTCTGATTTGCCCCAAATTGCAGAATAACATCACTTGACTCGAACTCCCAATAGCTTCTCCATGCACTTGTTTTTGTTTTTTTTTTTTTTTATAATTGTATAAGATTGTCAAAGACTAAGCTTTGCAAACTCTAGTTATACGATGAAGTTCCTGGCTTCTCTCTTTTAATTTGGGAGTACACTTTATATTGTCACTTGAATCCTTCTTGATGGCAGTCTTCCCATCCTTCACTCCCTGCCCTGCCCTGCCCTGCCTCTTCCTCGCATTAATATTGAGAAATTTAACATTAAATTTGGAAGTGGGATATTTAACTGAACAGATCATTTTACAGTTTGTTGTACATATCCAAGAAAATCTCTAAGCTACAACTCTGGGTAGCATTTTTCTTTTCTCCAGTTGTATTTTTTCTCTTATTTAATGTGATCAGTAGTTCAAAGCAGGGTCTATTTATTCTTGGCTCAGTTTCCTTCCCACTGGTTATGACTTTTAGATGTATATGTGGAATCTTGTTTTCAGAGGAAGATCTAAGGAGACCCTGTTATAAGTATGGGTTAACCACCACAAGCACAGCTGGTGCAAATCAGCATGATGCAGCAAGAGCTCAGGGTTATTGGCAGAGGCTGTGTTTAGAATTATACAGAAGAAGTAAAGAAAAGGGGCTCTGTACTATAGGGTAGAGCAGAAGGGAAAAGTTAGGCAGGGAGAAGGGGGATATAAAAAATAAACAGAAGAGAAAAGGCATTAAAGGAGCAGGATTTTTTTTTTCTAGTGACTTCATAACCTTGTAGTAAGGGAGTGGGGATATCTATACAGTTGTATTAAGTAAAATGATAGTCATATATAATCCTCCATGATTTGGAGGGATTTGGGGGCCCCTTATTTTACATACTACCCCATTTATGGGGGCAAACAGAGGAACTGTGGGTAGCTTGATAACCCATGAAGAACTGGGAGAGGTTCTTGAAAGAAGTTGGGAAGAATAGAAATACTAGGGTGGAAAGAGGGTATGGATTCCATATCCCAGGATCTCTATCCTCAGCCTGATTCAATGTGTCATCCATGGTCCAATCAACATGCCTCAGGTTTTGGGTCAAGACACATGGTTGACATACGTCTCTCTGATTAGGGTGACACACTTTCTCAGATCATTTCCAAAATAGGCTCAATATCCAGAAAATTAGCTGTATCTTTCCCTGAGGCCTGGCTTCAGTGCTCGTGGAAGGCAATGAGCAATGATAGGTGGATCAGTTCCTGAAAGAGAAGGTCCTGTTTCAGCCCCCTGGCCGAGTTGTACACCTGGTACTATTGGACCTGGGAGCTTCCTGTAGACTCAGTCTTTCAGGGGACACCTGTAGGAAGGAACAGAGGAGGCGAGGCTCTCTCCTCCCCCAGAGGACAGACTCATACCAGTAAGGGAGCAGTGTAGCTGCCCATTTTCTGGGATCAGGGATTAAAAATGGTGATTCTTATTTAAAGTGTTGCAAGCTTTCATTATTTTGAGATTAGAGAGCTTACAGTTGCACATGTGCTCAGATTTCAAGGTATGTAAGATGACCCCCAAGGCTAATTTTAGGTCAAGGTGAGTGTGTGAGACAGTCCTCAAGGTTAATTCTAGGTCTTTTAAAAAAGATATATATTTTTATTGATTTCAGAGCGAAGGGAGAGGGAGAGAGATAGAAACATCAGTGATGAGAGAGAATCATTATTCAGCTGTCTCCTGAACGCACCACACTGGGGATCCAGCTTGTAACCCAGGCATATACCCTGACTGGGAATTGAACCAGAACTTCCTGGATTATAGGCCGATGCTCACCCACTGAGCCGTGCAGGCTGGGCAGTTTTAGGTCTTTATATGTGCGTCAGATACTGGTGCATGTGGTATTTCAGAGGTTATGTTTGTGGATTATATTTGAAACTTCAAAAGCAAGAAAATAGATTGAAGTGTCAGGAAAGACAGTTCGTAAATTTGTTTCTTTGTATTAGTGATGGAAAAGCATCAGTGTTGGGTTCTGCAGAAAATAAAGGAGGTATTTTATGCATGGTGTGTGGGTGAAGAACATGTTTGGAGGGAAGAACTGTGTGGGGCAATTTAAAGAACTAACAGTTTATAAGAGAAAAACATCAGTATCTGATTAGCATGAAAAATACACAGATCAAGTCGTGACTAAAATGCGTTTAGTTTAGTTTTTACATAAAATACATAGTAATGAGCTTATAAAGGGCACAGACTTTGATAGAACTCATCTTGACGGCAGTTTCCTCCCTGGGGGAACACCTGTAAACAAGTAGAACATTCTTTCTGTGCTAAATGAAATAATTTTCTTTGAAGACGTATTTTATTGGAAAAATGGATTCAGAGTTAGTGTGATAGTCTTCTCCTTAAGAAGAAATGGCTGTCTGTGAATACATAGCTATTTTTATCTGATGACCAACCTAGCAGTTGTGCAGATTGTTGAGGTCTGCTTGATGTTATTATTCCTGATCTCTTTGGAACAAATACCAGGTGATGTAATTTTAATACTTTTGATGTGCTTTGTATCATTTTTCCTGGAGCATGTTGAATTTGAACTAACACATCTATTTTACTTTGGACCAGTCCCTCTTGTCATCAAGGGCATCCATTTTTGAAACAGCTGTTTGGGTTGAGGGATGCAGGATGTGGTCATGAAACAAATCACAGCTAATAGCCCTCAGGGTAAATAAGCTCATGACCTTGGCCTCAGTCGCCCTGTAACTAGCTGAAGTAACTGCCCTGGGGGAGTGCCCACTTCCTTGAAGAAGCTCCAACGTTTAGAAACTATCCAACAAGGCTTATCATGTTGTTAACCATCCTCTTCTGCCCTAGTGACGAATGATCAGATGGTGAGTGAGAAGAGGGGAAAGTTCTGTGCCTGCCCTGAGATCGCCATCAGATAGAAAACAATGTGAAAGTCATGCTTATTCTATAGGCTTTGCCAGATGGTATTTTACTCAGATAAATTTTGCTCCATTATGAAATCCATTGAGGTAGGTCTTGGCCAATAGAAAGCCTCCATGTGGATCATAAACGGAAGCTGTGTGACAGGTGAGACTTGGTGGATTCTTTGGAGGCTCAGCCTTGCCTTATCTCTTCACTGGGTGGGTAAACAGTTGCCTATGCCACACCAACCTGGACCTTGAAATGGATTAATGAAACTGCAGTTCAAGACTGTTTGCAAAAGCAAAAAGGTTTTTTCTTTCTTTTCTTTCCCAGGCTCAAGAAAACAAAGGAGTCCTGCTGTTCGGTAGTAACCGAGTCACCAGCAGCTCTTGAAGGTCTGTTCTCAGGGGCTGGTTCATATTCTTCATTCTTCCAGGCCCATTGCTAAGCAGCTCTGTCAGCATTCCCTCTGAACACCTCTCTTTTGGCCTTTCGATTGGCCAGTGGGTGAGGAAAGGATAAGAGTGCTCCTTCTGACTCTCTGCATAGCTAGGAAAACATTTTGGTCCCTCACATTCTCCCACAAGGGCTAGTTCCTCTTATCAAAGTCCCTTTTCCAAAGTAAAGTAAGTAGAAAAAATTAAATTCGATTAAAAACCCAGATGAGGCAAGTATTACTCTTCTTCTTTCCACTTCCCCCTCCACCCTCATGTAAACATTTTTTCAGAGGCCAGCATCTTCCCCTGTGGACTGAAATACTTCCTCTTTAGCTTAGCTGCTGAGGGTATTACTGATCTCTCTGTGAATATCTTTTTTTGTTTGTTTTTTGTTCTCTCTCTGACCACATACCCAATTGGGGTTAAAGATACTAACTTAGATAACCTTTAAAATGATAACAGAATATTTATTACTATTTTTAACAATGGGGAATGCAAATAAGAAACTTAAACTGGTCCCTAAGCTTTCTCCTAAATGCCACCCTGTTAAGTGACCCTGTTAAGCTGTTTCTCCACCCGCTTCAAGTCCTTGACTCAATGTCAACCACGGCTAACCATTTCTCGAGTTTTTTTCATGCATATGCCTGAATGTCATTAAGTGCCCATGCCCACAAATATGTGTGTATTTTAACATATAAGGAATTATACTCTACACACTGTTCTGTACCCGGCCTTTCCCCCTAAATGATGTGTTTTCAAAATCTTTCCATATGGGCACACACAAATCCATCTCATTCTTTTAACCAGTCCGTAGTAATCCATTATATGGGTATGCCATTTTTATTTAGCCCGTCCCTGCACTGATGGACATTTTGATGTATTTTTAAAACCATGACTAATAATGTTTTGTTGGCCATTCTTGTACATATGTTTTGTTGAATATTCCATGTATATTCATAGGATAAATTCCTAATAGTGACATTACTTGTTCAAAGTGAATGCGTGTTTTTAATACAGTATTGGTAGATATTGCCAAATTGTGCTCTAAAAAGATTATACCCATGTACACTGTCAAGATTATAAAAATCTATTTTCAGTAGAAAGAGAAATAATGTTTTCTCAGACTTATATAGCTGGTTTCTGTTTTTATTTTTAAAGTGCTCCCCATGTTTTAGCTTCTGGACATCTGATAACACTAATGAATGATACTCGAATCATCTCCTTCCACCCCTCTGCCCTAGAGGATCCATCCATTTCTGAAGCTAATCAATAGACTAATTCTTGCTCCACACCTTGAAAGTTAATTTAACCCATGCTGGGCCAGAAAAGGATGTGGGTTCTAATTGAGGACTGTCCACTGACGGCATTCTGTCCCCAGATACCTGCCACAAGGACATGGGGTCTCCAATTCCAGGCAAAGCACCTGGAAGGCAGGATTTGACCATTTCATCTCAACATGGACACATGGGATTTTGAAAGGTGATCACCAACTCTGCTGCCCCATCAAATCTGTGGGGCCAGAGAGAATCCTCTTTGAAACACAACTCTTTCATCAGGGAAGTAGAGCTCATTGCCCAGACAGGGAAGCAGGGAGGAGCTACTGACCACTTGAAAGCACTTTGAAGCATGTTTGATCATAATTAAATGCTTCTTCCTTCAGAAAACCTGATACTTTGATGTCTGTCTAGCATCAGAGAACTCCTGACCATTGGGCCTTCAGACCTCATGGCTTCGGATTTGGCACTGTATATTTCCACTCAGATGTCTAATATTGCAGAATAATGGAGGTAGAATAGACATTATTGTGGGTGGGTTATAATTATTTGATTTTTGTTGGCAATGTGTTTAGCTACTGTTCAGGGATTTGGTGAGATCGTTGTCATATTTTTTAAAAAAGTATCTGGAGCTCCTAAGAGGAAAGCTGGGAAAGGGTATACAATCTGCTTAACTCTCCCCCATCACACCATGGCATAGACTTGGCCAAGTGAGAGGGCAGTGGGACTTCCATGGCTAGATGTACTGCTGGGAATAAGAGGCTGTGTATTATACAGGATGCAAGAATGAACTTTGCCCCCCTTAATCAAAAACAGAAACACCCACTTGTCAGTCTGGTTTTCCCACCTGTGTCTTTTCAATTACCATTGAATTTTTCAAAGATAGGCAGGGGAGGGCATCGCTGGGTTGTTCCCTGGGTCCTTGAGTTTTCTCCTCTCAGGGAAGAAAGCTGCTATGCCCCCTTTATCACACTTAAGGGCCAGTAGATGCTTAAAGGAAGAAGTGGAGGGAATTCAACTAGGTGGCGATTTATTCCAGTCCTAGAACTTTGGGGAGTCATACTACTTTGGGGAGTCATAGAACTTTGGGCTGGGAGATGGGGCCTTCCAGACACATTCAGAAAGGGAGGGAGGAAGAAGAGATGCAAAAAGATAACTCCAAATAGAAAGGGAAGACAATAAGGAATATATATATATTACCTAAGGGACTCACAGTGAATTTCCATAAGTCCATCGGGACAGGGGCCCTTATCCCCCATGTTTCAGGAATGATTTGATTAAGGATGCTAAGCAGGCACTTAACAGTATGATCTTGTTCAGTTATAATCTTTGATGGACCATTACTCATGTTGCAAAATTGAGCCAAGTCTCTCTTTCCCTCTTCCCTACCTAGTTTTCTTTGCTAAGTAATCACATATGCATTTTATTTCCAAAATGTTTACTTACATACTTACAGAGATAAGACATTTAAAATAAAAAGGCAATAAAATCCATAATGGAAGTCCAGATAGTGAGCCACAGGACTTCAGAGGAGGGATATGTAATTTCCAGTTAGGGTTGGGAAGAGATTTGGATTGTCATATTTTGGGGCTTATTCTTTATTAAGAATTCCTCAGTAAGTGGGGGATGGAATGGGATAAAGCCCTTTTCAGGTGAGCGGTTGACAGGAATAAATCTGAGAGGTCTGTAGGTGTGGGGCATGACTAGCAAACAACAGTGAGATTATTTTGACTGGAGTCAAGTGTACACAAGCCTAGTGAGAACGAAGTTTCCTGGTGGGTGGGGCTCTAATCTGCAGGGCGTAGAATGTCAATTGTCATAGCTCAAGATACTGTTAGAAATGGCCTGGTTCCCTGCAGAAAACAGGGCAGACTGGCTAGATCTGCCCATGGGAATGGGGCAAGAGCTGCGAGGAAGTCCAGGTGGCAGACAGGGCATTAGAAGTGATATGCAGAGGTCTACAGAAACAGAGGCAGGTGGTCACCAAGGCAAGTAGAATTGGTTTTGGAAGGTGGGAGACAAGTCTCAGGCTTGGAGGTGCTGGTACTGGACAATCTAGGACAGGTGGCACTAAGAAATGTAATCAGAAATAAGGGAATAAGAAAGTCAGTCAGCAGTCAGCAAGCTCCAGCCATTGAGCTCAGGTTCATGGGCAGATTTCCAAGCTCTGGAAGGAGGAAAGAAAAGAATGGAAAGCAAGAAGCAGGGCCCCCACCCCAGAGGGACCGGGCAGAGTTCCAAGCCAGGAGTCAGACCTGGAACACCGGGCCTGACTAGCAGCAGGAACGGTTGACGCTACATCCCAGAGTGCTGAGCTGAGGTCTTCTCATTCCTTCTGTGTAAGGTTATGCCTGCTCTTGGACGTTGGGACGTCTCCGCAGGTGGGAGTGGAGAGAGAGGCCCAGCTGTGTGGATGGGAGGATGCAAACACTGGAGAAAAGGCTCAGCCCAATGCTGGCTAAAGAGCTTGGGCTTTATTTGGTAGGAAAAGGCAAAAGGCAAAAAGAAAAAAGGAAAAATTAAAGTAAGGGAGTATCTTAATCACAGCTATATTTCAGCAAGATTAGTTCGACCCTAGTGTGTAAAATGAACTAAAGTTCATTTGTAATAAATTTCTACGATTCCCCTTCCTGAATACTTCTCAAATGTGTTCACATTTCCCTTCCTCGCTCCCTCCCTCCCTCCTTCCCTCCCCCCCCCCCGCCTCTCTTTCTTTCTTCCTTATGCCTGTCTTTTTTATTTTTTATTAATCTTCACCTGAGGATATTTTCTCATTGCTTTTTAGAGAGAGTGGAAGGGAGGGAGAGAGACAGACAGAGAGAGAAACATCGATGTGAGAGAGACACATCGATTGGTTGCCTCCTGCATGGATTCGGTATTGAGCCTACAACTGGAAGTGTGTGCCCTTGACAGGAATCGAACCTGGGACCCTTCATCCACATGCCGACTGTCAATCCACTGAGCCAAACCAGCTAGGGCTGTACCTCTTTCCAATACTGTGAGTTAAACTATATTATTAACATTGATAATATTAGTTAATTAATAAAATGTTAATTTCATCTGTTTCTTTTAAAATTTGGCAGCTAGAAAAGTTGAAATTACCTAAGTGGCTCAGATTATATTCCTATGGGGGCAGTATTGCTCCAATCCTTTCTCCATGTCACAGTCAGATCTCTTAAAAATGCAAGTCTTCTTGTGTAACTCTACATGAAACCTCTTTATGGCTCTGGATAAAATCCAGATTCTTTAACATGGCTCCCAGCCTCTTTGTAATCTGACACTTACCTCAGCTCTCCACAGCCCTTCCCACTGCACTCATCCTTCAGGAATATCAAACTATATCCCGTTCTCTCTGTGAAATCACTTTGCTTTCTTTGACACCCATGCCTCTGCTCATGCCATTCCTTTTCCTGACCCTTCTTATCTGCTAACTTTGGCTTTCCATTAAAGTCTCAGCTATAGACTTTCCTGACTCCTTGACTCTGGATTAGGTGCTTGTCCGTGATGCTAGGGGCCCCGCCATGTGGCTGCTCCATTGTAATGGTCTCACATTCTTCTAAAGGTCCTATTTACTCATGTCTCTCCTCCCTACACTGTAAGTTCTTTGACAGCTGAGGCACTGTATTGATCCCCAGCACCTAGCACAGTACCTGAAGCATAGTGGCTGCCTATGTGATTGTATGCATGAATGAATGGAGCCGTTGTGCCAGGCAATATGAACCTGAACCAGGATAGTGGGAATGAAAAGGACAAGTCACGCAGGAAAGAGCCAGTATGGACATAATAATTCTTGAGTGCAGGCAACTGTGTGAATGTACCCCTGATTATAAATGGGTATGAAGAGCTCATGTACTCATAAGGTGCTTTAAGTCCTAAATAATGTAAGCAACAGCAAAGATGCAAATAAATGTTCTATGAACAAAATAGCATGGTATTTGGAATCAAAAGACTTGGGTCCAAGACCTGGCTCCTTTACATTGTCTTTGTAATCTGGAACTTTGAGTGGAGATAATAATATCTCTACTTTTGGAGTCATTGTGAAGATTAAGGGAACTAATATATGTAGAATTACTTTGTAAAGTGACAGAAAGCGTTAGTAATTACCAACACAAAAATATGCATACCTGCACATAGATAATAGTCATGCTGTGGTAGCTAAATTACACATAATTCTGACCTACCTCAAGCAGGGTGGGTAGATCTCAAACCATCCTAGCACAGAGGAACTTGGTTAATCGACACTGGGTAAAGTTATATATTTCCATCAATCTGACTCATGGAATCCTCTGGTGAGAGAGTGAGCAACAGGTATAGTGGCCTGTGTCTAGGCAGGTCATTCTCTCTGGGTGGCTGCCTTCCCTCTGCCTGGTCTATGATGACCTCGCATTTGACCTCTATGCTTGGGCTCATGCCTTTCCCTCTGCTTAGATTGCTCTTTTCTCCTACCCTCCTTCCCTGAACCCTTCCCCATTGCCTGGAAATTCTGTTCATACTCAAGTCTCCTTCAGGTGGCTCACAGCATTTAGTATCTCTAAAGCTGCTTCCCTCCCTGACCCCTTTCCCCCCCACAAAGAGATCCCACTCTCTGGTCTTCTCTCCTGTTCCATGGTCAGGGATAACACTAACATTGAGTATTTCCAAGGTGGGACTTGAGAGAAGGCCTCCCATCCTGCCCCCAGACATGTGCCAGACTCTTACCTGGGATGTGCTAGGATAGCCATTCTAATTGGGGCAAATTTTAACACTCACAATCTGGTTTGGAATTTAGAGTCTGGCTGGTTCCGTAGAAGCCCACAATAACGCCCTTCCCTCTTGCCTGCTTACTTCGTTCATTTCCTTCTTTGCCTCCCTTACTTTGGATCCAGGAACAGTATGTACAGTACAGGTCAGTGCCTCACACATAGGATGTGCTCTGTTAAAGTCATTAAAATAGTCATTTATTTATCTGAGCCTTCACAGAGGATTAGTTATAGGATAATGGGATTAAATAAAATAAAACAAAAGCATACTTCATGTGTCCAAGGGACATATATCCAGTTAGTATATTATACTATTAAGACAAATTAGTACTCACAAAATGAAGATATAGTGCTAACTTCTTTTTTGGGGGGAAAAACATACAGTACCAGCCTATTCCCAATTACTATGTAAGGATGTGAAAGTTGGACAATGAAGAGGCTGATGGGAAAAAAATGGGTTCATTTGAAATATGGTGGTGGAGGAGAGCTCTATGGATACCCTGGACCACCAGGCAGATGAACTAGTAGGTCCTGGAGCTAAACTGGCAAAACTGAAGCTGTCCTACTTCAGACACATAAGAAGGTAGGGTTCTTTGGAAAAGACAGTAATTCTGGGGAAACAGAAGGCAGAAGGAAAAGGGAAGACCAAATATGAGATGGATTGACTCCATCAAAGAAGCCATCGGCCTGAGGCTACAGGAGCTGAGCAGGGCTGTGGAGGACAGGACATTGCAGATGTCACTCATTCCCAGGGCTGCCCAGAGTCAGAGTGGTATGTTTGGTGAGCTAGTGGGCCATGCCTAGGAGTCTCTTCAATCTGTGATCCCTCTGAGTCCTGAGCTTTCCCCTATTCTGTTCCTTTTGCCTGGTTGGTTGCCCTTCACCCTCAACCCCTCCCTGTGCTATTTCTAATTCCATCACAACTTTCAGAACTCACTTTCTTTGGGAAGCATCCCTGAATCCTACAGACTCAGCTTGTATACTCCAATAGTAACCTTTCTCTCAGCATTTATGATACTCTAATGTACATGTTTTGTCTGTTTCTCTCTCTAATCTGTTAGCACCACAACTGTCTTGTCAAAAGTTATTTCTCTATTGCCTAGCACAGTGCTTGATATATAGTGGACACTCAGCAAATACTTACTGCATATTCGTTGAGTTAATAATAAGTAGGTAAAGGACTCTTTCAGAGCCTAGAATAATTTCAGAATCAGAATACATCAGAGTAAATTTCAGAATTATGATCTAGCCTCTGGCTAAAGTGACTCTCTTACCTTTACTGATTTCTGTTCCATTTAACAGATGTATTAAGTGGGATATAGATTTGGCTGCATGTAACAGAGAGAGCCAATTTCACTACAATTTAAACATGAAGGAATTCTACTTCTCTCTCTCATGAAATGGTCCCGAGACAGGCAGTCCAAGGCTGGTATGTGGCAGCTTTGTCCTGTGAGATGATGGCCATGGCCAGGCTCTGTCTGTCTTGCTGCTCCACCATCCTAGGATGATGCCCTTGTCCACCTGGTTAACTGGCATGCCTAAACCCTAGCAGGTCTAATTTTGTTTTGAAATCTTTGGAACCTACACCCAAAGCGAATTTAATTTCTTTTTGGTACCTGGAACTGATTCTAGGGCCTTTGGGACCTTCTTAGGGCATCTTGAGTCTGCTATAAATTTATAGAACTAATCAAATTGAGGGGGTTTTCCGCTCACTTCCCAATCCCCACTTTACCCCTAAGCCTTTTCGGGTGGGGGAAGACTAAAAACTTAGCCCGAGGTGGGTATGTATGCCAAGAATGCCAGCTGGTCCTCATGCTAAGCTCATGCAGCCTTCATTTCAACCAAGGGTGGTGTGGTTTCCTCAGGCACAGGACACACGAGCGTCACAGCATGACATCCTGGCAAGTTATAGGAGAGAAATTCCTTTGAATAATGTTAAACACATTACTTATTTGACTATAAGAAAAAACATACTATTTATTTTGCTATAAGGTGGCCATATAACTTATGATTGCACCATGCTTTTCTGCTGGGTTTATGATATTCTGGAGAGAAATCATTAGATTTTATGATTAAGGTCTGAGATGAAGGCCACCCACTCCATCATTTCTCCCCTCCCACAATGTCCTGTCCTCAACAGCCCTGCTCAGCTCCTGTAGCCTCAGGCCTATGGCTTCTTCGATGGAGTCAATCCATCTTATAATTTAAAAATATATCCTTCCCTTCCTACTCCTCCCTCCCTCCCTCCCTCCCTCCCTCCCTCCCTCCCTCCCTCCCTCCCTCCCTCCCTCCCTCCCTCCCTCCCTCCCTTCCTCCCTTCCTCCCACCATCCTCTTTGAGGGGAAGGGCAGAAGAGCCAGGGTGGAAGTGAGATCTCTGTGCAGCTTTCCAGAGGAGCAGCTGTTTGCCTAACTAGAAGAAGCTGAATAAACCAAGGTCATGACACATCCCTTCTCCGGCCCCAAACTAAACACGTTTTCATTCTACAGACCTCACTTTACGTCTTAGACAAAACAGGATCAGTATGGGTTTGT
Source organism: Eptesicus fuscus (assembly GCF_027574615.1). Classification (NCBI taxonomy): domain Eukaryota; kingdom Metazoa; phylum Chordata; class Mammalia; order Chiroptera; family Vespertilionidae; genus Eptesicus; species Eptesicus fuscus. The sequence continues at coordinate 25,675,990 of NC_072494.1, forward strand.
CTCAGTTGATTCTGCCAGTTGAACAAGAAACTCAGAAGAACCAAAGATCTGTCTAATATTGTTCCTGGCAAAGGCATTATATGAGATATTTTCTGATTTTTAAGAAGACATGATATACAACCAACAATCAACTCTCTAAAGTGGTGAAGTTCTTTCTGTTTTGCTTGTCCCTGTGTGAATAGTTACCAATATTTGTAGTGTTTTGGTTAATTATTGTTATAGTTATATTTCCATTATATATATTTTTCTTTTCTCTCCACCTTCTCAAAACTTCTCCTTTAAGGCAGAAACTTTCCATTCATGGTTTCATCCAAAAGACAACTATTTCTGGGAAAACACTGCATTTAAGCTATTCAGCAATTCTGGTGTTATGTAACTGACCACACTAAGGCTTTCAATTAACTTTGGTTACATTTTATTGAAGAGTGTCATCGAATAGAATAACTAGCCATAATTAAAAAAAAAACTTTTGTATGTTTTAAACAGGGGAAGACTCTTGAAGTATGTATAATTTCTTGTGATAGCAACAAAGGTAAATCTCATCCTTTTCAGTATTCTAAAGTCCACTGACTGTATCCCAAGACTGATTTTAGCGTTTGAGAATTTTTAATTGCATGAGCGTTCCTTTCCTAGTTAATTTCCACAACTCAAGCTCTCTGTGTTCTTCCCTTCCTCATGCTCTTCTCTCTCCTTATTTTTGTTTGGTCTTCTTCAGTTGTGGGTGCCTCTGGAGACTCTGTTTCTCTTCCCCTGAGGAGGAATCATATGATTTATGGTTTCAAACAATTTCCTTATATACATACCAACTTGCAACTAACTTTCTTCATTTCTAGTCTTTATCTCTCCTTCTGATCACTCTTCAATATCTCTGTTTTCTTTCTCCTCAGAACTGAACTGGTAATGTTTTTGTCCCCAAAACAGAACCGCCCCCTTTCTCTTTATTCTCATGTTTCCACTTCAATCCAGTGTCCCAGTCTTAAAACCTTGTAGGTTTTTTTTTTTTTCTTTCCTCTCCTATTTACTTGCAGTACTCTGCCTATCATCAGGTTGCGACATCAATTTAAAAAAAATCACTGAGATTCATTTCTTTATTTCAAATCTTGTCTCAACCTAGGTGTTAAATATTTTGCATGTCCATTACTCCAACAGCTTCCTATCAGTAGGCTCTCCCTCCATGCTTTCTTCTCTCTAAGCCAACCTATGGGAAATTATTAGAATCATCTTATTCACACTCTGCTTTATCATTTCAATGTCCTCTTAAGAAAAATTCAAGAATCTCCACCAGCCAGCTACTTTATCCAAACCTCATTTCCTTGGACGGTACGAGCCACTTCTCCAACCAAACATCATCCTTCGAACCTGCCGTCCTCTCCGCTGGAAGACCTCCCTCTCTTCCTCCCAGTCCATATTTCTTTTTCTTTAAAGGCTGAAGCTGACACAGCCTTGGTAAAGGCTGTAATTATCTGCAGTGCCTCCTGACCGATATTCTGTGTCCTCTCGGTGACACCTTGCACAGTCTGCCAGCTTTCCTAATCTGTACTCTCCGATCTGTGGATTTGTAAAGTCCATTTTTCACTTATGCTCTTTATGTCCTTTCTCTACTTTTAGAGAACTAGTATAAGCAACTTAGAGGTGGAGGCAATATTGAGTGATTCATTTATATGACTCAACAGCAATCACTAAGCGCTTACTGAATTTATAGCATGGCATTTATCTACGTATTTAGCTGTCCATCAATCAAATGGTTATTGAGCATCTATTCTGTGCTAGGCACTGTGTGAGCTGCTAGAATACAGTGGTGAGAAAAAAACAGACATTTCCTCTGTCTTTGCAGGGTTTGAGGAACAGACATTTACCAAATAATCATACAATTAAATGTAAAATTACAACTGTGATAGAGCTACAAAGAGAGGAACATGGTGCCATAAGAGCACATCTTAGGGAATTTAACTGGGGTGGGAGAAGGGAAGAGGGAGGGATGTCCCCAAAGGGGAGAAGCACATGTGTAAAGGCTCTGTGATGGAGGGAGCCGGATATGTTCAAGGCGACGATGACGATGGCTGCTACTACGAGACAACATTGAGTAGTAACCATGGTGCCAGATACTGTGCTAAGGGTTTAGTGTGGATTATCTTATTTAATTCTCACTATGAGCCAAAGTGTTTGTATCCCTATTTTTTATAGGCTTAGAGTTATTAAACACCTCATCTCAGAAGTGATGCATCCAGGACTCAAAGCCACCACAAGTTACACATAACTTAGTCTCTAACTTATAGTGGTTCTCACTTATTTGAATTTTCAGTGCCATTTCAATACCATTATTATGGAAAAAGTAGGCTCCTTTAGCCCCCAAACAACATATGATTTGGCTAATTTCCCAGTGAGTCCATCTGTAATTTTGGTCAGTCTTCATGGCATCAGGTCCCTGTTTTCCATTTTGCAGAATGTTTTATTATGTATAACACAGACCTGCCCTCATGTCTGAGCCGATTGTTGTATGTTTTCAATCAAGGGAACAAATTTCTAGCTGTCCTTTTTTCTTTTACAGAAATCTATAATTAGATGAGGAATAATGCTCATTAGTCCAAGTTACACATAGTATTCCAGTAACCAACTTCCTCCTTGGGGGAGCATCATCAACAATTAAGAGTAACCACCAACAATTGGCAAAATGTTTGTCATCAGGACCAGGGGAGTCCCAGCTTTGGCCTGCCATCTGTCAGGGCTATGTTTATGTTTCCCCTGTCTCCACTTTCTACCCCCAGGGCAGCCTCTTCTTTAGTTGTAGTAGGTGCATCTCACATGGGCTTGTGAATTGCTTCCTTAAATAGAACTTAATAACAGCATTGAGATTTTAATTTATACCTTACAGTATCTCTGTGATAATAAAATTACTTTGGTCCCTCAGAAAATAGAAGCAACTCTCTACTGCTTAAAGAGTGTTTAGAGGACTGTACTTTTTTTTTTTTTAAATCCTCGCCCGAGGATATTTTTTATTGATTTGAGAGAAAGAAAGAAAGAACAACATCAATGAGAGAGAGAAACATCATCGGTTGCCTCCCAAACATGCCCCGACTGGGGATAGAACCTGTAACCTAGGTATGTGCCCTGATCGGAAATTGAACATGCAGCCTTTTGGTGTATGGGACGACATTCCAACCAACTGAACCACTTGGCCAGGGTGAGGACTGTTCATCGTTAACCAAGCATGCCTGGATCTTTACCCTTTGCAATGCAAGGTTGGAAGTTTAAGAGAAGAGTGGGTAAACAGGGCAACCCCAGTCAGCATAGCTAGAAACAACTCCGGCAGGCTGCCCAGCTGATAGTGGGAAGTGGAACATGAAGTAAATTTGTGAGCAACATAGCCCATAGGCCTAAGAACAGTAGTTTGCCTTTTTTTAAAAAAAAATAAAAATCAATTTTATTGATTTTTTACAGAGAGGAAGGGAGAGGGATAGAGAGCTAGAAACATTGATGAGAGAGAAACATCAACCAGCTGCCTCCTGCACACCCCGCCACTGGGGATGTGCCCACAACCAGTGTACATGCCCTTGACCGGAATCGAACCTGGGACCCTTCAGTCCGCAGACCAACGCTCTATCCACTGAGCCAAACCAGTTTCAGCAGTAGTTTGCCTTTTGACAATACTTAAATATTGTTGGGGAAAGGAGTAAAAAAGGTAATGTTTATTTGCTTATGTCCTCCATCAAAAGTTTTTTAGGGACATACAGATAGCTGAAGGTATAGTTTCTGAATAAAATGTTGCCAAATGGCTACATCACTTCCATTCAAAGGTGGGAAAGGTTTTCAGACTCGTCACTTTAGGTAAGGCTGCAGGCATGTAGAGGCAACAGGCACTCAACAGCCCTGAGGTGTGGAGGGGAAATCCTGACCTCTCACTTATTTAGCTTTCTTCACCTAGCTGCTGTGGCTGCAGTTGTTATTAGTGTTATTATTATTGATCTCTTAGCACTGTTCTCCAAACTTTTCATTGGGCATAGGACATTATAGTCCAGCAATGAGTTTGAGGACAGAACCAAGGCCTTCCCATTTCTTACCATCCCATGCTGATATTGCTGTCTTCAAGACAAGTTTCCTGACCCAGCTGGCTTGGCTCAGTGGATAGAGTGTCAGCCTGTGGACTGAAAGGTCCTGGGTTTGATTCTGGTCAAGGGCCCTGGTTGTGGGCTCTATCCTAGTAGGGGGCGTGTAGGAGGCAGCTGATCAATAATTTTTTTCTCTCATCATTGATGTCTGTCTCTCCCTCTCTGAAGTCAATTAAAAAAAAAAAAGACAAGTTTTTCACCCTATATATCCAAGTACAATATACATTATTCTTCCACTGCCCATTCTTTTCTGTCATGCAGTCCAAGCTATTACCCAAGCAAACATGTAAACAACCGGCAGATTGCAAACCAAGAGCAGTAAATGAACACAGATTTACATTAAAGGGAAAGAATGGGAGGATATAGGGGGGGAAGGAGATACGTTTTTATTCAAGGCCTCTGACGTTCCAAGTACTCTCTTAGGTGCTTTATTATTAACTATGATGTTGTACAGTAGACCTCTAGAATTTTCCATCTTGCATAACTGAAACTTGATATGCATTGAACAGCAACTTATTTCCCCTCCCCTCCTACCCTTGGCAACTACCATTCTACTTTCTGCTCCTATGAGTTTGAATGCTATAGATACCTCATATAAATGGAATTGTGCAGTTCTGTCCTGTGACTGGCTCATTTCACTTAGCATAATGTCTCAAGGTCCATCTGTGTTGTCACATATGACAGGATGCCCTTGTTTTTTAAGGCCAAATAATATTCCATTGCATGTATATATCACGTTTTTTAATCCATTCAGCTGTTGACGGAGATTTAGGTGGCTTCCACATCGTGGTTGTTATGAACAGTGCTGCAATGAACATGGGAGCACGCAGATCTCTGTGAGATCCTGATTTCAATTCTTTTGGATACATACCCAGAAGTTGGATTGCTGGATCATATGGTAGTTCTATTTTTAACGTATTGAGGAACCTCCATACTGTTTTCCATAATGGATGTATTTACATTCTTACCAACAGTGTAGTACAAGGTTTCCTTTTTCTCCACATCCTTGCCAACATTTATTATTATTTATTCATGTATTTTAAATTTATTTTTTATTGATTTCAGAGAGGAATGGAGTGGTAGAGAGAGATAGAAACATCAGTGATGAGAGAGAATCATCGATCAGCTGCCTCCTGCATGCCCCACACTCAGTGCCCCAAACTGGTGAAGGAGCCCACAACCCAGGCATGTGTGCTGAGTGGGAATCAAACTGTGACCTCCTGGTTCATAGGTCAATGCTCAACCATTGAGTTATGCTGGCTGGGCTTGCCAACATTTTTTAAAAATAATGGCCATCCTAATAGGTGTAAGGTGATATCTCATTGTGGTTTTGATTTGCATTTCTGTGATGATAAGCCATATTGAGTTGAGTACCTTTTCATATACCTGTTGGCCATTTGTATGTCTTCTTTAGAGAAATGTTTACTCAAGTATTTTACTTATTTTAAAGTACAGTTGCTTTTTTGCTATTGAGTTGTAGGAGTTCCTTATACATAGTGGATATTAACTCCTTATCATATTTGTTATTTGCAAATATTTTTTCCTATCATAGGTTGCTTTTCACTCTGTTGACTGCTCTCTTTGCTGTGCAGAAGCTTTTTAGTTTGATGTAGTCTTATTTGTCTATTTTTACTTTTGTTGTTGATGTTTTTGGTATTATGTCCATGAAATCAGTGCAAGACCAATGACATGAAGCTTTCTCCTGTGTGTTCTTCTAGAAGTTTTACACTTTCAGGCCTTGTGTTTTAGTCTTTAATCCATTTGAATTAATTTTTCTGTATGGTGTAAGATAAGTGTCCTATTTCATTCCTTTGCCTGGATATCCAATTTTACCAGCAACATTTGTTGAAGAAACCATCCTTTTCCCATTATGTATTCTTGGCTCCCTTGTCAAAGATCAGTTGATTGTAGATGCATGAGTTTATTTCTGGGCTCTTTATTAGGTTCTACTGGTCTATATGATTGTCTTTATGCCAGTTCCATACTGTTTTGATTACTGTAGCTTTGTAATATGTTTTGAAATCAGAAAGTATGAGACCTACAGTTTTGTTCTTCTTTTTCAAGATTGCTGTGACTAAGCAGTGTCCTTTGTGGATCCATATAAATTTCAGGGTTGTTTTTTCTATTTCTGTAAAAAATGCTATTGGAATTGTGTAGGGATTGCGTTGAATCTATAGATTGCTTTGGGTAGTAGGCACATTTTAACAAGATTAAGTTTTCTAATCCATAAACATGGGATGTTGCTCCACATTTTTTGCATCCCCCCACAAAACCTGTTAGAACTAATAAATGAATTCAGTAAAGTTGCAGGATATAAAGTCAATATATAAAAAGTAATTGCATTTTTGTACACTAACAATGAAAATGAAATTAAGAAAATCCCATTTATAATAGCATCAAAAAGAATAAAATACTTAGGAGTAACTTAACCAAGGAGATCAAAGACTTGTACACTAAAAACTATAAAACATTATTGATCTCCTTTTAATAAAACTTGACCTGTCTTCTTAGGATCATGCTAAGTCATGGGTACACTAATCTGGTAAATAAATTCAAACTTAGTTATAAATGACTTGTTGGTTTATCCTTCCCACATATTGACTAGGAGTATTCCACCCAAAGGTATGTGTAAGAAGGTAACAATGACTGAGCTGCCTGCAGGTGAAATCTTTAAAAATAAATATTTAAAAAATTATAAACTGCAATACTAGATTCCTCTATCTAGCGTAAAACCAGTTTGCTCAGTGGATAAAGCATCAGCCCATGGACTGAAGGGTCGCAGGTTCAAGTTTGGTCAAGAGCACAGGGGCATGGCAGTACCTCTGTTGGGATCCCGTCCCAGTGGGAGCATGTGCGGGAGGCCACCAATCGATGTGTCTCTCTCACACTGATGTTTCTCTCTCTTTGTCTCTCCCCCTCCCTTCCACTCTCTCTAAAAATCAATGGAAAAATATGCTCAGGAGAGGATTAACAATAACAATGAAAAACCAACAACCAGCCTTTTTCTTTTTTTTTTTTTATCAGCATTTGGACAAAATCACATTCTTTATCAGGTATAAATACAAGTAATTATTCTTGGGAAAACCTCTCTGAAATGATAACTTCAGCGAGAAGACATCATTTTAGATTTCCCCACATGGCATGCATACAGAACTTCGGTGAGTGTGGGAAAATACAGTTTGGGAGGAAGTGCAATAATAAGGGAATGGAACTTTTTTGATCGCTTACCATGTGCTAGAAGGCTTGCAAACCTATTTCATTTCATCCTGTTCAAACGCTATGAGGTAGACGACGTTCGTCCCATTTTGCAGATGAGGACATTAAAGCTCAGGGAAGTAGAGCCCAAGTTCTGTCCTCATGTGAGCGTGGATTTGAAGCTGGGTCTGCTCGAAGCCTGTCCTTTTCTCTTTCCCCACCAGGTGGCCAGCCAGGGAGAAGGTGGTGAGATGTGGGTTACCATTACCCTTCCTGGAAGGGGCGAGGGCAAAGAAACGGCTTGATATCCCTGAAGTAGAAAATCTTCAGTAATCTTCAAACTCACAGCGACGGTGAAGTTAATCCGCGGGCTGCTGAGCGGTCCTCAGGGACATTTGTGGTCTTCAGAATCTCAGAATAGGTTCTCCAGGGGTGGCCTGGGGCCTGGGGATGGCTTAGGAAGCAGGGAGGTGGGGCTTCCACATGATTTTCCTCAGGACTCTGGGGCCTTGTCCTGGTGCTCATAGAAGGATCTGGTCTTCCTGTCTCCACAGTTACTGAGCCCTGGAGGTTCTGGTTGGGTGAGGAGACCTTGGCTGAGTGACTTCAAGATGTCCTCAAGTGTCCTAATGTCCTTTTGTTTTTCCTTGAAGCAGTGTGTCATTTATCCCGCCTTCCTGGGAACATCAGAACACTTGATTCTCTAGCTTTTCAAACAGCTTGTGATATATTTATTATTAACCAGAGCCTACCTTATGCCTTACCATGGCAATTCGTGAGATATCTTTAAAAAAAAAAAAAGGCGATTAAACTCATTTAGGGGTGAATAGTGTAAAAGACATGAGCCCTAAAGCTTTTATAATTGGCATGGAATTCCATAATGTGCCCAAGTTTGATGGCATTGTCATCTGGTATCTTGCTGTTGATTTATTAACGTGGAGTCTAAAAATGGCCATAATCTTTTGTCCTGAGAGCAGGTCTTTCTGTTATGACAAAACTCCCTCTGGCAGGCTCTCCATGAATGGTGTTCCCCCTGTGGTTATTATCCTGCTGTGTCCCTACCGTACAGACAACTGGAGATGGGTGCCCGCCCACTTTCCACTCCCTCAGTCCCAGCAAAACCCTTTTCTGCCTTCCCTCCCACGACGGCCAGGTACTGTGGGATGACCTATGGTTTGTAATGGGTGGTAGAGACCAGAGTAATTTCCTGTGTGTGTAGAATGATGAGGCGGACCAGGGTTCATACCCCGGGCACAGGTTCTGTACACAGCCTCTGAGCAATTCCTTTTTCCTCTTTTTTTTTGCCTTAATAAAAAACTTTCTGCATTCTAGTATTGCTTCACTCATTGGGGTCGCCCAGATTTAATGGACATTCCATAGGTAACAGGCAGATAACACATTTTTCCGACCCTCTCCCCCCACCCTTCTTGCACTCCTCCTCCTCTATTTCTTTTAGCGAAGGGAGAAGACAGATTTCTGTCCCCTATACCGCACCCGATCCTTTTTTGGCCCCAGCTGATCACCGGGGAAAGTCAGATCACCTGCAGAGCTGGAGAGAGCCCTTCCCCGCTAACGCTATCCCTGGGGTTTGAGGAGGGAGCGTGCGCTCCCAGGCACAAACAGGAAAGCCTGACATCACGGAGTGGCGGAGTGGCGTGGGGAGGAGTCTGCGGCGCCCTCGCTCGCTGCTCGCTCGCCGCGCTCCCTTTGTGGCCGGAGTCGCGCGCACCGGCGGCGGCGGCGGCGGCAGCGCAGCGCGTGTCTGTGCTCGGAGCGCGGAGCGGGGGCCGGGGCGCCGCGGCTGAACCGCGCAGGGACCCCGTTGGCCTGGGAGCAGGGCGCACCATGCCGCGTCCCCGTACCGGAGGGAACACTGAGAATGAAATTGCTTTGGCAAGCTAAAATGGTAACGGAACTCTGCCTCTCCCCGCTCTGCTGGGGCCGCTTCTCCCGCTTTCTCGGGGCGTGTTGGGGACTCCCTCGGAGTGAACGGAGCGGGAGCGGTCCGCCCCTGCCCGGGCGCTAAAGCGTTCTCACTCCGCGCCGTGTGCCTTCCGCGCTGCGGGTCTGCTCCCTTTCGGGGAGCCCTCCTTTCTCGGCGCTTGCCTTCGGTGTGTCTGGGGCAGATGGAGGTCCGGAAGGGACAACTTTTAAGGAAAAAGAGTCTGGGTGAACCGCGGAGCGCTTCTGTGCCCGGCGGCTCTTGAACACAGACTTGGAAGCCTCGCCCGGGACATGGAAATCCGGGGAGTCCATGCACACGTTTTACTAGAAGCTGCGTGATGATGTGTCGCTTCTTCTGCACTTGCCAGATGATTTTATGGAAATAAAAACTTTCCACCCCCCCGCTAACTTTTTGGGTCCCCAAACAATAAGAGGAGAAAAAGACGATGGGAAGCGTTTGACTTCCCAAAGCGTCAGGACCCTTGGCATTTTAAATGCTTGTTTGTGTCTCACTTTAAAATGTAGTTCGCTCAAATAACCGAGCCACTTCTAAAAGTGCAAACTTTTTTTCTACCAATGAATTATTTTTTCTTTCCTTTAAGGAGGAAAAGTTAATCAGGACTAAACCACCGTTTCTTTAAGAAGAAAAAAAGAAGCCCACAAAATAAAACACACACACACCTTAAAAATTATTTAAGATACGTGAGTGAGTCTAGGAAAAGAACTAAGTGGAAAAGTCCGGGGATCCTGATACCACAGGAAAGGGCCGGGGGCCAAGAAAATCTCCGCGTTCCCTTTATCGCAATGTGTCTTGCAGGGCTCTGATTGGAATATTTATTTTGAACAGCCTGCTTTTGCCCTGAGTGCTGGGGTAAGCAGCAAAGCAGCTGGGAGAGATTGCGGTTTGCAGCGAGAGGGGGGGCGGAAAATAAAACAAAACAAAAAACCTTTTTCTTTCTCTTTCCCATTCCCTGGTAGAGCTCGATTCAGGACGGGGGTGAAGAGGTAGAGGAAGGAGCAGTTTACCATGTCACCCTGAAAAGAGTCCAGATTCAACAGGCTGCCAATAAAGGAGCAAGATGGCTAGGGGTGAGTACAGCGGGAGAGATGTGAACTCTGGAGTTGCTGAGTCTGTTGTTCTGTGAATCTCATTATTATTTAGCAGAGGCTGGCTTCTCCCCTCTTCCCCCCATTCTCTTTCCGCCTTAGAAAGAAACTGCCAATGACCAAGTATTTGCACCAGCTGTACAGGGCTGTCTGTTTTTGCACTTAATTTTTCCAAAGCATCTTCCCCAGGTTCCTCAATAATTCAGAACCTCTGAGAAACATCTTGAGGTATTTGGCAAATAGAGTTGGGATGGAGGAGCCAGAAGGTGACACAGAATAACAGGACCAGAAAGCAGCACTCGCATAGACGAGAGCCACAAGCAGTTTTGTCCAAATGGCACCCTTTTCTCTCCTGGTCTTCCTTCTGCTGATGCTGACAGCCCCTCTCTTCGACGTTTGTGGAGTACCCAGAATGCTCAGGGGACAGACCATTCCCAATCTGCTTCCTGTGGGGGGCGGCAGATGTCCCACTCTTACCTCCTTTCTACAGCCCACGAGGAGGCAGATGCATGCGCCATGCCCGCGGCTCATGTGTAGTGCATGCAGACTGCTGGGCCTTGGGCGAAACACTGCCTCCATAAGCAAGATTTTCCCCACTGAGATTCTAAAATCTTGAGTGGGATCATGTGAGGTTATTCCTTATCACCTAATGGATCCTTCAACACGTCCCAAATAATTAGGAGATGTGAGAAATGGAAAGCTTGGCGACAGGATCACTAGTTGAGCCAGCGTCAGCATGTGGCAGAAGGAAGGAACTCTTGATCTGGAACTGGAAGTAAGTCTCAGAGAGAGCAGTGAGAGGTGGCACTAGTTACAAAGCAGGGCACAGACAATGGGAGAGCGAATAGAGGGGATGAATGAGCTTTCCCCGGGCCTTATTCTACCAGTAGCCACACTCAGGCTCCACCGGTTATGGGCTTGAGAGCAATGAAGATTACACCCTTGCATCCATCTTTATTGACTTTGGGTCTCAGAAAACTCAGTGGCGGGCTGGCGTGGCTCCGTGGTTGAGCGCTGTCCTATAAACCAAGAGCTCGTGGTTCAATTCCCAGTCAGGGCACATGCTCAAATTTCGGGCTTGATCCCCAGTGTGGGGCATGCAGGAGGCAGCTGATCAATGATTCTCCCTCATCATTGATGTCTCTATTTCTCTCTCCCTCTCCCTTCTCTGAAATCAATAAAAATATATTTAAACGAACAAACAAGAAACAAAAAAGACCAGAGGCAGCATGTGACTTGTAACTCCCAGAACTTAAGGCAGGATGGCCAGCAGCCACGATTTCCTCCGGCCGGGTCTGCTGACCTCCTGACACAGGCCTTCATTGCTCTCGGCTTCCCCAGCTGCTTCAACTCGGGTCTTTCCCGCTCTGTACTTTGGGCTGAGGCCCCACCCACTAGGAGAGTAACTGTTAGAGACATCTGCAGGTATGGCCTGACTTGAGGTCTTCATTGGACAGGTCGGAGACTTACTCTGAATATGATTTAAAAATTAATTAGGTGCATCACCAGTAGGTCTGCTAGGGAAAGAAGAACTGGAGTGCTGACAAGTCATCACTTTGTTTTTGGTGGTTGTGTGTATGCTTTTTGTTTAGATGTAGTGTTGATGTGGTTTGTCCTGTCCGGGTATTGCAAAATGATTCACAGGTCCTGAACCAGCTGCCTTCAAAAGGGTCATTGTATTTGCTGATGCTGGCTGTTCCTCTTCTTCTAATGAGACTGATGTTGCTTGGGTGACAGTTTTAGTTTTTAGCCAAACATAGCAGCAATGAGTCAGTCATGGAGAAGTGGAGGGGTTAACTCTGTAGCCCCAAATGCACACAGTATGGTTCATTGAGATGCTCACAGTTACTTAGTGGCAGTCTCACTGACTGTTCGGTACACTGGCCTCCACTTCTCTCCCCCTCTCCCAGTGTTCCCAAGTTTATACAGTGTTTAGAGTTGGTTCACCCAGACTTAGCAGTAGAGCTGAAATATTGAGAGGGAGGATGATATAAAAAGATTGCTTCTAGTTGATGGAGGAATCTGCCCTTCCCTCCCATTTCAACAGAGTGCTATTCGCTGTTACCACCCAGTCCTCAGGAGCAACTTCTTAGGAACTCTCCAACGCTGATCCCACAGTGTTTGTCTGTTGGGAAGATCTGTTTTTGTCCTTGGAAACTCCAGACTTGATTAAATGTGACTCAACCAGTGGAGCCATAGCAATTCCAGACTCTTTCTCTTTAGGACCTCGTGGCTTCTCCATGTTTATTTTCCTGTATTCTAGTAATCCTCTCAAAATTCTTTAAAGCAACTGGTTTAAAGCAAACTAGAGACTGAGGTGAGGGTATTATTGAAATAGTATGACAACCTTCTGGAGAAGGTGGAATCATGATTATAATTCTCCCCCACCCCCCGTGGAAATTAATGCCCAGAGAGGTTAAATTGCTTGCCAGGATCGCACAGCTAGAAAGTGGAAGAGGCTGGGTTTGAACCCAGGTGGTTAGTTGCTTGCTGTCAGGAACAGCCTTAATTATAATACTGTTTCCAGAGTAGTGGAAGAGAATATTGGCTCAGAAGAGCAAATATACTTCTGGTGTAATCCTACCGTAGATACTGCACACCTGGTGAAGGACTTGAGCAAGGTGGCTTCTTTTCTTTATGTTTTGAATGATCACTTGAGCTACAAGTTGAGATATTTGTTGTGGAGATGTGTATCTTATCAATATGCTTTCCGTTTTGGATGCGTAAAATATGGTGTACCAAAGATATGTATGAGGCTATGTAGCACAAGAGGGTGAGCATAGCTCTCGTTTACATGCCTTTTATAAATATTTCTCTCTTTTCTGAGTCCAGTGTAGCTAGAGAGTGGTCCGGTTCCTGAGTAGGGGCAATGAGGGATTGAGAAAATGAAAGAGACAGACACAAATACAGTAGGGAAAGCTGGGACTGGGTGGGAATACTGTCCTCTGATGGAGAGAGAGGGACCCAGAGCCAATACAGCTTGTTTAATTTATACTGAAAAAATCAGGAAGTTTTACTAAAGCCCAAGACAAAGGAGATTATGTGCATTCTTGGGTGGGCCAGAGTTGTATTCATTCCTGGTGCTTGACTGAATTTAGATAACGAAACCCACCCCCTGGCGCCTGGGCTGAAGGTTAAGCTGACAACACTACTGCCTCTGGCAAGTTGTGTTTCCAGGACATGGCTCTGCCAATGCCACTGGATTCATCTGACAATAATTAAGAAATGCTCATGTGCCTTCCCAGGTGTGCTCTACAGCCTGTAAGATTTATTTTAAAAAGCCTAAAAGACTGAATGCAATTTTGGTATTTTCTAGTACTCAGATCTCGAAACATAATTAGATTCAGTTTGGGAAGGATAGTAAAATAATTTAATTAATTAATTAATTAATATCAATTTTACATTTTTATTGATTTCAGAGAGGAAGGTAGAGTGAGAGAGAGATAGAAGTGTCAATGATGGGAGAGAATCATTGATTAGCTGCCTCCTGCATGCCTCCCACTGGAGATCGAGCCTGCAACCCAGGCATATGCCCTGACAAGGAATCGAATCGCAACCTCCTGGTTTATAGGTTGACGCTCAACCACTAAACCACACTGGCCAGGCGATAGCAAAATAATTTTACACCCTTATATGTGAAGTATCATACCATCCACAACATGTAGGGAATGCTCTTGTGTTAGTTAAATTTTTGTGTTCAGTTGATCTTTTGAAGTAGAACCCTCTGTCTTTGGTTGTAAATCACATGACCGAGTGTGGCCCAGGCTGGGTTCACTTATACATGTAGCTGCAGCTTTACCCATTGACAGTGAGATTATGTTCGGTAACTTTGAAAAACCAAATATTATTGAAATATCAACCCAATACTTATTCTATAATAACATCATAGACTGGGATAATTTTACTGGGCTAGAGCCCTCAAAGAAAAATGGCTCCAATGATGTCATAGAATCATAAAATCTCAGGATTGGAAGAGATTTTAAAAAGTAATTTCATCCAACTATTCAGTTAGCTTGTAGAATGTCCAGTGATTTTTGGAAAAGCAAATGGTCAAAACTGATTATTTTTCTTTGGTCCCAGCATGGTGGTTATACATTGATGTGAAATGTAGAAATGATTTAAATTAATGTTAGTAATCTTTGGAGGCAGGAAATGTACCATATTCAAATGGACAGAGGAAAAAGACCCAACTGTTAGGTAAGGGGCCTTGCAGTCCGGACCCATTCTGCTGTCTTTAGAATACGACAGACACAGGGTCCAGAAAAATGTATCTAACCTCAGATAAGTTCAGAGTGGGGGTGTTTGTTTCACAGGCAGGAGTGGTAGGGCTGGATCACCTCTGCAAGGTTTGTGGGGCGTGGGATGGTCAGTGGATAGTCACAGGGCTTCTCTCAGTTCTGTGCTTCTGTGGTTATGTGGTCCTTGTGCTGGGGCCCCAGCGCCTCCCCTCCCTACACCCCATATTTATCACATTGTCTCCCACATAGGCCCTTGTTGGGTTGAATTGAAATGCTTCATAGCTGGGATGCTGGTAAAGATAGTGAAACACAGTTTGTGTTCAGAGAAAGCAGAAATATTTAGAAATAAAGGAACTGGAAATATATTACAGAACTTAGCACGTAGGGTGAATTGTGGCCGGTCCGTGGGTTACATGGGGGCAGTGGTAAGATAACCACTTGTCATATCTGGATTCTGAAGTTGACTCTCACTAGGGTACACTATTTAGGTTGACTCCACCTGGTGTTCTGCTGGTGTTACTATTCATGTTGCCTTCAAGTGGCTTATAATGCTTCACGTTTTCAACTAACGTAACTTCCGGAAGCTTCTCTGATCTCCCAAGTCTGGAGGAGGCATCCCTGGGGCGTGGCCCAGAAGCATTCTCTGTCCCTCTGCCACGCATGTATCTCACTCTTGTACTTGCCTGTTTGTTCTGAGTGTCCCCACCACGCTATCAGCTGGGTGAAGTGACATCTGTGGCCATCTAGCTGGCAGAAACTCAGTAACAGTTTGTTGAATGAACAGATCAAGCTTCACTCCTTTATGGGAGACGAATATTGTCTTGATAAATATTAATGTATGGTTACTCCTCATAAAGAAAACAGTACAAATATGTTAGCTTATAAAGTAGAGGAGGGGAGAATGGGAGTGAGAAATCAATTAGGTAATGATTATGGCTATCTTACTACATCCTTTCTGGAACAAAGCCGGGCACAGACAAAAGTAGTGATTCTTCATTTTAACAAAAAATTCATGGCAGTGAAGTAACTAGGGAATTCTCCAGTGCCTTTTACAAGCAAGAGGTCCCAGGATTGTGATTATACATTGACATGAAATGTAGAAATGGTTTAAGAAAATGCCAGTATTCTTTGGAAACAGGAAATGTACCATATTCAATGTACCAACTCCAACTGTTAAGGTTCTTTTATTTTTTTTTTCCCAACCCTTGACTGGAATCGAACCTGGGGCCCTTCAGTCCTGGGGCCGACACTCTATCCACTGAGCCAAACCAGTGAGGGCCAACTGTTAAGGTTCTTAACAAGGGCCCATTCTGCTGTATTTAGAATATGACAGACAGAGGGTCCAAGAAAATGTGTTTAACCTAAATTCAAGTGGGGATATTTGTCTTATTGCTGAACGTGGGAGGAAGATAGGCCATGGAAGAGTTAAAGAGTGTTGGCGAGCATTGCAACGATGTGTGGTGGGACAGCTCAGGAGCGGGATTTTAGAGCTGTAAGGAGATAAGCCCTAGAGAGCCTTAGTTTATAGTTGGTCATCTTTGTTTTCATCTAGGAAAACTGGCCCTTGGGTTGCATTATTCTTGTCTATGGGAATGTTTAGTTTGGGCTTTAGAACGTTAATGTCAAAAGTTAGTAACCATCTGTAAATGAACCAACTGGCATTATTCATTTTGACCTTGGGAACATGTTTCTAAAATAACCCCAAAACATGGTAGCCTAAACCAATAATAATAAAAAAAATAGACAGTAAATTTGAGTTGCCTGAGCGAGTTGGGTCATTTCACTGCTATCCAAACCTGTTGGGATAGATCTGTGCAAGGACTGTTTAGCCTTGTTATCAGGAATATCCATTTCAGTTCATCCACCCAGGAGGCACCCAATTGAGTTCAAAATACATAACAGCAAAATATAAAAGGCCAGGGTGCATGAACTTTTTCTATTTAAACTATACATCTGTTAAATCTATATTATAAACATGTTTCCTTCTTACTCCCATGAAATTATAAGGAAAGAGTTTCTTAGAGTTTTCCATTTAGAAAGAGAAGGAGAGCAATTGGCATATTGTGCCTTTCCCATTGTCGCTTACTGTCCCCTTCCTGTAGTTTCCTTTTTCTATGGCTTACACATCTTTTTATGCTTCCCCCTTCTAGTTAATCAGTGTCTTGTAATGACTGTCTTACATTAAAATGTGCAATAATAAGCTAAAGTAAATAAAACATTTGAATTTCTACTATGATATGCTTTTTATAGAAAAAAAGTGATTTCTGTAAGCAAAGCCAGGAAATTATTGGTTCAGTGAGGGAAGATACTAAATGATGTTTCATTTATTCCATCAGAGAGGCTTAGCCAGCTCGCTAGTGCCTGCTGATGGGTGTGGATGTCTCCACAGAGTTGAGTTGGAGTGTGGAGTTTGGGGTAGTTTCTAGGTCGTTTGCTAGTAATCACATCTGGTGTGACCCCCTCACTACAGTTGCATGTCTGTGCATGATTCTGTCATCTGTATTTGAGTCTCCTAACCTTGCCTTTCAGAGCGCTCATTTATTCATCAAAAGCCTACTGTATGCCAGACCCCATGTTAAATCTTGGGACTCCAAAGTAAAACTTAATGAGCACTGCTTGTTCATAAGGAGCTGACAGGGAGTGGGGAGACGGAGACTGACTAGTTACAGTGTATTGTGCTACATGTGATCAGTGCCACGTGAGAGAGATCCACGCTGTGTTAGGGGAGCCCTGGAGGGGGGCCCTGTCAATCAGATGGGAGTGGGGGGTGGGCGCTTCAGGAAGGCTGTGCGGTGAAGAGTTGTCGGATGAGTGGGGGCCCTGTCAATCAGATGGGAGTGGGGGGTGGGCGCTTCAGGAAGGCTGTGCGGTGAAGAGTTGTCGGATGAGTGGGGGACATGGGGGACAAGCATTCTGGTCAGAGAGCACAGCATGGGGAGAGCATGGAGGCTGGGGATGAGACCACTATGTGGGGCCCAGCATGGGAAAGTGACAGGAAGGAGGCCAGAGAGAAAGGTGTGAGCCTTGTCCCTGAGAGCCTGGCATGCTACGCTGTGGAATTGGCTTTGTCCTGAGTGCTCTGGCAGTCCCTCTGCTCTCAGCAGAGTGGCATGGTCAGATTTGCATTTTAGAAAGATGACTGACAGCTGAGGGGTGGATGTGCTGGAAAGGAGCCAGACTCGGGGGGATGGAGAGGGGAGGAGGCTAAAGCCGTGATGAAGTGAGGAAGGGATGGGTGCTGAATGGAGATGGCAGCAGAACAGAGAGGGCAGGAGGGGAGAGTCACAGAGGAGGGAGAGTGGTGGGGTGGCGGGGGGAGTCAGGAGAGGAGGGAGAGTGGTGGGGTGGAGGGGGGAGTCACAGAGGAGGGACAGTGGGGTGGGGGCGAGGAGAGGAGGCCTGGCAGGCATGTATCTCAGGTGCCTGGTTTCAAGGAACAGGTCAGAGCCTTCTGGCTCTCTGGGGTCAGCGTCATCCTCTCTCATTGGGGGACCTCGAGCCAGGCCTTGCCCGTGTCTACACTAGCAAAGGCCTCTCTCGCTGTCAGGGGCCCTGCCGAGCAACCAGACCTGGGCCTGCCTGATGTGTCACGTCCAGAGGCGAGATCTCGGGGAGGCTCACTGTGCAGCGGCGGCGAGCACTGCTTGGTTCTCAGGTTCCAGAACACTTGGAGGGCTGGTGGTTTCTTTCTTTTTCTGAGTCTTCTGTTTCTCTACAGACGAAACAAATTGAATCTGTAGGCCATGGAGAGGGAGTAAATATGGAACCCACAGGTCTATGATTACAGAGTTGTATTTTAGACAACAGTAGTTAAAACTCATCATTGTGTTGTTAGGGACAGAAGAAATGTTATGGTTGGGTGTCCTGGTCTTTTCCCTCCTCCTACTCAATGCTTCTGAACCCTGACACTGTTTATCCTGGCTGCTGGCATCACTGCGCTTGGAGGTCACTGATTGCTAACCCCACTCATTTTATAGAAGAAACTTCGGTAAGATCTGATGCTCCCCTGGATTACCGCAACCTTCCCCCCGCCCCCCCCCCCCCGCCGCCTCTCTCTCTCTCTCTCTCTCTCTCTCACGCGTGCACCCTAAATTAAAATGTCTTTTCACATTTTATTTTTTAGGATTTGGTGCATCTTTATAATGTCATTCCATGGCCTCTTCTATATAACTGATTAAAGCCTCATCAGTTTTCAGTTTAACAAATAATAAAAGTAGAGGATGAAGGGAAGGAGGGAAGGAATGAAGGAAAGAGGGAGGGATAGAAGGAAATAAGGAGTGAAGCAAGGAAAGAAGGAAGGAAGGAGGAAAGGAAGGAAAGAAGGAAGAAAGGAAGGAAGAAAGAAGGAAAGAAGGAGGAAAGGAAGAAGAGGAGAGGAAGGAGGGAGGGAAAGAAGGAGGAAAGGAAGAAGAGGAGAGGAAGGAGGGAGGGAAAGAAGGAGGGAAGGAAGAAAAGGAGGAGAGGAAGGAGGGAGGGAAAGAAGGAGGGAAGGAAGAAGAGGAGAGGAAGGAGGGAAGGAAAGAATGAAGGAGGGAGGAAGGAAGGAAGGACAAGCTTACAGCATTCGGTAGGAGACACTGCCTTGGAGGAAGCTCAGTCAGTTTTGTGCAGTTTGTGGAGTCACCACCGATCCTGTGGGCTTATTGCCGAGCTCCCGGTGCCTCTGCACTGGTGAGCTGGGTGCTGCGCTCCGATGACTGGGGTTTCTGCCTGGCTTGGTTCCTCAGAGCCACCTTCTCCTCTATGTCATTCAGCGAATGACCTCTACGGTTACCACTGGTGGTGGTTGGGGTGGGATGGTGTGTTGGTGGTGGTTTTATTTACCTTTTCACCTTCATACACTCATTACCCTACAGTTTCTAGCATTTAAATGCTCGTGCCATCTGTGGCCATTCATTTGAATTCATTTCCACACAGTTAATCTTCTCCCATGTACACTCCCCCACACGGTTTCTGTTTATTTGCTCTTTTCAGCAAAGAATCGAGCAATTCAACTATTTCCTTTGTTTTGTTTCCTGCTGATTTAAATACCCATTTTCATCTTTTATAAAAGCGAAGCCAAGGCCGAGTCCTTCCAGTTTCATAATTCTAAAGATAATTCGAAGGCCAAAAACAAGCCTTTTCTGTTAAAAGTAGGATGTCTGTGGTCAGTCCTATCAGCCAAGGCTCCCTGCTACCCTCTTCCTAGTAACTCTTTCCTACTTATGTGCCATGTTCATGCTGTAACTTCTGTCACTGCTAGTGACGGGGCCGGAATCTGGACAGATTGTAACTAAAGGACATTTAATGGTCATAGGTAAATTAAAGATAATTGAAACTGGATTAGCTATTGGCTAACAATAAAATGCTTTATCGTCATGACTTTTCCGATGAAAATCGGCACACTAGAAATTGCTTGTTGAGATAACTGGTATTCCTAAAGAGAAAATTCAGGAAATCAGAAGCATTTGGTTAGTTCGTGAGGTATAGGAAAAGATGTGCTGGTTTCTGTCCAAATGTGGACTCCTCCTAATTACACAACACAATGAGCATAGCTATTTAAAAAACCCCTTAACCAAGTGTTAGCAGGGCCCAGAGCCGTCCGGGCCGCCTGGAGAATTCGCTCATGGCTCTCCTCAGCTGGGCCTCTGCAGGAGCTGGCACCTCCCGGTCGCTCCTCCTTTGGCAGGGGCATTGCCAGCGGGAGCCCTGGTTGAAGAAGGACCTAGCGCCGTGGTCAAGAGCCTGAGCTTTGGAACCAGACAGCCCTGAAGACAAAACTTGCGGCCACCACCCCACACGTGAGCTGCGTGGGTGGGCTGGGCCTCTCTAAGCCCGAGTTCCTCACCTGTAAGGGAGGACAGCAGTCCCTTCCTGATGAGGAGTGAAGGCGTACGAATGGAGGGGGCTTGGCA
Source organism: Eptesicus fuscus (assembly GCF_027574615.1). NCBI lineage: Eukaryota > Metazoa > Chordata > Mammalia > Chiroptera > Vespertilionidae > Eptesicus > Eptesicus fuscus. The sequence goes on from NC_072494.1 coordinate 25,696,474, forward strand.
CGGTGCCTGGGGTATGGTGGCACGCACTCACCGAGTAGTGGCTTCTCATCAGGACCCCACTTTTAAAATTGAATTAATTGGGGTGACATGGGTTAATAAAGTTATATAGGTTTCAGGTATATAATTCCATGAAATAGCATCTCTGTACTGTGTTGTGTGTTCACCACCCCATGTCAAGTCTCCTCCCATCACCATTTATCCCCGCTATACCCTCCTCTACCTCTCCCCATCCTCCTTCCCCTCTGAGGACCCCACTTTTGAGCTCTGCAATGGAACCTTGTAGAGGTAGGGGTGCCTTTCTTAACATGTGCCCCCAAAGCTTGGGGTTGTATGTAAACCAGATTGCTTGGTTAGGAGACAGGGTTAGTGAGGCTTTAAGGCATTTTCCTGACGTCACTCTCTCATTCTGCATGTCTGGGAGGAAGGACCGTGGCAGGGTGTCGTAATCTGGTTCATTAGAAGGAATATCTATTGTTGTGTTCTCTCTGTCTGGCTGCCTGCGCAGGGAAAGACAGTTTTCACTTGGGCTCCAATGTTCTGCATATCAGATTCCTTCCGTTTTTCTATATAATTTGTTTGTGTTCTTGTTTTTCTGCTTTAAAATAAAAACTTGACTACTCAACAATGAGCCATAGTCTGTCTTCTATATTTGCTATTTCTGACTAAAAAATGGGAGGGTAGGAAACACTTTTTCTAAAAATGGCTCGGTATGCATTATGCTCATCGTTCTTTGTTGAGTATCATTTAGGATGTTAGTAAATTGCAGCACAAATTTCAAGTTCTGGAAGAAACTGCTTAAGTTAAAAGTAAAGATAAAATTTCTCCTGTGCCACATGTTGTTCAGCTAATGCAGTGCTTGAGCCCCAAACTAGGAATGAGCTGACTTGCCCTCGGGGCTGTGACTTTCGGAATGTCACGTGACGTTTAAAATATTTCAGTCTCCTCATCTGTGAAATGGGGATAATACCTGGCTTCTCCTTTTGCCTGTGGGTTTTGTGTCAATCATGTGAGTTAATGTATATAAAAGTACCTTTTAACATGTAACTTACTGTACAAATATAGGGATATTCTTATTGTTGTTATTTAACCTAAAGGTTTTTTTCCTTTCTCTCTTCACTACCTACGTGCTTGATGGGCATGTGGTTTGTTCGTTAGTCCTGCCTTTCTTCCCTCATCTCAGAAGCAATCTTTCCTATACATTATTTCTTTTCTATAGTTATTATTGCTAGTTACCTAGTGGTATCTTCATGCTCAGTGTTTCTCTGCCACCACCACTGCTGCTCCTGGTATTCCAGGCGCACGGAATATGCGGACACGGTCTCTCTCTACAATTGGATGGGGAAAATACCCCACACTCACAGAGTTCTAAAGACACATGCTGTGGGTATCTTGCATATGAAAACTTTCTACTTTCTCTCTTGTTTCTTATTTGCTCCAGTCTGATTATTTTTGAGATACTAGCTGTTGGTTCTCTCTGATTCTCCCTTTCTTCCTAGTACTTTCCATTTGTTGCGCAGAAGGGTGGTCATGTTAATGCGCCGAGGAGTGGAAAGCGCTCCCAGCCTTCCAGAGCTGCTGGAAAATCAAAGCTTGGTCTGAAGCCAAATCCTAATGTGGGACTTGAACTCATGACCTAATGCCAGAGGCAAGAATGCTACCAACCAGCCCTCACTGACCCTCCTAAGATGTAGGCATTTGAAATCCTTCCTCTGAGTAGTGCTATTGTCGCTTCCTGGGCTTTCTTCTCGCTTTCAGCCTTTTCCTACAGCCCCCCTAGCTTCCCTGTTAGGAATACAATTTTAGCTTTAAGATCTATTTTTCTCACCGTCTTTCCATTTGCTTGTTGAAGTTGCTCCTTTTTGCTTTCCATCTCTCTTGGGTGAGTTCCGGTTTTTGTTCCTGTTCCTTCCTGTTCTTCTTCTGGATTAAAAATAGTATCCAGGGTCTCTGGCTGCTCGCCCATGAATCCGACCTTCCTTCTATTCATACAGAGTCCTCCCCCCCACCCCCAACATCTTAAGGCCCTTTGCTACTCTCTCAAGATACTCAAACCCCTTCATGCATTCCCTGTTATTTGTGCCTGTTTTCAGCTGACTCGTGGGGCTAGCCGACCCTTGCACTCAGGCTGTAACTGAAAATGAAATCTCTTGGACAGAGACGCTGAAGAAGTGATTTGCTCACGTGCAGTGTCAGTGACAAACACTGTCTGCATCTGCTGACCCTGTGTGTGACATAAAGGAGAGGGGACCTGTACACGGATTCAGGGCGCACATTTAACACTCACCCACGTGCAAAGCAGTGATGCTGGGATCAGCGGAGCCCCGGGAGCCAGCCTTGGTCCAGCACGCTGCCGTGGTATCCCTAACCCTAACCCTAACCCTAACCCTAACCCTAACCCTAACCCCTCCCCCTCCCCCTCCCCCGGCGAGACCAGCTGCCCTTCTGCTCCCACAGTAGCGTTTCTCAGGGAGCTGAAGTCCATGAAAGTGTTTCTTCATGAACATTCTTTGGTTAGAGTTGGAGGATTCTGATATTCTTTTTTTTTAAATTTCTTTATTGATTAAGGTATCACATATTTGTCCTCATCCTCCATTCCCATCCCACACCCCTCCCCACACATGCTCCCACCATATTCTTTACAAAAATGACTTTCTGTCCAATGTTGACCTCTACAGTCCACAAATGGGCGTCTGCCTGAGGGACGAAGGCTTGTAAAACCTGACATGAGCCGGCGAAAAGGACTGCTGGCCGCTCTGATTGCAGCCCCACGCCCTAACCTGAGCTCTTGTTGTGCTAAGTTACTGCAAAAGGGTGGATGGTGCGCTTTGGGGCGGCAGAGGCTGGAGGGGTTCCTTCCGTCTCCCCCTCCCGCTCCCTGTGGGGTCGTGTCTCCATGGAGACAACTAGCCTGATTCTTAGCTGGGAAGCCAGAGTTGCAGATTTCAGACACCACCGGGAGGTCCACGTTTCGGGGCCGCTCTGCCTCGCGTCACTGTCTGTGCCATGGTGTCAGCTGCAGTGCTTTCTCCCGCTACTGATGATGAACTACTTACCTTTCAAGTCCCAGCTCAAGTGTCATCTTCACTCTTCTCTTCCTGACCCCGCTTCTGGCGTAATTACCCTTTTATCTGCGTCTCCGTAGCACTTTACAAAAGCGCTATTACAGCACTTAGCAGACTGTATCCTATTTTTTTTTTTTTAATGTTTCTCTTTGTCCTGTTCATCTGAGTGCCTCAAGGACGGGGACCTTTCTTTATTATGATCTTTGTATTCTCATCACCTGGGACCATGTCTGAGCCCTGGTTGGTACTCAGTAAGCATCTTATAAATGCTTAACCTCATCTTTGTTATAAAACATGTATCTTTATGACCTTTTTTTGCCTTTTAGTAATGTAATAAAGCCCATTTTTGAAACAAAAGGGAAAATATTAAGTTAGAGTTAATTTATATTGTATACTTCAACTAATGACACACAAAAAAGGAAAATGCTGCTTTTGCCTCACTTTTCTCATCATTGCTTGATCTACATAGTTCACGATCTTACGAAGACTGACTTAACCATGATGGTGACTCTATAGATGGGGGGCATGGTATTTAGAGTTAATGCATAGGCTTCTCCGTGACATACAGGTTTGAGTCATGGGTCAAGGCTAGACCTCTGGGAAGCTAAGTTCTGTTTTGAATTCCCAAGTTATTTTACTTAATAGAGGCCTGGTGCACAAAATTCGTGCGTGGGGTTGGGGGGGCGGTGTCCCTCAACCCGGCCTGCACCCTCTCAAAATCCTGGACCGCTGGCTCCTAACTACTGGCCTGCCTGCCTGCCCGATTGCCCCTAACCACTCTGCTTGCCTGATCACCCCTAACCACTCTGCCTGCCTGATTGCCCCTAACTGCCTCTGCCTCGGCCCCACCTCCGCGGCTTTGTCCAGAAGGTCATTTGGCTGTCTGGTCTAATTAGCATATTACGCTTTTATTATTATAGATGGTTTTCACAAATCTTCCTATATCTTATGTCTGAGGGCTGCAGTTTGCTTCAGGCTTGCATTAATCCAGTACCAGGCCAATTCAGCTTTGCTCCATACACGAGATTTTGGTAAAGGGACCCGACACTCTCTGCACACGATGATGAAGCTCCATCTGAGATTTTTGCGGCAGGCTTGGTGTGTCGGCGCTTTCTGGAGCGTGCTCCTCTTGCCAGGATTCACGGGCAAAAGGGACTTACAAATAAGCGACATAAATGATGTACTAACATCTGTATATTTTTCTCGCTTAGTTTTCTAGCTTCCTTTGCTCTCAGACCTTCCTGAACTTCCCTCTGCTCTGTGGTTTTTCATTCTTTTTTAAAAAAATATTTTTATTGATTTCAGAGAGGAAGGAAGAGGGGAGAGAGAGACAGAAACATCAATGTTGAGAGAGAACCACTGATTGGCTGCCTCCTGCACGCCCCGCACCGGGGAACAAGCCCACAACCCAGGCATATGCCCCAACCAGGAATTGAACTGTGACCTCCCGGTTCATAGGTCGATGCTCAGCCACTGAGTCATGCTGGCCGAGCTGGTCTTTCATTCTTAACGCTTAAATTTCTACTTCAGGCGAAACAAAGTGTTTGCTGGAAGTTTTCAGAATTCGATTGTTAGGTGGTTTCTATTTTGTTAGGTGTTTTCATTCAGACTGTGCCCATGTAATTGGCTCTTTCTGATTGCTGCTGAGCCTCCTTGCCTTTTGTCACAGCCTGCCTTCCTTACCTTTTCCTGGGCGGATAGGGGTTCAATGGCATCTGTGTTTGCTTTGCAAAAGAAGGAAGAATCTTTGATAAGCATGGTTATTCTTAAAAGAGTGATGCAGCAACATTATGCATATTTTTTAAAAAATATGTATTTTTTTGCCCTGACCGGTTTGGCTCAGTGGGTAGAGCGTCAGCCTGCGGACTGAAGGGTCCCAGGTTCGATTCCGGTCAGGGGCATGTACCTTGGTTGCGGGCACATCCCCAGTGGGGGGTGTGCAGGAGGCAGCTGATCGATGTTTCTCTCTCATCAATGTTTCTAACTTTCTATCTCTCTCCCTTCCTCTCTGTAAAAAATCAATAAAATATATAAAAAAATAAAATAAAAAATATGTATTTTATTGATTTTTTACAGAGAGGAAGGGAGAGGGATAGAGAGTTAGAAACATCGATCAGCTGCCTCCTGCACACCTCCCACAGGGGATGTGCCTGCAACCAAGGTACATGCCCTTGACTGGAATCGAACCTGGGACCTTTCAGTCCGCAGGCTGACGCTCTATCCACTGAGCCAAACCAGTTAGGGCTATGCATATTTTTTTTAAAGAGGGGGAAAATTACCCATAATCCTACCACTATAACAGTTCTTTAAACTTTTAATTTTGATCCTCCAATCTTTGCTCACAGGCACACATTTGAACATAGTTGCCATCATGCCATTTATTCAGTTTTGTAATGAGCAAGACATAGTTTTCAGAACACATTCCCTAAAAGTTACTTTCTCATTGGAATTCTTTGTGACATTTGTTATATTTCTGACATCACAGACAGAAGAATGCATTTGGACTTCATGTTTGAGGAGTTTCATGGTTACAATGCTTCTTATTGGTTAACAAGCCTCATTGCTGGGCCTTTTCCTTGTGAAAGCTCCACCCTGGGTCAGGACTCTGGAGCGTTCGTGAGCCCGATGGTATGAGATGAGGGCATATGACTGAACGTGCAGGATAACTCAGCAGGAATGGGTGGCGCCCCTTCTACTCACTGCCTGGCACCGTTGGGGTCCTGCTCCATTGGGGATGTGGGACCAGAACTCTGTGGGGCTGAGCTGTTCGAAACGGTAGCTACTAGCCATGTATGCCTATTGAGCACTGGAAATGTGGCTAGTCCAAATTGAAATGTTCTGTCCATATAAAATGCATACCAGATTTCAAAGACTTGGGATAAAGAAAATAATGTAAAATAGCTCAGTAGTTGTCTACAGTGATCACATGATGAAATGGATAATATTTTGACATAATGGACTCAATGAAATATATTGTTAAAGTTAATCTCACCTATTTCTTTTTTTTACCCTTTTTAAAGTGGCTACTTGCATATTTAAAATTACATGTGTGTCTGGCATTCTGTTTCTATTGGACAGTGTTGATCTAGGGTCTAGCATTTCAAAATGCAGGGTGTAGTTTATTAGTAGGTTCTGAAATCAATTCAGTAGGTCAAAAGTCAGTATTTCAAAATTGGAATGAAATGGACTAGAAAATATCAGAATGGCATTTGAGTACTGAGTAACGTGTGAAATGTGTCTTTTCTTTTTACCTTGAATCATGGTTACCAAGTTTGACAATCACTGTTTGGGAGTGGTTTGGCTTCATCTAATGCAGGATGGGGAACATCCTGTCCCACGAAATCATTTGATCTGGCCCTGCCAAGGCATTAGGGGTGAGTTAATTAAATGTTTGACCAAATATAACAAGCTAATTTTTACGTTGGTAATTTGTATGGCCCGTGAATGATGTTATAAATATCCGAATGGCCCTTGGCAGAAAAGGTTCCCCAGCCCTGACCTAACAGGGGTGGGGAACCTTGTGACACCTCCTTCCAGGAGGCCTGGTCTGCTCCGTGAGGGGGCACGCTGGGACCAGGAACACCATGTAGATTTTAGGTCTGGTTGGTGGGAGCTCTTCTGTCAAGAACTCTTCACCTAAAACAGACGCTGCATGAAAGGGAGCCGGAGCCTCGGTGCTCATCCTAAAAGCAGTGGCTCCTTAGGAGACCCCCAGGGTGAAGGTTAGCTAAGGAGGGCTGCAGTTGTGTTGAAGTCCGGACCTGTGTGCTCAAAACTAGCGTGTCCCTTGACCCCAGCAGAGACTTTTGTCTGATTCGCTGTAGCTTGAAGACTTCTTCAGAATTTTCTCTCGGGTGGTGATACTTTCTAAGAAGCAGTGTGGTTTCTTGATGACCTTGGAGCCAACCTGGGCCAGACAAGGGTTCTCTTTGACCCTTAGACCCTCCACCCACCGTGCCCTGTTGAAATCAGAAGAGGCTGCCGTCTAATCGAGGATCACATCAGTCCTCTTCCCTCCTGACAGAAGACATGTCCTTTCAGTGCGAGATGGAGGGGCAGTCACTGGGCTCAGGCCTTTGGCTGGGTTCTAAATAAAGGACACTTAAAGCCACACAGAGGGGGCGGAAAGGGCTTGAAAAATGAAGTTTATGGGGTTGCATGGGCCTTGTATTTATTCTGACAGTTGTAAAAATTCTTTTGAGCTGACCCATTTTTCCTTTCTTAATTAAAAAAAAAAATCTGGCAGGCAAGAGGCAGAAATGTAAAACATGTGACCAATGCTTCAGCTTTTCCTGCTGGAGCCAGATTCTTTCAAATTATACCTTGGGCGGCTTGATGTTTAAAACAACAGTTGCCCACAAAAGCCACCAAGCATTTGTTTCTGAAACTTGTAGACTTCGATGGCATTCATTATCAGGAAAGGGCCCAAAAGCACACTACGTAGCAGTTATTGAACCGAAATCTTCTTTGGAGACTCGGCCCTGGTGGGTTAGATTACCCTAGGAATTGGCAGAGGGCCAGGCAGCCTTTCTCCTCGATTTTGCTTGAGGATTTCCAGTCCTGTTGGTAGTCACCCAGAATTTTTGAGGGAGTTGGACCAAATGATCTTTAAGATCCTTTGTAGGTGAAAAGTACCAGGATTCCAATGAAGGACTGTGTTTATGTTGACCTCTTGTTGTTCAGTACTTACCACTAATAGTTCATTCATTCATTCACTTATTCAAATTTGAGTTCCTATGTGACAAATATGGTTCTTGGCCTTTGTCAGAACTTTAGAGCGCTTATCACAGTGGCTTTGAGGGCCTTCCTCCAGAGTCCAGTGTCAGTCTCCCTGTCTGATGTTATTTCCTTTGTCTTACCTGTACACACTTCCCCCTTTAACCTAACCAGGCTACTTCCCAGGCCTAGGATTGTAACAATTCCCATTGTTACCTCTGTCTGAAATGTCCTCCTTTCCCCAAATCTCCTCAAATTCCAGTTCACATGTCACTTCTTCTGTGAATCCACTCTGGTTTCCCAAATGGTGGCAAACTTCCCTTCTGAACTCCGAGCGCTTGGTACTTTTCTTGTGACACCACATGTAATCTGCCATTAGGTTGAACTGTATGAGATTATCATATTTGTAGGTTAAAAATGATTGGCTAGTGGCAATTTTAAGAGGAGGAGTGTTTTTTATGTGTGGAGCTTAAATTTGCTCTCTTTGCAGATGTATTACACTCATGATTTATGTTCAGCTAGGATTCCTTGGTCTTTTCAGTTTTCGTAATATTAATTGTTATAAAACTAAGGCTTATTTAACCTGTACTTAGAGAGTTGATATACAAAATTAATGTAGAAAATATTTATTATTGCTAAATTTAATTTTGTTAGTCTTAGCTATTTTTCTAGTGTTTTTAGCATTTGAAATTCTGATTCAGCAAGTCAGTGTATGAACTATAAATTTCAATTCCATTTAATAAGGTTCTACATAATTATCCACTTCATTTATTACAATGATTTCATCAACAAGGCCAAAGACAAAAACTCTGTTACGTGGCTGAAGACATCCCCACTCCTAGCAGTACCCATGGGTTAACATTGCTTCCCCATTCAGCATTCCTTGACAATTTGACTTAGATGCAAATCTAGTCAACGCTACAACTATTCAATTCGTAAAGTATTATTGTATCTGTAGAGATCTAAGAAGAGAGTTGGAATGGTTTTTGAATCTATGAACTTCATGTCTGTAGCATTCCATATTATTGCCTAGGATCAGAATAGGATGGAACGTTAGTTTGATATGATTTCGTTTTTCTCAGTGAGTTCATGATAACTCTTAGTGATCATCGCATACAAACCATCAAGGGTATTGGTCACAGTGGGTGGCAGGCAGGCCAGTCATCGTTTTCAGTCTGCCTTAATTCCTGTCTGAAAACGGGCATGTTTTCTTGATGCCAGCCTTGAGACACGTCAGTGCTTCTGGGCTTCTGTGAAGATGCCACTCGTCAGTGTTAGGACCACATCTGCTGGTTCTTGCCATGCCCTTTCAGCTTACTTATCTGGCTCTGGAGACATGAAGTCACTTAAAGGGCTAAGTGCTTTCTTATTATCATCGCCTTCTCTGGCGTAGGCTCTAGTTTCCTCCTCGCAATGTTGGTCCTACCCTTTCCAGTTTGAAGATCATTTTCCTTGATAGTGAAGATAGACGCCTAAGTGGGGTGAAGTGGTTCTCCTTTCTCCGTTATCAGTTACTATTGCCCCGCCTGTCAGCCGTTCCCTTCCTCATTCTTGCTCTTAGTACAGCTGAAAAAAGCTTTTGCTTGACTTTAACATTTTCACAAGACTCAGTTCATTATGACTATTCATGTCCCTATTACCATGTTTTTAGATAGATGCTACCCTAAGGATATAGCCTTCATTCTGTTTCTGATAATTTGGAAAAACAATACAACCACCTTAATTCTTTAGTATTTCACATTTGAAATATTTGTCCAACCTTTCTTGAATCCTCTCCCTCTCTCTCTCCCTCTTTTGAAGGTTTATACTAACTTCAAAAAACATTATTTCCCTGACATTTGAGATAACACGTCTGATGCTTCCAAGGAATATAATTACTTTCTTTCAAGGTTTCTCAAAATCCTGCAGCAGTCACTTTGCATTAGTGATAACTCATTATGTCTGGAGGAATAGTTGTTTTCATTTTCTTCTATCAACAGAGGAGATAAAACGTAGAACACTGCAAGCATGGGTAGCTGTTGGTAACTGCTCTACAGTGAGAGGGAGGAGTCAAAGATGATTACAAGACTTTGGATGTAGTTGAACTTAGAGAATAGTGGTTCTGGGAAGAAGAGCTGCGCTGTGGTGCTGGCCGGAGGGTGATGACATGATTATTTCAGTTTTAGACATAGCGTGCTGGAGGTTTCCAGTTCAGGATTTGGAATTAGATGAATACATTTGGGTAGCATTCACACATAGGTGAATGACGCAGTGAGAATGAATGCTATGAAAATGGAAGAGGGTTAGGGGCCAAGCTTGGGTAATGTCAATTTCGGAGGCAAGAGGCAGTTAGTCTAGAAGTCAGAAAAAATGTAGTTTGGGAGAAACAGGCTAGCTCAACGTCACAGAATATGGAGAGGCTAACTAAAGTTTTATGATGTTTAGAGGCTACAGTACTCTAAACAGAAACAAGTAGAGTTAATGAAACTGGACAACCAGTGGGTCTGGGCTGCCTGTCACTCACTACTTGAGCCAATTAAGCAGGCTTGGTTGAATTACATATGAGTGTTTATGATGCCAGCAGTATGGGAGAGCAGCAGGTCATCCACGAAAATCTGCTCTGCAAAGATTACCAGGGAAAGTAGGCAAAAGGATTAAAAACGGGTAAAATGGTTACAGATTATAGGCAGTGTGGGCTGGGGGTTGCAAAGAGTGGGCGCCCTGACTCCATTGTTTTGGCAACAAGGTTGTTAATCTTTCCGTGATGATAGGCAGTCCTCAGATACCGAGAATGGACCGCATTCCAAGGTTAACTCCCAGTCCCGAGGCGTACAGCTCCCAGCCAGATCAGAATATGCTTTCTTTTCCGGAAGGGAGAGGGACAGAGTAGAAACATCAATGATGAGAGAGAGTCATTGATGAGCTGCCTCTGGTTGAATGATCTATGAGCGAACAAAACAATCACGGTTAACAGAGTATGATGACTATTTCTTCTAACTACAGCTAGTCTGCACTACTCCAGTTCTGTCCCTAACATTAACACCTCTCCCTTTTGGTTATTTCAGCTTTCCAGAGCATGTTTACCAATAAAGCTCGAAGTTAATATATGAGTTTTCTGAGTAGCCCAAATGTCTCTCACTCCCTGGGAAGGGCCATTATTCTCAATACACACCATGTCAATTCCTAATACCTGGCAAAGTTGGTTATTTACATATAGTCATAATGGAGTTTTTTTGTTTATAGTTGGGCAGAAGGAGCAAATTTGAAGAGATTGGGGCTTTTAGAGGAAGACACACTCATAATCACAAAAACTGACATTCCCAGTGGAAGGCTGTGTTCAAATGTCACTTCTCAATGAGGCCTTCTCTAACCACTTAAACTGCAACCCTCCCTAACCCTGGAGTACCCTATCCCCTATTTCGGTTTTATTCTCTTTGCCACTAACCACTGTCTAGCATACCCTTTTAGGTGTTATTGATTGATTGATTGATTGATTTACTGCCTCTCTCCTGCATTAGAATGTATGTTCTATGAGGACATGGGTTTTGTTGTCTGCCCCCTACTGCTGTCTAGAACAGCATCTAGCAGATGGAAGACACAGTTATATTTGTTGAATAAATGGATGTAAGAAAATGATTGAAGACAAGGCATACAGCTCGGCCAGCATGGCTCAGTGGTTTAGTGTCGACCAAAGAACCAGGAGATCATGGTTTGATTCCCGGTCAGGGCACTTGCCCAGGTTGTGGGCTTGACCCCTAGAAGCGGGTGTGCAGGAGGCAGCCCATCAATGATTCTCTCTCATCATTGATATTTCTGTCTCTCTCTCCCTCTCCCTTCCTGTCTGAAATCAATAAAAATATATATTTAAAAAAAGACCAGGCATATGCACTAGAGAAGTATAGGTATGTGGGATCATCTAGTTTTGGAATAAGCACTGCTATGTATGTCAGTGTCTCTGGGGCAGATGCTACAGTCTCTGGTGGCATTGGTGGCCTGCCGAGCTATGAATGGAAGGTTAAATCCTGCTCAGGATATTCTACTTCCAAAGACAAAAAAATAATACATTTCAGCAACATTTCCGTTATATAAGTAAAACTTATATTGGCGTTTAAAGGGTCCCATACTGGGAAATAACTATGCTGAATGTTAAATTTCCCCAGGAAGGGTCACTGTGATGTGATTTAAATATACTGGTTTCTTAAAAGTTTGATTTTTCCTTGACCTCATTCACAGCCTGAACAGCTTCCTTCCAGACCTACTGGAAGGAAATGTTTAAAGGTATTGTCTCTTTTCCTTCTTTCTCCAAGACCTTTGGCCAGAAGGTGTGGAACTGGTTAGATACTGGGGCTACAGAGAAATACATAGTGGCTACACTTACAAATGACTGAACTAGAAACACTCCCACTGGTTTTGCTTCCATACTGACCACTGCTTTATGTGACATCAGTGGCCTGTTTGTGCCTCTCTTGCCTTTTTGGCAAAATGAGTCAGTATGTGCTTCTAAATGACTGCCAGCTGCCCATCAGGTCACAAAGGTCAATTTGGAAAATGCTGTATTTTTTCCCTAATGAACACATAGCTACAAAGCATAGTTCCTTGGCTTTACCCTGGCCACCTTCTACCAATTCTACCCTCTTCCTCAGTTGCCTTCTAGTCCTTGAAGAAGCTTTTTTTTTTTCTTTTCTCCCCCTCTCATTATTTACTTTGGACACAATAGCTGTGTACACAATTTGATTGGCACAATATAATTTAAGATTTTGAAACTTACAAGCTATGGAAGTGACTGAGGTTTGCTTTCCGATGTGAAAGAAAAGTCCTCCCACTCTAACCAGTGACAAGGCAGGATGGAGCCATGCACTCGGTGTTCACGCAGCTTCATGTTACGTAAAACAATGGTCACTCTCCGCCAGATGCTTAAATCCGTCTCACACTCAGGACCATTGTGGCCACTTGCAGAGACAGTGCTCTCTTTGTTTGCACCAAGTAAGCAGCTAATGGTTATTAGCTGAGCCATTACGTTAAATCACATTCCTGGAAAGGGGAATGTTGCAGTTTTTTGTTTTTTTCTAATAGGAGAGGAGAACGCATTTTTGAAAATCCAAACATACAGTTACTACTGGCAACATGGCCATTACACCTCTTTGATGAGAGAAGCTTTTGTTTTGTTTGATTAAGACAGTTACAGTTTCCCATAGTTCAGTGACGTCTATCCTGTTAACATAAAATCTAAATATTTGTCTTCAAATAGTTTTTTTTTAAAATTTTTTTTAAATTGATTTCAGGGGGGAAGGGAGAGGGAGAGAGAGAGATAGAAACATCAATGATGAGAGAGAATCATTGATCTGCTGCCTCCTGCACGCCCCCCACTGGTGATCACCCGCAACCCAGGCATGTGTCCCAACCAGGAATCGAGCCGTGACCTCCTGGTTTATAGGTTGACGCTCAACCACTGAGCCACATTGGCCAGGCTGTCTTCAAATAGTTTTGATGACATACAGCTATGTCCTAATTTGCCTACAATGGTGTCTTTTTCCTCTCAGTACCCCCATAGAGGGAATTTTGACTTGCTGTTGACTCTAGAACCTGAGAAGGTTGTTTATTTGATTTTTAATTTTTGTGAATCCTCATCCGAGGGCATTTTTCCATTGATGTTTAAACACAGTGGAGGGGGAAGGGGGAGAGACAGAGAAAGAGAAACATTGGTATGAGAGAGACACATGGATTGGTTGCCTCCCACACAGGGATTGAGCCTGCAATTGAGTTACGTGCCCTTGATTGAAATCGAACTCGGGACCCTTCAGTCATGGGCCAACGCTCTATCCACTGAGCCAAGCCAGCTAGGGCTAGAACCTGAGAGTTTTTATTCATTCCCAGCACTTGACATGGATCAGACACTCATTATTTGCTATGTGTGGAATGAAGGGTAGAGGGTAGTTCATGGGGCACCTTCAATCAGCAAACAGGGGTCTGACCCACAGGAGCCATCTGGCACTGCTCCTTCAGTGTGGCTTTGAAACCTGAGGGGTCCTGGCTTGACTCTGGCCTCTGTCAATTACTAATAATGTGACCAGGTAAATTACTTAGCCCCTTGAGACCTTCAGTGTCCTCATCTGTGAATTGGGATTATTGTGAGAATCAAATGAGATTGTATATATAAAAGAACTTTGAATATTAGAATGGGACACATAAACAAAAGATAACAGTATTCCCAATCTGAATGTTTCTACTCAGAATTGAATAAAACTAGTATCACTGATAACTATGGAAGAAGAAATAAAATAGGTCCCTTGCTACAGGTAAAGGAGAAGGGGGTTGGAGAGAAGAGTGGTAAAACCAAAATTTTAGAATAAACAAGTCATACCCAAGTACAGCAGATTATTTTACTTTAATCGTGGTTTATTTCATTTAATGATCACTGGAATTCCCTTAGTATTATTACTGTGCTTCTTGGTCCTTCATGTTTATTAAAATATCCTGGGACTAGATGCAGATTCCACAGTCACAGGGATTTGGATTTAATAGGTTGGAGGTTGAGCATGAATCTGCTTTTAACAAGCACCCCAAGTGATTCTGATGCAGGAGGATCATGGTCCACATTTTGAGAAACTCTTGCCTTTTCTCGTAGTCTTCTAACTGAATCCTTCCTTACTTCCCTACAGTTCATTCTTCATGTAGACCCACGTTATCTGTGATCCTATTTCAGATCTTTTAATGGTTTCCCATTGATATTAGTTAAAGATAAAAATTCTTCTCCTGGCTAAGCTCATCACTGGCCACTCTCCTCTGCCTCACTCCCTGTGGCCACATCAGCTTCTCTCTGATCTCTCTAAGCTTCCTTCTTCAGGGCATTTGCACATGAAGTTCCCTCACTTGATACGCTCTCTCCCTTTTACCTGGTGAACACCTATGATTATTCTGATCTCTGTTTTTCCTTACTGAAACATTCCCTAATCACCAAGACAAAGTCTAATGTCCTTATCTTCTCTTTTAGCTTTTTTTTTTAATGGAGAGCAATGATGTCTACTGTCACTAGATGATTAACTGTTAAATTATCTCTTTAATATTTGTCTTCTCTGCTTGCATGTTGGCTTCACGAGGCCAGGGACCATGTCTGTGTTCACTTCTGTACCTGCAGTGCCTTAAAGTAGCACCTAGAACATAGTCAAAGCTCAAGAAATATTTTGGAATAAATAAATGAATGAAAGTGGGATTTGTGGTAAAGAAACACTGTTCTAGACCCCCACTTGAAAGGTTTAGTGGCTGAGGTAGCAAGTTGGCCTTGTTATAAGGTGGAAATCACCCTTAGAGTTTTAGAATAAGGAATTAGAGCACTTATTTATTTCCGTAATAAAAACTTATTATAAATTCAGAGACCTCAGACAATGTTCCTCGTGTTCCAGGCTAGAACCCAGCGTGGCAGAAAGGGGAAGTTAAAAAGCTTCAAATGAAATCCTTACTTTATATGGTGACTTTCATGCAGGAAGTTCTGGAAGCTTCCTAGTAGTACAACACCCCACAAGAAAACTTCTTGCAATGTATTTACACTTATATCTTGTAGCTGGTTGATTAGTTGTGAATTCATGTCCTCTGATACTCCCACTTGGAGTTGTAAGAAGTCAAAACAAGTGCATATTCCCACTCTCTGTTTGCAAAGCAAGCAACTGGTTCAATGGCATTTGCATCTGATAGAACAATGAGGGCAATGTCAGCTCCAGAGCATGAGAGATCCTTGTTATGTGTAGTTTGATTCAGCATCTCAATCTTGATGGGAAAGGAATTCTGGAGGAAAAAAACCCCGTGATTTTAAAAATCATGATAACCAAATATGAAATTGAGATGCAAAAGCAGCTGAGAATAGTCATTTCAATAAATTCACTTCAGTTCTCAACCGCTGTGAAGAGATTTAATCAGTTAACTTTGTTTACCTAAGATTTTTAGTTTAGAGGACACAGTTTTGTATTTTCATTAGATCTCTGGAGTTTAGCAAGCTTTCAGTTCAGACTTTTAAATAATGTGTAATTTAATTACAACATTTACTTGTTTTTCACTCATTACAAAAACATTTATTGAGACTCCTTGTGTGTTAGACATTATTCTAAACCTCAGAGATATAGTAGTGAGCAGCCCAGATAAGGCTCTGCTGTTGTGTAGTGTGTACAAACAAACAAGTCAGTTCTCTAAAGAAGTTAACCTGGATAAGGTGATCTGGCCTGGGAGGAGGGGGTGGGTAGTGTGACACCAGAGGGATGGCCAGGGGAAGGGGGTTATCAGAGGAGATGCTACCTGTTTATTTGTTTTTTAATTTTTGTGAATCTTTACCCGAGGATATTTTTCCATTGATTTTTAAACACAGTGGAGGGGGCAAGACCGAGAAAGAGAAACATCAATGTGAGAGAGACACATGGATTGGTTGCCTCCCACACAAGGATTGAGCCTGCAACTGAGTTACGTGCCCTTGATTGAAATCGAACTCGGGACACTTCAGTCCATAGGCCAACGCCCATGTTCTATCAGATGCAAAGAAGTGAATGGGGGTGGGGGGAGGGATGGATCTACCCTGAGAAGATCAGGCCGAGTAGCCTTTTAGGCAGAAGGAACAAATGCATAGACCATGCAGTGTGAATGAGCTTGGCATGTTTTAAGAACTGACCACCCTTGCCTGGCTGGCGTGGCTCGATGGTTGAGCATCAACCTGTAAACCAGGAGGTCACGGTTCGATTCTCTGTCAAAGGTACAAGCCATGGCCATGAGCTCGATCACCAGTTGGGCCTGCAGGAGGCAGCGATCAATAGTTGTCTCTCATCATTGATGTTTCTATTGCTCTCTCTCTCTCTCCTTTCCTCTCTGAAGTCAATAAAAAAATATTAAAAAAAAAATAAATAAAATAAGAACTGACCACCCTTGTGGCTGGGGCTTACGGATGGAGATGGTTTTTGGTGATGAGGTCAAGGGAGTTAGCAGAAAGGACCTTGCAGGCCCTGGTAGAAGTTTGCACATTATTCCAAGAGTTATGGGAAGTCAGTGGGAGTTTCTAAGGAGAGGAGTAACACTGATTTGTGTTTTTAAAAGGTAACTGTGGATGCCATAAGCACAGTTTAAAAGGTAGTTACTTTAGCAGTCCAGCTAAGAGTGGTGATCAAGCATTGCATGCTTTTATTGTATGTGTACACAGTTTTCTTATTTATATGTTTAGATTTTTTAATTTGACTGAGTTTGGAAGAAGCAAGTAAAGGTTTTATAGGGAACATAATGCCATTAGGTAGATTCGTTAGATAAAAACCAATTTTTCTCTTAAAAACATATATTTAACCAATATTCATGAAGTGCTTGTTGATGTGGTTTTAGTCTAATTTTCTGGAGATCTGAACATAAATACAATCTTTCAAGTCTTTGCCTTGAAAGATTTCATAGACTGGTGGAGGATGCCTGTGAGTAAACAGATGTTTACAACATACTATGGAGCATGTGTGTGGCTCTTCTGAGTAAAACTGCTGTAAATGTCTCTGTCTGTGTCTTTTGGCGGACCTACACTTGCATATCTTTTAGGAATGGAATTGCTGAGTCATAGGATAGGCATGTTTAGTTTTTGTAGATACTTGGATTTTGTTCTGAAAGTAGAATTTCTGCTTTAGAAAGATCATTTTGGCAAGATTAGAGGGAATCGAGATTAAGTGCTTACTATACACACCCATTAAAAAATGAGATCTAAATTAAGGCAAGACAGTGAGGTTGGGAAGAACAGAATGGAGAGGTTATTTGGGGAATCACTCAGGTTGGATTTTGGAGGTGAGGGGGAGATAAGGATGATTTGGGGATAAGGATGATTTGCAAATTTGTGACTCAGACCATTAACCAAATCAGAGGCTAGAGAAGGGGTGAGATTTTAGAGGAATCTAATGAGTTTTTTTTTATATACATGTTGGATTAGAGTTCCATATGGATTATCCAGGCGGATGTGTGGTAATTGGGAATTCAGGTCTAGAATTTAGAAGAAAAGTTAAGAACTGGAGACAAAGATTTGGCAGTTAATATAATATTTGTGTTAGGTAGGGATAATACTATGTTCAGAAAAGTTTCTAAAGTTTTAGTTACAGTGGTTTGAGTTTTGTTTTTAAAAAATATATTTTATTGACTTTTTACAGAGAGGAAAGGAGAGGGATAGAGAGTTTTAGAAACATCAATGAGAGAGAAACATCGATCAGCTGCTTCCTACACACTCCTACTGGGGATGTGCCCGCAACCAAGGTTCATGCCCTTGACCGGAATTGAACCTGGGACCTTTCAGTCCGCAGGTTGACGCTCTATCCACTGAGCCAAACCGGTTAGGCTGGTTTGAGTTTTTGAACATAAAATATTTTAAGGTTGTTTTTGTGAAAAATGCCACTAAAAACAATGTACACTTTGGGATTTACTTGTTTCCTTGAATATACTAAGCAGTTTTCAAGAGAATTGTCTGGGATGCTGGGGTAAAACCACGGATTCCTCAGCCCATGTTCCAGAGATTCTGATCAGTAGACCTAGAGTAAAGCCAGGGATCTACATTTTTTGTTGTTGTTAATCCTCACCTGAGGATATATATATTTTTTCAACCTGAGGATATTTTTTCTATTACTCTTAAGAGGGAGGGAGGGAAGGAGGGATAGATAGAGAGAGAGATAGAGATCTGGGGGCAGGGATCAAATCCACAACCCCGGTACATGCCCCTGACCAGGAATGGAACCCGAAACCCTTCAGCACTCATGCCAACACTCCAACCACTGAGCAATACTGGCCAGGACAGGGATTTGTATCTTAACCAGCAGGCCAGGTGATTCTAAATTCAGAAGTTCCACCGATTTCTCTTTGAGAACTACTGTACTTGACCATCTACAAACAAAGATGTGTGAAGTTTATTAAAGGGATAAAGGGGAAGTTGATTAAGTAATACTATAAGCTTAGACAAAGCTATGTGACCTCCAGTAGTCTTAGTTTCATCTGTAAACCGGGAATAGTATTACCTTTACCTTCCTTAACTCACCTTGATGTTGTGAGGATGATTTAAAAAAAAGTGCTTTGAACTGCTTGAGATAAAAGGACTGTATAATAAACTAAGGTATTATTAGCATTCATTCCAGTGACCTGTGATGCTTTCAAGCAGACCACATGACCTTTCCTGTGTGTAGCCTATGAAATTCAATGGGCTTTCCCACAGGACGGGAAGCTATTATGACTAGCGTGTAGAGTGTACTTCAGCCCTCATCACCCTTCCACCTGATTGCCCATCTTATAGAAATGCGTCAGCACTTGCCTTCTGTGGTATCCCTGGAACTCTCTGCCCCTTTTGCTATGAACATCATCTTTTCAAGAATTAAATAATTCAAAGCAGCTTGCATGTATCCATGACAACCTTATACAGGGTGGGGCAAAAGTAGGTTTACAGTTCTGAGTACACAAACAGGGTTTATTCTTATGTTATTATTTATTAATCATTTCATTATTTTCCGTACAAACAATTATAAGCCTACTTTTGCCCTGCTCTGTATTTGTTGAATGAATAAATCCACTCAAATGTATTTAGCAGTGAACAAGAACAACCAAATTAAAAAGAGTGATTCTGGTCCACTGCTGAGATACACAGCAGGCACTAGCAGGTACACAATGATCAGTTGAACTGCCATTTTTTCCTGCCTGCCTGCCTGCCTTATCATTGAATCTCAGAGTTGCAAAAGGTCTTTATCCCCTTTGGCTCTGCAGTTCTCTCTGTGAGGCCCCTGCATTCATTTATTGAACATGTACTTGTGTTAAACTCTATACACCTCTTCCTCCCGTGCCAGTAAATGGGAAAATGCACCTTCATGTTATAATCTCTACTATTAGGTTTTTAAAGAGTATAAATCCTTCATTTCCTTTATAGATTCCCTTAGCAACTCATTTGGGGTCTTGGCACAATGGAAGCTCTTGAATGCTGTTTTTACTGACTGACATCAGGAGTGGGTCATGAGCCACGGGAATGATGAACACATTATTAGAAGGATAAATATTTTCTTTGAAACCGACATGCCTATGTTTTTACACATATTTTTTGACACATTAAAATCTAGTGAACAAAATGTTTGTTGTTGTTTTTTTTTCAGTTGATGTGCATTTGGAGAAATTGGATCTTTTTTTTTTTTAATTGCCAGCTATCAGTCCTTTCTATATTCTACCTTCTCGTTTATTTTTTGTTACGTGTTAGCATTTACAAACCTGCCACTTTGGCGAGTCCATAATCAATTGTTGCTGTTTTGCTTTCATTTCCATTTCTTTCTAAACATAGAAGGCAATTATTTCTTGACTAGAGAGATTTCTAAATTTAGCGGGTAGGAAAATTAAATAATAGTCAGGAAACCAGAGCAGAACATGAGTGCTCCACATGGGCCCTGCACTCCATTATCCAGTATCTTCTCATATGGCTACTGACATGGTTTCCTGGCTGATCGTGCACCTTTGGGTGAAGTCATTCTTTTTTTTTTTTTATTTAACTTACTCATTTTAGAAACTAATAATGAGGGGATTTTTTTGTTTGTTTGTTTTCTTCCAAAGAGGGTGTTTAGCATCAAAACAACATTTGTCACCTGTAGGTTTTGAGATTTCAGTCAGTGTCAGGAGGTGGGAAGGATAGCAGTACCAGAGAGCATTTGCTGTAAGAACTTTGGGTGAAAGTAATCGGGGTGGGGGGAGAAAGTGAAAAGAGAAGGATTTTATCTGTTACCTACAATATTTTCTTTTATCTGTAGAATCCCGAATAGTTCTTGTCACCGTTTAACATGCCTTCAGATCTATTATCTAACTTTATCTCTTTCTTACAACAATCCTGTGAAGTATGGAGATTCTGGGCTCTTGAGTTCTGAGAAGTAATGAGAGTCTTGGGTGTACAAGATGGAGATTGAATGCCCAACACTGTCACTTTATGCTTTAACACACACGCTGTAATAGGAAGACAGGGCTGGGTTTTATATCCTGACTTGGTCAGTTGTGCTGATTGGCTGGGTGACTTTGGGTCAGAGCCCTCACTTCTTCACAACTCAGTTTTTTCAAGGAAAGTAAAAATAATTCCTATACGAGAGGATTATTGTGTAGGATTGAGGTTCTGACCCTAAAGTGCTCAATAAATATGTGTTAATCCTCTCTTGCTTTTTCTTTAGGGCATAAGGGGTTTTCTTAGAATTAATTTACAGCTTATTGAAGAGGAAAACCCCTGAAGAGAAAAAGTCAGTTTAAGTCATTGTATCCCTCACTGAGACTGTGGAACAAAAATGTTAACCCCACAGCTGAAAGTCTGTTTAAAAGAAAGGCTTTATCGGGCTATTGGTAGCGAGGAAAAGGAGCTGGGGCATGAAGGCGAAACCATGGCAGCCTTGCCCCCTGGATTGGTGAAGTGTTTTTCTCCTTCAAGGAGCCGGGAGAAGGATGGAGGTTGTTTTGGAAGAATTTCCATTGGTTCTAGACAAAGGGTGGGGGAAGGTGAAGTGTGGCTACTTCTGGGCTAGGCAGGGAGTTCCTAAGGAAGTATTTGCTCCTCCGGATTAGGGGTGGGCCACGGTCCAGAAAGTTCACGTGTACACAAGCTGTGGCTCCTGGGGTTCAGCGGCCTTGGCTATCCTCTCTTAGATAATCGCAGAAATAGCCACATAGAAGTTAATTCCGAGTTCCAGCATACACTCAGGAATGTGGGCAGGCTTGCTGGCCGACCCTCAGCTATCGGCCTACCTGCTCCATCTCTCCTTCTCCTTCTCCCGCCTGCTATCATTTTTTAGAACATCTCAGAGTTTTCTTTTTCCTGTCAAGGTGTACTCAAACTAAGTTGTTCTTCCTCCTTTGTCCTAGATTTGATTACCTGATAGTATGTTTGAAAGCTACTTGCTTGCTCTGTCGGTAGTCAGTTCTACAAGCCCACGATCTAGGGATATTACCTGTGCCAGATGTCTCACTGAGGGATAGAGTCCTCGCCAGAGGCCCCGTGTCCCAGACTCTGGGAAATATCGAGTTAAATTTCACATTTGAATTTCCAAGTCCACATTGACTGGAAAGATTTAGTTTGGGAGGGAAAAGACACAATCTGGACAGTCATTACTGGAATTCTGAAATCCAGGGAAGTAATGATTTTACTGGTATTTTGGTAATGGAGCTTTGATTTTTATGCTTAATCATTATAATAATAGGTGGTAATAATAGGGGGAAGTAAATGTTTACTTTGTTTATAACCAAACCAATCCCAGAGGAAAATGGGGAGGATAAGAGATCCCGTAATGTGGTATGCAGAGTAATAATCAAGCTGAAGATTAAGTCTGGAAACACGAGGCAGTCGCCACCCCCTGCCTTCCTGCTCTGCACCTCCCCTCGACTCCCCAAGGACTGGTGAAGAACGCTGGAAATCTCAGCAGGAGATAAAGGCCCACGAACTGTCTGTGGGATTTATGGCAGGCTGGGAAAGCTTCTGGGCTGTGGGGGAGCCTTCCATTCATAGCAGGCTCCATTCACCGAGAATATTAGGTCACACAGAAGCTCACTCCCCCCTGCTGACCTTTTCAGACAGAGGTTGGCTGGGCTGCACCAAAACAGAACAGATTCCAGAAAGCCAGGGCACCTGTTAGCCTGGGACCTCAGGATATGAAGACCTTGGGCATTTCAGGCCGAGAGACAGAGAGAGAGAGAGAGAGAGAGAGAGAGAGAGAGAGAGAGAGAGAGAGAGAGACAGAGAGACAAAGAGAGACAGAGACAGACAGAGAGAGAGAGAGGGAGGGAAATTTACGAGTTCACTCTGGATACCAAACTGAATGCGAGGATTTGTGATGTTATTTGCCAAATGCAACAGTGACTATTTTAGTTCAAACCTTTCCCCTTATGTAACTCTAAATCCTTGAACTTTTCAGAATACCATGTGATTTCTTCATTTATAAAGTAGATGTCTAAGACATTGAAACTTTAAGTCAGTTGGTCTCAGAAGTGGAAGTAGAACCCAGGTTAATTCATAACATCTTAATCATTAGCATTCTGAGTTTCAAGCAGAAGAGTAGCGTATATAAGTGAAATTGTTTTATTTGAAAAGTGTAGTCAGCAAACTCCCTGAAATCCACTGAATTTTGGAATCTGTTTCCTTACAGACTTTGGAATCCTTAAAGGAGGACCAGAAAGTCAGAAATAGGGATTTGTGTCAGAGGAGGTTGAGTCTGTTATGGATTACATTGGGCTGAGCAGATTCACAGCCAGGAGGACTACTATTTTTTAGGAGATGGAAAACATAACTTCCTGTTTCCCCCGGGAGAGTTTCTGGATTCTGTGGGGTGATCTGGGAAACCCTGCTGAGAGGGGATGGTGGAGGGCCGGGATTTCTGTGTGATAAAACCTGGCTGTGATTTGTTATTACAGCCCCGTTAGCGTTTTCCTGAGGATGAAGAAGGGTATTCTTCATAGAAACCTGACCACATTCTAACATGTGGCTTCAAGCAAAGTCAACTCTTGGGGATCTTGTAATGTTTTTAAAGCGCACTCATTTGTATGCACATGCTCCTGTACCTCTCCCTCCATCACATATCTACTGTTTTCTTAGCTCAGAGACATACTTTTCTGTCTTCTATAAGATCAATATCATAGTGACAACGCAAATCCCTTCACTGCAGTATACACAGAATGAGAAAAGTGTTCAACCAGAATGAAGTTCTCTCTTGCATTTACCATTGACATAATTTGAGAGGGACCCCTGGGCAGTGGTGTGCTGAGAAATCAGCTCTCCAGAGCAAAAGTCCTGATTTATAGCTAATTTGCCGATTTCCATGGTGTAGATTTCTACCATGGCTGAATTCAAGATACCAACACAATGTCACTGAACATGGAAGCGAGACAGTGTGTGTGCAATTGGGTCTTGCAAGCAGTATCAGCTGGCTCCAGCACACCGCTGGCTGGACCTTGATATGTTTGCACAGTGAGTTGGAAGGTCCATATGTTGGCATTATGTATGAAGCTGGTGGTGAAGATTTCTTCTGGGTTCTCTGCCCAGAGATGCTGCCACAGATCAGGTGATGTGTGAACTTGCCACATGCACAGGTGCTTCTTCTGGTGCTTGACATCTGTACTCTTGGAACCCTCTTGATATTGGTCTTCTTCCAGGTGCCACCCTGTTCTACACATGCTGCCTGGGAGGGCGACACCATTTTCATTGATGTAGCTTCTACCTACTTCCATCTTAGACCCCTCTCCCCACCTTTTAGATTATAACTTCCTATTGGACTGTACCATGGAAAATCCCAAAGGGGCTCCCAACACTTCTAAAGTGGAATTTAGTACCTCTGCCCCACAAAAATCTGCGCCCCCCCCTCTTCTGGGTGGTACCATTATCTCTCCAGTAATCCACAACTTGAAATTAGGTAAAGATTTTGAACTTTTTATTTCCCTTCATCTTCACCCTCTTAATCACGAAGTCTTGCCAATTCCTGAATATTCCCTAAATATGCCCCCCTCTCCTCTCCCAACCCACCACTTGCTCTATCCTATTGCACAAGTTAAGGCCTATTTGGAGTTGCTCACCTGGAGTCTCAACAACTTTCTTACTGACTCAATTTTAAGCCTTCCATCCAATCTGTCCACACTGATTTCTCTGGCCATGTTCACACCTATAGAAAATGGAGTCTCGTTCCTTGGGATTTGCTCCGATGCCTTTGTCAGGTTGTATCTTGCTGACTCTGTAACCAAGCTGACATTCCCTGTCACATTGCTCCCGCAATCAGGATTCCCCCCTTCACACCTCTTTTCCTCTTAATGCCTTCGTGCTGGTCTCCCTGCCTGCTATGCCCTCCCAACATGTTAACTCCCACTCCGACTTAAAATCCAATGCAAGCATCACCTACTCAGGAAGGCTTTTCTGATGCAGCCTCTATCCTACGTCCCTCCTGGTTCTTCCATGGTATCTGCCTATCTCTCTGCCATTTTACTCACATCGCATTTTAATGGCATCTTTGTGTCCTTTTCTTCCATCATACGGAACAACTTGGGTGTCAGGACTACATTCTCTTTCCTTTATATCTGCACTGCCTTGCACAGTGCCTGGCACATAGTGCTGTCAAGCTAATGTGTGGTTGAATAAGTAGATGAATAAATGAACGAGAGATCCATTGTGAAACCTTTGTATGCACTTAGCATAGGGTTGCTAGACTTACCAAATAAAAATACAGAATGCCAAGCTAAATATGAAATTCAGATAAACAAAAAAAAATTTTATGCGAGCAGGTCCTAAATACTGCTTGGGACATACCTATACCCCCAAATTATTTAATCATTTGTTATTTACCTGAAACTAAAATATAACTGGGAGCCCTGGCAGACCTAACCTAGTAAAAAAAGAAAAAGAAAAAAAAAGTGAGTTCACACCCAATGTAGAAGTCCACACAGGGCAGAAGACATTGAGCTGGGCGTCACATGCCCCCGGGTTTTGTGTAGACTATGTCTTACATCTCTGAATGGCTCACGTGTAAATATCTCACTGTATTCAGATGCACTGGCTTAGCCATGACACTGCTGTGTGCCGTTAGGTACACGTACTGTTGCTTTGCCCTGCAAGGTCATTTATTCTGTACGTATTTGAGCGCTATGGATAGATGACCAGAGTTTATTTGGAGTCACCTCATGGCATTTCCTGTACTATCTGTGTGATTCCGTGGTGGTTGCAGACATTTGAAAAGGGAGTATAAATGTACCTGTGTTGCTCTGAGGTGAATGGAGAGACGCAGCGCGTACCTTCCTAGTCTATAACACCTTGGAGGTGGGTGTTGGATTTTCTTAGGGAGTCGTGACTGGAACAGTCCTCACTCCTCCTCTGCTCAGGCAGGATGCCTGGGCGCTGATGTGCTGCAGACTGAGCATGACCTGGAGAAGGACTTCACACCGCCTCCAGGCTAACGGGCTGTTTATTTGGCACGCTCGCTGATAGAGTATCAGATAACTGATGCATTCTTTTGATTGAAGGACACTTTTTTGTTTTTCAAATTGGAAACACCCAACTTGTTAACAGTTTATGTTTTAGACAATGAAAGAGTATGTTTCTCCATGACTGGAAGCAGAGTTGAAATATGGCACATTTCATCTCCCACATCCTCTTTCTCCTGTCTCCCTCATGCCAAAATTGGTAATTATGAAAATTCCGTGGCAGAGTTTTAGATATTTATCCCTTAGGAGTCAGACATATTCTCTTAGGGAGAGCTGAATTGTAATGGTGGAAAGATTGGCCAAAAATACAGTCATGAAACATTTTTGTGGCCTCAGTATCATGATCTTGTCAGTAAAGCGATGGTCTCTGATTAAATCCAGATTGAGCTGTTTCCTGTTAGCGTGCTAACCCAGAGGGCAGGCTCAGCCCTCCCCGCCTTGCCTGTAAGTCTGGGTTATTAAACACTTGTCTGCCAAGCCCCTCCCCCCTTCACTTTTCTTTTAAACTAGAATTCAAAGGTATTGAGATATTACAAACAAAAAGATCCTAAAGTCTCTTAAAAGGGTTATATAGCTCTAAAGTCTCTTAAAAGGTTATGAATATTTTGCTGCAAAAATGAAACCAAAATTTTAGTTTCTCCAGTCTGACCATAAGGCAGAGTATATATTTTCTTTCGTGTTTCACTTTTGTATAATTTTATCTTAAAATAATTTCAGGAACCAGCGGATAGATCATTTTTAAGTTTGTGTCCTCCATTTTGAAAATGTACTTTATTTGAACGTTGGTAATTAGGACCCATCTTCAAACACCTCGTCTTCCCCTTGCTGTAGCAAGTAAATATTAGGGTGCTGAGCAGATGTGCAAAAGGTGACATTGGGCAAGTGCCCTGACGCCCTAACATGCATTGTTAATTTGTGGGAGAGTAAGTTTAGGCACCAGAACAATTCCTGTACTTCGGTTCATGACATTGTCATTGATGCTCACTCATCGCCCTTAGAGAAGGATTTAAAATAATATATATCTTTTTATTGATTTCATAGAGGAAGGGAGATAGAGATAGAAACATCAATGATGAGAGAGAATCATTGATTGGCTGCCTCCTGCACGCCCCCCTCCAGGGGATGGAGTCTGCAGCCTGGGCATGTGCCCTGACCGGGAATCAAACTGTGGCATTCTGGTTCATAGGTTGACGCTCAACCACTGAGCACACCGGCCAGGCTAGAGAAGGATTTTTAAGATCAAAATACTCAAAGTATTTGATTAGCCATCCTGTTAGCTCAAACAGGGTTCTTCCTAATTTACAGATGCAA
Organism: Eptesicus fuscus; assembly: GCF_027574615.1. NCBI lineage: Eukaryota > Metazoa > Chordata > Mammalia > Chiroptera > Vespertilionidae > Eptesicus > Eptesicus fuscus. Next base: position 25,723,479 of record NC_072494.1, read on the forward strand.
ACACTGAGGAGCAAAAACCATTAAAGGGACTTATGGGGATCCAGCACGCACATTGACATATTTTTTCAGAGGAAAAGGCAGGCTGAAAGGAAGCGACTGGGTTAATGAGCACCATGATTTCATTCCCAAGGGAGAACGTGGCTTCCTGCCAAGTCCGCTTTCTGGCAGGAAAAGGGACCCACTTCATCAGGTCCTCTGACAAGCGTTTTTCTCTGTGTTTGAGTTTTTGGCCACATCAATGCTCAGTGAAAAATTCGTTCTTTTAAATAGTTATTACTTTCAATAAGGAAGGATTTAGTTTTAAATTGGAATTTGCGTTGTGAGTAAAATAAGGATCATCAAATTACAGAGCTGTTTGGTAAGGGAACCCTGACATTGTCACAAGGTAAGGAAGTGTGATGTAGAATTAAAGCGTGAATATTCCCGCAGACTGAGAAGCCCTTCCTTGCCTTCTTGTTGTTAACATCTGACACCGAAGTATACTCTTTGACTATCACTCTTTAATATTATCAGGCTGAAGTATACTCTTTGACTATCACTTTTTAATATTATCAGGCTGATAAGTATTTTGACCAGGTCTTTCAAAATGACTAAGTAAAACACGCAAAATATCCCTAACTTTTGGTATTAAGAGAGGTCAAAGAACTATAGATGTTTTTATAGAAGATAAAAATTAACATTATATTTGGTCTTCATTTTTCTTCTTTTTAAATGAGAAGTGACAAATGCGAATTAAGTTTTAAATGCATCCCAGTGACTTACTAAGCTAACATTTTCCCTAACTTTGTTCATTCTAACATTCTTCTACAAGATGCTGTGAGAATAAAGGGAAGTTCACTTGCAAATGTATGTCATATACCTTACCCTTCTCTTGGAGTTTCATAGCATGTTAGCGTATGAAAGACATTAAGAGATGCTAAAGTAAAGCCGTGTACTTGACTTTAACTCTATAGCTCCCAGACTTGACCTCAGCCCCTTTTGATCTGGAATGAGTATTTTATAATAGACACATAGGGCACCACTGTACCAAGTAGTTAAAAAATGTAATTAGGCTTTGAAACCTATATCTTTTTCATTTATTGCTTCTGGATAATGTTAATTGAAGCTCCTGGGAGACAGACAGGAAATATTAGGCCTGCTCTGAAAGTATACACAGAGTGATCAAGAACAGTTACTAGGCCATGATCTGAGTCACAGGCCTAAGGAAACATTTGTTATTTTTCTTGAATCAGACCCCTCTTTTTAGTATCTTCCAAAATTAAATACAGAAAGAGTCATCAGTCCATAGGCTGGAGTGCTCATATTAATTCCTGTTGGCAGTTAGACATGGTGACACTTAGCTATTCTAACCCCTCGGGCAGAGATTGCCACACTTTGGTTTTACAGAAAGCAATATCGCCTGCTAGTTTCCTTCCAGTGCTTTAGCTTCTGACAGGCCAGATGAAGAAAAAGCAAGCATGCTACATAGTGAGCACATGTCACCATTTAGAGATCCAGTTCTCTACCCATCTTTAATTTTCACATGTCTGAATATTTCAATTGAGAAGAATTTGATATAAAACCATTCAAACTTACAATTCAGAGAAAGTATCTGGTGAGTCTTTGCGTCACTTGGAATGATCACGTGCTTTAGAAACAGATTCCTGGGTAGGTCATCTTCCCCAGCACCTGTCAAGGACAAGTTAAGCTTTGAATACTGCATCTCTGTAAACTTTGATAAGCACAGATTTGTTGCAGAACGGCATATCTGTATCATTCTTTAACCTAATTATCTTCCTTCATACTCAGTTTTTAAGCTGTACAGATTTTATCACTAATCACTTCTTAGTATTATGGTTTATGTCTCCAAGGTGCAGTTACGCCTACCAGTATTATTCACAGTTTCGTTTTCCTGTGACAGTTCCTTCTCATGAACAGATTGATTCTCTTGTGCAATGCCAGTCTCCAGAAGGAGGGGGCCATACTCCCCACCCTTTTCATTACTCCCCAGAGACCAGCCCAGGGCTGCTTGGTATGGCCACTTCTTAGTCAACTATGTTGATTGCTGATGATATTAAATCAGAAAGTAATTGCCTTCCCTGGACTGAAGAACATCAGATCATGGTCAGATCTCCATAGATTTCCATGGAGAACGTATGCCTACCATGGCTGATTTCCCAAGTTATCAGCATGATGTCAACTGGCTTACAATTTAGCAATCAGCTGTCCAAAGCCAGTATGAGTTGGCTCCAGCTCACCACTGTGGGTGATGTCTTTAAGAAGGAGAGTGAACAGCCTTATAGATACAGAGAACAAACAGACTGAGGCCAGAGAGGAAAGGTTTAGTGGTGAGTGAAATAAGGGGATTAAGAAGTACTGATTGGTCATTACAAAATAGGATGGGGACTTAAGGTAAAGCACAGGGAACATAGTTAACAATATTGTAATAACTATGTATGGTGCCAGGTGGTCACTTGCATTATTGGAGGGAACACTTTGTACACCTGAAACGAATACAAAATAGCATTGAATGCAAACTGCAATAAAGAATTTTTTTACAACCCAGCCAAGCATGGCTCAGTGGTTGAGCATCAACCTATGAACTAGGAGGTCAGGGCTTGATTCCTGGTCAGGGCACATGCCCGGGTTGCTGGCTCTATTCCCATTGTGGGGCATGCAGGAGGCAGCCAATGAATGATTCTCTCTCATCATTGATGTTTCTATCTCTCCTTCCCTCTCCTTTCCTCTCTGAAATCAATAGAAATATATTTTTTATTATTATTTTTTTTTTACAAAGGATGAGTTTGAACACTTACCATGGAACAATATAAAGGAAATGATTGATACCATTTGCTAAACTTGCTCCTGGGATTATTGAGAACATCCTTGATAAAATATGTCAGTAACCTAGTTCTTGATAGGATAGTAAATAGAAGCAAATGTAACCATGATGAAGTAATACCTCTGCTTCTAGAGAGGAAGGAAACACACACCACCACCACCACCACCAGCCCCTCTACTCTACCACACCCACAGGTGAGGGGATGGCCTTACATGGCTTGTAGGGAAATTAAATAAGAACAAGGGAAAGCATGACTGGCTCTGATTCAGCGCTTCAGCTATTAAGTTTTCCTTCACAGTGTTATTTCTCCTACTAACAACCCTGCATTTATTGTACAGGTGGAAGGGGACCAGCTCCCTCCAGGACATACCGTCAGCCAGTATGAGACCTGTAAGATCAGGACCATAAAAGCCGGCACCTTGGAGAAGCTGGTGGAGAACCTGCTGACAGCTTTCGGGGACAATGACTTCACCTATATCAGCATCTTCCTGTCAACGTACAGAGGCTTTGCCTCCACCAAAGAAGTGTTGGAACTACTGCTGGACAGGTAAGAATCGGAAGGCGGGTGAGAGGCGACGGAAATGTAGGACTGTGCAGAGTGAGGGATGAGGGTCTGAATCACCTGCAGTTGGTGCTGAGTGACAGGTATGAGAAAGTCACCTGCAGTTGGTGCTGAGTGACAGGTATGAGAAAGGATTAACTGGAAGGGGTGGAGCAAATGGCATGGAGATTATTCAGGAGCCACTTTACGGTCTATTTGTGATGAAGATATCTCATAAAAAATCTATAGGAGTTAGGAGTACTTGCTCTGAATCTAGACTTGACTGTTTATAGAGTTCACTTACTCTTTGGCACCCTAAAATTTTTCCATGTTTTTATAATTTCATATAATTCCAGTAAGTAACTGGAAATTTTATTGGGTTGTGAGATTTAAATATACTAATATGTGTGAAGTATGGAGCTCAGTGTTAAATCTATAGGAAGCAGCTCATGAATGGTGGCTGTAAAAATGATGATGATGATAACTTCCAACAACCACTGTGCATCGGCTGCTTTGTGGACCTGCACATAAATGTCATCCCTGATTTATGTTAAGTCACACGTCACATCTAGTAGAGCAGTGTACATTGTAACTCACACACCGATGATTGTATTTCCCCCTTTATTTCTAATTAAACTTGGTCTTTTAAAAACTAAGCCAGACAATTGTTTTAGAATCCTGAGAGTTCTCATCCAAACCCTTATATTCTAGGGTTTCCTGTATAAGAAAGGAAATGAGATAGGATGTTTTTGTTGGAGTTGTTGAATCCTGATTTTTAACTATGTTTAAAAAGTTGACAGTAATATATCCTCATGTTAAACGTTCTTACACTATAGGAAGGTATAAAAAACACACACGAATGTTTCCTCATGGCTGCCTTTCCCCAAATAACTTCCATATAGAAGTAGAAAGAAAAAAATTAAGGCAGAACATAATCTAATTAGGCAGGTAATACACATTAAGATTTCAAAAGTAGAAGTAATCCATGTACATAGTGAGAAGTTCAAACAATTCAGAAAATTATAAAAGTAAGTAAAAATGTCCTTTTCCCCAAGTCCCATTTCCCAGTCCCATTGCTCCTGGGTGATCACTGCACACCATCGCTTTTGTATTCTTCCCAAATTTTGGAGCGGCATATGTACATTTACAGATATGCACATTTATATAGATATGTGTCATGCACATGATATTACATATACTAGTAGATTATACACTTAAATATGATATAAATAGAATCATAATACACAGTCTGTTTTGAAATATTTTTTTTTCACTATTGTATCTTGGAGATTTTTTTGTTCATTAAGGGAATTAACATATCTAAAGGTCTTATTGGAACAGTGCTTACATTTTGAAAGCTCAAATAAACTGTTATTTCAAAATCAGCACATGTAGATAGATTTACCATATTCTTTTTTATTTAATTGATTTTTCTATGGATAGACAGTTAAGCTCTCCCCACTTTTTTAATTTTTTAAAAAAATTTTTAAACAATGCTGTAACGAGTGTCTTTGAATATATATCTTCCGAGTATCAGTTTGAGAATTCCATAGAATAATTTCATGGAAGAGAGATCGATAGGTCAAAATGTCTTAGCACTTTAAAATGTGAAAGATATTGCTAGATTGCCCTCCAGACGGCTACAGGGGGCAATCTAGCAAGGAGGGGGCCCCTTCCCTCACTTTCCCACACCCTTGCCAACTCTGCCATCGGAACTGTCTCTAGCATGACCTGTCCACTGAAAAAGAACTCATTGTTTTTAAAAGTATGTTTCTTACATTTATGAGTGAGGTTTAGCATTCTTTAGAATACTTAACGGGGCATTTGTGTTTTCTGTGAACTGTCTTTGCATATCCTTTACTTATTTTTATTTTGGGCTATTGTCATCTAATTATTGATCGTCTAATTACAGCTATTTGTATATTAACAAAATTGGTGCTTTGCTTATCAGATGTTGGAAGTATTTTTCCTAATTTGTCCCTTGGGTTCAAAAGTTATTTATTAATATTCTTTTCATGAAGACATTTAAATATTTTTCTGCAATTGTATCAGTCTTAGGAAAGGCCTTTTAATAATTAAGTTTTATTCCAATGGAAACAAGATTATTGATAACTGGGTTTTTCTCAAGATATTTTCCTCATAGATACATACAGAGTGAAATCATTTGGATCTTATGTTCTGTATATTCAGGAGCATTCACAAGATATCCCTCCTTACCATGCATTGATCTGGTTATGGTAACTCTGGACTTAGGAAGTCCTGTAGATTTTTGCATAGCAGTACTTAAAATACTAAGCCTGGAGTGTAAACCTGTGGGATTAGTGAGTCATTTTTTTCATAGCTTGTTTGCGTGTATAATACCTCTCACCTATAAATAGAACCTGAAGAATTATGTGAGTTTTCTCTTTGCTATTCTATATTTAAAAAAAGGCTGAAGTATGCTAACTGTTGGCAGGCAGTAGGAGGAAATAGGTCACCCCGTCAGAACTCCTGCAAGAGTTTTTTTGGAATGGGTGACCTCTTCTACTTCTGGGGTAACTCCATTGATTATTGGCTACAGATGGTCATAGTCAGTAAGGGAGCGCGTGTGAATTCCAGCTGCTCACCACAAACAGTGGACAGACACACAGGAACTAGAGTGTTTAGTCTATGACTGGTGGACATCCAGATTTTATTTGATGATTTTAAAAAATCTTCTCTTTGTTCTTCTATAGTAGTAGACATTTTTGGATTTTTAAAATATTAACTAGATGACAATGACTAAATAACAGAATCAATATGAATTAAAATTCCATTTAATTCAAACAGTCATTTAAAGTATAACTGAATGAAGAGTTAAAGTTTATCTTGAACCATTTGGATGGGCCAGGACCTGGCCTTGAATTTAACCTCATAGTATGTTTTTTCTTGCTTTTGAGGTGAGTGGAATCAGCAAGTACCGAACTCCTGTAAAATGCCCAGGGCTGCAGGACACCATGTGGGTGAAACGGATATATAAGGCTTGGTTGGTTCTCACCCTGGTAGTGAATTTGCTGAGAAGCTGCTGGTACTTACCCTCCAGGGACCCTCACTTACAGCCCCCTCTACATAATTTATATTCATAATTTTGTATTCTTTTTCTTCGAGAGAACCCTTCAGATTACATATGCTGACCCTGCAAAACCTGGATCCACCCTGAGAACTTAATATTTTACTGCAAAAGATAAAGTCCACATTTATAAAACAAGTAGACAACCACTTAAGATGGTATAAAAATGAAACTCTAACATGCTCTGAAGAAGTTCAGAGAAATAAACTCCATTTATTTTGCTTCCTCTACAGAAATCTGGTGTTGTCCAGATATGTACAAACTTTAACATGAGTATTTCTTCCTCACTCCATTTCCTACTCACACTTAGATCTTATGACCAGATGTTAATCTTTGTTTCATTTTAATCAAAATTCAGATTCTGTACGACACTGGGTTCTTAAATTTATTTTGGGGGATTTTAATGTCTATAATTTGGAGGTAAGCAATTAAGTTGCATGAGCTTACCTTTTCTGAATGTTTTTATTTAGTTTAGAGAGAGAGGAAAGGAGAGGTGGGGGGGAGAGAGGAACATTGATTAGCTGCCTCACCCGCTACAGGACATGTGTGCCCTGACCAGGAATGGAACCGGTGACCTTTCGGTCCATGGGACAGTCAACCAACTGAGCCACTCCAGCCAGGCGATATACTATTTTCTTGTTAAGAAATTATAGTAGACTTGTTTGTGAGTCTCTGGTGTAATTTTTAAAATAATTTCTCTTGGTTTCATAATAATATATTGCTTATCTTTTGTGAAATCGACACTGAAAAGCTATTGTAGAATGTGCTAATCCTAACCAGCCAAGAATGGATTGAAGGCAGATGCTGCAGTATTTATTTCCCTCCAGAGAAAAGCTTATTTGAAGTCAAGCTTTGATTTTCCTTAAGACTTCCAATCACATGGCTTTTCTTCTATGGAACTGTTTGCTTTCTGTGATTAAAAAAAAAAATAAAAATCTTTTTATAGTTTTTTTTTTTTATTCTGTTAATATGAGCCTTTGTGTTTGACCAGTAGACAGTGGTTTAAGTCCCCCCTGGCTAATTCCATGTGTTTGTGTTACCCTGTACTTGGGGTGATCAGCAATTCCCAAGGAATCCTGCTTTCTGTGCTTCTCACCATGGCTCAGAGTTAATTCTAGGGCTCACTGGCTTCCTTTCAGTCTGAGAGAAAGTTTTTGAATTGTGGTTTAGTTGTTTGTGTTGGGGCTTTGAGATTTTATCTTCTCTAACTTTAAACATACATTCCACTTAAAAATATATTCTTCCCACCACACCATTAAAAAAATATAAGGGAGGAAGTTTCCTCTGAAAATACTCAACGTCAAGTGCAGGGAGAAACCTCACTCAGGTAGTGATCCTCACTGAGAGCCAAGAAGTGTTTGTAAAAACATCTAGATTTTTCTTCAGGCAGCTGTCACATGAGCTACTTTTGGATATTTCTCGATTATTCTCTTTTTCTGCATCTCTCATAGCAGAAGTAAGCAAGATACTAAGAACAGGCAGAATAGGAGTGAACGAGGTCCCCAGAAAGTCACTGATGGCACTCAGGCCGCAGTTTGGAAAGGACTGAACAGGAACCTGAGTTACCGCTTCATTTCAAGTGCATTCTCCATCGGAGGACTTCTGGAGGGGACTGAGGTGGCAGCCACCTGTTAACATGACGCTTTAGGACCAGTGTGGCTTGAATTTGCTTACTTAGGTCACAGAGAGGGGTCTTTGAACTTATTTCTTCTTCCCATGTTTGCTTGCCATGAGTTTTTGTAGACATTATCTCATTTAGTTCATCTGTCATTACATTACCCCCATGTTTACAGATGCAAATGTTGAGGCATAGAAACATTCAATCAGTAAGTGGCAGAGCTGGAATTAAGACCTCCATCTTTCTGACTTGGAAGCTCTTTATGATTTTATTTTATTTATTTTAAATCTTGATTGTTGAAAGTATTACATATGTCCCCCTCCTCCTTTCCCCCCACTGACCTCTTCTAGCCTGCCCCAGCCCCCCTGCCCCAGGACTTCACCACACTATTGTCTGTGTCCAGGGGGGAAGGGGGAGCTCTTTTCAAGTGTAGCATCTCACCTCTGGTGATTTGTCACTGCTGGGTCTGTGTATCTGGAGTGTTTCTGTTTATTTGATGTGCTCAGGCCAAATCCCCTGACCTGAATCTGCTCCTTCCAAAAGAGGACCCTTCTTGGAGGCTAGGGGATAGCAAATAAGAAAGCTTGGGAGGATTTACACAAATACCTTACCCCTATGGGGATGGCAGTCTTAAATCCGTACTTCATGACACCTGGCGAGGCAACACCTTCATATGAAAAGATGATGCACCATTAGCCAGCAGGAAGTGGGGCTGCCCATGCCAGCGAAGCCAGTTCCTCCTCGGCATAGAGAAGAGTTGATCAAATATAAAAGGAAAACATTCTGTTTTTTCCATAGTCTGTCATAAGTGCCAGATATGCTTCCTTTTCCTTTCAGAGCTTTAGGATGCTTCTGGGGAAAGCAGTTTTCCTGTCTTTCTCCGAGTCATGAGATTTATGGGCAACACAGGAGTGTAATGGCTAAGAGCATGAGCTTGGGAGTCAGAAAATGAAATTGACTCCAATTTTGTGCCCCTCACACGCTCTGCAGCATTGGGCAAGCTACTTTATTTTACCAGCTTCCGTTTCCTTATCTATAAAATGAGAATGAAAAAAAAAAAAAAAAGCCTTATCTATAGGGTTATTCTGAGGTTTAAGCTGGATACTATGAAGTTTTCAGTATAGTGGTTGGCAAATACTAAGTGCTTATGAGATTACCATGAGTATTTCTTTCTTCATGACTCTTACCACTCTTTGAAATTACCTTTCTTATTTATCCTGCTATTTCCTGACCTGCCTCCTACTCAGAATCATGTCTGTCTTGTTCATTGCTGCACCCGGAAGAGGAATGCTATTTGGCAGTAGGTACTTAAAAATGATTTGTCTAAAAAATAAATAATGGTTATTATTCAAGCCTGTTACAAACACTTGCATTGGAAGGTACAGCAGTGAACGTGACCCAGCCTCTGGCTACTTTTCGTGTAAGAGACAGATACGTCCAGAGACTTGTGCCATTATTGTCAAGGCAGTGAGGGCTCAATGAATACTTTAAAAAAATTTTTATGTTTTAGAGAATTTTTATGCTCACAGCAAAACTGAATGGAAAGTACAGAGAGTTTTCATATACCTCCTGCCCCACACAACCCCCCACTATCAGTACACTATCAGTACCCCCACCAGAGTGGTACATTTGTTACAATCATTATCACCCGAAGTCCATAGTTTACCTTAGGGTTCACTCTTGATGTTGTACATTCAATGGGTTTGGACAAATATATAATGATATGTATGCATTATTATTATAGTATCATACAGGGTATTTCCATTGCCCTAAAAATCTTCTGTGCTCTCCCTGTAATATCTCTCTTCCCCCACCCCAATCCTTGGCTATCACTGATCTTTTTACTGTCTCCATAGTTTTGCCTTTTCCAGAACCTCATATAGTTGGAATCATACAGCATGTAGTCTTTTAAGATTGGCTTCTATTTTAAAAATATATATTTTTATTGATTTCAGAGAGGAAGGGAGAGAGAGAGAGAGAGAGAGAGAGAGAGAGAGAGAGAGAGAGAGAAGAGAAAGAGATAGAAATATCAGTAATGAGAGAGAATAATTGATTGACTGCCTCCTGCATGCCCCACACTGGGGATTGAGCCCGCAACCCCGGCATGTGCCCTGACCAGGAATCGAACTGTGACTTCCTGGTTCATAGGTTGACCCTCAACCACTGAGCTACACAGGCCGGGCTAAGATTGGCTTCTTTCACTTAGTAACATGCAATTAAAGCTTCTCCATGTCTTTTCATGGCTTGATAGCTCATTTCTTTTTACTGCTGAGTCAGATTCCATTGTCTGCATGTAGCAGTTTGTTTGTACTTACTAGGGATATCTTGGCTGCTTTCAGGTTTTGGCAATTATGAAAAAAGGTGCTGTGAACATCCATGTATAGGTTTTTGTGTAGACATAAATTGTCAGCTACGTTGGGTAACTACCAATGAGCAAGATTACTGGGTTAAATGAGAAGAGTATGTTCAGTTTTGTAGCAAACTGCTAAACCGTCTTCCAAAAGGGCCATGTCATTTTGCATTTATTGCTCCATATCCTTGCCAGTATTTCATATTGTCTTCGTTTTGGATTTTGGCTGTTCTAATAGGTGTATAGTGGTATCTCATTGTATTTTTAATTTGCAGTTTCCAATACGCATATGACATTGTACATCTTTTCATGCACTTCCTTGTCATCTGTGTATCGTCTTTGGTGAAGTATCTGTTGAAGTCTTCAGCCCATTTTTTAATCGTGTTGTTTGTTTTCTTATTGTTGTTTTAAGAGGGCTTATTTTTATGTTTTGGGTAACAGTCTTCTAGCAGATGTGTCTTTTACAAATATTTTCTCCATGGGCTTGTCTTCTTACTATCTTGACATGGTCTTTTGCAGAGCAGCTTTTAATTTTAATGACGTCCAGCTTATCAATTTTTTCTTCTTCCATGATTTGTGTCTTTGGTGGTGTGTCTATAAGGTCCTTGTCATGTCCGAGGTCACGTAGGTTTTTTCCTATGTTATCTTCTAGACATTTTATAGTTTTAGATTTTACATTAGGTCTGTGAGCCATTCTGAGTTAACTTTTGTGAAGGGTGCAAAGTCTGTGTGTAGATTCCTCACCCTCACGTCGAAGATCAGTTGACTCTCTGTTGCTCTGCAGTCCTATGATTAGGTTTGAGTCTTATGATGAGCCTGGGCCCCTGGTCTGTGACCTTTACCGGTGCTTCTGAGTTGGTGTTTTTTTCTCCCTCAGGGAAAGGATGGCTAGTGGGACCTGGAGGTGGGGATTTTCCTTTAGGGCGGTTAGTTAGGCTCCAATAAAACCCAGCGAGTTAGGCTCTGGGTAACTAGTTTCCCCCGAGAGCAGGTCTTGTGAAGAAGAATTTACAGAGAACTGAGTGCTCTGGTGTATTTCAAAATGGTTCCTTTTCCCACCCCTTTGCTGGAAGCAGGAGATTTTTTTCTTTGGTATTTATTGTGACAACATGGTAAAGCTTCTATAGACAACCTGGTGGCTTCATCTATAGTTTTTATCATTCAGATGTGTCCCCGCTGAGCTCTAGCAATTCACCAGTTACAGTTCAGGTATTCCTACCTCGGTTGGCTGGTTCCCGTGGGGATCCTCTGTCTGTGTCTCCAGCTTTGGGGGCAGTGGTTTGCCTTCGGACCTCATGTCTCTGATGGATCTAAGAAGAGTTGTGGATTTTTCAGTTGGTTCAGCTTTTTACTTGTTAATTAGGATAGAATGGCTACTTCTAAGCTCCTTCCATGCCAAACTGGACCATGGAAGTCCTCTTTTGCCCATTTTTAAATTGGGTTGTTTGTTTTCTTGTTGTTGAGGTTTAAGCTGTAGCTGATCTTCTCATTTTCTTGACTGAATGTGCACTTTTAAGAAGAACCTTTCTTCCACTGGGAGCCTTGAGGTGGTCGTAGTAAACCTTCTTTCAATTGCTCATAACACACATCCATTCAGCTCTCCAATGCTTTCTTAGCATGAGAAGCTGGGTAAGCATTTTTGAGATGCATACAATATGTTCCAAATTACTTTTTGTAAAACCTCACTTAAAAATAATTAAGTTTTTTTTTTTACTTAACTCTAGAATTAGACTGGGCACTTGCCAAATACTTCAATTCATGCTAGCATGCAGTGCTCATGAAATCCCCTTCCTTCCTTCTCTTTTAGTAGGAGGCAAGGCTTCTAGTATCTTCCCTCTGCTCTCCCAAGTCCAAAGAGAGGGGGGTTATGAGCAGAGGGCACTGTAGGGAGCAGATACTGGAATTTAACCTGCTTCAAGGGCCTCACAGCAACTTGCACTGGTGACCACAGTACCTTCAGGCGCTGGTCTCTTACAATAGGAACACTTATATTAAATGTTACAATTAAACTCATAATATTACTTTTCCTACACTTTTATTTCTTCTCAGAGTCACTTATGTCTAATTTCTATCACTTATATGGGAAAGTTTTTCAAAATAATGCTATACTATTTTCTTAATTTGTTTATTTGATTTCCACCCCCTATTGCTCCCCCCAAAATGTAGAAATAGAATCTTTTGTCCCACGGTGCATGAAAAAGTTGAGGTTTATTTGTCGGTTGGCTCCAGGATGCTCATCCCACTCACAGAGTGGAAAAGCTTTCAGGAAATCCTAACATTGCTTTGTTTCCTTTTCTAGCTCAAAATACAGACATATCGAATATCCTGACTAGAGTGAGGATTTCTTAGAAAACGAAGGCCATTTCTTAAGATTTTTGTTATAACAGATGATTTTAAATATATTTTCTCTAGGTTTGAGTGTTTATGATTCCATAGTCAAGAAACCCTCTGATGGTATATACGTTGTGGTTAAAAATAAAGGCAGATTGCTGAAAGATAAATTGGATTCAGATCATATTTCCTGTGACTCTTAGGAAGATGAAAGTATTTGCTGATGGAAAAGAAAAGAGGATTATAATAAGAGCTATGAGAATCTCTGAGTATTGAAATGCTTCTAACATCAAAAAGAACATTGAAAACTTGTATAGGGCACGCAATTCATGAAAGGTCCCATGCTCTTGTTTCATGCTTTATCAGGTGGAGAAAAGCAGTTTAGATAATAAAACTATAGAAAAGATAGCATTTGTAATAATTTACATTCCCATCTGTGGAGGGCGGAATAATGGCCCCCAAACACGTCTAGTCTTAATCCCGGGAACCTATGAATATGTTGGATTACATGGCAAAGCAGAATTGATGTTGCAGATGGAGCTAAGGTTACTAATCAGATGCCTTTAAAATAAGCAGATTATTTTAGATTATCTGGGTAGGCCCAGTGTTGTCACAAGGGTCCTGAAATGTGAAAGGTGGAGGTAAAAGAGAGTCAGAGGAAAAAAATGTGAGGATGGAAACAGGATCAGAGAGACCAGGAATTCTTGTTCAGGGACTTCGTAGTGCTCATGGGCCCAAGGAAGCTGAAGGTCAGTTGTTGGTTGGTCTTCACCTGTGTTCTGTTCAGGACATCACACCCTGTTCAGCCGAGGCCCACACACTCAGCTTGTGGGAGCGTGATTGCAAACAGAGCGACTGGGCTTAGCCTCACCGTGACAGGCTTTGTTACTCTTTGCTCCCTGTAGCGACACCACTGCTTTGGGTAACCAGAAAGCGTCATTTGGTTGTTTTAGAATCCTATCCAACTAGGAGCACACAAGGGAAAATGGAAATGAGTTCTCTTCCCTGCCGGGCTGCTTGTCTTTGGTAAATTTGTCTTTATTTCTGCCAAGTGGACCCTGCTGTCACCCCGCAGCACTGTGGGTCCTCTGGGAGCCTGTGTGACTGCAGGGCCCTGGCTTGACGAGGTGGCAGTGGGGGTTCTGTTCAAGCAGACACTGACGGGTGTGTCAGGCTTCCCCACGGACCAGAACCAGGCTAGCTTTCATTTCTTCAAACGAGAGAAATATGTTTCTGTGAAGTTGTGTGTGTGTGTGTGTGTGTGTGTGTGTGTGTGTGTGTGTGTGTGTGTGTTTCATTTGGCAAAGGGAGACAGGACATACAGTTACCCTTTTTTAGAAAAGAATACCAAATTTCTCAGCAGGTTTAAAAAATGTGCTGCTGTTTGGGAACTAAAAAAAAAACCCCAAAACTGACGAAACACTGAGAGGCAAGGTGTCTATATCCTGAGTGGTAACTGGCCCCTTTTAAACTCAGTTTTGATAATCCAAAAACAGAGTTGTTGTTTTTTTACCATTTTCTAGCGGTTGCTGGAAGGGGTTGATCACCAATCCCTGTACCAATTTGCTAAAAACTATGGACCCTCTCTATAGGAAAAAAGCTCATCACTAAATGTTGCATGCTGTTTAGAGATTCCAGACTCCCATGAGTTCATCCAGAAGGGACTCTGCTGTGACTCCTCTCATCCCCCTGCAAAGCCTTCTTACATGATAAGGGCGATGGGGATGGCTATTATGCCATTATGAGAAGGGCACTGCTCCTAGCTTATATTGTGATGAGGCAAATGTCCTAAGTATGGTTCTGAAAAATAAATTCATTAAAGTCATTTAATGGTTTAAAAAAGTATATCTCTGAATCACAGTTACTTTTTGCTTTTGTTTTTTTTTTAATCACTTTTCTCTCACTTGACATTTCATTTTTAACCTTTTGGGTTTGTGTGTGTGTGAACTTAACCACTGAGAATGACATCAGGCCCCTCAGGCCCCTTGTCCTAGAAAACGTAATTCCTTTGACTTTGGTCTCTGCTGAAGTTGCCAGTAAGCTCCAGTGTAGATAAAGTGATGCTCTGTTGAGTTTTCTTAAACATGGAAGTAACTAGTCCTCGCAGTGATGGGTACCATGACCTAACCTGAGATGCATTGCATGTGATTTTGCACAGTGTATTTCACAGGGCTCTTGAAGAGCTGTTCATTAGCAGCTTTTTGTGGTTGGGGAAAACTGAGCCACAGGCCTGACTGATTTGTTAATAATGCATTAATTCATCTTAAACCTGAGGAGAATTCTGACTTGTTAACCTTCTGTGATGGTCAGCGTATTGCCTTCTCCCTGGCAGTCCTACCTAACCTGTGCCTCCTGTTGTCTTTCACTGTGACCGCACGAAGTATGACAGCGTGCTAACAGGACAAATAGGCAGTTGACTGTTTAGTGTTGGTGTGAACTGCAGTGCAGGGAGGGGTACTGATGAGCCACCATGCTCTGTGGGCAGAAGTCCAGCCAGAGAAGAGATGGATGACAAGGGCTTGGAATGGAAACTAGATGAAACCTTACAGCAAGGGTGTGGAGGCCATCATAACTAAGAAATAACCTTAAATTTGATTGAGAAAAAAGTTATAGCAAGAGACACCTTTTTGTTTTCTTTCTCTGGATGAATGGTCATTATAAAACCTTTATCTTGTTTTGGTCTCCTCTTTAGGCGGTTGTGGGCTGTGGCTGGGTGAAGGTCGTATTCGCAAGGAACATTTTATAGCATTTTTGTAACTGTCAAGTGAAACAGAAACAACAGGTGCTTTTCTTTTTTTTTTTTTTTTCTGTTAATGCTGCCTTAACTTGCAGGGACTTCTATGGAGATAATCTGTAGAATTATCTCGAAGGGCAAGGAAGGTGGAGGGCCCTTCACGACAAAGGCCCGGAGGGGAGGAGGGCAGTTCTTTCTGGGTCTTCCAACTTTTTCTAACCAGGGGCCAACTTGGCCTAAAGAACCAAATCTTATGAGCAGAAAGCACCCCATGGGGTTCTCTGCTCAGTGTCGCTGGCCCCTCCTTTCTTGCAAGAGAACAAGGCGTTTTTGCCTTGTGGCCTTTGACCTTTGTCCTCTCCTTGAATAACCAACTCCACAGTGGTAGCAAGACCTTTCCAAGGTAGGTTTGGTGGCCACAACCCAGTTCTAAGGTCAGACTTGGGTGGAGAGGTGCCTGCCATGGAGGCTCTTTCTCAGAGTGATTAAAAACAGCCCCTCACTGATCTGTGGGACGCAGATGGGTCTCGGTCAAGGCTTGGTTTCCAAACATCTGCAGGCTATTTCACCCGTGTCATTCTCCTGAGTCAGGGTCAGCTTCTGAACATTTTTCTCATACCTGACCTGTGTTCTTGCAGGTCAGGTAAAGAGAAATGTCTCAGATGTTCACAGGCTGGCGCTTGTTAGGAAAGCAAAGACTCCCCGAGGTCCTTGAGTCAGCAGCTTCATGTGAGGTCTCTCTCCTTGACTTCCTCCTCTCTGTTCTCTCATCTTCCCAGTATGTAGCTTTGTCTCTTCTCTTCCCTCCCCAGCCTTTCTTTTGTTTGTGGTAGGAGAGGATATCAGTTCATTCATTTAGCAAATGTTAATTGAGTGTCTAGTCCATGCTCAGGGGTTATAGCAGTGAGCAAGATAAAACCCAAGTCCTTACTGTGACCTACTAGGCCCTCATGATCTGTCCCTGTCACCTCCATGCCTCATCTTATCCCCCTTCTTACTGTCTCTCCTTGCTCATTGGCCTTCTTGCCACTCTGACACTGCAGCCAGGCCCTTGCACTGGCTCTCTCTTCCTCGAGAGCTCTCGGGAGCCCACTCCTTCACCTTCTGGAGCATTTTACTTAATTGTCTCATTCACATTGGACCTTCTCTGAATACCTCCTATGACGTAGCCACCTCTGACCCTCCAATCATGTCCAATCCTTACCAGCTTTCTTTTTCTCCACTGTACCTTTTACTGTCTGACTTAGCCTTTGTCAGCTAATAATATACACGAACATCTATTGTTTATATCTCCCTCCACGACAATGTACGCGCCATGAAAATAGGGGCCTTGGTTTGTTCACCGCTGTATTTCCAGTGCCCAGAATAGTACCTGGACTTGGGTCTTAGGAAATAGTCATTGGATGAAGACAAAACGAGTGAAAGAATAAATAACTGAGTGAATGAATAAAAAGCTCAATGTTTCTAACCTCAAAGAATTTATAATCTGGTGGGGGGAGACATAGAATAAATAAACAAAATAACCACAACTGTGTGGTTGGGCAGTGACTCAGATGCTGGTAAGTCTGACTATCCAGGTTCAAATCCCTGCCCCACTTATTAGCTGAATTTTCAAGGGCAAATTACTTCAGCTCTCTGGGCCTCATCTTCTCATCTACTAAATCAGAATAATTATAATAATAATACCACCCTAGGAGATTTCTGTGAAAAGTAAATGAAAAAAAAATTTTATAAAGTGCTCAGCACAGTGCGTGGCATATAATAAGCTCTTGGCAATTATTAACTGCTATTATTATTAGATGACTGGCTAGAATCAAGTGGAGCCTGAAAAGTTCTTCAGGACTTCGCCCATCCTGGTCTAGTGTTACTGAGATGTTTCTGTTTGGGAGTAAAGGTTGGAAAGGTCCCCTCCCAGAAAGACTGTCCCTGGCCAGTGTTGTATCTTAGGGATTCTTTGAACCACAAATATCCCTGGTCCTCCCTTCAAACACATATTAAACATTTCATCCTCCCAGATGGGCTCTAAACAATACATCTACCCCCCCTGGAAAAAAACTGTTTCCTGTTTAAATATTAGCAATCAGTTAAACATTATGTTTTTTTTTCTTTTTCTAGTAATTTTTAGGCTGCAGTAAATAATTGCTGAAGGCTGTACTTTAGGAGATACTTGTAAACCTACCTTTCGCCTTGTGATACAGAGAAAACCATGTCAAAAGTCATTCTGACCATTTGTGTTCTAATTTGTTTTATGAGTTACCATTTAAAAAAGGGCAGTTCCTCGGTGGTAAGCCTTCTTAAGAGGTTGGAGCTTTGATCTCAGATCCTAGGCAGGCTTTGCAGAAATTGGAGGTGACATTGTTGGCAGTTTGTCTGTAGCTATTCTACTGCCATTAATTAAACACACGCATCTACACGCCCTTTATTTACTCCCCTGGAGTCAATGAATTGAACTTGACTTTGGTTTTTGCTGGGAAGCTGTGAGAGGGTCCAGGAAACATCAAAGGAATGCTCTTAATCTAGTAAAACTGACTCTCAAATACCCTAGCTCGAACATTAAAGAGTTCTTGATTCCAAAGCTGGTCTAGCTTCTTTACTGTAAAGCATTAATTCTCCTTAATTATAAGAAAAGTTCAGGGGAAAATAATCCCCAGTCCATAAGTCCCAGGCACTTTAATTTTATTTCACTTCTAAAGGTCTCTTTTGTAAAATTGTATATATACACTGAGTGGCCAGATTATTATGATCTCTGAACGCATAATAATCTGGCCACTCAGTGTGTGTGTGTGTGTGTGTGTGTGTGTGTGTAGATAGATAGATAGATAGATAGATATCAGTATATATTTTAGAGGCCCGGTGCATGAATTCATGCATGGGTGGGGTCCGGCCAGCCTGGCCAGGGAGAGGGGACATGGGCGGTTGGCCTGCCTGCCTGCTGGTCGAACTCCTGGTCGAGGGGGCAATTTGCATATTAGCCTTTTATTATATAGGATATACACTGAGTGGCCAGATTATTATGCATTCAGAGATCATAATAACCTGGCCACTCAGTGTATATCACTCTGTTTTTGTTTTTCTCTTTGCATTTTCATACTGCTTACACCTTCATGATCTCAACTTAAAGGTCTTAAAACTTTATTTCTTTTGTATCTTAAATTTTTGCACGAGTTACAGCTATCCTAAAGCTTTTTTATGCTCCTAACCCTTTAGAAATGAAGGCACAGATTGGCTAAGACACTTGTGTAAGCAGATGGTGCCTTTGCAGAACCTAATAGCTGGAAGGTCCATTGTCATATATGCTTAGGGAATCCTACGGAAGCACTCGTGTGCTCCCAACAAATAGCCATCACCAGGCCTGCTGGCTGCCTGGTTTTTCTTTTAATCCTTACCCCAAAATATTTTTCCATTGAGTTTTAGAGAGAGTGGAAAGGAGGGGGAGAGACAGAGAAAGAAACATGTATGCAAGAGAGACACATTGATTAATTGCCTCCCGCATGTACCCTGACCAGGCCAGGGATTGAACCTGCAACCTAGGTACGTGCCCTTGACCCGAACTGAACCCAGGACCCTTCAGTCCCCAGGCCGACATGCTCTATCCACTGAGCCAAATCGTCTAGGGCATGAGTGCCTGTTTTAAGTTCTAAAGAGTAGTGAGCAGAAAAGACAAAAATCCTACTCTTGTGGAATGATGTTGTAATGGACGTTGAACACAAAGAGTAAATTATTACACGTTAGCAGGTGTTAAAGGTGGTGGTGTTAGAGTTGCTTTGTGTTTTCAATAGGTTGGTCAGGGAAGGCCTCACTGATGAAGTGACATTTGAGGAGAGATCTGAAGGAGCTGAGGGAGTGTGCCTTTGGTATAGGTGTGGGACGGGGCAGTAGGGAGTGCAAGGTTCTGAGGCTGCTGTGGGTGGAGCAGCCAGGAGGCCAGTGAGACTGAGGAAAAGTGAGTGCAGGAGACCTGGTCAGAGACAATCAGGAGCAGGTAGTTTAGGGCCTTGTGGGACAGGTAAGACGCTGGCCTTTTCTCAGAGCGAGATGGGAGCCGACATGATGTAGTTTACACTGACTGGGATCATATGGCTGTTGCTCAGAAGCCAGGAGTTAGGTGGCTGTTGCCTTGCTCTAGGGCAGAGATGCTGGTAGGCTGAGCCAGCTGGAAGTAATGAGAAGGGTGTAGATTCAGGACATGTAATAAAGGCGGAGTCAAAAGGATTTCCTGTCGGATTGGGTAGAGAAGAATTAATAATGTGTGCAAACTCCAAGTCTGAGCACCTAGACCACAGGGAGATATTTCTCCTCTGCCACACGTGCATTATTGTTGCTGGTTCTTACTGGCCTCCAAGTTATTATCACAGTCAATCTGGTCCTGATTATGAATCTGCAGACACTCTGGTGGCCCGAAGGGCTATCTGTATCATCTTCTAGGCCCACATTCTGAGAAAATGGTCCTCACTTAATTAATGAGATAGCTTTGCTCACCAGGGTAGGTTGCTTAGTCCTTCTCCACACATCTGACTGCACCGGGGGCATGTCCCTCTGGGTGCGGAGCTGTGGTAGGTGTGAGTGCCATCCCAGCCAGCATCTCAGCTCTGAGTCCGGAAAATGCAGAGAAAGAGCAGCAGAGCTGGAGAAGCTCAAGTAAAGACAAGGAATAGGAAGGTCAGGACACTGTTAGAACAAACAGCTCTGAAGAAGAAATCACAGGAGCAGTAAAATGTGTGTCTTTTCTTTGTAAGGGTTTTTCCTTCTTATTTCTCTCACTCATGGCTCCCCGTTGGAAGAGAAAAGGTGCAATATTTCTAAAATAACCAGGGAGAGAATTAATGGAGGACGGGCAAGAAGAGCTTGGTACAGTGGCTCTCAGAGCCCCACTGCTCACTGCCCCCTGCCCCCTGCCCTTTGCCCCCCAACCTTCCTACTTAAGTCAACCCAAAGCCTACTATGAGAGAACAGGAGGACTCAGTTCACTATGGTGGTGGCCAAGGAGAGAGCCAAAAATTCCACTCTGTTTATTTACTAGGAGTCTCTCCCCGCATTGCTCACTTGGGGTGGAGTAAATCTTCATCTGACTGCGTTGTTGTCTCTGGAAAAGCAAAGGGTAGCCCTGGAAGCCCACTAAGTAGCAGGTGCAGGGCAGCAGGAAGAGAAGCAGGGAGGGCGGAGGCCAGTGGAAAACATTTCAGGGAGGCCAAGAGGTCCATAAGGCTGATGAGCTCGAAAAAGGAGCAGGTGGATCGGGAGGGGCGGTTCATGCCTAAGGGCACAAACTGGAACCTACCAGGATAGGGTGATAAGGAGACCAGACGGACTGGCCTCCCGTCAAACCAGATGGTGGATTTTTATTTTTAAAAGGATTTTAAATGCTAAGAACCAGGAACCATAAGGGCCTTTAATCCCATTAGTAAAAGATAAAAGTGTGCTCTTTAAAAATGTAAAGCCACCAGTTACAGAATTTCTATTATCCAAACTTTGGCACAGACTGTCAGCTGGGGAAATTCCAAGGAATCTCTGAATTCGTCATTGATGGAAAGATGAACTACAGAAATAGTCTAAGCATTATAAGTGAATGTAAAGACTCCTGAAGAATTCAAAGTAAACTTACTACATGTACATCCTGAACCAAATAAAACATGATCTATTTGTATGAAATAGATATGCTTACATACAGAGTTGGAAGAAGAGCGAACCAGGGACTGATCAGTTATTTAGTAAATTCTGAGTACGCTCTGAGCCAAATTTTAACATTTAAGCACCTGTTGCTTCCTAAAATATTGTGCCCCAGTGCCCCCTTCCCTAGTTGATGTGTCTAGGTCAGCCCAGCCTCAATGTACCCACAGCTGCTCTCCTGAGATAGAACAATTCTGCTCTTTGTCTCTATCTCAGCCATCACGTGAGAGTCCAGAATTATTTCCATAACCTTTTCGAACAGGACTCATCCTCGAAGAGACCACAGTCAGTGTGCGGTTGTCACTCCGTGCTCAGTTGTGGCACGTGTGACAGCTGTGTCAGCAGCGCCCTGGCTGCTGGACCCAGTAGAGGGCTGGGGGTGTCGAGTCATGTGCTCAGGAGTTCACGAAGGGCCCTAGCCAGTGTGGCTCAGTGGATGGAGCGTCAGCCTGTGGACTGAAGGGTCCAGGGTTTGATTCCAGTCAAGGGCACATATCTCAGTTACAAGCTCGATCCCTGGCCCTGGTTGGGACGCATGCAGGAGGCAACCAGTTGATGTGTCTCTCTCACATCAATGTTTCTCTCTCTATGTGTGTCTCTCCCTCCATTCCATTCTCTAAAAATCAATGGAAAAATATTCTCGGGTGAGAATGAACAACAACAACAAAAGGTTCACAAAGGGTCATGTAGCATCTGATTATTCTGCTGAGAGGAAAAGCCTAATTTCATTTTTTAAAAATTCAAAGAAATGTTAACTACTAAGAGAAAGTATAAGTAGGGTGATTCATTGTCACTTTTCTATTTAGAATAGGCCAATATACCCATTAAGTAAATATCAATAATCCAATATAATTTTTGATGCTATTTCATAAATATTTCTTTCCTGAATTATTCCTGAATGTTCTTTCATGGTTGAAACTGAGTAGAGTGGCTTTCCAACACCATTGACTGGGTTTTGTTTGTTTGCACCCATAAAGGTATGGAAACCTGACAAGCCCAAACTGTGAAGAAGATGGGAGCCAAAATTCACCGGAGTCCAGGACAGTGATCCGGAAGTGAGTGTCTTTTCTCTGCATTACAGGCTCTTAGTCAAGACTTACTGTCTGAACGAATATGGTTTAGTAGGGTTTTCTAAAAATTCCTTTGGAATATTGCCATTTTTTTTCCATAATGTATAAGCACATAGCATTATTTTTTGACTCTCTAATGACATTCATTTATTCATCCCGTAAAAATGTATTGAGCACCTACTGTTTTCCAGGCTCTGTGTTAAGGAATACAGCCCTGAACAAAAATAAGTAAGGCCCAGCTTTATGAAGTTTATATTTTAGCAGAGAGAGACAAAGAATCCACCCAAAAAGGGAGGAAGGAGGTAAGGGGTCTAGATGCTGGTGGAGTCTGACTCACAACTGGACCAGGAATGCGCTTTCTGGTCTGGGGATGTTGGATCAGAGTCCTCAATGTGATGCAGGCTGGGCTTTGTGACTATCAGGCAAAGAGAATCTGGAAAAAGCTATGAGGCAGGAACAGTGTTCAAGAAACAGTGGGGAGGGGAGGGAGGCTGGAGCAGAGTGATTGAAGGGGCAATTGCTAGGAGAAAAGATTTGTAAGGTAGGAGGAGCCCTGGATCACGTGGGGACTCAAAGGTCTTAGGAAGGACATTGAGTTTTATTCTAAGGAAGATGTGTGTTTAGAAGGTTTTGAGAAGACTAGTGCTGTGTCCTGATTTGTGTTTTTAAAGGCTCACTCTGGCTCTGGCATGACAGTGGGGATGGGAGCAAGAATGCCAGCAAGGAGCCTTTTAAGGGTCCAGGCAAAGGATGATGGTAGGTGGACTTGAGGTTACAGCAGAGGAACTCAGCTTCTGCAGAGTGTTGACGGTGTTGCTGACAGGATGTGCTGGTGGAGAGGATGGGGCATATGAGATAAGAAGAGGAGGCAAGACACCTCCAGTGTTGTGGTGTGAGCAACTATAGAACAGAACCTCAGTTTTACCAGACTGGGCGGACTGGTGGGCAGGAACCTGTTGGTGGGGAGTGTGTGTCAGTAACTTACCTTAGACATGTTCATTTGAGGTCATCAAAGTCTAGATTTCAGGGAAAAGTCTGGACTGGAAGTATAAATTTGAGTATCCTTAGTTTCTCCATGGTAGTTAAAGCTATGGGAGACTGCATGTGACCTCCTGGGGATGAAGGGTAGCTAGAGGGAAGTGCAAATGAGTTAAGGTTAGGGGGCGAGATCCTGATGGGGAGTTTGATTCAGGTAGGGTACCAGGAATGCGCTTTCTGATCTGGCGGGAATCAGAGCCTTGGTTCCCTTCAGTGTTTAGAGTTAGGAAAGGAGAGGGTCCAGCAGAGGAGCCTGGATCAGAGCAGCTGGGGGAAGGAGAAGAAAGATGTTATGTTCCAGAAGACAAGCTAAGAAAGGGTTCAGGGTGAGGAGGGACCAGCTGCGTCTGACGCTGCCCATAGATCAAGTGAGAGGAGTCTGGGGAGTTGACTATTGCTTTTGCAATGCTTTGATCTTTTGTTTGATTAGCACAGATGTGGTTTAAGAGAGGATGGAAAGGGAGGGAGAGGGGATGGTGAGTTTGACAACTTTTTGGAGTTTTGCTATAAAGAGGTAGAAGATCGCCGAAACCGGTTTGGCTCAGTGGATAGAGCGTCGGCCTGCGGACTCAAGGGTCCCGGGTTTGATTCCAGTCAAGGCATGTACCTTGGTTGCGGGCACATCCCCAGTAGGGGGTGTGCAAGAGGCAGCTGATCGATGTTTCTGGCTCTCTATCCCTCTCTCTTCCTCTCTGTAAAAAATCAATAAAATATATTAAAAAAAAAAAAAAAAGAGGTAGAAGATCATCTAGGGGCAAGTGGGGCTGTTTTCATTGTGTATATGTTTTGTTTTGTTTTTACAATGGGAGATCATTTACGCTGATGATCTTGGAGACAGTCTGGAAAAATCCACGATGCAGAGGTGGGGGATACAACTATAGCAGTGATATTCTCAAGTAGGTGGTATATATTTCTGAGTGCCTGGAACACTGGTAGTAAATATTCATTTTGGGGCCAAAAAATCCTATGGAATTTTTATCCCAGAGGATTAACCCATGCACTCCTTTCTTCAGAAGCCAGGGATGTGAAGGTTAGAAACTGTCTTTTAAACTCCCAAATTAGGCTCCAGATAGTGTTATACTTTTCTTGGATGGGCACACCAGTGTAGTTATTTGAATGCCAAGTGCAAGATGTGGCGAGTGGAATGCCTTATTCCTAGAGGGCTTGGGGAATGCTTCTTGGAGGTGACATTTGACCTAGGTCCTAAGAGGGGAGGGTGAAGAGCCATCAGGCAGAGGGAACCATGGGACCATACCAGGGACATGCAGTGGGCATGACATTTTAGGGAACAACACAGAATTGGTGTGGCTGCTTCACAGTACATAGAGTTGGGGGAAGGGAGTTAGTGGAGCTGAAGGTAAATTGGGGTTATATCATGAAGGGCTTCAGTTCGTCACAAGAGAATTTGTACCGGAGGAAAATACTATGAGATAGATGATTTTGGAGAATGGATCACACTTAGTGCCTTCTTACTCAAAGTGTGGTCCTCAGAACACCAGCCATATGAGCACCACCTGGGAGCTCCATAGAAATGCAGAATCTCTGCCCCCACCCCACCTAGATTAGAATCTGCATTTTAACAATATCTTCAGGTGAGTCCTATGCACTTTAAAGTTTGAGAATCATAGGATTACAGGGGTTTTTGTTTTTGTCATTCATTTTGTTTATCCATGAAAACGAACTGCAATAGTAATTTTTTTTAGAACCTTTCTCTGATGTGTTTTTTTAAGCATATACAGAAGAAGAGATACTGTAAGAATTGAGTGGTCAGCTTGTCAAATGTTACCTTGACCAGAGTCAGAAATGAGCGTGTTGCTCTCCACGTATTTTGGAATTGAGTGAAAAAATCTAGAGCTTCCATTCAACCAGCCACCCAAGCTCTCCAAGATCAACAGTCTGTACAATGCCCAGAGCCTGGCTGTTTCCCAGGGGGTGTTTGAGATTCAATAGGTTTCTGGGAAGTAGTAGTTAAAGAAATGGATTTGTACCCTGGTTGTGAAGAGTCACCCTCGGTGTTCTAAAGGCTTGTTATTATAAAACGAAAGCGTCATTCAGCTTTATTGTGTACCAGGAACAGTAAGGTGGGTGAAACTCCAGGGTAGGCTGTCTTAAAGGACTTCGGTCTCAAGCATACGGGGCCTTTACAAAGCACTTCACATATAACGCCCCCGAGGCCCGTCATCTGGCCACAATGGTCCTTTCCCAAAGCCTCACAATGAATTGCTGGAAAGTTCTTGACCCTTTTTCTCAGACTGAGTTGCCTTTCTAGAAAATTAAGCCTGATGAAATATGCCCCTTTCTCTTATAACAGGTTGCTCTGTCCTGCAAGCATGCTGAAACCCCTCTGCAGACCTCTCTCTTCCTTCCACTTCCCTTTCTGCTGTTTCTTACTGTTCTTCTTCCTCCCACTTCTCCTTTTATTATTTTCACCTCCTTTCACCCTTACCATTTTGCTCTCTTTTTCTAAACGTACTCTGTCCTGATCATTTTGTGATGGATGGAGTCACTGCTCTGTCTTTCTGAGAGGAAGTCAGGGGCCCACCCTCCCCATCCGTAGGTGGCATACTGACAGCGTCTCCATCACCCAGAGCTCCGGCATCTGAAGACCAAAGGCTTCCTGGTGGCTGATGGGTGTGCAGAAATTAGGACAATATGGGAGTTCTCAATGGGCAATTTTGCCCTCAGAGGACATTGGCAATATCTGGAGAAATTTTGGTTTCAGGTCCATGGGGAGCTACTATGGGCATCTTGTGGGTAGAGGGCCAGGATTGCTGTGGAACATTCTACAGTGCACAAGTGAATTATGTGACCCTACGTTTCCAAAGTGCCTAGGGAAGAAATCCTGCTATATGGTGATGAGGCTGCCATCTTGAGTATATAAATCTGTGTAAAATTAGGACCATGCTTATTTGGAAATTTATTTGTTCATATCCCTTCTTGTAATTGGGAGAATCAAATGCTGAGGTGGCTCAGGGGGCCAGCCTCACGGAAGGTGGAAGGTTAGGGGCCCTGGCTAAGGAGCCTGGAGAACTCAGATTTGAGCTCCCTGCACCCCTCCTCCCCCCCCCCCCCCGCCAATCACTCTGTCAGGGACCAGCCACGTGACCTGGTCACTTTACCTCTCTCACTTTCAATTCTTTACCTGAAGCATGAGTGCTTGGAATATGTGAGCTCTGAGGTCCTTTCAAGTTTAATGATAGCTAGGATAAAATTTATTTAGCTTTCTCTTTCTCTTTCTTAAAATTAAAATGAATATCAGAAACAGAGGTGTGGTCCAAATAGTAATTGCATTTTTGAAAGGTACCCTTAACTGCTTCTCTCTGTTGGGAAGACCATGCAACCAGTTTTGATAAAATAGGAAGAAAAAATAAACAGCATCTTTGATTGGCTTGTTATTCATCACAACTACTCACTGTGGTTATTAATAAAGAGCTGAGCTAAAGCGTGGCATTGTGGGTAAGACAAGGAGTGGCAAAATGCCCATTGTTTTCCTTTGCTGGGAATCTGTCTTCTTGTGATTGCAGGTGGGAAACAGACACAGGAGGAAGTAAACATCCTGCTTTAAGGCAGTTTCCCTCAGTCTTGGAGAGTTTTAGGGATGGGGAATCACTGCTGGGTTTAACCATGAACAGAAAAGTGATCAGCCATTGTTTGGCTTTTCATTTTTTGCTGGAAAGCATGGAGCTAGGCTTTCATTTTATGCAGGCTCCTAAGTCCCAAGATAACACTCTTTCCTGTGTTTCTAAATATGGATCTAATCAACCTCCCAGAGGATAAAAGAATTAAAAGAAGGAAAACGAGGAAGTGCAGATGAAACAGTCAGGATGAAAGATTGGTTTCTGGTGTCTTGGGCCACAAGTGACCAGTGTTCTTCACGCACTTCAGAAACACTCGGATTGTGCCGACTCCCACCTGTAATCCCAGCCCCGAGTGTGCCCAGTTCCGGCTTCGTGCTACCGGACGCCTTTGAGGTTATCTGGCCCAAACAAGCATCCCTCCCATTGCAAGGAGTTCACCTTCCAGGGCTTCTAGACGTTGGGATCTTGGCCACCCAGTGATTTCTGACGTTAGCGTTAAACTGATGGATCCAGTGCTTACTGTGTTGATTTCTACGTTCCCCAAGTTGCCACTGTTTGGAAATCAGGAAACTCACTTTCTGCGGCAGAAGGAAACCTCTGCCCACACTCATTCTACCTGTGCCCTTTCCCTCCTTCCTGCTGACAGTTTCACGATAACATGCTGTCTATGGAGAATAATAACATCAAGCCCATGGAAAAAGGAAACTTTCCCTAGTGCAGTCTCCTTGCAGTCATCGAATTCAGGAGTGAAGAGACTGTAGAGGGAAGTTCTCCATGCAGAGCCGGACACCCCTCCTCTTCACGCTCTGAAATGGAGTTGAGATTAGAATATCTATATATAGCCATAACTTCATTCAAAGAGGTTTAAACCGCCTCAGGAAATGAGGCTATTTTCTTCCTTTTCTTTAACGACCAATGTTGAAGTCACTTCTGTGTCCTCTTTGATGGACTCTCCTCACCTCCCTTTGGACCGCCATGTTTTGTTTTGCCAAGCTCTTCACTGTAGCAGATCCTAACACTGTTGAAATCATGCTGCTCTCATCTCCACACGTCCAGATGATGTGATGGGAATGTCATTCCTCTTATCTTTTCCCAGCATCAGTAAACCGTGACACCAGAGTTTAGTCACTGGTAAAGAATCACATAAATAGTAGTTATCCAAGACATTGGAGACACTTTAAAGAAAAGAGAGATGAGCTAAAGAAAGTTGGCTGTGATTCTTTAACGCCTGGGAAACTTTGCAGTGGAAAGTATTTAAAAATCTTCCCAATATTCATTCCAGCAAATTCACATACCCGGAGAAGGCGATTGAAATTAATCTGAGGAGTTGTAACAAAAATGAGAAGAAAGAGGGGTGAACAACAGAGCATAAAGAAGATGTAAAACTCCAAATTTAGAGAAATTAAAGGCTGTAATGTGAAAGGAATACTTTTAAAAAATAAAAGTTTAAAACAAACAAACAAACAAACAAACAAAAAGAAATGGAGAAGTAATATGCCACATAAAAGAGCCTGGTATTGTTTTTCAAACATCCATACTGGAAAAAGAAACATGGAAATTAAAGTTTTAAAAGTCATTGAAATCTTGGATCAAAATTGTGCATTTAAGGAAAGAGAGTAGGCCTCCAAGCAGTAATTACTTTTTGAACAATTAAGGAGGACTAAACAACATTGATAATGTGTGATACAGAAAGAAGGCAGAAAAGTCATCTGAGAACCTCCCAGGGTGTCCTACACGTTAGAGAAAGGTCAACAGACCTCACAGCCAGTCTGTCACATGGTTCACCCTCCAGCCTCCTCGATGATGGGAGCCATGGTAACCACATCCCCACAATGGCCACTGCCACAGGCTACAGTCTGCTGAGCTCACTGCTGAGGGCATTCCGCTGGGCCCTTGTCCTCTCTGATGGTAGGCTGTGCAATACTGTCCTCATCTCACAGGGTGGAAACTGAGGCTTCAGAAAAGTTATGTGCTTGGATCAAGCAGCTGGTTCAGAGAGAGGTCTGGTGTTTGAACTCAGGTCCAGCTGACTCCAAGACCTGGGCTTCTCACTATTTTGCTCTGGGCCTTGCTGTTTGAAAAAGAGCTTTGGGATCTCAAGTCCTCAACCCCCCCCCCCCCCCCCGCCCCCCTACCCGTTAGTCTGTGTCACAGTAATAGGGCCACAGGCAGAAGTGCATGAACTAGGTTACAGTACCACTATTGTGACTAATGTTTTAGCTTGCTGGCATTCAGAGATCTTTCCATTTGGGATTATTTCCTTTACTCTATGTTATTTTGCCGGGCTTCATTATTGAATGGACACTCTGAGAAAAGACTCCAAACAGCTGTTAGGAATGTGGAAGTTATGCTTGTTTCCTGGGGAGGAGATGGGTTGCAGGATGTGAGGAAAAAAGAAGGAAGCCCAGGTTGGTCGGTTCATCAATCTGAGTGCCTGCTTCCTGTTCCTGGTGCCGGTAGCATCTGTCATTGCCAATGGAAATTCCATTCTAATGTGAAAACTATAGAAGGCCTCAGCAAGTTTTTCATTAGAGGCCTATACACAACATAAAAACTCCCTTCTCAGACTGTGCAGAATTGGAGAATAGTGAGTTATTGAGGTCTCTGAAAAATAATTTTGGTGAGTTGGCAGTATCCCTTTCTAATAACAACAGCTAGAGTTCATTGGCTACTTAGCAGGAATAGTCCCGCTGTTAAGTTCTGTATATCCTTTAATAGTCCCATCATAACTCTATGTATTAACAGTCCCATTTTACAGATGAGGAGTCTGAGATATAGAGAGCTTAAGGAGCACGCACGTCCAAGATCATACAGTGAATAAGTGAAAGACCTGGGATTTAACCCAGGCCTTAACCTCTATGCTCTGTGGCCTCTACTTTTTCCCTGTGGTGAAAAAGAGAATATTTCTCTTAAGTACGTAGGCTTGGACCCTCTTGTTCATCCATTTTTTTTTTTTTAAATTAAGAGGTTGTTTTTTTTTACAACAGTTAGATTTATATAAAATTTGAGCAGATAGCACTGTTCCCATATGCCTCCCTGGCAGTTTCCCCTATTGTTCTTACATCAGTATAGTTTGTTTATTATACTAAGTGAATCAGTATTGATACACAATTAATTACAGCCCATATTTTATTCAGATTTCCTTACTTGTTACCGAATGTCCTTTTCCTGTCCCCAGATCCCACCCAGACACCACATTCCGTTTAGTCATCATGTCTCCCTAGACTCTTGTTGGCCTTGACAGTTTCTCAGACTTTTCTTGTTTTTGATGACCTGATGGTTCTGGTAAGCACTGGTCAGGTGTATTGTAGGGTGCCTCTTTGTTTTCTTGTTATCACCCTTAGATTGACAATTTTCTCATAACTAGACTGAGTTTATGAGGCTTTGAAAGAAATAACAGAGACAAAATGCTGTTCTCATCACAAGATATCAAGTATACAGGCTGTCAGCATGATTTTTTTAAGAGTTTCAAAAACAAGTTCTATGTATTTTGACACAATACTTAAATAAAGCATGGGGAGTATCATATTGCTTTTTACAAATATCCCAGCTCTCTTCTTCCTCCAGGCATACGTCAAATTACAATTCCCCATGCCACTGAAGATAGGCGTGGTCACGGGGCTATCAGCATGATTTATGACTGCTGATTTTGGCCTTGATCACCTGGTTGAAGTAGTATTTTTCAAATTTCTCTATGGAAAACATCTTCTTTTTCCTGTCCTTTCCATACTATATGGTTTGGAAGGAAGCCACTATGCACAACCCACATTTAAAGAGTAGGGAGTTATGCTTCCTCTTTTAGGGCAAAGTATATAATTTATTTGGAAAACTTCTGCATGGGAGGTTTGTCTTTCCCCTTTATTAATTTATTCAATCATTTATTTAAATCTGTGTGGACTGGTAGATATTTATTTTATATTTGGGTTATAATACAATGCTTCTTTATTTATTTTGTTGCTCAGATTGTACCAGCTTTAGCTCTTAGATAAGCATGTCAAACTGGCCGCGAGTTGGACATGCTTGCAAGAGCTCTTTGGTTGACTCCTGTGCCACTTTGAAATGCTCCTGTCATTGTGGGTTCCTTTACTCTGTTATTTTGCTGCGCTTCATGAGAGCTATTTCATGTGTTTTTGAGTCCTTCCTTCCTTTATGGCACTACAAGATGCTCTAGGCTCGTCTTATATTTTTTCTACCGCAGGCCTGGAATTAGCCATTTCTTCAAGGAGACCTAGTTGCTTTGATGAGAGAATGGTATTAGAAGCCATGATCTGGCCCTGCTGGTGTGGCTCAGAAGGTTGGGCATCGTCCCAGGCATGAAAAGTTGCCAGTTTGAATCCCGGTTGGGGCACATGCCTGGTAGGGGGTGTGCGGGAGGCATTCGATAGATGTCTCACTTTCACATTGATGTTTCTCTCTCTCTCCTTCTCCCTTCCTCTCTCTTTAAAAAAAAATTAAAAAGTCTTAAAAAAAGAAATAAGAAACCACAATCTGGGTGCTCTGTGTGCTCATTGCTACTGGGGTGTCACTTATTTTAGGCCCTCTCAGCTGACAGGGCTAGGAAATATATGTGTGTACTAATTATATAAATACATATTATCAATATATGTGTGTACTAATTATGTAAATACATATTATCAATATATGTGTGTACTAATTATATAAATACACATACTATCAATATTTCTGTGTGCAGCCATCAGCGTTCATATTCTGTTAAACATGAGCTCTTACTCATGTCTCCGACTCTAGTCCATGACCACATGGCTTATTCTAGACTCCTCCCCTTGCTTATTTGTAAATTCCCTCTCCAACAGTGAGAAAACTGGCTTCTCCCATCTGCCATTCATTTACTTAACTGTTCAATTCCAGTATACATGCCTAGCAGTGTCAGAATTGTTAACTCATGCAGCGTTCATCAACTAGTGTGGTGCATGTGTGTAGTTCCTTTTGCCTTTAGTCCTAGTCTGACAGACTTCACTTCTTGTTTAAAATAATACACAGAGCTAATATTTTTTGAGCACTCACTATGTTCTAGAGACTAGTCTAAACACTTCACATGTATTGTATCTTTTAGCCCTCACAACAACTCTATGAGGAGGGATCTGTTATTATCCCATTTTACACATTAGGAAGCTGAGACACAAAGCGGTTAGTTAGGTTACAGCTAGTGAGCCATAGAACCAGGATTCCAGCTAGTCCAACTCCAGAGACCGTGCTTAGCTGCTCATGGAAAGTGGGCATTTAGGAGCCCTGTTAGCTTTCTTCCTTTTCTGATGGAATGCATCACTGACACAGTGAATAGGGTTTGGTGACATGGGGTTAAGTCTATGCGCAGTACTTTGCTTCAGTTTCTGTAAATTTACCTCCAGATGCCAGGGCCTGCACATGTAGTTTGGGAATGAGTGACAGGTGGGTAAACACCCTTGACTTTGGGTAATTGGCTTTGGGCTCACCTCCTCCTCTTCTCAGCCCTTTCCACTCTACTTACTGGTATTTCTGCATGTTTTTCCCATCACCACCCTCGTCTTCCTTCTCCTTGTCCTGGAACTTTGTCTCTTCTTCAACTGCCCACAGCCCCTCACTGGCTTGTTCCCTGTACTTGCCTTCTGGTGCTTAGCTCTCTGGCTGTGTTTCATTTATTTCCCTGGGGCCTCTCTTAATTCCTCTTTCACGTTCCCTCCCAGTATTCTAATCCCTGCTCACCACCAGTACCAAAATGAACCATGGAAAGTACCAGAAAGCATTGCAAAACGACCTTGACAACTTCAGATAACAATGTTTCCATCCACTCCAGGCTTTTTCAGAAAAAAGAAAAAAAAAAAAATCTCTGTCCCTTCCCTTGTTCTTTCTCATCAGAAAACTATCTAGCTGGGGTCTCAGAGGCAGCCTCTATCTGGCAACGCCCCTGCACCCCGAAGACTCTTCTGTGACTAGGAGAACAAGGTGGAAGGCCCCGCTCAGGGTCAGTCTCAAGGTTACTGTGCTCTTTTACCCCAAAGGGCAAAGTGCATTGGCTCCCACCCTCAGGGCGTGGCAAAAGTGGCAGTGTCGCGTGCCATGTAGATCTTCTTACCTCTTCATTATCAACATTAGGAAAAGATCCAGTTCTGGGAGAATGTCCTAAAATAGAAAAACATGGTGCTGCTTTTGAAAAATAGTTTCATGTCTTATCTTCTGCTGATGATTAAGTAACAATAAATTATTGTCTTAAACAGTTTTCTGGGGAGAAAAAAGAGCTCTAAATGGACAGTTATTCCTTTTGTATGGTAATCCTATTTCTTGGCTTGGAGGTTACATACAAATCATGAGAGAGATGACTTCATTCCTAAAAAAGTTTTTATTAAACATTTTACCAATTCTAGAGCATTTTACTACTAATGGGATTTTAATATGATTCAATACATTTACCTAAAAATAATCTCTATGCATTGAAAATCTATGGTTTGAGCATAATAGCGGTCTAAGTGCTCACCTTAACTCCCTTAGTCTGGAGTGAAGGCCCCTGGATGTGGCTAAAATGTTGTACTATTTCCTTGCAACTCTCAGCTAAGTCATCTCTTAGCTTCCAACCAGGTATTACTAAATGTGATTGATGTCTGTTTGGCTAAGAAATCAAATAAGTATAGCAAGTCTCATTGTGATTGATACTTCCCCTCTGTTTTTTCAAAATATATTTTTATTGATTTCAGAGAGGAAGGGAGAGAGAGAGAGGAGAGAGAGAAACATCAATGATGAGAAAGAATCACCGATAGGCTGCCTCCTGCACACCCCCTACTGGGGATCAAGCCGGGCACGTGCCCTGACTGGAAATCGAACCATGACCTCCTGGTTCCTAGGTCGGTGCTCAACCACTGAGCCATACTAGCTGGGCCCTCCCCTCTATTTCTATTCTTTTATTTCCCTTCAGAATATTTTGCCCTCTCTCACCTCAGGGCCCTTGCTTAGCTGCTGTCCCAGCCTTCACCCTTCCTTATCTTTACTATCTGAGCTTTAACATTATATCCTCAGGGAAGTCCTCCTGAAGCCCTAATTAGATTAGATCTTTCTGAAGTTAAATCCTTCCTGGGACCCTTGGCTCTGCTGTTGGGACACTCATCACATAGTTTTTGTGAATATGGAAACAAAGGGCACTCAGTAAGCATCACTTTAATCCATGAGTTAATTCTCCCCGGAGGTCTGTTTCTTAGAAGGAAGTATCTCAGAACAGCATCAGCCAGTCGCACACATTGACGTATGAGCATGCCTTCCTTCTACAGAAATTTGCAGTCGGTTAGAAAAGGTTCACGTACTGCCAACGTTTTGCACGTTGCCAAGAATGCTTGAGGCAGAAAAAGCCATCCTGTTGTCCCTTCAGCTATAAAGTTTGGCCCCCTGCCCCTGGCACATACCCAGCATGCTTACTCAGATGAACATGTCCCCTTGGGACTGGGGGGTTTTGTTCTGTGACCCACCAAAGGTGGCTTTGGAAAAGAAGTCCTATAGTGGCTTTTGTCCCTTCTGAGTTTAGATTATGTCACAGTCTTAATCTCTCCATTTGGTTTCAGAAATTCCTTCTTCAGTTTCCACCAGTCATTTAAGAGTCGTGTCCTGCAATTTGTATTGGTGCTTGATGTGCCCCAGGTGATAAGTCCTGAGGAGGCTGCCCCAGGGCTGTGGGTGTGGGTGGTGTTTGTTCACGGAGCCTGGAGCCACACACATTCTGGTTTGTATGTTTGTCATTCTTTCTAGGACAGGCGGTAAATTCTTTCTGTTGCTTTCCGTGAGTGCTAACTTCCCTGAGCCATTTTACCTTTTTCAATACCTTCCTTTTGTGGCTTATGGCCCGTAGTTTTAGAACTGCCTTCTCCCCTGATATTTCCCAATGTCCTTATTGATATCATGTCATCTGGAGTCCTGCGTGACCAGGGCCAGGAAGAGGAAAGCAGGTATTACTAGGTCTCTGCTCCAGATCGGACAGCAGAGTTCTGTGACCTGTCCGCCTCCCTTAGGGCACAGGTGTTCCTCCCCCAGTGTCCTCTCTTGTTCTGTGTCCAGAGCCGAGTGGCTTCCCTGGTTTAACAGTCACACTTTCCTGTGAGTTTGTAGTTAGAGCGCAGGAGCCGAACCAAGGATGGGAAGACAGAAAAGCCACTGGCCACTCACCCTGGGGTAGCGCATGACTGTGATGCTGCTTTCCTTTTTGAAATCTTACAAGTTGCACATTTTATCTGCTTGTCCGTCCATCAAGAACGGAAAGTTTCTTCTCAGAACGGGCAAGCACAGAGCTGCTGTGAGCTTGGGCCCTGGTCCAGCCTTTCCGGGAGGCCTCCCGCCCTGGCCTGTGGATCAGCCCTCTGCTGGTAGGAGGCAGGGTCTGCTGAGTGCTGCAGCATCACGCTGTTTGTGTGTGTCTTTCCCTCCTTCTCTTCCTTCTTCCTCCTTCCTGTCGTTTCTCTTTTGTACGAAAATGCTTTTTCTAGCTGATTCACTGTCTGGGCTGGTAGTGGACTTTCAAAGCCCCCTTAGGCTGAGCTGCGGGACTGGCACTGTTGCAGAGGATACAGGGATAGGTACCAGAGCTGGTTAAAACGTGAGGCCGAGGGGGACACATTTTGCACTCAAAGACGCGTCCAATTGGGACTAAGTCCTTCTCCCTTCTGGGGCTGCACCTCTCTGGAGGTAATTTCTTTAGAGTGCGCCTATAGAAATCCACACACACAGAGAGAGGGAAACAAGGATGCACGTTTTGTAGTTGTTTGCAATTGTGAGGACCTGAAAATAACCTCAGCACTTGCACACTAGTGGGCGAAGACTGATGTTAATTCTGTTGCGTCCGTGCAGGGAACACTGCGCAGCCCTGAGAAACAGGACGATCTAGAGGTAGTGAGTGCCGTGGTGTCTGTAACATACTGATCCGTGGGAAAAAGCCATGTTGGGTTCCATATACATATTCTAGCTATTTAAACATATCCATATCCATAGCAAAGTCTAAAAGAATGTACTCCAAACTGTTAACAGAAATTCACGGGAATGGGATTAGAGTGAAGGGGGAGTAGATGCTTTGCTGTTTTAGTTTATACCCATTTGTAATATTCACTTTTGTCTATAAATAAATCAGTTTTATAATTTTAGGAATAACAATATGGGGGTAAAGGAGTAAATGATATATTAACTTATTGTAATGCCTTTTTACCTGTAATTTTGGATTTCTACCTAGGTTTTCTTTTACATTATGAAGCACTGAGGGGTCACTGGGGTCATTGAGTTACTGGTCTTTTTTTTTTTTAATATATTTTATTGATTTTTTACAGAGAGGAAGAGAGAGGGACAGAGAGTTAGAAACATCCATGAGAGAGAAACATCGATCAGCTGCCTCTTGCACACCCCCTACTGGGGATGTGCCCGCAACCAAGGTACATGCCCTTGACCGGAATCGAACCTGGGACCCTTGAGTCCGCAGGCCAACGCTCTATCCACTGAGCCAAACCGGTTTCGGCGAGTTACTGGTCTTGATCTTAGCTGGATGCTGTTTTTCTTTTAATTTTTAATTTTGTTAATCTTCACCAAGGATGTTTTTCTCGTTGCTTTTTTAGAGTTAATGGAAGGGAGGGAGAGAGAGAGAAATATTGTTGTGTAGAGAGCCACATCAATTGGAACGATTGGTTGCCTCCCGCAGGCATCCCCACCGAAGATGGGAATCGAACCTGCAACCCATGACTGGGGATCAAACCCAGGACCGTTTGGTGTATGGGCCGATGCTGTAACCATTGCGACCCACTGGCCAGGGCTGGATGCTGTTTTTTTATTTTTATTGTATTATGTGAATTATTGGCCCTCTATACCTATTTTCCTATCAGTGTCATTGGAAGAGTATTCTCTCACTGAAATATTAAGAAATATTAGCTGACTGTGGTTCTAGTTAAATTAATTCAGCCATCCTTTAGAAGTGCAGAACAGTTCTGTAGGAGTTAACCTGCTAAGCCATCAAAAGAAATCACCTTCACAGTGGCTCTGCTTGCCAAGTTTATCTTCACTATTCACAACCTAACTTCTCTAGTCATACTGTGTCTCCCACTTGAACCATATTTTTCTCTTGTAATTTGAGAAGCAAAAGGATAATTTTGTGAGGACATTTTTGGTTTTTATGTTGAAACCCTGGTGATCTTTGTAAAATTAAATTTATGCACTTATCTTTTCCACTTAGCTTTTTATCAGTCGGATTTCTAGCCTACTGTCAGTTAATTCCTGAAATGCTAGGACTGTAGCTTTTGTGGTCTCTGATTTGCGTGAACCCAGGATTGGAAACACTTAGTCTTCTTGTGCACACACTGCTTTGAAGTTGCTTCAAGACTCACTAAATCTTCTCTGCATGTCTTTTTTCTGCCCTGTATGGATTTTTCCAAGGATTATAGTCCTTTAAATTTTTTTTTATCAGTCTTTACCCTGCTCCTCAGAATAATAAAATGTAGTCAGCTTGTTTTCAAGTACTTTAATTTAATTGACATTGCTTTGTTACCAGAGGAAGTTGAGATCTTGGGGTGCCATGAGGAAATGAATTTCCTGAGGCACCCACAGGACAATGGGGTTTATGGTCAGCTTTATTGATGATGTAAAATGAAGGGCGTTCCCCTCCAAGGTCCCATCTCTGTCCGCCCCACCATGGAAAACATCCAGCCTTGTCTTCAGCAGGGACAGAATTAAGGCCACTGCCCGGAATTTCGGTTCCATAGTAAAGTCCAGTCCAGGCCAGCACCTGGCTAGCTTAGGTTGTGTTCCCAGCCGCAGTCCATTGTGTGTGGGGTCTGCATGGCCATGGGCCATGGTGCTTAAGGCCACGTGGCTATGGAGAGAGAACACAAACACACAGGCAAGTCTGGGTCCCAGAGCAAGAGAGCGCCTTTGTCTGGGGTTTTAACCAGGAGCTTAACCAATTAACTCTCCAAGATTTTGCACGCTTCTGATGGGGTCCACCCCCTAGCCAATCCATTGTTCCCCAGGCTAGACTGACAGGCAAGCACCTCCCCTGTGCCACCCGGCCTTCTACTGCACTTGTGCCTGTATTTCCCACTGCTTCCCCCAGCCACCCAGCACCTGGTAGGGGAAGGGAGGGGTGTTAATCCCCTTGGAGGAACAATACTGTGTGAAGCTATAGCTTCCGGGTGAAGCTGCCCAATGACCTTGCTCTCAGTGTCTGACTTCCCTTTGCTTTCTTCCCTTTATTAGTATTAACGAGCTAATTCCGATGATAACGCATTCTCTGTTGACCACCTGCCCATGTTTTCCTGGGGTGTGCCCAGGCTGGGTCCTGGTGTCCAGGGCCTGTTTTGAGTCCCCACAACCAGCCAGGTGCAGTGACTCCCCATTTCTCTCTTTCAGTGCAATCGCCTCTATCCTGCGGGCCTGGCTTGACCAATGTGGAGAGGACTTCCGAGAGCCCCCTCACTTCCCTTGCTTACAGAAATTGCTGGACTATCTCAAACGCATGATGCCAGGCTCCGACCCAGAGAGAAGAGCACAAAACCTTCTTGAGCAGTTTCACAAGCAGGAGGTGGAAGCCGACAGTGAGTACTGGTTTGGTCCCAGGGAGAAAGCTGGGTTCTGATTCTGTAACCGCCACGTTGAGGAAACGTTCTCCCTCCCCTTGTTGACTAGGAGACCTTGGCTTCCCTCTGAAGGACAAGCTGCTGGGGGATTGGTGGTGGGTGTCAAATCTCAAGGTCATTCGAGGCCTAATTCCAGAGCCCTAGAGTTTTAGAGCAAAGGGTCTTCTCAAGACCACCTGGACCGGAGCCCTCGTTTTACAGGGGAGGAGGCTGGAGCTGGAGAAGTGAAGTAATTTTCTAGGGTTTCTTTTAATGTCACAAAGGGGATGATCTTCTGTTTCTGAGCTGAGCCTGAATTTGCTCTTTATTATCTGCCCTATGGCTCCTCCTCCGATCAGATGGAAACTCATCCCACACAACAGCCCCCATTCAGCAGGCCAGGAATGGCCTCCAGTTCTGCCCCGGCCCTCACAGAAGCTGGGAAGGGGTGTTTCTCCTTCCCTGAAAAGCGTCACCGTAGTTAATCTGCCCCCTGCCAGGGCAGATTACCGTCATTCAGAGTCCCCGAAGGCCTCATCAGGGCAGGTTTCCCTGGCTGTTTTTTCCTATTTGAGGAATTGACTGCCTATTTTCAAGGACAAAGGAAGAGCCACCACCGCAGGTCCTGGAACTGTCAGGCGTTGCAGAAAGCCAGAGAGAGATTAGCACGGGCTTTCAGCGTGATGCTTTCACCCCCACTGGCGTGCCAGGCGCTGGTTGCCATGACGCCTGACCCACTTGGAACTCCTGACAGGCATGTCCCAGAAGTGACGCCCGATTTCCTCAGTGGGTAAAGGAAACAGTTCCGCCACACCGATAAGGGACGCTGCCTCAGCGCCAAAGAAAATACCCTTAAATCCCAAACAGTACCTGCTGAACTTTTTATGTTATGGAGGACCAGCGAGGGGAAAGCACAGTTGCATCATTGGAAGCTGCCTGCCAAGCGCTGCTATCTCAGATGACTTCATCTGCCGGGAATGTTTGAATGCCAGGGGCGCTCCTCCAGCCTGGACCTCAGGGCCTCCCCGCCCGCCCGCCTTTGTGCGCAGTGGGAAGGCTGGGTTAGAGCCCAGCTCTCCCTGGGGCTGCCCCTGGCTCCGGGCCTAATTGGGGAACCGGTGGGACCGGTCGTTCATTGTTCCTACCGGGGACAGAAGGCAGAGCTCACTGGCAGGCTTTGGGAAGGCTTTCCGTACCCCAGAATGACTTTTTTCTAAGTTTGGACATTTTTTATCAAGAAAGCTCAAAACTGATGTTTAAGTACAGGAGCCATTACTGAAAAGGAGTTTTAGGAGCTTGGTTCCCCTGAGCGTCTTTTACCCAAATTCATTCCGGCAAAAGCAACAACCTCTCCTATGTGTGTTTCGCCTCTGCTAGAAAGTCAACAGCACACACTGTGGTCTGGACCCGGAGAGAAAGGACCATGTAATCTCCGCAGCATCCAAGGCCCATGGCAGGCCCCTGGGAGTGTTGAGTGAATGAGAGGGAAGATGAGGCCTTACCACGAACACCGCTTGGCTGAAGTGGGTCGGCCTCTGCATTGCAGTGATGGAGACAGACTTACCTAGTAGCTAGCTAGAGCGTTCGGGATTTCAAATGTCTTCCTCCACAGAACGAGAGAGCACCAGGGCTGTGTGCAGGCCAAGCGGTGGAACCGTGGGGTTTCAGCTTTCTTTAGCTCGTGCCTGTGTGTGTCCCAGGCTCCGGAACAGGCAGTGATCCCCTTGTACCTTCTCCACGCATAACCCATCTCCGCTCACATCAGTGCCTTCAACTCTGGGGAGAGGGGCGGCCTTAAACCACACACCTGTCATCAGAGCTGGCAAGCACTCACGTGGCACCTCAATAGGGGAAGCGATGTAGGGTTCAATCTCAGCACTCCCTTTCCCTGAGAAAACGAAGAAAAGGCCACCGCAGCTTGATCCATGGTGCCTAGAAGTCTCTTATTCTACAAAGAAAGCAAGGAAAGGCTTAAAATGCAAACCTTTGGGGGAGTAGTGACACATTCAATTCCAGCTAAGAGATAACTGAATACAGCTCTAGGTATTATCCGTTGAGGACAGATTGCACAGAGAGGACAGCAAGGAGTGTGAAGAGGATGAGGTGGGGAATCAGCCGGGAACTGGGAAAAGGTCCCCGGGAAGGGGGGCTGGTTAGACTTCATCCTGCTCCGTCTTCAGCGTGGAGCCCGGAGGTCCTGCTCCGTGTGTGTGCCGAGACCTCCAGGTAGGATTTGGAGTCGTACGTAGTGATTGCAGTGACGTTCACTCACTCAGCCTGTGCCCTGTATGATGGGCTAAGTGAGGATCTTACCTATAATAAGGCTCAGTGTGAATTTAGTTGTATTTCTTTGTTTGTTTTTTAATTCCTCACTGGAGGATATGTTTTTATTGATTTTTAGAGAAAAGGGAAGGGAGAAAGAGAAACATTGATCAGTCACCCCCTGTATATGCCCTGATAGGGGATCGGACCTACAACTTACTTTATGTGCCCTGTCCAGGGATCCAACCCACAACTGTTTGGTGTAAAGACAACGCTCCGACCAACTGAACCACCCAGCCAGGGCTGAATTTAGTTTAAAAATATTTGTCATGCAAATTTAACTTGAGGTGGAAGCTGGAAGCTACTCCAAGCATTTGGAGAATTCTGAGGACTTGTTGAGGCTTCTGAGGACTTTATCAGCATTTCTGACACCGCATTGGCCCATTTTACTCCCCAAAGCCTGACCTGCCTTCACATCCAGTCCTTCTAGGCTTCTGGTCATAAATGGCCCAGTCACTAAGAATGTCATATTTGGAGTTCAGGAAGTACTGGGTTAGTCCTTGAGCTGACCAGAGGGTTTGAGGGAGCCCAAGATGAGGGTAAGCGCCTCAATGTGCTTCGCTTCTCTCTAGACTTTGCCTACCCTGGTTCAATCCTTGGCCCAGGTACCAGGCAGGGGTTTGTCAAAGGCAGAGGCCTCTAAACTTGATAAAGAATCAAAAAACAGGCAGAGATGGTGAAGACCTCCATTCATTCCACTCGGATCTATTGTGCTTGCTCTCCTCTCCCTATGGGTTTACTGAAGGAGTCACCCTTTCCTTCCTAAGAGAAAGACGGTTAGTGGGACTCCATAAACAAGGCCATATACAGTGGCCCCAACTAACTAACTGTTTCAACATCTGTCAACAGATGGGTTTGCCAACACCATCTCCTGCCGCCTGGAAGAGGAAGAGGAACTGGAGGCCGGGGGGTCTGCAGAATTCACGTGCTTCTCAGAGGATCTTGTGGCAGAGCAGCTGACCTACATGGACGCAGTGAGTCTTCTCTGAGCCTTGGATGTGCTTCTCCTTAACACCTGGCGGGGGTGGAGCGGGGGTGGGGGGAATGGTGTGTGTGACAGTACTGGTGGCCGGGAGGGCAGGGGCCAAGGTGATTTAAGTCTTTTCAAATCCTTGCGAGGCTGTGCCGTAAATGCAGAGTGAAAATGTGACTTGAATCAATCATCTGAATAATTCAGGCCTAAGTTCTCCTTGCAGTTCTGGGTGAAGGTGCTTTTTCCTTGGCGCTCAGTACACAGAGGGAAACAAGAATTTTAATCCTAGTGAAACAAAATCTGCCCTGTCCCATGGGTGTTTCTCTCCCTTTAAGCTCATAAATATTTCAAGTTCTGAACTGTTTATTTGGGGGATTGTAAAAGGGTCAAGGTGTAAGTTAGGATCACATAAATCCACCGAATCCACATGTGACTGTATCTGGCAGCTCATTTCCACATGTGCTTCTTGCACCTTTGAAGTTCGAATATTTTTTTTTAGCTGCACATGTTTGATTACGTCAGCCACATTTCGTAGCTCAACCTTAGCTGATAAATACCAGTGAAAGAAAAAAGGACTATTATGAATTATCACGATCGTCTGGGCTCCTCTGCATTTACCGATTTGGGAAAAGCAGCATAAAAAGTTGCAGTTTTCATCTAGAGCATGCAGATAAACACAGGTAGTCTGTGTAAAGTCAATCCCGGTGGTCGCTCTTTTCATATAAACCCTGTACATCTCATGTGGAATTGTTGTACAAATGATAATCTGATTTGTTCAACAAATTTGTGATTGTTCCTCTTGATAGCATAAGAGAAAGATGGGAAATGTCACTGGTTATGACTTTTAGGCAAAGACCTCAAAGCCAGGCTTCAAATCCCTCATTATCCCTTTTGTTGGGTGACTGATGTTGAATAGTTTTCCCTTTATATGCTTCTTACCTTCTTCATTATAAATAATGTGAGATAGTGACCTTGATGAATGTCGCATGTATTGTATTTTGGTGGGTCACTTTTCAGGTGGTCGTTGAGCATTCATATGTATTATAGACAATTCATAATACATATAAATTATTGACAATTATTGCTTTCCCCAAAGTGGTAAGTGCAGAAGAGCCCAAACAATTGTGATAATTCATAATAGTCCATAATTCATGGTCATGAGTGCCCAGAAAATACCATGGATATGAATTTGAGGTCAAAATAATCTTAAAAATTTTTTAAAATTTTTCAGTTAAAGCCAACATACAATATTATTATAGTTTCAGGTGTATAGCATAGCAATTAGACATTTATATAACTTACAAAGTGAGAGGTCAAAAATAATCTTAAGCATAGATTTTTACTTGGCTTTCCTTCTAAGACAGAAAAGTTAAACCGATCTTGGGCATTTAGATTTTCTCTTGGTCATTGTGTTTCGTTTCTTCAGTTGAGCAGATTTGGAAAGAACATGCGGGCTTTTCTGACCAGTTCATATATTAATTATTCACTTTTGTCTATTGATATGAACACCATGAGGCAAATCAAGTAGAAAAGGATTATTTGTTCATTGAAAAAAATAGCAATTTTCAGATGACCCAGATGACGTATGTTGCCACATGAAATGCCTGTGTTGTCCTTAAAGTCAATTCCTCTTTTGTTCTAGCAACTATTCAAGAAAGTAGTGCCACACCACTGCCTGGGCTGCATTTGGTCTCAAAGGGATAAGAAGGAAAACAAACATTTGGCTCCTACGATCCGCGCTACCATCTCTCAGTTTAATACCCTCACCAAATGCGTGGTCAGCACCATCCTTGGGGGCAAAGAACTCAAAACGCAGCAGAGAGCCAGAATCATCGAGAAGTGGATTAACATTGCTCATGTAATTGTCTCTTTTTAAATATTCTCTGTGCTTAGTCGACATCGGATTCTACTGCATCACTGTGTTTAAATGGTTTCCATCTGGTTGAAAGGCAATCGAAAGACCTTTCCATGTGAGGGCCCACTGGGTTTTGTTATTGTTATTGTTTTTCCGAAGTAAGAAAGTTGTCTTTCTTAACTTGGGAGCTTATTTGCTTTTCCTCCTTTTCCTGTTTTTCCTT
The DNA here is from genome assembly GCF_027574615.1 of Eptesicus fuscus. Classification (NCBI taxonomy): domain Eukaryota; kingdom Metazoa; phylum Chordata; class Mammalia; order Chiroptera; family Vespertilionidae; genus Eptesicus; species Eptesicus fuscus. Next base: position 25,767,249 of record NC_072494.1, read on the forward strand.
GCTTACTTCATTCTGCTCCTGGAGCCTCGCACTGCTGCTCCTTCAGGTTGAAACATTCCGCCTGCTTTTTCCTTGTTAGGCACAGGCTGTCGGTTCTGTCCTGTGTTCAGTAAATATAAACTGATAGTCTAAGTGTCAAACAGATTGCGCTCAGCCAGAGTGATTGATTACCCATGCACCCTATCTTTAGCAGATTTGAAGAGCCAGTAACTTCTCAGAATCCTGAATCTTTTTTCTAAAGGACTGAGATACACAGATTTCCCATTAATCGGGGGCTTTTCCGAGAGCCTTATCTCTGATGTTGGAGGGGCAGAGTCTATTCCTAGGCCTGAATTACATTTTGCTTAAGGTCATTCTGCTTATATTTATCTTATTTTATCATTGAGAAAAGGTAAACGGTATTGAGTCAGTTGGTCACCAAATATTTCACGAACTTCTGTGTATGTATTTTGGGGACATAGATGGGATAAGCACAATTAATTTGGTCTTACAGGAGTCTGTCTGTAACAGGTCAAGCAAGGAAGCTAAGATTGCTGGAGTGATCTCAGCCCAGGCAGGGGAGGAGTAGGGCGCTGGGAGATAAGAGCTGCAGGAGTGGACAGAAGAGAAATCCCTCTGACTGGAGCAATCAAGGAAGGCTTCATGGATAGGGTGACATTTGCATGTAGCTTGAATGATAGATAGGACTATTGATATTTGAAGATTGGGTAGGTTTTTTTTTCTAGGTAGAAGTTATCTCAGCATAAGCTATATAATTTACAATTTTGAAGAATAATTATTATGTAAATATCTCATTAGTTCATGTTCTAGGTTATATGGATCACCCCTCAACAAAATCACATTTTGCTTTTTATTCATATATATATATATATATATATATATTTTTTTTTTTCCCCATTAAGCCGTGGTCTATAGGGCATAATGCTTAAATTTTCACATGCTCTCTTTTTCATATTCTTTTTAGTTGCCTTGAATTAAAGAGCAGGGCCATCATTGTACCAGAGAATTGGCCTTACTTTGTGCTTTTAGGTGGTCTGTTAGCACATGCATTTTAGAATATGAGAAAAGTAAGAAACAAAGAATATCTCATGCAATGTCGATTTTTCGTTTCCTGAATTGAGCTTATTTCTCAACAAGAGCTACAAAAAGAAGTTTTGATAGAGTATGACCGAGAGCATGAGATGGAGAGGATTTGTCTTCTTAGAATGATAAGAAAACACTTTTGCCATAAATGCCATATCATTTGTAGTCTTCTACATGTCTGAAAAGAAAATAGTCTATCTACCTTTAATCCATTCTACTGCTTAGCAAATCTATAGCAAGAATACAACAACTGTATATAAACAGTGAGGCTCAAACAATGGCTTTTGGTCCAAATTAAATATAGACTGTGCATTTGTGTGGTAATAAGAAATGCGAGTTGAATAACTTGAAGTATATTACAGATTTCATGGTATTTCAAAGCCAAGGGTCCTTATTCTTGGTGAAGCAGTTTCCTCATACTGAGCGCTTGTGTCCCTTGAACTTGTGTGGGCTAACTTAGAATAATGAAGCTCACGGCTGGTTTCCTGCCAAGATTTATTTTACTTTTCCTGCATTATAATCACAGTCAATTTCTACTGAGAGAGTGTTTGAAAACTGATGATTTTACACGCAGAGGAAATTTCTGACCAAATATGACTATATTTTCTTGGACGGGCCTGGCCGCTGCCTTTTTACTTTGGTGTCATATCTCCTGAAAGGATACCTCCTTTTCTAGAAATGGAGCCAGATGCCTTTTCTGCTCCTTCAAACCCTTGGCTTAAGCCTCTTTCAGAATAATGTGTTCCATATGTTTATTAGAATTTGCATGAAATATCTGTGCCTAAGTTCCTTTATTTATTACAAGTTTCCTGATTTTTAGAACATAATTTTGGATTCTGAACCTTCGTTGAACCAACCATGTTTGGTTTCCAAACGGACTATAATTCAGCATTCTCTCTCTCTCTCTCTCTCTCTCCTCTGTCTCCTTTCTCTCTCTCTCTCTCTCTTTAAATAAAGGGAAGGCATTCAGACATTTCCAAAGAGTGGGCATGACTTCTGTAAAGTATTTGGCATTTACTCTAAAGAAAATGTTTGAGGGTTTGTTTGTTTGGCACGGTTTTAAGTAGCCAGATTTTGGCGTGCTAAATTAGAGAATGCTGTTTTTCCTTCATATTCAGGATTAGCATTACTTTGTGAAATGATCTTTTAAGCCATGTGCATTTTTGCCCAACTACTCTGAGGCCTCTTCCCCAGATGTTCTGCACAAAGCCAAACCCATGCTCACGGCGGCCTGAACGGCAAACAGTGGATGGGACTTAAGACATAGTCCCTTCTCTCTGCGTGACCCCCTTCCCCGTGCAGCCAGGCCTGGGACCCTCGCCCCAGCTGTCCTGCCATCCCTGCCATTCATTCAGCGGAAGCTGGACTCCACGGTCACTGGCTGCTCAGGCTGTAGACTCCCTGTGGCAGCTTAAATTTCGGAATCAGAGAGCCTTTCTCCTTCCCCACAAAATGACACCCAGAATGTTTCCTGTTCTCCTTCTATTTTGTTTTCAAGCGTTGCCAAAATGAATTTGATTTTAAAAGCCCAAGCTATTTTGGAAACATTGAAGTACCAAGGTGTTTCTGAATGTTTATGATTGTGGCACAAGCCAATTTGAAACGAAATGAATGTGTATAAAAATATTCCCTCTTGGCTAAGAACATAAAAGCCAAAGTTCAACTTGTGGTGAATTTTTATTGCCAAGTTATATACACCTCGCTGGGCGAGGGTTGGTCATGAGATGTTCGATACCATCTGACCTTGAGGTGGCTGCTGGCCCGCTCGCTCTGTGGGTCTAAAGGATGCAGTGATCTTTCATGTGTATTTTTAGGGCAGCTGTGTGCTGTCAGCAGAAGTAAGTTTGCTTTCTCTAGCGTAGCTCTACAGACTCACCTCCAGTCGTGTTTTTACTAGGAAAGCTGGAAACTATAAAACTGTAACAACAACACAAAAAATATATTAAAGGAGAGAAAAACAAGCATACAGTGCCAAAATCTATAAAGTGCTCCAGTGACTGGGGTGGGAGTAAGGAGCCACTTTTTGATGTTCAGTATTTATACAGCTGCCTATTTCGTGGTAAGAATTCAGAGCAGCTGTGATACCTCTAAAACGGGAAATGGCCAGCTCACTGTAGTATTGATATTTAAATGCCTTTTCTGTTCTAATCACTCTCCATATAGGAATGTAGGATCCTGAAGAATTTCTCCTCCTTGAGGGCCATCGTCTCAGCACTGCAGTCCAATTCCATCTACCGGTTAAAAAAGACGTGGGCTGCTGTCCCAAAGTAAGTTCCCAAGTGTCTGCTCAGCTTGCTTTGGCTGAGGGATGAGTTGCTGCCTAAATGGTGTGGGTCCTCACCTTCAAAGCTCTTATTTGTAAAGAGAGAAACATATTTGAAAGCCCCTGTGTGCTCCAGGCAGGGTGCATCTTACCCATAATCATTCATGAATTTAAGGCAGGGCCGCTGCAGCAGCCACTCTCGTTCTCACAGTGTGCCAGAGCCAAGGTCATGGGCTGCAGGGACCATTTTAAGGATGTGCTGTGATTGTCTGGATGTTGAGGGATAAGGCTGTGGAGTGATGAAGTTACAGCCATTTGCCATTCTTTCTTTTTTGTTGTTGTTGTTAATATATTTTTTTATTGATTTCAGATAGGAAGGGGGAGGGAGAGACAGAAACATTAATGATGAGAGAGAATCATTGATCTGCTGCCTTCTGCATGCCCCCGCACTGGGGATCAAGCCCACAACCTGAGTGTGTTCCCTGACCGAAAATCGAACCGTGACCTCCTGGTTCATAGGTTGATACTCAACCACTGAGCCACACCAGCTGGGCTGCCATTAGTTCAGGTTATGTTTCAGCCTCCCACAGCCCTAAGCTGATCCGAGATGTGAGGGGTAACGTGTGCAGCCAGGACATTGTTCTTGTGGCTTCAGT